>NC_088375.1:23390000-24640000 GCF_037993035.2 Macaca fascicularis
ATGGCAGGTAGCAGAGGCTTAGAATTCAAGACATACAAAAGTGGGAAGCCTCCTCTTTCACTCCTGTCTTGGCACCACTCAGTTTCCTCTCCAGAGACAATAAGCATTACTAGTTTTTTATTTGGTTGGTTTTTGTTTCGTTTTGCTGAGGCCACAAATTCTAAGTGCCAACCACCACCATAATTTGAAGCAGAGCCTGGAAACAACGTTCCTGAAAACTGGTTTTGCAACCTTTGCACTTTCACCACCTGAAGGATGAAAATTTGGAGAAAGAGTTGGAGATGCATAGATTAGGAGGGAGCTGCTAGGGTGCCTGGAGACCCACTGCACGCTAAAAGCATCTTTATAGAGCATTTAATACTTGTATTGTCCTTATTTGTTTTGCGTGTGTGGTTTTCTTAGTTTGCTTGTTTTTTGTTTTTGAGACAGGGTCTTGCTCTGTTGCCCAAGCTAGAGTGCAGTGGCCCAATCTTGGTTCACTACATCCTTGACCTTCTGGGCTCAGATGATTCTCCTGCCTCTTGGCTCACTGCATCCTCGACCTTCTGGGACCAGATGATTCTCCTGCCGCTTGGCTCACTGCATCCTCGACCCTCTGGGCTGAGATGATTCTCCTGCCTCAGCCTCCCTCCCGGGTAACTGGGACTATGCCCGTCACGCCACCCGACTAATTTTTTTTTTTTTTTTTTTTTGGTAGAGAGGGGTTTTCGCCATGTTACTCAGGCTGGTCTCGAACTCCTGGGCTCAAACAATCCTCCTGCCTCAGCCTCCCAAAGTGCTGGAACTACAGGCATGAACCATGGCACCCAGTCTGTTATTCGTTTACATGTCTCTCTCCTCTCCTGAACTGTAAGCCCCTTGAAGGCAGTGTGGGTGCTACCTCTGGCCCTATGACAGCACCACCTTCTTCTGACCCTCATAACTGAACAAATCTTTGGAGAGTTGACTGTGTTCTTAGAACAGAGAACAGATGTTATCAACCTTGATATGTAAAAGTAAAAACATAGTTGAAAAATGTAGAGAAATGGAAAGGAGAAGGAAGGGGAGAATAAACTGTAAGCACAAAGGACAAAAGTGGAAGAGTCAAGGGATGGTGCCTCGAGCCCATGGAAAAAGCAATAGAAGGCAGGGCGCAGTGGCTCACCCCTGTAATCCCAGCACTTTCGGAGACAGAGGCGGGTGGATCACTTGAGGTCAGGAGTTCAAGACCAACCTGGTCAATATGACGAAACCTCGTTTCTACTAAAAATACAAAAACTCAGCCAGGCATCATGGCAGGCACCTGTAATCCCAGCTGTTCAGGAGGCTCAGGCAGGAGAATCGCTTGAACCCAGGAGGCGGAGGTTGCAGTGAGCTGAGATCATGCCATTGCACTCCAGCCTGGGCAACAAGAGTGAAACTCCGTCTCAAAAAAAAAAAAGAAAGAAAGAAAAAAGAAAAAACGTAGAGGAATGAGTAATTGACAGTGCATGGGCAATCATGGAAGAAGAGAGGAAGGTGATGTAACTGCATAGGCTGGGGTAGGTGTGGGTACAGGGCAGCAAACACCAACTATCATAGCATACATAGCATACGGGCAAAATAGAATGTCTAAAGATGACATATCAAGAAGTAGTATGCAGAGGACATATACAAGTAAGGAGGAAACCACCAGAAAAATCAAACACAGAAAGAAATAAAATGTAGTTGCTCCAGTATACCAGGAGTATGTAAGACTGAGGAGTGTTGTTTTGCTGTGCTACCTGATTTATTCACAATTGTGCCTGATCTATATTAATGAAAATTTTAGAAATATGAGAGGGATGATTGTGATGCATCTAAGAAGTTTATCCATTCAAAATAGTAACTATAAAGTATGCTGTATTATTTAAAGGCCTTCGTCTTTTTAGAAAACGGAGCCATTTCTTGGGGATATAAGACAGTCAGAAATTTACTACACCAGTTCTCCTTCCTATCTGAAGTAGGCCACTGTTCATCTCCTTTTTATAGCCACTAAACACCAGTTGGATTGCACTGTAACTCCTTAAACAAAGAACAACAAAGAACAGTACTAGATACACTACTATTTTGAATGAAACTAGACTTTGCCCCAAGATATTGGCACTAATATATATTGCTTGCCTAACTTTACATTGCTATGTTTATACAGATCATTTCTTCCCATTAAGAATCCACAAGAAGATTATACCTATGTACCCCTGGCCCCAACAATCCATTATCCTGTGCACCAGATGGCCACACATTAATCCGTCTCCCACAGCCCCTTGCTAAGGTGTGCTTCCAGTGCTTGCATTCTTTGTGCCTACATATGGCTTTGACTTTCTGATTGAGGAAAAAAAAAAAAAAGTTTTTGCTTTTTTAAATCCAAGCAGTAAGCAAAACGTAAAACAGTTCCTACAGAAAAAATAGATATCAGTAAAACAAAGTGGAGAGCCCAAAATTAAACCAAATGCCTAGAGCATTTAAGTTCACGGTAAAGGCTACATTTTAAACAAAGAGGATAAACATGAATTCATTGGCAAATTGTTAAGGGGAAAGGCTAGATTCCTCCTGCATTCTGTACTTTTCATGCCTCAAAAACTTAAACATACACCAGGTGTGGGAGCTCACGCCTTGTAATCCCAGCACTTTAGGAGGCTAAGGATTGCTTGAGCCCAGGAGCAACATAGCAATACCCCACCTCTAAAAAAAAATTTTTTTTTAATGAGTCAAGTATGGTGGTGTGCACCTGTAGTCCCAGCTACTCTGGAGGCTAAGACAGGAGGATCACTTGAGTCCAGGAATTTGAGGCTGCAGTGAGTAAGTTATAATACATCACTGCATTCCAGCTTGGGCAACAGAGTGAGACCCTGTCTCTAAAAAGACCCAAAGATTTAAACTTAAATTATCAAAGATTTAACATATATTAAGGAGTTGAACATAAAATAAACCATAAAATTTCAAAAAGAAAGCATGAGTGAAGATGAAAAGCCTTACTAAGAAGGATGTAAAACCTAAAGATCATAAAGTAAAAAACTGGTAAATGTGAATACACAAAATTTTTTCAGTATGAAATGAAAGTAGCCTAAACAAAGTCTAAAAACCAGTGTCAAATTTTAAAAAGATATTTGCAGTATATATGATAGCAAAAGGCTAATTTCCTTAATTTATAAAAAGCCTGTATAAGTTAATAAGAAGAAAATGACAACCCAATATAAAAATGGATAAAAGATAAAAACTGGCATTTTCGAAAAAAGTTATAGTCATGAAAAATAAATAAACTTAGATAAGTACAAATCAAGACAAAACGTGAAATATCTATGAGATTAGCAAACATTTTAAAGTTTGATGCTAGCCAATGTTGTTGACGACATGAGGAAGTAGGCTTTTGGGAATATACACTGATTGAATCTTGGGGAAGAACATTTGGCAGTGGTTATCATATTTACAGCACCTTTGGCCCAGCTTTCCCACTAAAAGGGAGATATACTATGGATAGATTTATAGAAGTTTGCCAAGCAGCCATAAAAAAGGATGAGATTATGTCCTTTGCAGCAACATGGATAGAGCTGAAGGCCATTATCCTAAGTGAACTAATAATGCAGGAATAGAAAATCAAATACCACATGCTCTCACTTGTAAGCAGGAGCTAAACAATAGGTACACATGGACATAAAGATGGAAATAATAGACACTGAGGATTCCAAAAGGGGGGAGGGGAAAGGAAGAGAGGGTTGAGAAATTTCCTATTGAATACGATGTTCCCTATTTGGGTCATGGGTACACTAGAAGCCCACCAGTATGCAATATATTCATGTAATAAACATGCACATGTACTCCCCGAATCTAAAATAAAATTTTAAAACAATTTAAGTTTGCCAAGATAATCTACGAGGTCAGTTTCATTACAGTTTTTGTAATTGCAAAAACTTTTAAGACAGAAAAAACTCTAAACTGACCATTAGCAGGAAACTTATAAAAATATATATTTTTTATTTCAATAGGTTTTGGGAGAACAGGTGGTGTTTGGTTACATGAAAATGTACTTTAGTGGTGATTTCTGGGATTTTAGTGCACCCATCACCTGAGCAGTGTACACTGTACCCAATGTGTAATCTTTTATCTCTCACCCCGCTCCTATGCTTCCCCTCAGGTCCGCAAAGTCAATTGTATTACATTATTCTTATGCCTTTGTGGCCTCCTAGCTTAGCTCCCACTTGTAAGTGAGAACATACGATGTTTGGTTTTTCATTTCTGAGTTACTTCACTTAGAATAATGGTCTGCAACTCCATCCAGGTTGCTGCGAATGCCATTATTTTATTCCTTTTTATGGTTGAGTAGTATTCCATGGTATATATATACCACATTTTCTTTATTCACTTGTTGGTTGATGGGCATTTGGGCTGGTTTCATATTTTTGCAATTGTGAATTGTGCTGCTTTAAACATGCATGTTCAAGTGTCTTTTTCATAAAATGACTTCTATTCCTCTGGGTAGATACCCAGTAGTGGGATTGCTGGATCAAATACTAGATCTACTTCTAATTCTTTTAAAAAAATCTCCACACTGTTTTCCACAGTGGTTGTACTAGTTTATATTCCCACCAGTAGCATAAAAGTGTTGCCTTTTCACAATATCCACACTAACATCTTTTTTCTATTTTTTAAATTACGGCCATTCTTGCAGGAGTAAGATAATATCACATTGTGGCTTTGGTTTGCATTTTCCTGATAATTAGTGATGGTGAGCATTTTTTCATGTTTGTTGGCCATTTGTATATAAAATAAATTTGTATGTAATTATTTTGAGAATTGTGTATTCATGTCCTTTAGCCCACTTTTGGAAGAAATTGTTTTTCTTTTTCTTGCTAATTTGTTTGAGTTTCTTGTAGATTTTGGATATTAGTCCTCTGTCAGATGAATAAATCGTGAAGATTTTCTCCTACTCTACGGGTTGTCTGTTTACTCTGCTGATTTTTTTTTCTGTGCAGAAGCTTTTTAGTTTAATTAAGTTCCATCTATTTATCTTTGTTTTAATTGCATTGCTTTTGGGTTCTTGGTGATGAAGTCTTTGCCTAAGCCAATGTCTAGAAGGGTTTTTCTGATGTTATCTTCTAGAATCTTTATGGTTTCAGGTCTTAGATTTCAAGTCTTTGATTCATCTTGAGTTAGTTTTTGTATAAGGTGAGAGATGAGGATCCAGTTTCATTCTTTTACATGTGGCTTGCCAGTTATCCCAGCACCATTTGTTGAATAGGGTGTCCTTTCCCCATTTTATGTTTTTGTTTGCTTTGTCGAAGATCAGTTGACTGTAAGTATTTGGCTTTATTTCTGGGTTCTCTATTCTGTTTCCTTGGTCTATGTGCCTAGTTTCATACAAGTACCATGCTGTTTTGGTGACTATAGCCTTATAGTATAGTTTGAAGTCAGATAATGTGATGCCTCCAGATTTGTTCTTTTTGCTTAGTCTTACTTTAGCTATGCAGGCTCTTTTTTGGGTCCATAAAAATTTTAGGATTGTTTTTTTCTAGTTCTGTGAAGAATAATGGTCACTGTTGGTATATAGCAGTGCTACTGATTTGTGTACATTGATTTGTGTACATTGATATCCTGAAACCTTACTGAATTCATTTATCCGTTTTAGAAACTTTTTGGATGAGTCTTTAGGGTTTTCTAAGTATGTAATCATATCAATAGCAAACGACAGTTTGACATTCTCTTTACCAATTTAGATGCCCTTTTTTTCCTTCTCTTGTCTGATTGTTCTGGCTAGGACTTCCAGTATTACATTAAATAGAAGTAGTGAAAGTGGGCATCCTTGTCTTGTTCCAGTTCTCAGGAGGAATGCTTTCAACTTTTCTCCACTTAGTATAATGGTAGCTGTGGGTCTGTCAGAGATGGCCTTTATTACCTTAAGGTGTGTCCCTTCTATGCCAATTTTGTTGACAGTTTTAATCATAAAGGGATGCTGGATTTTGTCAAATGCTTTTTCTGCATTTATTGAGATGATCATGTGATTTTTTTTTAATTCTGTTTATGTGGTGTATCACATTTATTGACTTGCATATGTTAAACCATCCCTGCATCCCTGGTAGGAAACCTTTTCTTATTATTATGGATTACCTTTTAGATAAGCTGTTGGATCCAGTTAGCTGGTATTTTGTTGAGGATTTTTGCATCTAGGCTCATCAGGGATATTGGTCTATAATTTTCTTTTTTGATTATGTCCTTTGCTGGTTTTGGTATAATATTAAGGTAATACTGGCTTCATAGAATAATTTAGGGAAGATTCCCTCTTTTTCTGTCTTTTGCAACAGTGTCAATAGGATTGGTACTGATTCTTCTTTGAATATCTGATAGAATTCAGGCTGTGAATTTATCTGATCCAGGACTTTTTTTGTTGGTAATTTTATTACTATTTCAATCTTGCTGCATGTTATTAATCTGTTAAGAGTTTCTATTTCTTCCTAATATAATCTAGGGGGGTTGTATATTTCCAAGCATGTAGTGCTGGCTTGGTAATGGTGAATTCTCTGAGCATTTGTTTGTCTGAAAAAGACTTTATCTTTCTTTCATTTCTGAAGCTTAGTTTCACGGGATACAAAATTCTTGGCTGATCATTGTTTTGTTTAAGGAGGCTAAAGATAGGACCCTAATCCCTTCTAGCTTGTAGAGTTTCTGCTGAGAAATCTGCTGTTAATCTGATATATTTTCCTTTATAGGTAACCTGATGCTTTTGTCTTACAGCCATTAAGATTCTTAATCTTGACTTCAGATAACCTGATGACTATATGCCTAGGTGATGATCTTTTTGTGTTCTTTGAGCTTGTATTAGGATGTCTAGATCTCTAGCAAGGCCAGGGAAGTTTTCCTTGATTATTTCCTAAAATAAGTTTTTCAAACTTCTAGATTTCTCTTCTAACTTGGGAATACTAATCATTCTCAGGTTTAGTCATTTAACATAATCCCAAACTTTTTGGAGGCTTTGATCATTTTTTTAAATTCTTTTTTCTTTTTCTTCGTTGGATTGGGTTAATTCAAAAGCCTGTCTTTGAGCTCTTTCTTCCACTTGTTCAATTCTATTATTGTAACTTTCCAGTGTATTTTGCATTTCTCTAAATGTGCCTTTCATTTTCAGAAGTTGTGACTGTTGTTTATTTACGCTATCTATTTTTCTGGTGATGTTTTTTGTCCATATCCTGTGATATGGCTTGTCTCTGTGTCCCCACCCAAATCTCATCTCAAATTGTAATCCCCACATGTCAAGGAAAGGACCTGGTGGGAGGTGATTGGAGCATGGGGGTGGTTTCCTCCATGCTGTTCTCATGATAGTGAGGGAGTTCTCACGAGATTTTGTTGTTTGATAAGTGTCTGGCATTTCTGTTGTGTGTTCTATCTCTACTCCCACCTTGTGAAAAAGGTGCTTGCTTCTCCCTTGCCTTCTGCCATGATTGTAAGTTTCCTGAGGCCTCCCTAGCCATATGTAACTGTGCCAATTAAACCTCTTTTATTTATAAATTACCCAGTCTCTGTAGTATCTTGATAGCAGCGTGAAAATGGACTAACACAACCAGTATTTTTTAAAACTTTTCTTTGTTTTTCACCTTTCTCTGGTGCCTCCTTGAGTAGCTTAATAATCGACCTTCTGAATTCTTTTTCTGGCAATTCAGAGATTTCTTCTTGGTTTGGATTCATTGCTGGTGAGCTAGTGTGATCTTTTGGGGGTGTTAAAGAACCTTGTTTTGTCATATTACCAGAATCGTTTTTCTGCTTCCTTCTCATTTGGGTAGACTATGACAGAAGAAGGATATGGGGCTCAAGGTCTGCTTTCAAATTCCTTTGTCCTATGGGGTGCTCCCTTGATGTGGTGATCTCCCCCTTCCCCCAGGGATGGGGCCTCCTGAGAGCCGGACTGCAGTGACTGTTATTGCACTTCTGGGTCTAGACACCCAGTGGAGCTACCAGGCTCCAGGCTGGTACTGGGGAGTGTCTACAAAAAATCTTGTGATGTGATCCATCTTCAGATGTCTCAGTTGTGGACACCAGCACCAGTGGAGTTGACAGGGGAGTAAAATGCACTCTATGAGGGTCGTTGGTTATAGTTTTGTTTAGTACATTGGTTTTCTCAAATGCTGGTTGTGCTAGCAGTGAAGTTATCATGTGGACAGACGCAGGACCTCCAGTTAGCCAGGGTGTTTCAGGCGGTGAAATTAGCTGTTATTTTCTCCTTTCTTGGAGCAGCGTTGTTCTTTTATGAGTTGCTGTACTGGCCTGAGTTAGTTGTCCATCAGCCAGGAGGTGGCGCTTTCAAGAAAGCATCAGCTGCGGTAGCATGGGGGGATACAAACTTGACCTAAGGTCTCTTGGATAAACATTCAGGTTTCTCAGGTGATGGGCGAGGCCATAGAGCTCCCAAGAGATTACGTCTTTTGTCTTTGGCTACCAGGGCACGTAGAGAAAGACCTTCAGGTGGGGCAGCGCTGGGCATGTCTGAGCTCAGAGTCTCCTTGGGCAGGGTTTGCTGCCGCCCTTGCTGAGTGGATGGGGTGTAGTTCTCAGGCCAATGGAATTACGTTCTCAAGAAGATTATGGCTGCCTCTGCTGCTTTGTACAGGTCACCAGGGAAGTGGGGGAGAGCCAGTAGTGACAGACCTCATCCAGCTCCCACACAGCCAGCAAGGCCAGTCTCACTCCCATTGTGCCCCACCGACAGCACCAAGTTTATATCCAGGCAGCCGATAAGCAGGGTTGAGATCTTGCCCAGGCTACAAGCCTTCCAGCTGAGAAAGTAAGCAGGGCTTTCAGGCTTCTCCATCTCCCCACCCACCACAGCGGCTTCTGTGCTCATATCTGCACTTCCCATTTGCCCCCCCAACCCCTGGATTCTGTCCTGGAAAATTTGCACTTAGTCGAATTTATTACAAAATCCATCTGGAAGTTTTCTTCTCCCTGAGGTCCTTACCCAATGTCACTGGCAGCCCTCCCCAGGACCTCTGTGAGATCAAGTCCCAGATGACTTCCCCGGGGACCGGGAGTGCCTACAGGTCTCTTCCCGCTGCTTCTTCTACTTTTATATTTTTCTCAGCTCTCTAAGTTTGTTTCAGCTCTAGGTAACGTTAAATCCTTCTCCCATGATAGGGATTTTCAGTTTCCCGAGTGAGGATGTGTATTCAGAGGTGGGCTTTCTCCCTCTCACGCTTCGGGCACTCACAGTTTTTCAGCTGTCTCATGGAGTTTGCAGCAGCAAGCTACAAGGGGTCAGTGATCTCTTTCAGTTTGCCTGGTACGTTCCTAAGGTAGTTCTTGAAGCGAAAGTTTATGATGTTGTAACCACCCAACGGGTTCACCTTGCTTGCTGCCTAGACAGAACCGATGTATTAAGACAGGGGAATTGCAATGGACAAAGAGTAATTCATGCAGAGCAAGCTGTGCGGGAGACCGGAGTTTCATTATTACTCAAATCAGTCTCCCTGAGCATTCAGGGATCAGAGTTTTTAAAGATGCTTTGGTGGGTAGGGGCTTGGAAAGTGAGGAGTGCTGATTGGTCAGGTTAGAAATGGAATCATAGGGGGTCGAAGATAAGTTTTCTGAATGTATTCTGTTCCTGAGTGGGATGGCAGAACTGGTTGGGCCAGATTACCGGTCTGGGCGGTGTCAGCTGATCCATCGAGTTCAGGGTCTGCAAAATATCTTAAGCAATGATGTTAGGTTTCACAATAGTGATGTTACCCCCAGGAGCAATTTGGGGAGGTTCGGACCCTTGGAGCCAGAGGCTGCATGACCCCTAAACTGTAATTTCTAATCTTATAGCTAATTTGTTAGTCCTGCAAAGGCAGACTGGACCCCAGGTAAGAAGGGGGTCTTTTCAGGAAAGGGGTGTTATCAATTTTGTTTCAGAGTCAAACCATGAACTGACTTCCTTCCCCAAGTTGGTTCAGCCTATGCCCAGGAATGGACAAGAACAGCTGAAGGGTTAGAAGCAAGATAGAGTCAGTCAGGACTAATTTATTTCACTGTCATAATTTCTTCAGTTATAATTTTGCAAATAAGGTTTCAATGTGAGTCTTCTCACATTTTTCTGTCTGTCCAAGTGGGAGCTGCAAGTCAGTCCTGACTCCTACCCGTCATTTTTTCTTTTTTTCTTTATTTTATTTATTTATTTATTTATTTATTTATTTATTTTTGAGATGGAGTTTCGGTCTTGTTGCTCAGGCTGGAGTACAATAGCGGGATCTTGGCTCACTGCAACCTCAGCCTCCCAGGTTTAAGTGATTCTCCTGCCTCAGCCTCCTGAGTAGCTGGGATTACAGGCATGCATCACCACACCTGGCTAATTTATTGTATTTTTCTTTTTTTTTTTTAGTAGAGACGGGGTTTCACCATGTTGGCCAGGCTGGTCTCGAACTCCTGACCTCAGATGATCCACCCGCCTCGGCCTCCCAAAGTGCTGGGATTACAGGCATGAGCCACCATGCCAGGTCCATTTTTTCTAACCTAAAAAATAATTTAAACAGGCATGGTGGTTATGCTTGTAATCCCAGAACTTTGGGAGGCCAAAGTGGGAGGATCACTTGAGACCAGGAATTTGAGACCAGCCTAGGCAACACAGCACAGACCCCCTTCTGTACAAAAAAAAATTAAAAATGAGCCAGGCATGGTGGTATGCACCTGTAGTCCCAGCAACTCAGGAGGCTGAAATGGGAGGATCCCTTGAGCCCAGAAGTTCAAGGACGCAGTGGACTATGATCATGCCACTGTACTCCAGCCTGGGTGACAGAGCATGATCCTGTCTCTAAAAAATAGAAAATCTAAAAAATAATTGAATAACTTGACAACACCAATTGTTGGTAAAGTTGCTGAGCAATGGGAAGTCTCCTCCATTGCTTGCTGTGTGGATGGGGGTTGATGGGTACCAATCTTTAGAAACAGTTTTATACCACCTAGGAAGTTGACATACATATGACCTAACAAACCCAGGCCTAAGAATACATCTTTTTTTTTTTTTTTTTAACTCTTGTTTCCCAGGCTGGAGTGCAATGGTGCAATCTTGGCTCACTTCAACCTCTGCCTTCTGGGTTCAAGCAATTCTCCTGCCTCAGTCTCCCAAGTAACTGGGATTACAGGCACCCATCACCGCATCTGGCTAATTTTTTGTATTTTTAGTAGAGACGGGGTTTCACCATGTTGGCCAGGCTGGTCTCGAACCCCTGACCTCAGATGATCCACTCGCCTCAGCCTCGCAAAGTGCTGGGATTACAGGTGTAATTACACCATGAGCGGCCAGAATATGTCTTTGAGAAATGGTGTACATTGTGTTAATTGTGCTCACTCAAAGGAAAAAAGAATGGTGCACACCAGCACCAAAATACATCTATAAGTATGTATGTTCATAAAAGCATTTTCCGCAATAGGCCCAAACTGGAAACAACCCAAATGTCCACCAATATTAGAACTGATTTTTCCAAGTGTGATTTAGTCCTATAATGGAATACTTTACAGTAATGAAAATGAACAAACTCAGCTATGTGCCACAATTTGGATGACTCCCATAAATATAACATTGAGCAAAAGAAGAAACAACAAAATTCATAAAGTATGACTTCATTCAAATAGTGTTCATAAATAGGAAAATAAACTATCTTATTTGGAAATGTATCCACAGATGATAAAATGTTTTTAAATGCAAATAAACTGTTACAAAAGTCAGAATGAATGACTTCTAATAGGTAGGGAGGCAGCAGTAATTAAGTATGTGAAAGGAAAATAAATCTTGGACCCCAAAATCACTAAACTAAAGGGAAAAGTCAAGCTGAGAACTGCTTAGGGAAAAACCTGCCTCCCATTCTATTCCAAGTCATCCCCCTGCTCACTGAGACAAATGCATATCTGATTGCTTCCTTTGGAAAGGCTAATCAGAAACTCAAAAAAATGCAATCCTTTTTCTCTTATCTACCTATGACCTGGAAGCCCCCTCCCTGCTTAGAGTTGTCCCATGATTCTGGACTGAACCAATATATATCTTTTTTTTTTTTTTTTTTTTTGAGACGGAGTCTCGCTCTGTCACCCAGGCTGGAGTGCAGTGGCCGGATCTCAGCTCACTACAAGCTCCGCCTCCTGGGTTTACGCCATTCCCCTGCCTCAGCCTCCTGAGTAGCTGGGACTACAGGCGCCCGCCACCTCGCCCGGCTAGTTTTTTGTATTTTAGTAGAGATGGGGTTTCACCGTGTTGGCCAGGATGGTCTCGATCTCCTGACCGCGTGATCTACCCCTCTCGGCCTCCCAAAGTGCTGGGATTACAGGCTTGAGCCACCACGCCCGGCCTATACATCTTACATATATTGATTGATGTGTCACATCTCTCTAAATTATATAAAATCAAGCTATACCCTGACCACCTTAGGCACATATTGTCAGAACGTCCTCAGGCTGTGTCAGGGTTGTGTATCCTTAATTTTGGCAAAATAAACTTCCTAAATTGACTGAGACCTATCTCAGATATTTGGGGTTCACAAGTAGGAGCCCCCACTTTTGCCCTTTGGGTGGTAGCAATGTTCTGTTTCTTGACCTAGGCAGTACTGAAATGATTGTGTGTGTGTGTGTGTGTGTGTGTTTTAGCACTTTAGGTACATTGTATAGCACAATAAAAGAAGAACAAAAGAAATAGGGCCAGATGCCGTGGTTCACACTTGCAATCGCAGCACTTTGGGAGGCTGAGGCGGGCAAATCACTTGAGGTCAGGAGTTTGTGACCAGCTGGCCAACATGGTGAAACCCCATCTCTACTAAAAATACAAATATTAGCTGGACATGGTGGCGGGTGCCTGTAGTCCCAGCTATTTGGAGGCTAAAGCCCAAGAATCACGTGAACCTGGGAGTCAGAGGTTGCAGTGAGCCAAGATTGTGCCACTGCACTCCAGCCTGGGAGACAGAGTGATAGTCTATTAAAAAAAAAAGGTAAAAAGATCTATTTCTTAAATTAGAATATAAATAAAGCACAGCCATACTTGACTTAGAAAAATAATAGAGCACAGGCAGTCATTGTGCTCTTTTAATTTTTTAATTTACAGCTTTTAACCTGAAGTGCTTAAACAGGAAGGTCCTAGAGAGCTTTTTATCTGAACAGCTGTGTGAAGTGTTTGGCCCTGCCATCTTTTCCCTTGCCATCCATGCCTTTTGCTCCGGGACCAGGGAATTTGACAGGAGAATGTCAGTGGATGGTCAGGGTCAGAGCTGAGGAGACACTGGACATAAGGTGTGCTCATAACACTACCTGAGCAAACAGCTCAGCATGAGAGGAGGCCGAAGTGAGCTAAGACTCCACTCATTCACAAAGGTGAAGCCAAATCAAACAGCTTGGCAAATCACAGCAGCTTGCTCAGATACTTGTTCTTTCCTTTATTAAACAAATATTTATTGGACACTTATCGGATGTTAAATTTGCCATAGGCCCTGGGAATATAAAGGTGAAGTTTTTTTCCTGGAGGGATATTACTTTATAACGGAGGAATGACACAGTAAGTGAATACATTATAACAAAAGGTTAGATAGTAAGTGGTCTGAAGAGAAATAAAGGCAAGGAGATAGTGACCAGTTGCTCGCCTATTTTAGATGGACTGATCAGGAAAGACCTCTCTGAGATGGTGGCATTTGGGCAGAGACTTGTATGAAGAGAGGCAACAGAGATGCGAGGTAGAAAAAGCAAGCACGAAGGCCCTGAGGTCAGAGCAAGCTTGGTGTGTTCAAGGATCAGCTAGAGATCCACTGTGGCCAGAGCAAAGTAATGAAGGGAAGGTGAAATTAGAGAGGCCAGCAGTGGTCAAATCCAGTAGGATCTTGTGAGCTATGGATTTTATTCTCTGTGTGCCACTGGAGTGCCAGCCAGGCTCTAACTTGCTTGATCGTGTTGAGAACTGCTATCAGCTCTCTGGGCTTTCCAGGTGTTTGATGCAGACTCATTGTCTCCTGAAGTACTTTGGGAAGTTCTTTGGAGGCACCTCCCTATGCACCACATCTTCCCCCAACTGGAGATATCTCGCCTGTATCTCCCTTGGTGTAGGTTAGTACTCCTGACTGCTCCCTTCTCCCAGAGCTTCTCAGTATCCCTCCTGCCTCTTTCACCTGAGCTCACCTCTCCATGCAGTGCTCCCTTGATCTCTCTGTTCTTTTCTTTTCTCTCTCTTTCTCTCTTTCTCGCGCGCACGCACATTTCTGCATGTGTACACACTCTCTCACTCACCATCCTTATCTGGGTCACAGCAATTGTTCAGCATCCTCTATCAGCAGATGGAGATGGCTCCCTATTCAGCACCTTCGCCTCTCTCCTCCACTAGAACAGAGAACCAGCCCCAGCCTCTAAATATGGGTGCCCCTGCATCCACCAACTGCAAAAGACATTTAACCAGCTCACAGAGAGACTAAAAAGCCCCTTTCCTTGAGCCAATGTTTCTCAGCTCAACAATATTGACATTTGGGGCATTTATTTTGTTATTGCAGGGGACTATCACATGCATTTGAGGATGTTTAGCAGCACTGTGGTCTGAATGTTGGTGTCCGCCCAAAATTCGTATGTTGGAACCTAATACCCAATGTTTAGTACTAAGAGTGGGGTCTTTGGGAAGTGATTAGGTCGTGAGGGCTCTACCCTTATGAATGGGATTCATGCCTTTATAAAAGAGGCTTGAGGGAGCATGCTTGTCCCTTTCACCACATGAGGATGCAGCAGCAAGGCACCAACTCTGAGGCATAGAGCAGTCCTCACCAGACACCAAACCTGCCAGCACCTTGATCTCGGACTTTCCAGCCTCCAGAACTGTGAACAGTAAATTTCTGGTTTTTAGAAATTACCCATTTCGGCCAGGCGTGGTGGCTCAAGCCTGTAATCCCAGCACTTTGGGAGGCCGAGGTGGGCGGATCACGAGGTCAGGGGATCGAGACCATCTTGGCTAACACGGTGAAACCCCGTCTCTACTAAAAATACAAAAAATTAGCCGAGCGTGGTGGCAGGAGCCTGTAGTCCCAGTTACTCGGGAGGCTGAGGCAGGAGAATGGTGTGAACCCGGGAGGCGGAGCTTGCAGTGAGCTGAGATCGCGCCACTGCACTCCAGCCTGGGTGACAGAGCGAGACTCCGTCTCAAAAAAAGAAATTACCCATTTCAAGATATTTTGTTGCAGCAGCCCAAACAGACTAAGACAAGCAGGATTTCTGGCCACTAGCCAATAGACGCCAGCAGCAGCCCCCGAGCTGGGACAACCTAAAATGTCTCCAGACATTGCCAACTGTCCCCTGTGAGGCAAAAAAAAAATCACCTTAATGGACAAGTCACTTCAGCCCTGGGCTGAAAGTGAGGGAAATCCTGCTTCCCTGTGGGAATGGGGTATGGAGCTCAAAGCTCAAGGCAACAGCTTCCTCCTCATCAATCTCTAATTCCACCTTGGGCTTTCCAACATCTTTTATACCCTCACGTGGCAAAGGCTCAAGGGTTGCAATACCTGCTTTCAAAAGCCCTTTTTCCAATACTAGAACAGACCCCTGCCATCTCCGTGGGAAACATGAGAGTATTTGGAACCTGGAGTTCTGGCACCTCAATCAAAACTGAGACATAAATTATCCCATTCTCTCATCTATTATGCTATCATTTTTTGTGAAAGAGAAACAGGGGCACACATACATATCACATATGTATTTGCTAGTACAGTCTCTGCATAGAGCATCTTTGGGAAGACTCACAAGAGTCTTGAATGATAATATTTGTGTTTTTTTTTTTCTGAGGTATTTTTTTCTAGGTGACTGGACAAGCAAAGATAGACTTTTCACTTTTATAACTTTTGAATTTGAAACCATTTTACCTTTAAAAGATAAAAAGAGCCAATAATTCAAAAAAATAAAAGAAAGAAGGAAAGAAACCCCAGTTTTAGGACCTTGTAAGGAGGGGCAGGATTGCATACGAAAAAAGCCCATATGGGCTTTATTTATTATTAGAAGGCAAGAAGGTCCAGCTGCTCTGTGGCCCAAGACTGTCCTGGGGTTAAAAACTGAAGCAGATAAAAACAATTTGTGTAATTGTTATACAGATACCTCAGGTCTGTGAGATTCTGCCTCTGAAGAATCGATTTAAAAACTGATTATTCCTACCTGACAGCTACAAAATCAATGTCCTCCCTCCCTCCTTCCCTTCCTTTCTTGCTTCCTTCCCTCCTTCCCTCCCTCCCTCCCTCCTTCCTTCACCTCCTTCCTTCACCTCCTTCCCTCTCTCCCTGCCTCTCTCTCTCTTTCCCTCCCTCCCTCCCTTCATTCCTTCCTTCCTTTCTCTCTCTCTCTTTCTCTCTCTGTCTCTGTCTCTCTCTCTCTTTCAGTATTCAAATGCGCACTATGTGCCAAGCACTGTCCCAGGAGCTGAGGATACAGCAGTGACCAAAACAAAACCCCTGGCCTTCACACATTCCAATGCAGGGAGAGGACAGAAAATGCAGAATAAGTAAATTACACAGTGAGAGAGTGAGAAATGCTAAATAGAAAAATAAAATAAGAAGAATAAAAAATAAGAAGGTGACTGTTGAACAAACTCCTGAAGGTGCTGAGGATTTTCGGACTTGCACACAGGGCCTCATACTCAGAAGCGACCTACACTTGGTTTGATTCTTTGCTGTCACCATCTTGACATTCCTAATGATTTTTTAACAAGAAGCCCCACATTTTCACTATACACTGGGTCCTGCATATTCTGTAGCCGGCCCTGATTTCTGATAACTCAGGGATGAGCCTTTCAGGCAAAAGGAACAGCGTGAACATACCTGTTGGTGGGGTTAGGACAGTAAGGCGGGTGATGTGCACACAGCATAAGGCCATCCTCAGGCTGGGCTTCCCTGGGTGAGATGCAAAACAAGCTGTGAAAACAGGAGTGATCCTACATATGTTTTAAAAGGACCACTCTGGATTTTTCTTGAGAATAGGCTCCAGGTGGGGAAGAATGAAATCAAGGAAATCAATTAAGAGGCTGATGAAATAATCCAAATGAGACCTGGCTCAGCCCCAGGTGTTGAGTGAAGGCAATGAGAGGTGGTCAAATTCTGGATGCAATCAGAAGGCACGGTTGACAGAATTTGCCAGATTCTTCTATAGGCTAAGAGAGATTCTTCTATAGGCTAAGAGAGTAAAAGAAGAGTCAAGGATGGCTCTAATGTTGGCCTGAGGAACTGATAGGCGCGAGTTGCTATTTTGAAACGCAGAAGACTGTGAGAGAAGGAAGTTTTTCAGCGAAGATGAGAAATTTATTTTTGAATTTTTAAGTTTAAGATAAACTATTTCACCTCTAAGAGGAGATGTCCAATAAGTAATTGAGAATCTATGTCATGAGTTTGTGGGGGAAGTCTGTATTGACAATACGTATATAGGGGTCATTAGCTCACACAGATGATATCTAAAGTCATGGCAGTAAATGAATCATCATGCAAGTATGTAGACAGAAAAGAAGGTCAAGGTCTGAGTTCTGAGATACACCATAGTAGAGGATGAACATGGGGGGGACCAGCAAGGGAAGGCTCCAAAGGTATGCTTTATATAGAAAAGTTACCATCCTAATGTAGACTAATTGAGAACATTTTTTGATATATTGAAAAATAAGAGACATACAGCACTACAAACGCATACAGTTTTGACATCAGCCCAGGCTTTGGTCAGAGCTCCCAATTCGAACAACTCATTAGCAGATCTTGTAACTGGCTAGCAGAAGAGCAATGAAGCCCAAGCCATGAAAATTGTGATGATATGATGATGATGATGATGATGATGATTAATTTTTTTATAACAGAGAGAAAGGCTAGACTTATGGGGTGACCAACAATGCTGGTTTATCCAAGAAGGGGATTCCTAGGACGCAGGGCTGTCAGTGCTAAACCAGGTAAGGCATAGGCAAACTGGAATGAGTTGGTCAATCCAATTTAATGTCAGTCCTTCACTCAAATCTAGCCCTCTCAGTTAATTAACTTGTATTTTCTCATCCATAAAAGTAGGAGTGACACAGAGTTGTTATTAAAATAAAATAAAGGGGCCAGGCGCGGTGGCTCAAGCCTGTAATCCCAGCACTTTGGGAGGCCGAGACGGGCGGATCACGAGGTTAGGAGATCGAGACCATCCTGGCTAACACGGTGAAACCCCGTCTCTACTAAAATACAAAAAAACCTAGCCGGGCGAGGTGGTGGTCACCTGTAGTCCCAGCCACTCGGGAGGCTGAGGCAGGAGAATGGCGTGAACCCGGGAGGCGGGGCTTGCAGTGAGCTGAGATCCGGCCACTACACTCCAGCCTGGGCAACAGAGTGAGACTCCGTCTCAAAAATAAAATAAAATAAAATAAAATAAAATAAAGAAAGAAAATTGCCCATCAGAATGCCTGACACTTACTTAGTAGGTGATGAATAAATTATGGCTATTATTAGAAGAAAAGTACTCTGTGTACCTCGGTACACCCTATGGACACCATTGGATTATGGCAAGCAAAATATTGGCCTTGCACAGTGTCTCACACCAGTAATCCCAGCATAGGCTAGGAGGCCAAGGCAGGCAGATCACTGGAGGTCAGGAGTTCAAGACCAGCCTGGCCAACATGGTGAAACCCCGTCTCTACTAAAAATACATAAATTAGCCAGGCATGGTAGCATGTGCCTATAGTTCCAGCTACTCAGCAGCCTGAGGCAAGAGAATTGCTTGAACCCAGGAGGCAGAGGTTGCAGTGAGCAGAGATGATGGCGCCACTGCACTCCAGCTTGGGCAACAGAGTGAGACTCCATCTCAAAAACAAAAAAATTAGAGTTCACAATTATGATCTTGAGTTACTAAAGAACATTAAACTATGACTGTTATATTCCTGTATAGCAATATTATCCATTAAGATGTGTGGGAGTCATGATATTAGGCATGAAATAAGGAGAGGAAGCTCAACACAATATTTGGTCCTACTATAAATAGTATTTACACTGCAACAATAGCTACACTAGTTATTGAATTACAAGTTATAGAATTGAATTATAGACAAATTATGGAGAAATTAACAATAGTTTCAGAACATAGTGTAAATATTATTAATCTGTATATTGTGAAAGTACAGCTATAGTTGACAGAGGTAGCAAAGTGGAAATGGGATAAAGAAGGACAAAAACAGTAGAAGCATCAAGAGCCAACATGGGGAATTAAGAAATGCAGTCTCTTGTTCGCGGAATAAGAAGTTGAAGTTGAATTGTGTTGCTTAAAGATGCCCTAATTCCAAGTGGAGAAACTGAGAAGGGTAATAGAACCATTTTGGAGGGTGGGAAAATCAGATGAGAGAGACACAGAGAGAGAGAGAGAGAGAGAGAGAGAGAGAGAGAAAGAGAGAGAGAGAAAGGGGAGAAAGGGAGGGAGAGGGAGGGATAGAGAGACATCACATCTCCCTCCCTTTCTCTCTCCTTGTCTCTCTCTCATCTGATTTTAAACACATGCATTAATTCTATTTATGAAATTGTAAAAATAAAAACAGAAAGGATGTGAAAGTGACTGCAAATTCAAAATAATTAAAAGAAAGAATATTTGGATGCATAAAGGCATTTGGCTTTTCAGAAAATGGAGTTATTATATACCCACTCCTTGAGTATGTAAGAACACCAAGATCTTAATCCACCCAGTTTCCCTTTCACTCTGAAGCTGAACCACTCTTTATAGACACTGAAAATTGGATTCCTGTACCTCAATTGCACTTTATTTACATAAAGAGTAGGTACTCAATCAACCCCTAAGTACACCACCATTTTTTATGAAATCAGGCTTCCACCTGGGATAATAGCTCTAAGATATTTATTGCCTAACTTTCAAAGCTGTGCATTATTCTATATACAGGGTGTTCCTGTCCAACTTGGCTTCCATAAGAACTTCAATCAAATTAACAGACCACATTCAAATTTGTCAATTGTCCTAATAGCTATTATAGGTTCAGGATCATACATAATGTATAGTTGTCAGCTCTCTTTAGTTTCCTTCAACCTGGACCAGTTCCTGAGTCTTACCTTATTTCTATGATCTTGATCTTTTTAAAAAGAGCAGGTTACTCACTTTGTAGAAAGTCCATCAATTTGGGTTTGTTTAGTACTTCTTCATAATTACATTTAAGTTATACAATTTTTGGCAGAAATACCCCAAAAGTGATGCTATGTTCTAATGCCATCCTATTAGGACATACACAATATCCATTTATGCTGTGATGTTTTAACTTTTATAAGATAGTGTCTGACTCCTCTATTGTAAAATTAACTATTAAGTTTTCGTATTAATATGTAGTCTGTGGAGATAACTTTGGAATTACGTAAATATTCTATTCCTTATCAAATGTTCACCTACGAGTTTTAGGATCCACTGGTGAGTCTTTCTTGAATCAGTTTTTACTATAATGATTGCAAAATGATCCTAGCTCTATCATTTCTTCCATGCTTATTAGTTGGCATCTCACTACAAGGTAGAGTTTTCCTTGCTGCCCCAGTTATTTATTTATTCATGCATTTATTCATATCAGCATGGACTTGTGGATTTCTATTTTATTCAGTGGATTGTATCTGTTATTAGCATTATTTGTTTTGATGCTTAAATTATCCCAGATTTGGTCAGTGGAAACTTCATTAAGTTGGTTTCTGTGTTCTTATGAATAAAAGGAATAATAATACCCCTTATTATTCTTCAAGCAATTTTTACTTTCTGGCACTAAAAATATCCTTCAGGCTCATCTTGTACTTGTTTGTTCCATATCTGGAATCAGCAATTTATTCAAGGATCCTTGGCTCCTTTTAGTAGAAAATAGTATTTAGAAACCAAGATCTGGGCACTACACATGCTCATGGCTACTGGGATATTATTGCTTCTAGGCCTTCACAAGAGACAGAACTAGAAATATATGAACACACACACAGCCTAGATTTTTTTTTATGTCAGTCTGTCAAAGCCATTTTCAAAACCATGAGCTCACACCAATATTTCCAATCCTTAACTAACACTCCAGGGTTTTTTCCAGCCTTTGCTTTTTCATGTTTGTAATCCTTTCTCAGATGGTGAGAAATCTGGATTCCTTTTACTCTCAATATATTTACTTTTTCAGTCAATCCTCTAGTATGTAACTAACCTCTTGGCCTCTCAGCGTGTCCCTTTAGCTAACCCCAATTATACTGGCTGCACCATCAGCCCCAATCCCACCAAACACACTAACTCAACAGTTCAATCCTCAGCCCAGCAGTCCTGGCCACACTGGCTGATTCTGTGGCACTGGAGCCACCAATCATGCCAGCTGAAGGCTCAGCCCCAACTCTGCTGACCATGTTGACTGCACCAATCCAAAAACTAGGTTTTTAAAACCCAAATAGTCTTGCCATAATTAAAATAGTCTATTACAAAAGAAGGAAAAGACATCAGTGGAACAGAATAGATAATCCAGAAATAGACCTAAATATGCATGGCATTTCAGTTCATAATAAAGGCACCATTTCCAACCAGTGGATTTATATGTAATCTAATCGGTGGGGTAAATAAAATAGTGTGGGGTTAACTGAAAGATTGTTAGGGAAAGAAAAGATGAATGTGTAGCACTATTTACACTGAAATTAATTATAATTGTATCAAAAATTTTGTATAAAATAAATCCATACAATTTCTGAATAAAGCATGAATTAATTTATTTAAGATTCTGGAATGAAAAAGGCCTTTCCAAGAAGAACACCAAGACAGAAATTTGACACATTGAATCACACAAAATTTATTTTCTCTTTGACCAAAAATAAATCAATAAAGCCAAAAAATCATCGACAAATTGGAGAAAGACATTTTCAGTACAGGAAAGCAAACAACTAATGTCCGTAATTTACACAAAGTTTTATACTGGTAAACCAAGTAACAGATAAACTCAAATAACAAATGCAAAATGCCAGTAAACTTCTGTTCCTTATAAATTACACAGTCTGGTCAGGCACAGTGGCTTATGCCGATAATCCCAGCACTTTGGAAGGCCGAGGCAGGCAGATCACTTGAGGCTAGGAGTTTGAGACCAGCCTGGCCAATGTAGCAAAACCCCATCTCTACTAAAAACACAAAAATTAGCCAGGCATTGTGGTTCATGCCTGTAGTCTCAGCTACTCAGGAGGCTGAGGCAGGAGACTCGCTTAAGCCCAGGAGGCGGAGGTTGCAGTAAGCCAAGATCGTACCACTGCACTCCAGCCTGGGTGATGGAGTGAAACTGTCTCAACAACAACAAAAATAAATAAAATTAAAAAATAAATTACACAGTCTAAGGTATTACATTATAGCAGCACAAAACAGGCTGAAAGAGTCACAATCTGTGATAATCTTATTGTTTTTATTGACAGGCTCCCTTGTTAAAATATAAGTTATATTAGTACCTGGCACCCAAGAGCACTTAAAAAATGTTTATTAAATTAATGTTAAATGAGAGGATCCTGGAAAAGTAGTTTGAGGCTAGACTAGTAAGGATCTTGAAATGCCATTATTTGAGAGTTTGGACTTCATTCTAAAGGCATTGGTCACAGTCATCAAAGAAGATATCTGCTCTAGAAAAATAACTGTAATGGTGGTTGGTGATGAATTTTAAAGGGAGAGCCAGTTAAAAGGTTACTGTGGCCAGGCATGGTGGCTCATGTCTGTCGTCCCAGCACTTTGGGAGGCTGAGGCAGGTGGATTGCTTGAGCCCAGGAGTTAAGAGACCAGCCTGCCCAACGTGGTAAGACCCAATCTCTACAAAAATTAACATTTAAAAAACTAGCGAAATGTGGTGGCACACAACTATAGTCCCGGCTACTCAGGAAGCTGATGCAGGATGATCACTTCAGCCTGGGAGGTCAAAGCTTCAGTGAGCCATGATCACATCACTGCACTCCAACCTGGGCAACAGAGCAAGACCCTGTCTCGAAAAAGAAAAAAAGTTTTGGTAATTGCTCAGGTCAGAGGAGACTTCAGCCTGAACTAGGGCAAAGGGACTAGAAGAGAAACTGTTTTGATGTGCTATCAACACAAACTGGTAATAACTAAAACCTCTATTTATTAAGTGCCTATAGTAGGCCCAGACTCTGTACTATCTTCACAATGGCCAAGTAAGATTGGTGTTAATATACCAATTTTGCAAATAAAAAGGCAAAACAAGTTGCAGAGAACTTAAGTTCCCCCAAAGTCACACAGCTAAGTAAGTGGCTCTTCCGGATTCCACTGCAGGGCTATCTCATTCCCAAGTCCAGGGAATGAAGGAAAAGGAGTGATGCTAAGTTTCCAGCTAATGTAATTACTCAGATTATTTCCTTCACTGAAATATGTAAAGGTTTTATTGGAATTGTAATGAATGTGGCTTTGGACATGCTGTGTATGAGAATCCTGTAATACAGTAGGTGTTTCTGCATGAAACAGAAACTGACTCTGGCTACCTTGCGGAATAGGATAACTCTTGGAAGGCTATCAGGGCTCACACAGTCAGTCAGGCTGGAGGTACAGGCTTCATAAAAAGGCCAAGAAGTCAGAGAGTTCCAGATGGCTAGGCAACGGAAAGAAGTCACATATGTATTCATTTCACAAATAGCTACTGAGTGTCTGTGATGGTTAATACTGAGTGTCAACTTGACTGGATTGAAGGATGCAATATTGATCCTGGGTGTGCCTGTGAGGGTGTTGCCAAAAGAGATGAACATTTGAGTCTGTGGGCTGGGGAAGGCAGACCTACCCTTAATCAGGTGGGCACCATCTAATCAGCTGCCAGAGAATATGAAGTAGGCAGAAAAACGTGAAGAGAGCAGACAGGCCTAGCCTCCCAGCCTACATCTTTCTCCCGTGCTGGATGCTTCCTGCCCTTGAACACTGGACTCCAAGTTCTTCAGTTTTGGGACTTGGACTGGCTCTCCTCTCCTTGCTCCTCAGCTTGCAGACAGCCTATTGAGGGACCTTGTGATGGTGTAAATTAATACTTAATAAACTCCCCTAGTTCTGTCCTTCTAAGAGAACCCTGACTAATACAGTGTCTACTGTATGCCAGGCATTTAAGAGCAATAGGGATACAGTAATAAACACTATATCTCCATCTTCATGTAACTTACTATTGAATAGGAAAGCCAGATAATAAAACAAATAAATTAAATAAAAAATACAAAATAGTAGTAAATTTTACTTATTACCAAAAATGGTAGTAAATAAAACAAGGAAGGGGAATAAAGAGTACCTTGAGAAGAGGGAGGCTGTAATTTTTAATGGAGTAATCAGAAAAGACTCTGAGAGGGATCTGGTCTTCCCACTGCTGCCACCATAATGAATGGAGATCTCCAAATGTCCCCATGTTGCTGTTAATTCTCTCAAGAATCTGAGTGAGTCCTGGGAGCAAGCATCTGACTGGCAAAGCTGAAGGCACATGCCCACCCCCTTAGTTCCTCTGAAGTGAAGGAGAGGGAGAACTAGCCCTTTAACTTTTTTACAGTAGGTACCTACTTTCAAACAACATATTTTAAAATAAGAGATTTTCCTAAAAACAGAAGGACATTTGGACTCTAGACAACCAAAACAATCACGTAAATGGGGGAAATCATTAAGGGAGAGTCAAAGAAAAGACTCATAGAAGAATGAGGGGGAAAAAATAGAGGCTAGGACTCTGGAGAGCCTTGAAAACATTTTAAGAGGCAGGGAGGCAAAAAGGGACCAGCAAAGAAGGCAAGAAAGAAAACAATCAGGACATAGCAACGTCTGAGAATCCAAGGATAGAAAGCGTTTACAAGGCAAATGGTGACCTTTGAGAGAGCAGTGTGAGATGACGTGTGGAAGCACAAGCCAGATTGTAAATGGAAAAGGAATTAATGGTGAGTGAAGTTAAGTACAGAGTAATTTCTGAGCCAGTGTTACACATCCATAACTTATATTGTTGTAATAGTGTTGCGGAATCAGGAGGACCAGAGAGAGACCTTGGGGTGTATACAAGAGGATATCTACATGCATTCAGACCCAGCGGACTTAACATCCAAAGATTGGGCCCAGAACAAAGACAGCACTTGACTTTTATACACACTTCAGAAAGGGGTGGGCTAGCTTGAAGCAGGCTTACAGTGGTGTGAAAGCAGGGATACAGAGGCAAGACAAAGACAGTTAATCAAATTTTAACAGGTTCATAACTCAGGATTACACATGACCATGGCTATGCAACCCAGATGTCCATTATCTAAGTTTGCCTAGTGCCTAGCACAGCTTATTCCATGGCCTTCACTATGGCATCCAGGAGATCTGCTCAGTTTATGAACTTCACTCCACTGATTAGATAAAACAGAAGACTTGAAGTCACCAGTTACAGAGAACAGGAATTTATAAACTCATATCATAAAACAAAGGAAAATTTGTTTTTCTTCTCCCTGCATGGAGGGAGTGCTGGGAGAGTTTCCAGAGCACATTCCTTTGTGTCCTGGCTCTTTAGATAGTATTACCAAGACTTTACCTGGGTCTGGGCTGTGCCTGTTGCTGCCTCTAGAACAAGTCAGCCTAATGCAGGAAAGCTTATTTCTCTTTTTAATTTTATTTTTCTTTCTTTAATTTCCCGCCTCAATAGGACTTGCAAAATATATTATCCTGAGACAAAAGGGCAGGACTTTTGTGTAGCACTTTGTCCTCACTTCACTTCAACTTCACAATAACTTTGTGAGAAAGGTCTTATTCCCACTTAGTGAGATAGAGGAAAATGATATCCAATATTCAGTGTGGGAGACGACTGTAACTCTCTTCCTGGAATGCATCTTGTTGATAGAGATCAAAACCTAGAAATTCCTCTGCAAAGGAATTCAGTGAAAGAAAAAAAAAGTCATAAGCATGTACACATATTTATCTACAAGGTTGTACACTGCAATAGGAAAGAAGTGAAAGCAAGCTAACTCCAACAAGAGAAGATTGGTGCATCCATGCTATGAAAAGACACGCACTGATTGCCAAATAATGTTGCAGCATGAACCATTCAAGAAATGAAAAGCGTCCTATGTGAAAAAAATACAGAGTGGATGACAGGAGCTTTCTAGTCCACAACATATTTAGGTTTCCAGTTGCAAATCAATAAAGTGACATTCTGGTCTATGTATTAAAAAAAAAAAAACCGAAAAGAAATGAAAAGCAAAAAAATGGTTTACATTTTACGAAGTAAACAGACCACAAAACAGAATATACAGTATGATTCCACTGTGTGTATGCAATTTTTTTTGTGGGCTTTTCTGTATTTCAAAAAATTCTAATATAAAGGAATACTGCTTTTGTAAATAGATTTCTAAAAGAAGGTCCTGAGTGATTAAATACTTGTCTGTGGTCCGAGATAACTGGCAAAGGAGAGGCCAAATTCTTTTTTTTTTTTTTTTTTTTTTTTTTTTTTTTTTTGAGATTGCAGTCTTTGGTGTAAAATGAGGGTGCAAGGTGCATCCCCGCTCCTGGTTTTTGAATCATCCCTTCCGCCACTTCGGAATGACTTTTCTTACGTAGAACAGCCAGCAAGTGGAGAAACTTACCTCAGTAATGCCAAACTGTCTCCCTAACTTACTTCCTTTCAATGTTCAAGCAAAACAAAACCCTCTCTACATCCAACATGACAGAAACCTTTCTTGTATTTAAGAAGAAAGTATGAGAATGGTTGGAAATTGCTGAAACAGCAACAGTAAAGATTTAATGAGCTCTCAAAGTACTTCTAGATGTGCAAATATGACAACCCAATACAAAGAAACACACACACAACCTAGCCTTCAAAAATCTAGATTTCTGCCTTTCCACACCTAAACTTGGAATCATTCGGGTGGGTTCCTAAGCACACTCTCTTGGAGGTGACGAATCCTCCAAAGAGGAGATAGGGGAGGGACAGGTGTGGCAATCTTCGGAAGGATGAGGGATGTCCAGAGGAGAGGTGGCCGGAGGACGCACTTAAGACGCGCGGAAACTGGAACCGTGCCTTCTGCAGTCAGTTCCTTCGGCTTTTCCGGCATTCAGAAGCAAGTTCTACTCCTTCAGCCCGACTGTATCTGCAGGTCTCACGCAAGCCCAAGACCCCTACCCCTCCTCCCCCGGCCTCGAGCCCCGCCCCGGACGCTGGACCCGAGGGCGTATCACATCAAAGCTCTGGGTCGCGAAGGCAGAGACTCCATGTGCCGCAGAAAAAAACTCTACGTAGACAATTGGGAGACTCCCTTTAAAAAAACAAAACTCCGGACCACGCTACTCCGCGCGCAGGGGGCGTGGGTACGGCCCACCACGCGGGCAGGGCTCGGTCCCAGCTCTCTGCAAAACTAACAATATCTGTTAGGCCCTAAACAAAAAGGCCCTAACAGCGCTACATCCATTCACTTCGGGAGTGTTGCAACCTGGTACACCCAGCGTCTCCCACGCCCCAGCTACGCGCCTCCGGGACACAACAATTGGGGCGCGGCTACTTTCGCGCACGCGCCATGCATGGCCGTGCTTCGCCCTTACCGCAGGGAGCCTAAAACCGCTACGGTGGCTCTGCTGGGGATAAATTATTCACGTCCCACTGTTGTGCAAACCCAATCCGGGAGGTATGACCTGGCTGGGACAGTGTAGGAAGACGGCCACGAAGGCACTGGGGATAGTGGATATATGTATTTGAGAATGGGAGGAGTAAATCTCTGGGCCACCATGAGCAGGAAGAAAATGCAACGTCCACCTCCCAACCAGTGGCCCGAAATCGGCAACTTAGAGAGCGCGCGCCAGCGCTGGGAGCCCCGCCTTGGGGGCGTGGCCGCGCGCTGGCCAGCTGGGGCGGGACCTGCTTCTGGCCCCATCTAGCGCCGCCCCAGGCGAGGGCGCCGCACCCACACTGCGCTGCGCAGTTTTGGTCTGCACCAGCCGTTCGAAGGTGATCCAGGTGAGTGCTAGCACCTGCGGGCAGCTACGAGCACTGGGCCGCCGGCGGTGTTTCAGCCTTTGCGCAGGGCACTCCCATTTCAGCCTCTCCGAGCTGAATAGAGACCCGCTGTCTCTAACCTCCCCCCACCCTTATCAGTAGATTAGCGATCTGAATTTCCACCCCCTTTGCTCTCCTCTTGCCTTGCATCTTCTCCCTGGTGGAGTGGGTTGGGAGCTTCTAAGCGAGGCCCGACCTATTTATCTGTAACTCAGGAAAATTCTCAAGGTCATCCCTTCCTCAATTCCTTCCTTTCCTCTCCCCGGGCTGTGCAGTCTGAGAGCCCCTTCTTTCTACCTTCCGGAGACCACCCGACCTTGCCCTCTGCTGCTCCGGCGCAGAAGATAAGCGAGCGGGACACTGCAGGGGGAGTGGTTGTGCAGGCCTGATCAGTAACACTGGTTTCAGAAGTGGCCTGTGAGCGCTGCACCCGCTGCGGATGGGGATGTGTTGCTAGGGACGGTCGGGAGAGCCTCTGAGGGAATTGTGTTTGTTTTCCTCCTGCCTCTTAGAATCGTCTGTCCATTTGTATTGGAAAGGGGGTCATTTCCTACCGCTGACTTAGAGCAAGAGACGCCTCTGGGCGGGTGGGGGACTCTTCAGGTTCTTCCTTGGATTTCAGAAAATGCCCCTCCTTATCTGGGTTGGCAGCACGGAGCCTCAGGGCTGCAGTAGTGGGGCAGTTGCAGGGCGGTGGAAGGCGCTGGAGACTCCTTAGTGAGTCATTCCCCGAAGTTGTGGCTTCTGCTGATACTTTCCTTGAGAGTCACGAGTTTACAAGCTACATTGTAGCGTCGGGGGCAAGTGAGTGTGGGAAAGGAGGTAAAGGAAAAGCAGAGATTAGGATGAGTAGGAGAGGCAGGGGTTAGAACTTTAATTCCTTCACTGGGGACAGGAGGTGCCCTGGAGGGGAAGGCGCTTCCGGCTTTGCAGATATGTGCTGTGGGCCTAGGTGTGGTCCTGCGGAATTGCTGCAGATTTTAGATTGCTCACGGGTAGGAGCTGCAGCCAGGGCTTGTCTTGGGAAATCTGTAGATCACCTGCAGCCTGCAGTTCTGGGTGGCACCCAAGGTTATTGGCCAGAGTTACAGGCTATATTTTATTTCAGTGAATTCAGAGAGCACCTTGAGTCAGATCAAGAATGCTTATTTCCCTAGGAGATGAATTTAAGGAGTTTAACATATAAAATAGAAACAAATACTTTCATCCCGGGAAGACTTTCCGTTAAGCTTCCCTCCTGACACAATGTTACGGAAATAGAAAACTTTGTCAAGTGATTTTTTTTTTAACCAATGTTACTATATATAAATCGGCAGGGAGACTGTCGCCAACCATGGAAACTGCGCTACAGGGGCCTCCTTAGATTAAGGAACAAAACTGGAGAAGGGCAGCCTTCCCCTTTATTTAGATTTCCTCCTGTTGGCTTAGAGTTCTGAAAAGACACAATCCTGGAAGAGAACCTACCTCCTCGCCTGGAGGTTAGCCCTGAGAAGGAACGTACAGGAAAGAAGGGCTGTACCCACTATTCAGAGAAAAGCTGAAAAGCCCCTGGAGCAGTCTGGAATGAGGTGGATGTCAAATCAATCTGTCAAAAGCAATTTAGTGCCTACTGCACATCTATCTGTAGTTAAACATATTGTGCCCTATGTTTATACTTAAATCTTCTGAATCTATATTTAGAACACCGTTACCGACCACAATTGACCACGAACCATTTAGCATTTTAAAGCAATATTTGTTTCGAAGAATATACTGCTACTGTTTTTGCAACTCAATTTATTAATGCTACTGAAAGCTTACCATCTTCCTGAATAAAAAGAATTTAGCAGTTAGCAGCAGGTAGATTATCGCTATGTAAAATAAAATTCCTGAGTTTCCCTCACTCTCTCTTACAGTACTTACCTACCTACCTGTCTCTGAGGAGAAACACTAATTAGGCAACAGGAAAATTGTACTATCTTTCAAATGCATTTGCAAATGCCTGTAAGGATTTTATTCTTTAGAATCATAGATCTTGCTGTTCCCCTCTGACTTCTTTCTAGTGTTGATCTGTTCATTAACTGGAACTTGCGTTCTAAGATTTAGTTGTCTTATTCCACCCTTTAAAAATAAGTGAAATTTTATTTTATAAATAAATAAATAAGCAAGCAATGTGAGCGGTTGTACCACAGCTTCATTCTAAGTGTAGACAGGCCTGAAATGGGCGAACCCCTGTTTCAGGCAAAAGCCAGCAGCCTAGGTGGTTCCTTCCTTTGGAGTGGTTGGTACCCTAACAGGCATTCAGCAGCTGCTACAAATTAACTACAGTCTGCCTGCATTTCTTGTCATAGAAAATTACCAAGTGGTGTCAATGTGACTTATTCGAGATGTTTTTTTCCTTCTGGAAGCCATAGCTTAGTTTCTCAATGACTGTTGGTTCCTGTGTAATGCCAGTTAAGGGACAGCTATATGGAAATCATGATATATAAGTGAAGTGCCAGTTTCTGTGTTACTTTGCTCTTGCAAACCTATATGCCTGAAAGATTGGGGGACGTTTTTTCCTTCCCGTAATCTCTACTTCTTTTGTCATACTGCGGTGCTGACACTCATTAAAAAGAAAATGTTCCTTGTTTGTACCTTTCCCAAAGTGTTTTTTTTTTTTTTTCTCTTTCCAATTAGAAACATCTCGGGCTTTAATCAGTGGCAAAATTGAAGTTAATTATTTGCTCTCTTCCTGTTAATGTATTTTGTACTCAGGAGAGGGTCTGGGGAGGTAGAAATGATTCAGAAGATGTCAGGTGTGGTCAAGCATGCTTTTCAACCTCACTGAGAGACAATAGAGCAAAAGGCTGAGAGCACAAATGAGCCAGACTGCTTGGGGGTGTGGGGATCTGACTGTGCTCTGTGTTCACTGTGTGACCTTGAGCAGGTCACTTCATCTTTCTGATACTGAGTTTCTTCATGTGCAAAATGGGAGTAATATCCTAGGGATGCTGTGAGGATCTAAATGAGTTAATATTGATGAACTGCTTACAACAGGGTTTGCCCCATACTAAATAATGTGCATGGTGGTAATAAGTAATAATAATTGATTTCTCGCACTTTTCTTCCTTGAGTCTATATCACTACCCTTCAGACACACTGGACTCCTTTCTCTTCTTCATACAAGTCAAACCTTTTTCTGTCTCAAAGTCTCTGCTCTTGCTGTTTTCTTTACCTGTGTTCTCTCTCACGTATCACTTTTTCCTCTTCAGATCCTTTATCACAATGTTACCCTCATGTTTTATGGTCCTCCTGTGTTTTTGTCTTCCCTGACCACATGCTCACTGGCGCTCTCAATCATGCACTCTCTCTCTCTCCCTCCCTCCCTCCCTCCCACTTTCAACTGTGTATTCTAGAGACTCAGGACCTTCCTTCTCAGTCGTGATCATCCTCTTAGTAGCTCTGCCCCTTGAGTGGTACATGGCATTTAGTAAAGGATGAATAAGGGAAGGAATCATTCTGAGAAAATACTGAAGATGATAGCTATGGACTTGAGGCAAGCATCCCATTTATGTAAAATGCTTCGTCCTACATTGAATTTATCATGTCAGCTTCATTTAATGCATTATGAGATGTTGTCTTTATTTTTCTTTCTGCATCCCATGGCTTCTCCCCGTTCCCCTCCCTGCCCTCTGAAGTTGCTGCCTGCAGACCATGGGAAACATCCAGTGGACTGTCCCTGGGATCATATCTCTTGGGAAGCTCAGCTCCAAAGGGTCTAGCAAACCAGGGCTTATAGGTTAGGTGTCTCCCATAGAACCTTCTGTGTCAAGAATCTGGGAAAGTTTGTCCTCACACCTGCAGGGGAACCTGGGATTTATTCTGTCTTGTTATAAATCTGGTATTCTTAGATTCCTGAAGAACAGAATTACCAGTTTTTTTCTCAGAGGAGATTTCAGTTCCATTCAAGCATGTGTGTTTAGTGCCTTATTACACAGAAGGCACACTGCAGAGAAGCAGAAAGCAGGTAATTTGCTTATTTGGCTTTAACAGAGTTTTAACAGAGTTTGTATGAGTGCAAGCTTGTGCTCTATAACCAGGAACCATTCACTGGAACTTGAGCGTCCTGCTGATCTTCCCTCCCCCACTCCCAGCCAGTGCAGCCATGTATTAAGCAATTGTTTTCAGTACCAACAGTTTACCAAAGTGTTGGACTAAAAATGACATCTGAAACTTGAATATTTTATATGGTCAAACTACGGCTATTTAACTATACAGTTGAATATATTTGGATTATAACACATTTATCTCTTAAAGGGACAGATCTTCCATCCACCTAACATAGAGTTAGCTTCCACTCTCCAAATATTCCACCAGCAACATTGATGAATATTGAAGACCATGGACTATGAGGTACTGGGAAAGACCCAGTCTATGACTCGCTTGCTGCTATTTGCCTCACTTGAACCAGAAATCAAGTGCTGGATAAATAATATGATTTCTGTTCAAGTTTTTTTTAGCCCTTAGGGAACAATCTACTGAATATGCAATGCAATTGTGGGGGGATAGTTACTTTTCATCACCTAGGTTTCTATTCCTTCTTTTAAGTGTAATTTAATCTGGCTGTCATGTGAAGGTTTGATGCTGAAACAGATTTTAGCATCTGTCTAATGTAGAAGTGAACTGGAACTAGCATTCTGAAAATGTAGTCTGAACCCAAAGAAATCCCATGACTCTCCTTTTCTCTCCTATCATAGAAACAGATCATTACATTTTTAAAATTCTTGTGTGTGGGTGTGTGTGTTGTCATTTTGAGGTGGGGTTTCGCCATGTTGCCCAGGCTAGTCTCAAACTCCTGGGCTGAAGCAGCCCTCCCACCTGAGCCTGCCAAGTAGCTGGGATTACAGGCATGCACTACTGCACCCAGCTTAAGTTTTACTTTGTTTCTTTTTTTTTTTTTTTTGAGACGGAGTCTCGGAGTCTCGCTTTGTCGCCCAGGCTGGAGTGCAGTGGCCGGATCTCAGCTCACTGCAAGCTCCGCCTCCAGGGTTTACGCCATTCTCCTGCCTCAGCCTCCCAAGTAGCTGGGACTACAGGCGCCCACCACCTCGCCCGGCTAGTTTTTTGTATTTTTAGTAGAGACGGGGTTTCATCATATTAGCCAGGATGGTCTCGATCTCCTGACCTCGTGATCCACCCGTCTCGGCCTCCCAAAGTGCTGGGATTACAGGCTTGAGCCACCGCGCCCGGCCACTTTAATATCGGACATATTCATGAGGTACAGTGTGATGTTTTAGCATGTATATACATTGTGTAATGATCAAGAGGATTGCTTTTGTGGGCCAGGCGTGGTGGCTTATGCCTGTAATCCCAGCACTTTGAGAAGCCAAGGTGGGTGGATCACCTAAGGTCAGGAGTTCGAGAGCAGTCTGGTCGACATTGTACAAACAAACCCATCTCTACTAAAAATACAAAAATTAACCGGGGCGTGGTAGCACACACCTGTAGTTCCAGCTACTTGGGAGGCTGAGGCAGGAGAATCATTTGAACCTGGGAGGCAGAGGTTGCAGTGAGTTGAGGTGGCACCACTGAACTCCAGCCTGGGCAACAGAGTGAGACTCCGTCTCAAAAAAAAAAAAAAAAAAAAAAAAAAAAGAGTTTTTATGTTACTTCCCTCTAGGCTCTTTAATTTCTCCACTGAGCATTGTATGAGCTCCATTGAGCATTGTGTGGAGGGTCAGCTGCCCTGGCTGGAGATCATTTTGAGGCCTGTTCCTTCGTGGAAACATCTGGATGCAGAAGTTAGGCTGGACAACTAGCCAGGGGAGCTTTAAGTGAGCCAAGTGGACCCTCAGTACCACCTCAGAGTGTTCCAAGCTACCGTCTGGTGTTTGGGACTCAGGAAAGTCCATTTGGTATGATCAGACTAGCCCTTTATGTGACCATCCTTGTGTGTTACTCTCATCAAAATGTTGATTTTTGCTGTGTAAGGAAGATTGGAATAGCACAGGCAGCCAAATAAGGATTTGAATGAAACATTGAAGAATGGCTTCAAGTTAATCTGTGAATGCTTTGTCATTGTCCCATCCCTGGATACATTAAAAAGAAAAAAAAAGAGCAGTTGAGAAATTGCAGTACAATTTGAGGAGAGCAATATCATACACAGAAGTAGAGACTACCATTGTCGAAGCTGGATTTTATTTATTTGGGAGCAAAGAGAGAGAGCTGAAAGACATAATCTTCTCTCCCTTAAGAATCTCATTGTCATTTAGTAAAATAAAAGGTAGTGTCACTTCATGGCTCAGAAGTGGTAAATTATTTGAGGCAAGTACCCAAATCCATAAAACGTGCCTTTTGTTTGTGGAATACTGATTGTATGCTGGGGAATTTCTGGTGAGCAGCCAAGAGGAATTTGGAGAGTAGTGAAGGAGAACTTTACCCCAGGAGTGTTCTATTGGATGTAGTTCAGGAAGCTTTCTGGGTAAGCCTTGTAACCAAAGGAACCCTGCCCCAGTGAGACATGGCAAATGGTGGCAGAAGCAAGAATAAGAGGAAAGGTTGAGCAAAGTTTTGGTATTAGAATAGCTATGTTCCCAGGAAACTCTGTCAGTAAAATTTCTAGAGCTAAGTATCTTAGCCAGATGTCATAATGAACCCCTGTGTTGCTAACTCAAATGCTGGAATGAAGCATATGTTTTAGGAGTTAGACCAACACTGCCTCATCTTAAGCCCAAGTTTGAGCACTCCTAAACTGAAACTTCAAGAGTGTGTTGTAGCTTACTTAAAACCCATTGGGCATCTACTGACTCTGGCTACACTGAAAAGTTTTTGCCCTGAGTGCTATTCTACCACCCACAGACCTCGGGGCCCTGCTGCTTACCAGGGCATATTAGTTTCCTAATCTACCCCTGAAAACCCACCATGGCCTGGGGCTTTTCTGCTGCCCCCCATGTCCTATACCCTGCTTGCTTCAAAATACTATTCCTACTTTTCTTCCCCTAACTTGATAATGTCCTCCAAAACAATCATGTTTGGCAAGTAATACACTGATAAATTTAAAAGTTACAAATAGAAGTGCTGCTGTGTTTTTAAAACATTATAGGACCAGGAACAGTGGCTCATGCCTATTATCCCAGCACTTTGGGAGGCTGAGGCAGGCAAATTGCTTGAGCTCAGGAGTTCGAGACCAGCCTAGCCAACATAGTGAAACCCCGTCTGTACTAAAAATACAAAAAATTAGCTGGGCATGGTGGCACACACCTGTAATCTCAGCTACTTTGAGGCAGGAGGATTGCTTGAGTCCATAGGTCAAGGCTGCAGTGAGCCCTGATTGTGCCACTTCCACTCCAGCCCAGATGACAGAGGGGGACCCTGTCTCAAAACACAAAACAAAAACCCAGCCAGGCACAGTGGCTCATGCCTGTAATCCCAGCACTTTGGGAGGCCAAGGAGCGTGGATCACCTGAGGTCAGGAGTTCAAGACCAGCCTGGCCAACATGGCGAAACCCCATCTCTACTAAAATACAAAAATTAGCTGGACGTGGTGGTGCATGCCTGTAATCTCAGCTACTTAGGAGGCTGAGGCAGGAGAATCACTTGAACGCGGGAGGTGGAGGTTGCAGTGAGCCAAGATCGTGCCACTGCACTCCAGCCTGTGGGACAGAGAGATACTCTGTCTCAAAAAAAAAAAAAAAAAAGCCCACATTAGAGAAATAAATTAGGTTTCTAAAGTGTTCTTAAAAGGGGCATCTGTGGAAACCACCCACTAATAACATACTTTAAGGTGAGACACAAATACTTCCCCCTAAGCTGAGGAACAAGGCAAGGATGTCGGCACTTGACACTGGTATTCAACATTGCATTGCCCCTAACCCGGGCAATCAGTCAAGAAAAAAAATAAAAGACATCCACATTGGAAAGGAAGAAGTAAAACTGTCTCTCTTTGCAGATGGTATGATCCTATATGTAAAGTATTCCAAAGATAGTGGATCTGTCTCTCCCTCCCCTATGCTTTTGTGCCCTGACTCTGTTTCTTTCCCTTTGCTCCTAGAGTAGAAGCCCAGGGTGCTGCAGGATTCAATTGCCTTCCATTGAACGTTGCGGAGGGCTTACCCTCAGTGCTTCCCATGCTGAGGGAAGAGGTGATTTAACTTCTGAGTAAGGGACAAACCCAGCAGTGTGTTTGTTGCAACAAGCATGGACACTGGCATCAGTCTGCCTGCATTCAGACCCCAGCTGTGCACTCACCAGCTGTGGGACCTTAGGCAAATTGTTGACCTTCTCTTTGCCTCAGTTTCCTCATCTGTAGAATGGGGATGATAATAGTAACTACCATATGGGATTGTGTAAGGATGGAAAGCGTTAATTTATCTAAACTCTATTACAGTGCCTGCCGTAAAAGAAGCACTCTAGGCCTGGCACAGTAGCCCATGCCTGTAATCCCAGCACTTTGGGAGGCTGAGGCAGGTGGACTGCTTGAGGTCAGGAGTTCGAGACCAGCCTGGCCAGTGTGGCAAAACCCCGTCTATTAAAAATACAAAAATTAGCCAGGTGTGGTGACATGAGCTTGTGATCTCAGCTACTCTGGAGGTTGACGCATGAGAATTGCTTGAACCCGGGAGGCAGAGGCTGCAGTGAGCTGAGATCATGCCGCTGCACACCAGCCTGGGTGACAGAGTGAGACCCTGTCTCAAAAAAAAAAAAAAAAGAAGAAAAAACAAAAAAAGCAGCACTCTATGGGTACCAGGTCTTATAGTTAGGTGTTACATATGTAGCAGTGATATTTTCAGTTTTGCTATTTCTGCCAGATGGGATGAAAAATTCCTTAAGAAGTTGGTTGCAAGTCCCACTGATTCATTAAATAGGCCTTTCATTTAAAGTCGTGTTTCTGATCGTTCAGAAGTTGAGGTGTGCCTGATCCATGGTATTAGAAGTGATGATCCCAGAGAGGTCATTCTGTAGCATAATGAGCATTACTTTTGAAAGATGGAGAACCTAGAACTCTGACTTAAATATTTGACTATGGGAAAATCTGATCTGGTGAGTGACCATGACCATGAAGTGAGATCTGGGAACCCAGTGGTGGTCACAGGATAGAGACTCTGAAGATACTGAGCTGGCTTACATACTTGCTTTGTTGTCTCGAGCCTCTGTTACAGCTGAAAGAAGAAATCAGTCTTCTGCTGGGCACACTGTTAGTGTGTAATTGTGAAGAGCTTAGCTGGAGCTTGCTCTTCACAACAGCCTCTGATCTCATCGTCTCATTCTGCTCTCAGGGGTGGCACAGAAGGAGCACCTCAGGAGCCTCCAAAGATAGTGGTAGAATATAGACCACCAAGAGAAAACTATGACTGTGGTTTTGAATCAGATAGAGTCACCACCTCCTGCAGATTTTGTTTTTGCTCAGAACAGTGGTTCTTAAAATGTGGTCCTTGACCAGCATCATCAGCATCACCTAGGAACTAGTTAGATATGAAAATACACAGGCCCCACCTAACATGACTGAACCAGAAACTCTGGGACCGAGGTATGGTTTAACAAACTCTCCAGGTGATTTTAATGCCACTGAAGTTTGAGAACCACTGATCTAGGATATAGAACAGCAGCACTCTATTGAGTTTCTGTCTTCATGCAAGTTGCTATAAAAAATATAAGCAAGGAGACGTGCTCTCTGTCCTCAAAGAACACATAGCCCATTTGGAGAGGTATACTATATTCACTGCCACACAAAGGAGGCCTTCCCAGCCGGGATCCCGATGAAACAACCCTGCCCAGTCTCTACGCCATTGCCGTGTGTTTGCCCCAGAAGAGTTCCCACTCTTGGCCAGGTGCCTGTAATCCTAGCACTTTGGGAGGCTGAGGCGGGTGGATCACCTGAGGTCAGGAGTTCGAGACCAGCCTGGCCTATGTGGTGAAACCCTGTCTCTACTAAAAATACAAAAATTAGCCAGGCGTGTTGGTGGGCGCCTGTAATCCCTGCTACTCAGGAGGCTGAGGAAGGAAAATCACTTGAACCCAGGGGGCGGAGGTTGCAGTGAGCCAAGATCATGCCACTTCACTCCAGCCTGGGCAAAAGAGCAAAACTTTGTCTCAAAACAAAAAAAGAATTCCTGGCCGGGCGCGGTGGTTCATGCCTGTAATCCCAGCACTTTGGGAGGCTGAGGTGGGTGGATCACGAGGTCAGGAGTTCAAGACCAGCCTGGCCAAGATGGTGAAACCCCGTCTCTACTAAAAATACAAAAAAATTAGCCAGACATGGTGGCACACGCCTGTAATCCCAGCTACTCAGGAGGCTGAGGCAGAGAATTGCTTAAACCTGGAGGGGCAGAGGTTGCAGTGAGCCAAGATCACGCCACTGCACTCCAGCCTGGGCGACAGAGCGAGACTCCGTCTCAAAAAAAAAAGAATTCCTACTCTCTGAAGCTGTCTTTTGTTTGCATGTTTGTTGTCAGTCTCCTGTCATCATTCGAAGGTCAGGGCCTTGAGGGCAGGACCCTTTCTTGTTCACTGCTGCATCCCCACCCCTCAGCAGTTCCTGGCATAGATAGCAAGTGCATGATGTTCTGGTTGAACAAATGAATTAAGTGTTCTTTGATTCATTATGCTGTCTATGGTAGGAAACTCTGTTTTGCAATCTGATTAGACCAGCCTTTTGCCAAATTTGAATTATTTTAAACAAAATCAGAACAAATGTGTAAGAGCATACAACTGATTTGTAGAAAAACCAGTATCTCCTCATTCAGGAACTGTTACATACAAGTGGACAGACATGTACACTTACCAGTATTTATTTCTTCATATTTGGACCAACATTTATTGTTTATACCAGGTACATATCTAGTTTATCTAATTTAATTCTGCAAACCACACTGTGATATAAGTGGGTAGTATTTTCCCTGTTTTGTAGAGAAATTAGATACATCCTAAAGCTTGCAGAGGCGATGTATGAGTACAGGTCTGTCTGACTCCTCAATTCCTCCTATCTCTAGTCTTGTAGATTTCCCAAGGAAAAGATGAATCATAAAACACTATTGAAGTCCACTAGGAGTAAAAACATTTAGGATCTCTACTCTTAAGTAAGTGACAAAAACTTTCTAATTAAAAAAAAAAATAGATAATTCAAATTCCTTTTAAATCTTTAATGTTCTATTGACTGATCTATTTTGACTTAAGACTGCCAACAAACAGTTAACTAGGAGTGGCTACCTCTGTAATTGCTAATAAGGAAAGTGAGAATAGAAACTCTTTCATCCCATTTCTGTCTTTCCCTACCCATTTATTTTGTTTTTGTTTATTGTGTTATACCTAGTTTGTGATCATTGCTAGGTAGGGAAAAATCTGGAATTGGGTACTTGTTTACTTATTTGCCTGTGTCCCCTGCTAGAAAATGAGTGTCATAAAGAACCAACCTCTGCCCTGTTGGTCTCCAGCAGTAGCCCAGTGAGTGGCGCATAGTGGGCACTCAGTAACCCGGAATAAGTAAATGAATGCACAGTCACCCTCATGCAGTGCTGAGCAGTGTCTGGCTGCAGCAAGGGTTTGAATGACTGCAGTTTCCGGATGTCCATAGTCAGTGCTAAAATCCTGCTTCCTTCTGGCTGCTTCTGCCTTTCCCATAATAGTATATATTTTGACATGGCCGGCTGCTGAGAGTTCAGAAAAGGAGGAGGATATATGTGGTTCTAAGCTTTGCTATTTTAAAATGGCAGTTGTAAATTATAAAATGTATATTCATTATCATTTAGCCAAACATCTCCATTGAGCAGGTCAAAGACAGTTAACCAAACATTAACATATGTAACGTAACATAATATATAACATTTACTGAGTCCTTCCTATATGTCAGGCATCATGATGAATGTTTATAGACAGTATGTCCATCTGATCCTCTCACCAACCTTTCAAGGTTATATTATTATCTCCATTTAACAAGTGAGGAAACTGAGGCTGCTGAAAGGTGTTGAGTAATATTCCCAAGGACACTTAGCTAGGAAATATGAGAAGCAGGTTCTGAATGCAGACAGTTTGATTCCAAAACTGTATTCAACTGCAAAGCCGTCTCGTGAACTGCACTTCGCAGATAAGTGGCGGAACTCAAGCCAGAAGTCAGGTCTGATCTTTCGGTTCCATCATTCCATACTGCCTGTTCCTCTGTCTTCTCAATGAATAATTATTGTCAAGCCACTCCTTATATAATTTTTAAAAATACGTATTTGCTCATTTTGAAAATTACAGAAAATTACAAAGAAAATCTATAATCTAGCCATCTAGAAATAACTATGCTTATGATTTTTAAACTTCTTAATTTTTTTCCGTTATTAAGAAAACCAAGATTATTCTACATAGACTTTTCTTTTTTCCCCACTTAACCTGCTGTATATTGAGCCTGTTTTAACCTCTTTAATATTTGTACACACCACTTGTAACAGTTGTATAATGTTCTGTTTAACAGGTATATTATTTATTTACCTGGCCCTCTGTTATTGGACATATGTAGTATTTCTGGTTTTGCCATCATAAATATTGCTGAAGTAAGTATCTTTGAACCAAATTTGTTTGCATTTCTGATTGTTACCTCAGGATAGATTTCTAGTAGGATTAATGGGCCAAAGAATATGAATATTAAAAAGAATATTACTGGCCAAGTGCTGTGGCTCATGCCTGTATTCCCAGCATTCTGGGAGGCTGAGATGGGAGGATCACTTGAGCCCAGGAGTTCGAGACCAGCCTAAGCAACATAGGAAGATCCTATCTCTTAAAAAAATAAATAAATAAAAAGAAAGAAAAAATATATATAGGCTGGGCCTGATGGCTCACATCTGTAATCCCAGCACTTTGAGAGGCTGAGGCAGCCGTATCACTTGAGGCCAGGAGTTTGAGACCAGCCTGGCCAACACGGCAAAACCTCCGTCTCCACTAAAAAATAAAAAAATTAGCCAGGTGTGGTGGCAGGTGCCTGTGATCCCAACTATTTGGGAGGATGAGGCATGAGAATTGATTGAATCTGGGAGGCAGAGATTGCAGTTAGCTGAGATTGCGCCACTGCACTTCAACCTGGGCGACACAGCGAGACTGTCTCAAATAAATAAAATTAAAATAAAATAAAATAAAATTTAAAAATACAGAAATGAGCTGGGCATGTCAATGTGTGCCTGTAGCTCCAGCTACTTGGGAGGCTGAGTTGGGAGGATCACCTGAGCCCAGAAGATCAAGGCTGCAGTGAGCTGTGATAGCACCACCACACTCCAGCCTTGGCAACACAGACCCTGTCTTAAAAAAAAAAAAAAAAAAAATTACCTCTTGCCAGGCTATCCACTAGATGGTTCTATCTTATGCTTCCCCCAACAGTGTAGAAGAGGAAAGCTAGGTACTTTTAACTACAGTTATGTGTTCACTCATGATGGAGATATGTTCTGAGAAAGATGATTTTGTCATTGTGGGAACGTCGTACAGTGTATTCACACAGACCTAGACAGTATAACCTACTACACACCCAGGCTATATAGTATGGCCTATTGCTCCTAGGCTGCAAACCTGTAATGTTACTATACTGAATACCATAGGCGATTGTAACATAGTGGTATGGATTTGTTTGTCTAAACATATCTAAAAACTTCGAAAAGATCCAGTAACAATATGGTATAAAAGACAAAAAATGGTACACCTGTAGAAGGCACTTACCATGAATGGAGCCTGCAAGACTGGAAGTGGCTCTGGATGAGTCAGTGAGTGAGTGGTGAGTGTGAAGGCCTAGGGCACTTCTCTACACTACTGCAGACCTTGCCTACACTGTATACTTAGGCTACACTACCTTCATTTTTTAATACTTTTTTCTTCCATAAGTTAACCTTAGCTTACTGAAGCTTTTTTACTATAATTTTTAAACTTTTGAATCTTTTGTGACAACACTTAGATTAAAACACAAACACATTGTAACTGCATAAAAATTGTTTCTTTGTTTTTTGTTTTGTTATGTTTTTTTCTTTTTTTTTTTTTTTTTTTTTTTTTGAGACGGAGTCTCGCTCTGTCGCCCAGGCTGGAGTGCAGTGGCCAGATCTCAGCTCACTGCAAGCTCCGCCTCCCGGGTTCCCGCCATTCTCCTGCCTCAGCCTCTCGAGTAGCTGGGACCACAGGCGCCGCCACCTCGCCCGGCTAATTTTTTGTGTTTTTAGTAGAGACGGGGTTTCGCCGTGTTAGCCAGGATGGTCTCGATCTCCTGACCTTGTGATCCGCCCGTCTCGGCAAGAGTCTCGCTGGGTCTCCCAGGCTGGAGTGCAGTGGTGCAGTCTCGGCTCACTGCAACCTCCACCTCCCGGATTCAAGCAATTCTCCTGCCTCAGCCTCCCAACTAGCTGGGATTACAGGCGCTCACCACCTTGCCTGGCTAATTTTTTTATATTTTTGGTAGAGACGGGGTTTCACCATGTTGGCCAGGCTGGTTTTGAACTCCTGACCTCAAGTGATCTGCCCGCCCTGGCCTCCCAAAGTGCTAGGATTACAGGCATGAGCCACCATGCCTGGCCAAAAATTGTTTCTTCATATCCTTATTCTATAAGATTTTTTTTCTATGTTTTAAATACTTTTTTTATTTTTAAAGAAGCAACACCATTCAATTCAGAACACCTGTACTGACTTTGAGCTGATGGCCTCTGTCTGTAGGTTTCTAATTGGAAGTGAAATTTTTTCTATTTTTAAAACTTTTTATTTCATAGTTACTTTTTAAGCTTTTTTGTTAAAAATTAAGACACAAACACACACATTAGCCTAGGCCTATACAGGGTCAGGATCATCAGTATCCATCTTCTGCCTCCACATCTTGCCCAGTGGAAGGTCACATGGACATACCTGCCATGTGTGGAGCTGTCCTCTCCTATGGTCACAAGGCCTTCTGGAACGCCTCAGGGAGGACCTGCCTGCACCTGTTTGACAGTTAACATTTTTTTTTTGTAATAAGTAGAAGGAATAGATTATAATGCTAAAAAGCATAGTATAGTAACTACATAAACCAGTAACTGTTATTTATGATCATTATCAAATATTAAGTGCTGTACATAATTATACATGCTATACTTTTATATGACTGGCAGCGCAGTAGGTTTGTTTACACCAGCATCACCACAAACATGTGAATGATGCAGTGTACTATGATGTTACAATGGCACAGTGGCTATGATGTCACTAAGCAACAGGAATTTTTTAGCTCCATTACAGCCTTGTGGGGCCATTGTTAAATATGCAGTCCATCACTGAAACCCATGGCTGTGTGTGGTAGAAGGTTTCAGTTCATAAATACTAATTTATACTGCTGGTTTATGACTAATCCAGGAAACTGCATAATGATTAACAAATGCTACGATATAACCAATTGAATTGCAAAGTCATCTACACCTGTATTAAAATTCAACTCAGAAAGGACTGTTGGACTGTGTCTATAGCCCTATGTAGAAGAGAAAGCCAAGGGCAAAGTTCCCACTCTCAAGAACCTTCTCTTGTTAGGTCCATAAAAGGGTTTCTGGTGACACAGAGCAGATATATAATCAGCAAAATGTGGTGTGCAGTTCAAATGAGTGCTCGTGCCAGAGATGAGTGGGGTGCCAGCTATCAGTTCTTCCACCCTGTCCCTGGAAGCAATCTGCTACCTCTGGGGCTGGCACAAGCCAGGGTGTGGCTGCGGCTGCCTAGGGTGTGGCCACTGTGAACTGAGCTGCATCCCCTTCCTGGTGCACACCCCCCCACACACACAAGCTACTCTCTAAGGAATGGGAATATCTGCCTCTTCGCCTTGGTATCTTCAGAAAATAATGATTTAGCAAATGATGGTTTTTTTGAATGTTGATTTAATTCAGCTGATTCTTTCCTTGAAAGAGAAGATTTAACAATTTTTCAGCAACTATGACAGAGTTTTCTCTGTGTTCTGAATTCCTCTTTCTTAAGATTTCTCTTTCTGGATTAGTCATAAGCCAGTCTTTCCTAAATACATTCAGTTTCTCCCGTGGTTTCAGCAGATACTTTTGAGGGAAGACACGGAAACTTAAATTGGTTAGGTGCGTACTTTATACCAGACACTGTGCCAGATGATAGAGAATCTCAGGTGTGTGTTCAGGGGAGGGGGCGTGTGGTGGTGGTCATTCTGAAAGACACCTGGAGTTGCAGCTCAAATCATTTATTCCGTAAGTATCTACGAGCGTGCACACTGTGCTTGGCATGGAAGATGCAGACAAACATGGTCCTGCTCTGTTTTAAGTGAAGGTTGTTATGGCGTATAAAGCAGGACACCTCACTTGGTAGGATTGCAAGGCAGTGTCAGGGAGGGCCGCTGCTGCCCTTCACGCAGGCAGCTTTTCAGGCATTGCTCCTGCACCTATGCAGATGTGTCTGTGGCTCGTGCGGGGGACCCTCAGGGAGAACAGGCACGCTGCTGCCCCAGGCACTTACACTGTCCCTGTGACTGAGTATGCATCCTCTGCAAACCATTGCTGTAGCTGGGTACCCTTACTGTGAATTCATTGCCTTTCCAAGGTCCTAACTGTTCCCGGCTCTGCTTGTCCTCGTCCAGATTCATACGCCATACCTACCTTAACAAAGTCTGAGGAGAGTAACTTTCACTAGGGTGCAAAGGCCCATCAGGTTTAACCTCACAGATGGCATTTATACTTTAAAAGAGGGGCTCAGTAGTAAATATTGATTTCTAATTGTAGATTCTAACTGTAGATTGTAGAGCAGTCGCTTTGCTAGGCAGTTCTCTATCTTGCCACCTACCTACCTTAACCTCTTAAAATTAAGAAAAATAGAAGTCAGTGACTAAGCCACCACATTTGAATGTGTTGCCTGGGCTAGCTGGAGTGTTTTGGGGGAGAATTCTAAAACCTGCTCTGGTCTTAGCTCTGCCCTCATTTAATGAGCCTCTATTTCCTTTTCTATAAAGTGGAGCAAACAGGATTTTTGTGAAGAGTAAAAGTGAGCTGAAAAGTGCTGGACTGACACAAGGTAGCCCTGCACGTAGCCAGGGAGCCCAGCATCCTGTCCAAAGATTAGAGTCTAAAAGTTGACTCTGTTGATTTGCAAACTTTAACCTAAAGCAAATATGCTTAATTTTATTGTCCTTAAATTTTATTGCTTCTGACAGAGGCACCTTTTCTTTTAAGGCAGGGTCTTGCTCTATTGCCCCATGCTTCAATGCAGTGATGCAATCATAGCTAACTGCAGCCTCAGCCTCCTGGGCTCGGGCGATCCTCCCACCTCAGCCTCCTGAGTAGACATGAGAGTCTCCCTGTGTGGCCCAGGCTGGTCTCAAACTCCTGGCCTCAAGTGTTCCTTCCACCTTGGCCTCCCAAATTGTTGGGATTACAGGTGTGATCCACCGTGCCCAGGTGGCAGCTTTATTTTAAATGACCTGTTTGCCCCAAATGTGTTGAATTTAAGGGTAGGCTGGAGGTTCAGTCATTTTTATTCATTTTCAAAGAGGTGTTCGGAATTCACACTCTGTATTTCTTTTACTAACTACTGTGGCTTCCTCCTCATGCTGACTTTCTACACTTGGGAAGAGAATGTGGACAAGGAAGCTTGGAGGGAAGCCAGAGACTCCTTGCTCTGTGCAGCTGCCCAGACAGGCCAGGATCTGCTGACCTGTGGAGCCAGCCCGCTGCAGTGAGTGCCCCCAGCCCCGGGAGGAGCAGCAGGCCTGCCTCAGAGAGCAGTTCAGAGTGAAGACTGTAGGAGGGGAAAACTGATGAGAATTATTGTGAACCATGGTGAGGAGGAGGGGTTTTTAGAAGTTAGGCCTGTTAGGCTGGGTGCGGTGGCTCACGCCTGTAATCCCAGCATTTTGGGAGGCCGAGGTGGGTGGATCATCTGAGCTCAGGAGTTCAAGAATAGCCTGGCCAACATGGCGAAACCCTGTCTCTACTAAAAATACAAAAATTAGGTGGGTGTGGTGGCGCGTGTCTGTAATCCCAGCTATTCGGGAGGCTGAGGCAGGAGAATCACTTGAATTCGGGAGATGGCGGTTGCTGTGAGTTGAGATCATGCCACTGCACTCCCGCCTGGGTGACAAGAGCGAAACTCTATCTCAAAAAAAAAAAAAAAAAAAAGGAAGTTAGGCCTATTTTGCTGAGCTAAGAGAAACTTACTTTTAATGAACTGAGCTGCATGCCTACCCAAATTCTGTTTTAAGGAAGATGCTCTGACCACAGTGTCAGTTTGGCTCTAAATTTTCAAGTGATACTGAAAGGAAATATTGGAACCAAATGAATCTGAATGGGGGTCCCAGGTCTGTCACTGTCTGTTTTATACCTTGGAAACATTACTTAACCTCTTTTGAAAATAAGGATTTACCATCTTGTTGGTTGGTTTGCTAGGACGATTAGATACATTCCAGAGCAGGGTAACCCTCCTAAGTTAACAGCAGGGATTGAAGCCAGGCAGTTACCAGGGATGGAAATTGTAGAGCTGAAGGCAGAACACACACCGGAGCTGCGGGCTCGTGGAGGCCTTGCCCACCATAGGCAGCCCACGAGCGATCCCTTGAAACATGCTCCCCGCTCCTTTGGGCCCCGTCATGCTCTGGCCCTTCTTCCATCTGGTGGTCAGAGCTCAGAGCGGTTGGAGGGGCAGCACCAATTTACCATGGGATTGTTTTCACTCCCACCTGCCAAGTTCTGTTCTTGCTGCCCAGTCCCTTTCTTTCTTTCTCTCCTTTCCTCCAGGGGCAGGACAATAACTTAGCTAAAAACGCTGAACAATGGGAAATGAGCTGGGATTAGCTTTTTCTCCAAACATTTTACCATGAAACATTTCAAACATACAGAAAAGTTGAAAGAATCGGACATTGACTGTCCGTATAGCTAACACCTAGAATCTACAACTGATACTTTGCTGTATGGATTTGCATCATCCTTTTAAAATGCATTTCAAAATCAGTCGCAGCCATCAGAACTCTACATGGGGCTAGTTTTGAAGTGATGATTTGTTGGGCAATCTGAGTTCTTAGGAGCTATCCAAAGCCTCATAGGCTCAGGAGCCATGCTCTGCTTTCAAAGTACTCAGCCTGGGCCTTCCCCTACCTGTGTGAGATGTCTGCTGCTGCACCTGCACATGCCCCAGGGTCGAAGGGAGGCCTCGGGGGTCCTGCCCTCACAGTGTCCCCCATGCCTGAAGGCAAAAAACTTGGAATCACTTATGCATATACTATTTTGGATGCTTGGTTTCTTGCTTTCTTTTTCTCTCTCTCTCTCCCCCCTCCACCTTTCCCCTTCCCTCTCTCTCTCTCCTCTCCCTCTCTTTCCTTCTCCATCCCTCTTCCCCACCAAGCTCTGCTCCCCTCACTCCCTCCCTCCCCCTCCCAATGTAATGTACACTTTAGCATTTTACCATGTTAAATATTTCTTCAATCATGTGATTTTTGTTGGCTATATTTTTCTACAGCAATGACTACTGCAGTGATGTAGATAAATCTCATAATGTTGATCAGAATCTCCCAGGCACAAAAGAGAAAAAAAGATACATGATTGTATACTTTTCTGTGTATATACTGCATAGTTGAGTAATTTTTAAATTATTTTATATAGTACTGTCTCTGATGACTTCTTAGAAACATCAGATTGACTCACACCTTTTTTTTGGTCTCTATTTATGCATTTCCCATTAATAAAGCATCCTGCTCCCTAAGGCTTCACACCATGAAATAGCCACAGTGCTGGGGGCTGTCCCAACATGTTCTTTCTTCCACAGACGCAAGATGGCTGTCCTCTCTAAGGAATATGGTTTTGTGCTTCTCACTGGTGCTGCCAGCTTTATAATGGTGGCCCACCTAGCCATCAATGTTTCCAAGGCCCGCAAGAAGTACAAAGTGGAGGTAAGTGGGAACACAAGCTGGTACCCTTGTAGGTTTGTCTGGGGGCCACAGGCTTAGCCAAGAACTTGTTTTCAGCCATGGAGGGAGAGGCAAGGAGTTAGTTGTGAAAAGTGGCAGTTTCAGGACTGGATCTATTAGCGATTCTGCTTCTTCGTGGTGGGAAAGAGGCAAGAAATATGGGGCCCTGCTAGGGAGTAGTTTCCATCTCGTTTGACTTTGTCTCTTCTGTAGAAAGACCAGGTATGCTGGGATTCCAATAGTACACTTTTGGCTGGAGCTATTTGCTAGGAAGAGTCACTGTATTTTCTACAGTGGGCTAAATAGCAACATTGTTTCATGGTGTGCCACTTTAAAAATGATGTTGTAAGATGATTTTCCTGTTTTCCAAGTAGAAAAGAGGTATGTGGTGTTGAGATTAGCCTGGACTTAGACATAGGAAGGTGGTCTATTAAATACTTCCTTTAGTTTTAGGTGATGTACAAGGGATAATTACTAAGGTTGTCCCTGGTGAGCAATTTTAAATGTCTGTTTCTGTTTAGCAACTTAATAATTAAACTCCCTTACTAGAGCTTCTTTTACGTTTTTATATTTAGTTTCTTTTTTTTTTTCCTTCCAATGGACACTTCCATTAAGATTCTCACACACTCAATTTCTGTTCTTCTATTAAGGGAAATCTTAAAAGGATGTGTGGTATTTGATGACTCTTAGGAGGGCTCTATTTCCCTGCGGTATCTTTGTATAATGCATCTGAAATCCACCGCTGATGCTTAACGTCAATGAAAAGCAGAGTTTGGCACAAAGCTGCCTCTTTCCCTTGTGCAGCTACAGCGCAGACATACATTCTTATTCCTGGATATTTAATAGAAACATTGAATCTGCGTCTGAGAATTGAGACCCTTGTCACTGTAAATATTTAAGCAGAAATCGAATGGTCATCTATCAAGGGTGTGAAAGAAGATACTTTGGAATATATTATTTTTAAGGTTGATTTTAACTTTCAACACCGAATGCTACTCTTGACCATCTAATCAGTATGTGCTTTGTTGTGACAGTATCCTACCATGTACAGCACGGACCCTGAAAATGGGCACCTCTTCAACTGCATTCAGCGAGCCCACCAGAACACGTGAGTGTCGGCCCTGCCGGGCACCAAACACATCTGCAGAGCGGGTGTTTTCCGTCTAACACCTCAGCCCTTAGTGCGCTGTATCTGCTGAGTCATAGTGACGGTGATAATCATGGGCACCTCATTAAAAGTCTTCAAAAATTATGTATGTGAACACATTGACTATTAAGCAAACTGAAGAGTGGTTGGAATGGTGGGATTTCTGGATATTCTTTTCAAAAAGTGTCTTCATGGTTGCATTACCTGCTACAGTTTTGCAGCATGACCCATCTAAACTGATGTTGACTCTCCCAGGGGAGTAAAGAGGTTTTGAATGCTGTAAGGAAACCCACTGTGACTCACCAGGACCTTCCACTTCCATTGGTTAGATGTGAGGTCCTTTTACTCAGCATGTTCCAAGTGACCTCTAATCCCATCCAGAGCAAAGGAGGGTGGATGTTAGTGACCAGGTCTTCTCCCTGCAGTCAATGTTTATTTTTACCCCAAGCTTCTAACTTGGCAAGGAAGATATAAAGATTCATAGTGCTGGCCGGGTGAGGTGGGCTCACATCTGTAATCCCAGCACTTTGGGAGGCTGAGGTGGGTGGATCACTTGAGGTCAGGAGTTGGAGACCAGCTTGGCCAGCATGGCAAAACCCCATCTCTACAAAACTTAGCCAGGCGTGGTGGCAGGCACTTGTAATCCCGGCTACTCAGGAAGCTGAGGCACGAGAATCACTTGAACCCGGGAGGCAGAGGTTGCAGTGAGCCAAGATTGCGCCACTGCACTCCAGCCTGGGCGACAGAGAGACTCCGTCTTTTCTAAACAAACAAACAAAAAGATTCACAATTCTACACAGGCATACTTAAAAAGGGCACTTTTTAAAAGTTTCTTTCTGTCAATTCCAGGTTGGAAGTGTATCCTCCCTTCTTATTTTTTCTAGCTGTTGGAGGTGTTTACCACCCGGTAAGTTTTCCAGGAGGTGTCCATCTGTTTGGATGTAGTTCACTGAGCTATTATCGGGGACAGAAGGAGGAAATAAACATGCAATGAATATCTTCAGTGTCTAGGCACCATATATTTAAAAGGATTTTATTCAATTATTTCTTACAGAGTTCTTTAAAGTAGGTGGGATTTTCCTCATATTTTACAGATAAGGTAAAGCCTCTCAGATACTATTTAAACTTCACGAGGTCAAAGAGCTACAGAGTAGAAGGATTAGAATTTGAACCCAGGTCTGTCTGGTTCTAAGTTTCATGTCTGTAAGAGTTCATTTGTTATATTAATTCATTCACACAGCAAACTGTCACTCACCACCTGGGGTAAAGCAGTGATCAAAGGAGACAAAGACCCCTGGTTTCGTAGAGCTTGCCTTTTTGTTGTAGGGGATGGGGTGGTCGCAGACAAAAAGCAAAACCTAAGTAAATGACATCATGTGTTAGGAGGTGGTGAGTGCAGAGAAGAAAACAAAGTAGCAAAGGTGGAAAGGGGGTGTGGGGTGGGATAATTTTGAATAGGGTGGTCAGGGAGGGGGGCTTTGCTGAGATGATAGTTAAGCAAGTGTAAAAGGAGGTGAGGGAGCAGGTGCTGCACGTGTCTCCCAACCTCCAGCCAGAAGACAAGCAAGGCCCGAGGCAGGCACCTGTCTGGTTTGTTTGGTGAGCAGTGAGAAGCCAGTGGAGCCAGGAGAGGGTCAGCAACAGAGGGCAGAGGGGTGAGGAGGCAGATCACCAGGGCCTTGCAGGCCTCTGCGGTATAGATGGCCCTGTGGGCTGGAGATGTAGTCTGCACTTAAACATATCCAAATAAAGCACGTTTATCTGCCTCTAATTAATTGTCATTTGGGTCTTGTCTTGGACAGAAGTGTTCCCTTTTCCGAGGCCAGATTATCTCCTGAAATTGAGTCCTGACCAGAGTGGTGGCCCTTCAGACTTCTGGTGCTAAGCCTTTCCTAACCATCTGGTCCATACCTGAATGCCTGGTACTTTTGTTAAAAAGCTGCCAGAGTGGCACATCTACTGCTCATGACCTTGAAGGCATTTTTTTTCAAAGAAACATCTACTGCTCTTGTGTCTCTTAGGAAAGGGTATCTTTCTGGTGCCTCTCAAGACCCCCATTCCTAGCAAGTGACTAGACTAGCTGATCTGAATAGCCCAGGTCTCTAGATTAGGCCTCATTTGGTGTCCCCACTCCATCCCCATTCCTAGCTCACATCCCTGGACCCCATTCCTTGTGGGTCGTTCTGAAAAATAAGAGCTAGTCTGGGGACAAGCACCTAACAATTGTTCCTAGGTTGCCAGTCATTAGGCAACATTATAGTAAAGAAGGGCCCGGCAGAGGCTAGAGCTGCTACATCGTGACTTGAGGGACTGGCGTTTGTTTTCATTTGTTTCACCCTCCTGTTGATATTTAACGTTACCCAAAGTCAACTCAAACAAACAAAGACCCGGATGCGGTAACCTTTTCCCTACCAGTAGCACTGCTGAGTGGGAAAGACACTGGGGAAGGCGGCCTTCTCACACGCTCTCTTCTGTGTTCTCTCCTTGCTTTTCTTAACCAAAGAAGTCACCCCAGCATGGCAGCCAAAGGGATGGATTTTTCTTCTAAGTTTTTATTCTCTCTGCTCAAGGGCATTGGAAACAGGAAGACTTTTCTCTCAAAGACCATGTATTCTGGGGTTCACAATACAAGAAGCTCTCCCCCTCTTTCTAGTGGAGCTACACCCCTAGTGTAGCCTGCAGAACCAGCTGTACCCATCCCTGCCAGTGACTGACTTTACATAGAACAGCAGCTGAGTCTTCAGTCAGTCTCATGCTCAGAGGCCCATTTGAGAAAACGGCATTTTCCCTAGTCCTGACTTTGGGGCAGTTCCCTTTTCTGGCTTGCCCTGAGACCGCCTGGCCCACATGTCCTTCTCTTGCTCTAGCACAAGTTCCCCAAGATGCCCAGGGCAAGTGGGGGGATTCCTTCCATCCCACCTGTCTAGGAGAAGGCCAGTACTCATCTCTGAGGTCCACAAGCCAAGCCAGTCATAGAAGAATCACAGACACTTTATTTTCCTGACTGAAACTAAGTTAATTCTACCTAGTTTGGGTGGGGAGTGGTTAGCCAAACCATGAAATTACTAACTTTTTGCTAACGTATTGTGTAATCAACCCTAGATGTTAATAAAGGTTTGCTTGTTTGTTTCAGGCAAATACTAATGTAGCCCTTTTTTCTTAGCGTATAGCTTCCGGCCTGGGCTTGGCCTGGATTGTTGGACGAGTTCTTTATGCTTATGGCTATTACACAGGAGGTTAGTATATATTGACATTTGCCAAGGAAACAAATTTTAAATTTTAAATCCTATGCTGGCCAGGCACAGTGGCTTACACCTGTAATCCCAGCACTTTGGGAGGCCAAGGCAGGCAGATTGTTTGAGCTCAGGAGTTGGGTACCAGCCTCTGCAATGTGGTGAAACCCTGTCTCTACAAAAAATACAAAAATTAGCCGGATCTGGTGGTGCACACCTGTAGTCCCAGCTATTTGGGAGACTGAGGTGGAATGATTGCTTCAGCCCAGAAGTTTCAGGCTGCTGTGAGCCATGATTACACTACTATACTCCAGCCTGGGAGACAGAGCAAGATCCTGTCTCAAAAAAATAAAATAAAATCTTATGTTACTGTATTTTTCTTCTTGAGAATTCGAGAAAAGGGGAAGTCACTTGATATTTAGGTAAAAGGTCTGTTTTCTTTTTTTTTTTTTTCTTTTTATTAATCTTTCAATTGTAACAAAACTTACTTTTATTGAGCATTTTCTATGTGCCAACCACTATAAGAACTTTGCATATGTTATTTAACCTTACAACAATTCTGTAATATAGATACTGCATTTTACAAATTAGGAAACTGGGACTCAGCATGATTAAAGCTGTAGGTCACAGAGCTACTAAGCATAAACTAGTAAACTAGGAATCAAATCCATGCAGTTCAACTCCAGAGCCTCATCATTACTATACCTGCTATATCTGAGTAAGGAGGAGGAAAAGCCATTTTTGGCTGTATTTCTTTGAAACAGAGGCAACTCCTTCCAAAGGTCCTGGAGCAAAGTTGCTGTAATTATTATCCCATAATTTTCTAAGATCCAGGCAATACTACTGTGGCACATTACTTGGCATGTGGTATCTGACTTGCCAACAGCTTCAGGCTAAAGAGTTAGTTAACCTCCTAAGGCCAGTTTGTCTAATGTACAACCTCAGATGCCATGACAGAATGACTTGAGAATGTTGAAAGCGTCGTAATTCTGGAGCACTCCTGGTAACTTGTTCTTTCTTCTTTTTCAGAACCCAGCAAACGTAGTCGAGGAGCCCTGGGGTCCATCGCCCTCCTGGGCTTGGTGGGCACAACCGTGTGCTCTGCTTTCCAGCATCTTGGTTGGGTTAAAAGTGGCTTGGGCAGTGGATCCAAATGCTGTCATTAAAGAATTTTAGGGGTTTAAAAACTCTTATTCATTTTAAATGACTTACCTTTATTTCCAGTTACATTTTTTTTTTCTAAATATAATAAAAACTTACCTGGCGTCAGCCTCATACCTAAAACTCCTGACTCTTACCACTCATTTCCGTTTGAGTCTGTATCTGAAATCAGTAGCTAGTTCTACTAGATGAGAGAGGAGCCACAAGCAGTGCACCCTCTCCTCATCCTTCCAGCACATGTTTCTGTAGTATGTGAGGTTGAGAAAAAGTCTGATTGTAGTGATGTATGTATAGTCATGCCACAGTGGTGAAAAATTAAAGAAAAATATTTTAGCTCTCAGGATATGCTGTTATCACTTGCTACAGATACTTAGGATCTAACAGTAAAGATCTTTTTAAAAAAATCTCAGCTGTGACAGTGGCTCACTCCTGCAATCCCAGCACTTTGAAAGGAGGCGGAGGCCAAAGGAACGCTTGAGCCCAAAAGTTCAAGATCAGCCTGGGCAACATGGCAAAACCTCAGCTCTACAAAAAAAAAAAAAAACAAAACAAGAGTTAGGCAGGCATGATGGCACATGTCTGTAGTCCCAGCTACTTGGGAGGCTAAGGTGGGAGGATCACTTGAGCCCAGGATGTCAAGGCTATAGTGAGTTATGATCACACTGCTACACTCCAGCATGGGTGACAGAGCAAGACCCTGTCTCAAATAAATACAAATTAAGTTTCTATTAAAGATTGTTTCTGTTGCTTAAAAACTAAAGCAGTAGACTAAGATGAAACTTAACAGAGATGAATGTAACTTTCTACATTTAGAAATAAAGATCTGACTGCCTAGGTACAAATGAGGAAGACTTAGAAGATTTCAGCTGGTTTAGAGAACACTGCCAAGTTGGCAGTATAAGATAGTTACTCCAAAACACTGATGTGGCCATAAACTACCTTAAAAGGAAATATAGTGTCTAGACCTGCGCTGCCCAATTGGCCACATGTGGCCACCTAAATTTAAATTGATAAAATGTAAATAAAAGAGCAGTTCTTCAGTTGCACTAGCGCTTTTTCAAATGCTCAATAGCCTTTGAGGATGAGAGACAGTATTTGAACCCAGTCCTGACTCTAAAATCCATGCATTTTCCATTGTACCAGTTTATTGCTTAAGCTCCAAAGATGAAGCATTTAAGGATGGAATGCCATGGCCAGTCATTGAAGATGGTCAGCCTTGGCCAAATGGCCACCTGGAGCCCTTGGGGCATTTGATGAGGAGGCTGGACCAGACCAGCACACACTCCAGTGTTAGTTCATGAGAAAGTTTCACCAGTGGAGTAAAATAAGGAAAATGAGGACTGTTTTTCGTAAAGCTTTTACTTGTATTTTTTACATTAAAATGTTCTTTATGAAATGATGGTGATGATGAATGGTAGGGATTTTTGGTCCTGGCTTGAAAAAATGATGTAATTGAGTATTTACAGTAAGACAGGGTTTTGGTTTTTGCTTCGTAAGAAACACATTTAGAGAGGTCAGAGAACTTGCCAAGGTTTCCTTTCTCACTGCACAAAGAACAGCAGGCATCAGTGAAGCAGGGCAGGGAAGATCTGGAGATGAAGCTGGCTTTTTACCTTTAAAAGTCTTAACAGGGTATAATTTTCAAACTACAGATGGTCCCCAACTTCTGACAGTTCGACTTAACAATTTTTTAATATTATGATGGTGCAAAAGCAAGACTCAGGCTGGGCATGATGGCTCATGCCTGTAATTCCAACTCTTTGGGAGGCCAAGGCGGGCAGATCACCTGAGGTCAGGAGTTCGAGACCAGCCTGGCCAAAATGATGAAACCCCATCTCTACTAAAGATACAAAAATTAGCCAGGTGTGATGGTGCGCGCCTGTAATCTCAGCAACTTGGGAGGCTGAGACAGGAGAATCACTTGAACCCAGGAGGCAGAATGTGCAGTGAGCCGAGATCACACCACTGCACTCCAGCATGAGTGACAGAGCAAGACTGTCTCAAAAAAAAAAAAAAAAAGCAATACTCATTCAGTAGAAATCATACTTTGAGTACCAATACATTCTGTTTTTGACTTTCAGTATCCAATAAGTTATATGAGATATTCAACACTTCATTATAAAAGAGGCTTTGTGTCAGATGATTTTGCTCAACTGTTGGCTAATGTAAGAGTTCAGAGCATGTTTAAGGTCACTAGGCTAAGCTACGACGTTCAGTAGGTTAGGTGTATTAAATGCAATTTCAACTTACAATATTTGCAACGTGTGTTGGGTTTCTCAGGATGTAGCCCCATCATAAGTCGAGGAGCATCTGTAATGTGATCCCAGTTTGTCATTTTGCTGTTGCACACTGGACTCGGATGGAGTTTTGTAAGGAAGCTCAGTACATAAAGGGCGCTGTGGTTGAAGTGCAGAACTGAGAGCTCTGCCTTTCAGTGCCCTACTTCCCCACTCACTGCACTTCCAGGAAACCCTAGGGCTTGGCAGAATCCAGTTGGTAAAGACTGCTTAGAGAATAACTCTTACAAGCTAGTCCCTTGTCTTGTGGGGAAAAACTTGGCATAAGTATTTCTACCATTAACTACTAATCTATTGGCAGTGTACATTCCAAACAGTCCATTTATGTGTATAAGGGAAACACATGCTGAGTTTTGCTAGATGAAAATCAGCCATGCCAGCCTATAAATGCCTAATTGAGCCATAGTGAACCTTAAGTATTCCCACCTTCAGGTGCCTGTGTGCCCTTGGGCAAGCTTATTAGCCTCCCTAAGCCTCAGCTTACACAGCTGTAAGTTGGAGATAATGAAAATACTTATCTTATAAAGTTCGTGAGGATCAAACGGTAATGCATGCACAGTGCCTACCAGGGGTCTTGTAGCCACGCAAATTGTGGTAGGAAGCACGAGAGCCACCTGCTGGTGTAGCTCGTTCAGCAAAAGTCAGCAACCAGGTTATCTTCTTTATGTTCTAAGGACCCACAGAGTTTGCCCAGTTTTCTGTTTCATCCCTAGTAACACTCGCCTCCAAAGATGCTCTCCTAACTTAATAAAAAACTGAGTAGTCTCTCAGTTCCTTTCCTCTTAAACAGCACTATCCAACAGAACCTTCTGACATGATGGAAATATTCTGTCGGCACTGTCCAATAAAGTGTAACCCCCACCCATGTGTGGCTGAGCTCAGTGTGGCTAGAGCAACTGATGAGTTGAATTTTTAGATTTAAGTAGATGCATATGGCTAAGGCTACTATACTTGGATAGTACAGCTCTTAAAGCAGCACTTTTCAACCCTGGCTACCTGTTAAGCTCATCTGGGTGCCTTTTAAGAATCCAGGCCAGGCGTGGTGGCTCATGCCTGTAATCTCAGCACTTTGGGAGGCCGAGGCAGGTGGATCACCTGAGGTTGGGAGTTTGAGACCAGCCTGACCAACTTAGAAAAACCCCGTCTCTACTAAAAATACAAAATTAGCCATGTGTGGTGGCGCATGCCTGTAATCCCAGCTATCGGGAGGCTGAGACAGGAGAATTGCTTGAATCCAGGCTTGAATCCAGGAGGCGGAGGTTGCAGTGAGCCGCGATCGTGCCGTTGCACTCCAGCCTGGGCAACAGGAGTGAAAGGAGTGAAACTTCATCTCAAAAAAAAAAAAAAAAAAAAAAAAAAAAAAAAAAATCCAGATGCCCAGATCAATTAAATGAGATTCTTGGTATTTTCAGAGCTCTCACTGGGCAATTCTAATGTGCAGTGAAAGTGGAGAACCACTGCTCTAAAAGCAGTACTTGGCAGACTCGTGCTTATGAGTCACCCGAGGATCTTGTTAAAATGCAGATTCCGATTCATAGGTCTGAAGAGGGAAATGAGAGTCTTCATTTCTGTTTTTGGAGACAGGGTCTCACCCTGTTGCCCAAGCTGAGTGCAGTCGGGCATGATCCTAGCTCACTGCAACTCAAACTCCTGGGCTCAAGTGTTCCTCCTGCCTCAGCCTCCCACGTAGTTGTGACTACACATTTGGGCTGCCACACTCCTTTTTAAAAAATTTATTTGTAGAGATGGGGTCTTACTATGTTGCCCAGGCTGGTCTCAAACTCCTACCCTCAAACAATTCTCCCACCTTGGCCTCCCAAACTGTTGCGATTATAGGCGTGGGCCCTAAATGTCCTTTAAGTGTTCTTCTAAGAGGGAGGCAAAGGGAAGTTTGACTACACAGGGAAGAAGGCAGCAAGGGCAGGGAGAGATTCTGAAGATGCTAAGCTGCTGGCATCTAAGAGGAGGGGGATACGAGCCAAGGAATGCAAGGAGTGCCGCTCTAGAAGCTGGAAAAGGATTCTCTCCTACGGCCTTTTCAAGGAGTGTGGCCCTGACAACTTCTTGGTTTTGGCCACGTGAAACCATTTTGGGATTTCTGACTTCCAGAACTGCAAGATAATAAATTTGTGTTGTTTTAAGCTGCTAAGTTGGCGGTAATTTGTTATAGCAAGCATAGGAAACATATACTGGGTTCAGTTCTAGGAAACAGAGAGGGTAGCAGAAAGCACAGGAATTGGAGACTCACACCTGGCTTGAAGTTGCCAACTTCCAGACTTGCTGGTGTGGAAGACAAACGGTTTTTCCTCTGCTCTCATACAACAATCAACACAGAAGACTTCTGTGACCAAATGTTGGAGTTTTCTGTTCACACACCAAGCAGGCAAATCAGTTCTGCAGTGGACACCAGCTGGGCATCCTCCAATTCAATTCTCACTATCTACCTGGAGATAGCATCAGATCCCACAGGTTGAGGGCTCAGTCCAAGACTGCCCCTGACTCCAACCAGCTGCAAGTCCAAGCTTCTGGAACTCAACTGACTGGCTTCAAGGTGAGGTTCGATTAATTTGCTACAGTGGCTCACAGAACTCAGAAATGCATTTACTAGTTTATTACAAAGAATATCCTAGGCCAGGTGCAGTGGCTCATGCCCATAATCCCAGCGCTTTGGGAGGCCGAGGTTGGACAATCACTTGAGCCCAGGTGTTCAAGACCAGCCTGGGCAACATGGTGAAACTCTTTCTCTACAGAAAATAGAAAAATTAGCTAGGCCTGGTGGCACACACCTGTAGTCCCAGCTACTGGGGAGGCTGAGAGGTGGGAGGTTCACTTGAACCCAGGAAGGTCGAGGCTGCAGTGAGCTATGATCACACCACTGTACTTTCATTCGGTGACGTGACAGAGCGAGACCCCAGGTGATGGAGTGAGACCCTGTTTCTGGGGAAAAAAAAATGTATTTTAAAGGACACAAATAAACAACTAAATGAAGGGATACATACAGCCAGGTCTGGAAGGCTCCCAAGCACAGGAGCCTCTGTTCCCGTGGAGTTGGGGTGCACCACTTTCCTGGCACATGCACGTGTTCTTATTCACCTTCCTGTAAGCCCCCACATGTTCAGCTCTCCAGAAGCTCCCTGAAGCCTGTCCTCTTGGGCCTCTTAGACTTCATTAGAGAGGCATGACTGAAACACGGACACCATGTAGAAATGTGACTGGATAAAGGGGTATGATATAATACAAAGGAGGCTGAGTGGGGAAACCCAGCAAGGCCTGTCTTCAGATTCCTGGCTTCTCTGTGTGGCATTTTTTCCTGCAGGACAGCAGGCAGGACCCCTTCTGAAATGGGAGTGTTAGGACCCGTAATCAGAAAAGTGGTGGAAGATTGGAGCCCTGCCTTGGGCAGGTGAAAAGGAGGACAGAAGGTCAGAGAGGGACATTCTGTTTTCTGAGGCCTGAAGTGCCCCAACATTGTAACAAAAAACTATACCAAGGGAGTTATAAGCCAGGAACCATGGATGAAAAGATACATAATTTTATATAGAGGCATAAAATATCACACTTGCCTGGGACCAAGATGTCTCCAAATCTGTTTCTTCATTTGAAAATCACGGATAATCCCTTTCTTAGGCTTAGTGTGAGTAATAAATGAGGAGTGTAGCAGTAGGAACACAGTGAGTACTTAAATATTGCTTCCCTTTCCCCTGCTATTTTCTCTTGCAGAGGTGTCTAATCATTTGGCTTCCCTGGGCCACACTGGAAGAAAAATTGTCTTGGGCCACACATAAAATACACTAACGATAGTCGATGAGCTAAAAGAAAAAAAAAAAAATCGCAAAAAAAAAATCTCATGTTTTAAGAAAGTTTACAAATTTGTGTTTGGCTGCATTCAAAGCTGTCCTGGGCTGCATATGGACCGTGGGCTGCAGACTGGACAAGCTTGCTTTAGAGGGACTATCAGAAACTTATCTTCTTCCAGGCAGCTCCTACTGCTTAAGGTGCACAGGATCCCCTCGGACACAGGGTAAGATAACGCTATTGGCTTTGTCCAGTATCACATATGTATCCTCTGTGCAAAGAAACACCAAGAAAGGCTGATTTGGTTGTTCTTATGCTCTAAAACTACAGTACTTGCTCATCATAATACATAACTAGATCCAGGCCCAGTGACAACAAGCATCCCTTATCTCTGACTACTAAATTAGCTATGATTTATAAACTCTTCTCCTGAAAGGAAGAGAAGGGGGCAGAGTGAGGCATGACTGCAATAGTCTGAAAAGCCACAGTGATCTGACAACTCTTCAGGGACAGGCACTGCTTATCCAGGTGAGAATGCACATGGAGCCTGAATGCTTACCTGGACCATAAAAAGTTCATCACTGCAACCAAACCTGTCCTTTTGTTCTTACTGCAAAGATCAAATCCCCCTGCCTTGTGCTTTTAACATCAGCCCTATCCTCTGTCCTCCTATAACCTCAAGATATGTTTAGTTTCAAAACACGAAAGCAAAAGAATTAGCAGTGTGATTTATTTTAATTTCACCATATTACATTAGCGTACAAATAATTTGTACATTTAAAGGGTAGCTCTGCTGGTGTAAGACAGCAGGCTGTAGTTCAAGAACCCAAGATAGGGAGATAGGTTTCCTCTATTGCAGTAGTGAACAGAGACAAAGTGCTTACTAGGCAAGTTAACATTCACACAGAATTTGACCCCGTCTATTATCTAATCCCCTCCCTATCCCGGTTATCAGCTTTCTCAATGAAATGACAAGGGGATACAGCTTAAAAGAGTCAATGAGTTGAAATCATCTCTATTGATTCTACCAGGAACCTACAAAGGAACAAGGTGTTTTTTTGTTGTTGTTGTTGTTGTTTTTTTTTTTTTTTTTTTTCTCAAGACTAGTCAAGTGAAGCACTGGGAATGGGGAAGGAACAAAGAAATCTAGAAACTGGTTGTGATCAATTAGTTGTAAATACCATTGCACTTGGATCAGCCAGGAACAAGTTCTTTGAAATACGCCAGAGAATTAACATTGTCAGTGGGCCAAATGTGTGGAAGATGTATTATCCCAGTCCCGTTTCCTGCTCTCTAGAAGTATGTTACTGGCTCTTAAAAGATTTCACAAAAATATACTTTGAGGAGAATGCCAACTTTCTTGATTAGTATCTACAAGGCACTTAATGCACATTTTCAGTGACGAAGCTGATGGAGAGAGAAAGAGTAACATGAACCATTCTCTTATCCTGAATGCCAAAATTCTGAATTTAAAAATAACATTCAGTTGTACTGCCTCTGTAAACAGGGCCAATTCGCATCATTCCACAGCCTGGCCATGTCAGTAGGTTTCACTGCAGGTTTTCAAAAAGCAGATTCCACATCACCCATCTCCACACACACAGTCTTCAGTTGTGAATAATATTCAATTGTCACACGGCCGTTCTCTCTGCCAAATCCTGAAAGGAGGAGAAGCGGTCAGGTTGAGCCATCACTACAATAGTCTGAACAGTCACAATGATCTTCAAAGATAAGCACTGCTAATCAGGGCTAAGGAAGAATATAGAACCTAAATGTTTTGGAATAAAGTCCTCAATCCACATAGTAGTTATGAATGGAGTTAGGCATGGGGAAAATGACCCACTGGCCTTTGGGGATGGGGACAGGGAAATATACAGGTCTTCTTTCTTACCAATATGAATCTTAATTTCAGGTATCTACTGTTCTGGGTTGAGGTCTGAAAAATGCTCAGATTTTGTATCAAGTGTTAAAGGCAATCTCTACAACAATCAACCTGACACCCTTGAAAACTGATGCTAATTTGAAACTTAACTCTACACAATAGGCTTATTCACCATTTCTTATATACCTGTAAGAGCAAACTACTAACTTAACCTACCCACTCATGTTGGGGAGGGGGCACTGAAGGTCCCTCTGATTACTCAGAGTCCAAGACACTGCCCAATTACTAGTGGATGAAGTTACTGTGCTAAAAGGGTAGTATCCCACCCTTGGCCCTGCCTGTACACCCTGCGCTAGACTTAGGCAGGCTCTGCCTTCTAAGGGCAAGGCTGAGGTCCCAAATATGTGCATTTCCAGGAAGCACCACTCAAATGGTTATCACACGCAAAGGTCCTGGGAAGACCTCACTCTGTGTTTTGTTGCTTTCCACATCCCCTCAGCACACAGCTGGTCAGGCCTATTGGGCCAGGTGCTGCTCTGCACGTCTGGTCATCTTTCTCGCTCTCTCATTCGACATAGCATGGTCTGGTCCAAAGGAAAGGGAAAGTTAGCAGGCCCTCCAAAGGCCTAAGCTGCTGATTCCAAACAAATAATTCCCTGCACTGAGGGACTATCAGAAACTTAACATGTAACATTGTATGTTACATGTTGTTAAGATGGCACCTTGGTTCCCACCTGCACTTGTGCCTGTATGTACGACGTACCCCACGGGGACAAATAAGACTGTCAAATTAACACCCACCATCTCATCAGTGTTCATCAGAGTTTATATATTTGCCAACACTGTGATGGCTGTAAATATTTCCCACAGAAACTAGAGGTCAGACTCTTAGAATGATGCCTCAACAAAGCCCAAACCAATTTTCACTCTAGAAGAACAGCATGATAAATATGTAAATGAATATTTACAGGCAACAAACTCCAAAGGTTCTGGCTATACTCCTCCTGATGCCTCAAACCCTCTCCTGATATACCAGACTTATAAATTTGTATGTTGTGGTAACATATGTCTGACTATAGAATAAATGAAATGAATGAGCAGTAGCTAAGGAAACACACTCCCGTATGCCATCGAGGGTAATGAAAACGATAATAATTGATTGCTTAATGATAAATTTAAAGATTTTAATTTGATATAACAGAGGAAACAAAGTTACTGAGATATTACTTTAGAGACACTTTACCTAAATGGAATCTAAAACCTCCACAGTGGATGATGATGGACATCCTGATACGGAACCCCTAAGGGAGTGATTTTATTTTATGCTTACAGCAATCACAGGCTGTGCAGAAAGAGTATTCTACCCACCAGACAAACCTTTTTGAGATATCTATCAGCAGTTCACAAGCCAGGCTATATGTCAGAACCCTCTGGAAAGATTTAGGGAGTGTTGGGTAGGGGAAGATGCTTGACTTCCATTCCCAGAGACTGCCACAGTGGATCTGGGAAAGGACCAGGAACCTGTATTCCTCAGGTGATTCTTATCTGCAGACAGGTTTAGGAATACTGGTTTGTAAGGTCTGCATTACGACCTATCTCTAGAGACCTGGTTTGCATTCACACCTCCCAGCTCCTCACCTGACTTCTTATATCCACCAAAGGGCAACTCCACTGGGCTGACATTATAGTTGTTAATGAAGCACGTTCCAGCCTGAAGCTCAGCTACCACTCTATGAGCCCGCTGGATGTCCCTATGAAGAAAAAAAGAATGTGTGCATTATTCAAAGTTTCTTAGTCTACTACTTTAACAGGAAAAGTTACACTGCCAGTTCTAGGGTTCTCAAATCTTACTAAATTCTCATTTCTTCAAAATGTTTTAAAATCTTTGATCATCCAGGCAAAACAGACATGGATTGGATTTTATAATCCCAAGCACAAGGCATCTTTAAAATAAGTAACAGCAACAAGGGTGCCCAAAATTCAATGGGAGAAAAACAGTCTTTTCAACAAATGGTGCTGAAACAAGTGGATGTCTACATGCAAAAAATAACAGTGGAGCCCTTTCTTACACCATACACAAAAATTAACTTAAACGCATCACAGACCTAAAAATGTCAGACTGAGAACTATAAAACTCTTTGAAGAAAACAGAGGAATAAATCTTCATGACCGTGGGTCAGGGAAAGATTTCTTAGATTATGACACCAAAAGTAACTGACCAAAAAAAACAGAATTGGAATTGGTCAAAATTTAAAATTTTGTGCTACAAATAAGACTATCAAGAAAGTGAAAAGAAAACCCACAGAAATGCAAATAAAAACCACAATGAGATGCTACTTCACACCCACAAGGATGGCTAAAATAACAAGGGCTGGTGAGGATGTGGACAAATTAGAACCTTCATACGTCGTTGGGAGGAATGTAAAATGGCGCTGCCAATTTGGAAGAGTTTAGCAGTTCCTCAAAAAGTTAAACATGAAGTTACCATGTTACCCAGCAATTCACTATTAGATATACATCCAACAGAAATGAAAATATATGTCCACACAAAGGCCTGTACACATATGTTCACAGCATGATTATTCGTAATAGCCAAAAAGTGAAAACCACCCAAATGCCTGTAACAGATGAATGGATGGACAAAAAGTGGTCCATATCCATACCATGGAATATTATTTGGGAATAAAGTACTGATAAATACCACAACACAAATGAACCTTGAAAACATTATGCTAAGTGAAAGAAGCCAGTCACAAAAGAATACATACTGTATGATTCTATTTACATAAAATGTTTAGAATGGGCAAATCCATGGAGAAAGAAAGCAGTTTAGTGGATGCCAAGGGCTGGGGGTGGGGAGTAGGAATGAAAAGCAACTGTTAAGAGGCACAAGGTTTCTTCTTGAGATGAAAGCGTCCTAAACATAGACTATGGTGATGGTTGCACAATTCCATGAATAAACTAAAAACCACTGAATTGTACACTTTAAGTGGGTTAATTGTACAGTATGTGCATTATCCCAGTAAAGCTGGTAAGAAAAAAGAACAGCACATTGGAGGTACCCACCTTTCTAACTGGAATTTATATGAGGGTGGAAAAGTAAAGTAAGAGCACTTAACCTGCTCAGTACTCAAATCAAAAGAGCAGCTCCTCAATCTTTCCTTCAAAGCTCAAAGGGAAGCAATTACATCAGGTCCTCAAGTGAGACTCAGGCTTTCTTCCCAAGTTCCTGACCACAAAGTTATAAAAAAAAAAAAAAAACAAAAAAAAACTGGAACTTTATGTATCACCAAAGAAATAGCATAATTCCAGTGTAAAGCAGTTTAGCAAACTGCCTTCTACTGCCAAAGACAAATCAAAGTTTGTATAAAACTAAGCAATCTGCAATTGGTTTCAAAGAAATTGCACTCCCAAAGCATTTTCACAAAAAGTGAAAACAACACTTGGGTTGTTTTCACTTTTTGGCTATTATGAATAATCATGCTGTGAACATATGTGTACAGGCCTTTGTGTGGACATATATTTTCATTTCTGTTGGGTGTATATCTAGTAATGAATTGCTGGGTAACATGGTAACTTTAGGTTTAACTTTTTGAGGAACTGCTAAACTCTTCCAAATTGGCAGTGCCATTTTACATTACAGTAGAGGGTAAGTTTATGCACAAAGATATTGATCACATTACTGTAATATTTAAAACTGGAAACAATATCCTAAATATCCAACCACAGAAGAAATGGCCACATAAGTTATAATGCATTCCAACTAGGAACTACTATAATGCCATTAAAAATTATGTTTTTGAAGAATACTGCCCACAATTTATATACTTACAGGTTTCTAAATTCCTTGACATGTGTGTTTTCAAAAGACATCTAACCCAATGCTTTACACAGATCAGAATCTTAAGTGTTTATTAAACGAGCTCAATTTAAAACTCAATAGCAGGGTTCTCTGGCCATTTACAGCAAACTACAAAATGCTGCTTTCGTGTCTTCTGACTTAACCTGAAGCAAATAGAAAGTGCTGATGGCTCCTATGAGGGCAAACTAAAGTGAGAGAATAACATCAATTACATATCTAAGCAGATACTGCAGCCCCACTCCTTCAAAACTGCTCTCAGTGTCCCACTCCATATACCTGGTAAAGACGCCAGCTGCTAGTCCAAAAGTGGTATCATTGGCTCTTTCTAGAACCTCAGCTTCAGTGTCAAATGATAAAATGGACATAACAGGCCCAAAGATCTCTTCTTTCACACAGGTCATGTCATCTCTGCAATTAGCTGCAAACATTAAAATAAAACCTCCTGAGTAGCTGGGACCACAGTGTGCACCACTACCCCCAGCTAATTTTTTGAAGATGGGGTTTCACTATGTTGCCCAGTCTGGTCTCAAACTCCTGGGCTCAAGCGATCCTCCTGCCTCAGCCTCCCAAAGTGCTGGGATTACAGGAGTGATCCACCACACCTGGCCCCAATATTTTAAATTTAACAATGTATTGTAGGCCGGGCGCGGTGGCTCAAGCTTGTAATCCCAGCACTTTGGGAGGCCGAGACAGGTGGATCACGAGGTCAGGAGATCGAGACCATCCTGGCTAACATGGTGAAACCCCGTCTCTACTAAAAAATACAAAAAAAAAACTAGCCGGGCGTGGTGGCAGGCACCTGTAGTCCCAGCTACTCAGGAGGCTGAGGCAGGAGAATGGTGTAAACCCAGGAGGCGGAGCTTGCAGTGAGCTGAGCTCGCACCACTGCACTCCAGCCTGGGCGACAGAGCGAGACTCCGTCTCAAACAAAAAAACAAACAAAAAAAACAATGTATTGTAAGCTTTTCCTATTTATTAAATATTCATGTAATAACTGCAACCTAATTCATGGGATGGACATTAGGTTTTCAGCTTTTAAACATCAGTGGTCCTTTTTAGGGGGGTTAAAGGCTATATACTGCATCAAATATGAAGTGGTTAAAAACTGACACCACTATCAACCTTAGGGGCAAAAACCAGCTTAATTTATCTTCAAATAAGATGTAAGGAATTATACAACATGGTTCAACCTATATATAATTGTCTAAAGCCTACAAAACTACCAACATTTTTGTAGGGGATACTAATACACATTATAAAATGATAGAGAAAAGCATAAGAATGATAAAACAACATTGAGAATAGCAGTTCTCTCTGAAGTAGGAGGGAAGTTGATGGGTGGGAGTAGGACGACCACATACACCTTGATTGTCAAAACTAGATTTCTAAGACTGAATGGAGGTACTAAAAATTATTAAACTATGTAATTTCTAAAAAGATTAGTATATTATCTGACAAACTGGTTTTATTATATTGATGACTGATACAGTTTGGATGTTTTTCCCCTCCGAATCTCATGCTGAAGTATGATCCCCACTGTTGGGAGATGGGGCTTAGTGGGAGGTGTTTGGGTCACAGGGGCAAATCCCTCATGAATGGCTTGATGTCCTTCCCATGGTAATGGGTGCATTCTTGTTCTGTGAGTTCACACAGAGCTGGCTGTTTAAAAGAGCCTGGCGCCTCTCTTGCTTTCTCTCTCACCATGTGACTTGTCTGCTCCCCTTTCACCTTCCAGCATGACTGAAAGCTTCCTGACACCTCACCAGGAGCAGATGATGGTGCCATGCTTCCTGTACAGTCTGCAGAACCATGAGCCAAACAAACATCTTTTCTACTTACCCAGTCTTAGATATTCCTTCATAGCAATGCACAATGTCTAACACAATGATCTACAGGTCACATGAAAAACATTCTTTATTTTCTCAAGGAATTAAATTTATTATTTCATTTTTTTAAATCAAATAGGCACTTTCACATTTTGAGCTCCTTGCTTCCAGAACAATAGCTGTGGTCCTGGATAAACTAATACATATGGGTGCCCTAAAGGAGGGGCACACAGAAGGCTTCGAAGATAATGGAGTAGTTCTACTTCTTAAACTTGGGTAGTAGGACCACATAATTTGCCAGCCTTTGCTTTACACCATGTACATATTTTATAAATATTCATCTCTATCTATTCGGTATTTAATTCAAATCATCTAAAAGCAAACAAAAAGAGGACATACTTAATACACAAGGTCTCATGTAATATCCATCCTTTAATTTGGGATCTTCAGGTACATATATATCTCCACCACATAACACTTTAGCACCCTGCCGAAAAGGAAAAAAATATTTTGCATTACAAATACAACCCCAAAATGCATTCCTGAAATGTTAATTGTATCCCAAACAAACTCGTACTTAGTCTTCCCAGTGCAGGTACAAAGCAGAACACAGCCAGGGATGCTAATAGTCAAATGAATATTAACATGAAAAGGGCACAAAGCAAGTGATTTAGGAGCAGTATAATCTTCCCCAACCCCACCCTACTGCCAATTATTTCTCACCTGCTCCTTTGCCACTTTAACAAACCCAAGAACTCGCTCCAGGTGTGGTCGGTTGATGAGTGGACCCATCCTTGTATCTTCCAGAAGGGGATCTCCAATTTTAATCCTTTGGGTCTGTTTCACCACTTCCTCTGTAAATTTATCAAGAATTTCTTTCTGCACAAATACTCTTGTACCATTACAGCAAACCTAAAGGACAAACACAAGACATTAATTTCTATGTGTGTAAGGAGAAAAAAGGCAAAAGGAAAAAGGAACACAATCTAAAAACTTTAAACCGAAAAGAGACACTATACATTTTTTTAAAGGGTATTTCCATTTCTAAAAATTGTCTCCATACTGAATAAGAAGGATCACACACGTAATTGTGGACATACCACTCCATAAGCAAAATCTGCCCTTTGAGGTAAAAGTTAGTTCTTATTTTGCTTGTTTAAATTTTGTTAAGGCCATTACTAGATACATATAACCCACAGCAGCTCTCCTACTTCCTTGTATCAGGGTTCAACCTGGCTGTATATTTTAAGAATGGAAGGGAACTGAAGAGTAAAACTGTATCAAGAACTGTGGTCTTAAATCTAATTGTTAAAAAAATTTGTCTCTGTAATCACTATTTAGACCCTCCTATAGAAAGGAACATAAACACTGTTCAAATGCTATAAGAACACAGAACAGAAAAGTCCAAAAACAGATCCAAGTGCTCATGGAAATCTAGTCTATGATAAAGGCGAAAGCTAAACCATTAGGACAGAAATGGACTAAATAAATGGTGCTAGAACAAATCATCAGTAATGTGGAAAACATTAAATAAGATACATATCTTACATCATACATAAAGATAAACTCCAAACGTATCAGGAATCAAAATATAAAATAAGAAATCAGGGCACAGTGGCTCACACCTGTAATCCCAGCACTTTGGGAGGACAAGGTGGGCGGATCACTTGAGCTCAGGAGTCCAAAATCAGCTGGGGCAACATGGCGAAACCCCATCTCTACAAAAAGTACAAAAATTAGTCGGGTGTGGTGACATGCACCTGTAGTCCCAGCTACTTGGGAGGCTAAGGTGGCAGGGTCACTTGAGCCCAAGAGGTCAAGAATACATACAGTGAACCATGACTGCGTCACTGCACTCCAGCCTGGATGAGAGAGCGAGACTTTAAAAAAAAAGAGAGAGAGAGAGAGAGACAATACTGGTAATTCCTCTAGGTGTAGAAAACCTAGGTGTAGAAAAAGGTTTTCTATTATCTAAAATCTAGACACAGTTAAAAAAAACTGGTAAATTTGACTACAGAAAAACAAAAACTTTATGTATGGCAAATACCTTAAACTAAGCCAAGACCATTAAAAAATTGGAATAAAATTACTTGCAACATTTATCTCAGATAAAAGGCTATTATCACTAATTTTAAAAATCTCTTAAAAATTAATGGAAAATCATATTTCATAGTATAACACACCACAAATGTGAATTTTATTATATGTGAATTTTGAAAAAGATGTTCAATGTCATTCATAATTGTAAAAACTGAAATTAGGTTGGGCATGGTGGCTCAGGCCTGTAATCCCAGCACTTTAGGAGGCTGAGGCAGGCGGATCACTAGAGGTCAGTAGTTCAAGACCAGCCTGGCCAACATGGCAAGACCTCATCTCTACTAAAAATACAAAAAAAGTGGCTGGGTGTGGTGGTGCATACCTGTAGTCCCAGCTACTCGGGAGGCTAAGGTGGGAGAGCTACTTGAACCTGGGAGACGGAGGTTGCAGTGAGCCGAGATCGTCCCACTGCACTCCAGCCTGGGTGACAGGGCAAGACTCTGTCTCAAAAATAATAAATAAATAAATAAATAAACAAACAAACTGAAATTAAAACTATACTGAGATACCACTTCTCATCTATCTGATAAAAATTTAAAATTGTGACTATATATGCTGTTAAGAAAGGCTATGAGGAAATAGGTACTCGTGCATCGTTAGTCAGAATGTTCCTTTTGCTGCCTGACAGCTGCCATCATGGGTTGCATGTACGCTTCCGGGAAGGGCCAGTCCCAGTCGGCTTTGCCCTATCACCGCAGCGTCCCCACTTTGCTGAACCTGACATCTGACAACATGAAGGAGCAGATTTAAAAACTGGCCAAGAAGGGTCTGACTCCTTCACAAATCGGTGGGATCCTGAGAGATTGACATGATGCTGCACAAGTAAGCTTCTTGAGAGGAAGAGAAGGGATAAGGATGCTAAATTCCATCTGATTATGATAGAAAACCAGATGCACTGTGTGGCTCGATATTATAAGACCAAGTGAGTCCTCTCTCCCAACTGGAAATATGAATCATCTACAGCCTGTGCCCTGGTTACATAAATTTGTCTATGTACTTGAGCAATAAAATAATTGCTTAACTAAAAAAAAAAAAAAGAATGCAACATTTCCTTTTAGAGAGGGATTTGGCAATGTCTTATAAAACTACATATGCAGTCAACATCACTAATCATTAGGGAAATGCAAATCAAAAGCACAATGAGATACCACTTCATACCCATTAGGATGACTATTATCAAAAACAAAGCAAGCAAAAAAATAAGAAAATACATGTGTTGGCAAGGATACTGAGAAATTGGAAACTCTCCGCATTGCTTATAGAAATGTAAAATGGTGCTGCCATTGTAGAGCACAGTACAGTGGTTCCTCAAAAAATTAAACACTGAATTATCATGTGATCCACTTATTTCACTTCTGGGTATACACGCAAAAGAACTGAAAGCAGACACTTCCACTATAGATATCTGTACATCAATGTTCACAGCAACATTTTCACAATAGCCAAAAGGTGGAAACAACCTAAGTGTCCACAAATAAAAAAATGGATAAACGAAATGTGGTATGTATGTGTGTGCATGTGTGTGTGTGTGCTGTGTGTGTATACATATATACAATGGAATATTATTTAGCCTTAAAAAGGAAAGAAAATTTTGACACATGCTACAACATGGATGAACCTGAAGATATTACACTAAGTGAAACGAGCCAGACATGAAATAATAAATATTATATGATTCCACTTATAAGAGGTACCTAGAATAGTCAAATTCATAGAGACAGGAATTAGACTAGTGGTTACCAGAGGCTGAGGGGAAAGAGAAACAGACTTATTATTTAATGAGGTACACAGTTTTCAATGTGGGGTGATGAAAAAGTTCTACAGATGAATAATGATGATAGTTGTACACAATGTAAACGTATTAAATGTCACTGAACTCTACACTTAAAAATGGTTCCAAAAGGCCAGGAGTGGTGGCTCACGCCTGTAGTCCTAGCAGTTTGGGAGGCTGAGGCAGGAGAATTGCTTGAGCTCAGAAGTTCAAGACCAGCATGGGCAACATGGCAAAATCTCATCTCTACAAAAAATACAAAAATCAGCCAGGCGTGGTGCCACATGCCTACAATCCCAGCTACCCAGGAGGCTGAAGTGGAAATATCACTTGGGTTTGGGAGGTCGAGGCTGCAGTGAGCTGGGATGATGTCACTGTACTCCAGCTTGAGCAACAGAGTAAGATGCTATCTCCAAAAAATAAAAAAATTTAAAAAATACACACACACGGTTAAATTGGTAAATTTTATGTTATGCTTTACCATACACACAAAAAAATCATCACAATATATAAGGAACTCACACTATTTAATTGCAAAAAAAAGAAAAGAAAAAACCTCTGATTACAAATGGGCAAAAGACCTGGATAGACATATTTCCAGAAACATACAAATGGCCAAGAAGTTTATGGAAAGATCCTCCACATCACTAATCATCAGGAAAATGAAAATCAAAATCACAATGAGGTATCACCTCACATCTGTTAGCATGGTTATTATCAAAAAGATAAAAGATAACAAGTGTTGGTGAGGATGTGGAGAAAAGGGAATCTTGGTATACTGCTGGTGAGAATATAAATTAGTATAGGCTGCTCTGCCTATGGAGTAGCCATTCTTTATTCCTTTACTTTCTTAATAAACTTACTTTCACTTTACTCTATGGACTTGTCCTGAATTCTTTCTTGCACAAGATCCAAGAACCCTCTCTTGGGGTCTGATCAGGGCCCCTTTCCAGTAACACCTTTCTGGCAAACCATGGAAGGGACAATACTGAGGAGACCCTCCCAACCCAAAAGAAACAGACTGCAGCACTGACTGGCCAACTTCGGATATCACCTTTTGTTGGAACTCAAGAGTTATAAGCGACCCTCACCCTGACACTTTCTGACTGAGCTCTTCTCTACCCTGAATACAAGAGACCCTAATAATTAGGCAGGAATATCATCGCCCCTATTCAGCATGAAGTTTACAGAAGATGGATCTTTGTCCCTCTGCAACCCTTAGGATTAAGGGTTCTTTTATAAAAGGGAAGGGGGAAATGTCAGAGGTGTTTGAACGAGAGCAACTTCATCTTAAGTAGGGGCTGGGTAAAATAAGGCTGAGACCTACTGGGCTGCATTCCCAGGAGGTTAGACATTCAAAGTCACAGGATAAGATAGGAGGTCAGCACAAGATACAGGTCATAAAGATCTTGCTGATAAAACAGGCTGTGGTAAAGAAGCCAGCTAAGACCCACCAAAACCAAGATGGCGATGAGAGTGACCACTGGTTGTCTTTGCTGCTAATTATACACTAATTATAATGCATCAACATGCTAAAAGACACACCCATCAGCACCATGACAGTTTACAAATGCCATAGCAATGTCATTTTACCTTATATAGTCTAAAATGAGGAGGCATGAATAACCCACCCTTTATTTAGCATATGATAAAAAAATAACCACAAAAAGGGGCAACCAGTAGCCCTTGGGGCAGCTCTGCCTACGGAATAACCATTCTTTAGTCCTTTACTTTATTAATAAACTTCCTTTCAAAAAAAAAAAAAAAAAAAGAATGTTAGTAGTATAGCCATGAAGGAAAACAGGATAGAGGCTCCTTAAAAAATTAAAACTTGGCTGGGCACAGTGGCTCACACCTGCAATCCCAGCACTTTGGAGGCCGAGGTGGGCAAAACACCTGAGGTCAGGAGTTCGAGACCAGCCTGGCCAACATGGAGAAACCCCGTCTCTACTAAAAAACAAAATTAATCAGGCGTGGTAGGGCATGCCTGTAATCCCAGCTACTCAGGAGGCTGAGGCAGGAAAATCACTTGAACCCGGGAGGCAGAAGTTGCAGTGAGCTGAGATCGCGCCATTGTACTGCAGCCTGGGTGACTAAGTGAGACTCCAAATCAAAAAAAAAAAAAAAATTAAAAATAGAACCATCCTATGATTCAGCAATTCCTCTTCTGGGTATATACCAAAGGAAATGAAATCAGTACCTTAAAGACACATCTGCACTCACGTGCTCAGTGCAGCATTATTCACAATAACTGAGATAAGGAAATAACCCCATTGACAGATGAATGGATAAACTGTGATACATATTTAAAATCATGCCAGGCATGGTGGCTCATACAGGGCGCGGTGGCTCATGTCTGTAACCCCAGCACTTTGGAAGGCCGGGGCAGATGGATCACCTGAGCTCAGGAGTTCAAGACCAGCCTGGCCAACATGGTGAAACCCTGTCTCTACTAAAAATACAAAAAAATTAACCAGGTGTGGTAGGGCATGCTTCTAGTCCCAGCTACTTGGGAGGGTGAGGCAGGAGAATTGCTTGAGTTCCATAGGTAAAGGTTGCAGTGAGCCGAGATGGCATCACTGCACTGCAATTTGGGCTACAGAGTGAGACTCCATCTCAAAAAAATAATAATAAAATAAAATCACAATTACATCACAATTATTTTTAGTGTTCTCTCTATATCTGTACAAAGAATATATACATAGTACAGACTATGTAGAATATTCTATATATTTATTCTACATATGCTATACTATATGTATTCTTTGTGTGCGTGTATATATTCATCCACACACACACATAGCAAAGAAAGCAAAGTACAAAAGAGTACCTCTAATGTGCTACCTTTTGTGTGTGAAAGAAGAGTAAGAAATATACAAGTACCTATTCATTTGTGCAAAAAGAACCACAGGAAGAAAAACCAGAAACAAATCAGACTAGCTACCCAAAGGAGATGGATAAAACTGGGTGGGGAGGTGGTACTGGAAACAGAGCAGACAGGATGGGGAGGAGTAACACTTCTAAGTGTCTGTTTTGTAAAATTCTGATGTTTAGAACTATGTTTGTGTTTCGCCTAATGAAAATAAAATTTTAAAATCAGCAAGGATGGAGAAAATAAAACCCAAATGAATACAAACACAAACAAATGAATCTGTTATTTTAAATGAATATCATAACCACACTGAAGGAGGGGGAAGGAAGGGTAGAACTGACCCAAGTAACTTTTGAACATAGTATTTTGACTATACCCTCTGGCTAAATATAAAAAGAACTGTAAAAAAATTCTGAGCTCTAATTAGAAGGTTTATTTTCCACAGAGGTATGGATTTACAAATCTGAAACTGCTATTATTAGAATACTACGTGTATTCTATGATGAGCAATTACATAAACATATTGTGGATAATGGGAGTCCAATTTCTTACTGTCAGAGAAGAAATACAAATATGGAAAGGGAGAAGGCAGAAATGAACCCTGTGGTATTCGACTGCAATTAAAAGTATCTGGATGAACTTATTTTTATGTAGATAGACAGATACAGAAATAGATATGTGCAGAGACATATACACAAATATGTATTTCCCAGCACTGGACTCTGAGAGGGCCTAGAAGCAATGATACCACAGTAGCAATAAGCACACCTGGCACTGAGATCTTGGTTTCTAAATACCATTCACCACTAAATGGAACCAGCACTTTTGGTCAGTACTGCCATCTTCCAGTAATTCACCAAAATGAAAAACACAGGGAAAGAGAAAAAGTACCCAGTATATGTTCTCCAGGCCTTTTAGAAAACATGGAGTTGTTCCTTGGGCCACATGCATGCAAATCAATAAGAAAGGCAATATTGTAGACATCAAGAGATGGGTACTATTCAAAAAGGAATGCCCCACAAGCATTACCAGGGCAAAACTGGAAGAGTCTACAATGTTACCCATGTTGCTGGCATTGTTGTAAACAAATTAAGGGCAAAATTCTTGCCAAGATAATTAATATGCACATTGAGCACATTAAGCACTCTGAGACCCAAGATAGCTTCTGAAATGCATGAAAGAAGATCATCAGAAAAAGAAGCAAGCTAAAGAAAAAGGTACCTAGGTTCAGCTGAAGCACCAGCCTACTCCACCAGGGAAGCACACTGTGTGAGAACCAATGGGAAGGAGCCTGAGCTGCTGGAACCTATTCCCTATGAATTCATGGTATGATAGGTGTGAAAAAATAAAAGACCTCTGGACTGCAAAATTGTTTCTCTTTATTGAGTAGAGAAGTGTGGTGTCCTCTCCCCTCAAAAAAATATTTAAAGCACATTTTAATTGTGTCCCAACTCACTGTGTAATTTCTTTACTGTTCAGAGTTAGCGTTTTTATTGCTGAAAGATGTGAGGTGGCTTATTGTGCAACAAATTACTCAACTGGTTACAAAACAACAAGATATTATTTATGAAATACTTGTACTGGTTTGAAGGTAGTCCTTCTAAATAATCATAAAATAATTTACAAAAAATAAAAAAACAGGCCAAGCATGGTGGCACATGCCTGCAATCCCAGCACTTTGGGAGGCCGACGCACGTGGATCACTCGAGCCCAGGAGTTCAAGATCAGCCTGGCCAACACAGTGAAACCCCGTCTCTACAAAAAACACAAAAATTAGCTGAATGTGGTGGCATGCTACATCAGAGACTGAGGTGGGAGGATTGCTTGACCTGGGGGGGCCGAGCTTGCAGTGAGCCAAGAAGGCACCACTGCACTCTGGCTTGGGCAATAGAGCAGGACTATCTCAAAAATTAATAATAAACAGATAAACAATAATGGAACCAGGGCTCCTTCAGAGAAATGGCTGATTCCAGAGTGCAGCCAGGGGAAGTATGAGATGAGTCTGGAACACTTTGCTATGCCAGAAAGTAATGAAGTATTCAAAGAATAATGAGGACATATCAAAAGGTCACAGAAAGGGATTCCTACTGGCCATTTGCAATTATTTTAGCATCAAAATAAATAATGAGGCTGGGTACAGTAGCTCATGCCTGTAATCCCAGCACTTTGGGAGGCCAAGGTGGGCAGATCACCTGAGGTCAGGAGTTCAAGACAAAACTGGCCAATATGGCGAAATCCCGTCTCTACTAAAAATACAAAAAAATCAGCTGGCTGAGGCCAGGCGTGGTGGCTCACGCCTGTAATCCCAGCACTTTGGGAGGCCGAGGCAGGCAGATCACGAGGTCAAGAGATCCAGACCATCCTGGCTAATACGGTAAAACCTCGTCTCTATAAAAAACACAAAACATTAACCTGGCGTGGTGGCGGGTGCCTGTAGTCTCAGCTACTCCGGAGGCTGAGGCAGGAGAATGGCATGAACCCAGGAGACAAAGCTTGCAGTGAGCCAAGATCACGCCACTGTACTCCAGCCTGGGTGACACAGCGAGACTCTGTCTCCAAAAAAAAAAAAATTAACCGGCTGTGGTGGCACACACCTGTAGCCCCAGCTATTTGGGAGGCTGAAACAGGAGAATCACTTGAACCCAGGCGGCAGAGGCTGTGGTGAGCCGAGATTGCACCACTGCACTCCAGCCTGGGTGACAGAGTGAGACTCCGTCTCAATAAAAAAATAAAATAAATGCCGGGTACAGTGGCTTACACTTGTAATTTCCCAGCACTTTAGGAGGCCAAAGCGGGTGGATCATGAGGTCAGGAGTTTGAGACCAGCCTGGCAAACACAATGAAACTCTGTCTCTATTAAAAATACAAAAATTAGCTGGGCGTGGTGGTGGGCGCCTATAATCCCAGCTACTCAGGAGGCCGAGGCAGGAGAATCACTTAAACCTGGGAGGCAGAGGTTGCAGTGAGCCGAGACCATGTCAGTGCACTACAGCCTGGGCAACAGAGCTAGACTCTGTCTCAAAAAACAAATAAATAAAAATAAAAATAATACATAAAAATGATAGTACTGGATTATAACCCATAGAATGAAATAAGAATCCATGGGTCCATACTGATATAAATAAATGAATGGAAAACAAACAGGGGTAAAGGGCAAGTTCTTTCTTACAGTAGAAGGTGAACAAATATAGAAGAAATGATGGAATTGGAAAATCACCATCTGCAACCACCATAATAAAAACTGTTTTCAGCAAGGATCGTCAGTGGTGACAGAAGTATTTACTGCATGAAACTTTGATGAGGAACAGGATAGCCTCAAAATACCTCCTACAAGTTCTTATTAACCACAAAGTAAAAAACAGTAACTTTACAGTGAAGACTTACCTTAAAGCAAGTGATCAAAGTTAAATCACCACTGAGTAGGATATGACATCATGTTTGTGGTATTTTTGCCAAAAATTCACAATATGAATCTAACAGGAATATCAGACAGACCCAAACTAAGGAACATTCTACAAAATGAATGGCCTGTTCTCTCAAAATGTCAGTGTCCTGAAAGACAAGAATAACTGAAGGACTGTTCTCAACTAAAGGAGATTAAAGACAACTAAAGGCAATGCATCATCCTTGACTGGATCGTGGACCAGAAAAAAAAAAAAAACAAAAAAAAATTTTTGTTCTATTTTGCTATGAGGACATTAGTCAAACAAGTGGCAAAATTTGAATAAGGGCTGTAGATTGAGTAAGGGCTATAGATTCAGTAACGCAGTACTATACCAATGTTAATTTTTTAATTTTACTAAGTGTACCATGCTTATGTAAAAGAATGCACTTGTTTTTAGGAACTTTATATTTAGAGGTTAGGGGCCTTATGTCTACAATTTACTCTCAAGGTTCAGAAAAACTTAATATGCCTATGTATGTACAGGCAGATAAGAAGATAAAGTAAATGTGTTAAAATGTTAATATTTGAGAAATCTGGTTCAAAGGTACATGGGAATTATTTGTACTATTTGTGCAAGTTTTCTGTAAGTCTGAAAGTATTGCAAAACAAAAAGCTTTAAAACATGCTGTTGGATGAGGGGGTGGAGATTCCTTTTACACCTCTTCCAGGGACAGGTACATACCTGGCCTTGTGTGAGAAAGTTGGCCATCAGCGCCCCCTTCACAGCATTGTTCATATCACAGTCTGAGAAGATGATGAGTGGAGATTTGCCTCCAAGTTCCAAGGTAACAGATTTGATTCCTTTAGCTGACATCTCCATGATCTTACAGAACAGGAACAAGGTATTCAGAACTTTAACACAAATTATATTGCATGCTAGGTCAACTAGACCCTGAACCTATAAAATCAGCTTAAACTGTGTGTGACCTGCAGCCTTATTCTTGTTAATATCCTTTGCCTTTTGTCTATTAAAATTTCTATTCCAGAAAACTGAAGAGAATCCAGAGTTGCACTGACATTGGAAGAGGGAGCTCATTTAAAAAATATTGTCCCAGCCTGGGCAACATAGCAAGACCCTATCTCTACAGAAAAATAAGAAACTTAGCCAGGCGCAGTGGCACATGACTGTAGTCTCAGCTTCTTAGGAGGCTGAAGCAGGAGGACTGCCTGAGCCCAGGAGTTCAAGGCTGTAGTGAGCTGTGATTACACCACTATAATCCACCCTGGGCAATAGGGTGAGACCCTGTCTCAAAACAATAAAAATAAAAAATACTGTCAATTCACAGGACTGTCATAGCCAGAAATTATTCTGTGTTATTGTTACTGTGTTTAAGGCTGACAGAGTTCAGAACACAAATTCATGTCAAAATAATGAATCTGAAATAGCCTGAGTAAAAATCCTTCCTTCTATACAAGAAATTAAGTCACCAAACAATACAAGTGGCAGCCCAGGCCCCTGTCCACTCAGACACATCCTCTCCTTAGGCTGGAGCTGTTAATTTCCACCCCAACCTAGCCTAACACAAGTCACCCCATGTGTACTCCCTTTCTCCCTTCATACTTTTATAGGAAACTTCACACCTCTGCCTAATAAAATCTCCTTCCCATTCCCAATTCAGGCTAGGTAAAATCAAAAGAGAAGCCTCCAAAATATACTCTGGGTAGGACCAACTTTGCCATATCCAAATGCCATGTGTGTTGACCAATACTGGTTTCATCCTCACCTTCATGCCAGTGGGCACACTTCCAGTGAAGGAGACTTTGGCCACATCGTGATGCTGACACAGAAACTGGCCTGTGGCAGCCCCTCCCTGCACCACATTGAAGAGCCCAGGAGGCACACCAGCCTCAGTGTAGATTTCAGCCAGTAGCAATGCAGAAACAGGTGTAAAGGGAGAAGGTTTAAAGACCATGGCATTACCTGCATAAACCCAAGACACAAACATAAAAAGACTTTCTAAGACCAGTGATCCCCTGAAAACAGGACTAGAGGACAATTCAAGAACGATTCCAATTGTTTTCTCTTCCCCAACCAAATCCTAGACCAAAAATGTTATTAATAACCATATTAGTTTGTTTTCATGCTGTTGATAAAGACATACCTGAAACTGGGAACAGAAAGAGGCTGAATTGGACTTAACAGTTCCACATGGCTGGGGAGGCCTCAGAATCATGGTGGGAGGTGAAAGTCACTTCTTACATTGGTGGCAGGAGAAAAATGAAGCAGCAGCAAAAGCGGAAACCCCTGATAAACCCATCAGATCTCGTGAGACTTATTCACTATCACGAGAATAGCATGGGAAAGACCAGCCCCCGTGATTCAATTACCTCCCCCTGGGTCCCTCCCACAACACATGGGAATTCTGGGAGATACAATTCAAGTTGAGATTTGGATAGGGACATAGCCAAACCATATCAATAAGTAAACAAATCTTGCTCTTTTCATCTTGGTTTCTCTCATTAAACAGATCTCAAACCCTACAGTTGCCCAGTCTCATATTTGCGTTTCTAGGCCTTTTCATATATATTATCTCATTTAACACTTTCAACAGCAGTATGAAGTAGGTATCAGTAGCCCCATTCTATAAAAGTTGACATTGAAGACCAGAAAGGTTCACTTGATGAAAGTCCCCAAAGCTAATGACTTAATGCTGGGCCTATTTTTCCTCTTTCACAACTGTCTCTCAAAGAGAAACAGGCTAAAACAAGAACATGCAATGGCAACAGGACAAAAGCTGCATTTCAGTATAACGTCCTAATAGTAATGCTTTTTAACATTATAGTTTTTTTCTAAGATATAATTAGTCTTCTTTCCTCAAAGATTCGTCTCCTTAAATACTGTAAGAAAACTATTTTATGTTAATCAACCAGAGCTCCTCTTTGATAAGGAGCTTATCAAAGCCTTGCTTATTATTTCTCTTAAGACCCAAATGAAGAAAGGAGTTTATCTTCTGCTTTGCAAACGAAGTCAAACTCCTAAGTGCTAACTCCTACATTAAAATTCTTGTCCAGAAAGGAAGAGAATTTATAAGTAGCACAAATCTAGTTCAATTTAATAAGAAAAAGTTAAGTTTCTTCCTTTTCATATACAAAATTAAATAAATAAAACCTGGGAATATCTAGACATGATTGTGTACCACCTAAACTATAAGCTCCTTGAGGGGCAAGACAGGGCAGGAGCCAGCCATGTCCTCTGAGGCTTTGAATATCCCAGAGCAGGCCCCTTCCGATTTAAAGTGTGTGTTTACAGAGAGGTGAAGGGTAGAGAATGGGGAGAGAACGAATGAGAGAATGAACAAATGGCTCTCAAATGGAGGGATAATTCGTTCTTACCACAGGCTAACGCTGGAGCTGACTTCCAAGAGGCGATCTGAAAGGGGTAGTTCCATGCTCCTATTCCCACACATACCCCAAGTGGTTCTCTTCTGGTATAACCAAAGGATCCGCCTGGGAGCTGGATATGCTCACCTACGGGGAAAACAGGAGTAAAACAGGATGCAGGTCTGTGTTCCCTAAGATTTCACCAACATCTGTACCAGTCTGACTTGTATTCTAGTCAACACAGCCTCCCCACTGCTCCCAACACACCAGGCTCAACCTGTCTCCATTCTTCTATTTGTTCCAGTCATTCTTCCACTGGCTCCACATATTCTCTCCACATAGAGAATCCTGCCTATCCTTCAAACACATGTTCATCCAATTTGATTTAAGAACGCTCTAAGAATTTACTGAGCCTTTATTAGATAGTTTAGATGAAACAAAATGGAAATGAGAGGAACACTCAACAGCAGGGGAAGCATGTGAGCTCCCTGCAACCTTCCTAGGCCCTACCAACCATCCAATATCAGTTGTCGAAAACTTTATACACTGTCAAAAAAAGTTTGCTAAATAGATAAAACTGGTAAATATGACAAACTGATTCTTGTGAAAACTGGTTTTTCAGCAATTTGGTCTAAAGCTCAGGTATCATGCTAGGTGCTTTACATGCACTATCTCATTTAATCCTTAACCCAAGAAGGTAGGAATTATTATCTACAGTTTAGATTAGGAAACATAAAAGTAATTCCCAGGCCACCCAAGTAGAAAGTGACAAACCCAAGACTTTCACCCAGTTCTGTCTTAATTCCAAAATCTTTGCCCTTCACCACTAGGCCCTGCTCTTCTGCCTCACTATCAGCTGGTCACAGACACCAGGTGAGGACTTACCAGCCATGGATGCAGCCAAGCCCGCATAATACTCCAGGCACTGCCAGGAAGTGTCAATGTCCAAGCGGGCCTCAAAGATGGACTTGCCATTGTTGATGCATTCCACAGTGGCAATTTCATCCTCTCGTTCCTTTGGGTAAAGCAGGAGACTAGATTTAAGACATATTCCAATATGTCTTGATGTAATTAATGCTTAAATAGAATACATTGCTCAATTTTTAAAACTAAAAACAGTTTTCACTTTAAATGAAAAGAAATGGCAGTGTTACATTTAGAAGAGAGATAAAAGCTTATAGCTGAACAGCAGCAGCCCTGTTCTTCCCTTGTGAATTAACTGACAAACATTTAAGACCACAACTTTATTTCAAGATCAGTCAGTAAAACAAGGGCAAGACCAGGCAGGAATGAACCCATGCCCTCTGAGGCTCTGAAAGTCGCAGGGCAGGCCCATTCTGATTTGAAGTGTATATTTATTGAAGAGGTGAGGGGTAGAAAATGGAGAGAAAATGGATGGCTCATAAGTGGAGGAATAATTCATTTTGGAAAATGAACATAATACATATATGTACATAAATATCTACATATGTTTGCTCATATATGGTAAGAGAAAACAGTTCTTAGGGAAATTATACAAAATATTCTAACACACAATTGCATTTAAGAGGTTGTAATATATATCACTTTAATTCACCCAAAGAATTGCGGCATATTCTCTTCTAATACTTTCTAATACTTAGCATTCAATCAACAGTATTTTCAAATACTGTTTCTAGTTCTGGGCTCCACAACTTACTAAGGATAAAGATATTCAACAGATGGTCCAGGGATGAGCTTAAAGGTTTAGGAAATTAGACCTAAAAAAGAACGCTAAATAATGCCTTTCTTTGGTCTAAAGATGATAAAAGAATTGAATATGTAAGAAATAGGCAGTTGCTATTATGGGTCCAATTTAAAATAAATAATAAGGTGAATATCAGAACATACATAAAAGATGAATCAAGCAACTGACAAGAAGGAACATTCTCTTTATAAAACTGATAAGCAGTAAGGCTGGCCAGAAGCAAAATGGAGTGCAACAGAAACTAACTCAACCATCTAACCACAGTACAAAGCTCAGAAAAGATGAAAGTAGGAATATGAAAACCAATATGAAATACAAGACAGGACAGTTGGATAGTGAGATTTGGACATGCTGTATTTCTATAAAGACCAGAGGTATAAAGTGCTTTGACTCATTCATTCTACATTCATTACTAGGGAAAAGAGTATCAGTCCTGTCTATCCCTTTAAGAGCTTACTTCTAAAATGGCAAGTTTGTACATTTTAAATAAATATTGGAATTATTGAATAGACATGTTCCTTCAGAAAGGATAACGTGTTTATAATCAAACCTGGTCTAAATTAAACTCTCTTTTAAACCAACAATTTACCTTCTCCCTTCCTGATTCTATACTCAACAAAACAATCTTTTGACAATTAACTTGTTCCCCAGTATGCTGACACTAGAAAGAGGTTACCCTAGGAGGACAACACACATCAGTTCTTACACCAAGCATAAATTATTCCCCACTCTTAAGTTTCTTGAGTACAATTAACACGAAAGCTTTCCAAAGGTATAATCAACCATAAGTAGCTTAAATTTTGTTTCTTGAATTCAAGAGGAAACTAGGCCCTAGAGAGGCTAGTGCATTAATTGGTTGAATAAAGTGATGAATCAGTACAAAACATTTCAAATACAGGGAAGAGATATTACACGGGCAATAGTGAAACACAGTTCTGCTTACACTTCAGTGTAAGAGTGAACAAAAAGGAAGTAATCTGTGATTCTATGGCTGCTAAGTCCTGGAACATTTACTAAGAGAATAGAAACTTACTCTTGAGATTTTTTTCTCTTTTAAAATAATGGATAGGAAAGCAGTTTTGGTGACTCTTTTGGGGTTTCAACTCTCAGAGAAAATTCAGTTTACTAGATGGCCTTGGGAAATTTTTTCTGTGTTATTCTATTATTCTCCATCCTTACAAAAAAAAAAAAAGTTATCTACTAAGGAGCAGTAGGAGATCTTCTGATATAATATTAAGGATCATCAAAGATGTCTCTGACAAAAATTTCTGCCAGCTACTATTGCAAGAACCACCGTAAGATAAAATTGTTCACCGTAACAACATACTGCTACAAGTATTTCTTAGGGAATACATGTGTTGTTCCCAACCCTGTTCCTCTTCTATATCACCTTGCTTTACAATATGAACTTGACCAGGTGTCCACTGGGATAGAAGCCAAGGGTAGGTCCCTCACTTCTCCCTTTCACTTCGAACCCCTCAGCAGGCCTTAATGTCTAGCTTTAAAGCCCAACAGACTAGCTCTTATATTTACTAGTTATATGACCTAAGACCAGCTATTTAACCTTTCTGAGCATTTTCTCATTTCTCAAATAGGTAAAATAGCTATATACATCCTAAGATGTTTTTGATAATACAATTATGTACAAAAATCACCTTGCTCAGAAGGAAAAAACTGGAGGAAAGGAGAGATAAATTATAGTACAGTCCGCTAAATGCTAAACATGTAAGCACAAGACGCAAGAAAAACAAAGGAACAGCACCAAACTCAGCGTCACAGCACTGCAAAAGCACGAGGTGTGAGAGTATACACATGGTAAAGGAAGAAGGACCAGTAGTGCAAGAGAGCTGGGTCTTACAGTGTGTGAAGAGAAAAGACAACGCTGAAGAAACAGGGCCTGAGGGCCATGTTAAGGAGGGGGACCATGTCCAGTTTTACCCAGGGATGTACCATGATCAAATGTGCATCTGTAGGAGGAACACTCTGGTGGCGCTGTACAAGACAAACCAACCTGGGCCTGGACTTGAGGCAAGCAGATAACCTACACACACACTTTCTTCTCTATTTAGATAGTTTTGTCATCATTTTAAGTAACATTCTCCTTCTCCTTTTAATCCAAATGATAGCTACTTCACAAGGGGTCTCCAACTGAAAAATGACTGGGACTCACAGACAAGATCTGTACAATCTGGTAAAAGTACCAAAGGATCCAAAGTAAAAATGAGAAGATATGGAAAAAAATGTTCATTTCCACTAGGAATTAATGAGCGTCCAGCCAAAATGGAGTAACAGGGACCAGATTCACTCTCCCACTTTAAACAACTAAAAACATCACATAAAATACATGAACCATTTTCAGACATCAGACATTAGGCAACTCAAGGCAGTGGTCCCTGGAGGAGGGAACCAATGAGATGAGCCCTACAATTGCTGCAGCCTTCTGCCTAGAGAAAGTTTTCAGGCCACAGAGCAGGGAGGAGGAAGCTAAGTGGTACCCAGCAGACACAGGAGTTGAGAAGATAGGTTGGGAGTTTAGGGAACATTGAGTGGCTACAGTTCTTCAAGGCTGAGTATGGAAGGGAAAAGAGCTGCACAGACAGAGAACTCCAGAAATCTGCAGATTCCCCTTTAAGTACCAGTGTGAGAAAACTACCCAAGACTGGGAAAGGGACTACCCAAGAAGAAAAGGTTAAAAAAAAAAAAAAAAAAAAAGCCCCAGAACTCACACAGGGCCAGGTATAGTTCATGTTCTGACCAGCCACAGTGAGAAAACCTCCTTAACACCCAGATTACAGGGGTAAGCAGTCAGAAGGGTATTGAATAACAAGGCAAAACTTGCTGATCTAAAAGCCAGCCTTCCAAGGATCAAACTGATTCCAAGTAACTTCACTGTGCCCCGGAACAAAGCTCAAGAATATTTTTTAAAGTACAAGACTATCCAGCACCCAGCAATATAATATGCACTAGTGATTCACTAGAAATCATATGTCTAGTGATCAAAAACTACCAGGCGTGCAAAAAGCAGAAAACCGCAACATTTAACCAGGAAGCGAAACTAACCAATAAAAACACATTCAGAAATAACACAACAGAACTAGTAGACAAGAACATTAAGTTATGATAGCTATACTCTGTATGTTCAAGAAGGCACAGAAAAACATAAGCATGTTAAGGAGAGCCATAGAACACATATATAAAAGACTTAAATCAATCTAGAGATGAAAAATACACTGGATGAGATGAACAGCAGATAAAACACTATACAAGACCAATGAACTTGAGTCACAACAATAGAAATTACCTGAAAACAAAACATGCACACACAGGGGGTGGGAGGGAAGGCTCAGAAGGAGAAAAAAACCCATAAACACACCCAAAAACTGGAAAATGAACTGAGCATCAGTGACGTGGGATAGCTTCAGGCCGCACAATATATTTGTAATTGGAGGCCCTGAAGGAGAAGAGATGGAAGAGGGGGCAGGAAAAAAAAAAATCTAAAGAAATGATGGCCAAATTTTTTTTCCAAATGAAACAAATTTACAGATCCAAGAAGGTCAATAAACCTCAAGGAAAATACATAAAAAAATTGCACCAAAAGACATCATAATCAATTGCTTAAAACCAGTGATAAGGAGAAGAATTTTAAAACAGCCAGGGGTAGGTGGAGTACATTACAAAGATACAAAAATGAAAACGACGTAAATTTCTCTTCTGAAACAATACAAATTAGAAGACAGTGGAGCAACATCTTTAAAGTACTGAAAGAAAAAAACTATATACCTACAATTCATTCAAAAATTAATGCAAAAAAAAAAAGACTTTTTTAGACATACAGAACCTGAAAGAGTACCAACAGACCTGCACTATAAGAAATGCTAGGCTGGCGGAGCGCAGTGGCTCACACCTACAATCCCAGCACTTTGGGAAGCCGAGGTGGGCGGATCACTGGTGGTCAGCAGCTCGAGACCAGCCTGGGCAACATGGTGAAACCCCATCTCTACTAAAAATACAAAAATTAGCCGGGCATGGTGGCACGCATCTGTAATCCCAGCTACTCGGGAGGCTGAGGCAGGAGAATCACTTGAACCGGGAGAGGAGGTTGCAACGAGCCGAGATCATGCCACTGCACTCCAGCCTGGGTGACAGAGTGAGACTCCGTCTCAAAAGAAAAAAAAAAGAGAGAGAGAAAGAAAGAAATTCTAGGCTGGGCACAGTGGCGCACACCTTTAGTCCCAGCATTTTGAGAAACTGAGGCAGGAAGATGACTTGTGCCCAGGAGATCAAGACCATCCTGGGCAACATGAATAAACCCACTCTCTACAAAAAATATAAAAATTAGCCAAGTGTGGTGACATGTGTCCGTAGTCCCAGCTCCTCAGGACGCTGAGGTGGGAGGATCGTTTGAGCCCAGACAGTCAAGGCTACAGTGAGCTATGATTCCACTGTGCTTCAGCTGATGAGACAGAGCGAGACCTTGTCTCAAAAAACAAAACAAAACAGAAAAGAAATGCTGAAGAAATTCCTTCTAGCAGAAGAAAAAATGATAGCAGACAGATATCTGGGTCTACACAAAGGACTGATGAGCATCAGAAATGGTAACTATGTGGACAAATGTAAAATATTTTACCTTATTCTTAAAATATTTTAAAAAATAATTGTTTACAGCAATAATTTTAAAAAAATTCCAGCCTGGGAAACATGGCGTAATCCTATCTCTACAAAAAATAGAAACAAAAATTTGCCAGGTATGGTGGTGCGCACCTACAGGAGGCTGAGGCAAGAGGATCCCCTGAGTCCAGGAAGTTGAGGCTGCAGTGAGCCATGATTGTGCCACTGCACTCCAGCCTGGGTGACAGAGTGAGACCCTGTCAAAAAAGAAAAGAGCAAAGAACTGCAGATCTTGATTAACTAGAAAAATCGCTTAAAAGAAAACTGAGGGCTAATATGATTGTAGGTGTGGTCAGAGTGGGATCTATTCAGTTATGGAACAAATTGGGGTGAAGGCAGGTCCAGAGCATGATCATCAGACAAGAGCTTTAAAGAAAGGTATGTTTTTGATTAATAAAACACCACACAGGTATCAAAGGAAATGCAAAGGGGAGGGTAAAGTAAAAAGAAATGAAAATTAGTATCAGACAACAGATTTCAGAGCAAAAAATATTATTAGATATTACCCAAGATCAATAAAAGTCATTTCTTAACAATAAAGGAGCCAATTCTTTTTTTTTTTTTTTTTTTGAGACGGAGTCTCACTCTGTCCCCCTTGCTGGAGTGCAGTGGCCGGATCTCAGCTCACTGCAAGCTCCGCCTCCCGGGTTCAGGCCATTCTCCTGCCTCAGCCTCCCGAGTAGCTGGGACTACAGGCGCCCGCCACCTCGCCCGGCTAGTTTTTTTGTATTTTTTAGTAGAGACGGGGTTTCACTGTGTTAGCCAGGATGGTCTCAATCTCCTGACCTCGTGATCCACCCGTCTCAGCCTCCCAAAGTGCTGGGATTACAGGCTTGAGCCACCGCGCCCGGCCAGGAGCCAATTCTTAACAGTCCTACAATACTGCTCATTCACAGGAAAAAAAAAAAATGGACAAATGAAAATAATAAATTATCTGCTTTGAGTTATCTTTGGTTTATTGAATTAAAAATAAATTTTTAATAATGGGGAAATACTTCACTGGGAGAAAATTCTAAATGAGTATTTTGATATTTCTTCATGGTCAGGGCTTTCCGAGCAAAGGACACTGACAGGTTGATTGAATAGCAAAGGCCTTGAAAGGCAGAGACAGTATCTCCCTAAAGACAGAAAAATCTGGAGAATTTTGGAATTTACTTCCTGTTCCTGGAAACATCTGCTTATACTCCAGGATAATAAACTTAGCGATACCCTCCCTCTCAACCCTAGAGATTTGCTTAATAAGTAATCTCAATCTCTCTCACTCTCTCCCCAAAGAAGAGGACGGGCAGATGCGCCAGTAGCCTCTATTTAAATGAATCTCAGAAGTTTAGTTCTTCTCCTTTGGTGCAACTTCCTGCATGCACAGGGATCTCACCTGGTTCTCATCCCATTCCCTCTCCCACCATGGTAACTGGCTTTGAAAACAAAACTAGGTTGGGCGCGGTGGCTCATGTCTGTAATTTCAGCACTTTGGAAGGCCAAGGTGGGAGGATCACCTAAGGTCAGGAGTTCGAGATGTGCCTGGCCAACATGGGGAAACCCTGTCTCTACTAAAAATACAAAAAATAGCCGGGTATGGTAGCATGTGCCTATAATCCCGGCTATTTAGGAGTCTGAGGCAAGAGAATTGCTTGAACCCAGGAGGCAGAGGTTGCAGTAAGCCAAGATTGTGCCATTGCACTCCAGTCTGGGTGACAGAGTAAGACTCCATCAAAAAAAAAAAAGAGAGAGAAAGAAAGAAGAAAAAAGAAACTAGTGCTAAGGTATTGCTATGGCTGCTGCATTTCGCTGTAATAAACTATCCTTTTCTGTGATCCAAAAAGCCTCATGTCTCTTGCCAGAATATATATATGTATATACTATACATATATTATACATAATTGTATAATTTACAAATATAATATAGATTATACATATTATATAAATTATATATAATTATGTGTATAACGTAGCTTATATGTGTATAATTATGTATACATGCATTATATGTGTTTTATATGTATATGTATGTAATATATACACATATATACACACACTCTTGAAAGTAGGGGAACTCTCAGACCCTTCAGTTTCTGACTTAACATACTTATGATGAAAACTCACCACAGACCTACCACTCAGATATCCATGATTCTTATTTTGATGCATTTTCTTCTGAGTTTTCTTTCCATAATGAGCATCTGGTACTTCTGATCTTTAAGACTATAAAAAGTTTAACTATCGGGGTCCAGAACCAAGATGGCCGAATACGAACAGCTCCAAACTGCAGCTCCCAGCAGGATCGATGCAGAAGACGGGTGATTTCTGCATTTCCAACTGAGGTATCGGGTTCATCTCATTGGGACTGGTTGGACAGTGGGTGCAGCCCACGGAGGGTAGCCAAAGCAGGGCAGGGCATCGCCTCATCCAGGAAGCACAAGGGGTCCGGGAATTCCCTCTCCTAGCCAAGGGAAGCTGTGACAGATGGTACCTGGAAAATCAGAACACTCTTGCCCTAATACTGCGCTTTTCCAACAGTCTTAGCAAACAGCACACCAGGAGATTATATCAGACACCTGGCTTGGTGGGTCCCATGCCCACGGAGCCTTGCTCATTGCTAGCACAGCAGTCCAAGATGGAACTGCGAGGTGGCGGTGAAGCTGGGGGAGGGGTGTCTGCCATTGCTGAGGCTTGACTAGTTAAAACAAAGCATGCGGGAAACTGGAACTGGGTGGAGCCCACTGCAGCTCAAGGAGGCCTGCCTGCCCCTGCAGACTGCACCTCTGGGGGCAGGGCATACCTGAACAAAAGGCAGCATAAACTTCTGCAGACTTAAAAGTCCCTGTCTGACAGCTTCGAAGAGAGTAGTGGTTCTCCCAGCATGGAGTCTGAGACTGAGAATGGACAGACTGCCTCCTCAAGTGGGTCCCTGGCCCCCAAGTAGCCAAACTGGGAGACACCTCCCAGTAGGGGCCAACTGACACCTTGTATAGGCGGGTGCCCTTCTGGGACAAAGTTTCCAGAGGAAGGATCAGGAAGTAACATTTGTTGTTCTGCAATATTTGCTGTTCTGCAGCCTCCACTGGTGATACCCAGTCAAACAGGATCTGGAGTGGACCTCCAGCAAACTCCAAACAGACCTGCAGCTGAGGGTCCCGACTATTAGAAGGAAAACAAACAAACAGAAAGGAATAGCATCAACATCAACAAAAAGGACATCCACACCAAAACCCGATCTGTAGGTCACCATCATCAAAAACCAAAGGTAGGTAAAACCACAAAGATGGGGAGAAACAAGAACAGAAAAGCTGAAAATTCTAAAAATCCGAGTGCCTCTTCTCCAAAGGATTGCAGCTCCTCGCCAGCAACAGAACAAAGCTGGACGGAGAATGACTTGACAAGTGACAGAAGTAGGCTTCAGAAGATTAGTAATAAATTTCTCTGAGCTAAAGGAGGATGTTCAAACCCATTGCAAAGAAGCTAAAAACCTTGAAAAAAGATTAGACAAATGGCTCACTAGAATCAACAGTGTAGAGAAGACCTTAAATGACCTGATGGAGCTCAAAATCATGGCATGAGAACTATGTGATGCATGCACAAGTTTCAGTAGCCGATTCGACCAACTGGAAGAAAGGGTATCAGTGACTGAAGAGCAAATGAATGAAATGAAGCAAGAAGAGAAGTTTAGAGAAAAAAAGAGTAAAAAGAAACGAACAAAGCCTCCAAGAAATACGGGACTATGTGAAAAGACCAAATCTGCGTTTGATTGGTGTACCTGAAAGTCATGGGGAGAACGGAACCAAGTCAGAAAACACTCTTCAGGATATTATCCAGGAGAACTTCCCCAATCTAGCACGGCAGGCCAACATTCTAATTCAGGAAATACAGAGAACACCAAAAAGATACTCCTTGAGAAGAGCAACCCCAAGACACATAATTTTCAGATTCACCAAGGTTGAAATGAAGGAAAAAATGTTAAGGGCAGCCAGAGAGAAAGGGTGGGCTACCCACAAAGGGAAACCCATCAGACTAACAGCGGATCTCTCAGCAGAAACTCTACGAGCCAGAAGAGAGTGGGGGCCAATATTCAACATTCTTAAAAAAAAGAATTTTCACCCACAATTTCATATCCAGTCAAACTAAGCTTCTTAACTGAAGGATAAATAAAATTGTTTACAGACAAGCAAATGCTGAGAGATTTTTTTGCCACCAGGCCTACCTTACAAGAGCTTCTGAAGTAAGCACTAAACATGGAAAGGAACAACCGGTTAACAGTCACTGCAAAAACATGCCAAATGGTAAAGACCATCAATGCTAGGAAGAAACTGCATCAACTAACGAGCAAAATAACCAGCTAACATCATAATGACAGGATCACATTCACACATAACAATATTAATCTTAAATGTAAATGGGCTAAATGCCCCACACAGACTGGCAAACTGGATAGAGTCAAGACCTATCAGTGTGCTATATTCAGGAGACCCATCTCATGTGCAGAGACACACATAGCCTCAAAATAAAGGGATGGAGGAAGAACTACCAAGCAAATGGAAAACAACAACAACAAAAAAATCAGGGGTTGCAATCCTAGTCTCTGATAAAACATACTTTAAACCAACAAAGATCAAAACAAAGAAGGCCATTACATAATGGTAAAGGGATCAATGCAACAAGAAGAGCTAACTATCCTAAATGTATATGCACCCAATACAGGAGCACCCAGATTCATAAAGCAAGTCCTTAGAAACCTACAAAGAGACCTAGACTCCCACACAATAATAATGGGAGAACTTTAACACCCCACTGTCAACATTAGATCAACGAGACTGAATGTTAACAAGGATATTCAGGACTTGAACTCAGCTCTGCACCAAGCGGACCTAATAGACATCTATAGAACTCTCCACCCCGAATCAACAGAATAGACATTCTTCTCAGCACTACATTGCACTTATTCCAAAACTGACCACATAGTTGGAAGTAAAGCACTCTTCAGCAAATATAAAAGAACAGAAATTGTAACGAACTGTCTCTCGGACCGCAGTGCAATCAAATTAGAACTCAGGATTAAGAAACTCACTCAAAACCACACAACGACATGGAAACTGAACAACCTGCTCCTGAATGACTACTGGATAAATAACGAAATGAAGGCAGAAATAAAGATGTTCTTTGAAACCAACGAAAACAAAGTCACAACATACCAGAAACTCTGGGACACATTGAAAGCAGTGTGTAAAAGGAAACTTATAGCACTAAATGCCCACAAGAGAAAGCAGGAAAGATCTAAAATCAACACCCTAACATCACAATTAAAAGAACTAGAGAAGCAAGAACAAACACATTCAAAAGCTAGCAGAAGGCAAGAAATAACTAAGATCAGAGCAGAACTGAAGGAGATAGAGACACAAAAAAAAACCCTTCAAAAAAATCAATGAATCCAGGAGCTGGTTTTTTGAAAAGATCAACAAAATTGATAGACTACCAGCAAGACTAAAAAAGAAGAAAAGAGAGAAGAATCAAATAGACGCAATAAAAAATGATAAAGGGGTATCACCACCAATCTCACAGAAATACAAACTACCATCAGAGAATACTATAAACACCTCTATGCAAATAAACTAGAAAATCTAGAAGAAATGGATACATTCCTGGACACATACACCCTCCCAAGACTAAACCAGGAAGAAGTTGAATCCCTGAATAGACCAGTAACAGATTCTAAAATTGAAGCAATAATTAATAGCCTACCAACCAAAAAAGTCCAGGACCAGATAGATTCACAGCCAAATTCTACTAGAGGTACAGAGATGAGCTGGTACTATTCCTTCTGAAACTATTCCAATCATTAGAAAAAGAGGGAATCCTCCCTAACTCATTTTATGAGGCCAACATCATCCTGATACCAAAGCCTGGCAGAGACATACCAAAAAAAAAAGAGATTTTTAGACCAATATCCCTGATGAACATCAATGCAAAAATCCTCAATAAAATACTGGCAAACCGAATCCAGCAGCACATCAGAAAGCTTATCCACTACGATCAAGTTTGCTTCATCTCTGGGATGCAAGACTGGTTCAACATACACAAATCAATAAACATAATCTATCATATAAACAGAACCAAAGACAAAAACCACATGATTATCTCAATAGATGCAAAAAGGCCTTCGACAAAATTCAACAGTGCTTCATGATAAAAACTCTCAATAAACTAGGTATTGATGGAACGTATCTCAAAATAATAAGAGCTATTTATGACAAACCCACAGCCAATATCATACTGAATAGGCAAAAACTGGAAGCATTCCCTTTGAAAACTGGCACAAGACAGGGATGCCCTCTCTCACCACTCCTATTCAACATAGTGTTGGAAGTTCTGGCCAGGGCAATCAGGCAGGAGAAAAAACTAATGGGTATTCAATTAAGAGGAAGTCAAATTGTCCCTGTTTGCAGATTACATGATCGCATATTGAGAAAACCCCATTGTCTCAGCCCAAAATCTCCTTAAGCTGATAAGCAACTTCAGCAGAGTCTCAGTATACAAAATCAATGTGCAAAAATCACAAGCATTCCTATACACCAATAACAGACAGAGAGCCAAATCATGAGTGAACTCTCATTCACAATTGCTACAAAGAGAATAAAGCACCTAGGAATCCAACTTACAAGGGATGTGAAGGACCTCTTCAAGGAGAAGTACACACTACTGCTCAACGAAATAAAAGAGGACACAAACAAATGGAAGAACATTCCATGCTCATGGATAGGAAGAATCAATATCATGAAAATGGCCATACTGCCCAAGGTAATTTATAGATTCAATGCCATCCCCATCAAGCTACCAATGATTTTCTTCACAGAATTGGAAAAAACTACTTTAAAGTTCATATGGAACCATAAAAGAGCCTGCATTGCCAAGACAATCCTAAGCAAAAAGAACAAAGCTGGAGGCATCACACTACCTGACTTCAAACTATACTAAAAAGCTACACTAACCAAAACAGCATGGTACTGGTACCAAAACAGAGATACAGACCAATGGAACAGAACAGAGGCCTCAGAAATAATACCACACATCTACAACCATCTGATCTTTGACAAACCTGACAAAAACAAGAAATGGGGAAAGGATTCCCTATTTAATAAATGGTGCTGGGAAAACTGGCTAGCCATATGTAGAAGGCTGAAACTGGATCCCTTCCTTATACCTTATACAAAAATTAATTCAAGATGGATTAAAGACTTAAATGTTAGACCTAAAACCATAAAAACTCTAGAAGAAAACCTAGGCAATACCATTCAGGACATAGGCATGGGCAAGGACTTCACGACAAAAACACCAAAAGCAATGGCAACAAAAGCCAAAATAGAGAAATGGGATCTAATTGAACTAAAGAACTTCTGCACAGCAAAGGAAACTACCATCAGAGTGAACAGGCAACCTACAGAATGGGAGAAAATTTTTGCAATCTACCCATCTGACAAAGGGTTAATATCCAGAACCTACAAAGAACTTAAACAAATTTACAAGAAAAAATCAAACAACCCCATCGAAAAGTGGGCAAAGGATACGAACAGACACTTCTCAAAAGAAGACATTTATGCAGCCAACAGACACATGAAAAAATACTCATCATCACTTGCCATCAGAGAAATGCAAATCAAAACCACAATGAGATACCATCTCACACCAGTGAAAATGGCAATCATTAAAAAGTCAGGAAACAACAGGTGCTGGAGAGGATGTGGAGAAATAGGAACACTTTTATACTGTTGGTGGGATTGTAAACTAGTTCAACCATTGTGGAAAACAGTGTGGCGATTCTTTAAAGATCTAGAACTACAAATACCATTTGACCCAGCGATCCCATTACTGGGTATATACCCAAAGGATTATAAATCACGCTACTATAAAGACACATGCACACGTATGTTTACTGTGGCACTATTCACAATAGCAAAGACTTGGAACCAACCCAAATGTCCATCAGTGACAGACTAGATTAACAAAATGTGGCACATATACACCATGGAATACTATGCAGTCATAAAAATGGATGAGTTCATGTCCTTTGTAGGGACACTGATGAAGCTGGAAACCATCATTCTGAGCAAACTATCACAAGGACAGAAAACCAAACACTGTATGTTCTCACCCATAAGTGGGAATTGAAAAGTGAGAACACACGGACACAGGGTGTGGAACATCACACACTGGGGCCTGTTGTGGAGTTTGGGGATGGGGGAGGGATAGCATTAGGAAAAATACCTAATAAAAATGATGAGTTAAGGGTGCAGCACACAAACATGGCACATGTATACATATGTAACAAACCTGCATGTTGCACACATGTCCTTTAGAACTTAAATAAAAAAACCACAGGCACACATATGTTTATTGCGGCACTATTCACAATAGCAAAGACTTGGAACCAACCTAAATGTCCATCAATGATAGACTGGATTAAGCAAATGTGGCACATACACAGCATGGAATACTATGCAGCCATAAAGAAGGATGAGTTCATGTCCTTTGCAGGGACATGGATGAAGCTGGAAACTATCATTCTGAGCAAACTATCACAAGGACAAAAAACCAAACACTGCCTGTTCTCATTCATAGGTGGGAATTGAACAATGAGATCACTTGGACACAGGGTGGGGAACATCACATGCTGGGGCCTGTCGGGGTGTGGTGGGCTGGAGGAGGGATAGCATTAGGAGAAATACCTAATGTAAATGATGAGTTGATGGGTGCAGCAAACCAACATGGTACCTGTATACCTATTTATCAAACCTGCACGTTGTATACATGTACCCTAGAACTTAAAGTATTAAAAAAAAAAAAAAAAAAAAAGAGGCAGGATTATCACTTGTTCCTTGCAGCTCTGGACTCCCAGGAAGAAGAGGCCTGGTCAGATTCTGGGTGACAAAAGAAACCTTTTGTTTCCACTGGGTTTCAAATAGAGGACCTTCCATGTGTTAGGCCAGCGTAGTAACTACTACACCACAGAAACCCTTTGCATTGCAGGCTTTTTATATTTTGAGATGAGCATTTAATACTTGTTTTTACAATTATTTTTTAGTTGACAAAAATTGTATATATTTATGATGAAAAAAGAAAAAAGTTTAACTTTCTTTTTTCAAAGGGAACATCTACAAATCTTCCCAATTAAAGTAACAATACTTAAAACCCTATCTGAAAACAAATCTGAAAAAGAAAGGTAGACTTGAGAGTCATCAAAACAAAGAATAAAAAAGAAACAAGTAAACAACATGGTTTAAAAAGAAAAGGAAAGCTGGGCACCGTGGCTCACCCCTGTAATCCCAGAACTTTGTGAGGCCAACATGGGTGGATCACTTGAGGTCAGGAGTTCAAGACCAGCCTGGCCAACATGGTGAACTCCATCTCTACTAAAAATACAAAAATTAGCCAGGCGTGGTGGCACATACCTGTAGTCCCAGCTACTTGGGAGGCTGAGGCAGGAGAACTGCTTGAGCCCGGGAGGCGAAGGTTGCAGTGAGCTGAGATCACTCCACTGCACTCCAGCCTGGGCAACAGAGCAAGACTCCGTCTCAAAAAATAATAAGAAAAAAGAAAAAAAAAAAGGAAGATGAGCTATAAAGAGTGCATTACAATTCAACACAAAGCTTTACAAACATGAAAACCTGCCAAAGGAGATGTCCAAGAGCCAAGATCCAGATGGGAAGCATTGAACAAAAACTTGTTTTATATACTAAGGTGAGCATGTGGAAATGTTTTTCCATTTTATAAAAACGTTATGGGCTGGGCGTGGTGGCTCAAGCCTGTAATCCCAGCACTTTGGGAGGCCAAGACGGGCGGATCACGAGGTCAGGAGATCGAGACCATCCTGGCTAACACGGTGAAACCCCGTCTCTACTAAAAAAATACAAAAAACTAGCTGGGCGGGGTGGCGGGCGCCTGTAGTCCCAGCTACTCGGGAGGCTGAGGCAGGAGAATGGCGTGAACCCGGGAGGCGGAGCTTGCAGTGAGCCGAGATCCCGCCACTGCACTCCAGCCTGGGCGACAGAGCGAGACTCCGTCTCAAAAACAAAAAAACAAAAAAACAAAAAAAACACGTTATGGCCTAATGTTGCATCAAAGTCGAACTGCAAACAGCACAAAGAACCCTCAGAGCAATGGCTGAGTTTTCTGGAAGGGAATAAATTGAAACATACCCTTATTATCCTGGCAGCCTCCAAAAGGATTCGGCAACGCTCCATGCCAGATTTTTTACTCCATATTTTAAAAGCAGCTTTTGCATTTTGAACAGCCAAATTTACTTCCTTTTCTCCTGAACATGTGAAAGTCGCTATCACTCGGCCTATAAAGAAGGGAAACATCAGTTTTATCGCGAATTGTTGCCACATATTTAAATAAAATATTATCTATAGGCCGGGCGCGGTGGCTCAAGCCTGTAATCCCAGCACTTTGGGAGGCCGAGACGGGCGGATCACGAGGTCAGGAGATCGAGACCATCCTGGCTAACACGGTGACACCCCGTCTCTACTAAAAAATACAAAAAACTAGCCGGGCTAGGTGGTGGGCGCCTGTAGTCCCAGCTACTCGAGAGGCTGAGGCAGGAGAATGGCGTAAACCTGGGAGGCGGAGCTTGCAGTGAGCTGAGATCCGACCACTGCACTCCAGCCTGGGCAGCAGAGCGAGACTCCGTCTCAAAAAAAAAAAAAAAAAAAAAAAAATTATCTATCAATATTCTCTTAGTAGTATTCCCTTCTTGTTTTTTGTTTGAGATGAAGTCTTGCTCTGTCGCCCAGGCTGGAGTGCAGTGGCGCGCAGTCTCGATTCACTGCAATCTCCGCCTCCTTAATTCAAGCGATGCCCCTGCCTCAGCCTCCTGAATAGCTGGGACTACCAGTGCACAGTACACGCCACTACGCCCGGCTAATTTTTTGTATGTTTTAGTAGAGATCGGGTTTCACCATGTTGACCAGGATGGTCTCGATTTCCTGACTTCATGATCCGCCCGCCTTGGCCTCCCAAAGTGCCGGAATTACAGGCGTGAGCTACCGTCCCTTCTTGTTTTTAAGTATGGTTTGATTTAGTGACCATCTCTATACTAGCAGGGGGTTTTTTGTTTTCTTTGTTTGTTTTTAAGACAGAGACTCGCTCTTGTCGCCCAGGCTGGAGTGCAATGGCGCCATCTTGGCTCACTGCAACTTTCCCCTCCCGGGTTCCAGCAATTCTCCTGCCTCAGCCTTCCCAGTAGCTGGGATTACATGGGATTACTGGCACGTACCACCACATTCAGCTAATTTCTGTATTTTTAGTAGAGACGGGGTTTCATCATGTTGGTCAGGCTGGTCTTGTACTCCTGACCTCAAGTGATTCACCTACCTCTGCCTCCCAAAGTGCTGGGATTACAGGTGTAAGCCACCACACCCAGTCTAGCAGTTCTTAATTATATTTTGCGGTCACTGACATGTTTTAGGAGTCTGATAAAAGTTGCAGACTTCTCTCCAGAAAAATGTACTTAAACGTATAACAGAATTACAGGAATGTCATGTCCCCTGCCCTAAACTCATCATGGATTTAGGGTTAAGAACCCCTGCTCTCCACTATTCTACAGTTGAGTTTACTAACATTAACTTCTATTAAGTTTTGCAACACTCCTAAACATTATCTCAGAACCTCAGAGGTCTCGTAAAATGAAAGTCAAAAGTAATTGGTCTACTGGATTATAAACTCTGACTGTAAATCCCTCGTCTATATTCTATGTAGGTTATATCATACTACTGATACTTGATAAATATAGTTAATAAGCAGTAATATCAGGATAAGGCATTTCCTAAAGAACATATTTTTTCTCAAAAAATCCAGTATTTCCTTCTCTTATTCCACCTTTATTCTCTCTCCCTATTCTGATGCAAATTACGAAACACAATCAGTTTTTCTAGACCCATGTCCCAAGGACTGTACTGCCTCTACCAACAAGCATTCTTGAAGCTTGTCAACTCAGCAAATCCTCTTCACAAGAACTCCTGGGACTCTCTCCAGGGAGACTTCACGAATCTGCAATTTCTGTTACAAACTTGGACAGCCAGCTGGTAAAGGCAGTGGCTGAGGGTCACACACACTATAGGCAATTAAAACAACAAAGAGCAATTTTTCTTTCTTCTGTATCAAGATGAGGTCGGGGTAGAGAAGCTGTTTCCTCCTACATAAAGAAGAGATGCGGTAACACCTTCTGGGTCTGCCAAGTCACTGCTCTGTGGTTTAGTGTGGATGGTCAAATACTAAATTCTCCAGTCCCCTGCAAATCAGTTTCATTACTCTGGCTACATTTGACACAAAATATTTACATTTTTCTCCCCACATATATTCCCTAAAACCCAGCAAAATAAACACAACACAAAACCAAAACAAAAAGCCTCTTCTTCCTTATCTCTGTTACCTTCAGAGTTCGCAGAGTAAATCCAGTGCCTAGCACAGTGCTTAGCACACATTATCCACTGGATGAAAAAGTTTTATTTCAGCAAGATGAATAAATTGTGGAGAGTTCATGTAGACCATGGTGACTATGGTTACCAATACTGCATCGTATACTTGAAATTTGCTAAAAGAATAGACCTTAAATATTTCACTATCCAAAAAAAGCTGTAACTATGTAGAAGCAATGGGTAATTAGATTGACTGTGGTAATCATTTTGTAAGGTACACATACATTACATCATGTTTTACACTTAAGTATCTACAATTTTTATTTGTTAATTATACTTCCATAAAGCTGGGGAAGAAAGTACTGAATAAAGGTGGGGTTTTTTCCTTTCCCAATTCTGATTAATGTGCAGAAATATTTTAATATTAGCATGTGGTGACAAAGTCCTCATTCGTAGTCATTAGAAACGATCTGTGAGCGCTCCTTCATTCCCAGCACAAATAATTATCTTCCCCACAACCCCGCCCCGTTCTTTTAGAATTCCTCTCCTATGCACACATTTGAAGATAATAATACATCAGTCCTAGTGTTAAAAGGGGAACAGCTGGCTGGGCACGGTGGCTCACGCCTGCAATCCCAGCACTTTGGGAGGCCGAAGCGGGAGGATCACCTACGCTCAGGAGTTGGAGACCAGCTGAAACCCCGTCTCTACTAAAAATACAAAAATTAGTCGGACGTGGTTGGGAGCCTCTAATCCCAGCTACCAGGGAGGCTGAGGCGGGAGAAGCACTTGAGTCCGGAAGGTCGAGGGCGCAGTGAGCTGAGCTCGTGCCTCTGCACTTCAGCCTGGGCAACAGAGTGAAACTCTGTCTCAAAAAAAAAAAAAAAAAAAAAAAAAGGAAGTTAACAGACGTACGACTTCCCACACCTGGACTTTGCGAACTCTGTTCTGGCCCCGGTAAAACTCCTCACGATCCTCCCATCAGCTTTTCCTTTTCCTCCCTTCCCATCCCTGCCCAGAGGCACTCGCGTTGCCCCAGAATCGCTAGCTGCCTACACACACAACCTTAGACTCTCCACTGTCACTGTCTGTGCTCAAGTCAACCCTGCAGAACACAGGAAACGGGGGCTGGCCGGGAAATCCGCGCACCCGGCCCCGCGGCGCCCCAGCCTCCCGGGCTCGGTGCAGTTACCGGTTGCCGGCTCGAAAGCTTTCTCGGTGCCGGAGGCGTCAGCCGGCTCCACGCGGGCCCCGCCGCGGTAATTGAGCGGCTGCGACACGACGAAGGTGCCAGTGCTCATGGCGGCGACAGGAGAGGGCTGAAGACTGCGAACAAGCGGAGAGAGCGCGGCCCGGCCTGCTCGGAGAAACATGAGGGGCGGGCGCGGCTCCGGGGCAGAGACTGAGAGGCCGCGGGAGGGGCGGGGCCACGGGGATCGGTTCTAGATTTTTGAGGCAGTCACTCGATTCCTCCGCGGTCCAGGTTAGGCCCTTGCGTCGTCAGGAGGGTGGAGCAAGACACCAGATTCCCACCCACCACCTCGCCTTACCCCACACAGTCTCCAGGCGGGAAGAGGACTTCCTTCTTCGTGATCAATATTTGTGAAGCACTTTACAAGCGTTTTCGGGTTCATCATTGCATGTAAGCATCCTAGGATCCCATTCTTAATCCTATCGCCTGAAGAAGGCAGAGGATTGGCAGGCCGAGAGTTTTTGGTGGTTACTTCACTGTTAAACCACCGTTTCTTTATCTGTGTAATGCTTTTTAAAGGGTTACAGTAAAAAGCAAGGGGACTGTGAACGAGATAGATGATATTGTGATCTGAAACTGCTTTTTAAATTCTTAGAGAGGCTGGGCGCTGTGGCTCACCAAGGCTGGAGGGTCGCTTGAGCCCAGGAGTTTGAGGGCAACATAAGAGAGACCCTGTGTCTACAAAAAATAAAAATAAAAATAATACAAATTGGGCCAGGCGCGGTGGCTCACGCCTGTAATCCCAGCACTTAGGGAGGCTGAGGCGGGCGGATCACCTGAGGTCAGGAGTGTCATGCGTGTGTGTCTGTGTGAAGAGACCATTAAACAGGCTTTGTGTGAGCAATAAAGCTTTTTAATCACCTGGGTGCAGGCGGGCTGAGTCCCAAAAGAGAGTCAGTGAAGGGAGATAAGTGTTGGGCCGTTTTATAGGATTCGGGTAGGTAAAGGAAAATTACAGTCAAAGGGGGTTTGTTCTCTGGCGGGCAGGAGTGGGAATCACAAGGTGCTCAGTGGGGGAGCTTTTTGAGCCAGGATGAGCCAGGAAAAGGACTTTCACAAGGTAATGTCATCACTTAAGGCAAGGACCGGCCATTTTCACTTTTTCTGTGGTGGAATGTCATCAGTTAAGGCGAAGCAGGGCATTTGCACTTGTTTTGTGATTCTTCAGTTACTTCAGGCTATCTGCGCGTATATGTGCAAGTCACAGGGGATGTGATGGCTTGGCTTGGGCTCAGAGGCCTGACGTTCCTGACTTCTTATATTAATAAGAAAAATAAAACAAAATAGTGAAGTGTTGGGGTGGCGAAAATTTTCGGGGGGTTGTATGGAGAGAGAATGGATGATGTTTCTTAGGGCTGCTTCAAGCGGGATTAGGGGTGGCATGGGAACCTAGAGTGGGAGAGATTAAGCTGAAGGGAGAGCTTGTGGTAAGAGACAATATTGTGGGGTTGTTAGAAGAAGCACTTGTCATATAGAATGATTGGTGATGGCCTGGATATGGTTTTGTATGAATTGAAAAACTAAACAGAAGACACAAAGTCTGAATAAGAGAAGGAGAGAAAACAGGTATTAAAGGACTAAGAATTGGGAGGACCTAGGACATTTAATTAGAGAGTGCCTAAGGAGGCTCAGAATAGCCTTGCCAGCAAAGATTATTTACTTTAAGAGGGAATTTAGAGTGGCGATTTGGGATAGCACCAGGAGATATCAGCTGTGATGGCTTGGAGAAACAGTGTAAACTAGCAGTGTAAACATGAGCAGGGCATTTATGAGTAGTTGAGAACGGTGAATAGGAGTATGACTAGCCAGAAGATAGTAGGGATGACAAGTGTTTTGGGGTGCAGTCCAAGTTGGTCTGGTGTCTGGAATGAGATGGGACCTAATAAAAAGGAGTGTCCACCTAGGAACTCAAATGGGCTGGAACCTGTAGCATTCTGAGGACAGGCCTGAATTCTGAGAAGGGAACGTGGTAAAAGTATTGTCTAGTCCTTTTTATGTTGGTGACTGAGCTTGGTGAGGTGTGTTTTTAAAAGACCATTAGTCCATTCTGCCTTTCCTGAAGATTGAGGATGGTAAAGAATATAAAGTTTCACTGAATACTAAGAGTCTGAGAAACTGCATGCGTGATTTGACTATTAAAGGCTGGTCCGTTATCAGACTGTATAGAGAGGTGTGAAGGCCAAACTGAGGAATTATGTCTGACAGAAGGGAAGAAATGACTGCGGTGGCCTTCTCAGGCCCTGTGGGAAAGGCCTCTACCCATCCAGTGAAAGTGTCTACCTAGACTAAGAGATATTTTAGTTTTCTGACTCGGGGCATGTGAGTAAAGTCAATTTGCCAGTCCTGGGCAGGGGCAAATCCCCCAGCTTGATGTGTAGGAAATGGAGGGGGCCTGAACAATCCCTGAGGGGTAGTAGAATAGCAGATGGAACACTGAGAAGTGATTTTCTTGAGAATAGATTTCTAGGATGGAAAGGAAATGAGAGGTTCTAAGAGACAGGCTAGCGGCTTGTAACTTAGATGGAAGAGGTTATGAAATGACGACAGAATAGAATGGGCCTGTGAGGCTGGAAGGAGATCTTTTCCTTGGTCTAAGAACCATTTGCCTTGTGTGGGAAGAGATTGATAGGTGGAAGTTTCAGTGGGGGAGTAGGTGAGAGTGACTGATGTGAAGGAGGAAAACTGCCATGAGGGATAGAAGTTGGAACACTGGCTACTTTTCTAGCCACCTTATCAGCGTAAGCGTTACCTAGAGCAATGGTGGGGGGAAGAAAATAGATTTTGGAAGTTATGAGAACTGTAGAGAGTGAGTTGAGCATAGTTTGTGATTTTTAGGGCCTCTAAAAGTATTAAAGCAGTGGCAGGCACTGCACGCAGACATGAGGGCTAGGCTAAAACAGTAAGATCAAGTTGTTTGGACAGAAAGTCTACAGGACGCAGTCCTGGCTCTTGTGTAAGAATTTTGTCCGCACTAACCATGCCTAGGAAGGAAAGAAGGAGTTGTTTTATAAAAGGGATTTGGGTTTGGGAGATTAGCCGGACACGATCAGCAGGGAGAGTAAGTGTGTATTTATGAGAATTATGCTGGGATAGGTAACAGATGAGGAAGAAATTTGGGCTTGACTGAAGTAATGGGGGCTGTCCGTAAAGCCGTGCAGCAGTACAGCCCAGGTAATTTGCTGAGCCTGATGGGTGTCAGGGTCAGTCCAAGTGAAAGCAAAGAGAGGCTGGGATGAAGGGTGTAAAGGTATAGTAAAGAATGTTATATATGAGTTCCAGAACAGAATAATGGGTTGTGGAGGGAGGTATTGAAGATAGGAGAGGATATGGGTTGGGCACTACATGGTGGACAGGCAAAACAATTTCGTTGATAAGGCGCAGATCTTGAACTAACCTGTAAGCGTTGTCTGGTTTTATGACAGGTAAAATGGGGGAATTGTAAGGGGCATTTACAGGCTTTAAAAGGCCATGCTGTAGCAGGCGAGTGATAACAGGCTTTAATCCTTTTAAAGCGTGCTGTGGGATGGGATATTGGCGTGGAGTCAGGTAAGGGTGATTAGGTTTTAATGAGATGGTAAGGGGCGCATGATCAGTCACTAAGGAGGGAGTCGAGGTATCCTATACTTGTGGGTTAAGGTGGGGGGACACGAGGGGAGGATGTGAAGGAGGCTTTGAACTGGGGGAAAAGGCGGCAATGAGGTATGGCTGTAGCCTAGGAATAGTCAGGGAAGCAGATAATTTAGTTAAAATATCTTGACCTAATAAGGGAGCTGGACAGGTGGGGATAACTAAAAAGGAGTGTATAAAAGAATGTTGTCCAAGTTGGCACCAGAGTGGGGGAGTTTTAAGAGGTTTAGAAGCCTGGCAGTCAATACTTACAACAGTTATGGAGACAAGGGAAACAGGCCCTTGAAAAGAAGGTAATGTGGAGTGGGTAGCCTCCATATTGATTAAGAAGGGAACAGACTTACCCTCCACTGTTAAGAGTTACCCAAAGCGTCTGTGATGGTCCAGGAAGCTTCCAAGGAGATGGGACAGCGTCAATCTTCAGCCACTAAGCCGAGAAGGTCTGGAAAGGAGTCAATCAGAGCCTTGGGCCAGAGCTCCAGGGACTCTGGGAGTGGCTGCCAGGCGAGTTGGACAGTCCGATTTCCAGTGGGGTCCCACACGGATGAGACACGGCTTAGGAGGAATCCCGGGCTGCGGGCATTCCTTGAACCAGTGGCCAGATTTCCGGCACTTGTAGCAAGCTCCTGGGGGAGGAAGTTCTGGAGGAACCTCTGGCAGCTATGGTTCAGGCATTTGGAGTTGTGTGCTGGAGATGTGGCTGGGGTTTGTCTTACAGTGGAGGCAAGGAATTGCAACTCAGAAATAAGTTGCTACTTGGCTGCCTCTACTCTATTATTGTACACCTTGAAGACGAGGTTCATTAAGTCCTGTTGTGGGGTTTGAGGGCTGGAATTTAATTTTTGGGGTTTTATTTAATGTCAGGAGCAGATTGGGTAATAAAATGCATATTGAGAATAAGTCGGCCTTCTGACCTTTCAGGGTCTAGGGCTGAAAAGCGTCTCAGAGTTGCTGCTAAACGGGCCATGAATTGGGCTGGGTTTTTTATATTTGATGAAAAAGAGCCTAAACGCTAACTGATTTGGGAGAGGTCGGATAAAGAAAAAGGAACATTAACCTTGACTATGCCTTTAGTTCTAACTACTTTTTTAAGAGGAAATTGCTGGGTAGGTGGGGGAGGGCTAGTCGAGGAACGAAACTGTAAGCCAGACGGGGTGTGAGGAGGGGAGGTGATAAAAGGATTACAGGGTGGGGAGCGGAGGCTGAGGAAAAATTGGGACCTAGCTTGGCCTGGCGAGGAGGGGAGAGGTCAGATGGGTCTGTAGAAAAGGAAGACCAGAAAGACTCATCGATGCTTGGGGTTGGGACTGAGGGGACAGGCGGGAGGGAAAGAAGGAAGATTTGGGACGAGTTGCATTGGGAACAGAGACTAGGGAGGGACTTATGTGTGAAAGAATGCCTGGACGTCAGGCACCTCAGACCGTTTGCCCATTTTATGACAATAATTATCTAGATCTTGTAGGATGGAAAAATCGAAAGTGCCGTTTTCTGGCTATTTGTAACTACTGTCAAGTTTGTGTTGGCACTAAGCGGCATTGTAGAAGAAAATAAGGCATTTAGGTTTTAGGTCAGGTGTGAGTTGAAGAGGTTTTAAGTTCTTGAGAACACAGGCTAAAGAGAAGAAAGAGGAATGGAGGGTGGAAGGTTGCCCATAGTGAAAATAAGAGGTCAGGGCATGGAAATAAGGGGTTGGGGCACAAAAATAAGAGGTCGGGGCGTGGAAATAAGGGGTCAGGGCACAAAAATAAGAGGTTGAGGTTCTTGCCCTTCCCCCAGAAAAGCAGAGAAGGGGTAGAGACAGGGAGAGAAGAGGTCGGGGTTCTTGCCCCTCACCCAGAAAAGCGGGACTTGCCGCTAAGGGTGAAGGACCAAGGCAGGCGTCCCTGCAGTGTGGTCAGACACCTCTAAATCAGAGAGGCGTCCCTGCAGTGATTAAACACCAAGGGAAGGCTGCCTTCCCGAATCCGTGACCGGCGCCAGAGTTTTGGGTCCACGGATGAAACGTGTCTCCTTTGTCTCTACCAGAAAATGAAAGGAACTGAAATTAAGAGAAGGGAGAGATTGAAGGGTGGTGCTAAGATTAAAAGGAGAAACACGTTGAGGGATAGTGAGAGAGGTTGGAGAAGAGAGTAAAAAGGGGCCACTTACCCGATTTAAAATTGGTAAGATGTTCCTTGGGCTGGTTGGTCTGAGGACCAGAGGTTGTAGGTGGATCTTTCTCACGGAGCAAAGAGCAGGAGGACAGGGAATTGATCTCCCAAGGGAGGTCCCCCTATCCGATCACAGCACCAAAATGTCATGTGCATCCGTGTGAAGAGACCACTGAACAGGCTTTGTGTGAGCAATAAAGCTTTTTAATTACCTGGGTGTAGGCAGGCTGAGTCCGAAAAGAGAGTCAGCAAAGGGAGATAAGGGTGGGGCCGTTTTATTGGATTTGGGTAGGTAAAGGAAAATTACAGTCAAAGGGGGGTTGTTCTCTGGCTGGCAGGAGTGGGAGTCACAAGGTGCTCATGGGGGAGCTTTTTGAGCCAGGATGAGCCAGGAAAAGGACTTTCACAAGATAACGTCATCATTTAAGGCAAGGACCGGCCATTTTCAGTTCTTTTGTGGTGGACTGTCATCAGTTAAGGCAGGGCAGGGCATTTTCACTTCTTTTGTGATTCTTCAGTTACTTCTGGCCATCTGGGCGTATACGTGCAAGTCACAGGGGATGTGATAGCTTGGCTTGGGCTCAGAGGCCTGACAAGGAGTTTGAGACCTACCTGGCCAACATGGTGAAACCCCATTTCTACTAAAAATATAAAAATTAGCTGGGTGTGGTGGCGGGCACCTGCAATCCCAGCTACTTGGGAGGCTGAGGCGGGAAAATTGCTTCAACCTGGGAGACAGTGGTTGCAGTGAGCCGAGACCATGCCATTGCACTCCAGTCTGGGTGACAAGAGTGAAACTCAAAACAAAACAAAACAAAAAGCAAAAATTATCCAGGTGTGGTGGTACATGCCTGTGGTCCCAGGTACTTGGAAGGCTAAGGTGGGAGGATCCCCTGAGTCCAGGGGTCCAAACTGCAGTGAGCCATAATCGTGCCACTGCACTCAGGCCTGGGCAACAGAGTGAGATCCTGTCTCAAAATAAATAAATTCTGAAGGAGCAATGTAAAATGCTATTAATGACAAATATTGATAGAAACAGAAGCCTAGCATACAGAATACGAAGAGCAAAGGCCACAGGAAAAGGTGTCAGGAAACAGAATGCCTTCTGTAAGACAAAGCAGCCATCGGGAGGCTCTCACAGGTCTGTCAGCTGAGGGATCTTGCACAAAGGTTCATTCTTCTCACCAAACTTCCAAGCACCTCCAGTAGAGACTTTGACAAACAGAAAGTAATTGGCAATTTGGACATTTCTTTTAGGATTGTTTCTCTTCTAGGGGCTGCTGTCTTTCTCAATGTTTTTTCCTTTACCGGCCAGCACACCAACAGAATATTAGGGAGTGTGGTTTTCAGGTTTAGAGTATATATAAAGTATTCTGATCAAATTTTCTGGCACTCTATACCAGTTTGTTAACTTTTTCAATGCCACTGAGATGTGTAGGTCTTGGTCCTCAGATGGAAACAGCAGTGTCCAAATTCAGAATACCTGAGGCCACACTCACATATTATTTTATTATTGTCCATTGCAAACAGAATTGAAACGTATCAGGAGTTGGTAATGAGCAGCACTATAGATTTCCAAGATCAATGAATGTTCATTTAGGTACAGAAACTATACGTCTCAAATTTTATGGGACAATTTCTATTTAAAAGATTCTGTCCCCAACTAATGCATTTTGACTTGTCACATCGTAATTCCTGATGTTTGCTTTGGAAATGTGGTCGTGATGTCTATTGAATTAATTCCTAGATTATAAGACTGGCAAACCTCTATCCAGGCACAGGACTCACACCTATAATCTCAATACTTTGGGAGACTGAGGCAGGAGGATCGCTTGAGGCCAGGAGTTCAAGACCAGCCTGGGCAACATAGTGAGACCCTGTCTCTAGAAAATATTTTAAAAATTAGCTGCATGGTGGCAGAAGCATGTAGTCCTGACTATTCGAGAGAATGAGGTGGATTGCTTGAGGCCAGGAGTTCAAGATCGCAGTGAGTTATCATGGTACTACGGCTCCAGTCTGGACAACAGAGTAAGACTCTTCCCCAAAGAAAACAGATCTCCTCCAAAATATCTAGCTGTTAAATATCTAGCTGTTCCTCTTACCTATTTGTGCTTTTGTTTTTAACTTTTAGGTTCGGGGTACATGTGAAGATTTGTTATGTAGGTAAATTTGTGTCATGGGGGTTTGTTGTATAGATTATTTCATCACCCAGGTATTAAGCCTAGTACCCATTAGTTATTTTTTCTGATCCTCTGCCTCCTTCCACTCTTATTATTAGATTATTAATGTATTATTTTTCATTAGCAAAATCCAACATGTAGAAAGAGATTTGTAGGTTACAGAGCTCTTTCACATTTAATTTCTCACACGATGCTCATAATAACCCTACAAAAGAAAAGGAAACTAACACAGATTGAGCTAGGAGGTAGTATGTGGCACTTTGTCAGATATCTCAGTGACAATCATGCAAGATAGGTTTTATCATCCACATTGTATAGATGAGGAAACTAATAGAAAGGTCGTAGAGCTTCCCCATAGAGGAGTTAAGGCTGGAGTCCAGCTCTGTGCAAGTCCAAAGTAAATTTCTTCTTACTACACCAGGTTGAGATGTTGACCCCATGAAGGTTGCTATCAAAATTCACTCTTATGTTGATGAATATTTATCAGAAACCCAGAAATCTGGTCCTAGGGAGAAGATTTAAAGGACATGTAAATGTCTTAGGATGTTTGTCAGCACTACCCAGTAAGCAGCCCAGAAGCCACAGAGGATGCTGGCCCGTTTACAAGTTCAGGGTGAAATTCAAAGGCACAAAGATGCCACAAGGAGCAGAAGGAATGCCAAAAGAGAAGCACCCTTCTGTGTTGGAGGGCAGATTTGGGGGTAGAAAGAAATAGAAAAGGAGTGGAATCATTGCTAAAGGGGTAGAAGATCCAAGGAGGAAACTGCCTACCTCACAACTTGCTGAAAGCCAAACTTGGGTGCCCCTAAAGCCCCCTCCATTTCCACATTTCCTTCCCCAGACAACCAGTGGAGGAAAAGAAAAGCATCTGGATCCCCTTCGCCCATCTCCAGGTCTCCCAAAGGAAGAAGTCCTTGGGAACCCATACTGTGTGATCCAGGGTCCTTCACTGGCCTCTCCCTCAGGTCATCCAGTTGCCAATTTGTTGCTTTGGCTTAGTTTCACCATTAGCAGTACTCTTCTTGGACACAACCTCCAGAGTAAAAGAAAATGCCGGACATGACGGCTCACAGCTGTAATCCCAGCACTTTGGGAGGCGGAAGTGAGTGGATTGCCTGAACACAGGAGTTCCAGACCACCCTGGGCAACATGGTGAGACCCCAGTCTCTACTAAAACTACAAAAAACTACAAAAAAAGCTAAGTGTGGTGGCGCACACCTCTAGTCCCAGCTACTGGGGGGTTGAAGCATGAGGATCGCTTGAACCCAGGGGCAGAGGCTGCAGTGAGCCGAGGTTACAACATTGCACTCCAGCCTGGGCGACGGAGCAAAACTCAATCTCCAAAAACAAAAAAAAAAAAAAAAAAAAGAAGAAGAAAGAAAGAAAGAGAGAGTGAGAGAGAGAAGGAAATAGCGAAAGAAGGAAGGAAGGAGGGAAGGAGGGAGGGAAGGAGGGAGGGAGGGAGGGAGGGAGGGAGGGAGGGAGGGAGGGAGGGAGGGAAGGAAGGAAGGAAGGAAGGAAGGAAGGAAGGAAGGAAGGAAGGAAGGAAGGAAGGAAGGAAGGAAGGAAGGAAGGGCAAGAAAGAGAAAAGATCTTTAGGGAGTACCAGCTCTTAGTCTGTCCTCTAGAACTATTAATACATCAAACACACACACACACACACACACACCACATTTATTTTTCTTTCCTGAACAATAGTATGTTTACTAATCTTGTAACTCCTTCAGTGGGGAGCCAGAAAACCATCCACACAAAAAGAAAGGAAAAAATTATTCAGAATCCTGTTCCTGCCCGTTTTAACAGGGCCTTTCACTTAACAATAATTTATAGATTGTATTTTATTTGAAGCCTGAGTGTCCTCACATTCTTCATATACAGAATATAATTTTCTCACTGAAGACCTAACAGGTTTCCTAATCTAGGCAGCCTGACACTAGAATTAGGTCCTTAATGAATATTTGTTGAATGAACACGAGTCAGGTGTTACAAACCAGGACTTTGAAATTGCCATGCTGATGAGGATGTCCCCTAATGCTAGTTAGGCATCTCTGCTTGGATAATCTAGTCTTTTTGATTGTTAACAACTTTTTAGGCTATAATACTCATATTTTCAAAAATAGGTTTAATTTATAAACCTGAGGTAATACGAAACAGAGTATGTGAAAGTGGTCTAAAAATTAGAAAGCACTATACAGTTGCTATTATAATAAAAACGTTCATAGTTTGTAGTGCCTTCCTGTTTTTCTCAAATGAAATTCAGGGTCATTGACTCTGGAATTTGTTCTTGGAGTTGATAATTAGCTAGAGACTAAAGGGTACTGACCTTACAGAAAAACTTAGAATCTGTCTGTTATCTGAGACAGTAGCATTATATAGAAATTATTCCAACTCTTCCAAATGTATAAGATATAAAAATGAGAGATTCAGAAGGTTTTTTTTTTAAAAAAAAAGGATATGATTTTTGTGTTCTAGGAAAGGGTCTCACTCTGTCATCCAGGCTGGAGTGCAGTGGTGTGATCACTGCTAACTGCAGCCTCAAGCTCCTGGGATCAATCAATCCTCCCGCTTCAGCCTCCTGAGTAGTTGGGAAGACAGGTATGTACCAGGATGCCTAATTTTTCTTATTTTCTTTTTTTTAAAGACAGGGTCTCACCATCTTGCCCAGGCTGGTCTCGAACTTCTGAGCTTAAGCAATCCTCCTGCTTCAGCCTCCCAAAGTGTTGAGATTACAGGTGTGAGCCATCGCCTGTATATACTGATATGTATATCAGTGGTTGTGTCAGTGTTTTTTCTGGGCACACACCTATAGTCCCAGCTACTCAGGAGGCTGAGGTGAGAGGATCTAAGGGGGAAGGATTGCTTGAGCCTAGGAATTTGAGACCAGCCTGGGCAACACAGTGAGACCCCAATTCTAAAAAAACTCAAAACTTTAAAAACTCAAACAAAGAGGCCAGGTCCAGTGGCTTACACCTGTAATCCCAATACTTTGGGAAGCCAAGGTGGGAGGATCACTTGAGGCCAGGAGTTCGAAACCAGCCTGGGCAAATAACAAAACTCTGTATCTACACGAAGTAAACAATAAAAAAGTACCCAGGTGTGGTGGTGCGTAACTGTGGTCCCAGCTACTTGGGAGGCTGAGGTGGGAGGATAGCTTGAGCCTGGGAGGTCGAGGCTGCAGTGAGTCATGATCACACCACTGCACTCCAGCTTGGATGACAGAACAAGACACTGGCTCAAAAAAAAAAAAAAAAAAAAACATACAAGCAAAAACCCAAGCCATTCTGGCATACCATTTAAGTTAAAGGCGTTTGAAAAATAACAGGGATGCTGAAGTGAGAGTATCACTTGAGCTCAGGAGGTTGAGGCTACAGTGAGCCATGATGGTGCCACTTCACTCCAGCCTGAGCAACAGAGTGAGACCCTGACTCAAAAAAAGAAAAAAAGAAAAACAGCAGGTGCAAAAAGATCACTCTAACCTTTGTGCTGTTTCTTTTCCTTTCTTTTCTTTTCTTTTTTTTTTTTTTTTTTTTTTGAGATAGGGTCTTACTCTTTTGCCCAGGCTGGAGTGCAGTGGCACTATCACAGCTCACTGCAGCCTCAACCTTCTGGACTCAAGCGATCCTCCCACCTCAGCCTCCCAAGTAGCTGGGACTACAGGCATGTGCCACCACACCCAGCTAATATTTGTGTTTTTTGTAGAGACAGGATCTTGCCATGTTGCCTAGGCTGGTCTTGAACACCTGGGCTCAAGTCATCTGCCCACATCGGCCTCCCATAGTGCTGAGATTACAGGCATAAGCCCGGCCTTGTGCTGTTTCTTAAACGCAAAAAATGAAATTCCCATGTGAAAGAAGCAGCATCCTTATTTTTAAGGACAAGAAGTCAAGACCAAGAGAATTCTGTACAGAACTTGTTAAAATAACTCTTACCTTTTAAGTCCTCCCACATAATTTAGTTGCTTCATCATAACTTACCACTCTTTGTCCAATTCAGTATATAAGGAACTGACTCGAACTGTTTCTTTTCTTGTGTGCCACCTAAAACTTGCATTAAATATATTTGTGCCAGGTGCGGTGGCTCATACCTGTAATCCCAGAACTTTGGGAGGCCCAGGCAGGCAGATCACCTCAGGTCGGGAGTTCAAGACCAGCCTGGTAAATATGGTGAAATCCTGTCTCTACTAAAAATACAAAAATTAGCCAGGCATGGCAGTGTGCACCTGTGATCCCAGCTACTTGGCAGGCTAAGGCAGGAGAATCGCTTGAACCCAGGAGGCAGAGGTTTCAGTGAGCCAAGATCGAGCCACTATACTCCAGCCTGGGTGACAGAGTAAGACTCTGTACAAAAAAAAAAAAAAGGAAAAAGAAAAAAGAAAAGAAACAGCACACACACACACACACACGCACACACACACAATTTGGTTGCTTTCTCCTGTTAATCTGTTTTATGTCATTTTCATTCTCTAGCCCAATCAGGAGTCTTAAGAGAGCAGAGGTGGAGTTTTGCTGTACCTACAAGCTGAATTTGCCCATATGGCTTGTTTTCTTAGGACAGAATCCTAGACGTGGAATTGCTAGGTCTAAAGATATAATTATTTTTAAACTTTTTGATACCAATTTGCAAGCAGCCTTAAAAAAAAAAAAAAAAAAAAAAAGGGCCAGGTGTAGTGGCTCATGCCTGTAATCCCAGCACATTGGGAGGTCGAAGCGGGCGGATCACCTGAGGTCGGGAGTTGGAGACCAGCCTGGCCAATATGGTGAAACCCCATCTCTACTAAAAATACAATAAATTAGCCGAGCATGGTGGTGGGCACCTGTAATCCCAGCTACTTGGAGGCTGAGGCAGGAGAATCGCTTGAACCCAGGAGACAGAGTTTGCAGTGAGCTGAGGTCGCGCCACTGCCCTCCAGCCTGGGCACGACAGAGCGAGACTCCATTTCTTTAAAAAAAAAAAAAAAGAAAGAAAGAAAAAAGAAAAAAAAAAGTCTTGTCCAACAGAGCAGGCAGCCTTTGGCTAGAGGTATTGAGGTATAGTTTACAATTAATAAAATGTATTCATATTAAGGGAACAGTGCAATAAATTTTGACAAAGGTATGTAATTACTTCATTCATGATATGCAGGGAGTTTTTTTATTATATGACTCTGTAAATATTAATCACCATTAAGCCAAGTAGTCTATTTTAATTATATTTCCCTTTTTGCACAAATTTTTTTATTTTTCCAGTTCACAATTGCTTCTGATTTTCTTATGAATACTTGACTAAGTCCTTCCACACACTCCAACAGCTCTGTAAAACAAAGTCAATATATAATTTCTATATGGTCAAACCTATTAATTTATGTGGCTTTTTGTTTTGTTTTCCTTGAAGATACCTGTACTGGAGTTTTCCGACCTCCTCATCTACTCTGGATTGCTTGTTCTCTCCACCTGCTCCCCCACAGTTGCCCTGGGACTTGTCTTTGCTGTCATCCTAAGCATTCCCTTTGCTCTCTGCCCTGCCAATACCCTGTTTCTGGTCTTCCATGTCTTCCTCTTTCTTGGTATACTCCTTTTTTTTTTTTTTTTTACCTTTTGTATCTGAAATTTAATGGCATTTTATTATTATTATTATTATTATACTTTAAGTTCTAGGGTACATGTGTACAACGTGCAGGTTTGTTACATATGTATACTTGTGCCATGTTGGTGTGCTGCACCCATCAACTCGTCAGCACCCATCAACTCGTCATTTACATCAGGTATAACTCCCAATGCCATCCCTTCCCCCTCTCCCCTCCCCATAATAGGCCCTGGTGTGTGATCTTCCCCTTCCCGAGTCCAAGTGATCTCATTGTTCAGTTCCCACCTATGAGTGAGAACATGCAGTGTTTGGTTTTCTGTTCTTGCGATAGTTTGCTGAGAATGATGGTTTCCAACTGCATCCATGTCCCTACAAAGGACACAAACTCATCCTTTTTTATGGCTGCATAGTATTCCATGGTGTATATGCGCCACATTTTCTTAATCCAGTCTGTCACTGATGGACATTTGGGTTGATTCCAAGTCTTTGCTATTGTGAATAGTGCCACAATAAACATACGTGTACATGTGTCTTTATAGCAGCATGATTTATAATCCTTTGGGTATATACCCAGTAATGGGATGGCTGGGTCATATGGTACTTCTAGTTCTAGATCCTTGAGGAATCGCCATACTGTTTTCCATAATGGTTGAACTAGTTACAATCCCACCAACAGTGTAAAAGTGTTCCTATTTCTCCACATCCTCTCCAGCACCTGTTGTTTCCTGACTTTTTAATGATTGCCATTCTAACTGGTGTGAGATGGTATCTCATTGTGGTTTTGATTTGCATTTCTCTGATGGCCAGTGATGATGAGCATTTTTTCATGTGTCGGCTGTATTCATGTCTTCTTTTGAGAAATGTCTGTTCATATCCTTTGCCCACTTTTTGATGGGGTTGTTTTTTTCTTATAAATTTGTTTGAGTTCTTTGTAGGTTCTGGATATTAGCCCTTTGTCAGATGAGTAGATTGCAAAAATTTTCTCCCATTCTGTGAGACATCTTCTAGTAGGAGCTTCCTGAGAAAGGGCACAAGGAAGGTAAATCATGTGAGACTGCCCAAATGAAAAATAGTTGTTCTCTCACATATGATTGATGATCTAGGTATGCATAGATAATTATAGTATTCAAGTTGAAAACAACATTCTTTTAGAATTTTGAATGTAGTATTCCATTATCTTCTAGTTTACAATTGCTATTGAGAAATCTAATGTGTAGGCAGTTTTTTATCTGCCTTTCCAATGTTTTTTGAGAACCCATTCTGCACCAGGCATTCAATTAGATGTTAGGAGTATACAAACCTGAATACTCCTGAATACAAACCCGAATGGTAAGAACTTAATAAGTAGCTATTGTATTATGTAGCCAGTTTCTTTCTTTTTTTTTTTTTTTTACCTTGAGTCACAGAAAAACACAATAGAGAAATCAGAAGTTTAATGAAAGTGCTTTGGACAATTTCTAACATAAATTACAATGCAGAACTTTTAAAAAATCCCAACCTAGCCAATCTCTAAATGTCCCATATCCAATCCATTATCAAGTGTTAATATTTTTACCTTTAAAATAGATCTTCTTAAAGTATAATTAAAAAAAAAATAGATCTTGATTCAGCTAAGCTATGAGGACGCAAAGACATACAGAGTGATATAATGGACTTTGGGGACTCAAGGGGAGGGTTGGGAGAAGGGTGAGGGATAAAAGGCTACACGTTGGGTACAGTGTACACTGCTTGGGTGATGGGTGCACTAAAATCTCAGAATTCACCGCTATAGAACTCATCCATGTAACCAAAAACCACTTGTACCTTAAAAGATATTGAAATTTAAAAAAAGAAGAAAAGAAGAAAGACCTTATCTTTTTACCTTAAATAGGAAGAAATCACAACAAAGAAATCCATGCTTTATTATAAAAAACAACAGAGATTGCGCACCATGATTAGTCAGAAAGTAGGTTTTCTTTTTATCTCTGAATTAATTAGTTTTCAGATCAGCTGCATTATCAAAGGCAAAAATAGCAACGGCATATACAGGAAGTAAATGTATTTTCTATTATATAACGGTCTAGTCCAGGGATAATATGGTGGCCCCCAAAGTATTAGGGACCGAGGCACCCTCTGTGTTCTTGTTCTGACATCCTCACATGTTAACTTCTCCATGTTCCTTGAAAGGGTGTTCTTTTTCGGCTTCTGGCAGAAGAGCTTCTGACATAGCAAGACGTGGTGATTAGTTTTCATATCAATAATCAACATCCAAAGTGATTCTGATGCAAGTGTTCTTGGACCACATTCAAAACAATTAAGCATTGTTTCCCATGTTATGACTCTCAGAACACTAATTTTGCAAGATGCTCCGTATAAAAAGGATTCTGTTGATAAATAAGTTTGGAAAACAGTACTTAACATATCCCCGTTTTGGAAATCACAATGATTATTAGGATATTTTGAACGTAAATAAGTGCTGCAGTAAAGAAATCTGCTCAATGGCCGGGTGCGGTGGCTCAAGCCTGTAATCCCAGCACTTTGGGAGGCCAAGACGGGTGGATCACGAGGTCAGGAGATCCAGACCATCCTGGCTAACACGGTGAAACCCCGTCTCCACTAAAAAATACAAAAAAAAAAAAAAAAAAACTAGCCGGGCGAGGTGGCGGGCGCCTGTAGTCCCAGCTACTCGGGAGGCTGAGGCAGGAGAATGGAGAATGGCGTGAACCCGGGAGGCGGAGGTTGTAGTGAGCCGAGATCCGAACACTGCAATCCAGCCCGGGCAGCAGAGCGAGACTCCGTCTCAAAAAAAAAAAAAAAAAAAAAAGAAATCTGCTCAATGTTATACAACCCAATGTTTCTCAATCTTATTTGAACTCAGCATTGTTTTTTCAGGTGACTTATTAAACTCTGTAGGAAATGCTGTTTAAGAATCAGACTGGGGACCCTTTCGGCTTTCCGCTCGGAGGAGGCCAAGGTGCAACTTTCTTCGGTCATCCCGAATCTGGGTTCATCCGACACCAGCCGCCTCCACCATGCCGCCGAAGTTCGACCCCAGCGAGATCAAAGTCGTATACCTGAGGTGCACCGGAGGTGAAGTCGGTGCCACTTCTGCGCTGGCTCCCAAGATCGGCCCCCTGGGTCTGTCTCCGAAAAAGGTTGGTGATGACATTGCCAAGGCAACAGGTGACTGGAAGGGCCTGAGGATTACAGTGAAACTGACCATTCAGAACAGACAGACCCAGATTGAGGTGGTGCCTTCTGCCTCTGCCCTGATCATCAAAGCCCTCCAGAAACCAAGAGACAGAAACAGAAAAACATTAAACACAGTGGGAATATCACTTTTGATGAGATCGTCAACATTGCTGGACAGATGTGGCACTGATCCTTAGCCAGAGAACTCTCTGGAATCATTAAAGAGATCCTGGGGACTGCCCAGTCTATGGGTCTATGGGCTGTAATGTTGATGGCCGCCACCCTCATGACATCATAGATGACATCAACAGTGGTGCTGTGGAATGCCCAGCCAGTTAAGCACAAAGGAAAATATTTCAATAAAGGATCATTTGACAAAAAAAAAAAAAAAAAAAAAAAAAATCAGATTGGGTAAAATTGGGAAGAAATCATTAAAGTTAGCAAGGGATCTTTAGTATCTTTAAATAGAGCAATTTCAGTTGAAGGGTGAGAAGAAGGCAGACGATAATAAGTTATGGAATGAACCAGAGGTGCAGTGCATACATTGAATGTACAACTATATTTTCCAAAAGGATAGTGAAAGAAAGAAAGGTGCAACACAGCTTCAGGAAGAAAAAAGTAGCCAGGAAGAGGGAGAACTTGCAAATCCAAGAGAAATAAGAAATAACTGGGTCATCAAGTGGAATGGAGACTGCAGAGGGAGATGAAGAGGAAGGGCTGAGAGAAGCCGCAAGAGACTTGTTCTGGGGACCCAGAAACCCATAATACCCTCCTGAAAATCAAATCCCTGGGAAATGCACAGAGACACAGAGATAGCAACAAAAAAAGGGGTAGATACACTCAACGTGAGGAACTCACCTCTCTCTCTGCCTCTCTCCCCATCTCTCTCTCTCTCTGTCTGCCCTAGTCTTCTAGTCTCCAAACTCCCAGTCCCCTGTGCCCCTTCCTGGGATACCATGTTGTTCTTCATCATCTTGCTAGAGGTGATTTGGATCCTGGCTGCAGATGAGGGTCAACACTGGACATATGAGTGCCCACATGGTCAGGACCACTGGCCAGCCTCTTACTCTGAAGTGTGGAAACAATACACAGTCCCCCTTCAATATCCAGACAGTGCGACGATTGACCCTTAGATGACTGCTCTGCAGCTCCATGGATATGACTGGCCTGGCACTGAGCCTTTAGACCTGCACAAGAATAGCTACACAATGCAACTGTCTCTGCCCTCTACCCTGTATCTAAGTGGACTTTCCAGAAAATATGTAGCTACCCAGCTCCACCTGCACTGGGGCCAGGATGATCCCCAGGGGGCTCAGAACACCAGATCAACAGTGAAGCCACAGTTACTGAGCTCCGCATCATGCATTATGACTCTGATTCCTGTGATAGCTTGAGTGAAGCCGCTCAGAGGCCTCAGGGCCTGACTGTCCTAGGCATCCTCATTGAGGTGAGTGAGACTAAGAATATAGCTTATGCCAGCCTGGCCAACATGCTGAAACCCCATCTCTATTAAAAATACAAAAATTAGCCAGGTGTGGTAGTGGGCACCTGTAATCCCAGCTTACCTGGGAGACTAAGGTAGGAGGAGAATCGCTTGAACCCGGGAGGCAGAGGTTGCAGTGAGCTAAGATTGCACCATGTACTCCAGCCTGGGAAACAGAGCGAGACTCAAAAAACAAAAAACAAACAAAAAGGATATAGCTTATGAACACATTCTGGGTCACTTGCATGAAATCAAGCATAAAGATCAGAAGACCTCAGTGAGACAGCTGCTCCCCCGACAGCTAGGGCAGTTCTTCCTTTACAATAGCTCACTCACAACTTCCCCTTGCTAGTAGTGTGCCCTGGACAGTTTTCAGTCCAAGGGCCCGGATATCAATGGAATAGCTGGAAAAGCTTCAGGAGACATTGTTCTCCACAGAAGAGGGGCCCTCCAAGTCCTGGTACAGAACTACTGAGCCCCTCAGCCTCTCAATCAGCAATGACCTTTGCTTTTTTCATCCAGGTGGGATCCTTGTATCCTACAGGTGAAATGCTGAGCCTTGGTGTAGGAATCTTGGTTGGCTCTGTCTGACTTCTGCTGGCCGTTTTTTTCATGGCTAGAAGGATCCAGAAGAAGAGGCTGGAAAATCAGAAGAGTGTGGTCATCACCTCAGTATGAGCCACCACTGAGGCATAAACTCCCTCTCAGATACCTTGGCTATGGATGCCTTCCTCTTGTGCCTCCAGGGGTGCTTTCCCCTCATGTCTCACCACCCCGCAGGGAACCTCTAAAATGGGGTGCAGGGATTGGCCAGGATTACTGTAGGAGTAGTAGGCACTCCTTCCTCTGGACATCCCCTATAGAGAAGTATGGACCCAGGCTCTCATTCCAGGAAGAACAGCAGAGCCTTCAGCCCCTCAAAACATGTAGAAGGAGATCAGGGGATCCCTGTGTTGTTAGTGCAGAGAATAAACTATTTAATTTTAGGGGAAGTTTGAGATGTACCCCCAAAGTCCTCCACCCCCTCACCTTTATGTCCCTTTCCCTAGATATATTGCAGGATCTACCCTTAGGAGAAAGAGTTGCTGTTGGGGTTGTATATTTTTGCTCAACATATTTGGAAACTAAAGTTTCTGGAGAAAAAAAAAAGAGAGAGATAAGAAATAACTGATGAAAAGTCCCAAAGGCAGCAAGAAAGAGGTGGGGTCAAGAGGGCAAGTAAAAATGTAAAGAGAAGAAATACTGTTTTCGTTTCCTCAAAAAAGAGAAAAGGTGAAAATATGAGTACAGATATATGTTTGGAAGTGAAGGAGCAGGGCTGGAAGAGAGCTGGTTTTCTCTGTGAAGTAGGAAGGAAAATCACCTGCTGAAAGTAAGGAGAAAAGAAAAAGGAAGATAAAGTTTTGGAACAGCACTTCTGGGAAATAACAAACTTTGCTAAGAATTAGTAAAAAGGTTGTTGAGCAATACTCAATGCTGAGTTGAATATTGAGTACATTTTTTTTCCTTCCTCGCTCAGTGATCCAGGAGGAGAACAAGCAGGTGCTTGGATTCATCTAGGGTTGAGGATTAATGGGGTAATGGGGCAGATAAAGAGGAACAAAGGACCTGAAGGCCCTTGTGACATTGAATGATAACTTAGTTTTCAATAAAAGAAAAAAAGGCCGGTGCAGTGACTCACACATGTAATCCCAGCACTTTGGGAGGGGTGGATCACCTGAGGTCAAGAGTTCGAGACCAGTGTGACCAACATGGTGAAACCCTGTCTCTAAATACAAAAAATTAGCCAGATGTGGTGGCACATGCCTGTAATCCCAGCTACTTGGGAGCCTGAGGCAGGAGAATCACTTGAACCCGGGAGGTGGAGGTTGCAGTGAGCCAAGATTGTGCCACTGCACTCCAGCCTGGGCAACAAGAGCGAAACTCTGTCTCAAAAAGAAAGAAAAGGAGAAGAATGGGGAAAAGCTAAGGTTGGAAGCATCTAAGATATGTGTGTTCAAAGAGATTGTTCAATATTTCAAAGCTTTAGGTGGTGATTACATTAATTCTTGGGAATGAATTGTTGGAGTGAAGTGGAGGGGAAGTCTGCTGCAGTAAAGGATGTCTAGGAATTGCAAAGCTAGTTTAACAAGGTATATGATGAGCAATGGCTACTTTTAAATCTTGGCTCTGTCCCTTAACAACAAATGAATTTGAACAAGTTACTAAACCGCTAAAACTTCTGTGTCTGTTTTCTTATTTTTTTTAAAAAAGGAGCAAATTATAACTAACTGGTAGGAGCAATGTAAGAAGACAACGTATGTAGACTGGGCATGGTGGCTCATGCCTTTATTCGCAGCACTTTGGGAGGCTGAGGCAGATGGATCACTTGAGGTCAGGAGTTCGAGACCAGCCTGGCCAACATGGTGAAACCCTGGCTCTAGTAAAAATAAAAAGATTAGCCGGGAGTGGTGGCGGGTGCCTGTAATCCCAGCTACCCCAGAGGCTGAGGCAGGAGAATTGATTGAACCTGGAAGGCGGAGGTTGCAGTGAGCCAAGATTGCCTCACTGTACTCCAGCCTGGGTGACAGAGCAAGACTCATCTCAAAAAAAAAAAAAAAAAAAAGACAACATAGGTAAAATATCTGGCACAGTAGGCTCAATAAGTAGGAGCTGCTATTACTGGACTGGTCGACTATAAGGATGTCATAGACACCTGGAATTATGGCAGAAAAGAGAACAGAAAGGAGCTGGGCATGGTTACAAGCACCAGTAATCCCAGCTGCTCAGGGGGCTAAGGCAGGAGGATCACTTGAGCCCAGGAGTTTGATGCCAGCCTTGGCAACATAGTGAGGCCCTGTCTCAAAAAAAAAAAAAAATAATTTTTTTAAAAAGAAAAAAGAATATAAAGGAAAAGATTAAGCTGTGTGTTTAAGTCCTCAACAAATCTGAGGGTCCGCCTTGTAAGTTGCTAAAGGGGAGTATGGAGATTTGAGAGAACCCAGGCGATGTTAAGTCCCTGGCGGTGCCTTCTGGGAAGTACTCTCTTCTCTATCCTCCGGATTCTCATCTTAAGTGGGTATTGAAACTTCTGCTTCCAACCATGATGAAATAACTGGAACCACACTTTCCTTCCTGCCTTAAACAACTAGAAAACTGGACAAAATATGGGAAACAATGATTTATAAACATTGGACAACAGGTAGCATAAGTGGTCATCTTTGAGAGAAGGGAAACAAAGTAAGCTCTTCAAGTTTCCCAGCTCTCTACCTAAAAACAGGAAAAACAAATAGAACACAGGTGTTTCAGAGTTTAGGAAGATCAAAGCAGCTAGAATTTGTGGGGCAGTGCCAGAAAGAAGGGAACTATTGGCCGGGCACGGTGGCTCACGCCTGTAATCCCAGCACTTTGGGAGGCTTAGGCAGGTGGATCACAAGGTCAGGAGATCGAGACCATCTTGGCTAACACGGTGAAACCCCGTCTCTATTAAAAATACAAAAAATTAGCCGGGCGTGGTGGGGGGCGCCTATAGTCCCAGCTACCCGGGAGGCTGAGGCAGGAGAATGGCGTGAACCCGGGAGGCGGAGCTTGAAGTGACCCGAGATCACACCACTGCACCCCAACCTGAGCAACAGAGCAAGACTCTGTCTCAAAAAAAAAGAAGGGAACTATTAAAAAGAGAATTTTGGATATTTGAAGAGATTCCTCCCTCTATTCTCCCTCTATTTCCCCCAGCTTTATTGAAGTATAACTGACAAGTAAAAACTGTATGTATGTAAGGTGTACATTGTGATGTTTTGATATACATATATATATTGTAAAATGATTACCATGATCAAGCTAATTAACATATCGATTACCTCACATGGTTACCATTTTCTTGTGTGTGTGGTAAGAACATTTAAGATCTACTCTCCTAGCAAATGTCAAGTATGCAATACCGTATTGTTAACTATGGGAACCATACTATACAATTAGAGCTCCAGAATTTATTCATCCTGCATAACTGGAACTTTGTACTTTATGACCAACATCTCCCCATTTCCCTCCCTCTCAGCTCCTGGAAACATCATTCTACTTGTAGAATAGGCTGAGTACTGATCTGCAGTGTTCAGCAATGAGGAAACTACCCAGGGCAAGGGGAAAAACCACCAGAAAGGAGTAGGCAGGAAAATCCCTTGACCTCATATAGGACTGGGAATAGTTTGGGTTCCCAGCAGCCAGTGTGGACAGATCTTATAATATAGGGTATTGTGTAGGGTCCTCAGAAGGCTATTGCCTCAATAATGGGGTCAAATTAGCGCTAGGCTAGTGGCTGCTCTGGGCCGCCATAACAAAGCTTAAAAGCAAGCCTCTTGTGCCTCTGCACTCCAGCCTGGGCGACAGAGCGAGACTCCATCTCAAGAAAAATAAATAAATAAAATAAATAAAAGCAAGCCTCAGAAGAATCAAACCAATTCCAAATAACTTATCTTGTCCCAGAACAAAACTCTTGAAATATTCAAAGTAATACAACAAAGTCTATCACCTAGTAAAGTAAAATCCACAATGTCCAGGAGCCAATAAAAAATTATCAGGCATGCAAAGAAGCAGGAAAAGATAAGCCATGATCAAGAGGAAAACCAGTCAAAAGAAACAGACCCAGAAAACACACAGATGATGGAATTATTAGGCAAAGATGTTAAAACAGTTGTTATACATATACTTCCTATGCTTAAAAGGTAAAGTGTAAACATGATGAATAGGAAAATGGCAGATACATAAAAGATCCATATCGAGATGGGTCTAGAGATGAAAAATTTAGTATCTGAAATTAAAAATAAACTGAATGACATGAACAGGTAGATACTACAGAAGAAAATATTAGTGAATGTGAAGACATAACAGTAATTTTAAAGAAACTACAGATGAAACACAGATTAAAAAAAGACTGAGAAAAAGTGAATTCAATTAGTGGGCTGTGGGGTAATATCTAGTGACTGAACAGATATGTAATTAGAGTCTCAGACGATATAGCAGTTGGGAGGTAGAAAGAAAAAATGCTGGAAGAAATAATGGTCAAAATTTTTTCCACATTCGGCCAGGCATGGTGGCTCATGACTATAATTCCAACACTTTGTGAGGCCGAGGCAAGAAGATCGCTTGAACCCAGGAGTTTGTTACCAGCCTGGGTAACATTAGTGAGACCTCCTGTCTCTAAAAGTAAAAATAAATTTAAAAATTTAAAATATATTTTCCAAATTTGATGGAAACTACAAGCTTACTGGCCCAAGAAGTTCAATGAACTTCAAGCAAAATAAACATTAAGGAAATGACACTGGGCCGGGCACAGTGGCTCACACCTGTAATCCCAGCACTTTGAGAAGCCGAGGCAGGTGGATCGCCTGAGGTCAGAGGTTCGAGACCAGCCTGGCCAACATGGTGAAACTCTGTCTCTACTAAAAATACAAAAATTAGCCAAGTGTGATGGCACATGCTTGTAATACCAGCTACTACTCAGGAGCCTGAGGCAGGAGAATCGCTTGAACCCGGGAGGCGGAAGTTGTAGTGAGCCAAAACTGCGCCACTGTACTCCAGCTTGGGTGACAGAGCGAGACTCCATCTCAAAAAAAAGAAAGAAAGAGAGAAAGAGAGGAAGGAAGGAAGGAGGGAGGGAGGGAGGGAGGGAGGGAGGGAGGGAGGGAGGGAGGGAGGGAGGGAGGGAGGGAGGGAGGGAAGGAAGGAAGGAAGGAAGGAAGGAAGGAAGGAAGGAAGGAAGGAAGGAAGGAAGGAAGGGCGGACACATCCTAATCAAAAGACCAAAAAGCTGTGAAAAGAAAAAAATTCTAAAGGAGGTGGTGAAGAATACGCCTTCTTCAAAGATTATTCAACTTTTACAGCCTGATTTCTGCAAGTTTGGGAGAACAAGATTTGCTTTATTTTAACAAAAACTTTTTAGGCCAAACTTCCTGACGTTTCTTCAGCAATACTTATATTTCAAAAGCTTACAAGACAGCCAGGCGCCATGGTTCATGCCTGTAATCCCAGCACTTTGGGAGGCCGAGGCGGGCAGATCAGAAGGTCAGGAGTTTGAGACCAGCCTGACCAATATTGTGATACCCTGTCTCTACTAAAAATACAAAAAGTAGCCGAGCCTGGTGGCGGGCGCCTGTACAGAGTCCCAGCTACTCGGGAGGGTGAGGCAGGAGAATTGCTTGAACCTGGGAGGCGGAGATTGCAGTGAGCCGAGATTGTGCCACTGCACTCCAGCCTGGGCAACAGAGTGAGATTCTGTCTCAAAAAAAAAAAAAAAAAAAAAAAGCTTACAAGACATTTAATCTGTTTGCTTCTTCTATTCAGTACCATGTGCCAATCAATAGCCACAGCCAGGATTCCTTTCTAGAGAGAGTACTTAAGCCTATTTCGTTTATCTCTTTTCTTTCCTGCCCCAAACCCTCTTTTCTCAATTTAGTGTCAGTTGTCTTGAAACTATCTGAAACAATTGGGCATGATTGAAAGAAGATCTTTGCCTGACTGAAATGTCTCAGTGACAGTCCTCTGAGCTACAAGTCTTGTCTCGGCTATTACAGTACTGAAGCAGTTGGCTTTTAGAAATCTTTAAGTCCCCTGGACTCTATTCCCTTCCTTTGCTTGCAAACCAGTAGATTCTGGTGTGAGCTCATCTCTTTTTTGAACATACCTAGCCACAAACAGCCAGCAGCAGCCAACTCACAGTTACATTCTGGCTCATTCCATCTACCTTCCCTAGAAGTACCAGTACCATAAGAATTGTGTCTGCTTGTCAAGTTACCACAGCAACAGTTTTACCAAATATTTTGCCATGGCATAGGAAGAGGCTCCGTCTTTCAGTCAATGATATCAGTTCCTAACCTCCTGCTTTGCATCTACTAAGCCAATCCCTATGTTTTAGGTGTTGGATTTCTAAATTAGGGTAAGTTAAGCTAGTTTATTAAACAGATCCAAAATGTAATAGTTTACACACAATAGAAATTTTTTTTGCAATTTACCTAACAGTTCAGAGACATCTAAGTAAAATGTTCAAAATCTGTAGGAGCAGGGTTGGGGAAGAGGAGACTCAGCTCCACATGGTTACTGAAAGACTCAGGCTGCCATCTTCAACACATGGTTTCCAAGGAGGCTCCCAGCATGACCCTCCCAGTCATCCAGAGAAGAAAAACAGCAAGAAGTTTTCATTGGTAAGGCATGAAATGGTTCACATCACTTCTCTTCCCATTCCAGCAGAGATAACTTAGTTGAATGCCACAAAGAACTGCAAGGGAAACTAACTATGAGAGTGAAGAATGGATTTGGCGAGACAGAGGGCCATCTCCATCATTAGTACAGGCACTGTATCAGAGTTCTCCAGAGAATAAGAAACAATAGGATAAAAAGACAGGGAGAGAGATTTTAAGGATCTGGCTCATGTGATTGTGGGGGCTGGCGAGTCTGAAATTAGTAGGGCTGGCTAGCAGGCTGGAGATTCAGGATAAGAGTTGAAGTTGCAGTCGAGTCAAATTCCACAGGGCAGCAATTTGGAAACTAAGTTAAGGTTTCTACATTGCAATCTTGAGAATTCCTTCTGCTTTAGGAGACCTCAGTCTTTGCTTGTGAGGCCTTCAGTTGATTGGATGAGGTCCATACATGTTATGAAACGTAATATGTGTTACTCAAAGTCTACTGATTGTAAATGTTTATCACATCTAAAAAATAACAGCACAGCAACATCTGGGCTGGTGTTTGACCAAATAACTGGGTCCTATAGCCTAGCTAAGTTGACACAAAGTTGACCATCATGTGACCATCACAGATAACCAAATATTGACAATGGTTACCTTTTAGAATCCAAAGTAAGGGAAGGTGCTTGAGGACAGCATAGGGAAGGAAGAGAGGCACAGATTTTTGCTTTTCATTTTATACCTTCACAGATACTTGTATTTGTACCAAATGTGTATATTGCTTTCCTTTTTAAAATTGTTATTTTTAATAAGAAAGACAGAATTTTGTGGATTGAACATGTGAGACTGAAAAGAAAAAAGGCCTTTTTTTTTTTTTTTTTTTTTTGAGACAGTCTCACTCTCTTGCTCAGGGTAGTGTGCAGTGGTGCAATCTCGGCTCACTGCAACCTCTGCCACATGGGTTCAAGCAATTCTTCTGTCTCGGCCTCCCAAGTAGCTGGGATTACAGGCACACGCCACCACACCCAGCTAATTTTTGTATTTTTAGTAGAGATAGGGTTTCGCCATGTTGGCCAGGCTAGTCTCAGACTCCTGACCTCAGGTGATCCACCCTCCTTGGCCTCTCAAAGTGCTGAGATTACAGGCATGAGCCACAGCACCCGGCCAAAAAAAGGTTTTTTGAAAAAGAGGATGAAGCAATGGGTAGCTAGGAGCACATTGACCCTGCCTCTTGGTCCTCAGACAGAGGAGCAGAGAAACAGCAGCGTCTGCTCAACAGGGCTGTGAATTATCATGGATTATCAGATATATTTGTGTAATTACATTGACATTTCCCTCATAATAAGTTTAGGTTTTTAGTTCAAGTGGTGGGAGTATTCTATGATAAAATGGAAAATCTAGCAAGTCTCAGCAAAGAACAGGGGCTGCAGAGAACACATTGAAAATTAAACACAGAGCAAAGGTGAGCCAGGAAGGAGGAAGGCTTCAGCTGACTGGAGACATGTGATAAGAAAGACAATGGTCCCAGGAGAATAGGGACAAGGGGGTCAAAAGACATGCCAGAGAGACCCTCCCGGATGTACCTGCTCTCTTTCTCTACTATTTTTAAGATTTCTCACCTTGTCGAGGGGGAAACAAAGCCTTTTATTGTTTTTTGTTGTTTTGTTTTTACATGGAAGTATATTGAGAGGCTTGAGGAGTGGCAGAAGGAAAGTCTAGGAATAAAAAGATATAATAATGCTTGCTGTGCATTTACCAGGTCTGTGTCGTCATGCTCAACCACAGGGAGCCTCCTGTTGGCCCCATTAGGGCACCCATTCTTATTTATTTATTTTTGAGACAGGTTCTCATTATCTCCCAGGCTGGAGTGCAGTGGCACAGTCTCAGCTCACTGCAGCCTCGACCTCCCTGGGCTCAGGTGATCCACCTCAGCCTCCTGAGTAGGTGGAGCTATAGGCACCTACCACCATACCTGGCTAATTTTTGTATTTTTTGTAGAGACGAGGTTTCACAATATTGCCCAGGCTGGTCTCAAACTCCTGGGCTCAAGCAGTCTGCCCACCTCGGTCTCCCAAAGTTCTAGGATTACAGGTGTGAGCTACCGCACTCAGCCCAGGGGACCCATTTTGAAGTTTCCTCAGTGTGTGATCTGCTCTACCTGTCTCCCTTCCCCTGAACCGTGGATACAAAACACTTCATTTCCCTAAAAAGCAGGCAGGGCCAATTTTCGTCACTAGGTGGCATGCGCATATAAGCAGTGAGCTGAGTTGCAGAAAAGATGAAGGAAAACTAGAAAAAGTGAACTCATTCAACAACAAAGAAGGAACTTCAAGAATGAGATAAACGTATTTCAATTTCCTTTTTGAAATATTTATCACCAACTTGCTTTTTTTGGTGCCCCACAACTTCAGGCTGGGTACTTGGTAGTGATAGAACTATCCCTGAACCAGGTGGCAGCAAAAAGCAAAATATGGACTAAGAAAAGCCAACAAACCAAAGGAACTAAGGGCTTAATCACCCTTTCGGGCAGCCCACTTCTATCTTGAATGGCCCCTCTAAATCATTGTGTATATTCTTCAGTATTTTTATATTATCCAAAAGTCATTCCCCCCAGTTTTTTTTTCTTTTTGAGACAGAGTTTTCTCTGTCGCCCAGGCTGGAGTGCAGTGAGGTGATCCCGGCTCACTGCAACCTCTACCTCCCGGGTTCAAGCGATTCTACTACCTCAGCCTCTCAGGTAGCTGGGATTATAGGTGCGCGCCGCCACACCCGGCTAATTTTTGTATTTTTAGTATTGACGGGGTTTCACCATGTTAGCCAGGCTGGTCTCAAACTCCTGACCTCACATAACCCGTCCACCTCGGCCTCCCAAACCGCTGGGATTACAGGCATGAGCCACTGCGCCTCACCCATTTTTTCCCTTTTCCCAGGTTTGTACAGCCCCTAATTTGTCCCAGTGTTTATCCCACATGACTAGAGCAAATCATGACTGGACGAAGGTCATATTCCCTCACAGTAATTATTTTGAACACTTACTTTTTGTAATTAGGTATTCGTTTGAGATTTATTTCTCTCCACCAGATTGGAACTCCATGAAGGTGTGATTATGCATATTTTTGGTGACCACAGTATCCCCTGGCATACCGTAGGCACCTAACATTGACCAAAAGCCTCCTAGCCTTTGCAAAGGCTTGCTTTTCTAATCTATGTCCATCCTGCCACCAGAGTGATCTTAAAAGGTAAATCTAGTTATACCACTTCCTGCTTGTAGTCAATGGCTTCTCAGAGATTTCAAACTAAACCCTTTTACTTATCCTGAACTGGCCTCACTACTTGCCACCTCCCCACGTGTCCCCCATGCTCCACCCATCCTAAATTACTGTTTCCTGCCTCTTTACTTTTGTGTACATTATTCGTTCTGTCTCAAATGCTTTTCCTTCAGCTTTTTTTTTTTTTTCCCACCCAACTTCAATAAAGCCTTCAGAACTTGGTTTTTGTCACCTCTTTCAGAAACCCTTCCTGGACCTGAGTTAGATATCCTCTTCTATGCTCCTATAACACACTGTTCATCTCTACTTACCATACTTTGTTGGTTCATTCAAAAGCCATCCTATCTATACTCTAAGACGCTTGAAAGCAAGGGTTTTATATTGCAAACTTTTGCTGACACAGTACCCAAAGTCTTCACCAAATATAATCAATGGTTTCCTTCTTTCTACCTACCTCATCATAATCATTAATGTTTATTTCCCTTCCTCCTAGAGGAAACAGACTATGTGTTATTATTAATCCCTTCACCTACCCTGGTCCTGTTGAGTTGCTCTGACATAGCTGAGAAGAATCACAATGGGGAGGTGATATTCACATCGATAGGGTGTTTAAGGATTGCGGCATATCATTTATAGAGATTATGATCCCTGTACCTATAGTCCTGTCATTTTTTAGTAGACATGAGTACTTTGTGTTATTTGAAGTCTTCTGAATGTTTTAATTTTTATTGTGCATTAATAAATCCTATCTAGTGAGATAAGCAGGAAATGGGTTTTATTTATTTTTTATTGGAGGAGAAGGTTTAAAATTAAATGGTATACCTTAAATTATCCAGTGAACATGAAGCACAACCAAGACTAGAAGAAAATGAAATGTGTTCATCCACAAGTCTAGTGCTTTATCAGCAAGATTTTACTTGATAAAGCTTTCAGACAAATGAAAATAATCTTAAGCAAAATCATCTAATTCCAATCTAGAGTCATTATAAATTAATGATTAGAGGGGAAAAGAGAAAAACAAATTGTCAAATGGTTTCTTAGTGTATATAGAAAGGATATGAATCTAAATTTTTTGAACACTTCACTAATCAACTGTTTTTAGTAACGTTTCCTTATAATTTACAAAGGATCTTTACATATATTATTCTCATTTCATTTTTGTAACAGTTTTATGAGTATGCAGGCCATTGCAGGAATTATTGTTCTCTTTTGTGGAAACCGACGCTCACAGTAGCTACCAGTTGTAAGATTTCTGAGCAGATTTCTACTCAGCTCACCTTTGTGTCCACAACGCCCGTAGCACAGGGTCTTGCACAGAGGTCATGCTTTAAATGTGCTTGGTGAATGGGTGAACGAATGTATGCAATTATATCATGATACAAATGTCAGGTTCTTGCACTTTCTGGTCTTCCAGAAAGTATATTTGAGAAAAGAAGTCACACTCTTTGCTAATGCCTTTCTGGAAAATTGGTTGTTCTTGATTATTTTCACCAAGTTATTCATTACTATAATATAGTCAAAATCTTAGATAAGTACACCACATCTAATTTAAAGTGGTCTTTGGTGCTTCAAACTTGACTTCACCCAAATTTCCTTATTCTTCAAGTTCCAAAGAGAACTTTTATTTTATTTTTTTCCAATGGGTTGCTGCCTGCTGCAACCCATTAGTGAGTGGTAAAATTAGTGGATTATGACCAAATTTTTCGAAGAATGAAATAAAATATCAAAGTGCATATAAGAGGTAAGTATTGTTTCATGGGACTTCTATATCTGGAATGCAATAATAAAAATGTATTTCTTACTGTGGGGTTGTGGTCAAAAAGTTTGAAGACCACTGTACTAAAGTATTGCCCCATTTTGCTTAAAAATGTAAAATTTTCTCTAGAATGGAACAATTTGTCACCAGATCAAGCTTTCAGACTTTTTCTACTTTCTTGGTATGTATGACCTGTTTAAGATCCAATTGACCGTTCAACAAATGGCTGAAATAGCTATAAACCCAAAAATCACTTTTGTATTTAAAAAAAATTATATTTAAGGATTCCTGAGAAGCCAGATGAATTTTGGAGCCAAATATAAGTTTCTGGGTTTTAAAATGTGCTTAGCCTCCATCTGCAGAAGGCCACTTGAAACTTGAAATATCATCTCTTAGTAGATTTAAGTAGACTTACTTAAGAAGTTTATCCTCTTCCCAATTCATCTGGTGACGGTGGAATAATTTTTAAATTTCTTCTAAGATTCAAAAAGTCTTGTTAAAATATACTATTTAGACAATGAGAGTAATGTGGGAAAGCTTTGTCAAAAAATGGAATAGAGACAGTGATAATCATCTAAATGATAATCTGAAGACCCCGACTCGTCTTATGTAAAGACATTTTGAAGATCTTTTGCATGTAGGGTAACAGGTCCAGATAGGATTCAAGTTAAGCAGTTTTACATTGTAGCCCCAATGGAGACAGCCCTACTGGGTGCTGCAGTAGAAAGAGTGTGGACCCTGAAAACTAAGGATCTGGGTTCTTCCTGGTTCTGTTACTTACTGGTGTATGATCTTGGATAAATCATGATTTGTCACCATAAAATGGAAATAATAAAAAGAGATCCTTTCTCCCTCATAGGATTCCTGTGTTTGAAGAGCAAATGCCTTCAACATGCCAGGCATAGTATCAATTGCTTTACAGAATCCATCAAGAACACTATGAGGTAAAAACCTATTTATCTGACATGATTAGAACCAGTAATTTGTAGGTTAATCTAAAAAGTTAATTACAGTTATGAAAAAATACATATACACATACTTTAGACATGTTTATTTTAACTTAAAACATACAAATATATACTTGTTCACTGTTGATGTAGGGCCAAGGCCTTTTCCTTGAGTATGAGTCTACTGATTGAAATACTGTTTTTTTTTCTGCATAAACCAAAACGAAACCCATCACCTCTGATTTCCAGTTTTGGTTTCTTTAAAGTGGAGCATGAATTAAAACACTAAGAAGTAATGCTGAATCTTTCTAAATTTTTTGTTACTTTTATTAGTCTCTGTATTTCTCCAATGGCAATTATTTTTAGCAACTTTTTTATTGTTATTCCAAGTCATTCAGCTTAATTTTCACAGAAGTAATCCTTCTTTTGTATTCATATTTCATAACTTCACATATTTAGTCCATGTATTTAATTACAATAAGTAGGATAAATTATGTTACACAATTGACAGCTTATTTTTTGTATTTTTAGTAGAGATGGGGTTTCACTATGTTGGCCAGGCTGGTCTCACTGTGTTGGCCAAGCATGGTTGACAGCGTTCAGTGTGATGTGGATGCTGGTCATCAAGCTTTTCACAGGGAACTGGGAGGATCCATCTGAAGACTCAGATAAGTGGAAATCAGATAAGGGAGCTTTGACTGAGTTATTAACTCCATTTTCCAGATGAGGCTGTTGAAGCTTAGAAAGTTAATTGTCCATTTTTAAATGAATGACTCATATATGAAAGGCTCTAACAGAAATACAGGGAGGAGAAATCTAACTCAACCATGTAAAAGGTGATGCTAAGTAGGAAAAGTAGGAGAAGAAAATCAGGCAAATAAGAGAAAGTACATTTCAGTCTGAGAAAACAAAGGTAGTAAAGTCCAAAAAGAACATGAAAGGCTGAGCACTGTGGCTCACGCCTGTAATCCTAGCACTTTGGGAGGCTGAGGTGGGAGGATCACTTGAGCCCAGGAGTTCAAGACCATCCTGGGCAACATAGTGAGACCTCATCTCTATTTTAATAAAAATAAAAAGAACATGAAAAATGCAGAATTTAAGAAATCTGCTTAGCTAGAGGACAAGATATAGTGGGGCAGGCAGGCGCGGTGGCTTATACCTGTAATCCCAGCACTTTGGGAGGCGAAGGCGGGCAGATCATGAGGTCAGGAGATCGAGACCATCCTGGCTATCATGGTGAAACCCCGTTTCTACTAGAAATACAAAAATTAGCTGGGCATGGTGGCGGCCGCCTGTAGTCCCAGCTACTCGGGAGGCTGAGGCAGGCGAATCACTTGAACCCGGGAGGCGGAGGTTGCAGTGAGCCGAGATCACCTCACTGCACTCCAGCCTGGGTGACAGGGTGAGCCTCTGTCTCAAAAAAAAAAAAAAAAAAATCATTCCCACAGCAAGATGGAGGGTGAATTGGAGTCAGGAGAACTAGAATAAAGGAGACTACCTGGTAGGCTATTGCAGAAAAATTAAGGGGACAGTGATAAGGATCTGAGTCAGTGTTGGTGACATCCCCACATGGTATTCTCTTCCCAGTAGGTCTCCTCCCTTTAGCCAACAAGTGTGAAGTGTTAAGGGGGCAATGTCACTGCAGAGCATGTCCCTGCCAGCTTCACTATTAGCTAAAAATTAAATTGTTTCTGGTAACAATTTTACCTGCCCATCTTTTCACAAATTATGGGGCTTATGACTGGGGTTAAACCCATAAGAAAACTGTTAATCTCTGCTTTATAGCTTAAATATGCTTTTTTGTGCAAAGCCTAGAAACCCATCAAAATGCTATATAAAGTAAAAGAGAAATCTCTAAAAGTTGGAAATAAAACAAATGTATGTAAATGTATATTCTGCTGGCAATAATCTTAATCATTCCAGATAACTTGAAATCTCAGTATTTGGACTGTGAACTCATAGTGTGATATACCTTACACAATCCTCCCTGTCCTCTATCCCACAAAAACAAAACTTAACCTATTTTCATTAACTATGTTGTTGGTAATGTTTATGTTAATATTCTGAGACTTCTGAGTGTATATTCTTAGCTTATACTAATGAATAATTGTGTAATATTCTAATTATATCAGCCAGGTGCTGCAAATTGGAATTCTCAGTATAGTTTGATAAAGAAGACACAGACCAAAGAAATTAAGTAAAAATTCTTTTTTACTTAAAAAAAAGTATCAGTATAACTTCATGCTGTATTTTATATTAAAACAACAACAAATAATATCGATGTTAGTCCACAGAAAGGCCTAGAAACCTAAAAACCCAGTCTCAACATTCCTAGTGCTCTGATCGCAATCGCCAAATGCCATTTTCCAGTAAAGAGGAAACAAGCCTCTTTGGAGAAACTGTTTTCTTTTTTTTTTTTTTTTTGGTATATAAAATGGCTCAAATCTTTATTATTTTTAAATAGTTTAAAACATTAAGCAGTTATTATGTGCCAGGCATTGTTGTAGGCACTTGAACAACAGTATTTTTTTAATTCTCAAAATAATTCTGTGATGAAAATGTTATCTCCAACATACATGTAAAAACCAAAAAAACAGGGTAGAAAATATTAAAGTAATTTTCTCACCATCATTTACTTACTAAGTAAATCAAACCTAGGTTCATCTGACTCTAAAGCCTTTTCTGTTGATGATTATGCTCTTCTAGTGCTTAAAAACAGCATTTTTTTCCTTTAAGAAGATAAAAATCCTTTTATGTGAAGGATTAGAAAGTTTGCTAGAAGAGAACTGGAGTGGACATTCTAGGGACTAGCTTGAGCAGAGGCATGGAAGCGTGACAGGTTACAGAGAATGCTAAGTCTAATAAACCAGCCCAGCTCTATAGCATAATGAGTTTTGGGAATTATAGTCAAGTATTATTAACTCATACTTCACTATTTCCAAATGTGTTGATTATCATCCTCTCATACTAAGCTGAATTTATCATGGCATTATCTAAATGAGTTTGCAAAGCAAAAGAAAAAAAAATTGGAGAAACTGTTTTCAAGTCATGCAGGAAATACACAAGATGAGCCTTAGAACATCTTGTTATATCACTTAGCAAGGATGCTACCAACGACAACGAGGGGCATGCAAATAGACTCAGGAGCCAAATGAAAGAGGCTCTCACTGGCCAAAAATGGGCCAATTTGAGCATTCATAAGAGAAATAGCTTCAGTGGACTGAAGTACATCAAATATATTTAAATGCACAAATAGATAATGACATACACATTAATTATTCACTATTGGAGGATATTAATAAACAGCTCATTATTTTGAAGACCAAGGAGTTAAGCATTTATTCTTAATTTTCTCCCAAAAAGTAGATGAGGGGAAGTTTCTATCTAGAGGCATTTTAGATCATAAATGAAGGAATACTAGAATACCATCATTTTTAATACCTCATTAATTAATAGATCAAAAACTCCTCACATTACAGAGACAACCAAGAGTATGAAAAAACTAGCATGCAATCACCAAAATCCAAACTAAGAAAAACTCTACAAGGTGAACAACACTTCTTCAACAAATATTGTAAGAGGGCAGAGAGATGCTGATAAACCAATAGGTGAGTGAACCCAAACCTGCAGCTTCAGCATCACCTGGGAATTTGGTAGAGATGCAAATTCCCAGACTCCACAGCAGGACTTACAGATCACCAACTCTGGAGTGGGGCCCAGCAGTTTGTGTTTGAACAAGGCTCTAGTGATTCTGATACACTCTAGTTTGAGGACCACAACAATAGAAGAAATTTAGGATGCGTATCAGCCAGCTGCAATATTCAGTACCTTATTTGGTTCCTTATTCCAAAAAACTGCCAAAACTTTTTACATCTATAGACAACATATAATATTAAGAAACTGTCCATTTTCTTAGGTGTAAAAATGGTATTAAGATTATACATATTTTTTAAAGCCCTAAAATATTTACAGATGATAAGATTTGCTTCCAAATAATACAGGAAGGGCAAAAGCAGGTGGGGTTACAGATGACACAAATTAGCTAGGAGCCAATAATTGTCAAAGGTGGAGGATGGGTTACCTAGGTGTTCTTTATTCCTTCATTCTCTCCCTCTCTCTCTCTCTCTCTCTCTATATATATATATGTATATATAATAGTATATTTTTGAGATTTTTTTATTCTAAAATTTTTTTTAAACTCAAACTAGAATAAATTAAAACAAAAGATTATGACTTAAGCAGAATTAATCCAAAAGAAGAGAAAGTATATAGTACTTTTACTTAAAGGGCAGTATTGAAATACATAAAATAAGTATAAATAGTCTGAAAAAAACCTACTCCATACTAGTTGTGGCAAAATGCTTTTGTTTAAGAAGTAAGCGAGATCTAGATGCTCTATCAATTGTCTGATGTCATTTTAAGTAACTGGCCCCATTGGAGAAAATGACTTACCTGGGAAGAAAGAGGTCCAGTCTGGTCAAGGGCATATGAATACCTACACATATTTGTTTTCCAATTTCCAAACTAGCTTAGCTTTTAGAATGTAACCTGTTAATAAACTCAGGTTTACCATCATTTTTAAAAGTTTACCACTTTAGCATATTATGATTGCAACCTGAGTAGACTAATGCAGATATTATTAACGGCTGTTTTTTTTCCCTAGACAGGAGACAATCCATCTCTTACATAGGGAAAATAACCAAATTATGTGTTATGAGAGAGGTTCAGAGGCCTGTCTTGAAATGTCATCTCCAGTGATCTGGTGATGCTGTGGACCTAGAGTGTCATCCAAATAACTAGTCTTGAAATTTCTTCAGGACAAGAAATTTTTAAAAAACTAATTGTGAGGCTGCAGTAGCCCTTAATAACTCCCTGAATTTAATTGTTGTGATAGGTTTACTTCCTCTGTAATATATCTTTGTTATTGTGCTTTTAAGAATAGAGTGAATATACATAAGCAGAATGGTTTAGAAAAAAATTCAAAAGAATTTTTTAATGATATAGGGTGAATAGATATAATCTCTCCTTTTTAACTTCTCCCTCTTATTTATTCTTTAGCATGGAAACATAATTTGTATATGAAAACCTGGTCCATAAGAAATCTGACTAGAAAGCACCAACTTCAAAGCCTCAGGGTATGAGTGATAGAGTGTGCTATACATTCTCACTTTAAAAAGGTGATGGCAGAATTCTGAGGAGGGTTTCATGTTTTACTTTAGATATTTCGTATTTGTCATTATTGTTATTATAAGCATAATTTTCTTCATTATCATTCAAATTATTATTTTGCTTAGAGTGGTCAATGATATGGAGAAAAGACCATTAAAAGTCATCACCATCCATTATCAGACATCACTCTGATAAAAGTAGTCTCAAAATAGGGACTTCTGTTCCCTTTCATCTGCTTTGAGCTCCTGCTGTGTTCCCACCCATGTTGACTACTTTGTAAAAAGGAGAAAAAAAAGACAAAGTCCAACTTTAGAGAGCTCTAGTTGAGGAGATGAGGTGATGAGAAGAGAATCACCACATACCTATGAGGAGGCTGTAATAGAGAGCTTGACAGCCTGGACTATTCGGCTTTACACTGGTTAAATTCAAATCCTGACTGCCACTCAATAGCTCTGTGATGCGGAGCAAGTTACTAACCTCCCCTGCCCCAGTTTCCTCATCTGGTAAATGAAAGTAAGAACAGTAATTACCTTGTAGAGTTGTCTTGGGATAATCCTTAACTTAGATAATCCAAAAAACACTCAAATTTATCCATATATACATCCATATATTTTATTTCTCTGTTGACCACTGTTTCTTGTATCCCATACCTTTGCCTTGGGCAGACTCTTCTTTTTTGTCCTTGAAATATAACCTTTAATAATTCAATTCTCTTAGTTTTATATGTCTAAACATGTCTTTATTTTGCCTCCAATATTGTGCATAAAATTCTAAGATGACACTTATTTTCCTCAGCACTTTGAAGATATTTTTCCACTGTCTTCTGGACTTTACGGTGCTGATAAGAAAGAAGCTTGCTGTTGGTTTAACAATGATTACTTTGAAAATTATGTGTTTTTTTCTCACTGGTAGAATATTCACATTTAAGTAGACATTTGATGAATGTGCATATTTATTGATAAGACTCCACACAGGACTCCTAATTCCATAGATTATAGGGGAGGATCATGGTACAAACATCCTCCTCCCTTATGAAGGGGCATGGCAGAAACTGAAGGCTATTGTGACTAAAAGGAAGCTCTGCAAGATTAATAACATATAACTATAACCTTGCCTCCGAGGGGGATCTAAGACTGTCCCCACAAGAATCTGAGAGACTGTAAGAGGATATGAAGAGAACAGCTGAGGACCCTTATTTTTATTTATTTATTTATATTTAATTTTTTTTTCAGACATCAGTGTTACTTGCCAAGACCCTCATTTTTAAACTCCCACGAGTTATTACGTTCCTTTCCACTCTTGCTTTCCAATTCCTACACTAGGACAAGTCTGTATTTTGAGTATATGAGTCAAGTATGGCAAAAACTACAGTACTTTAAAAACTTTTATTTTAGTCCTTCCTGGCCCATGCTAAAACTTACATCTAGAAATATGGCAAAACAAAATGAAACAGATCTCTCCTTGTACATAAAATAGCTAAAAATTTGGCCTCTTTATTGATCTTATGTCATATATTTGGCTTGAAATAAAACAACAACAAAACAAACAGTTACAATTACGGGTTATACAAACTAAATTTTTCTTCTAAATCTCTAAATGCGCTTAGAGAGCAACTCGCAGGGCATACACAGGGCCTTGAGAGTCGGTCCCACAGAAAATACTTATGTAAATGAAACAAGAAGGATGCTATTTGCTTTTCATTACATAAATATCACCTGAACTTAACTGATCAATCCACTTATTTGATAAAAATCATCTAGGACCAAAAGCACTATCAAGTTTGCTGGGTGCCATTTTCACTCTAATCATACCCAAAAGGCCTAGAAATAATTCGAAACTAGAAAGAGGCCCAAGTAGTAAGGCTACCTGTGGCTCTTGCTGAAAAACATTTGCCAGTCTGATGTGCGTGTGTCTAGAAAGAATGATAGAAACTAAAGAGTTCTGCTTGAGTTCAGGAGAACTTCCCAGAAGGAGGTGGTGGGCCAAGAAATCCACCTGCCTGCTTGGTGGCGGCTCGTGAAGGGGCAAGGCCGAGAATCTTCTGAATGTTCTGTGAAGAAAACAGAGTAAGGATAGGGTGTTAATATCAAATATACAGAAGATGTATTTTATGTAGCTCTGAGGCAAAGGAAACTCATATAGATTAAAGGTATCATTATGACCTGCAATAGGATGATTATCACTATGTTAATTTTAAAAAGGCCTACAATGTAATGAAAATCACAGAACAGTAAAAGCCTTCCTTACCTGATGAGACCTTGGTCTACTAATGAAAGTGGTTGATTTTTTTCAAGCAGACAATGATAAAAGGAGATAATCTTTTTAACAAGAAGCATATGAAGAATATTCATTAGCTATTTCTTATGGGCATTTTCTTTGAGTGTGGGTCTGCTGGCTGGATTTGTCATTACTGCACTGTCTATAATTTTCAGTTTCGGCCAGGTGTGGTGGCTCACGCCTGTGATACCAGCACTTTGGGAGGCCAAGGCAGGTAGATCACTTGAGGCCAGGAGTTCAAGACCAGCTTGGACAGGATGGTAAAACCCCATCTCTACTAAAAATACAAAATAATTAGCTGAGTGTTGTGGCGTACGCCTGTAGTCCCAGCTACTCGGGAGGGTGAGGCATGAGAGTCCCTTGAACCCAGGAGGCAGAGGCTGCATGAGCCAAGATTGCACCACTGTACTCCAGCCTGGGCAGCAGAGTGAGATTCTGTCTAAAAAATCAGTTTCAGTTTCTTTACAGTGTTGAAAGTACTTAGAAACCTGCAAAGCACTCTGAGTTCAGAATTCTCTTAAATTTTCAGCACCCCCCATCTTTTTCCATTGTTTCGTCTACATCTAATGCAATTTTTAAAGAAACTCACTTTTATTCAGTTTTTAAAAATGTATTTCGTTCTCATAATAATGTTTTTTTTTTTTTTTTTTTTTTTTTTTTTTTGAGGCGGAGTCTCACTCTGTCATCCAGGCTAGAGTGCAGTGGCGCGATCTCGGCTCACAGTAACCTCTGCCTCCTGGGTCAAGCGATTCTCCCTGCCTCAGCCTCCTGAGTAGCTGGGATTACAGGCGCCTGCCACCATGCCCAGCTAATTTTTGTATTTTTTTTTTTTTAGTAGAGATGGGGTTTCATCTCTACTAAAAAGTTCAATTGGCCAGGCTGGTCTTGAACTCTTGACCTCAGGTGATCTGCCTGCCTCAGTCTCCTAAAGTGCTGGGATTACAGGCGTGAGCCACCATGCCTGGCCAAAACCCCTCCCCGCCCCCCCTGCTTTTTTTTTTTTAAGATGGTGTCTGGCTCTTGTCGCCCAGGCTGGGGTGCAATGGCATGATCTCAGCTCACTGTGACCTCCGCCTCCCGAGTTCAAGCAATTCTCCTGCCCCAGCCTCCCAAGTAGCTGGGATTACAGGCATGCACCACCACGACCAGCTAATTTTTTGTATTTTTAGTAAAGATGAGGTTTCACCATATCGGCCAGGCTGGTCTCAAACTCCTGACCTCAAGTGATCCGCCCGCCTCAGCCTCCCAAAGTGCTGGGATTATGGGCATGAGCCACTGCGTCCAGCCAATGTAGCGTTTTATAAGAGGAAAAAAATCTTAGAGATCCTGATTATTTTTGCCCAATTCCTTCATTTTATATCTGAAGAAACTAAAACTCAGAAAGGTATGATGGACGGCTTATCCAGAATTACAAAGCTAAATTAAGAGCACAGTTAGAATTTAAACCTATTGTGTTTTGACCCTAAATCTAATGGATTCTCTTACACAGTAGTTTCTATGTTAAAGTTTTGCTCTTCAGAACAAACTCCATTCTGTGGTAGGCAGGTTTACATGCACTATTCATCCAGTAGTTACTGAGTACCTACTGGATACTATGAGAATATCCATTCCCAGGCTTCTCTGCAAGCATACACACCCTCAATCCTTCATCATGAAGAATGATGACTATTATGGATAAGAGTGTGTATTGAGGTAACACTGTTAGAATACAACAGAATGTTTAAATATGGAGGACATAACTTTAAGGACTCATCTAAATTATATTTACCATAAAATATTTCAATACATACATTCCACAATACTATAGCTCGTGCTTTAAGAAGACATCTGAAACAGGTGGAGAAAAAAATCAATCGTTAGTACATTAGGATACTTCTCCTTAGTAAAGATGGAAAATGGTGTGACTTTGTATTTCTTTTTCTAAGACGTGGTCTTGCTCTGTCACCGAGGCTGCAGTGCAGTGGTGTGGTCACAGCTCATTGCAACCTCCGCTTCCCGGGCTCAAGCATTCTTCCCACCTCAGCCTTCCGAGGAGCTGGGACTACAGGCATGCCACCATATCCAGTTAATTTTTGTATTTTTAGTAGAGTCGGGGTTTTGCCATGTTGGCCACGCTGGTCTCAAACTCTTGGGCTCCAGTGATCCGCTCACCTCAGCCTCCCAAAGTGCTGGGATTATCGGGGTGGGCCACCATGCCCGGTCTACTTTGCATTATCTTTTTTTTTTTTTTTTTTTTTTTTTGAGGCAGAGTCTCACTCTGTCGCCAGGCTGGAGTGCAGTGGTGCGATCTTGGCTCACTGCAACCTCTGCCTCCCGGGTTCAAGCGATCCTCCTGCCTCAGCCTCCCAAGTAGCAGGGACTACAGGCGCGCACCACCATGCCCAGCTAATTTTTTGTGTTTTTAGTAGAGACAGGGTTTCACTATGTTGGCCAGGATAGTCTCGATCTCTTGACTTTGTAATCCACCTGTCTCGGCCTCCCAAAGTGCTGGGATTACAGGCATGAGCCACCATACCCTACATTACTTTTATAATAAAAATAGCTCCTTAAAGCTCACCTCCAAAAAACCCATTACACAAAGCAGTAAAAAGACCAAATGATGTCACTAATTTGCAATTTCTTTAGTTAATTAATAAGTATTTCCTGAGCACCTACAGTGTATTTAGCACTAAACTAGGCATTAAGGGAAATTGCTTTAAAGATAAAATTTGAAATAGTAAGACATACAGAATTAGCTGCTGATAAACATATTTGTCTAGTTAACAAATACAGTAATATAGCCTAGAAAAAATACACAAGGGATTCTTGCTCAGTTATTCTGAAGGGTCAAATAGATGAGTCCTTATAACTTTAGAGATTAAAAACCAACATAAAAATGTTGGATGCCCTTTATAGGTTTATTGCGATTTAAAGAAGATGATTAAAAAAATAAAAAATAAATAATATTTTGAAGAAATGAGAAACTGAACTGGTAGTCTGTTGAATTTCATTTACTAACTCAAAATATTTAAATGACTACTGAGGGTAAGCCACTGCTCTAGACAGGAATATCTCAAATAGCAATAGCAGCAACAAAAAAGTGTTAAAAACGAGACACTTCAGTAGCCACAGTCAAAGTACATGGAAATTCAGGCAACTCTATCCTTTCCTTGTGGCTCTTGCCACAGACCCATTTTGGGAACACTAAATTAAATGTATCAGTGTTACATTACGCAAGTATTTGTATTTTAACACAAACGCTCTGCATTTACTGCATGAAATTTTATCCTTTAGTGAAATTCTAAACTAATCTGTTTAAATTCCTATAGTCTCACGGGTGAAACCTAGGTCTTCTATTTTTCTCAGATAGATTTCCCCTGCTTTCCCATCAGTAAAATCTTTGTAGGAACTAAGTGATGGTCTCAAGATGCAAGAGCCACAGGTAAAAGGACCAGAGGTCACTAACATCTCTATAGTAGTATCATCCTACATTTCTACACACTTTAAAGTTTGCAAACAGTTCTAAGGACTAGATAGTAGTCCTTAGTTATCCCTGCTGTTGAGATGAGAAAGTTGATGCAGGGAGAGGTTACAAGTCAGAAAGTGAACTGATACAACTCAAAGTGCAGTTTTCCTTTATTAAGCCACCTCTCTGTAACAGACTGTTACCTTAGGAATAAGAAAGTCACATAAAGAAGTAAAAAATAAAATAAAATAAAATATCGTATAACAGGCCTATTTTTTAAAAATCACAATTACGTTGTTAAATGAGCAAATGCTTTCTCTCTCTCTCTCTCTATATATATATACACACACACACACATATATACACACACGCATACACACACACACATATATATATACCCATGCACATATAAAATATAGTTGCTATGCAAAAAACCCGTGGAATGTACAATGCAAAGAATGGACCCTAATATAAACTATGGATTTGGGGGTAATAATGGTATGTCAGCGTAGATTAATCAATAATAACAAACGTACCACTCTGGTGGAGAAAGTTGATAGAGGGGTGTGCTATGCATATGTGGGGGCAAGGCATATATATGAAGTCTCTGTACCTTCCACTCAATTTTGCTGTGAACCTAAAACTGTTCTAAAAAATAAGGTCTATAAAAAGGAATATAAAGTATTTAAGAATATATAGTAAGATAATAGTTGTATTAATAATAGTTGTATACTTTTTCTCATACCTTGCCTTCCCCAACTTTCTGAAATACTGCTAAGTGGAATACTTTTAAAATAAAGAAAAATATTCTTGTGGGTGCTATTTTAAAGTGAAGGTCATAGTATGAAGCGAAAAAAAAGAATAACAACAATAATAATGGTTAACAGTTACTGAGAACTTACACTCTGCAAGGCATTGTTCTAAGCACTTTATGTGTATGTTCTCATTTAAATCCTCACAACTTAATGAAGTGGACATTATTATCCGCATGCAGATAAGAAAAATAAGATACCAACTGTCAGGCTATAATTCAATAAATAAACTCACTGAATATCACATTGTATAACAGGCACTTTTGTAAATATTATCTCATTACATCTTTCAACAATCTCATCCATTAAACTTCACCTGACTGCTTTCCTATAATCTCTCAATTTTTCTTTCTTTCTTGAGGTCAAGTCTTCAGGCCTTGTTAATTAGCAAGATTTAGTTTAGAAATATGCATTTAGGCCAGGACTGGTGGCTCACGCCTGTAATCCCAGCACTTTGGGAGGCCGAGGCGGGTGGATCATCTGAGGTCAGGAGTTCGAGACCATGGTGAAACCTATCTCTACATGCGCCTGTAATCCTAGCTACTTGGGAGGCTGACGCAGGGGACTCATTTGAAACCTAGGAGGCAGAGGTTGTAGGAGATCGTGCCGCTGCACTCCAACCTGGGTGACAGAGCAAGACTCCATCTCAAAACAAACAAACAAACAAAAAGAAATATGCATTTAGCTAAAAGTTAGGAGTTTTAATATATAATAAAGATGCTATGAAAGAAAATACAAATGCAAAATATAGTAAGATGCAATCAAGTTTTGGAAAAATGTAAAACAATTATTTTGAATTCCTGTCCAGTCCTGCGTAACAGGGTAACAAATGAAGAGTGTATACGCAGAAGAGAAAAACAAAGGAAAACCATCTTCCTGTAATTGTGTCTTCTATTGGCAGGAAAACCAGAAAAATACCACCACAGGATTTGTGTTCTTTCCTCTTTACAAAGATTAAGAACCAGTGATCAAGAAGAGGAAGTTGTTGGTTGTTAACTGGATATTTTGGGATGACTCAGGTCAATGGCGATAAACACATTCTGTGAAATGTTATTCCTTAGTCATTTAGCTAAAATAACACACCTATGGCAATCTTCAGTTCACTCTGTTAGTTTCTCTCACATCTGGCAACCAGTCTTCACTTCCAATTAATCACAATATCTCATTAATTCCCGTAATACAATCTTTACTGTATCAACAAAGCTCTGTATAAAATCTAATCACCTCAAAACGACCCTTTTCAATATCACCAGGGCTCTCACATTATATCTAACTAGACTATTTTGGAAAAATAATGTAGAGATTAAATATTTACTAAAAAAAAACCCCGACAGTACAAGTTTGATATCACTGAAATATTATTGGGTTAGCAATCAGAAAACTTGGGTTATAGTGCTGACAAACTATACAATAAAACAACAGGAATGATCTTTTCATTTTACCAAGTCTCAATTTCCTTACTGTTAAAAAAAGAGGGTTGATTAGATCAATCATTTTCAGACCCTTAAAGCCTTTAACAATTCTTTTATTTTTTAACTTTTAAAATAAATTTCTATTCTTTTTTTTTTTTTTTTTGAGACGAAGTCTCACTCTGTCGTCCAGGCTGGAGTGCAGTGGTGCGATCTTGGCTCACTGCAACCTCCACCTCCCGAGTTCAAGCAATTCTCTTCCTCAGCCTTCCGAGTAGCTGGGATTACAGGCGCCTGCCACCATGCCCAGCTAATTTTGTATTTTTAGTAGAGACAGGGTTTCACCATCTTGGCCAGGCTAGTCTTGAACTTCTGACCTCATGATCCACCTGCCTCGACCTCCCAAAGTGCTGGGATTACAGGTGTGAGCCACCGCACTCGGCCCATCTTTTTTTTTTTTTTGCACACAAGTCACAGAGATTAAAAGAAGCTTTTTGAAAAATAAAATGTGATGTAAAAAAGCCCAATACAGAAAACAAATAAAATAAGGTAGAAAACTGAAGCTCCCTTCTGGGTCCTTCTTAACACATATATTACAGAGTAGAAATAAACATTCTGAAAGGTAAGCACATCAAATCTGCACTAGAGTAATGTCACTTCCTTTGTAATGATCAATGAATATTTTCTGTTTTAGGTTGACCAAAGGCCCTCTGTAATAGAGGTCTTTTCTGCTGGGGTCAGGGGATTAAATGACAATCTCTTTCTCTCCCTCTCACTTCCTCCTTCCTTTCCTCTTTCTCTTTCTCCCCTATCTTTCCAATGAAAATGTCCCTAGATCTCTTTTAGCTCCTTCTTTGAGGATCAATCAAGGAGAATATTCTGAATTTTAGTTTAGTACAGAGACAAAATGTTTTATTTTTTGAAAATCTCATAATGGAGGGAATAACCCCAGTCGGCACTGTGAAGAGTGTCTAAAACTCAGAATAAACTACAGTCTTACTGGTTCGAAGAACCAAAAAGCAAGGTTCAGGAAAACCACAGCTACTGAAAATAGAGAAAGAATCCTGGAAAACAGAGAGACAATGAAACAGGAGCCTCACATTTTGCGTATAAACTCTGCCCCCAAATCTCTGCTTAATTTTTTTTTTTTTTTTTTTAAGACAGAATCTTGCTGTCACCCAGGCTGGAGTGCAGTGGCGCAGACTCAGCTCACTGCAACCTCCGCCTCCCAGTTTCAAGTGATTCTCATGCCTCAGCCTCCTGAGTAGCTGGGATTACAGACGTGTACCACCAAGCACGGCTAATTTTTGTATTTTTGGTAGAGACGGGGTTTCACCATGTTGGCAATGTTGATCTCGAACTCCTGACCTCAAGTGATCTACCCACCTCGGCCTCCCAAAATGCTGGGATTACAGGCATGAGCCACCACACCTGGCTCTGCTTAATTTTTAAACTATGTGCAAGGCAGCCTATAAGCAGCCCAGTTAAGACTAAAATAACTGACCTGAGACTTCAGCTGCCATCTACCACAAAGGAGAGTTTGGAGTTTGAGTGCTGCTATGGTTTGAATGTTCGTGTCCCTTACAAATTCATATGTTGAATCCAAACTACCAAGGTGTTAGAAGGTGGAGCCTTTGGGAGGTGATTAGGTCACAAGGGTTCTGCCCTCTTTAATGGGATTAATGTCCTCTTTAAAAAAAGGTACCAGAGAGCTGCCCTGTGCCTTCCACCATGTGAGGATGCAGACAGAAGGCACTCTCTATGAAGCAGGCAGGAAACAGGCCCTCACCAGACACTGAATTTGCCTTGATTTTGGACTTCCCAGCCTCTGGAAGAGTAAGAAATCAATTTCTATTGTTTGTGGTATTTTGTTACAGTAGCCCTAATGGACTAAGACAAATGCCAGGTTAACTGCCTGCCTAAACAAAAATATCAACACTTCTTCCAAAGAATAAAAGAATCCAGAATCTCTCCAACCTATCATTTACATTATCCAGGATATGATCCAAAATTACTAAATATATCAAGAAACTGGAAAATATACTGTTACTTAAGAGAACAGGCCGGGTGCAGGGGCTCACGCCTGTAATCCCAACACTTTGGGAGGCCGAGGCAGGTGGATCACCTGAGGTCAGGTATTTGAGATCAGCCAGCCTGACCAACATGGTAAAACCCGGTCTCCACTAAAATTACAAAATTAGCCTTGCATGGTGGCGGGCACCTGCAATCTCAGCTACTCAGGAGGCTGAGACAGGAGAATCACTTGAACTGGGAGGTCTAGGTTGCAGTGAGCTGAGATCACGCCACTGCACTCCAGCCTGGGAGACAAGAGCAAGACTCCATCTCAAAAGAACAGGCAATGGAGTCCAAATTCCAAATGCTGGAATTAGCACAGAAGGTGTTTTTGTTTTGTTTTTCAGACAGGGTCTCGCTCTGCTGCCCAGGCATGAATGCAAAGGCGTGATCACAGCTTACCTCAAACCTGACTTCCAGGGCTCAAGCAATCCTCCCACTTAAGCCTCCATAGCCCAGCAGCTGGGACTACAGGTACATGCCACTGTGCCCGGCTAATTTTTGTATTTTTTGTAGAGACGAGATTTTGCCCTGTTATCACTTGGGCTCAAGTGAGCCTCCTGCCTCAGCTTCCTAAATGCTGAACAGGCATGAGCCACCACACCCAGCATAGCAGACAAGGTTTTTAAAGCAGCTAAATAATTATGGACATAAAATATGGCTCATAATATATTAACAAACAAGAAATCTCAGGAAGAATGCCAAATAAAGCAAAAATTCTGAAACTGAAAAATATAATACCTAAAATTCAAAAATCGTTGGGTGGGCTTAGGGTTAACACAGATTAGAGGAGTCTATGAACTTGAAGACAGATCAACAGAAATTATCTCATCTGAAGAACAGAAAAAAACAAGAGTAAAAAAAATTCAATGTAGCTTCAGTGTTCTGTTGGACAATACCAAAAAAGACTAATATATAAGCAACTGGTGTTCCAGAAGAAGAAGAGAGAGAGAATGAGGCAGAAAATAGTTAAAGAAATAGTGATTGAAATTTCCCTACATTTAATGAAAACCGTTAAGTCTTAGCAGGAAAAACTTTTAAAAAAATACCCTAGGCACATCATAGTCAAATTTCTGAGAACCAATCTCAAAGAGAAAATCTGAAAGTAGCTAGAGAAAAGTGACATTACTTACGAGGACACAAAGATATGAAGAACTTTTCAGAAACGATGGAGGCCAGAAAATAGGAGAAAGGCATTTAAAATGCTTAAAGGTTAAAACAAACAAAAAAGCCAACCCAGAATTCTATGTCCAGTGAAAATATCCTTCAAGAATGAAGATAAAATAAAGATATTTTCAGATAAATGAAGAGTAAGAGAATTTGTCACCAGCAGACTTGTACTATTAGAAGCACAAGAAAGAAAAATGAAATTGCTTCATGCTATACCGTGAGGTAAAGATTCGGGCAATCCTTCTCAGTGACAAGCTTCACTTCCTGTTACAGCTCACCAACAGCTCTAGATTCAGTAGTCCCTAGATCCATTACAAACGTTCATGCCTCCATGTTTCCTATGCCAAGAACACTTAAGAATGGAAAGCTGCCAGGCGCTTAGCACTTTGGGAGGCCCAGGTGGGTGGATCACCTGAGGTCAGGAGTTCAGATCAGCCTGGCCAACATGGCAAAACCCTGTCTCTATTAAAAATGCAAAAATTAGCCAGGTGTGATGGTGGGAGCCTATAATCTCAGCTACTCAGGAGGCTGAGGCAGGAGAATCACTTGAACCCGGGAGGCAGAGGTTTCAATGAGCCGAGATCGAGCCATTGCACTCCAGCCTGGGTGACAGAGCAACATTCTGTCTCACAACAACAACAAAAATAAACTCAGAATTGCTCTTTGTTGCTTAAAGTGAAATATATACATTGTGGTTTATTTTATTTATTTATTTATTTATTTATTTATTTATTTATTTATTTTGAGACAGAGTCTCGCTCTGTCGCCCAGGCTGGAGTGCAGTGGCACGATCTTGGCTCCCTGCAAGTTCTGCCTCCAGGTTCACACCATTCTGCTGCCTCAGTCTCCCAAGTACCTGGGACTACAGGCGCCTGCCACTACGCCCGGCTAATTTTTTTTTGTATTTTTTTAGTAGAGACAGGGTTTCACAGTGTTAGCCAGGATGGTCTCAATCTCCTGACCTCATGATCCACCCACCTCGGCCTCCCAAAGTGCTGGGATTACAGGTGTGAGCCACCGCACCTGGCGCGTTACATCGTGTTTTATTAAGATATCAACCCAAGCCACAATTTTAAAATCTGAGACTTAACAAATTAAAGAGCAATATTCCACAGAGATGAAAGGATCTGTGCTAAACCAAGAGAGATCTGTATTGTCATTACCTTAGCTTTCACTAGGATAAACTCCTGCTATGGTTTGAATGTGTCCCCGAAAAGTTCATGTGGTGGAAGTTTAATCCCTCTGCCCTCATGAATAGATTCATGTCATTATCACGGGAGTGGGTTCCTTATCACGAGTGGCTTTGCTATAAAAGTAAGCTCTCTCTGGTTCTCGCTCTTGCCCTCTCACCATGTGATGTCCTCTACCACATTATGATGCAGCAGGAAGGCCCTCAGCAGATGCCAGCACCATGCTCTTGGACTTCCTGCAGAACTGTGAGCTAAATTGTCTTTATAAATTAGCCAGGCTGTGCTATACTGTTACAGCAATAGAAAATGAGCTAAGGCAGCTCTATTACAGAGACCATTTCAAAAATTTAAGTATATACCTCAGCTAAGCAAGAGTACAACTTATTGGTGGACATAATCATTTAGCTATTCAACAAACACTTCAAACTCAGCGTGTCTTCTAACCAACATACTCTTCTTTCTTCTATTCCCAACCTCTTAGTGCAACTAGTCCCCATTTGGTCACCAAAATCAGAAACCTGAAAGTCATCTTAGTTCTTCCTTTCTCCTTCACATTAAATCAGTAAGTTCAGCTGGTTTCCCCTTCTATTTATTTCTCAATCTTGTCCCATCCTTTTCATCCCTTTCTTCACTGTTATAGTTTATAACATAATGATTTTTTGCTAGACTATTATAATAGTCCTTGGTATTTCTGTATTTTAGTCATGCTCCTCTTATAGCTAACCTTCACAATGCAGTAAGTGCCAGAAAATATGTGCCAGAAAAGGAAGCCTTGAAACTTGATTGCGTTTAAAAGGAAGAAGAGGGAGGCATTCAGAAATAAGGAAAAACAGAAGCAAAAAGTACATCTGAGTGAGTGTAACATGAAAACTATTAAGCAAGCCAGAATGGGCAAAGTGCTGTATTTGTGGGGATATGATGGGATATGAATTGAGAAAAATATTAAGCAACACAATGACAAAGATCTTGGTGAGCCATGAACTATAATTCAATTTCCCATTGATTCTCACATGCGAGGGTGATAATGGTTTGAATCTGTGTCCCCACCCAAATCTCATGTCAAATTGTGTGGTTTAGCACCATCCCCCTTGGTACTGTTCTTGTGATAGTGAGTGAGTTCTCACGAGATCTGGTTGTTTAAAAGTGTGTAGTATCTCCCTCCTCTCTCTCTTATTCCTACTCTGGCCATGTGACATGCCTGCTCCCCTTCTGCATTCTGCCATGATTCTAAGTTTCCTGAGACCTCCCCAGAAGTTGAGCAGATGCTAGCATCATGCTTCCTGTACCAGCCTGCAAAGCCATAAGCCAATCAAACCTCTTGTCTTTATAAATTACCCAATCTCAGGTATTTCTTCATAGCTATGCAAGAACAAACTAATACACAGGGCAACAAAAACTCTTCTGCCACAGACAGTATTCAGAAGGAGGGGAGAAAAAGAGAATCACTTGTGTAACAAATACTGAAAATGTTATGTTCCTATTTACTGCCTGTGCAAACCTTTCCACTACAAAGCCTGCCAAATGGCAGTATGTTCAGAAACTGAATAATGCCTTAAAATAAAGAATTATTCAGCCAGAGACCTTAATTATCTTTTTTTTTTTTTTTTTTCTTTTTTGAGACAGGGTCTCACTCTGCTGCCCAGGCTAAAGTCCAGTGATGTAATCAAGTCTCACTGCAAACTCAAATTCCCAGGCTTTTGTGACCTTCCCACCTTGGGTAGCTGGGACTACAGGCACATGCCACCATACCCAGCTAATTGTTAAATTTTTTGTAGAGATGGAGTCTCACAATGTTGCCTAGGCTGGTCTCAAATTCCTGAGCTCAAGTGATCCTCACGCCTCAGCCTACCAACGTGCTGGAATTACAGGCATAAGCCATAGCACCCCGCCACCCTTTCACTTTCATAGTTCCATCTCAAAAGCCACTTCATTCTCTAAACCTTTCTGCCTGAACCCTTCCCCACTAATCGAATGTTATAGCTCTCTTACGGGCCTTCATAACCCTTTTACTTCCTCAGTTCTCACTCTTTTTCACTATGAATGTCAAATTACCAAGTTGGCCAAATGTAAATTCTATAACCTAAACTTTATCTCTACTGCGAATAACCTAAAATTACCACATTGTTAAACTTACTTGTGCTCCTGAGCTGCTAAACGGTGCTGGTATATAACAAAGAAATGATACTGGGAAGACCAAACGCACTCTCTACTTTTGTAGCTTTAGGCAGTTGTAATAAAGAAGGAGCCTGAGAGCTCTAAGAATGGGATGTGGAATCCATGTTTGGTTTTATCACTGCTTCTCATCCCTAAGGATCAGTCATCTAGACCTACAGCCACTTAAAATGGCTTTTGGAAGATACACTGAAATTCTAGAATGAGCAACTGAAAGAACTCAGTAACAATGAGTAAACATTTCTAATATTTTAAAAGTAAAAGCTAATTGGTATGACAGCAAGGAAAAATATACATATTAAATGGTAGATGTGATCACTCACCTGTCGAATTGACATAGTACAGAGAATATACAGGAAAATGAAGGAACAGTCTGTGGTATCATCTCCCAGCAGATTTCGATGAGACAGTCCTTGGATGTAAGAAAGAGGGGTAAAAGGAAGCTTTGCCACCACTCTACCATCAAATCTAAAAGAAAAAAAAAAACCAAAGAATTGTTATTTTTGGAAGACTGACAAGTTTCTTACTTCTAAAGAAGAATCTGGGACAGAAATAGAGCTTTAAGTCTCTGATCTCTGAAAAACAAAGAGAGGGTGACATGATAAAAATACACATGAACCTGATGTGCCACGATGTAAGGAAGAGCCTAGATTATTCTCATAAATCTTTTCTTAAATTAGTGGTTCTCAATTCTTTTGGTATCAAGACCCCTTTATATATTGACAAATTATTTAGGACCCTAAAAACTTTGCGTTTATGTAGCTTATAGTTGTTAATATTTACTGTATTAGAAATTTAAAATGAGAAATGTTTAATATTTATTTACATTTTTTGAGACAGAGTCTTGCTGTGTCGCCCAGACTGGAGTGCAGTGGCACAATCTTGGCTCACTGGAACCTTCGCCTCCCGGGTTCAAGTGATTCTCCTGCCTCAGCCTCCCAAGTAGTTGGGATTACAGGTGTGTGCAACCATGCCTGGCTAATTTTTGTATTTTTAGTTGAGACGGGGATTCATCATTTTGGCCAGGCTGGTCTCCAACTCCTGACCTCAGGCGATCTGCCTGCCTTGGCCTCCCAAAGTGCTGGGATTACAGGCGTGAGCCACCGCCTCCGGCCAGAAAATCTTTTATATCTTGTAAGTCATTTAATTATATGAAGTTGAACATGCATGAGACCTTAAACCAGCAGCAAATCTGAGAAAACTTCTGATAGTTCTTTTTTTTTTTTTGAGATGGAGTCTCGCTCTGTCACCCAGGCCAGAGTGCAGTGGCACCATCTCAGCTCACTGCAACCTCTGCCTCCTGGTTCAAGCGATTCTCCTGCCTCAGCCTCCCGAGTAGCTGGGATTACAGGCGTGCACCACCACACCCGGCTAATTTTTGTATTTTTAGTAGAGGCGGGGTTTCACCACGTTGGCCTTGATGGTCTTGTTCTCTTGACCTCGTGATCTGCCCGCCTCAGCCTCCCAAAGTGCTACAGGAATAGAAGCTTGTTATAAGGAACAGAAATTGGTGTCTAGGATAATAAAGAAAAAATTTGGGAAGAGAAAAAGGAAGGTGCAAAGAGAGAGATGATTTACAATAGGTGGATTATTTCTTTAAGTGCACTTACTCTGTGACTCCAGAGGGTAGGACCACTGCTCACGAGTACAGATATAGGGAGGCATATTTTGGCCCAGTAAAAGGAATTATTTTCAAACTCTAAAAACTACTCCATAAAAGTACTAGTTATCTCAGAAACCACTAAGCTCCTCATTGTTGGAAATAAAGGATGACAAATTATCTGCTAGAGACATTACTGATGAGCTTTCTGTATTGGGAGAGAAGTTATATGTTAAATGACTTTTAAGATCTCTTTCAGGCCAGGAGTGGTGGCTCACGCCTGTAATTCCAGCACTTTGGGAGGCTGAGGCAGGCGGATCACCTAAAGTCAGAAGTTCGAGACCAGCTGACCAACATGGAGAAACCCTGTCTCTACCAAAAATACAAAATTAACCAGGCATGGTGGTGCATGCCTGTAATCCCAGCTACTCGGGAGGCTGAAGCAGGAGAATCACTTGAACCCGGGAGGCGGAGGTTGTGGTGAGCCGAGATAGCGCCATTGCACTCCAGGCTGGGCAACAAGAGCCCAACTCTGTCTCAAAAAAAAAAAAAAAACAAAAACAAAAAACTCTTTCAATTCTAATATCCTGTTATTTCAACTTTATGTAAATGATTCAGGAAGAGATGCCAGAAAGAACAATGAGAAATAAGTAGCTATATCTAGTCCTTTTTCTGGCAATCTGGGAGTTCAAGTCCTTCCCTTCTTAATCTAACCTTAGATTTTTTTCCTTAAAGCATCTGCCAGCTGTTAACAAATTTTAAGAGTGTAAGGTTATTTTTGTTTGTTTCAAACAGGGTCTCGCTCTGTTTGAAGCTGGAAAGCAGTGGTGCAATCATGGCTTACTGCAGCCTTGACCTCGTAGGCTCAAAGAATTCTCCTGCCTCAGCCTCCCAAGAGGGTGAGATTACAGGGGCATATCACCATGCCCAGCTACTTTTTTTTTTTTTTTTTTTTTGTAGAGCCGTGGTCTTCCTATGTTGCCCGGGCTGGTCTCAAACTCCTGGCTTCAAGTGATCTTCCTGCCTCAGCCTCCCAAATTGCTGGGATTATAGGAATGAGCCACCACTCCTGGCTTACACAATCTTTTAGTATCCCTTATAGTCTTCGCCAGGCGTGGTGGCTCATGTCTCATAAACCCAGCACTTTGAGAGGTCGAGGCGGGAGGATCACTTAAAGCCATGAGTTCGAGACCAGTCTGGGCAACATGGCGAAACCCTATCTCTACCAAAAAAAAAATTAGCCAGATGTCGTGGTGCATGTCTGTAGTCCCAGATACTCAGGAGGCTGAGGTGGGGATCACTTGAGCCCAGCAGGTTGAGGCTGCAGTGAATAGTGATCACACCACTGCACTCCAGCCTGGATGACAGAGCAAGATCTGGTCTCAAAAAGAGATGATCAAAGTTAAACTTGGAGAAATTATGTTAAAGACTGAATAACTTTTGTTCAATATAATCAAAACATGTATTAGACTTTTATTTTCATATGCCAGTTTATAAAAATAGATATACAGCCTTTAACTTCTAGGTACTGACAATCTAAGACACAATATTTTTTAAAAATGTACAGGGTACAAAGACCAGAACAAAAACATGAATACAGCACTAATATTGGTAAAATATATTATGTGAACCTCCACTAGTTTGGGAAAACAAAACAAGCAAATAAAAAGCTATTGTTTGCCAGCGTTCTGAATAAGAACGTTGATGAAAATAATATACATAAAAACGAAAAAATAAGGCTGGGAGCAGTGGCTCATGCCTGTAATCCCAGCACTTTTGGAGGCTGAGGCGGGTGGATCATGAGGTCAGGATTTCGAGACCAGCCTGGCCAATATGGTGGAACCCCCTCTGTACTAAAAATATAAAAATTAGCCAGGCGTGGTGGCACGTGCCTGTAGTCCCAGCTACTTGGGAGGCTGAGGCAGAAGAATTGCTTGAACGCGGGAGGCAGAGGTTGTAGTGAGCTGAGATTGTGCCACTGCACTCCAGCCTGGGTGACAGAGATAGACTCCGTCTCAAAAAAAAAAAAAACCGGCCGGGCGCGGTGGCTCAAGCCTGTAATCCCAGCACTTTGGGAGACCGAGACGGGCGGATCACGAGGTCAGCAGATCGAGACCATCCTGGCTAACACGGTGAAACCCCGTCTCTACTAAAAAATACAAAAAACTAGCCGGGCGAGGTGGCGGGCGCCTGTAGTCCCGGCTACTGGGGAGGCTGAGGCAGGAGAATGGCAGGAACCCGGGAGGCGGAGCTTGCAGTGAGCTGAGATCCGGCCACTGCACTCCAGTCTGGGCGACAGAGCGAGACTCCATCTCAAAAAAAAAAAACCGGAAAAAAAAAAATAGCCTTCTTTCCTGCCAACATATCCTTTTATAAGAAACCTGATTATAATGAAACTTTCATATAATTTTCCTCCTTGAAGATACTTGACTTCTTTGACTTATATAGCTTGGAAGACCTATATCTCTCACACACACATACACACACACACACACACACACAGCATCTAGTATTTTATCTTATACTGATGAACTGCAAAAATAATCTGGCATTTCAATACTGGTCCAAGGTCTAATAACTTAATCACCAAATATTTGATAAGTGCTTATTATATTATTAACTCTATTAGGGATAACGTATCACATATGTTTGCATATAGCTTTGAAAACCTCCATTCTCTAAAAATTTCATAAATATCATAGCAGTGATATAGGCATTCTCTTCATCTTGTTCCCATCTTTACTGCAGTATCTTTGGTATTTTACCTTCAAGTATTTAACCCTCTTCTGGTTATTCTAATTCATTGCACATTAGAACTAGAGAACAGTGATAGAGAGAAAGGGAGGGAGGGAGGGAAGAGAATTTGGGAAAGATGACAATATTATTTGTCTGATCATATGATTATCTACCTAGAAAACTAGAGAATCAAATTAAAAGCTATGAGAGTTCAGGAAGATGTCCAGTTAGAAAATAAAATCACAAAAATTGATAACCTGCTGGGCATGGTGGCTCACGCCTGTAATCCCAGCACTTTGGGAGGCTGAGGCAGGTGGATCACTTGAGGTCAGGAGCTCAAGACCAGCCTGGCCAACATGGTGAAACCCCATCTCTACTAAAAATACGAAAATAAGCCAGGCATAGTGACGCATGCCTATAATCCCAGCTACTCAGGAGGATGAGGCGGAGAATCACTTGAACCTGGGAGGTAGAGGCTGCAATAAGCCAAGATCGTGCCACTGCACCCTAGTCTGGTCAACAGAGAAAAAAAAGGTAACCTACTTACATACAGTAGTAGCAAACTAGAAAATATAAAATATTACTTATACTTATTTGGAAAGAAACTACAGAAAATATATAAAATAGACTTGGCAGAAATACCATCTTTCTGGATGGGAATACTAAAAATTATAAAGGTTATTTAATATCTCAAAATTAATGTACAAATTTAATAAAATTTCAGTCAAAACTCAGAAGGGATTATTTTAGAAGAAGCTGACACTTGATTGATTCTAAAATTCATTTGAAAGAATAAGTGCGCCAGGAACAGTGAACAACACAGTTAAAAGAGAGTAGGTAGTAGGCAACGATAAGAAAATAGTTTGAAAAACAGGCTGGGGCCAAAGCATGGAATGTCATGACAGCCAGGGTAAGGAGTCTCACTAAAATCAGTAATCAGAGTTGCATGGTGATAAGTGTGGACTTTAAAGTCTAAGAGATAGGGTTAAACCACAGCTCAACATTTACTAGCTTGGAGACCTTGAGCAAGTTAAGTAACTTAAGAGTCTCATGTCCTCATCTGTAAAATAAAGATTAGAATTCTTATCTTAGAAGACTGTTAAAAGTAAAAGGGAAGGCAGGGTGCGGTGGCTCACACCTGTAATCCCAGCACTTTGGGAGGCGGAGGCAGGCGGATCACCTGAGGTCAGGAATTCAAGACCAGCCTTGCCACCATGGTGAAACCCCGTCTCTACTAAAAATACAAAAATTAGCAGGGTGTGGGGGCAGGTCCCTGTAATCTCAGCTACTCAGGAGGCTGAGGCAGGAGAATCGCTTGAACCCGGGAGGTGGAGGTTACAGTGAGCTGAGATCACGCCGCTGCATTTCAGCCAGGGTGATGCAAGGAGACTCCATTAAAAAAAAAAAAAAAAAAAGTAAAAGGGTAATACATATAAAGAGTTTAGTACAGTCCCCAACATAGGTTACTATTTAATTAGTAGCAGATAATGTTACTAGGCAATGAGTAACAGGCTTCTGAGGATGGTTAACTTAACAATGTTGGATAGAGAGGACACACCTGAGGGAGTGCAAGCAGGCTACTGTGATACCAAGCAAAAAGTAATAGCAGAGGAGAAAAAAGGAAATGATCATTGAAACTAGGATGGGAGCTGGTGCTAGGATGAATGAGAAGAAAGGAGAAAGGGATGAATGGATGACTACACAGAAAAAGGGACTGTTAACTGAGAGGAAGAGAAGGTTGAAAGGGTCAGATTTAATCCAGTACATATCATTCAATTTGGGACAGGACAGATACGGGGTAATGTCTAGTGAAAATAAGAGGGAGAGGAAGGGAAACAAAAAAAGTTTGAATTCCCGGTGATTAGAATTGAGTACCACTAAGACATATGGATGAGAGTGCTGCTTTCACAGAGAATACGATTGGTTCCAAGTAAGTTTCAAAGCCCATGGTTGACATTAGGGTTCATTCTTGGTGTTGTATATTCTATGGGTTTGGACAAATATATAATAACATGTTATCCACCATTATAGTATCATAAAGAATAATCTCATTGCCCTAAAGAATCCTCTGTGCTCTGCCTAGTCATCCTTCCCTTCCTCCTAACTCCTGGCAACCACTGATCCTTTTCACTCTCTCCATAGTTTTGCCTTTTTCATACAGCAGGAATCATACAGTGTATAGCCTTTTCAGAAGAGCTTATTCACTTAAAAATACGCATTTAAGGTTTCTCCATGTCTTTTCGTGGCTTACCAGCTCATTTCTTTTTAGCACTGAATCATATTTCATTGTTTAGTTGTACCACAGTTTGTTTATCCTTTCACCTACTGCAAGACATCTTGATTCCTTCCAACTTCTGGCAATTATGAATAAATAAACATCTGTGTACAGGTTTTTGTGTGGATCTAAGTTTTCAGTTTATTTGGGTTCACTTTCACTTTTTATTCTACATAAGTGTTTAAATTTTTTAGAAGTAAGTTTTTATATATTACTCATATAAGAAAATCATTTTGTAAAACTCCATATATGATTTTCCCCCCATATATGATTCTGACGCACACTCCTGGTTAAGGTCCACTGCCTAAGTTTTGGGAAACTACTGATACATAATAAACAAGTTATTTCAAATCATCAGGGAAAAGATGATTTATTCAACTATGTGATATTGACAATGGTTAAAACCTTAGTAAAGTTGGAAACCAAATACCAAAATAAATTATAGATGAAACAAGTATTTAAATATAACAACTAGGCTAGGTGCAGTGGCTCATGCCTGTAACCCCAACGCTCTGGGAGGACAGAGGTGAGGATCACTGGGGCCCAGGAGTTCAAGGCTGCAGTGGGCAATGACTGCACCACTGCACTCCTGCCTGGGTAATGGAGTGAAAACCTGTTTCTAAATAAATAAATAAATAAAGTAAATAAATAAGTAAATAAAACAGGAAAATTTTTTTTTCTATAATCTGATGAGAGGAATGCATTACTTACATAATGGAAAAGAGTAACATCTTCAACAACAAAAAATATTTACCAAAAAAAGAGTTTAATAGCCTCTATATGTAAAAAACTCTTGTAAATAAAAACATAAAAAATAAACGGCAAAAAAAAGAAGGCAGGGAGCAAGTGGAGGGAATGTACTAGGAACTTAAAATTGGAAAAACATAGTAAGTATATGAAAAGATGTTAAATCTCACACAAGTTATCAAAAAATGAAAAAATTTGAAAGAAATAATATTTTTCAACTATTCAATTGGCAAATATTAAGCAGTTATATCATAATTCCCAGTGATGATAAGTATAAGGAGAAAGAGGGGCCGGGCGCGGTGGCTCAAGCCTGTAATCCCAGCACTTTGGGAGGCCGAGACGGGTGGATCACGAGGTCAGGAGATCGAGACCATCCTGGCTAACACGGTGAAACCCCGTCTCTACTAAAAATACAAAAAAAACTTAGCCGGGCGAGGTGGCAGGCGCCTGTAGTCCCAGCTACTTGGGAGGCTGAGGCAGGAGAATGGCGTGAACCCGGGAGGCGGAGCTTGCAGTGAGCTGAGATCCGGCCATTGCACTCCAGCCTGGGTGACAGAGCGAGACTCCGTCTCAAAAAAAAAAAAAAAAAAAAAAAAAAAGTATAAGGAGAAAGATCCATTCACAAGTACTGATGGCAATAATCTAAAGATATAAATAAAATCTTTCTAAGGAACAATATATACCAAAGTTTAACTCAAGAAATACTAGGATATACCCTAAGGGAATAATAAGTATACACTGGTATACATATTATCTGAAAAATTCTATATGATGATTAACAAAAAATTAGTTAAACAGAGTACATCCTGGCCAGGCGCAGTAGCTCACACCTGTAATCCCAGCACTTTGTGAGGCCAACGCAGGCGGATCACCTAAGGTCGTGAGTTCAAGACCAGCCTGACCAACATGGTGAAACTCGATCTCTACTAAAAATAAAAAAAAATTGGCCGGGCGCGGTGGCTCAAGCCTGTAATCCCAGCACTTTGGGAGGCCGAGACGGGCGGATCACGAGGTCAGCAGATCGAGACCATCCTGGCTAATATGGTGAAACCCCGTCTCTACTAAAAATACAAAAAACTAGCCGGGCGAGGTGGTGGGCGCCTGTAGTCCCAGCTACTCGGGAGGCTGAGGCAGGAGAATGGCGTAAACCCGGGAGGCGGAGCTTGCAGTGAGCTGAGATCCAGCCACTGCACTCCAGCCTGGGCGACAAAGCGAGACTCCGTCTCAAAAAAAATAAATAAATAAAAATAAAAATAAAAATAAAAAAAATTAGCTGGGCGTGGTGGTGCACACCTGTAATCCCAGCTACTCAGGAGGCTAAGGCAGGAGAATGGCTTCAACCCGGGAGGCAGAGGTTGCAGTGAGCTGAGACTGGACCATTGCGCTCCAGGCTGGGCAAAAACAGCAAAAAAAAAAAAAGTGCATCCATTCAATGAACATTATAAAGACATTTCAAAAAAGAATATGTTATAGAAATATACATACCATGTTTTAAAAATTGCCCACAGATTTTTGTGTGGACAAAAATTATAGCAGGTTACAAAAATCATTCTTGTGTATTAAAGTTTATATCCAGCCTGGGCAACATAGCGAGACCTCGTCTCTACAAAAAAAATTTTAAAAATTAGCCTGGGCCAGGTGTGGTGGCTCACGCCTGTAATCGCAGCACTTTGGGAGGCTGAGGCAGGTGGATTACCTGAGGGCAGGAGTTTGAGACCTGGCCAACATGGTGAAAACCTGTCTCTACTAAAAATACAAAAATTAATCAGGCATGGTGGTGGGAGCCTGTAATCCCAGCTACCTGGGAGGCTGAGGCAGGAGAATCACTTGAACCTAGGAGGCAGAGGTTGCAGTGAGCGGAGATCACACCATTGCACTCCAGCCTGGGCAACAAGAGCGAAACTCCATCTCGAAAAAAAAAAAAGGGAGAAGGATAGATGAGTACTGAGCCAGATCTTTAGTGTCCAGAATGTAACAAATATAAGAAGAGTATTTGAATAGTTGGAATTCTACCAATGAAGCTTACAGTTGACTATAAAACACTGCAGCATTTGGTTTGCCTGGTAATTCATGGTGATATGTATCTGAGAAATGAGATAAAGTATGACAGAGTGCAAGAGTACTGGGTTTAGAATTTTAAGATAAAAATCATGAGATGTCCAGATATCTTAGACAAGGTATTTATTCTTCCAAAGGTACCTTCCAGCTCTGAAGGTCTGTGATATCAATAATGGTTAGTTAAGTGTAAATTTTATATTAAAAACACTTTGGACAACTTTTCTAATCCCTCATCTAGATAAAAATGACCATTCCCCTTCTTTCTCCCTTACTGTACCTCACACTTATTTCTATTGTAATACCCATCAGTGTACTCATTTCTTTACCTGTCTTTTCTTCCTATAAATTTTTGATTCTACTAAGGGCAGGGATCACAGTTTTTTTTTTTTTTTTGGAGATGGAGTCTTGTTCTGTCACCCAGGCTGGAGTGCAGTGGTGTGATCTCAACTCATTGCAACCTCCGCCCCCTGGGTTCAAGCAATTCTCCTGCCTCAGCCTCCCAAGTAGCTGAGACTACAGGTTCACACCAATACACCCAGCTATTTTTTGTATATTTTTTTTTTTTAGTAGAAATCGGGTTTCACCATATTGGTCAGGCTGGTCTCGAACTCCTGACCTCAGGTGATCCACCTGCCTCGGCCTCCCAAAGTACTGGGATTACAGGTGTGAGCCACCGCGCCCAGCCATTATATTCTAATACCTAGAACAGTGCCTGGCACAAAGTACACACTTAACAGGTTGGAAGGAAAAGACAGGCTTGGGGAGGAGATGCAGGGAGAGGGAGAGTCAGACAGAAAGGAAGCTGGAGAAAAAGAGTAAGAGGAAGGGAGGGAAAGGGGGAGTGAGGAAAATTCTAATACCTGCAGTACAGTTCAGATGAGCTTTAGAAAGGTAATAAATGGACCAGGCCAGGCTCAACGCCTGTAATCCCAGCACTTTGGGAGGCCTGGGTGGGAGGATCACTTGAGGTCAGGAATTTGAGACCAGCCTGGCCAACATGGTGAAACCCCGTCTCTACTAAAAATATAAAAAGTAGGCAGCCATGGTGGCGGCCACCTGTAGTCCCAGCTACTCAGGAGGCTGAGGCAGGAGAATCGCTTGAACCTGGGAGGCAGAGGTTGCAGTGAGCTGAGGTCATGTCACTGCACTCCAGCCTGGGCGACAGAGCGAGACTCTGTCCTGAACAACAACAAAAAAAGGTAATAAATTACTATCATCTTTGGGTATTTTCTGTCAAACGCAGTTTCACAATTACTCTGGTCTGCTATATGCTGGTTTAGACAACAGTAATTTACCTTATCATTAAACAAGATTATAGTTATTAAGACTCTATTTTAAGAGGCAAAAGATCTTTATATGACTACCTTCATTTTGAAGCAGCATGTTAGTAAGCAGCTGAAAAACACAGGGAACATATTACATTCTCTACAGAGAACCCATAATGCCTAAGCCTTATGTCTTATACATAAAATACCCTCAATATTAAGAGGATAAAAAAGTTATTGTGTAATTATATTTTATAAAAATTAAATTCTGGCTGGGCATGGTCGCTCACGCCTGTAATCCCAGCACTTTGGGAGACCGAGGCAGGTGAATCACCTGAGGTTAGGAGTTTGAGACCAGCCTGACCAACATGGCAAAACCCCATCTCTACTAACATCTCTACTAAAAATACAAAAATTGTCCACGCATGGTGGCGCATGCCTGTAGTAACAGCTACTCGGGAGGCTGAGAGAGGAGAATCGCTTGAATGCAGGAGACACAGGTTGCAGTGAGCCAAGATTGTGCCACTGCACTCTAGCCTGGGTGACAAAGCAAGACTCCATCTCAAAAAAAAAAAAAAAAAAAAACCCCCAAAAAACAAAAATTCCCTTGACTGTGATAATTGTTTTGAAGTTATATAAGAAAATGTCCTTAGGAAATATATAGAGAAGTAATTATGGGAAACAGGGTATACAGTCTACAACATACTCTCAAATGATTAAGAAAAATACATAAATAATGTATGGATGAACACACATATAATAGAGAAAGAAAAGGGAGAAAAAGAAAAAAAGAAGTGAAGCAAAACATTAACAATTGTGAATGTAGGTAGTGGATATACTATCCTTGCAACTTTTCTTTAAGTTTGAAATTACGTCGAAATAAAATATTACCCAAAAAGTTCATGCTAACCTATTTACAAATATAGAGTAATAGTTATTAGTCAAAAGCATATAAAAGGACACTCACATAGAATTGAACATTCCCATTAGGGCAGTAAAACAAAAGCCAATCGCAAACATGGATTTCATTCGAACCTGTAATGAGACAAACAAATTGTCATTTTATACCAAAAAAACCACATCTAAAGCATATCTCAAAAGTTTTGGTTTCATGTCATTTTTTTAAAAAGTACTCCTTAGCAGTTCAAGACCAACCTGGCCAACATGGTGAAACCCCATCTCTACTAAAAATACAAAAATTAGCTAGGTGTAGTGGCAGGTGCCTGTAATCCCAGCTACTTGGGAGGCTGAGGCAGGAGAATCTCTTGAACCCGGGAGGCGGAGGTTGCAGTGAGCCGAGATTGTGCCACTGCACTCCTGCCCCGGGATACAGAGTAAGACTCTGCCTCAAAAAAAAAAAGTACTCCTTAGCAAAAAGCTATAGTTTTATGTTGGCTAACCCACCCTTCACCTCCAATTCCTCTTCTTGCCACCCAGTGAGGAAGAATATTGGGGTGACTTTGTGGCCCAATTCTGGCCAATGAGTTAATAAGTACTGGCAAAAGGCCTCTCAGTAAGTAAAAGAGAACTATTGCACAGTTCAGGTGTCCTGTGTTAAATATATAGAAGTGAAAATCAAGCTATATAATTAGCCTATCTATGCTTTAGGAAGACATGCTCAAATAAAGCCTACTCTTAATAAATAATGAGGAAATTGGTAATGAAATCACTCTTCCTTATACTTCATGGTATGCCAGATAGTGAGAACAAAAGGTCTCTTAAAGAACAGAAAAGCCAGGCACAGTAGCTCACACCTGTAATCCCAGCACTTTGGGAGGCCAAGGCAGGTGGATGGCTTGAGCTCAGGAGTTCAAGACCAGCCTGGGCAACATAGCAAGACCCCATCTCTACAAAAAAATACAAAAATAAACCAGGCATGGTGGCACACGCCTGTAATCCAAGCTACTTGGGAGGCTGAGGTAGGAGGAGCATGAAAGCCCAGGTGGCAGAGGTTGCAGTCAGTCGAGATAGAGCCACTGTACTCCAACCTTGGTAATAGAGCAAGACTCTGTCTCAAAAAAAGAAAAAAAAAAAAAAGACTGGGCAGGGTGCAGTGGCTCACGCCTATAATCCCAACACTCCGGGTGGCTGGGGCAGGAGGATCCATCACTTGAGCCCAGGAATTCAAGATCAGTATGGGCAAGATGGCAAGACCTCATCTCTACAAAAAAAACATTAAAAATTAGCCAGGCATGGTGTACTCCTGTAGTCCCAGCCACTTGGGAGGCTGAGACAGGAGGATCCCTAGGGCCCAAGAATTCACAGTGGCAGTGAGCTCTGATCGTGCTACTACATTCCAGCCTGGGTGACAAAGCTAGACCCTGTCTCTAAAAAAGAAACAAGAACACAAGACAGTAATAAAAGCCATTTATAATGTTCCAACTCCTATATTGGGATTACACATATCACCATAAAACCAAAGATTCAGCATTAACATAAGCAAGAAAAAGAAAATAAACTACTTCATTTGAAAACACAAGAGGGAACTAAGAACTGTGTGAAGAGGACAAATTATGACCTCTGAGACAGTCTAAAAAAGCTATTTATAGTATTAAAATGAAGTTTAAGAGCAGGAGCATATTTTCACTTCCATTTGGTCCAGGAACACCCATGATATTATTTATAGCCTTCACAAGTGATAAATTTCTGAAAAGGTGAGTGCAACGCACTTGATGTAAATCAGTCTTTTGCTAAAAACATTATGTGGTTAACCATGAAGTTATATTTAGGTCTCTTACCATTGATAGATCTCTGTTGTTATTCTTCAGTTTCTCTTCTTGTCTCTCTGCAATGAATTAATGAGATGGTTAATACATACAATGCTGAGCACAAAGCAGCTGTTAAATAAACTGTCACTGGTTGGTGATTACAAAAGTACTCTATCTCAATATCATTTAATAAGATGATGAAAACACCGGGGATAGTATACATTTTGTACTCAGAAGATTCAAATTCAGCAGAGCACCAAAATATTTCAATTTAAATAAATACAATCTTTAGAGTTTTTTTGAAATTACCTCTGGCATTAAATGTCTTAACTCTGTACATTAATATATATGCTTATGTTACACCAATGGGAATTGCTAGTTAATTTGTAAATACAATGATTGTACTTAGATGTCTCAAATTAGTTATCCTTCTCTTAAATTTTCTCCCTTTTTTCAATTTCTCCAAAATGGCATATAGTCTAAAATTATAAGCCAGTTGATAGGATGAACTTAAAATTCAGGTTCTAGCTGGGCAATGCCAGCACTTTGGGAGGCTGAGGTGAACACCACTTGAGGCCAGGAGTTCAAGACCATCCTGGGTAACATAGCAAGACCCTGTCTCTACAAAAAATTTACAAATTAGCCAACCATGATGGTATGCCCCTGTAGTCCCAGCTACTGGGAGGCTACAGTGGGAGGATTACTTGAGCCCAGGAGTTTGAGGCTGCACTGGGCCATGAACGCATCACTGTGCTCCAGCCTGGGCGACAGGGTAAGACTCTGTCTTAAAATAAAAAAAACAAAAAACTATGCATTCTCTAAGTAGTGAACTTTTAGAATACAACATCTATGAAATTTGAGAAAATTTCATGGAAAGAATAATCTGGAAATATGCAGAAGATACATTTATATTTAGAATGATTTATTTTCCAAGGTGACTAGCAAAAGGGAAAATTAAAAGTCAGAAAAGGAATACTCCAAAAATGGAGCTACATTTCTTGTGGCTATTGGAATAAACTAGCAGCAATGATGACATCCATCTGACCACAGAGTCAGTAGACCTTCAGCCAATCCAAATAACACAGAAAACGGCCTAGAATGAATGTATAAATTCAGGGCCCCAAATATATTAAATTTCAAAAATTTCCTCTCATATTTAAATCCAGGTCATGAAGAAAAAAGGCCAGGTGTGGTAGCCGACATCTGCAATCCCAGCTCTTTGGGAGGCTGAATTAGGAGGATTGCTTGAGCCCAGGAGTTCAAGGGCAACACAGAGAAACCCCATCTCTACAAAAAAAACTTAAAAATTAGCCAGGCATGGTGGTATATGCCTATAGTCTGAGTTATTCAAGGAAGCTGAGGCAAGAGGAGTTAAGGGTTGCAGTGAGCCATGAACATGGCACTGTACTTCAGCCTGGGCTGACAGAGAGTAACCCTGCCTCAAAAACAAACACAAAACAAAACAAAACTAAAAAAGAAAAGAAAAGAGATACTTATCCCACTCAGACAAGCTTCAGAATGTCTGCCCGCCCTTTCCCACCCACCTTCTGGGGATATCTGCCTGGCATCATAGCTAGTTGAAGGGTTAGCCTCATGAAGATTTATAACATCCTCTGTCCTACTACTGCTGACCCAAGAGGCAGTCAAACCATAGGCCTATGGCATAAAAAGATCGGCTGGACCAATTAGATTCCCCTCTCAGGAATTTATGCTAGAAAATGTTGGTAAAATAAATCAATTAACTATGGGAACAGAAATAGAAAAGTTACAATATAGTACTGGCTCCAAAACTTAATTTGCCTAAGAATTATATGGACAGCTTGTTTAAAAAAAGAAAAAGAAAAAAGTAGACTCCTGGGTCCCACATCCAGAGATCCTGATTCAGTAAAGTCTGGGAGTAATACTTGGAACCCTTCATTTTTCGTAAGTATCTCAAGCAATACTGATGTAGGTAGTCTATAGATCACACTATGAAAATACTGAGATAGAACCCCAGGACACAAGCATCTGGAGCGGATATTCCTAAGGGGTTGGCGGCAGGGAAGGACACAGGGAAGGTTAGGTGAAGGCAAAAGCTGAATGCCAAAAAAATTAGTGAAATCTTACAGTGAAGATCCCTGTCTGACTTTTTCTCAAGACTTGCTCTGCTTGTAGGACTTGCTTTACCACGGTTCCTGCCTTACTGTAACCACTTAGTTCAGCTTTGCCTGAGTTTCTCATCACGTATATCCTTCAAATAAACCCTTTATGACTTCTTTATTTGGAATGCAACAAAACAAACTATATAAAATTCATATGCCAAAAGTAAATTCATTTTTCTTCTATAAGAGGGAAATGCAAAATAGCCAAAACATTTGCTTCTGAAATTAAGAACTGGGAACATCAAATCTTCAATTAAAAAGCAAAAGACACTTCCACTGCAGATTCATGGTTCTTTCAAGGATGTTATCAAAGAGCTTCACCTAGTGAAATCAATGACATTTCGCTTCTCTGGAACACTGAATATTGCTGGCTGCTTCCCTCTTACTGAAAACTCCCTTCTTTCAGAGCAGTGGCTTTACTCTTTATGCCCCCTTTTCCCCCAGATACTATATATATATTTGTAAATAAGCTCAAGTGAGGAATCTGGGCTAAGAAAACGTAAGGGTTAGATAATAACAAAACCATAGAGGATCCGTACATAAAAATACATTTAATTGGTCCTATAAACTTGCTGGAGATGAACAGCAAATCTCATTCTAGGCTTAACAGCAGCCAATTCAAAGGAAAACAAAAATCAGTTTGAGCACAGTGTCAGTAAGATAAAATAAATCAATTACTTATGAGAACTGCTACTTTTCCTGACAATGAAAACTAATAGAAACAGTTTCCACAATTTCTTATCGAAAGACAATTGTGTAATGTTGTGGATGTTTTTTAATATATTCCATAGTAATACTATAACAAAGTGTATGATACCTGGCTGAATTTTTCATAATAAGCCTAACAATGCAAATGCCAAGGCGAAATACAGTAAAAGCATTTTATGAAGTCCAAAATAATCCAGTTTAGGTTTACAGATTTCTGATAGTCTGGCTTAATCTAAGATTAAAATGTACAAATCTAGAGAATGGATAGATCATCTTTCAAGCAATTCCTCATAAATATTACATCTCATAATTTCTAGTAAGATTCTGATAAGCAACTCTTCATAAATACTACTTCTTTTTTTTTGCAACAAAGTTTTGCTCTTGTTGTCCAGTCTGGAGTGCAATGGCACGATCTCAGCTCACTGCAACCTTCGCCTCCCACCTGCCGGATTCAAGTGATTCTCCTGCCTCAGCCTCCCAAGTAGCTGGGATTACAGGCATGCGCCACTATGCCTGGCTAATTTTTGTATTTTTAGTAGAGATAGGGTTTCGTCATGTTGGTCAGGCTGGTATTGAACTCCTGACCTCAGGTGATCCACCCGTCTTGGTCTCCCAAAGTGCTGGGACTACAGGCGTGAGCCACCACGCCCAGCCATAAATACTATTTCTTATAACTTCTGATGAGATTTTTTTTTGGGTGAGCAAACAATTCAGGGTTGCACTCCATGTTAAGATCATTTGAATTCAGATACTCTGTGTTGCCAATTTAAGGACAGAGGATAATCTGCCTTCCATTCTTATATCCTTCCTATTCTTTATAGCAAAGGTACTTGAAAGAGTTGTCCATGTTCAATGTCTTCATTTTCTCACTGTCTGCATTCTCAATGTCTGCATTCTCTCCTTCAGCTATATGATCTGGCTTCTGTCCCCCATCATGCCACTGAAACCATTTTTGCTAAAAGCACTAATAACCTCCATTTCTTAGACATTTACCATCATCATCAGGTCCTTCCTCCTCCCTGACACTCTCCTCTCAACTTCTGTGACACTACTACTTTCCAACTTATCTGGCAATACTTTTTCAGAACTTTACTTCTTCTGTTGTTCCTGAAATTTCTGTTCCTCAAGACTCTCGGCCGACACGGTGGCTCACGCCTATAAGCCCAGCACTTGGAGAGGTTGAGGCAGGCGGATCACCTGAGGTCAGGAGTCTGAGACCAGCCTGGCTAACTTGGGGAAATCCCGTCTCTACTAAAAATACAAAAATTAGCCAGGTGTGGGGTGCATGCCTATAGTCCCAGCTACTCGTGAGGCTGAGGCAGGAAAATCGCTTGAACCCAGAAGGCGGAGGTTGCAGTGAGCCAAGATCACACCACTGCACTACAGCCTGGGAAACGAGTGACACTCCATCTCAAAAAAAACAAAACAAAACAAAACAAGCAAACAAACAAAAAAGTACTTATCATCCTGCATAGTAATCACTTATTTTCTGGTCTATTTTCCTTCTCTAAACACAGTTCATAAAAATAGAATCTTTTTCTACTTTGTTTCTCCAATGCTGTTAGGGGTAACTGACACATACAGAGTAAATGTTCAATAGCATTTTCCCATAGAATTAAGTAAACAGACCACTTAAAAAACATCCAGGATCGCTATACTAACTGAAAAACTAATCAGAACAGGAACTGACATAATCTAATTGCATGGAATTCTCCCCTGGGCTGTAACAGCAGTGACCTAGGTATACAGACACAGTTTCTGAAACAAATACACAATCTCACAATAATTTTTTTCCTAATTTCAGAATCAAGAAACATCATAACATATAAAAACAAATCATATACAATCCCTATGAATTTCCTTTTGGAAACAGAATTACTTAAATTCTAAGTTACACTAAAAAACGAAAAACATATGATATGTTCATTATTTCTCCAAGTATATCAAAATTACTCAGAAAATTTCCTACCCCTTGGTGGATTTCCATCACTAGTCAGTACTCAGTAAGGAAGCCATGGAAACAACGAATACAAGTAAGACTTAAGTGGAAATAATCATCTCAGATATAAAAAAAATATGCTTTTACAAACTATGCCAAAAACCCTCAGCCAAGTTCAAAAGCCACAACTGTCATTTTACAAAACTCAAATTCCAAAGCTAAGAGCAAAAATAGAGGAACTGCTTAAATTTGTCCTGTATACCTCACGAAATGGGTAAGAATCAAGTGAGATAAAGAATGCACGTGCTTTATAAACCATAAAATCATAGAAATGTGAGTTATCACTATTAATAATTTTATTATAGTTTCGTTATCTAAGAATTAATTTTTTTCCAAGAAAAACCAAATTTCATTTTGACTAATATCTCATCTTACCTATTTTCTTTTTCTGTTGTCGACCAGCTGACTCTGTTATTGTTTCCTTCTTCTTTTCCACTGTAAACAACATAGTAACATAGTAAAAATTAACTGGACTATACCAAAGAAACAAAGGATGCTTTATTACAGCTGAACCAATGAAAAAAGCTTGCAAGAAAGTTACACAGTGACTGATTATGGTCATGATTAAGTTAACTGGTCCACTCTCACAGCTACTGATGGTAAAAGGTAGATGCAACATTCTAAGAATGAAACAACAATTCAAAGCATCATTAATCAAATACCCATAAAGAATTGTATTGATACGATCATAATGAAAACAGACCATCAGCTGAGGATGATTACCTTAGCTAGCGTCAAAGCACAATTTTCAAATTCTGCTCTCTCAGATAACTAGGTTAATTGTAATTCCATTATCTTATGACAAATGGTAGAAATTTATTCACTCAGTTATTCGTTGCCTAAATAACTCTAAGCAGATGAAAAAAATATGCTCCCTACCTTCTAAAGAATACTTTAGTCAGGGGAGATAATCAAATGACAATTACAGTAATGTGACAAGATAGATATATGCACACTGCAGGAAAATCAGGAGAGCCAGAAAAGCTAAGACCAGCCAGACGCAGTGACTCACACCTGTAACCCCAGCACTTTGGGAGCCTAGGCGGGCGAATCACCTGAGGTCAGGAGTTTGAGACCAGCCTGGCCAACATATAGTGAAACCCCATCTCTACTAAAAAACATACAAAACTGAGCTGGGCGTAGTGGCATATGCCTGTAATTCCAGCTGTGTGGGAAGCTGAGGCAGGAGAATCACTTGAACCCAGAAGGTGGAGGTTGCAGTGAGTCAAGATCGCACCATTCCACTCCAGTCTGGGCGACAGAGCGAGACTCTGTCTCTCAAAAAAAAAAAAAAAAAAGACCAATTTTTCTGATGCATTTCAATTACTATCAAGATTACATAACAATAAGCTTTTGAAAAAGAAATAGTGGACCAGGCGCGGTGGTTTACACCTGTAATCCCAGCGCTTTGGAAGGCCAAGGCAGGTGGATCACGAGGTCAAGAGATCCAGACCATCCTGGCCAACATGGTGAAAACCCATCTCTACTAAAAATACAAAAATTAGCTGCGCGTGGTGGCACATGCCTGTAGTCCCAGCTACTTGGGAGGCAGAGGCAAGAGAATTGCTTGAACCCGGGAGGCAGAAGTTGCAGTGAGCCAAGATCTCACCACTGCACTCCAGTCTGGCGACAGAGCGAGACTCCATCTCAAAAAAAAAAAAAAAAAAAAAAAAGGAAAAGAAAAGAAAAAGAAAAAGAAATAGTATAACGTATTTATATTATATTTTCTATCTTTAATCTCCTGTAAATGGACTAGGGATATGTCAAAAATTGCCTTTACTTAGTTTATTTATATTAACTGTTACCCATATTATTTTAGTATGCTAATAGCAAACAGTACGGTATAAGTATCATTTCTAAAACCTACATTAAAGAGAATTAGCAGGTAGAACTCTTTCCCTTAGTACAAGAAGTCTGTCCCTGAATTCTAAAAGCAAAATTAGTATCACTGCTTTATCTAAGAATTGTAAAATTCAATTTGACTCCAATATTGCAAATGAAATTTAAAGGGTTGGCCAAAATAAAATATGTGATTTATGTGATTTGTGTGTGTGTGTGTGTGTGTGTGTGTGTGTGTGTGTGTGTGTGTGTGTGTACAGTTTATGTATGTTCTGGGAGACTGAGTAACAGATACTGTTCTAGGTAAACAAAAAGATAAAGAGATAGGCCAGGCATGGTGGCTCACACCTGTAATCCCAGCACTTTGGGAGGGTGAAACAGGAAGACTGCTTGAGCCCAGGAGTTTGGGATCAGCCTGGGCAACATGGCAAGACTCTGTCTCTATAAAAAATTTAAAAATTAGCTGAGTGTGGTGGCACATGCCTATAGTCCCAGCTACTCAGAAGGCTGAGGCAGGAGGAGCTCTTGAGCCTAGGAGCTTGAGGCTGCAGTGAGCTGTGTTTGCTCCACTGCACTCCAGCCTATGAGAGAGAGAAATCCTGTTGCCAAAATAAAATAAAATAAAACACAACATCATGTATACGGAAAGAGCGAGAGAAAGATTTTGAATGAACATACTAGTGAGAGATCATAAAAGAAAAATGTCAAATTTCACATTTTAAGATGTTATAAAAACAACATTTTATGTTGGGTGCAGTGGCTCAGGTCTGTAAGCCCAGCACTCTGAGAGGCCAAGATGGGAGGATTGTTGCAGTTCAGGAGTTCGAGATCAGCATGGGCAACATGGCGAAACCTTGTCTCTACCAAAACTACAAAATCAGCCAGCCATGGTGGTGCACTCCTGTGGTGCCAGCTGCTCAGGAGGCTGAGATGAGAGGATCACAGGAGCCCAGGAAGTCGACACTGCAGTGAGCCATGATTGGGCCACTGCACTCCAACCTGGGTGACACAGTGAAACCCTGTCTCAAAAAAATAAATAAATAAATAATAAACATTTTTATTAAAATGTTATAAGGATAACATTTCAAAAGACAAAATGGATTTAGAAAACACTTAATGTTTTATTCTTTATCCTTACTATTAAACAAAGAAACAAAAATATTTCTTTCCCACCCCAGAAGGACTGTAACACAACTACTTGGCATTTAATCATGACTGCATAGAAAACAGGGCAATAAAAAGACAGAAGGCTACAGAATAGAAACATAAGACAATTTCATAAACATTAGTCTGGTCTTCTAGCAGACCAGATTGAGACTAGATAAACTGTTTTTAGGGATACATTAATCTAATGTTTTTCAAACTTCATGAGGTTGTGATGAAACCTTGGTGTGTTGATATTTATTCATCAGAATCTTACCTGACAACAAGAAGTAGAAATGTCAGAGTTGACAAAAATAAAAGATGTCTACTATAAAACGCATTTCTGTCCATGACCTGGTATTCCTGCATTCTGAATTCCAGAGTTCTGCCAAACAGTTTATAGATTGTTCTAAAAGATTTATCCTATTTTACCGTAAACAACATAACTCATACTTCACAGCAATTTATACTTAGTAAATGCTCTCAAATAAACAAATGTGTTACAAGAATCAAGTTATATATACTGTACTGTAATCTTTCTCATTTATTGAAGTATCCTTTCATTAGTATATATTATAATAGTAACACAATAAAAGGAGACCCACTGATATTCAGAGTACATCTATAAGCCCAGTGACCATCTGAGTCAACCAACTCACTACCTTTAAGAAAGCATTTTCTTTTGCTAAAGGCAGCTCAGTAGGACTGCTTTTTGGATATCAGTATTCTTTTAAAAATGCCAAGGACCAGATCAGCACAAGCAAAGTAACCTATATCAAATTCTGATTCAAACCTCTTTATATTTTTTGATGTTCTTCAAAAACCCTATATACTTCCCTTGCTTAAATTCATACTAAGTATCAAAAGGAATTCTGTATTTGCAATTAAGACATTTGTTCAAAGAGGAAATTTACCGTATGTTTTTCCTTTTTAATATTCCTCATGCTAAATATAATAGCTGTGCATTTGATTATACATTTCAGAGACAGAATTTGTGGCTGCTCATTTTATATTGTACTTGCTATGGTAAACTCAACACATAGCAAGCAATCAAATATTTCAATTGATCATATAAAAAAAAATAATACATGCTTACTGAGTTTTGGTAGATTATCCGGAGTAGAGGACCTAAGACCACAAGAAATGCCATGAGTCATTCCAATCATCAACCTACCTCATACTTACCTTCAAAGGAAGTATATGAAGAAATTATAGTAAAATTGCAACTATAGACGTGTAAACTGGCAAATGTATTACTTTGTTTTGTTTTTGTTCAAGATTGGATCTCACTCTGTCACCTAGGCTGGAATGCAGTGGCCCAATTTCCCATCTCTGCTCACTGCAAACTCCACCTCCTGAGCTCAAGCAATCCTCCCACCTCAGCCTCCCAAGTAGTTGGGACCACAGACACACGCCACCGTGTCAGGCTAATTTTTTGTATGTTTTGTAGAGATGGGGTTTTGCCATGTTGCCCAGGCTGGTCTTGAACTCCTGAGCTCAAGCAATCTACCTGCCTCAGCCTCCCAAAGTGTTGGGATTACAGGTGTAAGCCACTGCGCCTGGCCTCAACGGTATTACTTTTGCAGTGTACAGTGAAGGAGACTTCATTTATTTCTATAATGTAAATAATTAAAGACAAGGCAATATTGTAGATACCAGTGAAGCTCAAAATCCATAGGGCAAATCCATATTATATAAATATTTACGGTATGAGTATATTCAAACAAATTTGAAGCTAAATTTGTTTTGTATTTCATAAAACTACTCAATGATATAAATGACATGAAGAAATGTATACAGGGATGCCACTGCGTGCTGCTAACTAGCATAGGATCAATCATAGCAGAACAATTTTTCACAAAGAATACATGTGATGTTATGCTATACAGATAATTTATTCAATATACATTTATCAAGTATCTAATATGTGCCAGGCACTGCATTAGATACTGTGGATACAATGGCCTTTGTCTTCATAGAAATTACAGTTTTGTTGAGGAGAGACACATTACCATGATGACCATAATCATATATAGGTAAAACTGCAATTGTTACAAACACTCTAAGGAGAGGTATGTGGATAAATCATAAACTATGATAGGAAGATTTGGCCCCGTCTGGGAGACTGGATAAGATCTGAAGAATGTGTAGGATTTTACTAAACAAAATGAGAAGGGAAAATTATTCCAGATAGGAGGAACAACAGATACAAAGTGCCTGTAGTAGGAAACCATAAGACTAGCCCAGAGAACAGAAAAAAGGCATGAATGAATAGAGAATAGGGAGCAAGAGAGAACATGATACAAGACGTAGCCAGGAGAAGGAAGGGTGGTGCCATACCGTGCTGGACCTTACAGGCCACATGTTCATCCTAAAGCAATTGTGAAGAAATTGAAAGGTTTTAAGAAGGACAAGTAACATAATCAGATTTGTGTTTTAAAACATTACCCTAGATGCATTATAGGGGACAAATTTGAGTGGGTGCAGGTGGACCAGAGAGGAGGTTACTGCAGCAGATTAAATGAAATATAATAGAAGTTTAGACTAGGTGGTGGTAGGAGAAATGGAGAGATGTGAAATGATCTGAAAACTAATCAGGAAAACAGGAATAGGGCTTGGTAACGGACTGCATATATGGGGCAAAAGAAGAAAGCATTCAAATCAATAAATGTTTATTAAACATTCACTATGTGCCAGTCAGTGTTCTAGGTAAACAGGATACATAGGTAACAACAACAAAGAACCCTGCCCTAGTGGAGTTTTCATTCTAGCAGGTAGAAATACACAACAAACAATAATATGATAAATAAGTAAATCATACAGTATATTAGAAAGTAATAAAAGCAACAGAAAAAAATAGAGCAGGGTAAGGAATATTAGGAGTAGGGGAGATTGGCAGGTGGCAGGGTTTTTTTTTTTTTTTTTTTTTTTTTTTGAGACGGAGTCTTGCTCTGTCCCCCAAGCTGGAGTGCAGTGGCATGATGTTGGCTCACTGCAAGCTCTGCCTCCCGGGATCATGCCATTCTTCTGCCTCAGCCTCCTGAGTAGCTGGGACTACAGGCGCCCGCCACCGCGCCCGGCTCATTTTTTGTATTTTTAGTAGAGACAGGGTTTCACCGTGGTCTTGATCTCCTGACCTTGTGATCCGCCCGCCTCGGCCTCCCAAAGTGCTGGGATTACAGGCGTGAGCCACCGCGCCCGGCCTGCAGTTTCAAATAGAGTGGTCAACTTAAGCATCAGGGGTGATGTTGGAAAAAAGATTTGAATAAGGTAAAAGGATTAGCCCAGCACATACTGTAGGGAAGAACATTTCTAGGCAGAAGGAACAACCACTAGAAAGGTCTCAGCACAGTATGGCCAGTATGTGTAAAGAACAGCAAGTTGGACAGTGTGGGTAAAGTAGGGTAAGTGAGAAGAAAGAGTATCAGAGTGGTAAAAAGGAAGCTCTGTAGGCCATTATAAGGATGCTGGCTTTTCTGCTGAGTGAAAGGGACATGACCTAATAGGCTTTTAAAAAGATTATTCTGGCTGTCATCTTGAGAACAGACTTCAGGAAGACAGGAACGCTTGTTGGAGACTGTTGCAATAATCCACCCAAAAGATCACAGTGCTTAGACCACAGTGGTTAACACTGGAGCTAATGAAAAATGGTCAAATTCTGGGTATCGGAAGCTCTCTGAACCTTTACTGGTTTAGGGTATTTCCCCAAAAAGGAGACCCCACAGTATCTGCAGACAAACTAGATGTGGGTTTTAAGAAGAGTAAAAGATAACTGCCCAAGAATTATGGCCTGAGCAAGTGGAAGGACAGAAATGCCATAGACCAAGATAAAGAAGGTTACAAATGACACAGGCTTAGACATGAGGAACAAGTATTCAATTTGGGACGTGTTGGGATTGGGATGTCCACCAAACATTCTAGCTGAGATAACAAATTCATGCATGGATATGTGAATCTTGCATTAAGGAGAGAGGGTTACATATATTTGGGAGTCACTGGCCAATACAGCTGAAAGATAAGTTCACCAAGGAAGTGAATGTAGAGAAAAAACCTAAATTTCTTTTTTTTTTTTTTTTTTTTTTTTTTTTGAGACGGAGTCTTGCTCTGTCGCCCAGGCTGGAGTGCAGTGGCTGGATCTCGGCTCACTGCAAGCTCTGCCTCCCGGGTTTACGCCATTCTCCTGCCTCAGCCTCCCGAGTAGCTGGGACTACAGGCGCCCGCCACCTCGCCCGGCTATTTTTTTGTATTTTTTAGTAGAGACGGGGTTTCACCGTGTTAGCCGGGATCGTCTCTCGATCTCCTGACCTCGTGATCCGCCCATCTCGGCCTCCCAAAGTGCTGGGATTACAGGCTTGAGCCACCGCGCCCGGCCAAAAAAACCTAAATTTCATGTCACCCCCAACAACAGGAGGTCAAGAAATGAAACCAACAAGTAAACTGCAGAAGAATGATCAGTAAGGGCTGGGCACTGTGGTTCATGCCTGTAAATCCCAGCACTTTGGGAGGCCTAACCAGGAGGATCGCTTGAGCCCAGGAGTTTGAGATCAGCCCTGACAACAGAGCAAGACCTCATCTCTCCAAAATATTAGCCAGTCATGGTGGCGTGCGTCTGTAGTCCCAGCTACTCAGGAGTCTGAGGCAGGAGGATCGCTTAAGCCTGGGAGGTCCAGGGTGCAATGAGCTGTGGGGGGTGACAGAGTGAGACCCTGTCTCAAAAAAAAAAATTAAATTAAAAAGTAAAAAATAAAAAAAGGATGACCAGTAAGACACAGAGCAGCAAAACTGAGAGTATGGTATCCTGGAAGCCAAATTAATAAAGCATATCAAGGTTTCTGGTTTACACTACTGGAAGCATGGAGGTACCCATCACCAAAATAGGGAAATCCTGGAAGAGTATCTTGTTTGTGAAGGTAAAGATAAGGAGTTTGGCTCAGATATGCTGAGGTACATAATCAACATTGAGTAAATGAAGGAACAGTAAGCTGTAATTTTAAAAGCCTGAGTCTGGTCTCTATTCTTTGTTTGCTCTGTGACGTAAGTTGTCATTATCATCCTGAGGCTCAGTTTTCTTTCCTATGACATGGAAGTAATATTTATACGAGTGACCACAAATGGTTGCTGTGTGGATCAAATGTGGTAATTTAAGAAAAAAACTTCAAATCCCTATGAAGATATAAGAAAAAGTCACAGAATACAGAAAATTGTAGGAATTCTAAGAAACAAAAGTTATATTTAATCCTTATAAGGGAGAAAAGAACAGAGAAAACTAAATCAGGCCCATAAGGAACCATTCACCTTGTACCTTTAGCTGAGTCCTGTGGAATTCCTGCTTTATTTCAAAGGTAACAAACCCTTCTTGTTTTTAATCTTTTCCTCAAACGCCTCTTCAACTTCCTAACCCAACTGAAACTTGGCTTATCTCTGAAGACACCACTTACCTTGACACCAGTCATAACGACCTATTATCCTCCAAACATGCCTTAAATGTTAAGATTTCCGTATTTTTGCTCATATGTTATTTCCTTTACCTGGAATTTCCTTTCCCCATTTCATTCTCTATCCAAATTCCAACTATCCACAAGGAACTGCAAGGCCATCAGCATTATGAAGGCTACCATGGTTCCGCACAACTGAATGAAACCTCTTCTTTTTTTTCTAAAGACAAGTCTCACTCTATTGCCCAGGAGGCAGTGTAGTGACACCATCGTGTGGCCTCAACCTCCTGGGCTCAAGGGATCTTCATGCTTCAGTCTCCCAAATAGCTGGGACTATAGGCGTGTACCACCATACCCAGCTAATTTTTTTTTTTGTAGAGATGAGGTCTCCCTATGTTACCCTGGCTGGTGTCAAACCCCTAGGTTCAGTCCTGCCTCAGCCTTCCAAAGTGCTGGGATTAACAGGAGTAAGCCACTGCGCCAGGCTGAACCTCTTTTTAGAACCACCACAGCACAAAACATGTATCTGCCACGTCCCCCACTTCTCTCTAGTTGGTATTACACATTTTGCATAAAAGTCTTCTATTTCTAAATAGGCTTCAAGTCAGGTTCATCTTTCTACCAGCTGGTGCTCTTAAAATATTTACTGTGAACATGGACTTAATGAACTTGACGTGTTGAAATTATTTCTAATGTGTTGTCATACTCACATTTTTTACTCTGTTTTTCCACTTCTGCCTTCAGTCTCTTGTACTTGTCTGTTCTGTAAACCAGGACCCAGGTTATGCCTAAAACATTAAAAGCAACATGTTAATAGAGAAATGACTGGAACGATCACAGCAAACTATTAGAGGTTACTGTTGGAGAAGGAGGGATTCCAACTTTTTGCTTTGTATTTACCCATAGTTAACTTTTTTCAAAGGCTAATACAACTGACTCTTCAGCCAAAACAACAGTAACATGATGTGAAGGTGTCTCCACAATTACACAAGTGAAATCTACCTGAGACCAAAGAAAACTCGGCAATCGACTCCACACTCCCCTCCCGCTCCTGTTCACGAGTTGCCCAGAGATCCCCTGGAGTAGAGTAGATGAGCGTCTCTAGCAAGTAAGGCTCGCGATCTTTCCCCTGGAGGCACAAGGGACCCCGGGGCCCTTCCTCCCGGGGACTGATCAAACGTCTGAGAAATAGCCGTTCTCACCTTCTGCGAGCAAAGCCGTGCACACAGAGATAAAAACGATGAGGAGAGTGTCTGCGAACATAGTGCTCATCTCGCACCTTCGTCCCTGCACTCCCACCCGCCAGGGGGAAAGCGCTCTAGAGCCAGTAAAAGTGAAGCGAAAACGGCTTCCGTAGAGTCCACCACCACCGAGTAACAGACCAACTCTGACAGCCCGAAGACAGCACTTCCGCTTCCGGGGCACAGCACCGGAAAGGCTCGTGTCTGAGAACGGTGTGGCCACGAGAATCTAGAGGAAACGAACCCGCAAGTCACTGGAGCTGAAGGCTGGTACTCAGGCCGAATCTCGCGAGAATTAGAACTATTTCAGACCCAGAGCAGGATAGCGGCGGCGGCGAACTTTGCCCGGTAGTTTTTACTGATTGGGGTGCTGGCGAGCGCCTTTTTCTCGGCCAGAATCCAGTAATTGGGATAGTCTTGGCTTCCACCTCAGCCGCACTTCTGTGATCGTAATATTAGTTTAGCTTGGGTTTGCCGTGAAGTAAGAAGTCTGACTTCCGCAAACGTACTGAACGCCTGGGTGTAGGTGCCAGGGCAAGGACGTGCAGCTGGGGCCGCGAAATGAGTTAGTTGTGGGCCGCTGGCCTCAAGGAGCGAATGTCAGCGCGAGGAGAAGCAGCTTGTGCATACGCTTTGATAAGGGTTTTAATAGAGGTATTACCACAGTGCTACGTGACACGGTTGAGAGGTTGGTCAGAAGAAACTAACGAAAAGAATTGAAGTAGTGCCTTAGGGGAGTAGGAGTGCTTTTGGAGAAAGCAAAGGACTTTCTAGGCAAAGTGGAAGTCAAAGCACGGATGCCTGAAAATTCATAGTGTGATAGTGCAGTGAGTAAGTAATGTGTCTAGAGAAGGGGTCATAAATCCAGATGCCTAGATTAGCGAGAGAATATAAATTACGTTATGCAAGCTGAGCCTAAAAAAATGGTGGAAGGTACTATGATGGATAAGGGAGCATTAAGTTCATCTGAAAGGAGAATTTGATACCCAAATCCAACGCATTTCTCTAGGAGAATGAGCACCCAGTTTCTGAGATGACTTCGTTTCTCAGGAAAATCCAGAAATCCTGGGTTTTATGTGAAACTTCAATATACATGCTGGTAACTAATTAAATTTTTAAAATGCCTCAGCAGCGTGGTTTCAGCCATTGTAGACGGTTTCAGCTTTTTCAGACTGGGGTGTGTGTGTGAGAGAGAGAGAGTGAGTGAGAAAACCTGGAAGCTGGCGCCGGGCGCGGTGGCTTACGCCTGTAATCCCAGCACTTTGGGAGGCCGAGGCGGGCGGATCACAAGGTCAGGAGATCGAGACCATCCTGGCTAACACGGTGAAACCCCGTCTCTACTAAAAATACAAAAAATTAGACGGGCGTGGTGGCGGGCACCTGTAGTCCCAGCTACTCGGGAGGCTGAGGCAGTAGAGTGGCGTGAACCCAGAGGCGGAGCTTGCAGTGAGTTGAAATGGCACCACTGCACTCCAGCCTGAGCGACAGTTCGAGACTCCGTCTCAAAAAAAAAAAAAAAAACCTGGAAGCTGGCTGAGCTGTATCTTCTTGTACTTCCTATCATTGGTGGGTTTTGTTTTTTGTTTTTTGTTTTTTTGAGATGGAGTTTCACTCTTGTTGCCCAGGCTGGAGTGCAGTAGCACAGTCTCGGCTCACTGCAACCTCTGCCTCCAGGTTCAAGCGATTCTCCTGCCTCAGCCTCCCGAGTAGCTGGCACTACAGGCACCCACCTCCACACTCCGCTAATTTTTGTATTTTCAGTAGAGAGGGGGTTTCGCCATGTTGGCCCAGTTGGTCTTGAACTCCTGACCTCAGATCCACCCACCTCGGCCTCCCAAAGTGCTGGGAATACAGACGTGAGCCACCGTGCCCAGCCCTCATTGGTTCTTTTAAACCCTACTGTACTTAACTATGTAATTCTCCTAAACACTACTTTTGACCTTTTTTTAGCTTTATGTGCATTTCTTGTCTCCTAGGCTTAGCAGCAGAGACCCTATCTTCTTTTTAAGAAATATTATTGAGCTTCTATTGTATGTCAAGAACAGTGGTAAGCACTGTAGGGTCAAAAGGATGGTTAAGAGAATATTCCTGACTTCCAAGGGCCCAGAGAGATTATACAATATAATAAGATTATAGGTATTATAGAGATTCTTATAACGTTGAGGAGAACACGATGTGTTCTTCCTGGGGAGTTGGAAAGGTTTCAAAAAGATCACATTTGAGCTAGACGTTGATTTGAGCAGTTCAGACAAGGATAGATTTTTATTCACCTTTGTATCACCCAAGGTAAGTACTGAGATAACAGTAAGAGCATGATCTTGGAAATCGACCTGATTTTAAATTCTGGCTCTGCCAGTTACTTGACAGCAATCCTAGAACCTGTTGTTTAGCATCTTTGAGCCTTAAAGATGGTGGTAGCATCAGTTGCATAAAATTGTTATGAAGATTGAATGAGGAAGAGTATATTATAAAGCATTTCAAGCAGTGCTTGGCACACACAATTCATCACATTCGACATGCTATTCATTGTAAGATGCATCATTATTTTACTACTAAAAAGGAAAAAATAATTAAACCATGACACACCGTTGATTGTAAGATGAATCCCATTCAGAGATGTTAAAATATGAACAAATAAGAAAATATGAAATATATTAATAAGCAGTTAAGTTATTCCTGTGTAAATGTTTGCAGCCATGGACTGCTAGGATACACTTCTAGGGTCATGATGTCATGACACTATGCCCCTTGTTTAAGAACAGTGCTAGAGACAAGTTCAGATAACATCTTTTCTAGATTCAACTAGTTTTCTTTGTCATATTCCCAAATTCTCTAAGCTCTCAGTTGTACTATCTAATTTTTAGATTGCAAAGTTTTCCCCATGAGGACCGCTCTCCCAAAGCTCATGACCTCCTCCGGTCTCTAGTACAATAGCAAGACTTTTGTCCTGGGACTTAATTTTACTATTCTCTTGAACCCACATGTTTTTTCTAGTTTATACTTGATGTTGTGGTACATCTTCAAGTAACTTTCTGTGAAAGGTGAATGGGAGCTAAGCCTGTTCTTATGTTATTAGTAGAATTAGTAATAATAATATTGTTGTTGCTTTGGGGTTTTGTGTTGTAGAGACAGGGTCTCTGTTGCCCTGGCTGGGTCTCAAACTCTGGGGCTCAAAGCATTCCTCCTGCTTCAGCCTCCCAACGTGTTGGGATTACAGGAATGAGCCACCATGCCCAGCCAATACTGTGCTTCATTTATTTTTATTTATTTATTTAGTTAGTTAGTTATTTTATTTTTGAGATGGGATCTCACTCTGTCGCCCAGGCTGGAGTGCAGTGGCACAATTTTAGTTCACTGCAATCTCCACCTCCTGAGTTCAAGCAATTCTCCTGCCTTAGCCTCCTGAGTAGCTGGGTTTACAGGCATGCACCGCCACACCCAGCTAATTTTTGTATTTTTAGTAGAGGCAGGGTTTCAACTTTTTGGCCAGGCTGGTCTTGATCTCCTGACCTCAGGTGATTCATCCACGTCGGTCTCCCAAAGTGCTTGGATTACAGGCATGAGCCACCATGCCCGGCCCAATACTGTTCTTTAAATACACAGTACTAAGCTAGGTATTGTAAAAGACTGTAAGAGAATTATAAATCCCTGCTTACACTCAGGTTTGAAACAATATGAACTTTACCTTTCAATTTTAGTCCCACTACATGTAAGCTACCTTATTTTTAGGAAGTTATTTAATTTATCTGAGCCTCATTGTTTTAAATCTGTAAAGTATAAGTACAAATATCTACCTTCAAGAACTACTGTGAGGTTTTTATAGGGTTGAGAACAAAGTTCTGGAGTCAGACTACCTGTCTTCAAATCCTGGCTTCTCCATTTAACTAGATGTGCAGTTTCAGGCAAATTACTTCACTATACCATGCCTTGGTTTTTCTGGAGTGTAAAATGTCATAATAGTATGTAAATTTAAAGGATTTTATTTTTTTTAAAGTATGTAAGGAAAGTGTTTAGAAGGTCCGTGGTCTGTCTGTTCTTGTTACATGGCCAGTAACACATTACTGTTATGTTCTTTTTACTGGCTATATTCAACCACTGAGCACATAATACTTGAACTAATTTTCTTTTTTTATTCATTTTCCCTGGGCTCATTTCTTCAGTAGCTTCAGTTACCATTTATCTGCTGATAATGCATAAAATCTTATCTGAGCCCAAGTTCTTTCCAGTTTCAGGCCTAATAGTTAGCCGCCCACTGAAAATTTCCATTTAGATATACCAAAATCAATCTGTTGTGTTCTTTTCCCCAAACTGCAATATTCCCTTATTCTCTTAATGAGTAGCACCACCATCTAACTGGTTTTCAAGCCAAAAATAAGGGAACTATCCTCAGTAACTCCCTCTTTATCTCACATGTTTACTTTGCAAGTTTCATAGATTTCCCCCTTTTCATATCTTTTTTTCACATCTTTCAGTCCCCTCTAGTACACCTCAATTCAGTTCGTCATTATCTCCACTTGTATTACAGCTTTCTAACTGGTCTCCACTTGTATACCCAATTCTGTCCCCTTCAGGCCATTCTTCTCATTTAGGCAGTAGTGATCTTTGTGAAATACAAAGATGACTGAGTGTGGAAGATTGGGAAGAAGAAGGAGTTAGGGGCAGCTCCCAAACTTTTTTCTTGGATACCTGAACAAATTCATATCAGAAAACAGGAAAGGAATCAGGTTTTTATGAGAAGATTTCTTTCCCACTGGGCTAGTAGGACTAGATGAAGACCTTCAGAAACCCTGGGCACTGAGAAGATCATGAGGTCTCTTCCCAAATATAATTAAAATACTAAGGTGAAATATATTTTTAATTATTATTTTTGAAATCTTATTTTTTCTAAATGTTTTCCCTCTGAGTCCATGTGTGTATGCCCTAAATACATGTTTCATCTGCTGGTTGGATAATCCTGTACTGTTGTGTTTTTTTTTTAGAGACAGGGTCTTGCTGTGTCATCCAGTCTGGAATGCAGTGACTCGATCATAGCTCACTATGACCTTGAACTCCCAGGCTAAAGCAGTCCTCAAGCAATCCTTCCACCTCAGCCTCCTGAGTAGCTAGGAGTAGCTGATTAGTGTGTGCAACCACGCCCAGCTAATTTGTGTATGTGTGTGCATGTGTGTGCATGTGTGTGCACGTGCATAGAGCTATGGGTCTCACTATGTTGCTTAGGCTAGTCTTGAACTCCTGTCAAGCAGTCTTCCTGCCTTGACCTCTCAAAGCAGTGGGATTATAGGTGTGAGCCACTGTTCCTGGCTGAGCACTGTTTCTTTAGGACAGAGACTGTGTTCATTGTTGCATCTTCAGCTTTTGGAACATGGTCAAGGACAGAGAAGTTGCACAATTTGTATTTATTGAATGAACGAATGATACCTTTGGGAGAGAAGATAGTGGGTTGGAGAAATATCTTGAAAGAATTGGAAATTTTAGGTAGACCTTGAAGAAAAGGTGAAATTCAATTAGGACACAAGCAGTGATTAAAAGCATTGATTTGGGAACAAAGTGGTAGGATGTGGGAGTTAGTGTGTAGTAAAAACAACTAAAATATAGAAAGAGATTATATATTTGATAGAAATAGGATTGACTAAAGTGAATCCAGGTTGTATCTGTAAGAGGTCCATGGTTGAACTTTATTTTTTTTGTTTTTGAGACAGGGTCTCACTCTGTTATCTAGGCTGGAGTACAGTGGCATGATCTCAGCTCACTACAGCCTCCGCCTCCCAGTTTCAATTGATTCTCCTGCCTCAGCCTCCCATGCAGGGATTACAGGCCTGCACCATCACACCTGGCTAATTTTCGTATTTTTAGTAGAGACGGGGTTTCACCATGTTGGCCAGGCTGGTCTTGAACTCCTGACCTCAAGTGATCCACCCACCTCGGCCTTCCAGAGTGCTGGGATTACAGGCCTGAGCCACTGTGCCCAGCCAACTTTATTTATTTTTGAGAAGGCGTCTTGTTCTGTCGCCTAGGCTGGAGTGCAGTGGTGCAATCATGGCTCGCTGCAGCCTTGGCCTCCCACCTCAGTCTCCTGAGTAGCTGGGACTACAGGTGTGCACCACCACACCCAGCTAATTTTTGTATTTTTTGTAGAGATGGTGTTTAGCCATCTTACCCAAGCTGGTCTCAAACTCCTGGCCTCAAGTTATCCACCCATCTAGGCCTCCTACAGTGCTGGGATTACAGGGATGAGACACCATGCCCAGACTAATGGTTGAACTTCAGGAGAGCCATACATCTTCTCCTGATAATGCATGCAAAACTTCATGTGTGCATTTTTTTCTGAGTTGAAGTTTTGTAGTATTCATCCAATTCTCAAAGGTGTTTATAAACCAATAAAGGTTAAGAATCATTTATGTTGTGCATTTGAAAGACTAATAGAAAGGCTTAAGATTAATGCTGTAGCAAATTAGTCTTCAAAAATTTTCGACTACAGCACTCATTAGGAACAGAAGAGAGGGAATGAGACCCTAAGATTTAGAGATGAAGTCTGAAACTTAGGACTTTATATTTATCCTAACATCGCATGTAAATGTTACTATTATGGGACTGGTATTAATGCTTCCTTATAAAAAGATATTCCACCTCATCAGTGATCAGGGAACCATATTTGGGACCAGTCTGTTCAATGGGCAAAAATTAAAGAGGCCATCATATTGGAAAGGAAGAGGTAAAATGATTTGTTTACAGACAATATGATGTTTTATGTACAAAACCCTAGAGATTCCACCCAAAAAACCCTGTTAGAACTAAAAAACAAAGTTGCAGGATGTAAAATCACACAAAATTTAGTTGCATTTCAATGTAAAATTTAAAAAGGAAATTTTAAAATTCCATTTACAATAACATCAAAACTAAAATACTTATGAATAAATTTAACCAAAGAGGCAAAAAACTTGTATACTGAAAACTATAAATGTTGCTGGAAGAAATTAAAGATACACAAATAAGTAGAATGATGCACTGTGTTCATAGATTGAAACACTTAATCTTAAAATGTTAATACTACTCAAAGTGATCTACAGATTCATTATGTAATCCCTGTCAAACTCCCACTGACGTTTTTCAGAAATAGAAAAATTCATCCTAAAATTTATATGAAAACTCAAAGTACCCCAAATAGCCAAAACAATTTTGCAAGAGAACAGAGCTGAAGGTCTCACACTTCTTGATTTCAAAATTTAACTATAAAGCTACAGTAATCAAAACACTGTAGTTGGGCGGGTGTGGTGGCTTACACCTGTAATCCCAGCACTTTGGGAGGCTGAGGTGGGCAGATCACGAGATCAGGAGATCGAGACCATCCTGACTAATGTAGTGAAACCCCGTCTCTACTGAAAATACAAAAAAAAAAATAGCCGGGCGTGGTGGCGGGCACCTGTAGTCCCAGCTATTCAGGAGGCTGAGGCAGGAGAATGGCGTGAACCTGGGAGGCAGAGCTTGCAGTGAGCTGAGATGACACCACTGCACTCCAGCCTGGGCAACAGAGCGAGACTCCATCTCAAAAAAAAAAAAAAAAAAAACACTGTAGTCCTGGCATAAAGACAGACATATAAAATAAAGAACCCAGAAATAAATCCTCACATATATGATCAATTGATTTTTGACAAGGCTGTCAAGACCAGTCAATCAATGGAGAAAGGATATCCAGTTTTCCCCATTTCTACATGTGGAAATCCAGTTTTCCCAACACCATTTATTGAAAAGATAATCTAAATGATAAATCTAAATATCTAAAAAATAAATAATCTAAAAGATATATGATCTAAAAATATCCAGTTTTTTTGGCCACGTGCAGTGGCTCACACCTGTAATCCTAACACTTTGGGAGGCTGAGATGGGTAGATCACTTGAGGTCAGGAGTTCAAGACCAGCCTGGCCAACATGGTGAAACCCTATCTCTACTATAAATGCAAAAATTAGCTGGGTATGGTAGCGGGCACCAGTAATCCCAGCTACTCAAGAGGCAGAGGCTCGAGAATCGCTTGAATCCAGGAGGTGGAGGTTGCAGTGAGCCAAGATCATGCCACTGCACTCCAATCTGGGTGACAGAGCAAGACTCTGATTCAAAAAAAAAAAAAAAAAAAAGATATCCAGTTTCCCAACACCATTTATCTTTTCAATAAATGGTGAATTTTGCACGTGGATAATCCAGTTTTCCCAAGATTTATCTTTAAGATAGCCACAGGCAAAATTAACTCAAAATGGATCAAAGACTTAAATGGAAGTGCTAAAACTCTTAGAAGAAATCGGGAAAACCTTCATGACATTGGATTTGGCAATGATTTATTGAATATAACAGCCAAAGCAAAGGCAACAAAAATAAATTGGACTTTATCAAAGTTAAAAATTTCTATTCATCACAGGATACAACAGAGCAAAAAGGCAACTCATGGAATGGGAGAAATATTTACAAAGCATTTATCTGGTAAGGGATTAAAATCCATTATAAAAACATTTTAAAATCCTTCAACTTACTAAAAAAAAAAAATTCAAAAATGGGCAAAGGATTTAATCAAAGGTTTCTCCAAAGAAGATAAACAAATGGCCAATAAGCCCATGAAAAGATGGTCAACTTAACTAATTAGGGAGTTGCAAATCAAACCACTTCACACTCATTAGGATGGCAATTATTAAAAAAACAAAACAGGGCCGGCTCAGGGGCTCACACTTGTAATCCCAGCACTTTGGGAGACCGAGGTGGGTGGATCACGAGGTCAGGAGTTCAAGACCAGCCTGACCAATGTGGTGAAACCCTGTCTCTACTAAAAATACAGAAATTATCTGGGTGTGGTGGCATGTGCCTATAATCCTAGCTTCTCAGGAGGCTGAGGCAGGAGAATGGCTTGAACCCCGGAGGCTGAGGTTGCAGTTAGCCGAGATCATACCACCGCACTCCAGCCTGGGCAACAGACTGAGACTCTGTCTCAGAAAAACAACAACAACAAAAACAAGTATTAGTGAAGAAGTGAAGAAAGTCAACCCCTTGTGCATTGCTGGGGTAAATGTAAAAATGATACAGTCAGGATGGAAAATCAGTATGATTGTTCCTCAAAAAATTAAACATAAGGTCAGGCACAGTGGTTCACGCTTATAATCCCAGCATGTAGGGAGGTTGAGGCAGGTGGAGCGCGTGAGCCCAGAAGTTTTTGATCACCCTGGGCAACATGGCAAAACCCTGTCTCTACCAAAAATACAAAAATTAGCCAGGTGTAATAATATATGCCTGTAGTCCCAGCTACTCAGGAGGCTGAGGTGGGAGGATCACCTGTGCCCAGGAGGTTGAGGCTGCAGTGAGCCATGAGGATGTCACTGCACTAAATAAAGAATTACTATAGGATCCAGCAATTCCACTTCCAGGTATCTACCCTAAAGAACTGAAAGCAGGGACTTCAACAGATACTTGTATATCTATGTTCATGGCAGCATTATTCACAGTAGCCAAAAGGTATCCCAAGTGTCCACCAATGGATGAATGGATAAAAGAATATTCTTGAAACCATATTCTTGAAACCTTAAAAACCTGAGCTAGTTTTTCAAGTTAACTTTGGAATGCCCTTGGCCGAGAGAAGGGTTCCATTCTGGTGGCTGTGGGGTGGGGGGCAGGGGGTGGTTGTGCTTATAATTTTATTTTTGGTTTACACAGGTATCTAAAGTAGTCATATACATTGGGACAAAAAATGGGGTATCATTCTGCCTTGAGAAATTCTGACATGTGTTATAACATGGATGAACTTTGAAGATACGCTAAGTGAGATAAGCTAGCCACAAAAGAACAAATAGTGTATGATTTCTGTAATATCAGGTGTAAACTAAAAGTATCCAAGACAGATCTCAATCCATTTAGGAAGTTTATTTTGCCCGGGTTAAGGATGTGCCTGTGATACAGCCTCAAGTGGTCCCAAGGTGGTGGGGGTACAACTTGCTTTTATACATTTTAGAGAGTCATGAGACATCAATCAATACATGTAAGATGTACATTGGTTTGGTCTGGAAAGGCAGGACAACTTGAAACTGGGGCTTCCAGGTCATAGGTAGATTTTAAAATTTTCTGATCAGCAATTGGTTGAAAGAGTTATCAATAGAAAGGAGTGTCTCAGTTACAGTAAGAGGTTGTGGAGACAAAGGTTTTATCATGCAGATTAAGTCTCCAAGTGGCAGGCTTCAGAGAGAATAGACTGTAAATGTTTCGTATCAGACTTTAAGAGTCTGTTATATCAGTAACTCCAAAAGAGAGCAGGGTATAATTAGGCATATCCAGCTCCCCACTCCCATAATGACCTGAGCTAGTTTTTCAAGTTAACTTTGGAATGCCCTTGGCTGAGAGAAGGGTTCCATTCTGATGGCTGTGGGGGGCCGGGGGCAGGGGGCGGTGGTGCTTATAATTTTATTTTTGGTTTACACAGGTATCCAGAGTAGTCATATACATTGGGACAAAAAAATAGAATGGTGGTTTCTTAGGCTGGAGGAGGGGAGAATGGAGAGTTATTTTTAGATACAGATGGATTTATTTTTTTTTTTTGAGATGGCATCTCAGTGTCGCCTAGGCTGGAGTGCAGTGGTGCAATCTCGGCTCACTGCAACCTCTACTTACTGGGTTCTCCCACCTCAGCTTCCCAAGTAGCTGGGATTACAGGCATGAGCCACCACACCCAGCTAGTTTTTATATTTTTAGTAGAGACAGGGTTTCACCATGTTGACCAGGCTGGTCATGAACTGCTGACCTCCTGTGATCTGCCCGCCTCGGCCTCCCAAAGTGTTGGGATTACAGGCGTGAGCCACTGCGCCCGGCCTAGATACAGAATTTCAGTTGAGGAAGATAAGTTCTGGAAATGGATAGTGGTAATGATTGTATAGCAGTGTGCATGTACAGAATGTCTCTGAACTATATACTTAAAAATGTTTAAAATGGTAAACCTGATATATATATATGTGTGTGTGTATATATATGTTAAAGAAATGTTTAAAGTTGGCCCATATCTGGAGGATACAGATTATCACAATATCTTAATCATTGCTGGTAGGAGTGTAAATTGGTACAGCCCTTTTGGAACAATTTGGCATATCCTGTAAAGATAAACATTTGCATGCCCTTTGACCTGCCATTTTGTTCCTAGGCATATACATAAAAGAAACTTTTTTTTTCTTTTTTTGAGACAGAGTTTGCTCTGTTGTCTAGGCTTGAATAAAGTGGTGCAATCACAGCTCATTGCCTCCTTGATCTTCGGGCCTCCAGCTATCCTCCCACTTTACCCTGCTAGTAGCTGGGACTACAGGTGCATGCCACCATGCCCAGCAGATTTTTTTTTTGGGGGGGGGGGGTAGAGGCAGGGTTTCACTATTGTATTAGTTCGTTTTTATGCTGCTGATAAAGACATACCCAAAACTAGAAACGAAAACAGGTTTAATTGGACTTGCAGTTCCACATGGCTAGGGAGACCTCAGAAACTCAGCAGGAGGCAAAAAGCACTTCTTTTTTTTGTTTTTTTGAGACAGAGTCTCGCTTTGTCACCAGGCTGGAGTGCAGTGGCGTGATCTCGGCTCACTGCAACCTCGGCCTTCTGGGTTCAAGCAATTCTTCTGCCTCAGCTTTCCAAGGAGCTGGGACTACAGGCACACGCCACCATGCCCAGCTAATTTTTGTATTTTTAGTAGAGACAAGGTTTCACCATGATGGCCAGGCTAGTCTCGATCTCCTGACCTTGTGGTCTGCTCACCTCAGCCTCCCAAAGTGCTGATTACAGGTGTGAGCCATCGCACCCGGCCAAGAGCACTTCTTACATGGCAGCGGCAAGAGAAAAATGAGGAAGAAGTAAAAGTGGAAACTCCTGATAAAACTATCAGATTTCGTGAGACTTATTCACTATCACGAGAATAGCACAGAAAAGACTTGCCCCCATGATTCAATTACCTCCCCTTGGGTCCCTCCCACAACACGGAGGAAATCTGGGAGATACAATTCAAGTTGAGATTTGGGTGGGGACACAGCCAAACCATATTAACTATCTTGCCCAAGCTGGTCTTGAACTCCTGGGCTGAAGTGATCCTCCTGCCTTAGCCTCCCAAAGTGCTGGGATTACAGGAATGAGCCACTGTGCCCAGTTCAAAAAAACTTTTTAACAAGTATCAGGTCGCGCATACAAGAGTGTTCATGTGAGCACTCTTTATAATACCAAAACCTGAAAACAACCCAAATGCCCACTAACAGGCAAGGGAATAGACAAATTAATTAGAAGCTCCTGGAGGACGGGGACCACCTCTACAAAAAATAAAAAATCTGTACCCATCTCACACAGTGTCCCAGGGCCCTGCGGGGCAGTGGAGGTGTACCTATAAATAAATAAGGCTATATTTATATCCACTCCAAGTGAATGTACCATAATTATATGCCATAATGTGGATTAATCCTATCAATATAGTATTAAGTGAAAAGCATATGTCCTTAAAGATTACATATAAAGTCAATAACATCTAAACACCCCTGCCCCACAAAAAAATCCACTGTTTTTGATTATATTCGCATTAAAAGGGAAAACCAGAGAATGATGATTTCAGTAGTGTTACCTTGGAATAAGGAAGAAGCTGGGTGATACAACTGAAGATCAAAGAGGTGAACATGAATGGAAATTCATTTCCTAGTTTTCATGTTGGTGGTAATGTCATGTCATGGGTATTTGTTGTATTACTTTAAATGAATAATGAATGAATGAATGAATGAATGAATGAATGAATGAATGAATGAGGGTCTTGAATGCAACAACAATGAGAATGTGTCATGAACCAAGAATAATGATGTATCTAATTCTATGCATCTGAGCTCAAATTTTTTTTCGTTTTTACTTTCTGTATCTGATATAAATAAGGGGAAAGATGGTGGGGGAGGAGTGATGTTTTAAATTACTCATCATCAAATAAAATGGATACTCTGGAAAAATGTGTCACATTTCTCCTGTGGTTTCTAGTACCCTCTGACCAACTGCCACTTTTGCCTGGGCATTTAAGCATCCCAATTTTAGGAGATTGGTGATAGTGGAAAGTCAGTGAAACATCTTAAGCTTGTATAAGAATTTTGCAAAACAAGCAGTGTTTCTTTAAAAAAAAAAAAATTAGTTTGGAAGCCTTATATCAGATAGATTCATTTGGGAGAGAAATCACATTCAGGGAAACCAACTATTAGGCTGTCACCATGACACAATTTTTAATGAGGAATCCCTTGACCAAGTAAGTAGTATCAGCAGAAATTAAGAAGAAAGAGCAAATCCAAGAGCATTGGTGGTTCATAGAATTAAAGATATCGTGGTTCTTAGAATTAAACAAGATGTGCCAGTTATAAACAAACAAAATAATTAAAAGATGAAGTGAATAAGAGAATACATCAACAAGTCTAAGGTTTCTATCAGGGGCATTTCAAGATCTTATATGACCTTATACAAGTCTCTTTAGAAAAAGAATACATAATTAGGAGTCAAAATTAGGTACAAAAGTAAATATTTATTTAGAAGGGGCTAATGCAAATGAGCAGCCCACTCATTTGTTTAATTTTAACAAATGTCTGAAGTTTAATGTTACTAACTTCATGGTAAATTTGTCTCTGGATTTTAACCTGATACTGTGACAAGCCTACCATAGAGTGGTTGGGAAGACCTCCTTCACTGGGAAAGGAAAATATAAAAACTTCAGTTTGACTAAACTTTCATGATCTTAGAGTCAGAAAGAGGTCTTAGAAAATGCATAAATACCTAAATAAATCCACATTCCTTTTCTCATGCATGAGTTGAGGCAGTCTTAATAGAAGCCTAAAATCTGAGGTGACCTTGCACATTACAAATACACACTGTCGTGCTTACTGGATATTCCCATGATATATTGTTGGCCAATAATCCACTTTTGCTCACTGTTTAAACTCTTACCTTTCACCTTAGTGATTTACTCTGCTGCCAAAAAGACACTGATTTTATTCACACAGAAACACAAATACCATAAGCAATACTGTTGAATGTTCAGAGCTTCAGGTCCCTGACTCTAGGCCTTTTCAGGAGCTCCATCTCAAATTGACCTACACATCTATCACAGGGCCTGTTCTATAATGGATACTCAAAAATATTTGCGAAAGAGATGAAATGCATGCTCTGTATATGAAAGCACAGGAGACCAGGCACAGTGGCTCCTGCCTGCAATCCCAGCAGTTTCGGAGGCTGAGGCAGGTGGATTACTTGAGGCCAGGAGTTTGAAACCAGCCTGGGCAACAAGATGAAACCTCGTCTCTACTAAAAATACAAAAATTAGCAGGGCATGGGGGTGGGTGACTGTAATCCCAGCTACTTGGGAAGCTGAGGAACAAGAATCGCTTGAACCCGGGAGGTGGAGGTTGCAGCGAACCAAGATCAAGCAACTGCACTCCAGCCTGAGCAACAGAGTGAGACTGTCTTGTAAGAAGGGAGGGAGGGAGGGAGGGAGGGAGGAAGGAAGGAAGGAAGGAAGGAAGGAAGGAAGGAAGGAAGGAAGGAAGGAAGGAAGGAAGGAAGGAAGGAAGGAAGGAAGGGGGGCAGGGAGGGAGGGAGGAAAGGAAGGAAGGGGAATTTTTCACTTTCTCTTAGTGTGGTACAGATAACGTATGCTTTCCCAGTTAGAGGGAAATGACTCTAAAAGGCTAGCCAAACTTCTTTCATTCACTTCAATATGATTCTCTCATTTTTCTGTGGTCTGTTCTCAGTGTTCTCTCTTGAACCCCATGGGAATCATTTTTTTCATGTGTTCTGAACATGGAGAAAGGTCAATTGACTAATTCAGATAAAACCTCCTGAAGTGACAATACCATAACGATCTTACCTCAATGTGAGGCCTGATCTTCAACTTTGAAAGTTTAGAAAATTCATTATATGGGTTCATATGATAGTGATCAGCCTCCAAATTTAATTGAAAGAAAGTGACTTTATCAATGCCATTAAGACTAATGCTTACCACATAGTAGGTGCTCAGTAACTGTTGGTTAAATTAATGACTAAAAGAAGAGACAATTACATGAAAGTTGGTTGGAGATAACAGATACTTTAGTATATACATAGAGGACTTTTGAAAAGCTGGAAAAATAGGTCAAACTTTGAATTGCAGATAAACACAAATCCAAACTTTATTCAGAAGACAGTAGGAATGGGGCCTTTGAAGATTTTAGAGCCAAAAGAAGTGATATGATCAAAGTGGTGCCTTAGGAAAATTAATTTGGCAGTACAATTCAGGATGGATGGCAGGTTAGCAGACTATTATTGAAGTATAGGCATATAGAAAACAAGAGCCAGAACTGGGGTGTTATTGGAAAAAAAAAAAAAAGACAAATACAAGAAACTAGAAAACTAATTCACGGGACTAATTTGACATGCTTTGGAGGATAGGAAAAGAAGAGAAACGATGAAAATTATTCGTATTTCTAGAGTAGCAGATGGAAGAATGGATCTGTAACAACAACAAAAAAACATATAAGCTCAGCTTGGTCTTGTATGCTCTTTGTCAATGTTTTTATTTATCCCCTTCGTTAAATCCCTGTCCAATTCCCTTTTCAGAATCTTTCCTACCTCTCTCACATCATTTACCACATTGGAGGTCATCTCATTTTTATTCAATAACCACACTTCTTTCTTCTCAGACATGTAATTTATGGTAAATTCTCTCTCTTGCCCTTGTGTTTTCATTTTGGACAGTTTCTAGTGTTTTCACTAATAGAGTGTTACTTTTATCCAGTGTATTTTTCAGCTAAGAAATTGTAGTTTTCATTTCTAGGAGTTCAATTTGGGTCTTTTTTTTTTATTTTTATTTTTTTTTTATTTTTTTTGAGACGGAGTCTTGCTCTGTCACCCAGGCTGGAGTGCAGTGGCCGGATCTCAGCTCACTGCAAGCTCCGCCTCCCGGGTTTACGCCATTCTCCTGCCTCAGCCTCCCGAGTAGCTGGGACTACATGCGCCCGCCACCGCGCCCGGCTAGTTTTTTGTATTTTTAGTAGAGACGGGGTTTCACCGTGTTAGCCAGGATGGTCTCGATCTCCTGACCTCGTGATCCGCCCGCCTCGGCCTCCCAAAGTGCTGGGATTACAGGCTTGAGCCACCGCGCCCGGCCAATTTGGGTCTTTTTAATATCTTTCCTGTCTCTACTTAACCATATTTAGTCTTTCCTCTAGCTTTTTCACAATATGAAATGCAGTTATAATACTGTTTTATACTGTTTTTAACTACATTCCTTTATCCAAAAATCTCAACTAACTCCAAGTCGGATATGTATCAGAAAAAAACCATATAAAGGCACATTATAATCAGATTGCTGACCACTACTAATGAAGAGAAAATTGAACAACAGTTAGAAGAAGTAAAGATTAGCCGATCATGGTGGCTCATACTGTAATCCCAGCACTTTGGGAGGCTGAGGCAGGAGAATGGCTTGAGCCCAGGAGTTCAAAACCAGCCTGGCAACATAGTGAGACCCTGTCTCTACAAAAAACTTAAAATTTTATTTTATTTTATTTTATTTTATTTTATTTTTTTGAGACGGAGTCTCGCTCTGTCGCCCAGGCTGGAGTGCAGTGGCGCGATCTCAGCTCACTGCAAGCCCCGCCTCCCGGGTTCACGCCATTCTCCTGCCTCAGCCTCCCGAGTAGCTGGGACTACAGGCGCCCGCCACCTCGCCCGGCTAATTTTTTTGTATTTTTTAGTAGAGACGGGGTTTCACCGTGTTAGCCAGCATGGTCTCAATCTCCTGACCTCGTGATCCGCCCATCTCGGCCTCCCAAAGTGCTGGGATTACAGGCTTGAGCCACTGCGCCCAGCCAAAAAATTTAAAATTTTAATAATTAGCCAGGTGTGGTAGTCTTGGCTATTCAGGAGGCTGTGGCAGGAGGATCGCTTGAGCCCAAGATTTTGAGGCTGCAGTGAGCTATGATCACACCACTGCACTCCAGCCTAGGTGACAGCAAGATACAGACTCTTAAAAAATTAAAATTATAAATAAATAAATACATGTATATGCATTTGATTCAGAGCTTCAAAATATATGAAGGAAAAACTTATAGATCTGAAGGAAAAATAGATAAATCCACATTTATACCTAGATAACAAGTAGACAGAAAATCCACAAGGACATAAAAGACTTGAAAAATGTTATTAGCAAAATGGATTTTAGATCTAAATGTAAAAAAATGAAATCATATAAGCCCTAGGAAAAAAACAGGATGAATTCCTTTAGAACTAGGAGAAGGGAAAATCTTTTCTTAATTATTATTCAAAATCAGAAGAAATCATAATAAAGGCTGACAATTTTTAAAACATAAGGATTAAAGTAAAAAACATTTGCATGGGTATAGAAAGCACCATAAGCATGGCAAAATACAAATGAAAAACAGAAGATAATTGCAGCTTGTACCACAGACAAAAGGCTGATTTGCCTTAAAAACTGAGATGATTAGGCCGGGCGCGGTGGCTCAAGCCTGTAATCCCAGCACTTTGGGAGGCCGAGACGGGCGGATCACGAGGTCGGGAGATCGAGACCATCCTGGCTAACACGGTGAAACCCCGTCTCTACTAAAAAAATACAAAAAACTAGCTGGGCGAGGTGGCGGGCGCCTGTAGTCCCAGCTACTCGGGAGGCTGAGGCAGGAGAATGGCGTAAACCCGGGAGGCGGAGCTTGCAGTGAGCTGAGATCCGGCCACTGCACTCCAGCCTGGGCGACAGAGCGAGACTCCGTCTCAAAAAAAAAAAAAAAAACTGAGATGATTACACTAAAAGTATGATAGGACAATGGATAAAATTCACAAATAGTTCACAAAAAAAGATAGCAAATGTTTCTTAAATATATGAAAAGATAATTGAGCTCACTCGTAGTAAGAGAAAGTCCATTGAAAGCAACACTAAGACATTCCTTAGCTATCATTTTATCTCCACTATCAAACTGTCAGAAATCCAAAAATGTGACAGCACATTCTGTTAGCATGGCTGTGAATTATCAGCCACTCTCATACATTACCAATGGCAATGCAAAATTATACAACCCCATGCAAGAGAATTAGCATTATCTAATTAAATTATATATGCCAATGAACTTTCAGGAAACTACCTTGAGGAGACATTTCCATATATAAAAATATATTTCAAAGATGTTTCATTGTAACATAATTTGTGATAGCAATGGATTAGAAACAACCTAAATGCCCATCAGTATGGGATTATTGAATAAGCTCTAGTATTCACTAGTTAACTCAGAGCTTGAATTTAGCATCACTAAACCTGACATAATGTGCCTTCTGGTAAGATGTATTATGAAATACATAGCATTACCTATAAAGAATTCTTGTCAAGCTCATTTTCATCTGAATTTAATCAAGATTTTAGGCTTAACTCCTAGTTTTCAAGAAATATAGAGGATACAGGGATTAGATAGTGACACCAGGAAGAAGTAATTAGACAAATCCAGAATGTGGTGCTTTCCACAAGAAAATAGGTCTACTCACTTCAAAAAAAAAAACCAATGTTACGAAGAAAAAAAAGTGAGGATATGTTCTAGATTTTATAAGCCTGAAAAGACAAAAAAGTGCTATGAGAGAAACTTCATTAGTTCTTGTTCATATTAAGCATGTATAAGAAATATTTTGGGGACAATTGGGGAAATTGAAATACAGACTGAAAGATGATTTTAGGGAATTCATATTGTGGTTATATAGGGGTATGTCCTTATCCTTACAACAGGCATATTATAGCATTTAGGGTGAAGTTTGATGTCTGCAGTTTATTTTAAAGTGACTCCAAAAAAGTGAGAAAAAGCAGATATTGCAAAAAATGCTAGTAATTATTGGATCTAGGTGATATAGGCTTGTTCATTGTATTGTTCTCTCAACTTTTCTGTTTGAACGTTTTTATTAAAATATTGAAATTTTTCACTATTATTAGTCTAAGTGGAGGTTTTTTCTTCTCTATCTTGTAGGCACTTTGTGAAGCCTTTCAATCCGAGGACTTTCACCTTTCTTTACTTCTAGGATATTCTTGTCATTTCTCCAGATATTCCCTCCCTTCCATTTTTTTTTCTGTCTTGGATTCATGTTGCATATATTGGTTTCAACATTACCATTTCCTGACTCCATATGGTTTTTCTTTTATGTTTTACCTTAAAAAATTTTTTTTAAAAGGTTCTTCGTAGCGTTTCTGACCTTATTTCCCAGCTCACAAGTTTGTTCTTTGGATTTACTCATTTTTCACATACTCCTTTCATTGAGTGCTTTTCTTTCAATCATTATATGTTTGAGTCCCAACATAATTTTCTTGTTCTTTTTTCCTTTTCCCAATATCCTCTCTTAACTCTTTAAGGATATTTAATGTTTGCTTTAAATTCTTGTTCTCTTTGGTCTATTAATTCTCTGTTAGAATATTTCATTTTGTTTTTCCTGTACAATGCCTGTACTCCTCAGATGTTTCGACTGGACCATCTCCTATTATCTGCCCATCACCCCCACTTCACCCCCTATTGGGGAACTCTGCCCCTCGTGGAAGCTTGCTTCTCTGCTCTGCTGTCTCCGAAGAGCTGCCTTCTTGCATTCACTTGAGGTGAGGCGAGGTGGGGAAGGATCCAGAGGAAACAATTGGAGCCAACTAGTCTGCCTGCACCTGTAATTACCTTACCTCCTCCAGGTTCTTTTCTTCTTCTTCTTTTTTTTTTTTTTTTTTTTGATGGAGTTTTGCTCTTGTTGCCCAGGCTGGAGTGCAATGGCACAATCTCGGCTCACTGCAACCTCTGCCTCCCGGGTTCAAGCAATTCTCCTGCCTCAACCTCCCGAGTAGCTGGGATTACAGGCATGCACCACCATGCCTAGCTAATTTTGTAATTTTAGTAGAGACGGGGTTTCTCCATGTTGGTCAGGCTGGTCTTAAACGCCTGACCTCAGGTGATCTGCCCGCCTCGGCCTCCCAAAGTGCTGGAATTACAGGCGTGAGCCACTGTGCCCAGCCCTCCTCCTCCAGGTTCTAACACTGCCCCAATATTGCCCTGACACTAGCCTGGTGCTGGTATTACTGATATTTTTCTTCCACACAGTAGAGAAAGTGTAAGCAATGATGTGCCCAGTTCAATGTAGGGGAGAAAGAAAAAGACAAACACAAGTAAATTCTCATCTGGAATATCTATTTTCATGACACTGGCGCTCTTACTTGTTCAGACTGCCATTTCCTTCCATTCAGAAACTGGTAAGACTCTTTTTACTCCCAAAGGTTTCTTACAGTAAGCATCCTCACAGCTGGGTTGAAGGGGGAAGACATGGTAATTTTCTGTCTTGTCCCCAAAAGGTCATTTTTGCAAGATATTTTACTTTTTTTTTTTTTTGTCCACTCAGAGACAGAGCCTCACTCTGTTGCCCAGGCTGAAGTACAGTGGTGCAATCTTGGGCTCACTACAGCCTTGAATTCCCAATCTTAAGCTATCCTCCCACATCAGCCTCCTCAGTAGCTGGAAATACAGGCACACACCACCACTTCTGGCTAATTTTTAAATTTTTTTGTAGAGATGAGGTCTCACTATGTTGCCCTGGCTGGTCTCGAACTCCTGGTCTCAAGCAATCCTTCTGCCTTTGCCTCCCAAAGTGCTGGGATTACATGTGTGAGCCACTGCACCTGGCAGTAATTGTTTTTAAATGCAGAATAATCTGTGCATATGCTACGTGTGTGTGTGTGTGTGTGTGTGTGTGTGTGTGTTATGCATAGACTATCTTAAGAAAACATGAGAAACCAGTAAGAGTGACTGCCTTTGGGGAGGAACAATGGAAGACACATGGGAAAGATTTACTTTTTTCCTGTATACTCTTCAGTATTATTTATTTCTTTTACCTTGTGCACATATTACCTATTCTCTGTCTATATGTATTTTTTTATTTTACTTTACAATTTTTCTTTACCATTTCTGAAACCTAAAATAACTGGTAAATGGGAGGAGTGGGATGATGTTGGAAGATGATAAATTTAGTTTAGAGAAGTATTTAAATATGGGTTTGTTACTTGCATATATAGAAACATATAAAAGTAAGAGTTTAAAAATGTTTGTTCTAGTCTTCATTTACCTAAAGGCTTACATGTTGCCTATTTAAAATTGGTCTAAGGGTTACAGAGAACTAAAAATTAGATTGGATCTAACAGTTACGCTTTTTGTGTTTCTAAATGATTTTATACTTTTCATCATGTAATCTGCCTTTTCTATGAACTTTGCACCTCTGGCCATACCAGGTTTTGTTTCTGTGACTTTTCATTCCGACCACAGATGTTGCTGTTACTCTTGCATATATAACCTATAAACATGCTGAAATAGCCCAAATTTTTAAAACTGTATATAATTTAAGATTTCTTCCTGAAACATGGTAGACCTTGTCAGTCCCCTGCCCACCTTTGGGTCTGACTATTGTATTTATGCCAGCAACTTCCCAGGTGCTGAAGATCTTCTGGCAACAGAAGCCTCTGCCCCTTTAGGGAGGCCAATCAGCAAATGAAGAGAATTAAGGTCTCTTGGGAAAAGCCCTGAACCAATGACTGGCAGAGTTGGGTTATAAACACCCCAACATCCTTCCCAGGTGGGATAACTCAGAAATACTTATTTTCACTGACTCTCAGAGTTCCGTTTAACCACAGTGACAACTGGCTTCATAACTTGGTGGCCTTCCCTTCCCTTTTTCAGTTTCCCACATTCTTCTACTGGTATTTTCTGGAATCTCCTCCAAAATAAACTATTTACACTCAAATCCTTATCTCAAGGTCTGTTTGTGGGGAATCTGAATTAACACATAAGAGCTGAAATCAGGTGAGATATACTATCCTAGATGCTTTTAGAGCTATCAAATATCAGAAGAGAAGGAGGCCTTAGGGATTGTTTATTCTTTTTTTTTCTTTTCATTTGTTAATGATTTCATTACTTTCATCCCAGAGAAGCTAAGGAAGGGATTGTTTATTCTAATCAAGCCATATTGCTCAGTATGGGATGTTTGTAGGCCTGGCATGGTGGCTCATGCCAGTAATCCCAACAATTTGGGAGGCTGAAGCTTGAGGATCCCTTGAGGCTAAGAGTTTTGAGACCAGCCTGGGCAACACAGGGAGCCTTCTCTCTACAAAAATAAATAAATTAATTAATTAAAATAAATAATGGGAGGTTTGTAAAGTGATTTTCTATAAACAGATGCTTATTTTTAGTGCACTTGCATTATAATAGGAGAAGTAATGTTTTGCCTATTAATTCAACAAGTATGTATGGGTGTGGGATTACTATGTAAGGTGTCCTGTTAGGCTCTAAAATTGATACAAAGATTAAGAAAGTGACCTTGCCAGGCACAGTGGCTCACACTTGTAATTCCCAACACTGGGAGGCCAAGGTGGGCAGATCGCTTGAGCCCAGGAGTTCAAGACCAGCCTGAGCAACATGGCAAAACCCTGTCTCTACGAAATATACAAAAAGTAGTTGGCATCATGGCATGTGCTTGTGGTCCCAGCTACTTGGGAGGCTGAGGCAGGAGGATCATTTGAGCCCTACAGTCAGATGTTGTAGTGAGCCAAGATCATGCCACTACACTTTAGCCTGGGTAACAGAGCCAGACCCTGTTCCCCCCATCCCTTTCACCCCAAAAAATGACCTCTTATGCTAAAGGCATTCATAGGCTAGTGCTAGGGGAAAAAATTCTGCAAGGTAGAATATTCAGAGGTGCATGCAAAATGCTGTAGGTGTTTTAAGGAAGAAAAAAATTCTATGCAGCTAGAGAGAATCACAAAGAAGGTGGCATATAAATTTTAATTTCAATAGGTGTGATGAGAAAAGGTCCTTTCGATGAGGGAAAGCACTGGGTGTATTTAGGAAATGGTAAGCATAGCCTCATTACTGGGGTGTTGGTATGTACAAGGAAAAAGTGAAAAATAAAACCAGAAAGGCTTGAATACCAGACTAAGGAATTTTGTCTTAATTTGCTAGGTTTTGAAGGCCATCAGAGCTTACTTTTAAAACAGGCATTAGAGGCTGGGCGTGGCAGCTCACACCTGTAATTCCAGCACTTTGGGAGGCCGAGGTGGGTGGATCAGTTGAGGCCAGGAGCTTGAGACCAGCCTGGCCAACATGGTGAAAACCCATCTCTACTAAACATACAAAAATTAGCCAGGCGTGGTGGTGCATATCTGTAATCCCAGCTACTCAGGAGGCTGAGGCACAAGAATCGCTTGAAACCGGGAGGTAGAGGTTGTAGTGAGCCAAGATTGCGCCAGTGCATTCCAGCCTGGTGACAGAGCAAGACTCTGTTTCAAAAAAAAAAAAAAAAAAAGAAGAAGAAGGAGAAGGAGAAGGAGAAGGGAAGCATTAGAGGGCCTGGTGGAATAGAAGATAAAAGAAACTTGCAGAGACATGTTAGAAGTTTCAAAAATAATAGAAGAAAAAGTGGGTATCAATGGAAAGCTTGAAATTCTCTGTTCTTTCCTGATTGAAAGAACTTAGACAACCCTCCTTAATTTGAATAGATATCTTCTGATATATTATTCTGTGTCAGTATGGATTTTGGGATCTGTAACTAAGTTTGCTTAAAGTAGAGCATTGAACAATAATCAAGGCAATGATTTAAGAAATAAACTGGGCACAGTGTGTATGCTTATAGTCCTGACTACTCAGGAAGCTGCCGCAGGAGGATCGCTTAAGTCCAGGAACTCGAGTCCTGCCTGAGTAACATAGCAAGACCCTATCTCTGAAAATAAATAATAATACATTTTAAAAATAAACAAATAAGATTTAAAAAAACAGTAACACTTCAAGGAAAGAAAAAGGACCTTAAACACTTACACACTTCTGGTGAGAGCTGAAATTGGGTTAAACATTTGAAAGCAATATAGCAGGATGTAGCAGAGGCTTTAAAAACATGTATACCCTTTGGGACAGGTGCAGTGGCTCACACCTGTAATCTCAGCACTTTGGGTGGCTGAGGTGGGAGGATCACTTGAGTCCAGAAGTTAGAGACCAGCTTGAGCAACATAGGGAGACCCTGTCTCCACAAATAATAAAAAATTAGCCAGGTGTGTTGGTGCACACCTGTAGTCCCAGCTAGTTACTTAGGAAGCTGAGGTAGGAGAACTGCTTGAGCCTATGAAGTTGAGGCTTCAGTGTGCTATGATCATGCCACAGCACTCAGCTTCAGCAACAAAGAACCTGTCTGAAACAAATATACATACCCTTTGATTCAATAAAAGAAAACAATCACGCAGATGGTCCAAGAAGCATATTTGAGGGTGTTTTTACATTCTTACCTAATTAAAAAGAAAGAATGTCTAAATTTTTTTTTAAAAAAAGCACTGGCCGGCTGGGCATGGTGGCTTACGCCTGTAATCCCAGCACTTTGGGAGGCCAAGGCAGGCAGATCATGAGGTCAGGAATTCGAGACCAGCCTGACCAACATGGTGAAATCTCGTCTCTACTAAAAATACAAAAATTAGCCAGGTGTGGCTGCGCATGTCTGTAATCCCAGTTATTCAGGAGGCTGAGGCAGGAGAATTGCTTGAACCGGGGAGGCAGAGGTTGAAGTGAGTCGAGATCACATTGCTGCACTTCAGCCTGGGTGACAGAGTGAGACTCCGTCTCAAAAAAAAAAAAAAAAAAAAGCACTGGCCAAATACAGTAAATTTACACAAGGGAATACTTTTCAGTGTTAGTAATGATATAAATGCATATTAATTGCATTGAATGTTCACCATACATTGTATCATCTTGGTTCATTGGTAAATATGTGTTAGAACAGCTTTTGCTTCTTAGTGCAATCTTGCAATTGTGGTGACTTGGTTAATGAAACCTTGGCTTGAAAAGACCTCTTTTGGCTGGGCGCGGTGGCTCAAGCCTGTAATCCCAGCACTTTGGGAGGCCGAGACGGGCGAATCACGAGGTCAGGAGATCGAGACCATCCTGGTTAACACGGTGAAACCTCGTCTCTACTAAAAATACAAAAAACTAGCCGGGCGAGGTGGTGGGCGCCTGTAGTCCCAGCTACTCGGGAGACTGAGGCAGGAGAATGGCGTAAACCTGGGAGGCGGAGCTTGCAGTGAGCTGAGATCCGGCCACTGTACTCCAACCTGGGCGGCAGAGCGAGACTCCGTCTCAAAAAAAAAAAAAAAAAAAAAAAGAAAAGACCTCTTTTAAGTCAAAGTAATCTACATATGAAACAATCCCTATCAAAATTCCAATGGCATTTTTTTGCAGAAATAAAATAATTCATATAAAATCTCAAGGAATCTCAAATAGCCAAAACAATTTTTTAAAAAAAGAAGAGCAAGGTCAAAAGATTCAAACTTCATGATTTCAAAGCATGTTCCAAAGTTACAGTAATTAAAACAGTGTGGTGCTGACATAAGGATGACAAGTAGACCAGTGAAATAAGGCAACCAAGAAATAAATCCTCCCATAGGTGGCCAAATAATCTTAAACAAGGGTGCCAAGAACACTCAATGGGGTAAAGACTGTCTTCAAATAGTGTTGTGAAAACTGAATCTTCACATGTCAAGGAATTATGTTGGGGTTGGGTGCTATGTTTCATGCCTGTAATCCTAGTTCTTCATATGACCAAGGTAGGAGGATTGCTTGAGGCCAGGAATTCAATACCAGCTTGAGCAACATAGGGAGACCCCATCTCTCCCAAAAAAAAAAAAAAAAAAATAGGTGGGCATGGTGGCACACACCTGTAGTCTCAGCTATTTGAAAGGCTGAAGTGGGAGGACTGCTTGAAACTGGGACGTCAAAGTGTCAGTAAGTGGTGATTGTGCTACTGCATTCCAGCCTATGTGACAGAGTGAGACCCTGAAAAAAAAGACAGACAGACAGAAAGAGAGAGAGAGAGAGAGAGAAAGAGAAGAGGATAGAAGAGAAGGGAAAAGAAGAGAAGAGAAGAGAAAAAAAAGAAGAGAAGAGAAAAAGGACCTTATATTTAGGTCCTTACATTTAAGGACCTAAAACTAATAAACTCCTACAAGAAAATGTGGGGGGAAGCTTCATGACATTGGACTTGGCAATGATTTCTAGGATATAACACCAAAAGCACAGACAACAAAAGCAAAAATAGACAAATGGGACTACATCAAACTTATGTAGTGTATCAAAGAACACAATTGTGTTTGTGTATCAAAGAACACAATTAACAGAGTGAAAAAGGCAACCTACAGAATGGGAGAAAAAATTTGCAAATCATATATTTGAGAAGGTGTGTTAAAGCAAACTAAATGTGGCCTGAGAAGGACTACGTACTTCTATATTTGGGTTCTGATAACCTAACTTAATAGGTGGACAAGATTGAAAACCTAACTTAGCAGTATGCACCTGTAACAATAGCTGAGTCTTGGCCAATCCCAGCAACCATACTTCAACCACTCATACACTGCTGAATGTTCAAACCGTATTCAAGTAAGTCAAATGCTGAGCTGTAACCAATCCAGTTGTTTCTGTACTTCACTTCTGATTTCTGTATGTCACTTCCCTTTCTTTGTCTATAAATTTGTTCTGACCATGAGGTATCCCTGAAGTCTCTCTGAATCTGCTGTGATCTGGGGGCTGCCCGATTTGCAAATTGTTAATTGCTCAATTAAACTCCTTTAAATTTAATTTGGCTGAAGTTTTTATTTTAATAGGTGTTAATATCCAAAATATATAAAGTACTCCTATAATTCAACAACAAAAAGTGATATAACTCCATTACAGAATGAGCAAAGTACTATGGAAAACAGTTTGGAGATTTCCCAAAGAACTTAGAACTACCATTTGACTCAGCAATCTCATTACTAGATATATACCCAGAGGAATATAAATCATTCTACCATAGACACATGCACGTGTATGTTCATCACAGCACTATTCACAATAGCAAAGACATAAAATCAACCTAAGTGTCCATCAGGGGTGGACTGGATAAAGAAAATGTGGTACACATATACCATGGAATACTATGGAGCCGTAAAAAAGAATGAGATTGGTGTGGCTGGCAAGATGGCCGAATAGGAACAGCTCTGGTCTGCAGCTCCCAGTGAGATCAACATAGAAGGCGGGTGATTTCTGCATTTCCAACTGAGGTACCCGGGTCATGTCATAGGGACTGTTTAGACAGTGGGCACAGCCCACGGAGGGTGAGCCGAAGCAGGGTGGGGAATCACCTTACCTGGGAAGTGCAAGGGGTCAGGGAACTCCCTCCCCTAGCCAAGGGAAGCTGTGAGGGACTGTGCCTTGAGGAATGGTGCATTCTGGCCCAGATACTACACTTACTCATGGTCATCACAACCCACAGACCAGGATATTCCCCTGGGTGCCTATACCACCATGGCCCCAGTTTCAAGCAAAAAACTGGGCAGCCATTTGGGCAGACACTGAACTAGCTGCAGGAGTTGTTTTTTGTTTTTCCATACCCCCATAGCGCCTGGAACGCCAGTGAGACAGAACCATTCGCTTCCCTGGAAAGGGGGCTGAAGCCAGGGAACCAAGTGGTCTAGCTCAGCAGATCCCACCCCCACAGAGCCTAGCAAGCTAAGATCCACTGGCTTGAAATTCTGGCTGCCAGCATAGCAATCTGAAGTTGACCTGGGATGGTTAAGCTTGGTAGGGGGAGGGGCGTCCACCATTACTGAGGCTTGAGTAGGCAGTTTTCCCTTCACAGTGTAAACAAAGCCACTGGGAAGTTTGAAATGTTCATCGCAGCTAGCCAGACTAATAAAGAACTAATAAAGACTAATAAAGAAGAAAAGAGAGAAGAATCAAATAGACACAATGAGAAATGATAATGGGAACATCATCACTGATCCCACAGAAATACAAACTACCATTAGAGAATACTATAAACACCTCTTCACAAATAAACTAGAAAATCTAAAGAAATGAATAAATTCCTGGACACATGCACCCTTCCAAGACTAAACCAGGAAGAAGTTGAATCCCTGAAGAGACCAATAACAAGTTCTGAAATTGAGGCAGTAATTAATAGCCTACCAACCAAAAAAAGTCCAGGACCAGATGGATTCACAGCTGAATTCTACCAAGGTACAAAGAGGAGCTGGTACCATTCCTTCTGAAATTATTCCAAACAATAGAAAAAGAAAGACTCCTCCCTAATTCATTTTACCAGGCCAGTATCATCCTCATACCAAAACCTGGCAGAGACACAACAAAAAAAGAAAATTTCAGGCCAATATCCCTGATGAACATCGATGTGAAAATCCTCAATAAAATACTGGCAAACCAAATCCAACAGCACATCAAAAAGCTTATCCACCACGATCAAGTCGGCTTCATCCCTGGGATGCAAGGCTGGTTCAACATACTCAAATCAATAAACATAATCTATCACATAAACAGAACCAATGACAAAAACCATACAATTATTTCAATAGATGCAGAAAAGGCCTTCGATAGAATTCAACACCCCTTTGTGTTAAAAACTCTCAATAAACGAGGTATTGATGGAACATATCTCAAAATAATAAGAGCTGTTTATGACAAACCCACAACCAATATCATACTGAATGGGCAAAAGCTGGAAGCATTCCCTTTGAAAATTGTCACAAGACAAGGATGCTCTCTGTCATCACTGCCATTCAACATGGTATTGGAAGTTCTGACCAGGGTAATTAGGCAAGAGAAAGAAGTAAGGTGTATTCAAATAGGAAGAGAGGAAGTCAAATTGACTCTGTTTGCAGATGATATGATTGTATATTTAGAAAACCCCATAGTCTTAGCCCCAAATCTCCTTAAGTTGATAAGCAACTTCAGCAAAGTCTCAGGATACAAAATCAATGTGCAAGCATTCCTATACACCAATAATAGGCAAACAGCCAAATCATGAGTGAACTCCCATTCACAATTGCTACAAAGAGAATAAAATACCTAGGAATACAACTTACAAGGATGTGAAGAACCTCTTCAAGGAGAACTACAAACCACTGCTTAAGGAAATAAGAGAGGACATAAAGAAATGGAAAAAACATTCCATGCTCATGGATAGGAAGAATCAATATCATGAAAATGGCCATACTGCCCAAAGTAATTTATAGATTCAATGCTATCCCCATCAAACTACCATTCACTTTTTTCACAGAATTAGAAAAAGCTACTTTAAAGTTCATATGGAACCAAAAAAGAGCCCACATTGCCAAGACAATCCTAAGCAAAAAGAACAAAGCTGGAGGCATCACACTACCTGACTTCAAACTATACTACAAGGCTACAGTAACCAAAACAGCATGGTACTGGTACCAAAACAGAGATATAGACCAATGGAACAGAACAGAGGCCTCAGAGATAACACCACACATCTACAACCATCTGATCTTTGACAAACCTGACAAAAAAAACAACAGGGAAGGTATTCCCTGTTTAATAAATGATGCTGGGAAAACTGGCTAGCCATATGCAGAAAACTGAAACTGGACCCCTTCCTTACACCTTATACAAAAATTAATTCAAGATAGATTAAAGACTTAAACGTAACACCTAAAACCATAAAAACCCTAAAAGAAAACCTAGGCAATACCATTCAGGACATAAGCATTGGCAAAGACTTCATGACTAAAACACCAAAAGCAATGGTGACAAAAACCAAAATTGACAACTGGGATCTAATTAAACTAAAGAGCTTCTGCACAGCAAAATAAACTACCATCAGAGTCAACAGGCAACCTACAGAATGGGAGAAAATTTTTGCAATCTACCCATCTGACAAAGGGCTAATATCCAGAATCTACAAAGAACTTAAACAAATTTACAAGAAAAAGTCAAACAACCCTATGAAAAAGTGGGTGAAGGATATGAGCAGACACTTCTCAAAAGAAGACATTTATGCAGCCAACAGACACATGAAAAAATGCTCATCATCACTGGCCATCAGAGAAATGCAAATCAAAACCACAATGAGATACCATCTCACACCAGTTAGAATAGCAATCATTAAAAAGTCAGGAAACAACAGGTGCTGGAGAGGATGTGGAGAAATAGGAACACTTTTACACTGTTGGTGGGAGTGTAAACTAGTTCAACCATTGTGGAAAACAGTGTAGCGATTCCTCAAGGATCTAGAACTAGAAATACCATGTGACCCAGCCATCCCATTACTGGGTATATACCCAAAGGATTATAAATCACACTGCTATAAAGACACATGCACACATATGTTTATTGCGGCACTATTCACAATAGCAAAGACTTGGAACCAACCCAAATGTCCATCAATGACAGACTGGATTAAGAAAATGTGGCACATATACACCACAGAATACTACGCAGCCATAAAAAAGGATGAGTTTATGTCCTTTGTAGGTACATGGATGAAGTTGGAAACCATCATTCTCAGCAAACTATCACAAGGACAGAAAACCAAACACTGCATGTTCTCACCCGTTGGTGGGAACTGAACAATGAGAACACTTGGACACAGGAAGGGGGCCTGACATGGGGTGGGGTGGCGGGGAGGGATAGCATTAGGAGATATACCTAATGTAAACGATGAGTTAATGGGTGCAGCACACCAACATGGCACATGTATACATATGTAAGAAACCTGCATGTTGTGCACATGTACCCTAGAACTTAAAGTATAATAAAAAAACTATTGATAAAAATTTAAAAAAATTAAAAATAGAATGATCCAGCAATTGCACTACTGGGTATACCTTCAAAAAGATTAAGGGAGTGGTCTTGAAGAGATATTTACACACCCATATTCATAGCTGTACTATACACTATTCCTGGAAGTGGAAGCGACCCAAATGTTCATTGATGATGAATAGAGGAACAAAATGTGGTACACACACACACACACACACACACACACACACACACACACACACACAGAGAAATATTATTCAGCTTTAAAATGGAAGACAATCTTACCACATGCTACAACATGGATGAAACTTGAGGACATTATACTAAGTGAAATAAGCCAGTAACAAAACACAAATACTGTGTGATTCCACTCATATATCTAAAGTAGTCAAATTTATAGAAACAGTAGAAGGGTGGCTACCAGGGGCTGGGAAAGGGGCGAAAAAGCGAGTTGTTGTTTAATGGGTATACAGTTTCAGAATTGCAAGGTGAGAAAGTTTTGGAGATCTGTTTTTCTGTTTTACCATAATGTAAAAAAAAAATGGAGCAGTACTGAATTGTAAAGTTAAAAAATGGTTACACTGGTAGGTTTAATGTTTTATATATATAATATAATATAATATATATAACATCTAATATATAACATAATATATAATATAAAATACGTAATATATAATAATATATATAAACATGGTGAAACCCTATCTCTACTAAAAAAAAACCAAATATATATATATATAAATTTTACCACAATAAAAAAGAAAAAAATTAATTGACCATATATGTGAGGGTCTAATTCTCAGCTCTCAAAAAAAAGGCTTTGTTAAAAACAGTGTATACATGGCTGGGAATGGTGGCTCACAACTGTAATCCCAGGACTTTGGGAGGCCAAGGCGGGTGGATCACCTGAATTCAGGAGTTCGAGACCAGCCAGGCCAACATGGTGAAACCCCATCTCTACTTAAAAATTCAAAAATTAGCTGGGTGTGGTGGTGGGCGCCTGTAGTCCCAGCTACTCGGGAGGCTGATGCAGGAGAATCGCTTGAAGCAGGAGGTAGCGGCTGCAGTGAGCCGAGATAGCGCTATTGCACTCCATCCTGGGGGAAAAGAGCGAGACTCCGTCTCAAAACAAAAACAAAAACAAAAACAAGGCAGTGTATACATTATACATAGAAAGACATCTAGAATACTGACAGTAACTTGTAATTTATTGCCAATATTCTGGATCTTACATAGGATGGCAGATGTTTATCAATTAAATAAATAATAAGAGGGTCCATGATGACAAGTTACAAAATAAGGGTTATGGTTAGTTCAAAATCTGTATGATTGAAGTCCATTAAAATACTTTTAAAAAGAGGACTGGACAGAGTGGCTCACACCTGTAATTCCAGCACTTTGGGAGGGTGAGGTGGGAGAATCACTTGAGGCCAGGAGTTCAAGACCAGCCTGGGCAACACAGAAAGGCCCTGTCAAGAAAGAAAAGAAAAGAAGCATAGAAAGAAAAGAAAAGAAAAGAAAAGAAAGGAAGGAAATGGAAAAACATATAGGTGGTTATACACTGAAGTGTTAACTGTAGTTATCTCTAACTGGAGTCTTAAGATGATTGTATCTCTTTATTATATTTTAAATCAGATTTCCTAATTTGTCTGCAATTGTATATTATATAATGAGGAAACAATGAAGGTCAATGTAATAAAATTTAAGATTAAAAAAATACTCAACAATAACAACAGGGAAGCCTTACTCTCTTAAATAAACAAAAGACGTGCTGGCCAATTATGCTCCTTTGTAGTGCATTACACTGATTCCATGTAGAATATAGCCAAAACATTTCTATGAACAATGGATAGATTATATTAGGTTTGACTCATTTCACCTATGCCAGGCCACTTTTGCACAATACTTAGAGAAAATGCCAAGTTGTTCAAATATTGTTCAAAAGGAAGGAAGCAGTTCCCCCAACTACTAGGAAATAAGTATTAAGCCATTTGGCAAATCTTTTTCTTGGTTGTAAGGTGTTATTTATATAGAGAGGTATTTGAATGTACCTACTTTTTTAGGGAAAGGAGATTTTCTAACTGTTATTACTTTATTTTAAATAAAGGAGAGCTGTGGATATAACTATAATAATTTAAAATTTCCAAATTTTGAATAACCAAGCTGAAAGGTTATTTTAAAACATTGAAATTGCTCTGACACTTGTCTGTATTCTCTTGTATTCCCTAGTATTTTCCCAAGCATTGTATTTCCATGTCATTGCTTGCATCAATGGCTGTCCTTTCCAGACCGTAAGCTCAGTAAGAGTAGAGATGATATTTTTCTTACTGGCACATAATAGGAAATTGATATTTAATGTCATAATGTATAAATGGAGCATAGCGAGACTCTGTCTTTACAAAAGCATTCTTAAAAAAATAGATGGAGGCTAGACGTGGTAGCTCACGCCTGTAATCCCAGCATTTTGGGAGGCCAAGGCAGGCGGATCACTTGAGTCCAGGAGTTTGAGATCAGCCTGGGCAACATGGGAAAACACCATTTCTACAAAAAATACAAAATTAGCCAACCATGGTGGCATGGGCCTGTAGTCCCAGCTACTTCCAGAGCTGAGGTGGGAGGCTCACTTGAGCCCAGGAGGCAGAGGTTGCAGTGAACCAAGATCACACCACTGCATTCCAGTCTGGGCAATAGAACGAGATCACATCTCTTAAAAAAAAAAAAAAGAGTGTATAAATGAATTAATGGATAGAGATCTCATTAAAGCTAGGAAATAAAGGGTAGGAGTTTTACATTTAAGACTTGAGGTTTAGAGTGAAATGTTTAAGTTTGCATTTGACACTAATCAGTTGCAGTAAATGAAATGCCAGTCTAAGGATACACTACTAAAAGTTCCTATCAGATGCAAGAATGTCGAGAAAAGTGGCAGATAAGCTACAATGTTATAATCATAAAAATTCAGAGCTAGGAAGGATCTTAGAACATTGAAAAGTCAAATTCTTCATTTTGTAGGTGAATAAATTGAAGGCAATACAATTTAAATAACTTATACGATCACACAGTTATTGGCAGAACTAGACCCTGAGCCAGATCTCCTGACTTGCTGGTCAAGTTCTCTTTCCTCTAGACTCAAAAAAAGATTGGCTATTACTTACATCCATACAAAGAGGGTCAGCATATTCTTTGAACATGTTGGTCCAGATTGCTTCCTCAGCCACAAAGACCAACAAAAATTTGGGATTATGAAGGGCATTTTTAACACAAAAGGAAATAAGAGCCACACCTGGAACACTGTGTGTAGTTTCTGTCCCCTTACCTGAGAAAAGATACACTATGGCTAGAGGAGGGCCACAGGAGGAAAAGAAACTGATCTGAGAGTTGGAAAGATCCAGAATAAAATGAAAGCGTTCTGCTGTTTCAGTCAGAGATGTTCAAAGGAAATGCAGTTGTTAGGTCTGCACCCAAATCTTCTGAAGTTATCACCTAGAAGAATATCAGACCCTTCCACAAAATAGCGCTGGATGCCATTGTCAGATGACCTACCATGAACCCATAAGACTGATCCAGTCTTATAACTCATATGGCCTTATTTGCAAATATCTTTGTCTTATCATTACAAACTCTACTTTGTTCCCAGAAGTACCACTAAAAGAGAGGGGGTTCTTTGTAGGTTCTGGATATGAGCCCTTTGTCAGATGGGTAGATTGCAAAATTTTTCTCCCATTCTGTAGGTTGCCTGTTCACTGTGATGGTAGTTTCTTTTGCTGTGCAGAAGCTCTTTAGTTTAATTAGATCCCATTTGTCAATTTTGACTTTTGTTGCTGTTGCTTTTGGTGTTTTAGACATGAAGTCCTTGCCCATGCCTGTGTCCTGAATGGTATTACCTAGGTTTTCTTCTCGGGTTTTTAATGGTTTTAGGTCTAACATTTAAGTCTCTAATCCATCTTGAATTAATTTTCGTATAAGGAGTAAGGAAAGGATCCAGTTTCAACTTTCTACTTATGGCTAGCCAATTTTCCCAGCACCATTTATTAAATAGGGAATCCTCTCCCCATTTCTTGTTTTTGTCAGGTTTGTCAAAGATCAGATGGCTGTAGATGTGTGGTATTATTTCTAAGGGCATCAAAAAGTGGGCAAAGAATATGAACAGACACTTCTCAAAAGAAGACATTTATGCAGCCAACAGACACATGAAAAAATGCTCATCATCACTCGCCATCAGAGAAATGGAAATCAAAACCACAATGAGATACCATCTCACACCAGTTAGAATGGTAATCATTAAAAAATCAGGAAACAACAGGTGCTGGAGAGGATGTGGAGAAATAGGAACACTTTTACACTGTTGGTGGGAGTGTAAACTCGTTCAAACATTGTGGAAAACAGTGTGGCGATTCCTCAAGGATCTAGAACTAGAAATACCATGTGACCCAGCCATCCCATTACTGGGTATATACCCAAAGGATTATAAGTCATGCTGCTATAAAGACACATGCACACATATGTTTATTGTGGCACTATTCACAAATAGCAAAGACTTGGAATCAACCCAAATGTCCATCAATGACAGACTGGATTAAGAAAATGTGGCGCATATACACCATGGAATACTATGCAGCCATAAAAAAGGATGAGTTCGTGTCCTTTGTGGGGACATGGATGCAGCTGGAAACCATCATTCTCAGCAAACTATCGCAAGAACAGAAAACCAAATACCACATGTTCTCACTCATAAGTGGGAAATGAACAATGAGATCACTTGGACACAGGAAGGGGAACATCACACACCCGGTCCTATTGTTGGGAGGGTGTAGCGGGGAGGGATAGCATTAGGAGATTCTATGCAAACATAACCATTCACATTCTTATGCAGGATTTTGGGGTGGGGGGAGGGATTTTGTTATGTTTTAACATAGCATGTTAATTTTTAAGATAAAATGCAAATATTAAAAAAAGGATTAGGGTTTATCTTAAAGTGCTGTACTGTTATAATACAGTTGGGGACAAGAATAAAGTTATTGAATTAATAATTGCATTAAAAAAAAAGAGAGGGGGAAATGAAGTTGTTTTCACTGGTGACCATTAGTGGTGCTGCAGATGTCAACAGGATGACAGTTATCTGGAGACACTCTAGTGTTGATCTTTTTTTTTTTTTTTTTTTTTTTTTTTTTTTTTTTTTTGAGATGGAGTCTGGCTCTGTCGCCCAGGCTGGAGTGCAGTGGCCGGATCTCAGCTCACTGCAAGCTCCGCCTCCCGGGTTTACGCCATTCTCCTGCCTCAGCCTCCCGAGTAGCTGGGACTACAGGCGCCCGCCACCTCGCCCGGCTAGTTTTTTTGTATTTTTTAGTAGAGACGGGGTTTCACCGTGTTAGCCAGGATGGTCTCGATCTCCTGACCTCGTGATCCGCCCGTCTCGGCCTCCCAAAAGTGCTGGGATTACAGGCTTGAGGCACCGCGCCCGGCCTGTTGATCATTTCATTCCAAATCTTGGATTGGTAAGATGAGACACATCTCCCCCTCAATCATAACTATCAACTAATGATGCCTTTTATTCATTTTCTCCTTTTGGCATGCATGGCAGTTTTATGCCTGTGAATATTTTCCGGTTTAAGTATATCTTGATTTATAATAGCAATAGAGGAAATTTTTTCTTATAATAGTGTTAGAGTATTCAAAGGATGTTTGGTGCATGCCAAAATAAAAAAAAATGAATTGTGTCCTTGTTTCACATCTTTATTATGTCCCAGCTCTTATTTGAAGTTATCAGATTTCAATCTTCAGCTTTCTTTTCCCTAGGTTTATTTCTTCTTTAATCTTCTCTTTTGTGTTTAGATTTTTATTTTCTTTTTCCAAAATTTTTTACATGCTGATATTTATTTTCACATTTATTTGCAAGTTTAAATGTTTTTACGTGATTAATATGTACACTTTTTGTTAGATAGTGAAAACTGACTCAACTCTTCTAGTAGTGAGCGGTTATTCTAAAACAACTTTGCAAATATGAAATGTTAAAAGCTAAGCTAACACTAACTTGCTCATAATGATGATCTCTAAGGGCAAGTATTAAAGGGAACTTTCTCATTCAATACAAAATATTCCGGCCAGGCAGTGGCTCATGCCTGTAATCCCAGCACTTTGAGAGGCCCAGGTGGGAGGATAGCTTGAAGCCAGGAGTTCAAGACTAGGCTGTTCAACATAGTGAGACCCCCATCCCCCTCCAACACACATACAAAAATTAGATGGGCACGACAGCGCGTACCTGTAGTCCCAACTACTCGGGAGGCTGAGGCAGGAGAATTGCCTGAGCCCAGGAGTTTGAGGTTGCAGTGAGGTATGATTTTACCACTGCACTCCAGCCTGGATAATAAAGTGAGACCCTGTCTCAAAACAATTTCTGCATTATTTAGTTTTTTTTTAAAATACAAAACATATATAACATTTTGTGCTAAAAAAAATTATGATAAATTATTAGGGGTCTGCTTTTAACTTGGACTAGTGTAACTCCTTCATGCAATAAACTGAAAAAAAATTGTTAATATTAAACATGAGATGTTTATCAATAGAAAGCTAACATCAATAAATATGCTTCTCAATGTGAATAGGTCTCTCAGGACCTCTCCCAAGACAGCAGAATACCTTTTGTCTCCTTGTAAGAGTTAATTTGCTAGACTAAGTAACACTAAGTTACTATAGACTAAGTAACGCTAAGTTACTATAGAGAAGCATTTCTTAAGGTGAGATCCATAGAACATTAATTTTGCTGCTTGGTACTGGACATACCAGAAAAAAAGATTTTGTCATTTCGTAAATTTGGTAAAACATGGTCTAAACAAAGATAAATGTGCTTATTATTATTAACATTTGTTAGTCTATTTAATGCACTAATACACATTGTGACTCTGAGAAATTAAAGTGGGAATGGAGTGCAGTATGTAGGGTTTTCCAAACTCATTTGTTCCTAGTATCCTAGTATCCCTTTCCCTCCCAGGACCACTGTTCCAAGGAGCACATTTTGGGAAACATTGCTTAGGAAAGAGTTGTTTGCATACTGAGGGGTATGCTTACTTATTACAGGATACTCTAGTACTTATTAGAGGATACTGCATACTGAGGGGTATTCTTTATTTAAGACCTTTTTTTTTTTTTTTTTTTTTTTTGGAAACAGGTTCTTGCTCTGCCGCCCAGGCTGGAGTACAGTGGGCAATCTCGAAATCTCAGCCCACTGCAACCTCCGCCTCCTGGGCTCAAGTGATTCTCCTGCCTCAGCTTCCCGAGTAGCTGGGATTGCAGGCGTATGCTACCACGCCCGGCTAATTTTTGTATTTTTAGTAGAGACGGGGTTTCACCATGTTGGCCAGGCTGGTCTGGAACTTCTGACCTCAGATGATCCGCCTGCCATGGCCTCCCAAAGTGCTAGGATTACAGGTGTAAACCACCGTGCCCGGCTGAGTATTCTTACTTATTACAGGATTTATCCATATCTAGCCATTGCACATAGTTTTTGAGCCAGATCTAAATTAATTAAACTATGGATTTTTCAAATATTAAACCTTACATTTTTTGAATAAACAAAATTTGATAGTGATGATTTATCCTTTTATGTATTGTGAGATTTGGTTTGTTAAAATTGTGTTCAGAATTTTTACATTTTGGCTGAGTGCAGCGGCTCACACCGGTAATCTTAGCACTTTGGGAGGCTGAGGTGTGAGGAATGCTTGAGTCCAGGAGTTTGAGATCAGCCTGGGCAACATAATGAGACTCTCATCTCTGAAAACTAAATAAAATAAACAAGAAGGGGCCGGGCGTGGTGGCTCATGCCCGTAATCCCATCATTTTGGAAGGCCAAGGCGGGTGGATCACCTGAAGTCAGGAGTTCAAGACCAGCCTGGCCAACATGGTGAAATCCTGTCTCTACTAAACATACAAAAATTAGATGGGCATGGTGGCAGGTGCCTGCAATCCCAGCTACTCAGGAGGCTGAGGCAGGAGAACTGTTTGAACCCAGGAGGTGGAGGTTGCAGTGAGCCGAGATGGCGCCACTGCATTCCAGCCTGGGCGATAGAGCAAGACTCCATCTCAAAAAAATAAAAATTAAAAAATAAATAAATAAAACAAGAATTTTTACATTTTATTCTCATAGGAGAGATTGGCCTTTAATTTTCTATTCTTGTAATATGTTGTCAGGTTTTGGCATTAAAGTTACACTGGTCTCATAACTTGAGTTGTGAAATGTTTCATCTTCTCTCTGGTAGAATCTGTATAATCTTGGCATTAACTCTCCTTTGAATGTTTGGTCAAATTCGCTGGCAAAAGTGGGGCCTGGAATTTTATTTTGTTGTATTTTATTTCATTGGAAACTTTTCCATTTTGGAGTTCATTTCTGTAAAAGGAGTCAGACTCCATTCAGCATGAGGGGCAAAACCCCATAGTCTTGCCAGCAATAAATGGTGCACTTAGTTGGGTACAAATAGGAAAAATGCATAGCTCTGCCAGCTTAAGAATGAGGTTTTGTTCAAAGCAAGTGGTGGGGCATACCACTGTAGAGACACCAGTGGTTGCACATCAGAGATGCAGATTCTGCCATTTAAATCCGGACGGGGGAAAAACCCAACAACCATTAAAAATAGAAAACAGAATTCAGAGTTGCTGCAATATATCACCTAAAATGTTCAGTTTTTTACCAGAAATTACTAGACATGCAAAAACCAGGAAAGTATGATCCATATACAGGGGGAAAAAAAGCACTTAGTAAAACTGACTCTGAGTGGGCCCAGATTTTAGTTTTTACAGGCAAACACTTCAAAGCAGCTATTATAAATATGTTCAAATAATTTTTTTTTTTTTTTTTTTTTTTTGAGATAGAGACTCACTCTGTCACCCAGGATGGAGTGCAGTGATGCGATCTCGGCTCACTGCAACATCTGCTTCCTGGGTTCTGGCAATTCTTTTGCTTCAGCCTCCCAAGTAGCTAGATTACAGGCACATGCCACCACGCCTGGCTGATTTTTGTATTTTTAGTAGAGACAGGGTTTCGCCATGTTGGCCAGGCTGGTCTGGAACTCCTGACCTCAAGTGATCCACCCGCCTCAGCCTCCCAAAGAGCTGGGATTATAGGCATGAGCCACAGGACCTGGCTGTTCAATTAATTTTTAAAATGCTAACAATAAATCAACAAAAAGGAAATCTAAATAGGGACATAGTATTAAAAAAACAAAAACGAAGGTGAGGTGTGGTGGCTCACGCCTGTAATCCTGGCACTTTGGGAGGCCGAGGCAAGCAGATCACGAGGTCAGGAGTTCGAGACCAGCCTGACCAACACGGTGAAACCCCATCTCTACCAAAAATACAAAAAGTAGCCGGGCATGCTGGTGAGTGCCTGTAATCCCAGCTACTCAGGAAACTGAGGCAGGAGAATCACTTGAGCCCGGGAGGTGGAGGTTGCAGTGAGCCAAGATCGTGCCACTGCACTCCAACCTGGGCGACAGAGCAAGACTCCGTCTCAAAAAAAAAAAAAAAAAAAAAAAAGAAAAAAAAGAAAAAACACAAACCAAATGGAAATTCTATACTTGAAAAGTACAATAACTCACATGACAAATTCATACACTGAAGTCAACAGCAAATTTGAGTTGACAGAAGAAAGAATAACTGAATTTGAAGATAGACTAATAGAAATTATCCAGTCCAAGGAGAGACCAAAAAAAAAATTGAAGGAAAAATACAGCCTTGAAGACCATGGAGTCAAGCACTTCAGCTTATGTATAATAATAATATCAGAAGAAGAGACAGAAAAGAGTAGAAAAAATCTCTGAAGAAATAATGGCTGAAAATTTCTCAATTTAATGAAAAACCTTAATTTACATATACAAAAAGCTTGATGAAACTTGAATAGAATAAACAAAAAAGAACCACACCTAGACATACCATAATCAAATTTCTGAGAGCCAAAGACAAAGAGAAAAATCTCTCTCTCTCTCTCTCTTTTTTTTCTTTTTTCAAGACAGAGTCTTGCTCTGTTGCCCAGGCTGGAATGCAGTGGTGCAGTCTTGGCTCACTGCAACCTCCACCTCCCAGGTTCAAGTGATTTTCCTGCCTCAGCCTCCTGAGTAGCTGGGACTACAGGTGCACGCCACCTTGCTGGGCTAATTTTTATATTTTTAGTAGAGACAGGGTTTTGGCATGTTGGTCAGACTGGTCTTGAACTTCTGGCCTCAGGTGATCCACCTGCCTCAGCCTCCCAAAGTGCTGGGATTACAGGTGTGAGCCACCGCACCCGGCCAAAGAGAAAAACCTCTTAAAAGCAGCAAGAGAGGCCGGGCGCGGTAGCTCAAGCCTGTAATCCCAGCACTTTGGGAGGCCGAGACGGGCGGATCACGAGGTCAGGAGATCGAGACCATCCTGGCTAACACGGTGAAACCCCGTCTCTACTAAAAAATACAAAAAACTAGCCGGGCGACGTGGCGGGCACCTGTAGTCCCAGCTACTCGGGAGGCTGAGGCAGGAGAATGGCGTAAACCCAGGAGGCAGAGCTTGCAGTGAGCTGAGATCCGGCCACTGCACTCCAGCCTGGGCGGCAGAGCGAGACTCCGTCTCAAAAAAAAAAAAAAAAAAGCAGCAAGAGAAAAATGACTGATCACATTTAGGGAAATGATACAGTCAATAGCCAACTTCTCATTAGAAGCAATGGAGGCCCGAAAGACATAGTCAAAGTGCTGGAAAACAAAACAAAACGAAATGAAACAATCTTTCAACCAAGAATTATATATCCAACGAAACCATTTTTTTAAAAAAACTGAGAGAATATGTTGCTAGCAGACCAATATACTGCTAATCGATCATAGATTGTGAAACTATATAAAAAAGCAAGATGGCTGGGCACCGTTCTAAACCATAGGACCGATAAGATTTTAAGGACCTTCTTTTCAGGCTGGGCAAGGTGGCTCACATCTGTAATCCCAGCACTTTGGGAGGCCAAGGCAGGTGGATGACCTCAGGTCAGGAGTTCGAGACCAGCCTGGCCAACATGGTGAAACCCTGTCTCTACTGAAAATACAAAATTAGCCGGGTGTGGTGGCACATGCCTAAATTCTAGCTACTTGGGAGGCTAAGGCGGGAGAATCGCTTGAACTTGGGAGGCGGAGGTTACAGTGAGCTGAGATCATGCCATTGCACTCCCAGCCTAGGCAACAAGAGCAAAACTCTGTCTTAAAAAAAAAAAAAAGCAAGATTCAATTATATACTGTTCACCAAAAGACATACTTTAGAGTTGTAGGCATAAATAGATTAAAATTAAAAGACAGAAAATAATATACTATGTACACAGTAATCATAAGAAACCTGGAGTGGCTATTTTAATATCAGACAAAACTGGCTTTAGGACATATTAGAGACAAATAAGGACATTCATTGTTAGAGACAAATAGAGACATTTCATAATAAAAAAGGATCAATATATAAAAATAGCAATTATAAATATATATGTACCTAACAAGCCCCAAAATACATGAAGCAAAAAGCCTGACATGATTGAAAAGAAAAATAGACAATGCACTTCAGCATCTGGTGGCCAGGAGACGTGCCTCAAAGACCTTCACTTACAAGGAACAACATAATTGACCAAAAGCCCAGCTAGTGTACTCTGAGATCAACTGCTTCATTTGCTTGCTGGCCATGCTTCCACTAGGCTACTATCAGCCAATGACTGCATGTAGCTGGAATGCTAAGGCAGCCTCATTCCCGGGAGATATGGGGCTCTTCGGATTATCAAAAACTTTGACTCGAGGACAACAGCTTTGCTGAAACTTTCTTATTCTGCATAGTAGTCTAGGATGCTTCTACCCGACCTTGCTTCTCTCTCTCCTTCATTCAGATTTACGCTTGTATTGTAGTTTGATGACTTCTCCAGTTCCTTCTCTAATTTTTCTCATAATCACCTCCCCTAATAAAATCTTTGTATACTTAATGCTATCTTGGTGTCTGCTTCTTAAAACGTCCAGACTAACACAAATGGTTCCAGGAGTGAGCTAAGAAAATAGGCGGTAAGATGGGGACTTGGCTCACTTAGGACTAGCTCACCTACTGCCTAGCAAATGAAAAGGATGCTGTTGTGGTTGTGAAGTGGGGCATGGCACAAGGTTGAGGCTCAGAGGCTAAAGATTTCACTAGTGGTAATGTAGGAAAATGCATCCCTAGAGGGGAATGCTGATGGAAGAGAATGCTGTAGCAGGAGCAATATTTCAGGCCTTTCAAAAATACGGAGAAACAATGCTTTCAAGTACAGTGGAGTTGGGAGTTGGCTGGTTGCTGCTAAGTTGTAGTGATACAACTACATAAGGATAATGAGAGACTGAGGACACTTAATAATAATCAGCCGACATGGTGGCTCACCCTGTAATCCCAGCACATTGGGAGGCTGAAGCAGGCAGATCACTTGAGATCAGGAGTTTGAGACCAGCCTGGCCAACATGGTGAAATTCTGCCTCTACTGAAAACACACACAAAAAAATTAGCCAGGCATCATGGCACGTGCCTGTAATCCCAGCTACTCAGGAGGCTGAGGCAGGAGAATCGCTTGAACCCAGGAGGTGGAGAATGCAGTAAGCCAAGATCATGCCATTGCACTCCAGCCTGGGAGACACAGGGAGACTCCATCTCAAACAAACAAACAACCAATCAGTTAATGATTAAGTGTGAGATTCAGAACCGGTGTGGTAGCTTACAAAGAGGCCCTTATCTCTTCCAGTAGAAGGGCAGGCACATTTGAGCAGCAGGCTGAAGACTTAATATGTAGAGTCTTAGAGCTCCATAGTTTTTGCATTGCTCAGTCAAAGCAGTAGTGAAGATCAGGGCTTGGTGATAAAAACCTGAGATCCTAAGATGTGGGTGAGAAGGCTTTGAAGAGTCTGGTCTCTGCAACCACTGTGCCCCTGGACCCTCTGGGTTTACAGAGATACCTTATCTTTCTTAAAAAGAGCTAGCACTTTGGCTGTGCTGGAAATCAGTGCCCTCCTCTGATGCTGCCCTTACCCCCACCTCCTCTCCTGCCTACCAGGCTGACAACTGGGGCTGTGCTGGGCCTGATAAGGGAGAAAAGAGACTATGTACTTAAAAAAATGGCAAGGACTGGGCACGGTGACTCAAGCCTGTAATCCCAGCACTTGAGGAGGCCGAGGCGGGCAGACCACAAGGTCAGGAGATCGAGACCATCCTGGCTAACACAATGAAATCCCGTCTCTACTAAAAATACAAAAAATTAGCCAGGCGTGGTGGCATGCGTCTGTAGTCCCAGCTATTCAGGAGGCTAAGGCAGGAGAATCACTTGAACCCGGGAGACAGAGGTTGCAGCGAGCCAAGATTGCACCACTGCACTCCAGCCTGGGAGACAGATGGAGATTCCATCTTAAAAAAAAAAAAAAAAAAAAAAAAAAAGACAAGACTTAGCAGGAGTCAGGGGATTATTCCTGGGATTAGCATTTGAGGATGTTTAATCAAGGATGTCAGAATGGAAGACTGGATAAGCAAGAATTCACTGATGTGGGGGTACTTTCTCAGGACAAAAGATTTAATAGTCTACCAGGAGCTCCGGGAGATGGGGCAAAGTTGCTGCAAGGATTTAAGAAGCCTGGAAAAAACAATGGCCAAATCTCAGGGAAATGGAAATATCTGCCTTGCCCTGCCAAACCACAGAAGAAGGTGGGCGTGCCAAAACTGATATGTAAGGCAACAAGACCAGCCAGATAATTATGTTCCATTGGAAGGCCTGAAGGACACACTGCTCAAGCCATCAGGAACAGGTTGGAAGAGAGGTACCACTGATCCTAAGAAATTTGGTGGTGGCTCTCCTCTGCAGGCCAGGGCTGATCTAAGAGAAGAGGTCAGTGTTGGGTTTATTAACATCCATTGAAATGATGGGTCTCCCAGCCGGGGAGACACAGCGAGACTCCGTCTCAAAAAAAAAAAAAAAAAAAAAAAAAAAAAAAAAAAAAGAAATGATGGGTCTCAAAGTAGTAGAAGTATGTGTCTTAAGCAATGGAATGGCAAAATAAGGTTTTTTGTTGTTGATGATGATGATAATTTCATTAAATCAGGTAATTTGTTACACATTCTGAAAGTTGAATTAAAAATGAAATCTGGCTCAAGCCTGTAATCCCAGCACTTTGGGAGGCCGAGATGGGCGGATCACGAGGTCAGGAGATCGAGAGACGATCCCGGCTAACACGGTGAAACCCCGTCTCTACTAAAAAATACAAAAAAAATAGCCGGGCGAGGTGGCGGGCGCCTGTAGTCCCAGCTACTCGGGAGGCTGAGGCAGGAGAATGGCGTAAACCCGGGAGGCGGAGCTTGCAGTGAGCTGAGATCCGGCCACTGCACTCCAGCCTGGGTGACAGAGCAAGACTCCGTCTCAAAAAAAAAAAAAAAAAAAATGAAATCTGGAGAGAAAAATAGGAATAATCTTTAGAGGAGTTCAACTTTTGACTAGAGCTGATTAAATCATTTATTATTATTTTAAAATAAAGGTTATTTTATTCTATTGTATTCTTATTATAATTTAATGTCATATTGATTTTATATTTTCTTGTATTCTACTTTATAAACTTCCAGTTTGGGGCTAGGAAAAATGCTGCTGAATGATGTCCTAGAGCTTTTATTTAGATGTTAATCAAGATGACTATGTTCTCTTGGCTAACATTGGTTAATAGCTTAACATTTAAAATGCTATATCCCAGGCCGGGCGCGGTGGCTCAAGCCTGTAATCCCAGCACTTTGGGAGGCCGAGACGGGCGGATCACGAGGTCAGGAGATCGAGACCATCCTGGCTAACACGGTGAAACCCCGTCTCTACTAAATAATACAAAAAGCTAGCCGGGCGACGTGGCGGGCGCCTGTAGTCCCAGCTACTTCGGAGGCTGAGGCAGGAGAATGGCGTAAACCTAGGAGGTGGAGTTTGCAGTGAGCTGAGATCCGGCCACTGCACTGCAGCCCGGGCGACAGAGCGAGACTCCGTCTCAAAAAAAAAAAAAAATGCTATATCCCTTTAAAAATTTTTTATCCCTTTAACCTCTTTTATATCTTAAGATACAAAATATATATGTGTATATTTACAGATATAGATACACGCCTATATACACATTTACATGTATACAAAATATGTATGTATGCATATGTGTGTGTGTATATATATAGCACTTTGGGAGGAAATATATATATATTTATATATATATCTCTATACACACACACACACACACGCACACACACACAGTACATAGGCCAGGCATGGTGGCTCACACCTGTGATCCCAGAGCTTTGGGAGGATCACGTGAGGCCAGGAGTTCAAAACCAGCCTGGGCAACATAGTGAAACCCTGTCTGTACAAAAAATAAAAAAATTACTGAGCATGGTGGTGCATGCCTGTAGTCCTAGCTACTTGGGAGTCTGAGGCAGGAGGATTGCTTGGGGCCAGGAGTTTGAGGTTACAGTGAGCTATGATCACACCACTGCACTTCAGTCTGGGTGACAGAGCGGCCAAAATGAAGTTCAATCCCTTTGTGACTTCCGACCGAAGCAAAAATCGCAAAAGGCATTTCAATGCACCTTCCCACATTCACAGGAAGATTATGTCTTCCCCTCTTTCCAAAGAGCTGAGACTGAAGTACAACATGTGATTCATGCCCATCCAAAAGGATGATGAAGTTCAGGTTGTATGAGGACACTAAAGGGTTAGCAAATTGGTAAAGTAGTCCAGGTTTACAGGAAGAAATACGTCATCTACACTGAATGGGTGCAGTGGGAAAAGGCTAATGGCACAACTGTCCACATAGGCATTCACCCCAGAAAGGTTATCACTAGGCTAAAACTCGGCAAAGACCGCGAAAAGATCCTTGAACGGAAAGCCAAATCTCCCCAAGTAGGAAAGGAAAAGGGCAAATACCAGGAAGAAACAACTGATAAGATGCAGGAATGAAGTAATCTTATATACAAGTTTTGATTAAAACTTGAAACAGACAAAAAAAGAAAAGATATAGGCTGGGTACAGTGGCTAACATCTGTAATCTCAGCACTCTGGCAGGCTGAGGTGGACAGATTGCTAGAGTCTAGGGGTTTGAGGTCGGCCTGGGCAACACGGCAAAACCCTGTCTCTATAAAAAATACAAAAATCAGCCCCGTGTGGTGGCACGCAAATGTATTCCCAGCCACTTGCGACACTGAGGTGGGAGGATCGCTTGAGCCCAGGAGGCAGAGGTTGCAGTGAGCTGAGATTGTACTGCTGCACCCCTGCCTGGGTGACATAGCAAGACCCTGTCTCAAAAAAAAAAAAAAAAAATTGTGTGTGTGTATATATATATATACACACACACACATATATATAATGCAGATGTATATATATAAAATGTAGATACATATAATATAAATATATGTAATGTAGATATATACATAGATGCAGATACAGATATACACATAATTTTTAAATCTTATTTCTCTAGTTCTGATGACTTAACCAGCTGAAGATCTTGCAAACTCTCTCAGGAGAGGTATCCAGGGATCAAACCAGTCTCTTCCACGACCCTGAAAGGAGAACTTGCTTAACTGACTCTCTCTCTTCAGTTCAAGGCCTTTCCAGTTACGCCACGGTTTCTTAATCAAGGTTCTTTGGAGTTCTTCATGAATGGGTTTCTTGAGATCTCTGAACCCTTTCGAGTTATCCTCTACATTCTATCTGTGGGTGCATACACAGTGTTTTCCTGGGGAATCTGTTGCTTTTGTTTGCTTCTCAGTGTCTCTGACTAAAAATATTTCTGAAACACTAGCATTCATCACTTGAAGCCTTAGGCCTCCTGGCCACCAGGAACAGCTATAATTTCATTCTGAAGGAAAAGCGAACTAATCTTCTCTCCTAATGACCTGGGGAGAGTTCGCTTCAAGACACCAAAGTAACTTTTAGTAACATACCATGAACACTGAGCAAAAACTAATCCACCTAATCTCCTTTGGCTTCCAACATCACTTGGCACCTCAGCGCATCATCTTGAGGAAAGTCAAACCTGCCATTCTTGGCCACCAGTTCAAATATAAGCCACTAGACTAAATGTAACTACTTGTCTGACATTGACGCCATCAGCAGTACCATCCTCTGCTTCTCCTCTTCACAATCACCGGAGCTCTGAGACTAGGGTGAGGCAATGTAGGTATGAAGGAGCTGCTCCTTTCCCACCCTGCACTTGTACTTGCTCAACCCAAGAGTCGGTGCTTCCTCACTTTTTGCACTCTAGGCACATCCCTTGTCTCACCCTAATCCCAGCTCTGTGTCACCAACTATAATGCATCCATTATGTTCTGATGGAAAGAGCATCAGCCACAGGAGGAGGGAAGAGGTACTAGTAGATTATCTGCAGAGACAGTAACCTAAGAACTAATTAGGGAAAATGAAGGAAGTCATTGCAGAAAAGTGGGATAGCAACGATTTAGTCTGGTGACAGGAAAAGAAGTAAAGGATCAGATATGGGTCTAGGTGAACAGGATGAAGCCAAACAGCTTAGAACATGGTGAATAAAACATGGATTCTGGGGCCTGCTCTTATCAGGTGCTGGTAACTGGCTGGGCAAGACAACAGAACTCTCGACTTTATCTCAGCCTGTTTTCAAAGAATCACGTTATAAAGTGTCCTGGTATGGGGAAGGGAGAGAAAAATCAGAAAATCTCTATAGAACTAAAATCTGTATGTTAATTTTTTCAATTCTGTGAAGGCTTTTTCTTATGAGATTTCTGAAGCTGGGCCAACTAAAATTTAAGGGCCCTTGCATGACTGTTATCTTTGCTGAGAGAGGGTGTATGTTAAATTCCACCAAATTAATAACCTATATTTGCGTAATGTCTTACAGGTTACTACGTTCTCTGACGCTGTCTTTTTAAATCTCAGTCATTTCTCTTTGCTTTTTGCCCATTTCTGTTCCCATTTCCTAAAACTCTTTCTTCTAGCCTGGTTGACACTGATTATTTTTTTAAAAACAGCTTTATTAAGATATAATTCACATACCATGCAATTCACCAATTTAAATTGTACAATTCAATGGTTTTTACTCTATTCAAAGTTGTACAACCATCACGACAATTTTAAAACATTTCCTTCACCCCGAAAGAAATCTTGGACCCATTAGCAGTCTCTCTCCATTTCCCCCACTAATCTCCCTAGCCATAGGCAGCCACAAATCTACATTGGAGGGGGCCCATTCTGGACATTAATTTTTAATTGTTATTCGAAAGTGCCCCTGTAATCTCAGCACTTTGGGAGGCCAAGGCGGGAGGATCACTTGAGACCAGGAGTTCGGGACCAGCGTGGGCAACATGGCAAAACTCCGTCTCTACAAAAAATACAAAAATTAGCCAGGCGTGGTGGTGCGCATCTATAGTCCCAGCTCCTTGGGAGGCTGAGGTGGGAGGATCACTTGGGCCTGGGGAGGTCAAGGCTGCAAGTGAGCTATGATCATGCCACTGCATTCCAGTCTGGGTAACAGAGTGAGACCCTGTTTCAAAAAGGAAAAAAAAAAAAGTGCCCTTGGGGATTAGGAAGTCTTATTTTGGAACTCCTGACCCCTAAATGGTGGACATGTATGATAAATCAGAGAGCTGTGACAGAAATAGCTGGGGAAGGGGAAATAGTATTTATTTAACAACTACTATGTACTAATGTATATCATTACTTTCACAGCCATCCTATGAAAGAGGTATCATTCAGCAGTTGAAGAAGCTGAGGTTTATAGAAATTATGTAACCTGGCCTGGTGTGGTGGCTCGTGCCTATAATCCCAGCACTTTGGGAAGCTGAGGTGGGCAGATAGCTTGAGCTCAGGAGTTCAAGACCAGCCAGGGCACCATGGTGAAACCCTATCTCTACCAAAAGTACAAAAATCAGCCAGTCATGGCGGCTGGTGCCTGTCGTCCCAGCTACTTTGGGGGCTGAGGCGGGAGGACTGCTTGAGCCCAGGAGGCGGAGGTTGCAGTGAGCCAAAATAGCACCACTGCACTATAGCCTGGGCAACAGAGTAAGACTGTCTCAAAAAAAAAAAAAAAAAAAAAAAAAAGAAGAAAAAATAATTATGTAACCTGTCAAAGGTTATAAAGTTAGTAACAAAGCAAGATTATAAATCTTTGTTTTCTGACTAAAACTTATTCATCTTCTTTGCACCAGAACAGGGGTTCTCGCACTTTGGTGGGCATGAGAATCAACTGGAAGGCTTATAAAACACAGAATGTGGAGCTCCACACACAGAGTTTCTGATTTACTAATTCTGGCGTGGTGCTTAAGTGTTTGCATTCCCAGATGCTGCTGCTGCTGGTCTGACACTGCACTCTGTTGTGCTGCCTAACAGTACCTGAGAATGAATTGATTAAGGTCACAGAGCTGGATGTGACTGATTAAGGTCAGAGAGCTTTAACATCATCCAGCCATCTTTTCGTAACAGTGCTTATGATCTGACAAAGCAATTGCTGATTGATAAAAGGTGGAAAGTAATTAGAAAGGTAATACAGAGAACGAAAATGCTTCGGATACATGATGAGGTGTGATAACATCTATTTTTCTGGCTGGGGAATGAGATAAAAAAACAGAGAATTGATCATGGTGCGTGAAGCACCTAGAGTTAGAACACTTCAGTTGGGTGCAAAATGTAACGTTCCTTGTCTAGTTCAGAACCCATGGCTACTTAAGGGGAGAAGGCAGGCAGACAAAGGACTGTCAACAGCAATGTCTCTTATTGTTCTTTGGCTACAGCTGCACTTGCATACTCATGCTGACTTCATCCCCAAATGTTAACTAGGCCAGAACTTGATCAGACTGAAATCTGTAAAAGAAAAAAAAAAATCATCACAGATACCAAGAAAATGTATTTCCTTGGATCTGTTCTAACTCTGAATTTTGTCAAAAATTTCGATTTTTTTTAAGTAGGAGGGGAAGGAGGACAGTTCAAAATCACTTAATTCAGAATCTGCAGTGTAATTGTTATGGTAGGCTCAAATGCGATTTGAACATTCCTAGCTATGGGATTCGGTGACCAAGCTCCCAAGAGAGGATGACACAGCACAGGGAACAGCACAGGCAGCCTGCCTTGCTTTGTAGGGGGCAGAGAAAGTCCTTGTTGAGGTCACTGGAGCTGAGAGTACTCTTCATAATTTAAATGGACACGGGTAATTTCCTTATATGTAGGCAAGCCAGCCCTAGGGATAGGAAAGAGAAAGAAAAACAGGGAGTACAGAGTACAGATGGCTGCCCTCTGCTAATTAGGCCTTACCTTTATATAGAATGCTTTTGATTTTTTCAGACACTTTCATGTATATTAACTCATGCACAGAGGTCAAATATTATAATTATTAAACAAAGTGCAGAGAAGTATGGAGAATTAACTCAGTTAATGAATTAGCTCAACTAGGTAATAGGTGTATCTAATACTAGGATTAGACGGGGACAGTCGCTCTGGAATTCCAGGAAAATGAAACATTCAGAAATAAGTGTAGTATCCACATTAATGCTATCAAGGGAACAAGCCTTTCCTTCCAAAGTGACAGAAATGAAGTTTACTTGTTGGTGTCTTCTTACTTCATATTCATTCATTTGTTCATTCATTTACCATGTACTAAATGCTTCCCACTTGCTTGTCATTCTGCTCAGTGGGCCTGGGAGATGAAGAAATGAGACATTATCTTTTTCCATTTATTGAGGCCCTACAAGGTGCCAGAAACTGTTCTAGGTGTTAGGGCTATAGTTTTATATATATATGTATACACACACACACACACACACACACACACACACATATATAAATGTATAAGCCAGTGTGGAGTTAAGTCAATTAAAATTAACAAAGCAAAAGGAAATAAATCCTATAATAAAAATGCCTTGATGGATAGAGGGATGGGTAGATGACCAGTTATGTTTTAAAGCAAGTATATATATGGTACGATGTTTATAATGATAGAGTCTAGGTGGTGGGTATATTGGTGTTTGCTGTAAAATCTTTCAACTGTGCTTGAAAATTTTTATGATAAAATATTATGGAAGAAACACTATAGGAATGACAAGGAAGGTGCAGATTTGAGAAAAGTTTATGAAAGATATGACATTCTTCCATTTTTTTAAGAGACAATCGATAGAGGAGTGCAATGGCATGATCACAACTGCAACCTCGAACTCCTGGGCTCAAGTGATCCTCCTGCCTCAATATCTGGTGTAGCTGGGACTACAGGTGTGCACCTGTGTTTGAAGAAAAAAGGTCCATGCCCAGCTAATTTTTATACTTTTTGTGGAGATGGGGGTCTCGTTATGTTGCCCAGGCTGGTCTCGAACTCCTAGTCTCAAATGATCCTCACTCTTCTGCCTCCCAAGATGTTGGGATTACAGGCATGAGCCACCCCACTGGGCTTTGGCATTCCTTTATCCTCCTCTTCTTCTCCTTAACTACCTAATATCCCCAAGCTAACCCTCAGTTGTAGGTTCAACTTCCAAATTCCAATGGGTTATAAAGAGTTCTACAAAAGTCCATGACAACTAATAAATCTATCTAGTAGAGAAAAGACCTTTTGGAGAAGAGGCTAACTCTAGGACCACCTAAAACTCACCCACTCCATAGCTATTTGGTAAGGCACACCTTTAGGAAACTTCACCTAAATGCCTGCTTCTGGGTACCAGGTAGTGGCCACTCTCCCCATCTTTGTTTCCTGTCTGAGCTGCTACAGAGTTTGATGTTAGATGGTGACATAAAATACAGTTATCCCTAGATATATGCGGAGGGACTGGTCCCAGGACAGTCTACATGTAACCAAATCCACACATAAAGTCCCACAGTCAGCCCTGGGGAACCTGCACAAATACTGTATTTTCCATATGCCTTTGGTTAAAAAAAAAAAGCTGCATAAAAGTGAACCTCCCAGTTTGAACCTGTGTTGTTCGTCAACTGTAATTTAAAAGTGAAAAAAGGTTTGTGTTTTCTGGTATCCTTTTTTGTTTGTTTGCTTGTTTGTTTTTTGACACAGGCTCTGGCTCTGCTGACCAGGCTGGAGGGCAGTGGGGCAATCATGGCTCACTGCAGCCTCGATTTCCCTGGCTTGAGAGAAAATTATTTTTTTCAAAATAATTTTCAATTTAAGGTAATTTACTAAGTTTCAAAAGATAATGCTATCGACGTAAATTCTGTTTTAGATTGTAGGCCCCATCAGCTCATTGATACCAGTCCCAAGTTCAGATAAGAAGAGACTGGAAGTTACTAGGCTAGTCCTGCCTCTCTCACGTATGTCCCAGCAAAACTTCTCTTTCCAGTTTCAGCCCTTTAGAGACCTTTTTTCTTCAAACACTAATATAGGGCTTAGACTGTACCAGCACTGTTCTGAGAACTTTACATATACGAATTCATTTAATTCTCACAAAAATCCTGGGAGGTATTTGCCATTATTATTCCCATTTAACAGATGAGAGCACTGAAGCACAGAGAGGTTAAGTAACTTGCTCAGGGACCTGGATGTGAATGCAGAAATCTGGCTCCAGAGGTGGAGTCTGAAACTGCCTTTCTAAGTGACTGATTGCCAATCTCTGGAAAATCAGTTCAATTGAAGGTATTAATGGATCAAAATGTCAGTATGTTTTCAGATACCCTAACTCCATAGGAAGCTCAGTGTATGGGATCTGAGATACTGTAGTTTAGAAGGGAATTGCTTTTCCAAGGGAGGGCACCCTTCAGATAAGCCCCTCAAACTGCCCTTCTGTAGAGTCGCACGAGGACAGGCCTGCTAAAAAGGATGGCGCTGGGGGGTTTCCAAGACAGGAAATATCTAAAGCCAGAGGCTGACATATTATCTTGGCGAACGGGAGAAGGGAAAAAGAACCCTCATTTTTTGGAAACACAAGTTTTTAGTCTGGATAATGGGTAAATGACATTAACTCTTTGTTCCACCCTAATCTTCCAAGCTTGCTCAAATTTTGCTTCTCAAACCTGGGCCATTCCTTCTTATTCAATTTGCCTATTAATTCCTTCAAGCTTTTTATCCCTTCTGAAATAGGTGGTAGCATACCAAATTGAAATACAGAACAGCCTGTTTCTTTCCCGCAGGGTCCGCTAGGGCGCGTCGGAGAAAGGGTTAACCGGGCGGGTGGGAGGGAGGGTCCGGCTCACACCTTTCGCAGAGACCTCGGGCGGCGGCGGGGCCCGGGAGGGGCGGAGGCTGGGGCCAGACGCCTCGCCGCCTCCGCCTCGGCGAATAGCAGCGCGCTGCCCGCCCGGATTGGAGCAGCAGCATCACGCTGACCTCTGCCTGGGATGTAAACGGGCCCGGCCGCTGCGGGCAAAGGAAGGCTCTTGGCTCCTCCGGGAAACCCAGCCCCATCACCCGGCTCTGAGCGGCTCGCAGGCGAGCGGCAGCAGCCTCGGCCCCGGCAGCGCCCAGCGGCGGCTGCGGGAAGCGGAGGGAGGCCGACGCGGGCGCGGGCGGGGAGCGTGCGTCCGTTCGCACAGGCAGCGGGAGGAGGGGCGGCGCGAACCATGGCCGGGGACAGCGAGCAGACCCTGCAGAACCACCAGCAGCCCAACGGCGGCGAGCCCTTCCTTATCGGCGTCAGCGGGGGAACGGCCAGCGGCAAGGTACGGCGGGGCCCCAAGCCGCGCTCCCCTCCCGGCTCCGGTCCCGGCGGCGCATGTGGCCGGCGGCCGCGGGCCATGTCAGTTGCTGCAGCCACCGCGTGGCTCGCGCGCCTCCGCTCCCGGCCGCGCTCCAGCGCCAAGTGCGCCCCGCGCGGCCTGGGGGCGCTGCGGCGGGGGCGGGCGAAGACTCGGGCCATGGAGGTTCTGGGGGTACGCGGCTACGATCGCAGGGCTGGAGTGCTCCCCTCGCTTTTCTCCCCCTGCGTTAATAACTCGTGGCCGGGGTCCTATGGGGGAAGGGCAGGGAAGCGGATGCTTATTGTTTTGCAAGTCCAGTGTTGGGGGAGAGGGCTTTCCGCAGGACCCCCTACGAACCCCCGATGGCCCCCCCACCCCCCACCCCAGCCCCGGTCTGGCACAGACGTGTTTGCCCAGCGGCGCAGCCCGGTGCTGAGGGCGGAGCGAGCCGGGAAGCGCGGCCGGGAGGGCGAGGGTGGCGGGAACGCGCGAGGCGGCATCCCGGGGAAGGGGAGCCCCGTTTGGGGCTGCACTCAAGGGCTGGGGATTACAGGGGTTTCCGGCTAAAAGCCTGAGAGCCAAATAGGTGTGCCGTGACATTAATGAAACGGTAATAGTAGGGGCTTCTGTTTTTTAAGGTTATGAGAGGAAACGTGGTCGACTTCAATGAGAAAGTTGTACTGGCTCCATGCTCTTCGGTGTCCGGGACGTACGCGTCTTGGATCCACGGAAGGGGGTCATCGTATGGGCGTCTGACACTCTTAGGAGCCTGTTTCCTTTGTTTTATCAGCAAGGCAAGAAGAGACGAGGGAAATGACTTCCTAGCTTTACCCGGGGCTTTTTCTGCAGGTGGAGAAGGGTGGAGTCCTCCCAGATGCTTCTTTTCTTTGCTCCCCTAACAGCCTTTAAGATGTGGCTACTTGTTTTTCCCACCGTTTAACACCCTCCAACTTCATTTGGAGCACGGGTTCCTCAGGGGACCCTGAGAGCTGGGTGCTGGTGTGCGGGTTTGGAGAGGCGGGATGATGCTTCCCCGGGCTGGGGAGAGCAGAGCAGGAAGGCTGGTTGGCGCCATGAGGAAAGAGCCACGAGGTTTTCGCTCCCGAACCGACGCGTCCGTAGCCCCTCCTCCATTTTGGTTTTACGTTTTTCCCTCCAGGTCTGGACGACTTTAGCGCAAGGAGCCCAGCTAGACACGGCGGCTGGCCCTGGGGAACTTCTTTATTGATGAAGTTAATCTCGTCCCTAGCTCCCAGGGTTAGGAATCGGCCTGCTTTAGGTCCTGAAGTTTCTGTTCTGTGTGCTCCCTGGTTGAAGGCTTTTAAAAAAAATTTGTAATTTTTGAATGTATTCTTTACTGTGACTTATACTGGTAATTCAAAGCAAAACCAGAATGCTAGCCCTTTCAGAAAGCTTTACCTGTTCTTTTAGAATTATTTTTGCCCTTCTGGCATTCGCCTGTTGGATTGAGAGCTTTTGTGTGTGTGTGTGTGTGTGTGTGTGTGTTCGTGGCTGTTTTCCCAGCCCTCCTAGCACAGTGCCTGCCTGGCATGTAGTGGGGTCCAGATTTTAAGCTGAGGTCCAGTCCTCCTAAGGTGGGGAGGAGACGTAAACTTGCATATGAGCTTTTAGAAACAAAATGACCTTGGTAATCGTCTAAATAATTTAGTTACCATCAGGGTGAAAACTGCCACCCTAGAAGGTGAATAACTCTGTTCTTCTTGTTGTGTATTTCTCAGTCGTCACCTGTTCTAACTTGATAATCAGTACAAGCTTTTGGTGTTACTTGGGTAAAGTGTGGAATGGGAATAGTGGTGAGCCAATATGGGAGTAGCTAATTCTCTGCCTCCTAAAGTGCTGGGGTTACGGGTATGAGCCACTACCCGGGCTGGCTTTTTAATCTTTATTTTTTGTAGCGACTAGGTCACCATGTTGCCCAAGCTTGTTTGTACATTTTTGACATACAATTGATTGTTTGTCATCCTTTAAGATTGTTGATATTTTTGTTATTAAAAAAATCCAAGACTGGGCCTGGTGGCTCACGCCTGTAATCCCAGCATTTTGGGAGGTGGAGGCAGGAGGATTGCTTGAGCCCAGGAGTTTGAGACCAGCCTGGGCAACACAGTGAGACCCCGTCTGTATAAAATGAAAAATGTGGTGGGTTGAGAAAGTTATTTTGACCTATGTTAAAAACCAGATTCTCAGCTTGGACAACATAGTGAGACTTGTTCTCTACAAAAATAAAAAAATTATCCAGATGCGGTGTTGCATGTTTAGAGGCTGAGGTGGGAGGATTGGTTGAGCATGGGAGGTCGAGGCTGCAGTGAGCTGTGATTGTGCCACTGCACTCCAGCCTGGGTGACAGAGCAAGACCTGTCTCAAACAAAAACCAAAAAAGATTATGGCTGGGTACAGTGGCTCACACCTCTAGTCCCAGCACTTTGGGAGGCCAAGACAGGAGGATGACTTCAGAACCAGCCTGGGCAACAGAGAGAGACCTTGTCTCTAAAAAAAAAATAAAAATTAGCCATGTATGGTGGTTTGTTCCACCAGCTACTCAGGAGGCTGAGGCAGGAGGATGGCTTGAGCCTAGGACTTGGAGGCTGCAGTGAGCTTTAGTGCCACTGTACTCCAGACTGGGCAATGTAGCAAGACCCCATCTCAAAACCAAATGAAACCAGATTCTCATTTTTCCCCCAAAGGACAGGTGTAGTGACAACACTAAAAGGGGGGAAAAAACCCAGGCTAAACTTCTTTGCCTGCATACATACCTGTGACTTTTAGGTATCGTTCTGTTTCCTTTTTATTGCCTGTTCCTTGTTCCTGTGACCTCTTCATTGGACAACTGAAATAGCCTCTGAATCTGTTCCATTACACTGTCATCAGAATGGTCTTCCTTAGGAATAGCTCTGGTTGTGCCATTTTCCTTTTCGGAAACCTTGGGTAAGTCCCCATTGCTCAGTACAGGTCAAATACATCAGTACAGTACAAATCCCCTTGGCCCCTGAACGTGGTCCCAGGCTATTTATTGTTTTTATTTTTATTTTATTTTTTATTGAGATGGAGTCTCACTCTGTCACTCAGGCTGGAGTGCAGTGGTGCCATCTTGGCTTACTGCATCCTCCACCTCCCGGGTTCAAGCAATTCTCCTGCCTCAGCCTCCCGAGTAGCTGGGATTATAGGCATGTGCCACCACGCCTGGCTAGTTTTTTTGTATTTTTAGTAGAGGTGGGGGGTTTCACCATGTTGGCCAGGCTGGTCTCGAACTCCTGACCTCAGGTGATCTGCCTGCCTCGGCCTCCCAAAGTGTTGGGATTACATGCATGAGCCACCATGCCCGACCTTATTTTTCTATACAGCCAAATGCACACAGACCATATTATTGAACTGCCTTCACTTAACATTTTGCTCAGTCGTCTTCTTTTTGGAATGGCCTTTAGGCTTTTTAAGGCTCAACTCTGTTAATACTTCCTCGAGGGAGCTCTGTTACCTATTTCCTTAATGAGAATTATTTTTTTTTCTTCTGCTTCCATAGACTTACCATATCTTTCTTGGCTTATGCTTATTTGTTGACTGCTTCTTCCATTAGAGTATGTGTTCTGTGAGAGAATACTTTTTCTTAACCTGTTTAAGTGCTTGGGATTGAGGGGAAATAAGGATTTTAAGGAACCATGAGAGAAGGTCTCTGTCCTTAGCAGTTTACTGTTTCTAAATTTCTTCCACTGTTTTTATCACCACGTCACTTTATCATTAAAGCATTTGATTATCTATTCCCTTTGAAGTCAGGCACCAGTCTTCCCTACTGGTAGATGACAATGGAAGATGAGGTTAGGGGAACTTTTGACTTAGTGATAGGACTGGGATTGGGATCTAGGGTTTTATGTTTTATTTTTTATTTATTTTTGGGACAGAGCCTTGCTCTGTCACCCAGGCTGGAGTGCAGGGGTGCGATCTTGGCTCACTGCAACCCCAGCGATTCTCCTGCCTCAGCCTCCCGAGTAGCTGGGATTACAGGTGCCCACCACAATGTCTGGTTAATTTTTGTACTTTTAGTAGAGACGGGGTTTCACCGTGTTGGCCAGGCTGGTCTCGGTCTCCTGACCTCATGATCCGCCTCGGCCTCCCAAAGTGCTGAGATTACAGGTGTGAGCCTCTGCACCCGGCCAGTTTTTTTTTTCCTTCTTAAAATCTGTATCTGTTTTGAACTTTCTCCACAAGCAGTGGCCTCTTCGTGTGAGTATTTTTAGGGAGGTTGGCCTGCGTGTGACCAATATAGGACACGAGAGGAGATGCCGTCCCCTCTGAGGTGTGGACTGCCACCTCAGTGCAGCTTGGCCATGAGTCAGCATCTGCTTTTGGAGTGCTTCAGAATGTGCTCTGGACCCGTGTCGGCTCCCACTGCCCTGTTCTGGAACCTCGGTCGCCATCCCCATCCAGCCAGATCACGTTATTCCACACCCTCCTATCAGGTGTTCCCGGGACTGTGGGGCTGGTTTGTTCCTTCTGCTGTTTTTCTCAGAGCTGGCATTGTGTGTTTTCCATCACCTCAAACTGCTGCCATGGCGGGGAAGGCCTGGTGTGATCTGGCCCTTGGGACCTCCTTCCCTTTCCCCCTCTAGCTAGTACAGCCACACCCACTCTCGGCATGGCAGGCTTTCCCCCAGCCAAGGATGTCCGCACTTGCTGTCTGCTCTGCCTGAAACTCCAGCTTTTTCACCGAGCCATGCCTAGCAGGATATCTGGTAGAATGAAGAAACCCTGGGTCCTGCTGCCTCCAGTAGTTCCTCTCCTGCTGCCTTTCCTCAGGCTGTATTTCTTCTTTGTTCCTTGAGTGTCTTTGAAGTGTGGTTTCTGATGCTCACTCTGTCTGTGGTCACCTACCAGTTCACTACATAGCATTTGCTTTCATGTCATTTCTTTGTCAAATCTTGCTTTTATGAGGTTCTGTGGTGGGGACAGATTGTCTTTGGGAATTTCACTGCTGAAGACCTGACCTTTTTTGCTTGGTAGTGGTGCTGTTGGAACTACTTACGGTCTCTAAATCTTAGACTTGTATTTCAGTGTTTTAAAATCCATAAAAAAGGGTTGAGGGTGTGCTTTTATATGCGAGTGTGTATGCATATGTCTGTATGCTTTCATGTCCCATTAAACCATTTCAGTCATTAAGCTGATTTGTCATGAAAGCATTTGATCTTTTCATCATATATATAAAATATATAAGCATAACCCATATATAATTATGACATACAAAGTAGGAATAAAAAAAGAAAAAGGAAACATTTAGAAACATAATTTCTTTAATAGTATAAAATCTTTCGATTATTACTAAAATATTATTTGTGACTGAAGATTGAAAGATGTTTTGTTTTTAAAAATCTTGTTTAATACTTGGTGATTCTTGGATGGCCTTGGTGGTGGTAGTTTTGGTGATCATTCAAGACTGAAGGTTTTGTTCTAAGTTTAGTCTTCTGAATTTTTATTTAATGATTGTCATATTTGAAAAAGTTACCCCTAAAAACATCCAAGTAGAGGAAAGTTATCATTTTATAGTACTTACTAAATCATGATGTTCCCATCCTCCAATTATGCTATGACTTTTCTTTAAAACGAGCTAGAATATGTTCATCTTGTAGTCCTAGCTACTTGGGAGGCTCAAGTGGGAAGATTGCCTGAGCCCTAGGAGGTTGAGACTGGAGTGAGTCTTAATCCCACCATTGCAATCCAACCTGGGCGACAGAGCGAGACCCTATCTCAGAAAAAACAAAAAAAGTTCCATTAGTACACGATTTAATATAATAACCTGAAAAATATAAAGAACCATATAAAGCCCTCCAGCATTAGACTTTCAGGCCTCATAAGCGGTAATTTGATTAGATGAGGGGGCAATGGTTCTAAATGTATGCTTGAGAATTTTGAACAATGAGAGAAGGTAACAACTCTGAAAACAATTTGCTTTGCCAACTTGCTATGAGCAATACTCTTTCCATAAGATGAGTTTTTTCTTTCTTTTTTTGTTTTTTTTTTAAAGCAGTTGTTTTTACTTGGTTTCTCCCTGTGAAACTATAGGAAAGGTGTCAGTATTTCTGTGAAAGCCCACACTTGACCTTCAGTACCCTATGGGACAGGGGACCAGCAAGCAGTACTTTTTATTCCTGTGATATGTAGTGTTTGGCAAGAATTTTGCCTGACACATACATGGCAGAAACATAAAAATTTTGTGTGGGTTGTAGAGTTGTGCTTCTTTATTTCCTTATTCAGCCCATAAGTATGCTATTTGGTCTGACATTTTTACCCTTTTTTTTGGCTGACTAGCAGGGAGCAAGGGCTGTTTTGTCATCTCAGCTAGCATGCTGTGCTTTCCCTTGCCTGTCTTGTAGAAGTCCAAAGTTCCGTGTCTCTGGGATTGCTTTTCCTTGGGAGTGGAGATGAGTACTGTCTTTGCCTTTCGCAGGCTTCTAGTCTCCTAGGCTGTCTAGATAAATCTTGTGGTAGAATGGGCTGACAACAGTGCTGATTTTGGACTATGGTCTAAAAGACGTTTTTGCATTCATAACCACTAAGAGAATTTTGGAGAATTCTTCATCCCATTTTGCACATATAATACATATATTTTTATATGTTATAAAATATAATATATTTTGTATGTTATAAAATGTTTTTATGTTATAAAATATATATATTTAAAATTAGTTATTATTATTATTGTTTTAGAGACTGTGCCTCACTATGTTGCCCAGGTTGGCATGAACTCCTGGCCTCAAGCAGTCCTCCTGTCTTGGCCTCCCAAAGTGCTGGGACTACAGGCATGAGCCACTGTACTGGGCCCCATCACATATTTTTGACATCAGTTTTTTTCATTGTAAGTAAGGAGTTGAAAAGGAAGTAATTTCTGATATATTGTAAATATACACTTAAAAACAACAATTGTTTCATTTTTTAAAATTATCCGATGAGTTCTAACTACTGTAATAATTTGACCTATTGTCATACATTTTAAAACCTGTAGATGAACAAGCTCTTATTTGAGTCAGAAATGTTCACTTTTCTTTTTTCCTCAATCATTTCAGTTCTGCTTCCCCTGCAAAATATTAATTTAATTTCATTTTTTTATGCTTGAAAATATTTTATTTGTCACTCTATCATATGTGACAAAAGTATACATTAAAATTTTATTTCCTGTTCTCAGAATCTAAGTATTTATTTCTTTTGGATTGCATTACTACTGTACTTATTAGTACAAAATTCACCAAAACAAATGGATACCGCCGGGCGTGGTGGCTCACGCCTGTAATCCCAGTACTTTTGAGAGGCCGAGGCAGGTGGATTACCTAAGGTCAGGAATTTAAGACCAGCCTGGCCAACATGGGGAAACCCCATCTCTACTAAAAATACAAAAATTAGCTGGGCGTGGTGTCGGGTGCCTGTAATCCCAGCTACTTGGGAGGCTGAGGCAACAGACTAGCTTGAACCTAGGAGGCAGAGGTTGCAGTGAGCCGAGATTGCGCCACTGCACTCCAGCCCGGGTGACAAGAGCAAGACTCTGTCTTAAAAAAAAAAAAAAAAAAACCAAATGGATATCTTATACATTTTTTTTTTTGAAGAAAGCATCTTGATGAGATAGAGCCTTCCACCCCGAATTATTTGATGATTCTGTGGATAATTACTATTTAATACTAGAATAAGATTTTTCATTTGTATAGCTCTAAGCTTTAAGGAACCCTGTTGACATAAATAAGTAGATGGAAATGGAAAGAATATTGTTATATCAAGGTCAATCAGACTCAGTTTTTACCTTTGAAATTATATGTCAAAATACAGTGGATTTTTATGAATCAACTAGCTTGCCATTCATCTCCTCTAATTTTGTAGAAAGCAGGAAAACTGGAAACCTCCAGACCTGTAAAAGGAATTGTTATTCCATCATTAAGTCATTCATCTTCCAATATCAGCTTGAGTATTTTAGATCACCCTTTTGCATGGATTCAGAATGGAGGGGTGATGGGCCTTTATTTTGTAAAACGAGAGAAGCCGGATTGTGAAAGGGTGTCCCTGCTTTCACTTGGCTCGGGAAGTTTTCACGTACCCTAGTTTGAAGACAACTGATTTAGGTAGCTTGGTGTCTTAGTCTGTTTTGTGCTGCTGTAGCAGAATACCTGATAATGAACAGAAATGTATTTCTCACAGTTCTGGAGGCTAAGGAGTCCAAGATTGAGGGTCTGACACCTGGCCTTTTTGCTGTGTCATGGTCATCCCATCCTGGAAGGCAGAAGGGCAAGGGGTGGGGGTGGGGAGGAGAGAAAGTGCGTGTCCTCATGCACAAGAGGTTCAAACAAGGTTCCTTTTGTAAGGAACCCGCCCCTGTCATAACGAATCTGCTCACATGATAAGGGCATTAATCCAGTTCATGAGGGTGGTGCCTTCAAGATCCAAACACCTTCCATCAGGCCCCACTTCCTAACACTGCCACATTGAGCATCAAGTTTTCAACACATGAACTTTAGACGACACTTTCAAACCACAGCACTTGTGTTCCAGCCCACTGTTGCCACTTACTTATTAAGTATCTGTATATTCATCTACAGAAGAGGGTCCTTACAGCCCTTGCATTTTCACAGTTCTGTAACTAGCCTTGAGTATCCTATGATTGTTACCACTGGCCACATAAAGTACTTCTTGAATCTGAACCTGTGTAAGTGGTAGACATTTATAAGCTTTCTTTGGTGGGATTCTGAAAGACTGACATCCTCTGCCATTTGCTAACGTTCATCTCAACTGGATACCGGTTAGATTTCCTGAAGGTCCTGGTACCCTGTATGCTTACTGTCACTTGCAAACCTTTGCAGGTGTTGCTGTTTGCTGTTTTTGGGTCCTCCTCTTCTATGTTGCTAAAGCATCCTAAACAGACCTCAGTTACAGAAATTTTTTTCCCTGCCCTGTGTGGTCCTTGCTTGTTTAGTCTATCTTTAGGCTGAGCTCTCAGGATCAGGGACTTTGTTTTACCTCACTATTGCCTGAAGGTAACACATGTCCAAAAACAGGAAGGATGAGGAGGTTCCCAAATGTTTGTTGAATAACCAAATATTAAGTATTTTTTTTCCCAAACTCCGTGTATCATAGGAATTTCAACATGTCCAGTATTGAACTCCTCATCTCACCCCTTAAACATGCTCAATCTTTAACCTTCACCATCTCAGTTGATGACAGCTTCATCTTTCTAGTTGCTCAGGCCTAAAACCTCAGGGTTATCCTTGACTACTCTTTCTTCTGTAGTCTCAGACTGTCTAGAGAGAACTTACAACGAATGGCTGGTAAGAGTGCTGACTTTGGACTGTAGTCTTCAAACATGTTTGCATTCATAATTGCTAAGTCACTTGGATCCAGTCCATTAAGAAATCCTGTTGGCCCTGCCTTCACAACGTATCTGCAGTCTGAGCACTTTTCTACTCCTTTGCTTCTACCCTGGTCCAGGTCATCATTCATCATCTGTCGGTTGCATCATTGCAGTTGTCTCCTGACCCATCTCCCTCTTCCTTCTTTGTATACATGTTGTATTCTCATAACAGCCAGAGTGATCCTGTTAAAATGAAAGTTGGATAATTCCCTGCTCTGATACAACCCTGCAGTGGCTTCCCATTTTACTCCTAGTAAATTAAGTCTACAACAAGATGGGGAGGGCTCTACAAATGGGTCCTTTGCACGGGCTGTTCATTCTGCCAGGGCATCTCTTGATACCAGTGTCATAACCACCTTCCCTCCTTCAAGTGTTGCTCACGTGTCTCCTTCTCATGATCACTATTTAAAATTGTAAACATTACACACTCAAATATCTGTTGAATGGTTGAAGAATGAATTACTTTGCTCAGTTACCGCTTCTAATACTAGTTTTAACATTAAACCTGTTGCTGGGGGATGTGGATAGTTGTCCCTTTGCTGTTCACATTTGTATTTCCTTCTGGGGTACCATCACCTGGATAAGATTGCTGGCACGTTGTCAGTCACTGAGCTTGGTCTTGTAAGTGTGCATGCTAGATGGCTTAGATGCCTGTTTAATGGTGCATTAAAAAAAATCAGGCTGGGTGCGGTGGCTCATGCATGTAATCGCAGCACTTTGGGAGGCCGGGATGGGTAGATCATCTGAGGTCAGGAGTTCCAGACCAGCCTGACCAATGTGGTAAAATCCCATCTCTACTAAAAATACAAAAATTAGCTGGGCATGGTGGCGGGTGCCTGTAATCTCAGCTACTTGGGAGGCTGAGGCAGGAGAATCACTTGAACCAGGGAGGCAGAAGTTGCAGTGAGATCATGCCACTGCACTCCAGCCTGGGTGACAGAGCGAGACTTCGTCTCAAAAAAATAAAAAAATAAAAAAAAAAAAAGAAAAAAAAAATCAGAGAGTGACTTTAACTTAAACTTTTAACCTTAAATTCTTATTGTCATGCTCTTAAAGAACTGTCACCTATTTTGTTTAACTTAATACTTTTAATTGAGGTAAGATACGCTTTTTTTTTATTAGTCGGTGGCTACATTTTTCTCTACCTCCTTTTGTAGAGAAAGGAAACGTTTGAGAGCAGAAAGAATAGAATATTGAGTGATACACAGTGTTTGAAAGAGAGGTAGTGAATACTCTTCAGGAAGGAAATGCAAGCTGAGGGAGTCCTCCTTGTCTGACTACAGAGGGAGGACACAAGCCGAAGTGGGCATGAGATTGGCCATTTGGTTTCTGGAGGAAGGGGTCAGGAGACATCCGTTGTTAAGGTGGAAAAACTTGTGTTTTGGATGTGTCTTCTGGGAAGAACTCAGTCCTAGCCTGCCATGAGGCTCTGCTTGCTAAGTCTTGGTGGAGTATAAGGTGTTTTTTTGGTGTGATAGAATTGAAGCTTTATAATGTCTCCACTTCGGGTTAGGATTGAGAATCCCTGGTTTGTTCAGAAAATGCTTCCTTGAGGTAAGCCCAGGAAGCTTGATGGAGTGGAGAACATGCGTGGGTTTTGGAGTCAGCCAGGCTTGTGTTAACATTCCTGCTTGGCCACTTCTTTTTTTTTTTTTTCTCTTTTTGAGACGAAGTCTCGCTGTGTCGCCCAGGCTGGAGTGCAGTGGCGCAATCTCAGCTCACTGCAAGCTCCGCCTCCCGGGTTCACGCCATTCTTCTGCCTCAGCTTCCGAGTAGCTGGGACTACAGGTGCCCGCCACCACGCCCGGCTAGTTTTTTTTTTTTTTTATATTTTTAGTAGAGACGGGGTTTCACCATGTTAGCCAGGATGGTCTCGATCTCCTGAGCTCTTGATCCACCCGCCTCGGCCTCCCAAAGTGCTGGGATTACAGGCTTGAGCCACCGCGCCCGGCCCCTGCTTGGCTACTTCTAATCTGTTTCTTCTGAACCTATTCCTCCATCTGTGAAAAGGAGATGATGTCTGGTTTGGAGAGGTGTTGGGGTTAAACGATAAAATGTATGTAGAGGTATATGCTTCTGCAGCGGGCCGGTCACTTGCCAGTACCATGATTCATGTTCTGTGCAGGCGTGCTGTCAGAACAGGCTCATTGGCCAACCTTCCCTCCCTACCCCTGCCCCAGACGGAGTCCTGCTGTGTTGTCCAGCCTGGAGTGTGGTGCGATCTCGGCCCACTGCAGCCTCTGCCGGGTTCAAGCAGTTCTCCTGCCTCAGCCTCCCAAATAGCTGGGATTACAGGTGCCTGCCACCACACCCAGCTAATTTTTGTATTTTTGGTAGAGATGGGGTTTCACCATGTTGGCCAGGCTGGTCTCGAACTCCAGACCTCAGGTGATCTACCCACCTCAGCCTCCCAAAGTGCTGGGATTGCAGGCGTGAGCCGCCGCGCCTGGCCCTTATTGCTTCTTTAATCCAGATCACAAATTGCAGTTTTTGAAGCATCCACCCCTTCCTGCTCCTGAAAGAAAAGGTCCATGTCTTTGTTCATTCAGCCATTCATTCAGTAAATATGTGTTGATTACTTACAGTGTGTCAGACACTTGTGAGGTGCTGGGAACACAGCAGTGCATTAGAGAAAGGCCCTGACCTCAGGGAGCTTGTATGTTTAGGTCTGACTCATCTGTGTTAATCCAGTGCCCAGTGTCATGGTAGGTGTTTAAGCGTCTGCCAAACTGCATTAAGTAATACTCCCTTTACTGGTTTCCTGTAGCAGTCATTCTCTTGTGTCATGGTTGGCTGTTTACACCTGACTTCCAGATTCCAGGATCCTGGAGTGTCAGTTATTCCTCTTGTGTCCCCAGTCTGGTGCACAGGAGGGCTTCAGTGTGATTGTTGAAAGTGTGCTAAATGCCAGGTAAATGCTCCAGCGATTAAGTGCTGTCACAGGTCGAGAGGAGTCAGAAAGTGTTAATGACTGTGCTACAGCTTTTCTTGCTAAAGTCACCAGTAATCACCTAGTCTGTAAATCCCGTTCAAGCTGTAGATTCTTTACCTTGACTTTCTGTAACACTTGACAGTGCCCTTGTCCTCTGGGAAACTTTTCTTGGTTTCACTGCTCTTGGCTGGTTGGCTTTCTTCACTCTCACCATTTTTCTCACTCATCCCTGGGCCCTTTTCTGCCTATGGCTGTGTCATGCCTCAGAATCCCCTTCTTGGTTCACTGGTTTTTCCCCCTCCCTATTCTGTATTCTCCATTTGTCAGTGATTTGAAGATTGGCTGTTTCCTGCCTTGAGTCCTTTCCTGGGTTTCTTTCTCATTTATTCAGCTGTCACTGGGCATTTCCACATCATGTTCTTAACCAGCGTTTATCCAGAATGAGACTCCTGACAATACCCTGCCTCCTCCTGTTCCCAGCCACAGACCTGCTGCTCTACCTGTATTTTCTCTCCACACAGATGCACAAGACAGAAACCTTACAGTCATCTCTGTCACTCCTGCACTTCCACATTCTCCCACATCCATCCCGTCTCCTGGTGCAGTCAGTCTTCCTTTCTGAATTTCTCTTGAAATAATTTCTCCTCCCAATCCGCATCCATATTTCCTGCCTGAATGACTCTCCACTGACTGATTTCCCAGCTGCCAATCTGGACCACCTCCAAAACGTTCTCTACATTGCTGCTGGAGTGATCTTTTAAAAGTGCATCTCCGATGCTGCCTGTCCTTCCTGTACATTCTTCAGTAGCTCTTCTTTGCCTTCAGTCTTGCCGTCATCCTTTTCTTCCAGCTAAGCCACAGGAGGCTTAGTCCCTCTAGCCTTGCTTCCTGTCACTCCCTTCTTGCCATATCGGTCCTCCCCCACCCTGAGTTGTCAGCACTTCCAGTTCCCAGCTCTTGAGAGCTCACCTCCAGACTACTGCACGTGTTGATGCTGCTGCTTCTGATGTGCCTCTTTTGTGTGGTCACTTTTACTCATCCTTCAAACACCTCTTCACCTGTCACTTCCCCTAGGAAGTGTTCTGTCAGTTCACTGCAGTCTGAATTGAGGTTTGCATCCTGTGTTTTTCTTTCTCTAACACCCCATGCTTTTCTCTTCTCAGTAGACTGAGTTTAGGGTCACTGTCTTTATCTCTGTCCGTTGTGCCTAGAATATTGTAGCTGCTCACACATACTTGAGTGAATGTATTCAAGTCTTTTTTTTGAAACCACGATTGTGAGATTGGTTTACCTGGGAGTTCATCTGGGTCTTTTTTGTTTCTCATTCTCATATCAGAATTTAAGATTTGAAAACTTAATTTCACATGTATAGTTTTGGGAAAAAAGTCATCTTTAAATGAATGCTACATTTATAGCAAAAATTAGGGACATGACTGAGTTTCAAGAAGTCGTTAGCCACAGATTTTTTGAGGGATGGTACAGGCTTTTAACTTACTAGAAAGGACAACTTTTGGTTGGGCTTGGTGACTCAACGCCTGTAATCCCAGCACTTTGGGAGGTCAAGGTGGGAGGATTACTTGAGGCTGGGAGTTGGAGACCAGCCTGGCAGCAGAGTAGAACCCCCATCTCTACAAAAAATAACTGATTAGCCAGGTGTGGTGGCATGCACCTATAATACGAGCTACTGAGGAGGCTGAGATAGGAGGATCTGTGGAGCCCAGGAGTTTGAGGGCGACAGATGGAGAGACCCTATCTAAAAAAGAGGAGAACAACCTTTATCATGTTTTGCCACTTTTTATTCTTAATCAGAAGTAACATATGTTCTTGTAAAATGTTGATTTAATACTAGTGGAGTGCCTACTGCAACTCTTGATTCCACTGCCTTATTTTTTTCTTATATCACTGATATCATTTGAAATAATTTTGCATGTGTTTATTGTTTATCTCTTTTCAGTGTATTTCTTTTGGTAACAGCTAATACTTCCTGAGCACTAACTATATACTAAGTGCTATTGTAAGTGTTTTATTTGTATTAATGCCTTTATTTCCTCTCACAGCCCCTTCAGGTAAGGTACTCTAATTATCCCCAATTTCAACACAGGAAGACTGCAGCCCCAAGGCGTTAAGTACCCACTGTGCCATAGCAGAGTGCCAGGTGGGGCTGGCATTTAAACTCCTGGCTTCGGAGTCCAAAAAACCTACTCTGCTCCATTGAATCTCAATGCAAGCCTGAAAGGGCACATATGCCTTCTCCTGCAGTGCCTGCACCTAGAATGGCTCCCTCCTCATAGTTGACATTCAGTGTGGATGAACACGAGGTATTCCAAGTAAGAAGTAAAAATAAAATCCTTCAGCACCTGTGGTACTGTGATATAATAAGAAATACGTATTTGGTCTCATTCCTGGCACAGAGCTCCTAAAACCCTTGTGGATAGGGGCATTAGGAGAACCTCTTGTTCTAATGTGTTCCTGACAGCCCCCAAAACTTTTGTAATTTCCTGGGTGATAACAGCTCCTAAATCCCTTAGAATTTCCCACGTGATAGGAGCATCTTTTGTTCTAACAAGATAACTGTGGTGGGCTCCTAGATAGCCAGGATGGTGGCTGGTTGCCAGGGGAACCAGCTATGTGATTACGGTGTTAGAACTTTCAGTTCCATGCCCCTGACCTCTGGGGAGGTGAGAGGGAGAGGGGGGCTAAAGGTCGAGCTGATGACTAATGGCAGCATTGTGATCAATGATGCGTATATAATGAAGTTTTCAGAAAACCCCAAAAGGACAGTTTTTGAATGAGCATCCAGATAGCAGAACAGGTGGGAGTTCCTGGAGGGTGACTGCCTCAAGAGGGTGTGGAAGCTTTGCGCCCTTCCCACATGCCTCGCCCTTTGCGTCTTTTTAATCTGGCTGTTCCTCTGTTTCCTTTGTAATCTTTTTTTTTTTTTTTTTTGAGACGGAGTCTCGCTCTGTCGCCCAGGCTGGAGTGGTGCAGTGGCCGGATCTCAGCTCACTGCAAGCTCCGCCTCCCGGGTTTACGCCATTCTCCTGCCTCAGCCTCCGGAGTAGCTGGGACTACAGGCGCCCGCCACCTCGCCCGGCTAAGTTTTTGTATTTTTAGTAGAGACGGGGTTTCACTGTGTTAGCCAGGATGGTCTCGATCTCCTGACCTCGTGATCCGCCTGTCTCGGCCTCCCAAAGTGCTGGGATTACAGGCTTGAGCCACCGCGCCCGGCCTCCTTTGTAATCTTTATAATAAATTATAAATTGTTCCCTTTATAATAAATGGGTAAACATAAGTATTTCTTTGAGCTCAGTGAGCCACGCTAGCAAATTAATCGAGCCTAAGGAGGGGTCATGAGAACCCTGATTTAAAAGCCTCTGTCAGAAGCACAAGTCACAACCTGGGACCTGCCATTGGCATCTGAAGTACGGGGCAGTCTTGGGGACTGAGCCCTCAGCCTGTGGGATCTGGCGCTCTGTCTAGGTAGATCGTGTCAGAATTGAATTCCAGGACACCCAGCTGGTGTCTGCTGGTGAACTGGTTGGTTGCTGGTGGGGAGAAATCCCCACACATTTTGGTGACCAGAGGTGGAATATTCTCTGCACAGTAGAGGGTAGGAAAGGCACTTTGGTGTTTTTTCTGTATCTTCTTGGCTCACTCTTCCTCAGAGGTTAGTTGCTATAATTTGTTTTCCTCATAAAGCTTTTCCTTTTCAATTACAAATATATATTTATGCACAGATGAAGTACTTATAAAATGAATGTTACCTCTCTTGGGAAACAGACTTTTTTTTCTTCACAACTCTTTGGAGAGCATGTCCCTTGAGATGTGACATTATTTTAGCTTTGTAACAATTAACTGGATCTGAGTTGTTTTACATCAGCTGAATATCAGTCTCCTTGCGATCTGGGAAATATTTAAGTCTCATCAGCAGTATTTTGGGGAAAGGGGTGCTCCTGCAGATGGCAGCTGCTGTTTTCTGTTTGTTTGTTCATTGATTGATTGGTTGGGACAGGGTCTCGCTCTGTTGCCCAGGATGGAGTACAGTGGCATGATCACTGCTCACTGCAGCTTCAACTTGCTGGACCCAAACAATCCTCCTGCCGCCGCCTCCTGAGTAGCTGATACTATAGGAGTGTGCCACCATGCCCAGCTAATTTTAAAATTCTTTTTAGAGATGGAGTGTCACTTTTTTGCCCAGGCTGATCTTGAACTCTACACTCCAGTGATCCTCCCGCCTTGGCCTCCGAAAGTGTTGGGGTTACAAGTGTGAGCCACTGCACCCAGCATTCTGTGCTTTCTCACTGGATGTCATGCCCTGCAAAGAAAGTTGACCAGGTGCAGTGGCTTATGCTTGTAATTCCAGTGCTTTGGGAGGCCGAGGTGGGATGATCACTTGAGCCCAGGAGTTCCAGACCAGCTTGAGCAACACAGTGAGACCTTGTCTCTACAGAAAATTAAGAAAGAAAGTAAAAAAATTAGCTGAGTGTGGCACCTGTAGCCTAGCTAGCCACTCTAGAGACTGAGGTGGGAGGATCACTTGAGCCCAGTAGTTGGAGGTTAGAGTGAGCTATGATTGTGCCACTGTGCTCCAACATTGGCAGTAGGGTGAGACTTTGTCTCTAAAGACACACAACAATTTAAAATTTATTTAATGTCCCTAGATTCCTACAGGTATTGAATTCCTATGGGTATGGGATTTTGACTGTGGTCTTTTCCTAGTTTCTATAACTGTGCTGATAAGGAAAAAGAGACTGCCCTTTTTTAAAAAAACAAAACAAAACAAAATATCTGAAAGTTGGTCAAGTCTTATCTTTCCTTCTGTTTCCCTCTGATGGTAGCAGACAGTTTACCTGTAGGGCAAGAGTTTTTAGATTAGCCTGGGATCCATGGATAGGCTTCAGAAGGGCTATCTATCTTATGAAACTACACATAGAGTTTTGTTAAGTGTGCATTTCACATTTCACTGGGGAGAGTGTTTCATGCCAGATCCCAGGTTGAGGATAAGCACGAATCCTTTTTGATATAGGTGTATTCTTTGTCAAGTTGGCAACAAGGATCCTGGAAGCTGACTTGATTTAGGAATTAGAACGTGTTTTTCCTTTTTATTCCTATTCCCAGAAAATTATACCAGTGGGAATAAAATGAGAGAGGGCAGTTTGGACTGTTCCTCAGTGAAGAACAGGGGTTCATACTCATCAGGTGGATGTATGGGCTCAGCCTGTATATGGGGGCACCTGTTCAGATTAAATCTCATGTTGTCGTATGACAGCAATGTCATGACTGCCTTTGTCCCCTTGTGAGCTTTGTATCATGTAGAGTGGAGATAGCTCACACCCTTATTTAACTGGCCATTTTTATTTTCAGATGCTGCTGCTGTGAAGTGTATGTGTACTTGTATATTGTTAAAAATTTAACATATAAATTATTACTTTGGTAAGAGTTAAAAAAAAAGTATATAGTATAAAAAGACAAATCACACCGTCTAAGTGCTGCCACTTCCTAGTGAAATGATCTTGGGCAAAGTTACTTGCTGTGTGTCAGTTTTCCTCATCAATAAAATGGGTACCAAAGTAGTACCTGCCCATATTGTGAGGATTGTAAAGATTACATACAATAATAAATAATATGGAAAAGGCAATTGAAATGTTTTCTGGTATATGGAAAACAGGCAATAATTATCTCTTTTGATGGTGATGGTATTGATAACAATAATGATACCTAGAAAGGCCTGTAACCAAAAATCAGTAGTCCTTCCTTCTTTACCCCATCCCATGTTTTAGAAACAACCACTTTTAAATCCTCTAGCTATTTCTTTTATCTCCAAATTTGAAAAAATTACATTTTCTTAATTTGCATCACCCCCTCAACCTCGACTATGTTAAGCCTCTTTATTGACTTTCTCTTTTAGAAGATCAGATCAGGTTTTTAGTTTTTTCTAGAGACAGAATCTCACTGTGTTGCCCAGGCTGGAGTGCAGTGGCTATTCACAGACATCATCATAGTGCATCCTTGAACTCCTGGCCTCAAGCACTCCTCCTGCCTCATCCTTCAGAGTAGATAGGGCTACAGGCATATGCCACCATTCCCAGCTTGAAGATTAGGGTTTTTTTGTTTGTTTGTTTTTTGAGACTGAGTCTTGCTCTGTCACCCAGGCTGGAGTGCAGTGGCGTACTCTTGGCCCACTATCTCTGCCTCCTGGGTTCAGAGTTTCACCATGTTGGCCAGGCTGCTCTCGAACTCCTAACCTCAAGTGATCCGCCCACCTTGGCCTCCCAAAGTGCTAGGATTTACAGCCTTGAGCCACTGCACCCGGCCGAAGATAAGGTTTTAAGTGACACCTCCTGCTTCCCTACACTTTTCTTCATCTTCTGACGCAATTATATCAAGTTTTGGTTAAATAGACATTTAGTGTTAACATAATGATCATATGAACATTTAACTGCTAATCTGAGTTGAAAAAGTTGGGGGAAATATTGTTTGTTGATTTTAATTATGAGTGAAGTTAAAGGTTGTCATGTGGTTGTAGCTTATTTAGGTTTATTTTATGACTTGCTCATTTTTCTCCTCAGATACTCAATTTTACCTTATTGGTTTGTACAAGCAGTCTGGACTCAGAAAGTATTGGTGGAGGTTGAACTTCTTGAAGAAACATTGAGCTTTTGCTGGGCGTGGTGGCTCACGCCTGTAATCCTAGCACTTTGGGAGGCCAGTGCAGGAGGACTGCTTGAGGCCAGGAGTTTGAGACCAGCCTGGCCAACATGGTGAAAACCCATCTCTACTAAAAATACAAAAATGAGCCGGGTATGTTGACGTGTATCTGTAGTCCCAGCTACTTGGGAGGCTGAGGCAGGAGAATCGCTTGAATCCGCTGAGGCGGAGGTTGTAGTGAGCTGAGATCGTGCCACTGCCCTCCGGCCTGGATGACAGAGCGAGACTCTTGTCTCCAAAAAAAAAAAAAAAAAAAAAAAAAACCAAAACACACACACCAAAAAAAAACACCTGAGCTTTACATCCATAGATGAGGAGTTTGGAGTAGAAATAGATGACCTCTTATCTGTGTCAGCTTTTGATACTATCTGCCTTTCATGTCTTTATTCTTCTTAGGTTGTCATCTTAGCTAAGGCTTTCTACCCATAGAAATAAGCCCACCATATTTCAGAAAACGTGGTGGGTCATAGGAAAGCACTCAGATGGGACAACCTAGTTGGATTTGGTACAAAATGAGCCAGATGTGGGAAAAGGCAAATTAACATGATTATGAAAAGTAAGAATGGTGGAGCTGGGTGCGGTGGCTCAGGCCTGTAATCCCAGTTTGGGAGGCTGAGGTGAGAGGGTTGCTTGAGGCCTGGAGTTTGAGATCAGCTTGGGCAACAAAGTGAAACCCCATTTTTAAAAAAAGATAGTAGGGAAGAGCAGAGGTTTCTTGAAAGTGCACTCAACAAAAGGATTAGGCTGATCTAATAGTTGGCATGTCAGTATTGATACAGTTTTCCTTGGTACAGTCTACCCAGAGTGGGGGAAGGGGCAGAGCATAAGGATAGAGGGGGGAGTAGTGGTTTTGTGGATGTCAGGTGTTTACCACCAAACTAGATGGAGGTGGTCAGGTGGTGGAGAGCTTCTGCTCTGAGAACCTGACCGAGAAGCAAAACATTGTCTCTGCGTAGAGTGGACTCGGGACCAAAGCAGATTTCTCTGTGGGGCTATAGTGAATGAAACTGTCCTGAAGCCAGCCTGGTCTAGGGTATTCTGGCCTCTAAGATTGAGAGGGATGGTGGGCAGGGCAGTGGGCCAGAGGTGAAGTGAGATGAGGAAGGCCAAGCCCTTTTCTCCTGAGGAAGCCAGTGCTAGGGCACCAATTATAGTTTTACACAATGCCAGCTTCCAGCCTGCATAGAGAAACATGAAATTTCTGCTTAAAACGGAGTTCCTTTTTCCATTTTTGGCTCTAAACTTTTTGTGTTGGGAGTTAGGAACCAATTTTGGAGAGTGATTGTAGTGAGGGAATCTGGAAAACCTGTGAAAATGGAAAAGCTCGTTTTAGACAGGAAAAATCTGTCTCTTGGAATGAGTAGCAGAGGGTTTTCTTGCTCAAGGTAGTTTTCCTTTCTGTTCTTGGTGTGGTGCCTGACTCCACATTTTTCACCCAGCTCTTAAACAGGTTTTGCTGAGTAGCTGCAGGCAAGTCATCTTCTCTGTAAATTAGATGTAGTTAATAACACCTGTTACTCAGAGAGTGACTGGATTAACAGGTAAGAGTTTGGACTGGAGTGACCCAGAAATGGTATGAAATAGTGAGAAGAACCTGAGATCACTAGATGTCCCAGAGAAGACACCTTCCTTAGATCTCAGTTGAGGAGACTGAACTAAACAGCCTTTGTTCATTAAAAAAATTTTTTTTTATTTTTATTTATTCTGAGACAGAATTTTGCTCTTGTTGCCCAGGCTGGAGTGCGTGTTGTGATCTTGGCTCACCACAACCTCCACCTCCTGGGTTCAAGCGATTCTCCTGCCTCAGCCTCCTGAGAAGCTGGGATTACAGGCATGCGCCACCACACCTGGCTAATTTTGTATTTTAAGTAGAGATGGGGTTTCTCCATGTTGGTCAGGCTGGTCTCGAACTCCCGATCTCAGGTGATCCGTCTGCCTCAGCCTCTCAAAGTCCTGGGATTTTAGGCGTGAGCCACCGCACCTAGCCTTATTTTTTAATTTTTAAATTTTTCTTAGAGACAAGGTCTTGCTCTGTTGCTCAGGGTGGAGTGCAGTGGCGTGATCACAGCTCTCTGCAGCCTTGAACTCCTGGGCTGAAACCATCCTCCTGCCTCAACCTCCCAAGTAGCTGGGCCTGCAAGTTGCACATGCCACCACATGTGACTAATTTAAAAAAATTTTTTTTTTTTTTTTGAGACAGAGTCTGGCTCTGTCACTCAGGCTGGAGTGCAGTGGTGCAATCTCGGCTCCCTGCAAGCCCCACCTCCTGGGTTCACGCCATTCTCCTGCCTCAGCCTCCCAAGTCGCTGGGACTACAGGTGCCCACCACCACGCCCGGCTGATTTTTTTTTTTTTTTGTATTTTTAGTAGAGACGGGGTTTCACTGTCTTAGCCAGGATGGTCTCGATCTCCTGACCTCGTGATCCGCCCGCCTTGGCCTCCCAAAGTGCTGGGATTACAAGCGTAAGCCACCGCGACCAGCCTTCAATTTTTTTTTTGTAGAGATTGGGTCTCGCTATGTTGCTTGGACTCCTGGGCTTAAGCAATCCTCCCACTTTGCTCTCCCAGTGCTGGGATTACAGGCGTGAGCCATTGCACCCAGCCTAATCAGCCTGTGAAGTCCCTTCCAGGTCACACAGGGTGAATCTCGGGAAGGCAGACTGGAGATTCTGCTCCTTCTGTTATCTCTGTCTCATCTTTAGAGCTGGTCCAGTGCACCTGGGTGTCTCTGAGATCATGCGCCCCCAGGGGCAGCAGTAGTGAGAAAGACGGTTGTGAAAGGCGCATTGTCATGATAGTTTTTCTTTCTGTGGTTTATCCTTATTTCCTGGCTTCGCCCACAAACACAGATTCTCAGCCTCTTTCTTGCCTTTGTCTTATTTTCTTTTGAAAATTTATTTGGAAGCCCTCATTTTGTGCCCATGTTTTTTTTTCCTGGATCTGGATGTGGTTCATAGGAGTGACCTCAGCCCAACATGAGTACCTTGTGTCGATAGTCTGGCTAATTTAACATTCTGAAAGACCTCCTTATAGCCTAATAAGAATCAAAGTCAAGCTGGTAAAGCTACTGTTGCTACTCTGTGCATGCTGCTCCCCCGCCCCTGCAATATTTATTAAAATGTGACCGTCTCAGAGCCCAAGGCTTGAAGCTGCTTATGGATTTTTTTTCTTCTAAAAAAAAAAAGAAAAAAAACAGGATACATGTGCAGAATGTGCAGGTTTGTTATATAGGTATATGTGTGCCATGGTGGTTTGCTGCACCTATTGACTCGTCCTCTAAGTTCCCTCCCCTCCCACCCCCAACAGGCTCTGGTGTGTGTTCCCCTCCCTGTGTCCATGGGTTCTCATTGTTTAACTTGCACTTACGAGTGAGAACACGCGGTATTTGGATTTCTGTTCCTGTGTTAGTTTACTGAGGATGATGGCTTCCAGCTTCACCCATGTCCCTGCAAAGGACATTATCTCATTCCTTTTTATGGCTGCATAGTATTTCATGGTGTATATGTAACACGTTTTCTTTATCCAGTCTATCATTGATGGGCATCTGGGTTGGTTCCAAGTCTTTGCTATTGTAAATAGTGCTGCACTACACATATGTGTACATGTGTCTATACTAGAATGATTTATATTCCTTTGGGTATATGCACTGTAATGGGATTGCTGGGTCAAATGGTATTTCTGGTTCAAGATCCTTGAAGAATCACCATACTGTCTTCCATAATGATTGAACTAATTACAACAAAAGCCAAAATTGATAAGTGGGATCTAATTAAACTAAAGAGCTTCTGCACAGCAAAAGAAACTATCATCAGAATGAACAGGCAGCCTACAGAATGGGAGAAAATTTTTGCAATCCACCCATCTGACAAAGGTCTAACATAGAATTTATAAGGAACTTAAACAAATTTACAAGAAGAAAGCAACCCCATCAAAAAGTGGAGAAAGGATATGAACAGACACTTCTTGAAAGAAGACATTTATGTGGCCAACAAACATGAGAAAAAGCTCAACATCACTGATCATCAGAGAAATGCAAATCAAAACCACAGTGAGATACCACCTCACACCAGTCAGAATGGCGATTATTAAAAAGTCAGCAGACAGTGGATGCTGGCGAGACTGCGGAGAAGTGGGAATGCTTTTACACTGTTGGTAGGAATGTAAATTAGTGCTTATGGTTTTTAAAAGGCTTCCAGAGCAGGGGACCCATATATTTAGTCCCATAGAACACATCTCTTAACCTACCTCTTAGCATTTCATCTATCCTTCCTTATATAAGTTATTTCTCCTGGAGTTGGGACAGGAGGTGGCTTGTTATTTGGGTAGAAAGGAGAAAGAATGGGTGGGTATGTGGACAAACGGCGTGGGGAAATAGATGGCATGGGAAGTGTTGCCACAGCTCTCTGGAAACTACTTGAGTATTATGATTAATGGATGGTCAAACATCTCTCAAATATTAAAGAGTGGTCTTCCCTTAAAGGTTATTGTTCCCAAGGTTATCTCTCTCTTGGTGCCCTGGCTCTGGTTTCTTTTCTTCTAAGTTGCCCCTTTGATTACTTGTCATGTGAATATCAAGGCCTGATCCTTCTTCTGTGTGAGTTCCAAGGGGCCGCCTTCCCGTGGAGTTTTGCAGAATCATATGTGTCATAGAGAACAGGTTTTAATATTGGGCTGCTGTTAGGCTTTAGGGCTAGTGCCAAGAGGCCCCAGAAAGAGCTGAACCTACTGATGAGGCCCTTCCCAAATCTAATCAGAGATGGGGGAAAATTTGGGTGCTGGGAAGAGCAGATCATCTCAGTGATTTTAATGCCCACCTTTATTTGCAAAGTGAAAGGATAAATATGTTTCCCTCTTGTATTTCCTGCCCTTCACTTGTCAGGCATATTTGATATATTTTTTTGTTTTCATTTAAAAAAATGCCATAAAAACCATGTCAAATATGCCAAATATTTATTTTTTAAAAAGTAGGCCAAGTATTATATCTTTCTGCTAAATCTAGTGGATTCTCTCTCGCCTACCCCCTCTCCAAACAGGTGTTTGCAGAAAGGCTTTTTTTTTTTTCCCCCCCAGAAAGGATCTTTACCCAGAAAGGAATTTTAAACCTCAGAGTTGTTCTGCTTCACATCAGTGCTTTCCTCACTGAATGTCATCCTTAGCCAGAATGTATTTCATAGAGTGTTCCTCCTCTTTACACTTTCCATCCTTTGATGCCTTCTGACCCATGAAAATGATGAAAAGTATTTGTTTCGGGCCCCTAGTATTACCAGGTTTAGGCACTATTGCTATCCTGCATCTTTTTCATTCTTATCTCTGTGCTGTAATTCTATCTCCCTTCTTGAGTATTTCACAACTGGAGACAAGTGAGTTTCTTCCCTAGAACTCTTAACTTACCCTAAGTATAAAGGTCTGGGTAGACACTCAAGGGCTTTTGGAATGTCCACTCATGGGAGCAGCTGTATTTTGTTACTAGAATATAAAGACCTCATCTTTCAAAATTTCTTTCTTAACAGTTTTAGATTCTTGGATGCTGAACGTTCACCAGTTCTTTCAACTAGATCTGTGTAGTCAGAATTTCATGCTCTTTGGGAAGTCTGAGAACGTTTAGGTGCCATTCCTACCTCCTCTCATTTTGGGGTTCAGATTGTGAGTCCGAATGCCTGTTGAGACTTTCTGAGAGCATAGGAAGCACTGGAGCAGCGGGCTCTGGAGTGGGTTCACCAGGCACCTCAGAGCACAGTAGCAGGCTGAGATGTCTGTGTGACCCCACACAAAAAGACTGTCTGGGAGTTGGAAACCGCTTCTCCCCGTGTGTTGCTTCCTGCTGCTGGACGTGTGTCGCCACAGTAGGAGGGGCGATGGAGAACAAATTATGTCTGCTCCTTGGATATTAGTTAACCTCATTCAGATGATTCTAGGTGTCCCATGGGGAAGTAAACTGATTTCCCGGGTTTTGCTGTAGGACCTGATTAGTCACATACTGCAGAGAACCAACATGTAGCATAAGGCGCCATTGCCAGCCTGACCAGTGTAGTAGGAAACTGGGTCCCACTTCCGCAGCCCCCAGCCCTGTCTTCTAGAGTTAGACTGTGCATTGCTCACTAGGCTTCCTTTTTTAAAAATAAATAAATAAATATGTCTTTTGGATCTCTTTAGATTAGAAAAAATCTGTATTTGACTTTCCTATGTTTGTCCTGATTTCATTCAGTCCTTCACTCTGAAGCAGCTCCCCCACCCTCCCCACTTAGCTCCTATCTTACTTCACCGTATCTTTTCTAGTCCTTAAATACTACCTTCCATGCCTTGTTCTGGTCCTCGAAATCTTTCCTTTATTCTCCTGTTTTTCCTACCAATCCCCAACTCGAACAGAACCCTACTGTAGGAGAACATAACTGAGAAGAATTTAACTGGGTTTGAATAATTAAATAAATTCCCGTATGAAGGTATAATAAATAATTTTCTAGATACTTTGTACACATGACACTGAAAAGAGAGGGATAGATTCTATAAAGTAGCTCACTGGGGGAAAATTACCATTGCTACATTTTCAGCCTTAAATTGTAAGGAGTGCAGATGGTTAGCCAGCCTGTGTTTCTCCCACCCACCTTCGTTTTAAACTGTCTTACCCTAGAGAGATGGATGCTTATAAAGTAAATGAAAAAGACTTTACCTTTAGAATGACATAGATTGTGATTGACAGGTCCAGGTAGCTCTTAGTATGTGAAGGGGAATAACAATGTGTTAGGCTTTCTTAATTCATTCCATAAACACCTATTCCTAGTTCTTGTCTGAATCTCCATTTATTTTGCAGCAAAGATGTCCCCAAATAAGATGGTTATATATAGCAACAGATTCTACTTCCTCACATCTTGTTTCAGGACAGCTCACTCAGTTTTTTTAACACATTTCAGTGGGCCCAGAATCCATCGTGGCAGGAAGTCAAACTGTTTTTACATGTATATTCGGTCACTTCCCAGTTTTTTCATTTTTTTTTTTTCTTGCAAGCTCTTTCTGTCCGGGCTGAGACCCACATACATCTCAGCCAGCTGAGTTGGACATTCCCGGGTTTCTGTTGGTGTCTGAACATGTGCAGAGCAGAAGAGTATGTGCTACTTGAATCTTGCTGTGCGTGAGCTGCTGGAAGTTGCTGTGTCTGACTGGTGTGTAGAAGCTGGGGCTACTGTGATGGGGAACATGAATGTTCGAGGAGTACAGGTGGATGTGGGGTGGGGACGAGAGCTTGTGCATCGTTACAGAGCCAGCCTGGCCCTTTGGAGACTTGGAACCGCGTTTCCGTGTCCTGGCCAGTGTGAACCCTTGGGAAAAGTTGCAGAGTAGAGAAATCCAAATACACTGAATCTGTTCTCTGCTTGGCCTTTTTACACCCTGGTGCAAATTGACTAACCTGTGGTTTTTGATAATCTCTGTCCAGTGGTTGGGAATCTGTCCTGTCTATAGCATCTGAGTGTTGTGAGAATAAAATGTGAAAGTAAGTATGAAAATATTTATAAACCATAAAGAACTCCCCCATGATAAAGTGATGTGTGTCTTCCAGTGTAGAAGGTTTTATCTTTTCTTTATCTGTATATATAAAAAACATTTATTACATATTATAAGATACATATGTCTGCACTTAGATGATAAAACTAAGGCCCAGAAATGAAAGTATCTTCCCAAGCTCACACAACTAATCAATGGCATAGTCAGTGCTTGAATATTCTCTTTGAATTCTGATATCTAGTAAGCTCATTGGGGCCCATTGAAGCAGTAGCCAAATTATGGTACTAAGTACTATCTGATACATTAATTTATTCAGCAAACATTAAGTGCCTGTTGTATGTATCCCCAGTTCCTGGTATTTTGGGTGTTAGGTGAATTTTGTTTGTCATTAAAATTTCCTCCCCCCACCCCCACCTCACAAGTAACTTGTAATGAGCTTCAGAGGCATTTAGCTTTTAAAAAAAAAATCTTCATCCCTCTTTTTAACCACACTGCCCTTGGTTCTTACACTACCCTTGGTTCTTAGTCTAAAAATTTAGTTGACATTCCTGTGTGTTTTTATCTTGCAGTTGGTCGGAGGGTTATTTATTAGGAACAGAGATTTCGTATGATTTCAGTAAGTGAACCAGGAGTTGTGATACATGATTATATTAAATTGCTTATGGTTAGTTTTTCAGAAGGTGATTTAATTGTTAACCTTCCTAAGTCTTCAGTCTTCGGCTTATCCAGTGGGAGCTGGAAAGCTTTAATAGGTAAGTTTATTGGAACACACTTCCAGAGTCAAATGTCACTCTTGGCAGCTGCAGATGTCAACTGGGACAAGTATTCAGAGCCTGAGAATTAAGGATATATGTTAAATATGGCCCTCATAGGCGGCCACAGGTTTTTTTTTTTTGCAAACATGTTGACACAGATGAGGCTCAGAAGACAGGCATACATGTGTCTTGCCTTCATTCTCAGCAGAGAGAATGTTTTTAGGGGCTTGGGAAAGTATTTCAACTCCAAGAGAGGACTCATAGTTACTAGAATCTTCACATCTGCTTTCTCAAGTGATCTTGAGTCAACCACAGTCTTGTGGGGTAGATGGTATTATTCACCCCTCCTTTGTTACCTATTAACATGACAAAACTAAGACTCAGAGAGGAAGTGCCTTCCCCCAGCACATGCAGGTAGTCAGTGGCACATCCAGTACTTGAACCCTTTTCTCTCTGAATCATGCTTTGTACTAAGCTGATCAGGGTCCACTGTAGCAGTAGGTGACTTACGGTACTAAGTACCATCTGATACATTAATTTATTCAGCCAACATTGAGTGTCTGTTGTATCGCTAGTACTTGGCATTGCAAAGATGAGTAAGGCAGTAGACAGATAACTGACATAACCCATGACAGTGCAGTTGCGTAAGTGGCATGATACGGAGTGCAAAGTACTGTGGGGATACCCATGAGGGAGCCACAATTGCCTAGGGTGGGGAGTTGGAGGAGGCAGATGACAGGAGGTAATGACTGAGCTGGAGTTGGAGGGATGAGCAGGAGTTAGGCAGATTGCAAAGGGGTGTGCAGGCACACGCAGGGTGGCATTTGCAGACAGAATCGGAGGGCTTGGAACAGCAGTGTGCGCTCACACCCGGTACGTAGCAGGAGCGAGAGGCAGGAACAGCAGTTTGAGGCCAGCTTGACAGCCCTGGGTGTGAAGCGAAGCATTTGAATGATGTCCCATTACCACTGTATACCACATGTCCTTCCCCTGCAGCTCTGGCTGACATCTGTCATTCCACCCTACTCCTGCTGGCCTTACTTTCTCCCTTTTACCTCTCTCAACGTTTGCTTTAGGCTGTCAGTGTTTACTGCACCCCATAAAAGGTTAGATCCTCCCAGCAGGACAGATCTGACTACTAGGAGAGACTGTGTCTGCTGGGGGGATTGAGAGAATTGGTACAGAAGGAGTTTTGTGGATCATGACATCTAGAATTAGCACTCTGGGAAAGAGGGAGTAAGCATGGTAGTAGGATTGGAGAAAGGTGTTTTTCCTTTCAGACCATTACAAAAACTCATGAGTTCAGGATATATCAGATGTGTGAATAAGGCGGATGTTTGAAGACCCCATTAGCATGTAGTGAGTTTATAGCCACTGTGCAAGATGCTTCTTAGAGATTGATAGTTCATGCACTTTTATCCCGAGGTGCGAGGTCCTAGATCTCTGTCATAGTGGAGAGAGTAGAGGCTCAGAAAGGTTAAATAACCTGCCTGAAGTTGCTCAGCCAGCAAGATATGGAACCAAGGATTCGCATGTGGGGCGGCCAACCTCTTCCTCCATACCCTGTGCCTCCTATGTGTGTAGGTGGGTCTGTCAGTACCACCCTGGGTGTTCCACAGAATGGCTGTGGTTCCCAGTCCGCCCCATTGGGAGCCTCGCCTACAATAGCTCGATTTGCTGACAGGTGAACAAACAAGCAGCCAGCTGCTCTGATAGGCCTGGGAACTTGTCCCTGGAGAGAATGCCCAAGTCCAGAAAGGTTATGCCGGGTCATGAAGCAGAAATGTCTGGACATGTCACACAGTCTGCTGAGCCAGCAGTGCCTACTTCATAGCCCTTTCTGTAGGACCCCTGTGTTGACTCCCTGCCTGGTACTTATCCCTTAGCCCAGGAGAGGCCCCGTGGGAGGAGGGAGAGTTGCAGCGACTTCTGGACTCCTGGACTCTGGGAACTTCCCCTTCCCAGTCTCTGAGAAGATGTTCACAGTGACCTGGCCAGGGTCATTGCAAGAAAGAAGATGGAATGCTGATGGGGCAAGGGTGACGGGGAAGCCAGGTATTCCAACTGTGTTCAAAGCAGTGACAATTACTGTGGGAGTGGGTTCTGTTTTATATACTCATCATTCTGAGGCCTTCAGGGACTGTTTTGTTAGCTACATGACTGTTGAAAGGACTGCGTAAACCAGGAATCAAATTCTGTAGATTGGCATCTGCTGGATAAATAATCTGCTGGGATTGCTACAACATGTTTAATAACCGTGTTTTGAAGAATGAAAAAGATAAGACAGTTCACTGAGTTGCAACGTTTATGACACAGGGAATGGAGGACTGTAATTAAATCTACATAAAAAGGCCATGTTTTCCAAGTGTACTTTGAACTTCTTGGGGCAGGTGTTCTGAGTGGTGCATCATCTCATTTTTCCCGGCAGAGGAGGCTGCTGGCAACCTGGGAATGGAGGTTAACAACATCTGTTACCCCTGAAGTTTCTGGATGTCTAGAGGAGGACCCCCTGCCCCCGCCCCAGTCCAGAGCTGTTGTCTCCTTCCTGTGTTGGAGACTTGCTGCCGGTCCTCCACTGATGTCTGAGTTGGTTAACCTTAACTGAACCCCTTAACTTTCCTTTTTATATGTATTCCAGCTGTCAGTGAAGTGACATTCTGCCCTCTGGACCCAGATCCCTGAACCCTCTCCTGCATTTCAGACCTAAATAGCACCCTGTCAGAAAGATCAGTGGGGCCGGGCACCGTGGCTCACGTCTGTAATCCTAGCACTTTGGGAGGCCAAGGCGGGTGGATCAGCTGAGCCCAGGAATTTGAGAACATCCTAGGCAACATGGTAAAACTCTTATCTGTACAAGAAAACCACAAAAAATTAGCAGGGTGTGGTGGTGCATGCCTGTGGTCCTAGCTACTGGGCAGGGAGGAGTGGGGAGAAGCTGAGGTAGAAGAGAATCACTTGAGCCCAGGAGTTGAAGGCTGAAGTAAGTCATGAGTGAGACCTGTCTCAAAAAAGATCAATGGGTTGGAAGTGAAAGTCTCTTCCCAAACTCAACTCTGGGGAAGAAGCTCTTGCCTTCTCTGGCCCTCCCCTGTTCACCTTGTCCACCCTGCCTTGCCCATCACAGCAGGCCTCCCGTTCCACTGCAGTACCCCTCCCCACTAGTCTCCGTGTGCAGGACCAGTCTTTACTCTTCTTTGGGTTGCTGTTTGCGTCAGGGCTCACAGCTTTGAAGGAGGCTCAAGCAAGCATCCTATTTTGCTATAGTCCAGACCGCTGGACGTTGATAAGTCCCCGCCTTAACTCTGTGCACACAGTTGCACTGCGGGGCTGATTCAGGATGCCCAGCCTGTGTCCCACTGCTTGTTTTCAGGCTGTGTTGGTCACACCTGCCTGCTGCCTTTCAGGATCACCTTCTTAGTTCTTTGTATCCACCTTTGTCCCTGCTCTCCACAGCCTTGTCTTGAAGGCCACATGCCACACCTTTGAAGCTGCCCTCTTCCTGTTGAAGCCTTCCTTGCTTTTCCATTTGCTTTTCTACTGTTGACAAAAGTAGAGGGGATTATGACCTAGGGTAATAATTCATCTCCCTGCAGTTGTGCATGATGTTTGTGTGGAGTGAATTCTTTTTTTTTTTTTGAGACAGGGTCCCACTTTTTCAGACAGGAGTGCAGTGGTGCAATCGCAGCTCACTGCAGCTTTGACCTCCCAGGCTCAGGTGATTCTCCCACCTCAGCCTCCCAAGTAGCTGGGACTACAGGTGCACACCACCGCACCTGGCTAATTTTTTGTATTTTTAGTAGAGACAGGGTTTCAACATGTTGGTCAGGCTGGTCTGGAACTCCTGAGCTCAAGTGATTCATACATCTCAGCCTCCTGAAGTTCTGGGATTACAGGTGTGAGCCACAGCGCCCCGCCCCAGAGTGAATTCTTAACCTTATCTCACATCTGTTTGCTATTCTTGACTCCTTTGTTTCTGTTATAATCTTTAGAGCTGTGGTGGTCAACTCCAAGAGAGTAGGGACCAAGTCTACATGATTTGTGATACTTTATTGGGAGGAAGTATAATACTTGAAACTGCTTTGTTGAGAAAAAGAAAAGAAAGCATCTGTCCAGTCTGCTATAATAAAATAGCTTGGACTGGGTAATTTATAAACAACAGGAATTTATAGCTCACGATTCTGGAGTCTATGAAGCCCAAGTTCAAGGCACCAGTAGATTCAGTGTCTGGTGGGGGCCCATTCTCTGCTTCATAGTTAGTGCCTTTTATGGTCCTCACTTGGTGGAAAGGGCAAAAGGGCTCCCCCAAGTCTCTTTTAAAAGGGCGCTAATTCCATTCATGAGGGCCCAGCCTTCATGACCTAATCACCCCCCAGAGGTCCCACCTCTTAACGCTATTGTTTTGTGGATTAAGTTTCAACACGGGCATTTTAGGGGGACACAGGCATGGCAACCTTAGCAGCAACTTGTCATATAGTTTGTATCCTAAAAACAGTAAAACTCAATAGCTCTGGTTTCTTGAGTGTTTATTACATGCCTACTAAGATAGACATTCCCTACCTGGCCATTTTACAGATGAAGGAACTCAGGTTAAAGGAGGGTAACAACCTTGCCCAAGGTCAGACAGCACATCTGGATTCAGACACCAGCTTGTGTGACTCAGGCTTATTTTTCTCTTCACCATGCCAACCCTGCCTCTAGCAAAATACATGCCGATTTCATGATACCACTTTTAATTTCAGCAAATTATGTTATCATTTACAGTTCACTGATAATTAGCTGGAAGGTCCTTGGAAGGTAGAAGGGGTTCTGATCATCATTTTTTATTCTTTCATGACTTCCACTTGAAGGTCCTTGCTTACTGAAATGAAAGCCATAAGTCCTCTCATCACCCTTGGTAGAAGGGTGCTAAATCATCCTTGCTAAATACTTGATTGAAGCTGTTAGTCATCTGGTTTGGCTCTCATCAATCTCTTTGTTCATATGCACAGTCTCTTAATCTCCGTTTTCCCTTTCTTGAGAGTACGGTAGTCTCAGATGAGAAACTTCTCTAAAGCTAATTTCTTCACCCCAGTCCCGGAGTGTCTGTTCATGCTGCATTCTAAACAAGTGAAGAGCAAAGTTGCTCTTGCTAAGGCAGCCAGGGTCAGAACAGTGCTGCTTCCAGATCAGAAAACATCCATAGGGTGTAGTCTGGCCCACTCTTGATGCAGGCACAAGGCAGAGACGAATGGAGATGACGGGAGGTCCTTTGGTGTAAAAACCTCGTCTGCCTGGAGCGTCAGGGTTAGCAGTGTTTCACAGCCCGTCTGAAGTGCCAGCACTTGGGAAGACTTCAGAGAGAGATGTTTGGGAAGTATTTCAAGCACTGCTTTGTGTCCTTAAGGAACAGTGAGTGAATGGCCCGCTGCAGGCTGAGTCTGATGTCAGTTTTTTTTTTTTTTTTTTTTTTTTTTTTTTTTTTTGAGACGGAGTCTCGCTTTGTCGCCCAGGCTGGAGTGCAGTGGCCGGATCTCAGCTCACTGCAAGCTCCGCCTCGCGGGTTTACGCCATTCTCCTGCCTCAGCCTCCCGAGTAGCTGGGACTACAGGCGCCCACCACCTCGCCCGGCTAGTTTTTTGTATTTTTAGTAGAGACGGGGTTTCACCATATTAGCCAGGATGGTCTCGATCTCCTGACCTCGTGATCCGCCCGTCTCGGCCTCCCAAAGTGCTGGGATTACAGGCTTGAGCCACCGCGCCCGGCCTGATGTCAGTTTTTGACTTCCGTATAGTAGCATATCAGGTGGCAGCTGGCTGCAGCCCAGCCCCCACTGACTTTAGGGCCAGCCAAGTGGGTTCTAGTTTCAGCCCACAGGTCTTATGTCGTTGCCGAGGGACCTTTACAAGACACTTAAACCCTTAGTTTCCTCTTGTAAATGAAAATTTTAAAAAGTGCCTGACACAGAGAGAGAGGCCATCAACAAATGCTGGATACCTTCCCTTTCACTTCCCTTTTTATGGTTTTTGAAGTTTGGAAAAGAAGCTTGTTAGATTTGTGTATAGAAATAAAGAATAAATAATAGGACTTCCCTAGGTAGAAAAGAAAAACTATTTTTTTAGGGATTTTGTTAGGCATTTGCCTACTTAGAGATCATTCTGGTGGTCTGGTTCTCAGCTGTCCCCAGCCAGATGGGGAACATCGGAAACATACTATGTGCGAGCCAGTGGGTCCAGAGACAGCTATTGTGATGTCCATCAGAGGACACTGTCTTCTCCAGTGCCAGGTACCAGGTGTACTAAAGATCTGCTTTGCAGATTGACCCTGATAAGGATTTTATGCACTTGAGGGCTCATCTCTGGAGACACACGGAAAATTAGCAAGGCAGAGGTTTGGAGTAAAGAAGTCTGCACAGAGTGAGCAGGTTGTATGTTGGAGAACAAGCCATGTTGGCCATTTGTTGTGAATGGTGTGAGGAAAAATGCTTCAGAAATATAGGCTTTGCTGGATCTGCAAGCACCAGCATTTTTGGTGTTCTTTTTTACTTCAGTTTTAGATTAGAAGCAGTATTGTTTCCTGATTTTGTTAAGCAGATCTTCAATATTTCATCAGCAGTATGGGTTAAGTTGGCATTAGAAACTATGCTGGGAACCACCCGTTTGTCTGGGAAAATGTGTTCCCAGTATTGCACAGTGAGTGAACTTTTCGATGGCAGTGTGTTTGTAAGTTGGGGACTGCCTGTAGGGCATTTTGTAAAGAAGAGAACATTCTTTTCAAACCAAGGGCTTCTGAGAGATAAAGGGAGTTGTCATTGGAACCAGATGCTAAAAAAGCTTGCTTGAAATTAGTTTTGATTTTACCTTACTACAGTTGAGCCAAAATAACCTCCAGCAGGGTGTTCTTGCAATACAAAATATTAGCAGTAGACTCATGGAGGTCACCTAGTGGTTCCTGATTGCGAGTTTACGGACTGATTTGGTTTGTGATGAAAATTACATTCTCTGAAATTTATATAGAAAGCATGTATTATATATCACTTATATAATGTATTTGTTAAATATGGCAGTCACCTTATGTGTTTTACAAAAAGTCATGTAGTTTTTTAATAGTTCCTGCCTTATTTTTTTTTTCCTTTTTTTTTTTTTTTTAAGATGGAGTTTTGCTCTGCAATCTCGGCTCACTGTAACGTCCACCTCCTGGGTTCAAGCTATTCTCCTGCCTCAGCTTTCCAAGTAGCTGGGATTACAGGTGCCTGCCACCATACCTGGCTAATTTTTGTATTTTTAGTAGAGACAGGCTTTTGCCATGTTGGTCAGGCTGGTCTCGAACTCTTGACCTCAGGTGATTCCACCTGCCTTGGCCTCCCAAAGTGCTAGGATTACAGGCATGAGCCAACATGCCCGGCCAGGTCCTGCCTTATTTTTCAATATCCAGGTACATGATTCCACATATCAGGGTCCTAGATCTGCCACCTCTTGTGCATTCTTTGGCTTTTGTGATGGTCACACCCAGGGTGCCAAGTGAGAATAGATTTTTTAAAAATGACATTTCAGAAACAAACGTTTCATTATTTTTTATAGGTGTCAGTATATTGTGTATGGGGTTTAGGATTTCACCTCATTATGCTTCAGCCTGATTATTGGGTATATAAAAAGTAATTAGAATAGAATAGTATAAAGAAGAAAAAACTTTCATGACCCAAACCTAACCATTAACTAACAGTTAACACTGTTACAATTCTTTCTAAACTTTAAAAAATATATGTATGGAACCTATATGTATAAGTAAGGTTTTAGGTAAAAAGGTTTTGGATAAAATTGAGATTTTAGTTTTATTTAATTTTTATTTTTTAGAGACACAGTCTTACTCTTTCACTCAGGCATGATCATAGCTCACTGCAGCCCCGAACTCCTGGACTTAAGTGATCCTCCCACCTCAGCCTCCTGAGTGTCCAGGACTACAGAGGTGAGCCACCATGCCTGGCTAATTTTTATTTTTTCTACTTTTTGTAGAGATGAGGGTCTCACTGTGTTGCCCAGGTTGGTCTTGAACTCCTGACCTCAATTGATCCTCCCATCCTAGCTCCCAGAGTATTGGAATTACAGATGTTAGCCACTGTGCCTGGCCAAAATTGAGATTTTATACACACACACACACACACACACACACACACACACAAACACACTTTTGATAATGTATCCTGAACATCTCCTGTATTACCAAATATTATTCTCAAACATGTCCTTTGGTAGCTGTACACATCACATCATATGTGTAGCGTACTAAAACTTACAGCCCCATTATTGGTGACCATGTAGTTTGTTAATCCACTTTTGTGCAATGACGGGCATCTTCCTAAGTTAATTTTTTGTTCTTTAATTATCTCCTTAGGATAAATTCCTAGAAGTGGAATTCTTTGGTTAAAAGACTAGACGTTTTTTATACTCCTGCCAAACTGGTGTGCAGAATTCTTGGTGCTTGCTGTTGGCAGCACTGTGAGTAGTTTCCCAGATGCAGTGTGTTGCAGGGGTGACAGTACTGAAAGGCCCCCCACCCCCTGCAAAGCATGGCAAGTGCAACAGCAAGATCTGCGATGGCAAACACCAGGAAGACAGTCATTCCCATCATCTTTTGACATTGCTTTTTTCCCCATTTTTTTGGGAGGACAATTGGTGTTCTTTGTCAATTCAGCCATATTTATTTCTTTTTTTTAAAAAATGTACCAAGATAGACTTCCTATATTATATTGCCTTTTTAAACGCCTTTCTCGCACAAAAAAGAGAGCTACCGACAGACTGTCCATTCCGTTTCAGTAGGACGCTCTTCAAACAAAGCCAGTACCATGAGGATACAGTAAAGGAGGTCTGAAATGAGCATGCCCCTGATCACCAGCCAAGCACTCTGATGACAGAGCTTGGAAGCCAGGGTCTGGGGTAAGCTAACTGGGATAACCACAGTCGTTAACGACAGATTACGGAAGAACACTCGCACAATGAGACTTTGCTTTCATCAACAGTGACAGAACTCAGGCCAGTTCTTTTGATTCTAAAAAAGTGTGAGATCAAGCCCAATGCTTACCACCTGCTAAGCAGAAAGATCTGATCCCCTTTCCCAAACCAGTTATTTGATGTGAGGCTGGAAATGGAAGAAGGGCGTCTAAAACTGAGTGGTGGGCTAGGTAGTATGGGGAATAGGGAGAGGAAGAAAGGGAAGAGCAGGGAGCAAAGGTACTTTCAGGGAGCAGTATTTTAAGTCTTCCTGCAAGAGGAAGTTAACTGGGAGATTGGAGTATAGGCTGTGCTCTTAGCATATACCAGGAAGTAAACACCTCTTAGGAGGCTGGCTTGAAGTTGTGAATTAGTAATGCAAGCTATTGATTTTTTTTAAAGTATTTGTTAAGAGTGAATTGATTTCTATAGCTGTGAAAATGGCTGTAGGACAAGGTCTCCCCTGCCCAATTGTGGTTTCAGGTGCTACTTTTCACCACTTTGAACCTGGAGGACATCTTGGTTTTAGAGACTACCTGAAAAATGTGACTTAGGTTCATTGTACTTTTATTGAGGGCTTGGCGCTGGAATAAGTGTACACAGATTGCTAACATAAGATCCCCGCCCTTGATATATTCAGTTTAGTGGCAGTGAGAGGAATAATATAAATAGATAATTTTATTGTTCTGGCAAAATATACATAAAATTTATTTTCAAGTTTAGAGTTCTGTGGTAAGCTCATGTTATGCAACCGTCACCACCATTTATTTCCAAAGCTGTTTCGTCTTCTCTAACTTACACTGTGTATCTGTTAAACAATAATTCCTCCTCATCCCCAGGCCCTGACAACCACCACTCTACTTTCTGACTCAGAATTGGACTATTCTAGATACTTTAGTTAAGTGGAATTGAGAGGTGACAACATGCTAGCAGCACTTGCTCTCGGCACCTCCTCAGCCTAGATGTCTACTCTGGCGGAGCTTGAGGAGCCCTTCCACCCACCACGACACTGTGGGAGCCCCTCTCTGGGCTGGCGGAGGCCAGAGCCAGCTCCCTCTACTTGCTGGGAGGTGTGGAGGGAGAGGCGTGGGTGGGAATCAGGGCTGTGCGTGGCGCTTGTGGGCCGGCCAGCGTGAGTTTCGGGTGGGCGTGGGCTCGGTGGGCCCCGCACTCGGAGCAGCCGCATTGAGGGGCTTAGCACCCGGGCCAGCAGCTGCGGAGGGTGCAGCGGTTCCCCCAGCAGTGCTGCCTCCAGCGCTGCACTCCAATTCTCACCGGGCCGCAGCTGCCTTCCCGTGAGGCAGGGCTTGGGACCTCAGCCCACCTTGCCTGAGCCTCCCCAGAGTGCTGCCCCCTGCTCTGTGGCGCTTGGTCCCATCAACTGCCCAAGGGCTGAGGAGTGCAGGCGCAGGGCAGGGGACTGACTGGCAGCTGCGCCTGCAGCCCTGGACTGGGATCCACTAGGTGAAGCCAGCTGGGCTCCTGAGTCTAGTAGGGACTTGGAGAACCTTTATGTCTAGCTAAGGGATTGTAAATACACCAATCAGCACCTTGTATCTAGCTCAAGGTTTGTAACTATACCAATCAGTACTCTGTATCTAGCTAACCTAGTGGGGACTTGGAGAACTTTTCTGTCTAGCACTCCCTGTCTTGCTGAAGGATTGTAAACACACCAATCAGCACTGTGTGTCTAGCTCAGGGATTTTAAATGCACCAATCAGCACTCTGTCAAAATGGGCCAATCAGCTCTCTGTGAAATAGGCCAATCAGCTCTCTGTAAAATGGACCAATCAGCAGGATGTGGTGGGGCCAGATAAGGGAATAAACGCAGCCTGCCAGAGTCAGCTAGCAACAACTCTCTAGGGCCCTCTTTTTTTCTTTGGGTCTTTGCAATGAATCTTGCTGCTGCTTGCTCTTTGGGTTTGCCCTGCCCTTGTGAGCTGTAACACTCACAGCAAAGGTCTGCAGCTTCACTCCTGAGGCCAGCAAGACTACCAACCCAGGGGGAGAAATGAACAACTCTGGAAGGGAGGAACGGTTCCGCAACAACTCTGGACGTGCTGCCTTCAGAGCTGTAATACTCACCGTGAAGGTGTGCAGCTTCACTCCTGAAGCCAGCCAGACCACGAACCCTCCAGAAGGAAGAAACTCCAAACACGTCCGAACATCAGAAGGGACAAACTCTGGACACACCATCTTTAAGAACTGTAACACTCACTGTGAGGGTCGGCGGCTTCATTCTTGAAGTCAGTGAGACCAAGAACCCAACAGTTCGGAACACAGAATCACACACCATTTGCCTTTTGGTGATTGGCTAATTTTACTTAACATAATTCTTCAAGACTCATCATACTGTATTGTATGTCAGAACTGCCTTTTTGAGGCTACATATCATTGTATGTATATATCAGTTTATTCAGTGGACACTGGATTATTTTCACCTTTTGACTATTGTGAGTAATGCTCTTATGAACATGAGTGTATACAAATACATACCTCGGAGGTATTGTGGGTTCGGTTGCAGACCACGGCAATAAAGTGAATATCGTAAAGTGTCACACAATTTTGTTTTGTTTCTTTTCCAGTGCACATAGAAGTTATGTTTACACTATACTATAGTCAGTTGAGTATGCAGTAGCATTATGTCTAAAAAAATTGCAGAGACCTTAATTTTAAAATGCTTTATTGCTAATGGTCATCTGAGCCTTCAGCAAGTTGTAATCTTTGTGCTGGTGGAGTGTCTTGCCTTGATATTGGTGCCTGCTGACTGATTATGGTGGTTGCTGAAGGCTAGGGTGGCTGTTGCAGTTTCTTAAAGTCAACAATGAAGTTTGCCATGTTGACTCTTCCGTTCATGAAATAGTTCTCTGTTTTGTGTAATGCTGTTTGAGGCATTTTGCCCATGGTCAAACTTCTTTCAAAGTGGGAGTCAATTTTACCATTCAACCAAGCAATCAAAAAATAAAAAATAAAAAAAATAAACATCAGTTCTCTTAAACCCTGCAACTACTTTATCAACTAAGCTTATGGAATATTCTAAATCTTTTGTTAGCATTTCAACAATGCCTACAGCATCTTCAGCATTAGCTTCCATCTCAAGAAACTACTTTCATAAGAAGAAACTTGTTTATCATAAGAAGAAACTCCTTATTTGTTCACATTTTATTATGAGATTGCAACAATTCAGTCACATCTTCAGGTTCCACTTGTAATTCTAGTTCTTTTGCTAATTCCACTACATCTGCAGTGACTTACTACATTGAAGTCTTGAACCCCTCAACATCATCCATGAAGCTTGGAATCTACTTCTTCCAAACTCCTGTTAATGTTGATATTTTCACCTCCTCCCATGAATCACAAATGTTGTTAATGGCATTTAGAATGGTGTATCCTTTCTAGAAGGTTTTCGGTTTACTTTGCCCAGATCCGCCAGAATCATCACTTTGGCAGCTATAGCCTTACAAAATGTATTTCTTTACAACTTGAAAGTCAAAATCACTCTTTGATCCATGGGCTGCAGAAGGGATGTTGTGTAGGCAGGCATGAGAATAACATTAATCTCCTTGTACATTCCCATCAGAGCTCTTGGGTGACTAGGTGCATTGCTGATGAGCAGTAATATTTTGAAAGGAGTCTTTTTTTCTGAGCGATAGGTTTCAACAGTGGGATTCAAATATTCAGTAAATCATGCTGTAATGAGATGTGTTGCCATACTGGCTTTGTTGTTCCATTTACAGAGAGCACAGGCAGAGTAGATAGAGCATACAAGGGCCTTAGGATGTTTGGAATGGTAAATGAGCATTGCCTTCAATTTAAAGTCACCAGCTGTATTAGCCTCTAACAAGAGAGCCATCCTGTTCTTTGAAGCTTTGAAGTCAGGCATTGACTTCTCTAGTTGTGAAAGTCCTAGATGGCATCATATTTTAATAGAAGGCTGTTTCTTCTACATTGAAAAAATCTTTAGCGTAGCTGCCTTCATCAGTTATTTTAGCTAGATCTTCTGGATAACTCGCTATAGCTTCTATATCAGCACTTGCTGCTTCATCTAGCACAATATGTTAGGGATACCGTTTCTTAAGCCTCATGATCCAGCCTCTGTTAGCTTCCAACTTTTCTTGTGTGACTTCCTCCTTTGTCTCAGCCTTCACAGAATTGAAGAGAGTTAGGGCCTTGCTCTGGATTAGGCTTTGGTTCAAGGGAATGTTGTGGCTGGTTTGATCTTCTATCCAGACCAAACTTTCTCCGTATCAGTAATAAGGCTGTTTTGCTTTCTTATCATTCATGTGTTCACCGGAGTGGTACTTTTAATTGCCTTCATGAACTTTTTCTTTGCATTCATATCTTGGCTGACTCCTTGGCATAAGAGGCCTAGCTTTTGACCTATCTTGGCTTTCATCATGCCTTCCTCACTTCTCACTAAGCTTAATTATTTCTAGCCATTGATTTACAGTTAGAGACATGTGAGTCTTACTTGAACACTTAGAGGCCATCGTAGGGTATTAATTGGCCTAACTTCAATATTGTTGTGTTGCAGGAAATCATAGGGAGGCCCGAGAAGAGGGAGATAGACAGTGGAATGCTTCAGTCAGTGGAACAGTCAGAACATATACATTAATGGATCCAATTTGCCATTTTACATGGGCGTGATTGGTGGCACCCCAAAACAATTTCTGTGGGGAAAACAAAGATCAGCCTGTTACTGTGTCTATATAGAAAGAAGTAGACATAAGAGACTCCATTTTGTTCTGTATTTGAGATGCTGTTAATCTGTAACACAACCCCCAACTTTGTCCTTTCAAGACACATGTGCCGTGGTGACTCAAGGTTTAACAGATTTGGGCTGTGCAGGGTGTGCTTTGTTAAACAAGTGCCTGAAGGCAGCCTGCTGGTTAAAAGTCATCACCATTCTCTTATCTCAAGTACCGAGGGACACATACACTGCGGAAGGTCGGAAGGTCGCAGGGACCTCTGCCTAGGAAAACTAGGTATTGTCCAAGGTTTCTCCCCGTGTGATAGTCTGAAATATGGCCTCGTGGGAAGGGAAAGACCTAATCGTCCCCCAGCCTGACACCTGTAAAGGATCTGTGCTGAGGAGGACTAGTATAAGAGGAAAGAAGGCCTCTTGGTAGTTGAGATAGAGAAAAGCATCTGTCTCCTGCCCGTCCCTGGGCAATGGAACATCGCGGTGTAAAACCCAATTGTATGTTCTATTTACTGAGAAAGGAGAAAACCACGTTAGGGTTAGGGCTGAAGGTGGGACATGCTAGCGGCAATGCTGCTGTTTATGCACTAAAAAGGTTTATGGAGATGTTTGCATATGCATATCAAGGCACAGCACTTTTCCTTAAATTATTCATGTCACAGAGATCTTTATTCATATGTCTTATTGCTGACCTTCTCCCTACTCTGATCCTATTATCCTGCCACTTCCTCTTTTCCAAGATGGTAAAGATAACAATCAATAAATACTGAGGGAACTCAGAGACCAGCGTCCTCTGTACGCTGAGCGCCGGTCCCCTGGGCCCACTTTTTCTTTCTCTTTGTCTCTGTGTCTCATTTCTTTTCTCAAGTCTCTCGTTCCACCTAGCAAGAAACGCCCACAGGTGTGGAGGGGCAAGCCACCCCTTCAGTTACAATAGTAATAGCAAAGATCACTGATCACATCACCATAACATATATTATAATAATGAAAATGTGTGAGATACTGTGAAAATTACCAACATGTAACACGGAGATACAAAGTGAGCACATGCTGTTTGAAAAATAGTATTAACAAGACGTGCTCCACACAGGGTTGCCACAAACCTTCAATTTGTTTAAAAAAAAAAAAAGTATCTGTGAAGCACAGTGAAATGAAGTATGCCTGTATCTACTTGAGTTTCTACTTTCAGTTCTTTTGGGTACATCCCCACAACTGGTATTGCTGGGTCATATGGTAATTCTATAGTTTTTTGAGGAGTTCCTATACTGTTTTCTACAGTGGCTGTACCAGTTTACATTCCTGCCAGCAGTACACAAGAATTCCTTTTCTTTGCATGCTTGCTGACACTTGTTATTTCCAGTTTCTTGCTTTAAAAAAAAAAAAAATTAATTGCTATCCTAATGGGTATGAAAGAGAATCTCATCATGGGCCTTTTTTTTTTTTTTTTTAAGAGATAGGGTCTTGCTGTGTCACTCAGGCTGGAGTGCGGTGTCAGCTCGCTGCAGGCCCACGCCTTCCAAAGTGCTGGGATTATAGGCGTGAGCCACCACCAGCTAATTTTTAAAAACTTTTTTGTGGAGGTCTTGCAGTGTTGCCCAGGCTATTCTTGAACTCTCAGCCTTAAGCAATCCTCCTGCCTTGGCCTCCTAAAGCACAGGAATTATATTAATAGGTTGAGCCACTGTGCCTGGCAAAAGATGAAGTCCATCTTACCTATTTTTTTCTTTTGTTGCCTGTGCTTTCAGTATTACATGTAAGAAATCATTGCCAAATCCAATGTCATGATGCTTTATTTCTATTTTTTCTCTTAAGACTTATAGTTTTAGCCCTTAAAACAGGTATTTGATCTGTTTTGAGGTGGTGTTTTTGTTTTTTGTTTTATGTATGGTGTAAAGTAAGGAAAGTTCTAACTTTTTTTTTTTTTTGACATGTGAATGTCCAGTTTTCCCAGTACCATTTGCTGGACAATAATTTTAATATGTGAATGAAGATACTTCTGCTCACAGGAGATTTTGAGCCTAAGTATCTGGCTGCAGGGTTCTGCTTTAATATGTAGGAGGAAGAGATTCAAGCCTCTCGCTCTATCACCGGCAGGCAGCACACTACAGGGAGCTTCCCTGAGGGAACTTTCTGTGTACTGTTTCCTAGAAATCTGTAGGAACCATTTCAAGTGACATGGAAGGAGGTTATTAAGGTAGGACTAGAAACATGTATTTATCGTGCTTTTTAATATCCAGTCTTCAGTTATATATGTGTTATTATTTTACAGAAGGCTTCATTGGACAAAAATTCCTTGTTAGTCTTTTTTTTTTTTTTTTAGAAGGAGTTTCACTCTGTTGCCCCAGCTGGGGTGCAGTGGCGCGATCTTGGCTCACTGCAACCTCCGCCTTCCAGGTTCAAGCCATTCTCCTGCCTCAGCCTCCCAAGTAGCTGAGATTACAGGCATGCACCACCATGCTTGGCTAATTTTTGTATTTTTAGTAGAGTCAGAGTTTCACCATGTTGACCAGGCTGGGCATGACATCCTGACCTCAAGTGATCCGCCAGCCTTGGCCCTCCCAAAGTGCTGGGATTACAGGCGTGAGCCACCTTGCCTGGCCCGTTAGTCTTTAGTATGGTGTTCTTTTTGTGTAGGGGGAGTGAATTTTGTGTGTGTGCGTGCGCGTTTGCTTATTGTAGCTATTTCTCATGGTATGGAAAAAAACAGGATTTCATACTCTTAACAGGATACCCTGCACGAGGTGGGAAAATATACCTTGTGTTTTAAAGAAAAATAGTTTAACAAATGGCTTTCATCTGTGATGTACTCCAGACTTGCTGCCGCTTCATGCTCTTCCAATTGTGCCACAGGCCTGATCCCTTAGCATGTGTGCAGCTGTGGGCTAGAGGGTTGAAAGCGGTCCTGTTTCTCTTTCCTGGTGAACTCCACAGGGACACAGCTGCAGGTCTTTTTGTAACGCTCTGTATATGCACAGGAAGTCCCTTACAACCCACTCTGTTAGATCTCATTTCCTTTTCGGTTATTTGCCCTCTGTGCTCTCTGGGTGTCAGCCTGGCCTGCCTTTTCAGGGTTCAAGGAGTTGCTGGATTGGTGCCCTCTTGTGGTCTGCCTTTGATGTGTTTGGGATTTTGGGAGCTGAAGGCAAAGAAACCGTAAGTGAGCCACCGAGGAGTAAGGAAGACATGACATTGAGATAACATAGGGAAGTTAAAAAAAAAAGTCTTTGGGTGAGGAAATTGTTTCTGAATATAACATGATAAAGTCAGTTTAGGTTAATCAGTTTAACTGTATCAATAAGAAATTTGTTTGCAAAACACTACATAAAAAGACAGCTAACTAGAAAGAATTTGTGATACAAACGAGAAATGGCCAGTTTTCTTAATATATAAAGAGCTTTTATAAATCAATAGGAAATAAAAGACCAATAACTCAACAGACAAGTGCAGATAGGATATCAACAAACCAGTTCCAGAAGAACAGAAGCCTTTTAGGCATATACATAATCTTTTTTTTTTCTCTCTCTCTCTTTTTGCCAGCTGCTCTAGCCAGTTTACTTATTTTTTATTTTTATTTCTTTGAGACAGGGTCTTGCTCTTGTCACAAAGGCTGGAGTATAGTGGTGCAATCTCAGCTCACTGCAAACTCCATCTCCTACGTTCAAGCGATTCTCCTGCTTCAGCCTCCAAAATAGCTGGGATCATAGGTGTGTGCCACTATGCCCAGCTAATTTTTGTAGTTTTAGTAGAGACGGGGTTTTGCCATGTTGGCCAGACTGGTCTTGAATTCCTGACCTCAAGTGATCTGCCCGCCTTGGCCTCTCAAAGTGCTGGGATTACAGGTGTGAGCCACCGTGCCTGGCCATCTTTTAGGCATATAAAAGATGTTTACCCTCACTTAAAATAGGAAGGCAAATTAAACAGACCAAAGGTTAGATATTGTTAAGAGTAAGGGGGAAGTAGTACAGTATATATAAATCGATGGTGGGGGCTAGCTGGGCATATGTATGGAAATTTTGAAAAATGCAGATTCTTTGCCCTAGCAAATCCACTACTGGAAATCTATTCTACAAATATGTATGTATGTCCATACATTAAGTTCATTTTAGAAAAAGTTGAGTCATAATTTATGTCTGTCAATGGAGGACTAGCTACAGTTCCTTCATATAATGGAATACGTTGAAGCCCTTGAAAAGGAAGCAGTCTTAAAAGTATTGACAGGAAAATCTTTGAGATACATAAGTGAATGAAGGTGCAGACAGCATGTATTAGTGTCTGTGTTTGAAAAAATTCATTCACACGTGGTTTTATATGTAGGGACTGTCTCTGAAGGGTTGTACGTGAAACTGAAAACAGTAGCTGCCAGAGAAGTGATCAGCAATCTGGCTGGGAGATAGAGTAGGAAGGAGACAGGCTTTGTGCCTTATACTATTTTGTACCTTGTGAATTTTGCATCATGTTGGAGATGCAGAAACCAACCTCCTTGAAAAGGGCAGTCGAGAGAAGTAGAGTAAGATATTTATTCAGCACAATGTTAATTATAAAAAGTAAAGTAAGTAGAAAGACCAGAGTAGGAACTACCAAAAAACAAACCAACAAACACAGAAAAGAAAACAAAAAAACCCCCCCAGAATTTCATGTCTGGTTTTAGGTTGCCAAGATTTAATAATGAAGAAAGGACAGATTATAGAATTCTGAGATAGAGAATAGAGAGATTAAAAATAAAATATAATTATCTTAAAAGAAGTCAGTATACAATTGACTGAATATACTTCACCCCTTACTAGAGGAATATCTTTCCCACCCAGGGCGGGAAGAAACTGATGGCCACCATCTTGGAGACAAGCTACCATGCATGCATATAAACATGGAAAATTGCTTGCCAGAATGGTAGCTACATTTATTTCTAGCAGTAGGACTTAGCCAATCATTTCTTTCTTTTACTTGTACTTTTTAGAAAGCAATTATTACGTTCATTTTTTAATAATGAGAAAAAGTGAAGCTTTCCATTTCTGTGTAATTCTTTGTATTTTCCTGACCTTCTCTTTTTTCACTTCCTGCAGTGTGAAAACCCTTTCTCCCATTGGGCTGTCTTGGTTCATCATCAGTAAAACTTCCGTATTCTCAACCCTTTCTTTTGAGTGTCCTTTACCTTTTCTGTCAAAAACTTACTCTTTCCTGATTTCCCTGTTTTCCCTGCCAGGCCTTGGAGAAGCTTTTCCCACATGCTGCTTATATTTGGGCCTTAGTGCCTAGAGGTGGGAGGTGGTGCTTCCTTCTTACTTCCTATTTCTTTCAGACCATTCTCCCTCCCTTCCTCCTGCCTAAAACCCCAGCTTTGGATGTCACATTACCAGAGCCACTCACTACTCCTGAGCTCTTTCTCTGTGATTTTATCTCCTACCTTACTGTCTCTTTCTTTCCCGTATCATTCCTTCCTTTAGTTCTTGGCAATTTCAGTGTAAACATAGGTAATCGACTTTAGCCATTATCTCTCTGTACCTTAGACCTTATCATTACCAGTAATTGCAGTCCTCCATAACCTTAATTTAATGCATCCCATCCTCTGAGGACAACCTTCTATTTTATGAATTTACTTCTCTACTACTTTTATTTTAAAAACAAAAGAGACAACGGTAGATGGAAACTTGATTCTGCCTTTATAAGCACTGATTCTCTGTGCTCCACAATAACCTGGGCCATTTCCTGGACCACCCAGCCTGCTTCTTGAGGGAATGCTTTGTGATTTTGATTGTTTATAGATATTATGCTGGACCCCTGTTGACTCCAGTAGGGATGACACCATGTTTGAGAGACTGAAGAAAAGACCTGGAAATACCGAAAGAGACATAGGGTTTATTTGGGGGACTCACATACAGAGCTGTCCAGTGACGATGGGCTTGGCAGGAAGCATGCTGCTACCTTTTGTAAAAAACATGTAGAGTATATAGCATTTTCGTTTAGCATCCTCCACCTGGCAGCCTCCCAAAACAAAGGGTCTTCATCCCCTGCATTAAAAGGGATAGGCCAGGGGTTTGGATGTCTTTAATAGATAAAGAATGAATCTCCAGGTTGGCCACTCTCGGATTTCTCAGCCTGGAACTCCAAACCAACACTCTTCTCATTCTTAGGATATGCTTCAGTTATGGCTATCAGGTGCCTCTGCCACACAACAGAAATATATATATATATTTTTTAAACGTAAGAATTCCTTTTCTTCCATCTATACGTTGTTAAAATGGAAGATTTTTTTTTTTTTCTTTTTTTACCAAGGACATGAAAGGCCTTGCAGTTGCTTGGGCATGCTAGGAGAGGGTGCTGTCCTTTGCCCTGGTGTTTTCTTAGGTGGCCGTGGCAGGAACACCAACTCTAAGGAAATGGGTGCTTTTTCTTTCTTTCCTGGAACATAATGTATAATCACTAATGTGTTGTTTTAATTGTGTAGTGTGGTTTAATAGTATGATAATGTAGTTTTGTGCTGTTTTATAGATGTGAAGAAAATAAAACTAATGGGAATGAATCAGTGATGAAGTTTTCAACTGAGTTACCAAAAAAAAAAAAAAAAAAGCTTCTTAATGGAATTTCCTGGAAAGATTTGTCTAAATGAAAATTTGGTGGATCTTAAAGAAGATAATAATTTTTATTGAACATATAGTTTGTGCTAGCCACTATCTTAGGCATGTAGCTTATTAACACTTACGGCCCATTTCTGGAGTGGATATGGTTACCTACAGTTTAAAACAAGGATGCCAGTGTTCTAAGAGGTTGAGTTGCCCGAGATATCACTAGTGTGGTAGAGTCAAGAATCAAGCCAGGTCCTGTGTGCCCTGCTCAGCCTGACTGTAAAGGACTATGTAGGGAAACTCTCTGAAACCACGTTTTTCCTCTACTCTCACACCACAACAGTTAACACAGAAGACTTCTGTGACCAATTGTGGTGAGAGGGGGGATTTCCTCCCACAGCTAGGCACAGACACCAGTTGAGTGTCCTCCAATTTACTTGCTACACTATTTACCTGGAGAGTGTCAAATCCCACAGGTTGGACACTCAAGTCTCTAAGACTGCCCGTGCCCCCTGTAGACATGCAAACCTGAGCTTCTGGAACTTCTGACTTCAGGTTGGGATTCCCATAACCTACCCCCTCTTTGGGTTTGATTAATTTGCTGGAGTGGCTCACAGAACTCAGGGAAACACGTATGTTTACTGGTTTATTATAAAGGATATTTTGCAAAGGACACAGAGGAAGAGACGCATAGGGCAAGGCCTGGGGAAAGAGGTGTGGAGTTTCCAGCCCCTCCCTGGTGTGCCACCCTCCAGGAACCCCCAGGTGTCCAGCTCTCCGGAAACTCCGTGCACCCAGCCCTCTTGGATTTTTTGAAAGCGTTCCTTCCTACAATGCTCAGCCCTCTCAGGGGAGGGTTTGAGACCCACAATCTGAAAGGTGCGGAAAGATTAGATTCCTGCCTCGTGCCAGGTGAAAGGAAGGCAGGAAAGAGATTCTGTTTCCTGAGGCCTAACACACCCAACAGTATCACAAAAGATTGTAACAAGGGCTGTGGGAGTTATGAACCAGGAACCGTGGCTGAAAACCATTATAAATCATAACACCACAAGGACCTATATTTTGCTTTTTAGAACATTGTAGTAGGTGGGTAGTTTTCATCCGTCTTGCTTCTTGAAATCCATCTTGCCCAGAAGTTTATTGGGCATCTCTATGGAAACACAACACCTCTCTTAAATGGCAATTTCACACATCTGCAGCCTAATAATTGCTACTCATTTTGAAGACCCTGAAGCACACCACTGGATCTGGAAGTGACTTCTTAGTCACCAAGGAAACAGTAGATTAAGTCCTGTGCTCAGTATAGTTTTACTTCTAAGTTGAGTATTTAGTAAGTATGATAAATTATTAACCAGGATATTTGATGAGGTAGACACGCCTATATTCCAGACAGCAGCGGTTTACCATTAGAGCAAACAGAACACACCAGGAAAAATTCTGCAGGACAAGTTTGTAAAATGGAATGATACATCTTTATGACATACATCCTCTGCAAGGAGATAAAAACAGTGTATGTACAGAGTGTACATAAATAAAATTTGAAGAAAGTACTCACATCCTCTGTGATTTAAAAAAAAGAAATTGAATATACCCATTAAAAAAGTGACAGGTGTATTAGTTTTCTATGGCTATAGTAATAAGTTACTACAATCTCGATGACTTAAAATGACAGAAATTCATTCTCTTTTAGTGCTGGAGGCTGTAAGACTGAAATTTAGGTGTGGACAGCATTGACCTCTTCCGGAAGATCTGAAGGAGACACATGCCTCCATCCTGTCTCCCAGCTTCTGCTGCTATTCCTTGCATCACCCCAGTCTCTACTTTCACCTTTACATGGCTTTCCCTCGTGTCACTCTGTCTTCACCTTTACTGTTTCTTAGAAGGACATGTGTCATTGGGTTTAGGGCCCACTCTGATTCAGGATGATCTCATCGCATGATCTTTAACTTAATTACATGTGCAAAGACCTTTTTTCCAAATAAGGTCACATTTTGAGGTTGGGGGAGTTAGAACATGATTGTATATTTTGGGGGGCAACAATGTAACCCTCTTATAGCTCGTCCACTGGCCCCCCAAAATTTGTACTGTGTGCAGAATACGTTCACCTCATCCCAATTAATTATTAACACTGCTTTGTGAGGAAAAATTAAGAATTTTGAAAAGTGAGAGGCTAAATTTCAGGGGTAAATAAAAAGACAAATGGCAGAAGATGGATGGTCGCTAATCTTTTTTTTAGATAAACATTTTGTTTTGAGATAGTTGTAGGTTCACAAACACTTGTAAGAAATAATACAGAGAGATCCCATGTTACAAAAGACACCAGGATGTTGACGTTGACACAGTGAAGATACAGAACATTTCCATCACTGCTGCTGTTTTGCTGTTTATTACCTGCCCTGGATTTCCTGCCCCTCCGCCGCTCCCTGTCCCTAACCCTGGTCCACCACGAATCTGTTCCACAATTTTATATAAATATAGCCATACTGTGTGTAACCTTTTGGAATTGCCTTTTTTTACTCAGCACAGTTCTCTGGAGATTCCTGCAGGTTGTTGTGTATCAGCAGTTGTTCCTTTTTATTGCTGAGTAGTAGTCCCATCGTATGGATATACCATAGTTTAACCATTAGTCTAATGAAGGCCATCTGGGTGGTTTCTAATTTTCGGCTCTAACAAAGCTTATGTGAACATTTGTGTATATATTTTTGTGTGACTGTGTTTTCATCTCTGTGGGATGAGTACAATTGCTGGATCATATGGTAGTTTAGTTGCATGTTTGTTATTTTTTTAATATGCTTTTTTAAAGAGCAGTTTTAAGTTCCTAGCAAAATTGAGTAAAAGATAGAGATTTCTCTGATTCTCCTTGGCCCGACACATGCACAGCCTCCCCCATTATCAACACTCCCCATCAGAGAGGTAGTTAGTCATAGTCATGAACCTACATTGTCACATCCTTATCAACAAGTTCATAGTTGACATTAGGGTTCACTCTTGGTGTTGTACATTCAGTAGGTTTGACACACGTATAATAACATACTATCCACCATTATAGCATCATACAGAATAGTTTCACTGCCCTAAAAAAATCCTCTGTGCTCTGCCTATTCATCCCTGCCTTTCCCCTAACCCCTGGCAACCACTGATCTCATTGTTGTCCTTATAGTTTTGTCTTTTTTAGAATGTCATATACTGTAGTTGAAATCATACAGTATGTGACCTTTTCAGATTAGCTTCTTTCACTTAGCAATATGCATTTAAGGTTTCTCAATGCCTTTTCATGGCTTGCCAGCTCATTTTTTTTTCTTTTTTTTTTTTTTTTTGAGACAGAGTCTCGCTCTGTCACTTGGGCTGGAGTGCAATGGCGCGATCTCGGCTTACTGCAGCCTCCACCTCCTGGGTTCAGCTGATTCTCCTGCCTCAGCCTCCCGAGTAGCTGGGACTACAGGCATGTGCCATTACGCCCACCTAATTTTTGTATTTTTAGTTGAGACAGGGTTTCACCATGTTGGCCAGGGTGTCTCGATTTCCTAACCTCATGATCCGCATGCCTCGGCCTCCCAAAATACTAGGATTACAGGCGTGAGCCACCACGTCCGCTGCCATCTCATTTCTTTTTGGCACTGAATCACATTACATTGTCTAGCTGTACCACAGTTTACTCATTTACCTACTTTAGTACATCTTGGTTGCTTGCTTCCAAGTTTTGGCAATTATGAATAAAGCTTCTTAAATACCATGTGCAGGTTTTTGTGTGAACATACATTTTAAACTCCTTTGGGTAATGCCATGCTGGATTGTATGGTAAGACTGTTTAGTTTTATGGGAAACTGCCAAATTGTCTTCCAAAGTGGCTATACCATTTTGCAGTCCTACCAGCAATGAGTGAGAGTTCCTGTTGCTCCACATCCTTGTCAGCACTTGGTGTTGTCAGTGTTCTACATTTTGGCCATTTTAATAGGTATGTAGTGATACCTTGTTTTAATTTGCATTTCCCTGATGACAATAGATGTGGAACATCTCTTCATATGCTTATATGTCATCTGTATGTCGTCTTTGGTGAAGTGTCTGTTAAGGTCTTTAGACCATTTTTTGTCAGGTTTGTTTCTTACTGTTGAATTTTAACAGTTTTGTGTTTTTATTTTTTGGTATATTTTGGATAACAACCTCTTTCAGGCATGCCTTTTGCAAATTATTCTCCCAGACTGTAGCTTGTTGTCATTCTCTTGGCAGGGTCTTTTGCAGAGCAGACCACCATGCCTGGGTTGAGGTTCATTTTTTTGGTCAATGGATATCCATTCAGTTGCTTCAGCACCATTTCTTGAAAAGGCTGTCCTTCCTCCACTGAATTGCATTTGCATCTTTGTCATATCAGTTACTTATATTTGTGTGGGTCTGAAATAAGAGATTGGCCCATATCTACTGATTATTGTGTCGGTTTCACAAATTAATAAAAGAAAATCATCATATTCATAGGACGTTTGCTTTTTATTATTTAATATTATTATTTTGTCAGTAGTAGATTAGCCCTGAAAATTTATGATGACTTTCAGTATGATGAACTTACTCCTCCTTGTACAGTAACATGGTCTGTGTGGCTTTGGGAGTTCTTTTTTTTTCTCTTTTTTGATTCTTGGAGTTTTGGGGCCCCGGAGATGGTGGTGATGAATGATGAATTCAGCAAAACTTAGAAAGGAACAGTCGAGGGAATTGAGACAGCCAATAGAGGACTTGAACCCCTTTCTTCAAATGCTATGACGAATAAATAATAAGATTGGTTTTCAAAGATGTGAAAGAGACTCTCAAAAAGGAAGGGAAGTGGGTGCTTGGCATTGCTTTCTCTTTCCTTCCCCTGTTGCTCTGTATTTGGGCATTAGATGTGGGTGCTGGAGGAGAAATTAAGAAGAAATTTTTAAAAATCTTGATAACTAGACAGTCTGATTTCTGATTTTCCAGTTTGGATAAGCATTACTGCATGGAAGAATTAACTAAAATATACTTTGTACAACAACGCACTGTTGTGCTGTTACATCCACATTAAATGTTTACTCATGTGTGGCCTGCAATTTGGAAAGATTCAGCGGAGGATCCAACTGGCACATTGTGCTCTCTTGATCTATTCAGTTTTTTAAAGACGGAGGAAAGTCAGCTTTCGTTTTGTGTCTCATACCCAAGGACTTCAGTTCTTTCTTTCAGTCCATAATTTCTGTAATAAGCGTATTATCTTTGCTCAGTAGACCAGTCCCTAGCAAATGGGTGGGTTTTGGCGTGTCACCCAGGATAAGGGGCCCAGTTTGTTGTTTTTCACTATCCCAATTTGCCTCTTAACGCTCAAGTAAAAGGGGAAAGAAATAGACCCAGCCTCACTTGCACCCACAAGTCAGTAATAATTAATCTTCTAGCAGGTCTCCTTTTTGTTTCTACCTCTTGGAGAGGGCATCATAAGCGGCAGTTCACCAAAGTTAGCAACAAGCCTGGATCTATTCAGGTTTTTTTGGCGCGCGCGCGCGCGCGTGTGTGTGTGTGTGTGTGTGTGAGTGAGATGCCTTTTGTGTTTGTCCTGTGGGGACAAGTACAAAGTAGGATCCATAGATTCCATATTCAGCCTTAGCATAAAGACTGAAATTAATTACTATTCTTTATGGAATAATTTTTAATTCAATTGCGAGGGATACATTGCCCCTTGAATCTCAAGCATAGCCCTATTTTGTCTTTGCTTGGTGGTAGCTGTTAACCAGGCTCTGGGTGAGCGTAGAACTTGGTCTCACATAAGCCGTGTAGACACCTCTTTGCCTTTTTGTTTAAGATGATGTAGCAGGCTAGGCGTGCTCCCAGCACTATGGGAGGCCGAGGCGTGTGGATCACTTTGGGTCAGGAGTTTGAGACCAGCCTGGCTAACATGTTGAAACCCCATCTCTACTAAAAATGCAAAAAATTTGCTGGGTGTAGTGGTGCACACCTATAGTCCCAGCTACTCGTTAAGGCAGACGAATTGTTTGAACCTGGGAGGCGGAGGTTGCAGTGAGCTGAGATCACTCCACTATACTCCAGCCTGGGTGACAGAGTGAGACTCCGTCTCAATAAAATTAAAAAAAAAAAAAAAAAGATGATGTAGAAGAACCATAGTTCTCATTTTTGGCCAATTTGTCTTCCAGATTTTCTCCGTCATGTTTACCTATACCTTTTATGTGGTTATAGTCAGAGTATTTGTACTATATTCTCCATTATCTCCTGTCCTCATATTTATTTATTTACTCAGGGTGTTTTTTTATTTTCCCCCTATCTTGATCAATTTCACCGTAAGTTTGTTACTGGGCAAGAGGGTAGACATGTTGATTATTACTCTACTGCTTTTTAAAATGGGTTTACCAGTTCACAGCACAACAGCCGGCATGAGTGTACCAGTTTTGATGTGGTAAAGTTTTAAACAGTTGGTCTCCTCATTTCTGCTCCCGAAAGCACCCACGTGGGCTCATGTGTTTCCCAGAGGATTAATCCCAACCCCCTTAAGCATGGACTTAGACACCATTTTCAACCAAAGGATGAGCTGTAGGGGATCAGAAGTGACCTACCTTTCTCTTTTCTTGATGAAATATTTATCAGAAAAATCAACTTCTAAGAAAGTCCAACAAACATGTGCTTTGCAGAGCCCCTCAGGGAGTAAATTACAGAGCCTTGCTGAGAATGTTTTGCTCCTGGTGGTTCCAGTGTATTCAGTATACACATGTTGGCTTGTGGCTCTTTTCTCATCAGAAGATTTCCATCCCCTTCTGATGAGGTGGCAAGACAAGCCAAAGCAGTTGTGTGGTGGCGAAGAGCACGCATCCTGAAGCCAGCCCACCTGACTTTGAAGACAGGCTCAACTGTTTTTCAGACGTTTGACTTTGGTCTGAGTCACTTAATCTGCTTCTCTGACTCAGTTTCTTCTTATGTAAAATAGGGATAATAAGAATACCCACTTCATAGAGTTGATTTGAGGATTAAATATAACCAAGTATATATGAAGCCCTTAGAATAGTTCCTGGCATATAGCATGTTTTGTGTGTTAGCTATTATTATCATCACTCAGTTAATTTTGAACCACTTAATTTCCAGGTGCTGGTGAGTCTAAAGAGCAGAGCCAAACATGTAATTACATAAACCCAGAAGCGAATTTTTCAAATGTCTTTTCTAGTAATAGAGCTTAATGAGATTGGCACTTTAGGGAAAAGTCCTAGGAACCCGTTTATGTTGGTGACTGTTGATCAACCAGAAGATTTCTCAGACGCAGTCTAACATCTGCGTCTTTCTAGGCTGGACTACCTTTGCTGCACCAGCAGATGGATCAGGAGTTAAAACTGGGAGCTTCTGTTGTGGGGAATCTTCGTCTTCTACTGTTAATAACCTTTTGGGTTTCCCTCTCCTGGGTACTACTTTTCTCTATGGAGAGCTTGGTCTGTGGCACAAACAGGTGCTGAAAGGGGGAAGATACACCTCTGGATAAATATCTGGAGGTAGGCAGGTGACAGAGTGCCCAGTGGTCTGGGGACACTGGTTCAGGTGAATGTTCATCACCTTACCCTTTAAAACTCACATGGAAATGGCTTGGCTGATAAGTTACTTGTGGTTCCTGGGATAATTAAGGCAGCCTGATAGACCAGGACAAAGGATTTCCTCAGCTTTCCAGAGAACGTTTCTACCAAGAGCCATGTACTAAGGAGTGCTGGTTATGTGGGTGTTGACATCAGTATTAGTATCACTTCTGTTGAAAGTGACAGAAAACTTCTAAAACAGGGTGTAAAGATAGTCTACCTCATTCTTTCAGAATGTTTGTGCTGCTGTAACAAAATACCTGATACTGTGTAATTCATGAAGAACAGAAATTTATTTCTCACAATTCCGGAGGCTGGGAAGTCCAACATCAAGGTAGTGGCAGGGTTGGTGTCTGGTGAGGGCTGCTGTCTGCTTCCAAGGATGCACCTGGTTGCTGAATCCTCTGGAGGGGACTAATGCAGTGTCCTCACATGGCAGAAGAGCAGAAGAGAATGAATCCACTCCCTCAAGCCCTTTCATAAGGGGCCTCATCACCTCCTAAAGGCCCACCTTCTAGTACAATCACATCAGCAGTTAAGTTTCAGCATTTCAGCATGTGAATTTTGGGGGGGACACATTTAGACCTTAGCACTCACTCTTTTTTTTTTTTTTTGAGATGGAGTCTCGCTCTGTCACCAGGCTGGAGTGCAGTGGCGCGATCTCAGCTCACTGTAACCTCTGCCTCCCGGGTTCAAGCGATCCTCCTGCCTCGGCCTCCCAAGTAGTTGGGATTACAGGCACATGCCACCACGCCCAGCTAATTTTTTGTATTTTTAGTAGAGATGGGGTTTCACTATGTTGGCCAGGATGGTCTCGATCTCTTGACCTCGTGATCCGCCTGTCTCGGCCTCTCAAAGTGCTGGGATTAGAGGTGTGAAGCACTCACTCTTAATGGCTCTCAGCTCTAATTGTTTGAATCTTGGGCTTTTATTTAGCTGCTCTCCAATCCTTAGCATGATAGCAATGCTGCAAGGTGGCTGCTTGAGCTTCAGCTATCAAGTCTTCATTTGAGTCAACAGGAAAGAATGTCAAAAAAGGCAACAGTTGCATAGTCATGAGGAACTGCAAAGGAGGCTGAAAATGCATTTTGTGTGCCCAGCTAAAATTCAAGGACCGATGGCTTGAGCCCAGGAGTTTGAGGTTGCAGTGAGCTAAGATCACACAACTTCAAAAAAGACTTCTGATAAATTTGGACATTTCTGTTTAACAGACATTTGGGAGACACACCCCCACCCCCCACCCAGGTGCCTGAGAAGAAAAACTTAATCACACTCTTGGTCCTTATGCTCCAAAAGCTCTTCGGTTATTTGATTGACCCATGGCTGCTTTTTGGTACTGGAGAGAGAGCCTTATTAGTAATTTAGTGAGTTTCTAATTTAGATCCTGTATGTGATGGGGTGGGTGGGTGGTGGTGATTATATTGTAGCTAGGAGCTCCTAGTCAGCAATGCATGGGGTCTAGGGCCATCCGTGACTTCAAGAATCGATGGCCTAGGGCAGCCCACTTGGGTCCCCTTACACACTGTGGAAGCTTTGTTCTTTTGCTTTTCACAATAAATCTTTCTGCCGGGGTGGGGGGCGGGGGCGGGGAGGGGGGAAGAATAGATGGCCTTGCAGATATTCTGGGGAAGCATTTGAGTGACATCTCTCTGTTGTGCCACTTAACCAGTTGAATAGGAAGTTGAGCCAGCAGGTTTGAACCTTGTTCTTAGTTTTAAACCAGGGCAAATTACTGGTGCTTTGGTTTTCTAATGCTTGTAAATTAGAGCTTCTGAGCCTTGTGGGGAGCAACCCCTACCCACAAAGGAGTGATGTAATGTCTGGGGGCCGCGATGGTTTCTTCCTTTGAGATGGATACCATATAAGCTAGTGGTGATACTTACTTAATGATAGTGACAGGGAAAGCTACTGCCAAGAGTAATTGATGTGACCCACACATAGTCCCAGAGCCAAGGAGCTAGATGGGGTCTTCCTGCCTGAGGAAGCCAAGCTTCTGGCGTTCGGGCATTCTTCTCTGCTGTGATGTTTCCCATCCTGGAAAGCAGGAAGGAAATGATTAATCAGTGTGCCTCACCTGGAGCTGATTGGCTGTGGTTGCTAAGTTTTCCTCCCTCTGAGCAGCCCTCCCTGTGATTCTGAAGCAGCTCATCCAGAGTGTTACAACAGACATCTTGATGGGATTCAAAAATGTTGGGCAGCATGGTTATCTGGTCTTCTTCTGTAAGGATGACTGTGAGATGTGCCAGCCCATTCCTTTAGGGACACACCCAGCCCGACGCCCTCCCGAGGGCTGCGCTGCTCTGAGCTGTCCAGGCTTGGGCTATGTCAGGTTCTGAGCACTGAAGTGTAGTGGAGGGTATATGACAAAGAGGCGTCAGAGCCGATTGCCCTGCTTGTTTTCTTTTACTCATCCAGTGGTCTTGGAACTGGACAAGAGGATTTTGTGGATTCGATCCTGGAAGACGCACACTAGAACTAGCATAGCAAGATTGTGTCTAGGCTGTCAGAGCCACCTCCAGAGTGAGAACGAGTTTCGAGAACTATCCTTTCTGTAGCAATACAGGAACCTGTGCTGGCTCAACAGCTGCCCTTTTGGAAACTGCCAGCTGAAGGGGCCTGTTGATAAGCTGTTGACTGCTACTGTGGCTTCCCAAATGGGAGGTCTCTGCTAAAGGAGTTCATTGTTCAGCATGTCTAGTGGACCCTGGCTCCTAACAGCTGGATTCTTTTGAACATAATAAACATTTCTAGAACAGGTTTTCTTGGTGGGCTTTTAGCTTCCTTTTAATAGGCACATCACTTGCCTGCCTTTAGTTCTAGAAGTTCAACATAAATGTTGACTTTAATGATGCAGTGGGACAAAACAGTATTATATTTCTCATCAGTTCCCTCCCTGTCTCCCTTCCCCTGTCATTGTTTTCCAGAGTTAGAGTACGTTTATGGAGAACATTGGGGTGGATGCCAAAGCGGCTTATGTTCTAAAATCGTGAAAAGAATTGTGCAGTTGGAGTTAGACCTGTGGTTTGAGACTCAGCTTTGGGACTGAGCAAATCATTTCATGGGATCAGTTTTCTAAGCTTCAATTTCCTCATTAGGAAAAAAGAAGACAAAGTAATATTTCTTTGTAATAGAATTAAATGAGATAATGTCTTCAGAATGCCATATAAGTAAAGAAATTGTGAATCACCTGCACTGATTTCTTCCATAGGTTTTTTTTTTCCTTTCTGAAAATACCTTGTATTGACCTTCGCCTAACTTTGTATTTGGACAACAGGCCACAGTCCTAGCAGACCTTTAACCCTCCTGACTCCAATTTCAGTAATGTGTTAGAAGTGGCAGGGACAGAATATATTCTGGATTCATTACACTAAATATAGAGATATATACAAAACGAGGCTGAACTCACACTCCAGTGGGCGGTGTCAGTTTGCCTGTGAGACAGCGCCATGCAGCTGCAGCCACTAAGTGTCTAGGCACTGGAGACGGACTGCTGGAGTGGGAATCCTGGCTCCATTCGACCTCTCTTTGCCTCCATGTTTGCCATCTGTGGTGTGAGTGTGATAATAATTCCCATCACATAAGCTTGTGGTATGCACATGAGATCATTTTGAAGTACTGAGCCTAGTACCCAGCATATAGAAAGAAATGGGGCTTTTATTATAGTAATACTAATTTTTAATTGTGGTAAAATACACACAACATAAAATTTACCATCGTAACCATCTTTACGTGTACATCTCGGTGGTGTTGAGTATATTCACATTATTGGATGGCCAAATTCCAGAACCCTTTTATTGTGTAAAACAGAATAAGACAAAGTATATCCATTCAACAACTCTTCATTTTCCCCTCCCCTCAGCCCCTGGCAACCGCCATTTAACTTTCTGTTTCTGTGAATTTGACTACTTTACATAGTGGAATCGTATGGTATTTGTCTTTTTGTGACTGTTAGTATAATGATTAAGTCTTAGCCCACTGTAACAGTTGTACCCTTTCATGTTTTAGATTTCTGTAGGCTCAGGATTGCCTGCCTTCTCAAACCCTGGTTATTGGTGGATTATTTCTCTTTCTTTTCTTTTTTCTCTCCTATTTTTTAGAGATAGTCTTGCTTTGTTGCCCAGGCTGAAGTGCAGTGGCATGATCATAGCTCACTGCAGCCTTGATCTCCTGGGCTCAAGCAGTCCTCCTGCTTTAGCCTGCCACACGTAGCTGGGACCACAGGCACAAACATCATGCCTAGATAATTTTTGAATTTTTGTAGAGGTGGGGTCTCACAGTGTTGCCCACCCTGGGCTTGAACTCCTGGGCTCAAGTGATCCTCCTGCCCTAGCCTCTCAAATCACTGGGATTATAGGTGCACGCCACTGTGCCCAGCTGAATTATTCTTAAGGAACAAGATGACACTTCAGAGCTCAATTTCATCCTTTTGAAGAGAGGAGCAGGATTAGGCAAAAGGAGAACACAGAAATGATAGTGAAAGAGATACAGAGGTGAGCATTAAGTAAGCAAAAGAGCATTTATTCAGGGCAGAGTAGAGTCTCTTTGTGGGATTCCTTCTTCCCTCTCTGCCTTCTTCCCTACCAGGTAAAAATTCAAACCTACACAATAATAGAGAGGATGATACAACCAAACCCTAGGGACCTGTCAGCCAGATTCAACAGTTACCAGATTTTTTAGGGCCCATTTGTAACATGGCCCAGGTGGAAGAAAATGCCTAAAAAATCTAGATTAACCTAGAGGCAGGTGTTTCTTTGCTTATTTGTGCAATTTTATTTATGTCCTTCCTGATAAAGGGCTTCTTCTGCCTTGGGACTTCTTACTGTCTTAAGGTTGAGGTAAAGAGCCAGGACTCTATGAAACCGAGTTACTTTAACTTCATCCATGCAGGAGAGCACATGTGGCTTCTAAGGGTGGTCATAATGGAGTGTTTGGCGCAGGGCCTGTTGCCTAGTAAGTAATCATTTATACTGTCAGCAATGGTGGTGTGTTTGTAGAAGGGAAGGGTCACCAGCCAGGTCCTTGAAAACACGGGACTGAGATGTGCAGCTGGGGGTCAACACAGTTATACTGTATCATTGATCAAGGATTGGGATGAACGCTGATTTTCTAGAATTGCACCTACTGTATGTTCATTATCCCATTTTACTGGCCATTGTACAGGTTCTATCCTCGATTGTGCTGAGTTAAGGGAAACAGTTGTTTATCTGCAAAATTAGGTAGTGTAACTTTTTAATATGCTTTTTTGATGGTGATGGGATTGCCATTTACATTAAAAACATTTTATGGGTTTTAAGTATAAATAAAAATACCACAATTTGAATAACTAGAGAATATATATTTGGCTTCATGGATCACTTTGTTGTTTTTGTTCTTTGGAATTCTAGGAGGAATTCTGTCTACTAATAAAGGCTGTAGACTTTACCCTCCTACAACCTTAGTATGTAAGAAACGTCCTAAGATAGATGCCTGGGAGGAAAAGGAAATTGAGGGCCTACAGATGTTTAAAAACTTATAGTTTATAATTGCATAGAGCCTTTGATTTCTCCACCTCCCCCCTCCCCCCGTCCCCATCCATCTGTAGTACCCAGAGAGCCTTTGGTTTTGTTGTAATATTTTCACTTTTGAATCTAGTTTATCATATGAATCTGTTTTCTGTTACATTTTGGGGCATGGGAGGATCTGTGTTCCCAAAATCCAGAGTAGTTTTAAATGTTTTTCTGCGTCAATATGCAAAAGTATCATGAAAGCAAAATAAATTGAAAATAATTGAGTCAAAATATTATTGTTCCTCCAAAGATCCTTACTTAGTCGTGTGTCACAACTTGTATAACAGGACGTATTTTGCAAACCTGTTTAGTTTGCACTGACTTGTGCAACAGGAATGGCCAGTTTTCCTTATGCCCAGGGCAGTCAAACACAACTTTATAAGAATTGTAACTTTAAAAGATTTCATGTTTGTGTGTGTGTGTGTGTGTTGTTGTTAAAATCAGTTGGTGAAATAAATTCAATAGTAAAACTTCTAAGATTGAGTCATTAAACCTCTAAATATGCTGGGGGTTTTTTCTGTTCTATTCTGTTCTTTTTTTTTTTTGGATACAGTCTCACTCTGTTGCCCAGGCTGGAGTACATGGCACGATCTCAGCTGACTGCAACTTCCGTGTATTGGGTTCAGGCGATTTTCCTGGCTCAGCCTTCCGAGTAGCTGGGACTACAGCCATGTGCCACCATGCCCGGCTAATTTTTGTATTTTTAGTAGAGGCAGGGTTTGACCATGTTGGCCAGGCTAGTCTCAAACTCCTGACTTCAGGTGATCCACCCACCTTGGCCTCTTAAACTGTGGGATTATAGGCATGAGCCACCATGCCTAGCCTAAATATGCTGTTTTTCATCTCTATTATCCGGTCAACCAGTTTCTTTCCTCCTTTTTTGGAGACAGGGTCTCACTGTGTTGCCCAGGCCGGTCTCAAATTCCTAACCTCAAGCAATCCACCCCCCTCAGTCTCCCAAAGTTCTGGGATTACAGGCATGAGCCACCGTGCCTAGCAGGTCAACTAGTTTAATTAGAAGACTTGGGTTATGTCTTCTACAGCTTATGTAATATAGACATGTTTATTTTTAAATTAACCTTTGTATGAAATGAAAAAAGAAATCAGTTATTTGATAAATACAATCCTTCACTGCCTCATTCTGTTGAATGCACTTGTTTCATAATTTTCCTTTTATGAAGAGCATATGTTATCGAAGGGAAAAAAGGGGCAGATACATATATTACTATGTTTTTTCTTTTTTTTTTTAATTTTAGGATACATGTATTACTAACAACACACACAAAGCATGTAGGTTTGAGTTCATTTGGAATTGTCTTCTCCACTCTTGGTTGGGATACCCCTAAATTGTTTTAGATGTTGGTGGTGTTTGTGTTCTTTGTCACCCTGTCTATGGTGGCACACATTTGTGAAAAGGCCACCTGGTTTACTGTAGGTGTGGAGAAGTCCATGGCTGTGGACTGGAGCAAAAGTAACCAACAGAAGTAGGATTAACGCTGTGAGCATAGCCTCCTGCTAACTAGCTGAGCTTTCTGGCCGTGGTTTTTGGTTCCATTGATATAAAGAGATGTGCAGGGGCTGAGTGGCGTTCCATGCGTGTGCGGTCACCTTGTGATTCCAAGACACTGTGGCCCCTCAGCACATCCTCACCGTGCCCTCATTCTACTTTCTGCTGCTGCTGCCTTTTTTGTCTGTCTATACCAGGGTGCAAGCAGGCAGGATCAGTTAGCCCTACCTTTATCAGTGGCTTTCGGAAAGGATCTTCTGGAGGAGGAGGAGGTGGTGTGTGCTACCCTCCTTCCCCCACCATCACTGCAAGTACCTGAGAGTAGTAAGTTGTGTTAAGGAAAGGGAGGAAGGGACTTTGGGGATCCTAAGACTTCTCTGTCACAGGCGTGTCAGGTGGACTCTTCTCTATTAGCCTTTTCTTTCTTTCTTTTTTTTTAAATTTAACTTTTAAGTTCAGGGGTTTGTTATATAGGTAAACTTGTGTCATGGGGGTTTGTTGTACAGATTATTTCATCACCCAGGTATTAAGCCTAGTACCCATTAGTTATTTTTTCTTATCCTCTGCCTCCTCCCACCCGCCACCTCCAGCAGGCCCCAGTGTGTATTGTTCCCCTCCCTGTGTCCATGTATTCTCATCATTTAGCTCCCACTTATAAGTGAGAACATGTGGTATTTGGTTTTCTCTTCCTGCGTTAAGTTTGCTGAGGATAGTGTTCTCTAGCTCCGTCCACGTTCCCGCATAACACATGATCTTGTTCTTTTTATGGCTGCATCCCTTAGCCCTTTAACTCATCATGCGTGACAGCTGCCTTTGAATTCTTCCTTCCATAGCCCCTTCTTGTAAGGTGTGCATCAGCTTAGTTACTCCGGGGACTTCCTCTGTACCACACATGCCCTTTCTCTTATTCCTGGGTGCTCTCTTCTCTCCTCACAGTCTTCCGTGTGTGCTAAGATCGTGCAGCTCCTGGGGCAGAATGAGGTGGACTATCGCCAGAAGCAGGTGGTCATCCTGAGCCAGGATAGCTTCTACCGTGTTCTCACCTCGGAACAGAAGGCCAAAGCCCTGAAGGGCCAGTTCAACTTTGACCACCCGGGTGAGTCGGGGTGTTAAAGGGGGTATGTATGTGTATTGGTGTAGGGGGAAATATTTTTATTTTGCTCATGAGGAAGTTGCTTAACCTCTCAGAATCTTACTTCTATCTAGAACGTAGGGACTTGACAAACTACCTTGCAGTGTTATTGTGGGGCTTATGTGAAAGAAGGAATTTTCAGATGCTTCATGTAGTGCTTGGCTCATTAAATACTGATTGAATCTGTATCTGAACAAAGGTGATTTTGTATGAGCCTGGGACTCAAGATGGGCCAGACGTGGGGTCGAACATACAGAGCTGGTCCTTCTGCTGCCTCTGTTCTGAGGCAGCCGTCGTCAGACCCTCCTCCCCACGTGGACATGTGTGTTCAACCCGCTCTGTGGCAGAGAGGGAGGTGGAGGGGCAGGGTGGCTGCCAGAATGGTTTTTGCCCTGCAGCCCTAGATCAGCACACTGCTCCTTTAGCTGGCTTGGGTTTCTTAAAATTGTTAGAAGCAAACCGTGGCATGGTGCCTATTGTGCGCACTCCCCCAGTCACGGGTGTGCTTTCCAGGTTAGTTTAGCATGTGCCAATCCTAGGATGATAACAGCTAAACTTGGAGAGGGGAAAGACCTGTCTGAAGTCAGGGATGGAATGTCAAAGGAGAAAAAAAAGAAATCTGTTTGTCAGAACTCATGTATACACCCTATTTTGAGATACAGGGAGCTTCCATTCTGCTTTGGGTAAAAATCCAGCTTTTTAGGGAGCAGTATGATTACCTTTAAAGTATGATGTGCCCATATACATGTTTATGAGGATGTCCTGTGTATGATTATAGGAGATACTATTTTAAAATTAAGAAACATTTTAACAATTTGATATTTTTCAGATGCCTTTGACAATGAACTCATTCTCAAAACACTCAAAGAAATCACTGAAGGGAAAACAGTCCAGATCCCCGTGTATGACTTCGTCTCCCATTCCCGGTAAGTAAGCTGTTCTGGGCCAGGGATGACACCCGCTGCTCCCCAGAGCATCCCTGGTCTGCACTGAGACCTCCTTCCTTACCTCCTGCACTTCAGACCTCTGTCCTACCCCTGCCTAATGCCATTCCAGCCAGTCAATGGAGTGAGTGGTGGCAGCAGTGTGTGCTGTGGAATTGCAGAGGTTGGGGAGTTCATCTGGGCGCTTCCTGGAACAGTCCTGTTGTCACGATTCCTTAACTCCGAAGGATGGGATCGTGATTTGAGCTTGAGGGACTGTATGTGCGTTCTGATCCACATTCCAGTGCTGTTGTTCCTGGAACAAGATGTAAGGGGAGGGGTAGAGGAAGGGCAGGAAGAAGAACAAAGAAAACTGTTCTTTCTGCTGTCCTGGTTTACTTGGGATTGGACAATGTGGAGAGGCACGAGGTCACCAGACTGTGATCTCAGAATTAACCAAGCCCTCCAGAAAGCTGCTCAGTGGAATCAAAGCAGTCCTTTCCAGTGAAACCTCAGTTTTAGTGCTCCTGATTAGGAATAGAGGAGCGGCCACACTTCCACCTCATCCTCCTTCCCTCTGAGTGGTGGGAATGGGCTTCTAGAGGATTGCACTCCTGCTGGCCAGACCCCAAGCTCCTTCAGAGCTGCACAGAGCGTCTCAGACCTCAATGTAGAATACACACATCTTCCCGTGAGTCTGAACTAGAGAGCGTAGTGAAGATTTGGTTGCAGGAGGAAGATGAGAAAGAGAGAGAGAATGAGCATGCATGTGTGTGCATTGAGGTGTAGAGGGGGCTGTTTTGGTGCTTACCTCCATGCCTCACCAGAATCTTCTGAAACACTTCCTTCTATGGGCCAGGTTCTTCTGTGTAGGAGAGAGAAGAGTAAAGATCAGGATACCATCCTCACGCTTCCCGCGTCAGTCTGTTTTCCTAACCCAACCACTGCAGATCATGGAGGAATGAATGAAGGCATTTAGTATAGGATTTGGAGCTTACATGAACATTGGGGCTGGGAGACTGAAGACCTGGAAGTTTGTAGCCAGAGAATCAGACAAAATAGTCCCCACTGACTCTAGCCTGAGGCACTGGAGCAGAAGCTGGGGTTCATGGAAAAGTCCAAGAAACCCCCACGTCTGGGTTTGCAGCCTCAATCTAGGAGCTTGTGGACTGTTTGCAAAGTTTCCCTGTCTCATTATTACCATCTCCTGAATATCGTGGATTTTGCTTCACTCTCACCTTCTAAGTCTCTTGTTGGCGCAGTAACCCGGAAGCCTGTGGGGAAAGGGATTCTGAGAATTGTAGTTCTCCCTTAGGGGGAAGTGCTGGTGGTGTCAAGAGACATTCCAGCCCACCACTTCCCAGGTGAAGAGTTAAAATGCAGCATGATGGCTAAGGCAAGGGCCTGCAGAAGAATGTAAAGGAGGGAGGAAGAGCAGGGGATTCAGAGCAGGTTGTATGGAGGAAGTGATATTTAAGCTTTAGATAGGAAAGGATAAGAAGTTGTTTGGGAAAAGGATTTCCAAGGTGCTGGGCATTTCAGAGCTGGGCACAGATCAGCTTGGTCAGGGCCTGGCAGAGGAGAGGTTTGGAGGAATGGGAGTGGGTGTGTGGGAAGGCAGGCAGGCTTCAGGTCATGAAAGGCCATAGGCGGCAGGGCCAGGAGCACAAACATTTTGTCAGTAGGGAGCTACAGACGGCTCTACTGTGGTAGTGGAAAGGTCATTGTGGTGGCAGGAGGAGAGAGTATCTGCAATGCCATTTGTGAAGACGCCTTTGGAACAGCCCCAGTGAGAGACGAATAAGGGCCTGAAAGAAGGCAGTGGAACTGAGCGTGGTTGACGGAAGCCAGGGCCTGCCCGGTGCAGTCTAGGAGTGGAGGAGAGAAGTTGAAGACCTCGTGCAGCACGAGTTCCATCAAATTCATAGGCCAACGAGAGAAAATGCTGGTAGAATTCCCAGTGCAGACATATTTCACGTTTCCTCCTGATTTATCTCATACCTTATATTTTAAAACCTTGTTCTTTAGTGGCTTAAAGCTCATGCCCTAGAAACTTTCACTGATCACGCTAGACCCATAGCCACCCCCTTCCCACCTCCCTGCAAATCTTAAGGGCCACTTAATTGGACATCGAGCCATTCAGGGTTAACTGATTCCATCCCACCCATGGACGTTTGGTACAAATAAAAATTTGCTGGGCTAAAATGAAGAAGATGCTTACTTGTTGCCATTACACTTCTCTGAGCATCCTTTTCCCCATAAGCCAAATGAGATGGTTAGACTGGGTTATCTCAAATGTTCTAATCGGCTAGTTTCTTTTTGGGACTTCCCATCCAGACCCTAAATTCCTAAGTGGTATATTAAGCCAGGTATGACTCCTTGCACATTCTGGTCTAGTAGTTGCTCAATAAATTTGTTGTTGTTTTTTAAAAACTCTGAGCTCTTATGACAGTTTTTAGACCTGCATGTGGACTTGGGAAATGATTAATTCTAACTTTCTTAAGGCACCAGCAACAAATGAGGCAGTTCATTTTCTCCTTCTGAAGGAAACCCACTTTTCCTTTTTAGTATTTATCAATTAGGCATCCTAAAATGCTGTTAATATCTAGTGTCAGTACAGATTGAACATCCCTAATCTAAAAATCCAAAATGTGAAATGCTCCAAAATCTGAAACTTTCTGAGTGCCCATGTGATGTTCAAAGGAAATGCTCGTTGGAGCATTTCAGAGTTTGGATTTTCATATTAGGGATGCTCATTGTAGATCCTTTCTCCCCCTGCCATATTAGGGATGCCGTAAATATAATGCAAATATTCCAAAATCTGAAAAAAATTCAAAAATCCTAAACACCTAAGCATTTCATATAAGGGATACTCAACCTGTATATGTAAACTTAGTGCAGCCATTGTGTTCTCTGTTAGTGTGTTCAAGTGGAATCTCGCATGTACATTCACTTCATTTTTAGACAGAGTGCTCCCATCCTCTCCTTGGTGTAGGGCAGTTGCCTAGAGAGCGGCTCACTATTTACCCATTGGTCCTGTTTTCTGAACTCTTCTAGGTTGTCTTCTTATCCGCAATGGGCACACCATTTTCTGGCGGCTGACATTCCTCTAGACTGGTGCTTCTTCACCATGGCCGCATGTTAGAAATATCTTGGGAGCTTCTAAATAGCATTGAAGTTCTAGCTCCACTTCAGACTTGTGAAATCAGAGCTCCTGGGGGGTAGGATCCAGGTAGGGATATTTTTATAAGCTTCCCAGATGGTTCTGATATGCATCTCAGATACACCACAATTCTAGGGCATTTCCTAATCCTAGTCCTTTTCTCCCGTCTTCCTCCTAATCCTAGTTCTTTTCTCCCGTCTTCCCTGCGCTGTTCTGCCACTTGCTAGCTACCCCAACAGTGCCTGCCTTAAAACTCATACACAAGCCCCGTGGTCCAAGCTAATAAGGCATCAGGGAGTGTTTGTGGGAAGGAGTTCCAACGGCACCCTCTTGAGCTGGCCGTTGATAACTGACCTCCTTATGCTCGCCCAGATGGAACTACTGTTTTAAGAGACTTTGTTTTATTTGGTTTGCCAGTGTGCTAGTCAGGGTGATGGAAAAGCTTGCAGTGATGATTATGACTCTATTTTCTGTGAATTTTGAGCAAGAGGCAGTTGGTGACTTGTAAGGTGGGCACAGGACAGAATCAAAAGACAAAATACAGTGAAAGCTGCAGCAAGGCAGAGCTGAGCACAAGCAGGGCCATCTGTGAAAGCCCATCACCGAACCGTTTAGCAATGTTTCACCCTTCTTGCTTTTTGAAAAGGCGTGTTGGCTGGGCTTGGTAGCTCATGCCTGTAATCCTAGCACTTTGGGAGGCTGAGGTGGGTGAGTTGCATGAGTCCAGGAGTTAGAGACCAGCCTGGGCAACATGGTGAAACCCCGTTTCTACTAAAAATACAAAAATTAGCCTGATGTGGTGGTGTGCATCTGTACTCCTAGACACTTAGGGGGCTGAGGCGGGAGGATCGCCTGAGCCTGGGAAGTTGAGGCTGCAGTGAGTCCAAGATTGTGCCACTCTCACTCCAGCCTCCTGGATGACAAAGTGAGACCCTGTCTCCAAAAACAAAAAAGAGAAAGAAAAGTCATGTTTACAATTAGTGCCTGCCCTAGGCTTCCCAACCATGTGGGTTAGGTGGATGAAGTCATGCATATTTCTGCTTTATTGATAAGGAAGAGCAGCTCTAGGGAGCTCAGGATTGACCTGTGGCCACTGCATTGGCTTGGGGTAGAGCCAGACCAGACAGACCTCGGGATTCTGTATTTCCTCACAAATGCTTTCTCGTCTGTATCCTCTTTCCCAAAACTTTTCTTTATTTTCCCTCCTTCCCTTCCTCTCCCCTTCTGTCCTTTCCTCCCTCCTTTTCAGCTGCCTCAGGACTGGCGGGGAGGGGGTGGGGTTGTTGAGAGAAAACTGTAAGTTTCTGTTTTTAAAGTTCAGAGTGTTAGGTTCCATAAATGCCAGGCATGAGAGCATTCTGGAGACGCCTTCAGAGAAAAAAAGAAATCACATCTGTTTTTGTCTGCCTTTATTCTTCATTCAACAGCAGGTTTTTTTGATTCCAAGGAGAAGGATGTCTGCCCTGTATTTCTGTTTCATGGTGAAAGCTCAGAAGAAGTGGTCACAGGAGACCTTTGTCCCAGCCGTGATCACCCTTGGCTCTTTGGTGGTGGTGTAAGGCTGTATTAGCCGAGTCTTGAGCTCCTGCTTGAAGTCTGTGGGGGCAAGGAACTCAGAACCCAGCCCAGCCAGATGTTCTGGCCCTTGTTCTCTGACCCTTGCTAGCCCCTGCCTGGCTTGGCCCATTATCTGCTCTGTGCTTTACAGGAAGGAGGAGACAGTTACTGTCTATCCCGCCGACGTGGTGCTCTTTGAAGGGATCCTGGCCTTCTACTCCCAGGAGGTACGAGACCTGTTCCAGATGAAGCTTTTTGTGGATACAGATGCGGACACCCGGCTCTCCCGCAGAGGTGCGTTCTAAAAGCCCCAGGTGGCCCTGTTGGTGGCCACCTCGAGGGCAGAGGACCTGGGAGCCTATGACAGGACCCCACCCCCCGCCCCCCGAGTCTGAAGCCCATGCCTTCCCTGAGGCAGCTGTGTGTCGCATGGTCCAGCGGCTGCGTCAATCCAGCCCCAGGATATCCTGCTGCCCAGACACTTGGTGACATTTGAGAAGGGATTAGTCACTTACTGTTTGGGATAACGAAAGACTTGTGAGGTCAGAGACTAAATAAGACATTGATGTCTGGTTTTGCTGGGAAAAGTTTGATTAAATGCTTAGTTCCTTGCAATTTGTGCACAAGACATCAAAATGAAGATGCTCTGATTTGGGGAACTAACTGTAGGACCCCTGAGGACAGGATCCCCTGTGCCTAAAGCGCTGGGCAGCTCATCCTGTTAGCCTGCTTCTCTAGCCCTTTATTTTCCAGCAGGCTTTATGGAAGCATTACCACTCTTTCCAGTCAGCTCAGGAGGGAAGTCAGCTGTGCCCTCCGCAGGCCGTGCTGAGGGTGGGCCTGCCCGTGCTAAGTCCGCCATGCCTGCGTGCTGAAGGTACAGCGATGCCCCTTGGTAGAGGAGCCCAGCCTGTGAACTGAGCTCTCTAGGGTATTAAGCAGAGAGTCTGCTTCTACCAGGAAGGAGAGATTGGGAGACCTCATGGAGGGAGAGGGGTTGGGACTTGGATGTGGTGTAGCAGGGTGGCGATATAGGCAACCCATGAAGGTGCACAGCACAGATGTACAGACAGTGGCTTGTTCTGAGAATGGCAGGAACCTGGAATGTTCAGAGCGTTGTACGAAGAGACACGAGAAAGCAGGTTGGGGTCTGGTGTTAGAGACTGAGATCTCTAGTCTGGGTCTCGGTGGGCAAGGGAAAGCTACTCTGAAGTTCTGAGCAAGGCAAGTGAAATGGCCACTGTTCTGTGTTGGACACTGGTGCTGACAGAGGAATTGTAAGTGAAGCCTGTAGCTGGAGCAGCTCTTTGGAGACGGCTCTGCTGATCTAGACACGAGGCAGGGTTGTGGTCCTTAGGTGGGTGGGAGAGGGGAGCAGAGTTGAGATGAGAAGAGTATTAGCAGAGTTAGATGACCAGGACCCAGCAAGGGCAGTGGGTGGGGGTGACTGAATAGAGGAATGAAAGGTGAGAAGGTTTGAGTCTCCGATGTGTGAAAGAGGCAGGGAGACACAGGAAATGATGAGGTTAGCTCCTAGTCACAGGACACATTATTGACAGTTTCAGATTTTATAAGCTCTATCCCAGAGACCTCTGACTTCAAAGTCTGGGTACTTTTCTCCTTTCGGTTCATGAAACAGATCTGTAGTTTATCCCATTTAGCACTGTAATTGTAAGGACTATTAATGAGACCAGTATAACCTATAGAAACAAGTCCTGAGCTTGGCCCTTCTAAGTAGTAATAGATATGCATGCTGTTAAGTCAGTCGGAGCTACATCCTGCTCCCGCGTGGGGTGGGGACAGTTAGTTTTGTGTGATGGAAAAAAGAATGGAATGGGAGGGGCCTTTTAGTTCTAGCAGAGCTCCTCCCAGCTAGCTTTGTGACTAGGCTCTTGCGCCACCCCGGCTTGGGTTTCTTTATGGATAATGCAGGGCAGACAGGCCTGCTTTTAGTGTCACGACTTTGGCTGGGTAAGACTTGCATAGATAATTGAACCCTGAGCCTGACGGCCCCTCATGCTTCTACCCCAGGGCCTGGCTTGTCACCTTAATCCACAAACTCAGGCCCTACTTTGGTTGATCTGCTCAGTGTCCATGTCAGCTTGTCAAATTAGAGAGGTAGCGTGATACACAGGGACAGATAAATTTTGGAGTCAGGTGAGCTGGGCTGAGATCCTGGTTTGACCACTTACTAGATGTGTGACCTTGGGCAGATTGTGTTTAAACTTCTTTGTATCTCATTTTCTTATTAGAATGTGGTCTTAGGGTTGGTACTTCTGCCGTAGTTGTGAAGATGAGAGGTAATGCAGGTAAAATGCCTGGTGATGCATAAGTCGATAAATATCTATGTGGCAGATCAGAAATCTGCTTCTGCCGAAGGGGTTGGTGCTGTTCATTTTCTGAATTTTCTGACAAGACTGGTTAGGTCCTTCAAGGGGATCTGCTCAGGTAATGTCCTCAGGAGCTGGTGATGTCCAGGCTGATGCCATCACTAGTCCAGCAGTGGTACTCAGTGTCAGGGATGCAGTGCTGCTGAGGGAGGCCTCACAGCAGGGAGTGCAAGAACCAGCACAGGAGATTGGAACCAAGTTTTGAGCAGCAGCAATGACGCTGGAAATAAAGTGCATCCTAGTGTCTAATTCAAACAGATCATCACGGTGTGGGTTCAACAGAACATTTTCCCTTCCTTTCTTGCATGGGATTCTTGTGTGAAATGGGAGCAGTTCCTACGGTGGTGCTGGCCCTCTCCTGGGGTTTCTTAGGGCCAGCTCTGCCTCTCCGCCTTCTCTGAACAGGCTGCCTGGGCAAGGCTCTGCTTTCTCATTTCAGATCTGCTGACTTCACATGTCACCTACTGCCGAGTCACTTTCCTGATGGACTCATGGGACTTTTCTGCATGCTATTTCTACAAATTCATTCTCTCTCCACGTAGGACAAAAAATATGCTTGGCATGTGCTTTGTGGAGTGCGGGGGTGCTGGGGTAGGGAGGCTGGTTAGTCAGAAGCAGCTGTTGAGTGAGCTTGAACATTCCTGGAGACTTGAGTTAGCTCCATGATCTTACCCGTCTGTCACATCCTCCTGGGCATGTGACCTCCACATTCTGAGTTGACCCTCATGTGGGAGAAATCTGTATTTGAGTAAAGCAGCTCTAGAGACTACCTCCTTCCTGATGGAAACCCTTGACATTCTAGGGATTGGTTTCTAGCCTCGTTTGCCTTCATCTTCTCTCTCAGCCCTTAATACAGGGACAGGGAAGAAGCGGGGCAGGGAGATTTAGGATGGCTGATCCCTCATCTTCCTCATGCATCATTCTCTGGTTCACATAGAATTAGGGCTGTACTGGGCCTAGGGAGATTCAGCCTGTTCATTTACTATAGAGTAGCACATTTCCTCATCAGATTTTTAAAGTGATTGACTTCACCATTGAGGAATTGTCTTTATTTTGGGTCCTTCTAAGTTTTGTTCTTGGTTTTTGGCTAACCAGAAAGAGCACATCTGGGTTTGGAAGGGCTGACATGGAAGCCCAGCAGGGAATGTGGGCAGACTTGTAGCTTCCTGCCCTGTACCCTGTCCTCCGAAAGGGCCTGTCCTGGCCCAGCAAACGTGCTGGGGTCAGAGCAGTGATGGAGGAGCTGGTTTTTGAGCCCCTGGGGTTTCCAGTTTGTGCCAAGACCTTGTTTTGACTCAGTCCTTGGCGCAGCCCTGTTTCCTGACTCTGCCTGGGGAGCAGGGCCTTTCAGTGCAGGGAGGTGGCTGGCCCTCTGTTGTTCTTGGCTCAGGGAGGCCCAGTCTGCCTGAGGTGATCGTTCTATCGGAGGTTCTTGGGGAGCAGAGGTGGGCAAGGCCTTTTGATGTTGCGTGTTCCCAGTGTCTGGGCAACATTCTGACCCATTCCCCATTTGCTTTTCTAGCATAGAAGCTGTAGTGAGACTCTTCCTTATCTTCCTTCTTCTCCCTCCTCACGTTTGTTGTCCCATGTGCTTGTGGCCTGCTCTCCCTTACTGTGTGGCACCCCGCCCTTCCAGCTGCCCTGCAGGACTCCTTTTTCCCTTTGCTCACCCTGCTCAGCTGGGTCTGACCTGCTTACCTGAATTCGAGGTTCCCGCCCTCCCATGGCGTTGAGCAGCTCTGTCAGGGAGGCACCACCCTCCCAGCGTGCCCTCAGTTTCTGTTGTGGTCGTAATAATCATAGAACACATGCTTATTGAACATGTGCTAAGGCGCCAGCTATGGGTGCTGAAGAATTTTATGCACATCTCTGTATTCCTGAATAGTAATATTTATATTTGTTTATTAAATTAATATTTATGAGGAAGGTACCATTATTGTTCCTGTTTTATAGTTAGGGAACTTAAGATTCACAGAGGTTAAAGTCACTTGTCCAAGGTCACAGAAGTAGGAGTTATTGGGGTCAGGATTCAGGTCCAGGGCAGTTTCCCCCGCCCCGAGCCCACAGAGGTAGAACAAAAAGCAGCTTTTGGGCTGTAGAAGCTTCACTGTGATTTACCTCCTCTTCCTACTTTCTGCATGACCAGCTTCCTCTCGCCAATGACAAAACAACTGAAGCCACCAGGTCTATAGAAGGAAGGGGGCTGAAGGCCCAGGCTGAGGGCAGTAGGAGGACTACGTGACAGGGTGTGGACGTGCACTGTGTGTGCGTGCGTGTGTGCACGTGTGTTTGTATGTGTGCACGTGTGTGTGCGCGCGTGTGCTGGGAGAAGGACAAAGCTTCCTTCAGTGCTACAGCCTTCGGCAATTGTCTGAAAAGCATGTGTTGCGAAACAATCCTAGCATCAGGCGTTTGCAGAGCTTTAAGTAAAAGCTGCCCAAGCACGCACAGAGTGCTTGTGTGTTTGTTTTTTCCTAGCTGTGATACCTTTTTGATCTGATTTCCTTTTTTCTTTGGGCTTTATCTGGAGATGTGTGAAGAATTGGAGGCCGTGCTGGCTGTGTGTTTTGGCAGTGCTACTCTGGTTAGCCACGTGTGCCCGAGCTCTGGGGACTTTTGGGGGGTGAGCCACGTGGCAGCTCCTCAGGGCTCCTTCTTGGCGAGTCTCCCAGCAGATCTGCCAGAGCAGCAGGTCGGCAGCAGGAGCCCAGGGCCAGCGTTGCAGGGGTGGGGAAAACCATTTCCTGGCTGGAGAAGGCTGCTGCCGGGCTGGGTGGGCAAGTCCTGACACATTAGCGACCAACCAACTGTTTTATTACCAGGTCTCCCATGGAGAAAACACTTCGTAAATCGGGGAGCTGTTACAAAAGTCAAATGGCAGCATCATTAGTGCCCGGCTTTCTGGAAATGTGGATTTCCTGGCAATTTTCTAGCCTTCTCATCTTCTAGACTTCCTGTCAGCCTGGATCATAGCCATGACAGCCTCCCAGTTCCCTGCCCTCTCTGTGCGTGCATCTGTGCATGTGTGTATAAAGACAGAACTATTTAGACACATGGCTTTCAGAAGTTCCGTCACAGATATACCCCATGTTCGTTTACAGTGAGTTTCACCCCACCCTTGAGTCTGTTCACTGAGAAGTGGTTGGGAAAGAGCTGAAGAGCCACTACAAATGATTGTAGATGGATGCGGTAACTTTTTGGGGTGAAAGATTTAGCAGCTCAGATGATAAGATTAAATTAAGATAACATTTACAAATGACATCTGCAAAGGGAGGCAGTTTTAATTAAGAGAATCTCCTTCCAAACTCCCCACTCATGGGGAAACTAAGGCTCATGTGCAGCGGCAGAACCAGGGTGATCAGTCTTCTATTTATTGACAGAAGATTCTATTTAATAAAGAGTGTATGGGCTGCCTGTAATTCCAGCACTTTGGGAGGCCGAGGCAGAAGGATCACTTGAGCCCAAGAATTCAAGACTAGCCTGGGCAACAAAGCAAGACGCTGTGTCTACAGAAAAAAAAAAAAAAATGGCTCACACCTGTAATTCCCAGCACATTGGGAGGCTGAGGCAGGCAGATCATGAGGTCAGGAGATCGAGATCATCCTGGCTAACACAGTGAAACCCTGTCTCTACTAAAAATGTAAAATAAATCAGCCAGGTGTGCTGGCAGGTGCCTGTAGTCCCAGCTACTCAGGAGGCTGAGGCAGAAGAATTGCTTGAACCTGGGAGGCAGAGGTTGCAGTGAGCCAAGATTGCGGCACTGCACTCCAGCCTGGGCGACAGAGTGATGAGACTCTGTCTCAAAAACAAACAACAACAACAAAAAACCGTTAGTCCATTGAGGTTGTGTGTGCCTGTAGTGCCAGCTACTTGGGAGGTTGAGGTGGGAGGATCGCTTGCTAGAGCCCAGGAGGTTGAGGCTGTAGTGAGCTATGACTGTGCTACTGCACTCCAGCCTGTGTGACAGAGCGAGACACCTTGTCTTAAAAGAAAAAACACTTTTAAAGAAAAAAAAAAGGAATGGTAAAAGCCCCTGGGTAAAACTGAGCAGGGGGAAGAAGGTAGAAGACAGAAGATGGTGAGTTTGTTGTCAGTTTGGGCTTCATCAGCGCCAGCCCACCATTCTCTAGACCATGGTTTTCTTATCTTTCACTGAGTGATTTTTTTTTTTTTTTTTTTTTTTTTTTTTTTTTTTGTGGCAAACCTCTGTGTTTGAGGTAGGTGGAAATGGTTAACCATGGCTGGGTCCTCTGCCTGGCCTGGGCTCCATGCTGCAGAGGGAGCATGGGTGGGAGCTGGGAGCAGTGAGCTGAGCAGCGGGTCGCTGGACTTCTGAACACAGGTAAGTGCATGCAAGGAGGCAGCGTGCAACCCAGCCCTCCGTGAGCCCAGATTGCTTCCTGTTAACAGTGAGCTCTCCAGGGCTGCCCTGCTTTTTTTTTTTTTTAAATTCACACTGAAATTTTGTTTGGATCAAATGTTGCTTAAAACAAGAAGGCTGTTGGCCTCCATGGACAACCTTTTGTTTCAAAGAGCATTGTTATCATTGCCACGTTTGACCATTGTAAGATGTCAGAATGTAACTTGTCTTTTTCGAAGCCGCTGCTGATCTGCTCTTGGTCAGGCCTCTCAGGATTCCAGCTTGAGAATCATCTAGAGTAATTGTGGAGCCTGTGGGAGCTAGGTCCACCCCATGAAGGGCGGGTGTGCGCTGGCTCCTACACCGTTTTTTGATTCTTCTTTTCCCTTCTCTTACAGTATTAAGGGACATCAGCGAGAGAGGCAGGGATCTTGAACAGATTTTATCTCAGTACATTACATTCGTCAAGCCTGCCTTTGAGGAATTCTGCTTGCCAGTGAGTTGTGTTCTCGGTTTGTTTTTGTTGCATGTAGAATTTAAAATGCGATGATACAAATGAAGGTATGCAAGTTGGTGGAGCTCCCCTGCCCGAATCTCACTCCTCTCTCTGAGTGATCCTCTGTCCCGAAGTCCTAAGAGAGGGCAGCCCTTGGCCCTTGTGTCCTCTGTGTTCTCCAGGAGCCCTGTCCTGCTGTTCTTTCTTTGGGTAGCCCTGTAGGGTCCTGCCAGTCCTTAGGCAGGTCATTTAATTCCCAGCTAGTTCTAGACTTCTTGCTTGGTGGGATCATGGTATGAGACTCTTTACTGAGGGTGTGTCATATCCAAGGAGAGTCCTCAGCCATTTGGATCTCTGAAGGGCCTGCAGTGGGTGAAGTATGGATGCACTGGGTCCTATGCCCCGAGGTGTTCCCCTCTGAGCCTCTCCCGCCATCACTGGTGAGCCCTGCTTTGAGCTTGTCTTTAGCTCCCATTTGGGGACTGTCACGCCTTACTGGAATAAGCTTCCTTCCCTTCACCCTTGCAGACGCACCAGTCCTTCCTGTGGCAGCTAGGAATTCTCTAGTGAGGTGGCTTTCAGAGAAGGAAGAACGGAGGGAGTTGGCCCTCAGCCCAGGAAAGACAGGAAGGGGCATGTTGAGGGAAGGATACCAGAGACAAGAGGTGTGGTGTGGTGGGGCTGCAGAAGGAGAAGTATTTAACTCAGGAGAATCCTACTGAGTCACTGAGTCTTCTCCAGCTTGGCCAAACCATGGTCTGGCTCCTTAATTATTTATAGTTAAGCTCTGAGATGAGGAGGAAGGGTAGGAAGAGGTTGGGACTTAACCTGGTCTTGGTTGAGATATACTGGGAAGGCTGGAATCTCTGAAGACAATGAGAATAGATTTAGAGTAAGACTGGGTATTGGAATTTCCCTGTTTATTCTAATAAACTTCATTCTTTTTCTTCTGGGAAAATATGATCCTCAAACTCTTTGTTTCTTCAAGGATATTAGTAGCTTTTACAATAACCCATACTTGACTTTGGTTTTAGATGCGGGACAGGTGGACTTTTTGAGCCAACTGAGTAAGGTTGATGCCCTATCCATTATCCTGGAGACTACTGGGTTACAAGAGTAGGTTACTGGGAAGAGACCAGAGAGGGCTAAGGAGCGATGAACTTCTTTCCACCCATTTATCTATCTGAGGACCCCTCCTGTTATTTTTGACTTAATAAGAATACAAGATGAATTTATTATTGGAAATCAATTATAGTTAACTGTCAGTTTTCTGCTGTTTAACTTAGTTGTAACAAAGCTAAAATTTCTGCATAGACATTTTCTGAGTTATTTCTGCTTGCTCCCACTGTCCAGCCACTGTTTGCTCAGGGAAGATCAGCTCATTCCCGTGTAAGCCAGGAACTTGGACCTGATCAGTGTCTGCTCAGTTTGACTTGGGTTTGGGGCTGACACCGTTGCCTTTCAGCAATCCTAGGGTGGAAGCTGCGCAGAGTAAGAAGCCCACACGCTTGAGGTGTGGTTTATGTGGTCTTATGCTAGACTGAGTTTATATACCAGGATGCAGTTATTTGTAGAATGGTCTACAAGATCTCAGTAAATTTGGAGCAACAAAAAAGAAATATGCCTCTTTGTGGCCTTTCTTTTTTAAAAAATTTGGGTAATAACAGAACCTATGAACTGGTCGTCAGTGAAGAATACTTTTTCTGGTTTTACCCTGTGCTAGGAGTGAACATTGTCATGTTTTAGACTATGCGTAAAAGTCTGAGGTGAACCAGTCCCCTGGAAAGTTTGGATTTTTCTAGTTCATATTTGTCCTAGTGGAATAGAGGCAATTAAGTGTTTGGCTTCAAAGACCATGTTCTCTGCGTAGGTCGTAAGCTGAAACAGTGTTAAGCGTTAGAAATGAGAACTTGGTTGGGAGCAGTGGCTCACGCCTGTAATCCTGAGACTTTAGGAGGCCCAGGTGGGTGGATCGCTGGAGCCCAGGAGTTTGAGACCAGCCTGGGCAACATGGTAATACCCCCTCTCTATAAAAAATAACAAAAAGTAGCTGGGTGTGGTGATGGGTGCCTGTAGTCCCAGCTACTCAGAGGCTGAGGTGGGACGATCTACCCAACTCAGGAGGTCAAGGCTGCAGTGAGCTGTGATGATGCCACTGCACTCCAGCCTGGGTGACAGAGTGAGACACTGTCTTAAAAAAATAGAAAAAGAGTGAGAGAGAACTTGAATAAAAGCTAAATTCTTGTAATGTAGATAAAGTGGATAAAAATCCATTGTAGATAATTATAAATTGAATTATGAATTGGTTTTGGATTAACCACTCAGTCTAGACCATTTTTCCCTCACTGATACATAAAAGTCTTCAGTCCTTTGTTCTTATTTTCCTCATTCCCTGCTTATCTTCTTTCATTCACAATTCAGCTAAACAAGGCACTTCCTTAGGTTTCCCCAAATTTCTATTAATAGATGCATTCACTGTGAAGTTGTAAACAATATTATATTTGAAGCCTTAAAAGCTGCCCCTCTCAGCTCGCTAGTATGAAGGCTGCCCTTTCTTCATGTTCCCTTGGAGAGGGGCTTGCGCCAGTTGTCTCTGAACTGTGTTAATGCATTTTAACTGTCTTTCTCCACAGACAAAGAAGTATGCTGATGTGATCATCCCTAGAGGTGCAGACAATCTAGGTGAGTCCCGGCGGAGTGTCATCCTGGAGTATAACGTCTGCCCTTTGTCAGTCATAATTTGGGGCAGGACGTGGTGACCATACAGGGCTCTGCAGACCTGGCTGCCCTGCTTGTCTGTGATTGTGAGCCAGCAGAACCTTTCCACCTACATGTCTGGCCTCGGGAACAGATCGCTGGGTGTAGGCACCCTCGTGTTATGGGGACAGACAGGTACTTGTGCTTCTCTGGCAGAAATAGAGGGCTGTAGATTACCTTTTACTATCACTTCCCAATGATGACACTTGGATACTTTGCTTCTGAGGCCACCTTTTAGCAAAAGTAGATTCCCTCGATCTAATTTAGAGTGACCTGCCATCACGGTAGCTCTTTCTAAAGGGAGCTCATTGCTACCGTTATTGTACTTATTTTTCATTTTATTGTATTTTACTTTAGAGACAAGGTCTTGCTCTGTCACCCAGACTGAAGTGCAGTAGCACAGTCACAGCTCATTTGCAGCCTCCAGCTCCTGAGCTCAAGTGATTCTCCTGCCACAGCCTCCCGGTAGCTGGGACTACAGGCGTGCACCACCATGCTCTGCTAATTTTAAAAAAATGTTTTTGTAGAGATGGTTTTATTATGTTGCCTAAGCTGGTCTAAAACTCCTACCTCAAGCGACTGTCCCACCTCAGCCTCCCAAAGTGTTAGGATTATAGGCATGAGCCATAGCACCTGGCCCCATTGTTTTATTTTTTTGGCTTGTCTAGGAAGTATGAATGTCTCTGGACTAGGCATAGTGTGGCAGAGTTGATCTGTAAGATGGGACCTGGTTTCTTCATTCTCTTTAGAATTTATTTAATTTTCCCTTCTTTTGAAAAGATTATTTATTGAGCTGTTTGGAGTAAGTTATAGCAGTAAATATTTAACCCTGTATTTTTTAAGAACAAAGGCATTCTTTTTCATCACCACAATGCAGTCATTAAATCCAAGACACTTACCATTGATACGACCTCTTTTAACCTGGAGATGTTCCCTATCTTTTGTTTTTTTTAACACATTTTTGAAGCATACAGGCCCATTGTTTGGTAGAATGGTCCTCAATTTGAGTGTGTCTTTTGCTTTCTTATGATTGGATTCATGAGCTTATGTAATCTGAAGGAATTATCCCCGGAGAGAGATGGCGTGGTCCTCTTTGTTTATCACATCAGAGAGCATTTGATGTGTATTCCATTTTTGGTGATGTTAGGTTGACCTCTTGGTTGAGGTATATAATTTATTTCTAATGCTAAGAAAAGATAGCTCTCTCTGTTATGTGGTTTGGAGGGACAGAGGGCCTTCCATGGGGATGCTCTGTCTTAGGATGGAAAACTGGAAGGTTTCCTGGTGGAAAGGTCTCATAGCTAATTGATGTGGCAGAACCATGGCTGGTTAGCACGTCTGCAGAATTTGGCCCAAGTGCTTCATCCAGTGGTGACTGATCATCTCCTGATAAGATACCTATTCCTTAAGGGCTTACTCTGTGCTAAGCATTGTCTGTCTTAGCCCTCCTGCAAAGGAGAGGGATCATATTAGCCCAGGCAGAGCCACTGGGAAGTTGGATGACTTGCCTGCAAGTGGCAGAGCCACTTCCCTGGAAGTCTTTCAGCTGTGGTTCCTGCGTGCCCTTTCCCCAGACAGACTCCCTGCACCCGTGCCTGCACCCATAACGCTCTGCTGGTCTCTGCCCCACAGTGGCCATCAACCTCATCGTGCAGCACATCCAGGACATCCTGAATGGAGGGCCCTCCAAACGGCAGACCAATGGCTGTCTCAACGGCTACACCCCTTCACGCAAGAGGCAGGCATCGGAGTCCAGCAGCAGGCCGCATTGACCCGTCTCCATCGGACCCCAGCCCCTATCTCCAGGAGACAGAGGAGGGGTCAGGAGGCATTGCTCATCTGTACATACTGTTTCCTATGACATTACTGTATTTAAGAAAACACCATGGAGATGAAATGCCTTTGATTTTTTTTTTTTTCTTTTTGTACTTCGGAACGACAAAATGAAACGGAACTTGACCCTGAGCTTAAATAACAAAACTGTGCCAACTACTACTGGTGATGCCTAATTATGAATCCAACGTGTAACCAGTTATAAATACATATATATATAAAAGGATCTATTTTTGTGTAAATGTACAAATACTGTAAAGCTGTTTGCCATAAGTATTTTGCAGGAGGGTCTGTACTTGAGTCTTTTAGGACTGGAGCTGGAATTTCACCAAGGGGAAATTGCCTGTTGTGTCCCAGGGCGGGGAGGCTCGGGCATCTGTGAGAGACGGGGAGGGTGGCTAAGGTCCCATTGCTCTTGAGTGCCCCGTGGAACTCGATGGGAGTGGGTTTGGAAAACCTTGATTGCCTCCTCTGTCACATACCACTCTTGGAGCTGGAACTTAGTGATATGACAATGAGAGATACTCTTGTCTTTTTTCTTTTCTTTTCTTTTTTTTTTTTTTTTGAGTTGAAATTAGGTAAAACCTCAACTCAAAAATCAAACTCAGGGAAGAGGCCCACTGAGGAGAACAAGTCTTCTGCACTTGCTTCCTGCCCGGCTCCCACCCTCTCGCCTCTGGCTGCTTGGATAGCTTGGTGACTCCTTCCTCACCCTCCTGCTTCTCCGTCTCTCCAAGAAGCCAGAGCTGCCTCTTTCCTTCCCTGGAAGAGATTTTATGGGATCGCTTCCTGATAGAAGATGAAAAGGAGAGGGCAGAACTGTGCCTGCTGTCATATCTGAAGAATCACTGGTTCTTTCTGCTTCCCAGGGACGTAACTGATCTGACTCCTTGGGCTTTTTCCTGTATTGTGGAATATAGAGTGCCCCATTGCAGGCTGGGCGTGGGTGAGGGCTTCGGTAACTGACGCCGGCAGCAGCGCCTCACAAGCTGGCAGGGGAGCTCTGTAGTTTCTGTTTCCTGGAGGTTTGCAGTGAGGTGAGGAGAGTAACTTCGGTCAGGGATTCTCGCTAGCAGCATCACGGCCAGGATGATTTACTTACTTGCAATACCACCTAGTGGATATGGCAGCTGCAGAGCATAAAAGGGGCTCGGAAAAGCAGTTTTTAAAAAGTATTTAAAAGGAGAGTATTTAAATCATAGGTACCTAGGTTGGAGTCTGAGGTTGAAATATTTGGGGTGGAGTTTTCTAGCTTTCCTGAGAGCCGCTGCTTGGTGGCAGTGTTTTCTCTGGAAGTACAGATTCCTGACATTCTGGGTGGAGGGGAGCCCAAGTGAGCCTAAAGGAGGTCTGATTATAGAGTCCCGAGCCTCAGTTTCTGACCACAGAAGAGCCAGAGATTTTCATTTCATTGTTGACCACCCTAGTGCTTGGTGGACTGTGCCCTTAGCTGTCCCACTGTGGCTGCCATTGCCAGAAACATTTTGGAGAACCTTCTCTTTACATTGCTCTCAGAGCCTGTGCGAGCCATTCAGGTAAATTGGTCTCCGTTACTACCTGGTCACACCAAATTTCCCCCTCAGATTCAGCACCATCCAGTCTGATTCCCCTTCTCTGGGTTCAGTTTGACTCTAAATCTGTTTTGCTATTTTAGAAGAGTCAAACCTAGTCTCCAACAGAGCTTGCCACCCGGAGACTTTCAGGAGACCATGCAGGCTCTGAAAGGAGCTCCCAGTCACAGCAGCTGCCTACTTGGAGCAAAGGAAGGCCCCCAAGATGCCTCCTTTGAAAGCCAGAGCTCAACAGGATGGCTGAGTTCTGGAGTGTGTGTTCAGGATCAATCATTATTATCCTTGTAGTCATGGCTTGATCTGTTCTGAGATGAAGCAGGGAATGCAGGCCTGGGTTAGCATCCTGAGGACACAGGGCCCCTGGCCTTGACGGCACTGGGCCGTGCTCAGGTGAAGCCCACCCCTGTCTGGGAGAGCCTTGGCCTTTCAGTGGGCAGCATGCTCAACTTTACTTGAAGCTCCCAGGTGCCAAACCATTTAGTGCCTTGGCTGTTTATCCCACTGCCTTGGAAGATGGACTTGTCTCATCTCTGAGCCTTTACCTAGCTGCTTCCTCATTTACCTGTGGTGTTGGGACCAAGCCTCCAGTATCTCTGAGTAGGCCACTCCTAGCTTGGAAACAGCTATAAGGGCTGCCCTGCCCCTTGTCAAATGATCACCAATTCTTGGTGGCTTGGCTGGGGACACAGAACAGTGTCTGCTGGGGTCTGTGACACCATGTCTGGAACAAGGAAGGGATAGAAGGCTCTACCCCTCTGTGGCAGCCCAGCATTTAGCCAACTCTGTATCTGAACTTGAGCTTTCTAGGAACAAACAATGGTCTTAGTTTTTTAAGAGCCTCTGGGTCTCTGATTCCATGGAGAGTTAGGAGTAGAATTATTAGACCAGAAACCATGACATTTGCCATCAAGGTACTCTTTGCTGTTCAGGTGGAGGCACAGATGAGCAGAGTGGGGTGATGTGGGTTGTATGTGCATGCAAGTCCCCTGGCTCCAGAGCCATCCAGTGGTGCTCGGTTCTCTCTTCCTGCCCAGGTATTGTGTGTGGACCAAGTGTTTAGGAAACAAGCCCAGAAGCATTATGTCACAGGAAGGCCTGGCCTCACACTCCTTCACACTAATGAGCCGTCTACTGACCCAAGTTTCTTATTCTTGGGCAACCTGGGACCACTGAGCAGAGAGATGGGAGTCTATGTAAGAAGGATGCAAGTGTCCTTTGATTTGGAGCGGACAGAGCAGGTCCTTGCAAAGGCAGTGGGTTAAACAACGGGATGTCTGTGCGACAGGCCAGGGGAGGAGGGCAGAGACAGGGTCTCCAGTTCACCTTGCCGCAGAACTAGCCTAATCATCCCTGCTTCTGGTCTTGGCCACTTGGCCATCATGGGGAAGTTGACTCCCCGCCTTACTTGGACTTGGAGCTGGATACTTGTGGGCACACCCTGGGTGGGTTGCCAGCATTTCATTAGGCCGCTGGCTCGGGCCGGAGGCTTGTGTACACTTCAGAGCAGTCGGGCAGCAGGAGGGCCGGAAGCCTGGTTGGTTTGTATATGATCTCTCTTGCTGCTCTCGTGCACTTCCCTTGATTTAGCAACCTTGACCTGCACTGGCCCCCATGGCTGTTGGAGGGAAGTAGCCTCTTGCAGGGAAATACTTTCCTCTGCCCTGGAATCTCCTATGTGCCTGTTAAAGATTCCAGGGCCAAGAACTGGGCAGGCTGAGGAGCAGCTAGGTAGGTGGGTTATGGGGTTCAGGACTGCTTCTGGAAGGGACCGCCTGTACTTCTGTACCACCGTTGTCCTTTACACTTTGCTCAGGGTGGGGTGGGGGAAGCATTCAAACAAAACAAGGAAGGGAACTGTCTGGCAAAGGCATAAGTGGATGCATCCAGAGCTCAGTCCCCTTTCATCTTTTGTCTCTGGACGTTCTGCTGCCCTCCTCATACTGGGGACTGGCATTCCAGGTCAGCTTGGCTGTGGTCTTAGAGGCAGGGAGTGCCTACCCAGTCCTGCCTCAGGAGCAGGGTGAGTAGCTAAATACAGACTTAGGCTTCCCCCCCCCCCCCCCCCTTTAAGATGCTTGCTCCTCTCCCTTTTCTTTTTACCATCCAACCTTTATTGTTAGTGGTTACAAAGTGACCACATATTATGTACTTTGCTGTAAATAAAGACAAACAAAAAGGATCCGGCTCTCGCCTTCTGTGTGATGCTTGGCCCAGAGCAGCGACCGAATCCTGGCTGTGAAGCCCGAGTGGCTCCAGAAGGGCCATGCTGTGCATATGCGGTATAGATGTCACTGGGCCTGCTGTCATGAAGCCCTCATGATCCTAGGGTGTATGTGGGGCAGACCCCAGGCCTCACCTGGGCTCAGATACCGGTTCAGGTAGTGGACTTGCAGTTCTTGTCAAGTGGGAAGCCCGGGCCAGGGTTTCTGGAAGCCTTTGGTTCTTAGGACATTCTGGCGCTGTGTTCCCCCTATGCTATCCAGTTTACCTGGCCTCTGCCCCATTGCCTTCCTTAGGCTGGTGACCCAGCCCCTTCCTTGCTCAAACAAACCCATTTAAAGTAAACTTTTTTGAGGGAGGTGGGTGGAAGATGAGGAAAGTTTACATTATAACAACACAAAACAGTTGCATGTTGCCCACACGCTGTGAATGGATGTATATGTATGTTCATCCCTGTTTTTCAAAGACCTAGGCCGCCCACCAAAAATAGAAAAATGATTGGCTTTTGTCAGGGTGTGGTGGCTCATGCCTGTAATCCCAGCACTTTGAGAGGCTGGGGAAGGAGGACTGCTTGAGGCCAGGAGTTCGAGACCAGCCTGGGCAAGAGGGTGAAACCCCATCTCTACTAAACAAAAATTAGCTAGGTGTGGTGATGCATGCCTGTAATCCTAGCTACTCGGGAGGCTGAAGCACAAGGATCACTTGAACTCAGGAGGCAGAAATTGCAGTAAGCCGAGATCGCACCACCGCACACCAATGCAACAGAGCAAGACTGTCAAAAAAAAAAAAAAAAAAAAAAATGGCTTTTATGCTCTTTGTGGCGCCCTATCCCCTATCAACTTGCCACCTTTCGTAGCTTCTCATTCATCTCTTCCACCACTGCCTGCCAGGCACCCAATGACTGTCATTGATGGGCAGAGCCATTTTCTTTCTAGCCACTAGTTCCACTCTGACAGGTACAACCCCATCTGTGAATTTAGCAGGTTTTTAACAGGATCTGTCCTCAGAAGGTGGCTATTTTAAGCAACACTCAGGTGCTCCTGCAAGAGGTAATGTAAGCATTGTCAGCTTCTGGCAAGTGAAGACGTTGTGAGTCACAGTAAGTGGCTTGCCTGATGTCACACAGGCAGTGGTCATGCAAGGCGGTGCTTAGCTGTGGTTCAGTTTCCCTCTGCACTGCTCGCAATCTCACCTGTCCCAAGCCGACCACCTCTGGACTTTGATGCTTTGCTTGGGATGCCACTTGGTTCTCACTGTGTGTTTCTGCACCTTTGTTGTAGTTGGAGGGGACTGTGGTGCAGGCCAGTAATGCCCCGGAGTCGATTTTTTATTTTTGTCTCCCTACCCTTATGTCACAACATCCTCTGAGCCATCCTTCAGCTCCATAGCTAGGAGGAGATGCCTGTTTGACTAGTGCTGCTTTAATCAGACCCTTAATTGGGGCAGATTAAAAGAAACCTGTTAGGACCTGCTGAAAGATTTTAAATAAGGGGTGGAGAAGGAGACTTGAGATGTGGGAAAGTGCTTTGAGAGGATGGAACCAGAGATGGAGTTCTGTTATTTGGTGCTGGGGGGGATGTTTAGATTTCTATTTTAAAGCAGACCATAATCAGATCACTTTCTAAACCCAGAATGAAGTAAAGCTACTTGCTAGATTTTGGATTTTGTGTGGGTGTGTGTGTTTGCATGTATATATATACACACACACATACATATGCTTATAATTTGTTCATGAACTAAAATAACAAAATACCAAGTAAAAAATTTGAATTAGAACTAAACCCAAGATATATATTCTCAATTAAATGAATGGAGGTGAGGGGCAGGAGAATATGAAGTTGTGCCTTATACATACTCCCTTTTCATACAGTCATATCCATGCTTAGCATTGCCTTTTCTTACTGAGGATGTGTTTGGACTAGATCCAATGGTGCCTATGACATGGTGCCTAGAATGAAAATGGTGCAGGGTTTAATGCAGTGTTCACTGAATTCTGACTGTTCTGGTCCAGGGAAAACCACCAGGGCCTCTGCCTAAATTGCTCACATGTGATGGTGGAATTCTGTGCTGAAAAGCCCAGGAGTTTTTCACCCAAGATAATTGTAGTTGTGGATGTTCTCAAGATTTCTCTTTATAATGGCATATTCTTTCTCTTCTGTTTCTGAAATTTCCAGCTTGCATTGTAATGTTCACATTCAACGTATCCAGCTCTCGTTACACTTTCATTTTATCCTTAAAACAGTCCTGCGAAATATATAAGGAATGTGGTCATGCTCCAGTTTTACTGAGAAGGCAATGATTTAAACCCAAAGCAACTGCTGGGAAGTAGGACACGCTGTATAGTCAGGTTGTCTGGTGTGTGCCTGCCATCTAATGGTGGGATTCAGATTGCCACAGGAAGGTTGTTTTGGGTTGCTGAACTTGGCATATGCTTGGCTACCATGGTTTGTAAGAGAGTTGTTGGAGTGTCCCTAGAAGTCTTTGTTGTTTTTTTTTTTTTTTTCTGAAAAAAATTGCAGGTCTATGCTGTTCCCCAGGTGGGTCTTGAACTTCTGGGCTCAAGGGATGGATCCTCCTGCCTCAGCCTCCCAAGTAGCTGGGACTATAGGCATGCACCACGGCACCTGGCTTTTGGAAAATCTTAAAGTCTTCACTAGGGGAGATGGAAGCTGACCCTCTTAATTCTCTATTGCTACCATCTGTTGCAGTGGTGCCGCAAGATGGCCATCGTAATCAGTGGGTGAGCTTGTTTAAAAACTTGAATGGGATCCATTCCTGAGAATTCTAGGGAGGGAATGTGTTTTTTAGACAGGGTCTCACTCTTGCCCAGGCTGGAGTGCAGTGGCATGGTCATGGCTCATTGCAACCTCAGATTCCTGGTCTCAAGTGATCCTCCCACCTAAACCTCCTGAGTAGCTGTGACTACAGGTGTGCACCACCATGCCCAACTATTTTTTGATTTTTGTAGAGATGGGGTTTCGCCATGTTGGGGAGGGAATCTTTTATAACAAACTGGACAGGTGAATCGGATGGACAGGCAGGGTTGGAAACGAGGGGCCTTGTGTATTTAACCATATAGACCATTAAAATCTGTGGTGTTCGTTGCGTTGGGGATCCCATTTCTCCCAGAAATGTCCTATGTGTTGCTTAAGGACCTCCCCTGCCTGCATGGAGACTGGAAAGAGGGTTTCGAGGCTGCCCCTAAGCCCATTCAAAGTCAGCACCGTTCTGTAAGGTTGTCAGACCCCAGGAGGCTCTGGGCTGGAATTTTCCTGGGAATGTTCCTTAGGACATCTGCTAGAGCTGGGGTGCTTTTAGAAGTTAGCGAGCCCAGTGGTCTTCAAACATGTTTTGGCTGTGGATCCCTTCAGGAAGTCTTACCTGAAGTTTCAATGTGGAAATCAGAGGGAAGCAAAGCTGTGTGGTTGAAACTGGCAAGGAGGGGTCTGGAGCCTCCCCTTAGCCTCTCCCTTGATCTTGGAAACCATTTAAACCCAGGCTTCTCTTTTCACAGATGATGAAATAGACCCAGAAACAAAGTGACTGGGTCAAGATCCCATCGTTGGGCTGTAGGTCTGCAGTGGATTGGATTAGGACAGAGTTGGCTTGGGAAAGAATACCTAAACTAGACTTCTCAGTGGCCACTGCTAGAGCCCTGCCCCTAGGCTGAACTCAGCTGTTGCAGAGAACATTTTAGTAAAACCAAAGCAGGATATTTTGATCAGACATCAAATGGGTTTTAGAGCTTAGCCTACCCCTGGAGCTCTGTGCCTCGCAGGCTGAGATGCACCCATTTCTGGGCCTTTTGCCATCCCGATGCCCACTTTGGGGTGAGGCCGTGATATGGAAGTTGGGTTCGAGGATGGTGTAAGGAAGGATATTTGTTGCCCATATTATTTAGTAATTTTAAAGGGATCCTACAATTTAATGGTGTGTGTTTCACCATTTCTTCAAAATAGTGAAAGTCAAAAAGTCCTGGCATCAAAACGAAAGGGTCTGATATTGTGTTCTCTGATTCCTCAGCTAAAGGGGCTACCTAGGGGGTCAGACAAACTGAGGGACACTTGGCATCTTTAGCAGGACAGTCTGCATCGTACCTGGAACCCCTTTAGGCCCAGTGTCCGCTTCTACTCAGGATGTTCTGGTACCCTGGCTGATGAAAATACCCCATCTTTGTCAGTTGGGGTTTATATACATACATTTTGTGGGGGAGCGCCAGGAACCCCTCTAGCAGGCTACAGAAGGACCCCTTCTCCGAATGTTTTTACATACATGAAATAACACCCCACAAATATCAAAGGAAATAAATTGCAATGCGGTTACCAAAACATAAAGACAAATCTGGGATGTAGTAAGATATGTGTTGCTTTATTAACATATCAAATAACAAGATCTAGCAGCAGATCTAATATCTACCAAAACTGTGTGGTAGTGATGCACCTGAGTGATATTTTGCAATTCTGTAACAATATGTTATGAAAGTAAGTGATTTCTGTGGTTGACAAGCAAATACAGTCAATATTTCTATGATGCCTACAAATTGCCTTCATAATGGAAGGGCATGATAAATTTCAGTTAGAGACTAGAGAAAAGATAGATGTCATTTTTCAAGTTCATGGATTACCTGAATTCTGCTCAGTGCTTTATCCTCAGATTATGAAGCCCTGTCCAGATCCAATCATCCTGGTCACCTGGAGACTAAGGCAGACCGAAGGTTTTCCTCTTTACCCCGCATGTGGAATGAGCTAAGCCTCAGTCAGTGGTGCTAGGCTTCTTGTGAGATGATTGTACTGGCTCTGGCCTGTAGAAATGAAATGAGCATTCCACATTTAAAATGTTCTTGAAATCACATTTAAAAGAGTAAAAAACAGGACTGGGTGCAGTGGCTCATGCCTGTAATCAGTGCTTTGGGAGGCCAAGGTGGGAGGATGGTTTGAGGCCAGGACTTTGAGACCAGCTTGGGCAACATAGTAAGACTCCTGGCATCGTGGTGCGCACCTATAGTCCTACTCGGGTGGCTCATGTGGGACGATCACTTGAGCCCAAGAGTTTGAGACTGAGGGAGCTTTGATCACACCACTGTACTCCTGCCTGAGTGACAGAGTGAGACCCTGTCACACACACACAAAAACAAAACAAAAAACCCAAAACAGGTGAAATTTATTTTTGCGTTATATTTTATTTATATAAACTATCCAAAATATTATTTTAATATGTAATTAATGTAAAATTATTCATGAGATTTTTACATGCTTTTTTTGGTACGGCGTCTTTGGCGTGTCTATTTTGCATTCACGGCACATCTCAATCTGGACTAACCACATATCAAGGGGCTCAATGGCCACATGGCTAGTGGCCATACCATTGGGCAGCACTGGTCAATATAGTTAGAATGATACCATGTCAGGGCTGGGCAAGGCTGCAGTTGAATCCTATTTTTTTTTACCTAAGGGGAAATTGGGGTTCAGAGAAAGAAGGTGATTTGTCCAAGGTCATGGTTAGCTAGAGAGCAAGGCTTTGGTTAGGCCCTGGTCTAGTGGATGTTCTACCATCACGCTGCCTTTTGGTAAAGGTTATGTTTTTCTAGCCCTGAGTCTGATGGAAGGCCTGAGTCTTTCAGGAGAAGCCCAGGCTTTGGGGGTTCCGCCTCTGAAAGCCCAGTGATGAAAGATGCCACAAAGACAGTTAACCAGAGCTGAGGAGAGGAAAGCCTGGAACATGAAAGGCTTCAGGGGATATAGTAATGGGAGATGGGGTCACCTCATAGCAGGAAGAGTAAATGCTGGTTAAGGAATGGGTGAAGAGAAAGTGAATCTTTCTCAAAGAAATCCAGGGTGGAGAGAAGTAAACAGTAAGTTGTCAAAAAGAAATATGATAAACTGGCAAAATATTTGCAATGATATTGAATAGATGGGAACACTAACATTAAAGTCCCTTTATTCCACAGAGGCCAAGAGGAGATGATTGGAATGAGTGGAAGGTGGAAATGACTGGTAATCAAAGGAAAAGAGGAGGAAATGGCAGAATGCTCTAGTTCTTACCTAAAAACAGATAAGGGAAGACGCCAGGGAATTGTCCTTTTGCTTGCATCTCCATCATCTACCCCGAGACTCCACTCTGACAGCTCGCTTGTCCATGGCACTGTGGGTGTGTATGGCGAGTGGCCTCTTCTGCACTGGCGGCTCCTCGAGAGCCCGGAGCATGTCTGGCTCCTCTTAGCGTCCCCAACACGTGGGATGGCAGGTTCCTGCTGCAGAGGAGGTGCTTGGCAAGCATTTGAAAGACAAATGGGAATAAAGGAGTGAGTGACTGAGGGAGAGCTGTTCTGCAGCCGGGACCGGCACAGGGTCGGGCCCTCGCTCTACTCTCAATGCCCCACTGTTTCCTGGGGACATTTGTAGATTGCTCGCTTCTGTCAGTCCTCTTCATCTGAGAAATGAGAGCGTCACCTCTGCCCTCCTCAATTTAGTGGTTTTGAAGACCATGTGAAATAGTCGGTATAACATGCATTGGAGGCAAAAAAAACTATAACACCAACATATACTGTGTTACTTATTTTCAGTACAAAGTGCAACTGGGCCAAAGTGGTATTAAGAATTGATCGAGTTCAGCCTCGACCAATGTATTTGTAAGGAAAATAAGATGTCCACACACAAAGCCAGAAAGCAGATTAGAGCAGATGAGGACAGCAAAGTGGATTCAGGGAATCAAAGCCTGTGTCAGCCAGGCTTGGGGCAATGTCTGCGAGCTAGCAGGAAGCATGAAGACAATGTTCACTCAAGGCGTCAGCTTGTCATAAGACCTAAGCGCCCCAGTGTCAGAGAAGTAGCCCCACCATACTGAGCATCACTGAGGGAGGCTCTTTCAGTGAGGATTAGGTTCAATGGCACATAATAGAAAAACAAAAGAACCAAAACAACTGGCTTAGGCAAGGTAGAAGTTGACTTTACTCACAGAAGTCTAGGGTTTGGAAGTCCGGAACTAATACGGCGGTTTCATCATATCGTAAGGGACTCAGGCTCCCGTTCCTATCATCAGCGCTTGGTTGATGTTTTCAAAGTCACTTTTTGGTCTGAAAAGGCTGCTGGAGTCACAGTCAGCAGCTCTTCATTCTATACAGAAGGAGGAAGAGATGAGGGGCATGCTTTATTCCTGTTAAGGAAGACTTCCCAGAAACACCACATGACACTTCTGCTTACATCTCTTTGGCCGGAACTTAGTCTAGGTCTACACCTACCTCCTAGGGAGGTTGGGAAATGTGATTCTTTTAGTTGACTGCATTCCTACCCTGAATAAAAGAAGAAATGTGCAAAGATAATATAAGCAAAAAGAAACAGTCAAGCATGACAAGCACTCAGTCAATGACATCTGTTAATATAATTTTATTTTATTTTTACATTTATTATTTTAAAAAACAGCTTTATTGAGGTATAGAGGGCATAAAATAAACTACACATATTTAAAGTGTTTAATTTGATAAATTTGACGTATGTATCCACCTGTGAAACCATCACCATAATCAAGATAATGAACGTATCCATCGCCTCCTAAAGTTTCCGCATGCTCCTTCGTCATCCTCCCTCCTACACCAGGGAACCACTGACCTGCCTTCTTCTCACTAGAGATTACTTTGTGTTCTATAGAATTTTATATAAGTGGAATCATATAGTGTGTACTCATTTTCTTTTTGTTTGGCTTTTTTTTTACTCAGCACAATTTTGTGATTCATCCATGTTGTGTGTATCAACGTTTCTCTCATTGTTTTGGAGGAGGGTTGTTTGTTTTCTTATTGAGTTTTTTTTTTTTTTTTTTTTTTTTTTTCCATTAAGAGAGATGTGGTTTTGCCCTATTGCCCAGGCTGGTTTTGAACTCCTGGCCTCAAGTGATCCTCCTGCCTCAGCTTCCCAAAGTGCTGGGATTACAGATATGAGCCACCATACCTGGACTTCCTTACTGAGTTCTGAGAGTTCTTTATGTATTCTGGATACAAGTCATTTTCAAATTTATACTTTGCAAATATTTTCTCTTATTCTGTGGCTTGTCTTTCTTTTCTTAAATGACATTGTCTTTTAGAAAGCTCTTGTTTTAAATTTTGATGAAGTCTGACTTACCAATTTTGGTTTGGTGCCATAGCTAATAAATCTTTGCTTAATTTAATGTTACTTTTTTTCTTCTGAGATGGAGTCTCGCTCTGTTGCCCAGGCTGGAGTGCAGTGGCGCGATCTTGGCTCACTGCAGCCTCCACTTCCCAGGTTCAAGCGATTCTTCTGCCTCAGCCTCCTGAGTAGCTGGGACTACAGGTGCACGCCACCACACCCGGCTAATAATTTTGTATTTTTAGTAGAGACGGGGTTTCACCATGTTGGTCAGGTGGGTCTTGAACTCCTGACCTCGTGATCTGCTCACCTGGGCCTTCCAAAGTGCTGGGATTACAAGCGTGAACCACCACGCCCAGCCAGTGGTTTTTGCTTGTTTGTTTGTTTGTTTGTTTGTTTTGATGGAATTTCGCTCTGTTGCCCCGGCTAGAGTGCGGTAGCATGATCTCAGGTTACTGCAACCTCCACCTCCTAGGTTCAAGCCATTCTGCTGCCTCAGCCTCCTGAGTAGCTGGGATTACAGGCGCCCACCACCACTACTAATTTTTGTAGTTTTAGTAGAAACAGGTTTCACTATGTTGGCTAGGCTGGTCTTGAACTCCTGACGTCAAGTGATCTGCTTGCCTTTGCCTCCCAAAGTGCTGGGATTACAGGTGTGAGCCACCACTCCTAGCCACAAAAATTTTTCTCTTGTGTTGTCTTCTGAAAGTTTTATAGTTTTAGGTGGTTTTTTTTTTTTTTTTTTTTTGAGTTAATTTTTTTTTTTTTTTCATTCTGTCACCCAGGCTGGAGTACAGTGATGCAATTATGGCTCACTACAGCCTTGATCTCCTGGGTTCAAGTGATTCTCCTGCTTCAGCCTCCTGAGTAGCTGGGATTGCAGCTGTGCAACACAATGCCTGGCTAAGTTTTTGATTTTTTGATACAAGGTCTTACTATGTTGTCTAGGCTGGTCTCAAACTCCTGAGCTAAAGCAATCCTTCTGCCTCAGCTTCCTGAAGTGCTGAGATTACTGGCCTGAAACACTGCTCCTGGTAAGTTAATTTTTTAAGATGGTGTGAGGTAATAGATGGAAGTTCATTTTTTACATGTGATATCCATGTGTTTTAGCACCATAATTGAAGACTGTCCTTTCTCTTTTGAATTGCCTTTGCACCTTTGTGAAAAAGTCATTTGTCCATATATGTGGGTCTGTTTCTGGACTCTGTTCCATTGTTTTGTCTGTCTTGACATCTATACCACACTGTCTTAATTACTGTAGCTTTATAATAAATCTTGAAATCTAGTAGTGTCAGCTCTCCAACTTTATTCTTTGTCAAAATCGTTTTGGCTGTTCTGCGTTCTTTGCAATTCTATATAAATTTTAAAGAATCAGCTTGTCGATTTCTACAAAAAATGCTGGGACTTTAATTGGGATGATGTCGAATTCATAGATCAATTTGGGGACAGCTGACATTTTAACAGTGTTATGTCTTTTGATTTATGAACAAGATATATCTGTCCATTTATTTTAGTCTTTAAAAGTGTCAGCAATGTTTTATTGTTTTCAATGTATAAGTCTTATATGTCTTTTATCAGATGTATCCCTACATAGTTTATATTTTATGATGCTGTTGTAAATAGTGTTTTTTTTAAAAGTCCAACTTACGATTGTTTGTTGCAAGTATATAAAAATACAATTGATTTTTATATATTGGTCTTTTATTCTGCGATCTTGCTAAATTCACTGTTTTTAGAGTGGTGTTAGAAGAGAGCAGAGAGAAAACAGTGGTTCAACCTACCATGTTTAACCAAAAGTTGAGATTTTTATGTTCACTTTTATCCTCTTTTTAGGTGTGAAAATTACACAATATATTTTTCTTACTTTAGTGGCCGTCTTTTAAAATTGACATGTATAGTTGACAAAATCTGAATGTAATCAGTATTTCTCTCCTCTTCCTAAACAACATGAAAGCTTTGAAAGCTTAAACTCTGACCTCTCTGTCTATCTTACATGTTATTGGTGTTAAGTATTATAGTTCCACCTTGCTTTTATATTCCTGACATTAGTTACGATTACGGTTTTATCCTGTCAGTGCTCATTTAGATTTTCCCAGATTATTACTAATGACTTTGTTCACTACGTTATTTTGCATTGTCAATCTTGGTGATGGATTCAGTTTTCTTCATAACACACATTTTCCCATCATTCTTTGGCAGAAGTATTAGTGGGACACTCTTTGTTGGAAAATACCTTTATGTTACCCTCATTCTTGAGTTATAACTTAGCTGTTTCTCTCAACATTTTGAATAGATTGGTCTTCTGTTTTCTGTCTTTTAAAAAGACTTCTCTTTGATGTATTGCAATTTCTTATGATGTGTTGAGATGTGGATTTATTTTTATTTATCCTACTTAGGACTTGTTCTTCCTGAAGGCAAGATCTATGTGTTTCATCTATTCTAGAAATTTTATAGCTATTATCTTTTCTAGTGTTGCCTTCTCACCTTTCTCTCTATTTTCTATCTTTTGATCTGTGGTTCCATGTACATAGGACCTTTTGTTCTTTCCTCTAAATCTCTTATTCTCTTATTTTATTTTTAATCTGTTTTTTGTTTGTTTGTTTAAGACGGGGTCTCACTCTATTGCCCAGGCTGAAATGCAGCAGAGTGATCACGGCTTGCTCTAGCCTCAACCTCCTGGGCTCAAGTGATCCTCCCACCTCAGCCTCCTAAGTAGCTGGGACCACAGGTGTGAGCCACCATGCCCAGTTAATTTTTGTATTTTTTTGTAGAGGTAGGGTTTCACTATGTTGCCCAGGCTGGTCTTGCACTCCTGGACTCAAGTGATTTACCTGTCTTGTCCTTGCAAAGTGATGGGATTATTGGTATGTACCACTGTGCCCTGCCTTATTTTTAATCTTTTTATGTCTCAAGCTACATTGTAGCTAAGCTCCTTAGATCATTTCCAATTTAGTTACTCTCTTCAGCCATGTTTAGTTTGCTGTTTAAAACTTACCAACTTTTTAATTTCAATGACCATATTTTTAGCTTTTAGAAAAACCATTTCATTATAGTCCAAATCAGCTTGTTGATTTTTGTTTTAAATTGCTATTCTTGGCCCTTGTCTAATGTCATTTTCTTGTATGCTCAGCTATGCATTAAGCAGGACTTCATTATTATTATTTTTTGTATTTTATCTAGAACTTCTAGGTATTTTGTAGCAGGAAGGTTTTTTTTTTTTTTTTTTTTTTTTTTTTTGAGACGGAGTCTCGCTCTGTCGCCGGGGCTGGAGCGCAGTGGCCGGATCTCAGCTCACTGCAAGCTCCGCCTCCCGGGTTTACGCCATTCTCCTGCCTCAGCCTCCTGTGTAGCTGGGACTACAGGCGCCCACCACCTCGCCCGGCTAGTTTTTTGTATTTTTTTAGTAGAGACGGGGTTTCACCGTGTTCGCCAGGATGGTCTCGATCTCCTGACCTCGTGATCCGCCCGTCTCGGCCTCCCAAAGTGCTGGGATTACAGGCTTGAGCCACCGCGCCCGGCCAACAGGAAGGTTTTCTGGTTATCTGAACCATGATGATGAAAAAAAAAAGTGTCTCATTGGTTTTTTCAAACTTTCTCCTCCAGAGAAATTCTGCTTTGTTCACAGCGTCAAATGTTCCTTGGAATTCTAAAACTTCCATTGTTCTGTGTATGTGAAGCATGCTGGGATGCCTGGGTGGTGGAGTGTGGTTACTTCACATTAAACTGTGGGCTTCTTTAAGGTCAGGAACTGTGAAATGTGTTTTTCCTGTATCTCACGTGTCCTGGCAGGGTACTTGCCACGTAGTCAGTGCCTGATAAACAGTTGGCTGATTTCCTTATTTAACTTTTGCTTTAGAGCCAGACACCTCGCTAGCTGAGATGCACATGTTTTTTGTTTTGTTTTGTTTTTTGAGATGGAGTCTCGCTCTGTCGCCAGGCTGGAGTGCAGTGGTGCAGTCTCGGCTCACGGCAACCTCCGCCTCCCGGGTGCAAGCGATTCTCGTGCCTCAGCCTCCTGAGCAGCTGGGATTACAGGCATCTGCAACCACGCCCAGCTAATTTTTGTATTTTTAGTAGAAACGGGGTTTCACCATGTAGGCCAGGATGGTCTGGATCTCTTGACCTCGTGATCCACTCGCCTCGGCCTCCCAAAGTCCTGGGATTACAGGCGTGAGACACCGCGGCCGGCCTGAGTTGCACATGTATTTTTAAAGAGTTCCATTGATAACTGAGTTTTTCCGGACCAGAACGTGGACTGTGGCCTAGGCATGGCAGTGCCTCCTGATTGGCTTTGGAAACTCAGGTTCATCTGTAGGCTGTTATTCTTAAAACTGGCCACTAGAGGGTGAGAATGAGCCACAGCACAGCAAAGTCCTGTTTCAACCTTCAGAACAGCTGGAGGACAGTCAATTCAAACACACTAGAGAGCACCTATCATGTGCCAGGTACTGTGCCAAACCCCCCCTGCCTTCCAGGACCTCATAAATGGCCAGTGGCCCCTCACATATAGACACAACTCTTGTACAAGGCAGAATGGAACGTGCACGAAGAGGTACAATCCCAACTCCTAGATCTAGGGGGGTCTCAAGAAGGAGGACTTGTGGGTGTCTCTCCTGTAGAACTCAGATTGGTCAATCTGTGAGAAGGAAGCTTACAGGACCTGCACCATCCACCCTCTCAGTCTCAGTCTCACCCACCTCTTCATACACCTGTTTCATGTGCATATGGCTTTACTGCTGCCTGCTAGAGACCACCCAGGTTTTGCAGTAGACTATTTGCATGACCCTGGACTAACCACTCTCTAATCTTGAATCTCTTTATTTAGGGATGATAATACCAAGTCCTTTCTACTTCATAGGATTGTGTCAGATTTAAGCGAAGTAATGAAGATCAAAGTAATTTTGAAAATTCATCAGTGCCATATATTTATGAAGCTTTAAAATAATTGTTAATATACATTTCCCTAAACTGCCCTCAGAGCTTAGGAAGTTTGGGTCCACCATGGGCATTTACCGAATTAATCAGAATGTAAACTCTTGCAGAAGAGGAGACGCACAGTAAGCCGAGATATACCAGGCAGGTTCGGACAAATGTCAGAGCCAGGAAACAGCAGTGTCATTAAAGTGTGAGCTGAACACTGTGCTCTGACGCTCTCTGGGGAGGTGTCAGCCTGGCATCCAAGAAGGGTGGCCCTGTGGGAGGGTTATGCTCCAGCCTGTGGAGAGAGGCACTTTCCTTTCCCAGGCAGGGACCCTGAGGAAGAGGAGATTAAGAATGGGTGGGGCATGATGCTGCCCTAATCCCTGACATAAGCTCCCAAGAAGAAGAGCCACGGTCACTTTTCAGGACCAATAAAGGAACTGAATGGTAGAGAGAACTTTGCCATCCTCTCTCATGCTTGAGGAAAGGAGACTGACCCCTTCTCAAGCTGGTGGGAGATTTAAAGCGCCTGTTCATGATCCGTGGGATGAGCGGGGAGGAGGAAAGACTGGAAATGTCAGTCACCGTGCTCATCGCCTGCTGCACCGAAGAGCACCCCAGTGAGATCCTCACGGCCGTTTTCTTTCAGAGTCTATTTTAAAAAAGTCTTTATTGATTTGATCAAACTGGTGTTTTTAAAACTTCAGTTAAGGTGAGCTTTCCATGCACACACATTGGTGTGTGTGTGTATGTGTGTGTGTCAGGGGGCTGCTGGGGTGGGAATGGGGACCAAAGAGAGACTATTTTAGAAGAGCATCCCTCTGAGAGGGTTTTAACTTGTTCTCTGCTATTTTGTGTTAGAGATTTATTTGATCATGCAGTCAACAACAGCACCAACAGTACCATCTGGTTTGCTGATAGACATTTTTTTTTTTCTTTCTCAGCTTTTATTTTGGAATTGGGGGTGCATGTGCAGGTTTGTTACAAAGGTATATTGTGTGATGCTGAGGTTTGGGGTATGACTGAATCCATCACCCAGGTAGAGAGCATAGTACCCAATGTGTAGTTTTTCAGCCCCTGTGCCCCTCCCTCCATCCCTCCTCTAATATTCCCCAGTGTCTGTTGTTGCCATTTTTATGTCCATGTATGTGCAATGTTTAGCTCCCACTTATAAGTGAGAACATGTGGTATTTGGTTTTCTGTATCACTTAGGATAATGGCCTCTAGCTGCATCTATGTTGATGCAAAGGACATGATTTTTTTTTTTTTTTTTTTCTGAGACAGAGTCTTGCTCTGCCCCCCAGGCTGGAGTGCAGTGGCGCCATCTCGGCACACTGCAAGCTCCTTCTCCCAGGTTCACACCATTCTCCTGCCTCAGCCTCCTGAATAACTGGGACTATGGGCACCCACCACCATGCCCGGTTAATTTTTTGTATTTTTAGTAGAGACAGGGTTTCACCATGTTAGCCAGGATGGTCTCAATCTCCTGACCTCATGATCCATCTGCCTTGGCCTCCCAAAGTGCTGGGATTAAGGCGTGATCCACTGCACCTGGCCAATTTTGTTCTTTTTTATGGCTGTGTAGTATTCCATGGTGCATATGTACCACATTTTCTTTATCCAGTCCACTGTTGATGGGCACCTGGGTTGATTCCATGTTTTTGCTATTGTAAATAGCACCGCAGTGAACACATGGGTGCATGTGTCCTTTTGGTAGAATGGTTTATTTTCCTTTGGGCATATATCCAGTAATGGGATTGCTGGGTCAAATAGTAGCTCAGCCTAACTTCTTTGAGAAATCTACAAACTGCTCTCTGCAGTGGCTGGACTAATATGCCAGCAGCATGTAAGTGTTCCCTTTTCTCCGCAGCCTTACTAGCATCTGTTATTTTTTGACTTTTTAACAAAAGTCACTCTGACAGACGAGAGATAATATCTCACTGTGGTTTTGATTTGCATTGCTCTGATGATTGGTGGTGTTGTGCATTTTGTCATATGTTTGTTGGCTGCTTGTATGTCTTCTTTTTAGAAGTGTTTGTCCATGTCCTCTCTCCACTTTTAATGAGGTTATTTGCTTTTTGCTTGTTGATTTAAGTTTTGTATAAATTTTGGGTCTTAGACCTTTGTTGGATGCATAGTTTGGGAATATTTTGTTCCATTCTGTAGGTTGTCTGTTTACTTCCTTGATGGTTTCTCTTGCCGTGCAGAAGCTCTTTAGTTTAATTAGGTCCCTCTTGTCAATTTTTGTTTTTGTTGCAGTTGCTTTTGAGGACTTAGTCATAAATTCTTTGCCAAGGCCAATATTGAGAAGGGTATTACCTAGGCTTTCTTCTAGGATTCTTATAGCTGGAGGTCTTAGATTTAAGTCATTGATCCATCTTGAGTTATTTTTTGTATGTTGTGATAGGTAGGGGTCCATTCTTTTACATATGAATAGCCAGTCATCCCAGCACCATTTATTGAATAGGGAGTGTTTTCTCCATCATTTATTTTTGTTGAGTTTGCTAATAGACATTTGATAATACAGAACTTGGATACGACTTTTGGACACACTTAGATGTGGAGATTTTTCTCTTGGTTGCATTCGTGTGTGTGTGAGAATAAGGAGAAAGGACTAATACATGGTCACCTCTGCTGCTGTAGTAGCAAGGAGAATCTGGCAGAGGTAGACTCTGTGTGTGTGTGTGTGTGTGTGTGTGTGTGTGTGTGTGTAAGTGTTGGCCATGACATATTGACACATCCTGTAATGACACTAACCTCCCATGTGCTTGTCATTCTCCAATGTGCTAGGCTTCAAAACTTCACCAGGGGGCGCAATTGTAATTTCTCCCATTCATTTCATTCATCAGCCATTTATCTAGTTAGCCTCTACTGTATGCCTGTCACTGAAATGCATTGTTTTGTTTTAAACCTCATTTGAATCCTGTGAGGTAGATTGAATTACCCCTCTTTCCATAAAGGGAATTGAGCTTTAGGAGAGGTTAAGTAAATGACGTCGTCAGCAATACATGGAGAAGCCGGAATTTGAACCCGTGTTTTTCTGCCTGCAGAATGTAAACCCAATACCCTTACACCCTGCTGCCTCTCCCATGTCATGCTATCTCAAAGATTGAGTTCTGTTCTCCAACCCTCTCCCTCTTGGATATCTTTACAGTACTTGGCTCCCCACTGAGCTAGCCCATGGAAGTCCCTGTTCACCTGACAAGCAGGTGAGCACCTCGGCCCTTAGCCTGGGTTTGTGTTTCCTTATAATATCCCCATTTGAGACCTTGTCATTCACATCTGCATTTTATTTATCATTATTATTTTTGAGATAGAGTTTCACTGTGTTGCCCACGCTAGAGTGCAGTGGTGTGATCTTGGCTCACTGCCACCTCTACCTCCCAAGTTCAAGCAATTCTCCTGCCTCAGCCTCCTGAGTAGCTGGGATTACAGGCACTCTCCACCATGCCCAGCTAATTTTTGTATTTCAGTAGAAACGGGTTAAACCCTGTTGGCCAGGTTGGTCTCAAACTCTTGGCCTTAGGTGATTTGCCTGCCTCAGCTTCCCAAAGTGCTGGGATTACAGATGTGAGCCATCACGCCCAGCTGATATCTGCATTTTAAAGGCACTTTTCCAACTTAGATGTTATGGAAGCATCCACTTTTCATTTTACCTGTCTCTGTGGCTTGTCCTAAGTCTCCCTTAAGGTGGCTGTTCCCTAAACTTAGAGTGACTTTTGAGAGGAGGGATGCTGCCTCTGAGAGGGACAACCCTTTAAGCTATTTCCAATTAGCATTACAGCACCCCAGTCAGGACTGTCTGGCGAGAAGAGCAGAGTCTTGCTGGAGGCCACTTGAGGAAGTTAGAAGTCCATCTTGACCTGAATGATGGGACAGAGGAAAGAGAAGGCTTCCTGAGAGGAGAGTGGTCAGCAAAGGCTGGGACCATGGAATTCTGTATGAAGATTTGGCTAAAATATGGGGTGAAGGCAAGTGGCAGATGGGCTGAGGCTTATGTGACTTAGGGCTTCAAAGGAGCCCAAGTTAATCATTTTCTCAGCACAATTTATGCTTATGTTTTGCTTTTGTTTCGGACCACGAGCCAGGAGTGGGATAGAGGGGTGGGAGTGAGTCTTGAGTCTTATTATCCAGTTGACAAACTGAAGTCTGTTTTTTTTTTTTTTTTGGTAATGACTATAGAGTTTTCTTCACATTTCACAGATTGAAACCCTTTACTTTGAGAATATGGCTAAATCTGCTCAAAGATACTGCCCAGAGCTATTGATTTGCTCTCTCCAAAAGGACATTCTTGTCATTAAATCATATTTTCCTAAAGATGGGATGTAGCAAACCTCGTTGACTGCAGCCTAGTGCATAGCCAGCTCCTTGAGCTCAGGAAGGGCCTCTCCCACACTGGACACAGGTGGCTCCCTCGCTTGTTTCCAGAGGTCCTCTTTAGAGCTAGCACCTGTCTCCCATAAGCCCCCCAAGGAGATTCAAGGAGAACAGCACAGAATGGGATGCAGCTGGGGAAAACAAGCTTGGCAATCCTGCACAGACCGTATCAGACTGCAGCCATCCACCTATTACTGTCTGTACTACAGATCCTGGCCACAGACCTGGATGCAAAGCTAAACTCCAAAAACTAGTCTATGGAGTTAAAAGTCAGGATAGTGCTTACTGCAGGGAGAAGGGAAGGGAAGGGGTTGGGGAGGGGCATGAGAGGAGCTTCAGAATGGTAAGATTCTGTTTCTTGATCTGGGTGGTAGTGACTGGGTGTGTTCTCTTTGTGATACTCTCTCGAGCTGTACACTTAGGATTTGCGATCTTTTCTGTAAAATATTTCAATAAAAGACATTTATTTTTTAAAAATCCAAGTTTCACTGCTTACTAATTGTATAATCTTGGACCAGTCACTTAGGCTGTCTGAGCCTCAGTTTCTTCATCCCACATGATGGGGCTGTGATAATGCCTGCCTCACAGTGTGGTGAGGAACACGTGAGTGAATGCCTACAGGCTCTCAGTGCAGGGCTTGGCACATTGCTCAGTAAACACTAGTTGTGTCTGCTGTAGCTTCTGTTGCTCAGGATGCACTAGACTGCTCCCTGCATGGGTCTACTCTGCTTCCATGCCCTTTCCCATCTCCAGGTCTCTGCTCACACACTGCCCTACCTGATCTTCTCCCCCTGGACCCCCATCACCAAATTGCATTCAGGGCACACACTGAAGACTCTTTTCCTCACCCTGGGTTTATCCTTTGCTTTAGCCTTTGTTTATCCTGTGTCCCCGCAGCCCCTGGTGAACAATCTACTGGACCCTTAATTTATCCCCATCTCTCTCTACCACCAGGCTAGGAGCACAGCCTTCTGTAGTATATAGCTTGGTATTGCAGCAAGCACCTGGCAAGCTCTTGCTCAGGGATATTGATTGAAATGCAGCATCACCGGCTTCTCTGTGGGATATGTGGTGTGGTTCCCTGAATGGGAGGATTTGAGATGCCTCCCCCCAGAGTTGTTCCTTTGTTCCACCATCTTGCGTTAAAGTGCCATGTTGTGTTTTCACTACTGGGAAAATATCATTTGAAAAATACACAGCAAGTGTTAGATGGTGCATCTGGCCTGCCATCTTGACAGGAGAAGGGTGAGGAATCAGGGATGGATCCGTGGCTGGGGCTAGGTCCTGGCTTGGACGTTTGGTAGTGTTTGGTGCATCCAATGTAGAGATCCCAGGCCAGGGTCAGGGAGCTGCTTCCAGAGTGGGTTCAGGTCTTGTTAACTGGATACACTACACCTGGTGCATTCATCCTCCCTTCCTACTTCTGGGCTCTGGGCTTCCTTTTTTTTTTTTTTCTGGGGACAATAACTATCCTGCTGCCTTCACAATACATCCAGAATCCAACCACCTCTCAACATTTCCACTGCTTACCCTTTGGTGCAAACCACCATTATGTGCCAGATGAAATTCTGTAATAGCTTCATAACTGGACTAGGCTCCCTGTTTCCATTATTGCCCTTTGTAGCCTGTTCTCCCCATAACAGCCATAGCCATATTTAAAAAATGTAAATTTGATCAAGTTACTCACTGGTTTGATAATCCCCCAGTTTCTGACACACTGAAGAATAAAACCCAGTGTTTTTTGTGATCAACTAGACTATGTATCACCACTATCCATGCCCCATAACTCCCTACTAACTCTAAGACCTCACCTCCTACCCTTCTCCTTCTTGCTGTTTTTTAGTCGCAATGCCTTACTTGACAGGACTTGGCTGGTACTTGATGACTGCATTGCTTCCTTCTTGGGAACTTTGCATTGGCCGTTCCCTCTGCCTGGAATGTTCTTCCCCTGATAGTCACACTTGCTCACTGTACTGGGTCTCTGCTGGATGTGACACTCACAGCAGCCATCCTTGAATGGTCTATCCCTTAACCCTGATTTAGTTTTTCATTGAATTTATCTGTTTTAGTCTCTATCTGTGTACTTGCCTTTCCTCTATGGATAGTTCTTCTGGGTCTGTCTCTTTGCCAGAATGTAAGCAGGGACTTATGTCATTTCCTACTGCGTCCTGAGGATCTAGAAGATGGTCTAGCACAGCGCAGTGCTCGATAGAAGTTTACTGAGTGGATAAGTGAATGTAGTGAGATAGTGAAGTGAAGAGTATAAGCATGGCCCCTTGGTTGAGATAGTTGCTGTCCCATACCTCTGCCTCCAACCGCAGCAAAGTCACTTGTCTTTTAGCCAGGCCCTGGTATTCCCCAGACTAGTGATGACAGCCTGGAATCAACTAATTGGCTTCAGATCCCAGCTCTGCAGTTTATTGGGTGTGTGGGCTTAGGTAAGTTGCTTCATCTCTTTGAGCCTTAGTGCCCTCTTCTGTAATAAGTAATAGCCACAGCTCTTGTACATGTATATTGGAGATAAAAATGGTATACTCCATGATACCAGGCAGGGCTTGGAGGAGTGATGCCCAGAGGCCCAGCTGTCCTGCATCAGGGTTTGACCTTCTGACTTGCAGGTAGACTTGCTACCTGGATCTGGACTGTGATTTTTGTCAGGGCACCCCTGAACTATTTTCATTCCTGCATGGACACAGACGGTGCCTTACTGCTGGACCTCTTTCTCCAATTGCTGTAGCTACACTCTACAGGCTAGGGCTTTGCAGGGCCAGAAGGCCTGTGATGCCTTCTGCTTTCACATGTGCATTCAGGAGAGACATACCAGGAAGCCCCCTTGGCCCCAAATCTAATCCATGTTCTTCAGTTTGGCTCTATTAATAAGACTGATCTTCCTTCCTTCCTTCCTTCCTTCCTTCCTTCCTTCCTTCCTTCCTTCCTTCCTTCCTTCCTTCCCTCCTTCCCTCCTTCCCTCCTTCCCTCCTTCCCTCCTTCCCTCCTTCCCTCCTTCCCTCCTTCCCTCCTTCCCTCCTTCCCTCCTTCCCTCCTTCCCTCCTTCCTTCCTTCCTTCCTTCCTTCCTTCCTTCCTTCCTTCCTTCCTTCCTTCCTTCCTTCCTTCCTTCCTTCCTTCCTTCCTTCCTTTTGTTTCTTTTCTTTCTTCACGAACTCTCGCTCTGTCGCCCAGGCTGGAGTACAGTGGCGTGATCTCTGTTCACTGCAAACTCCACCTTCTGGGTTCACGCCATTCTCCTGCCTCAGCCTCCCGAGTAGCTGGACTAATTTTTTTTTTTTGTATTTTTGGTAGATTTCACTGTGTTAGCCAGGATGGTCTCTCGGTCTCCTGACCTTGTGATCTGTCCACCTCAGCCTCCCAAAATGCTGGGATTACAGGCGTGAGCCATCACACCCGGCCAAGACTGATTGATTTTAAAAAACGTACTCTGTCTCAATTTAGTCTTTTTATTTTTATTTTTTAAAATCATGTTTCTCCTCTCAGAACTCGGGAGGAGAAGACAGGAGTATTATTTACTGGGCTCCTGAATGCATAATCTTATTCGACCTTCATAACAACTCTGTGAAGTAGGTGGGTATTGGTTGCCTTCCCATTTTTCAGCTGAGTCAACTGAGGCTTAGAGATGACATGTCCTGAATAAGGTCACCCGTACAAGTGGCAGAGCTGGGAGTCACACCTGAATCACCAAGCACCAAACCCAGGGCCTCTCCAATTTTACTACGGGTGTGTAAGGGTGTGGAGGGCTTGATTCGGTCATCACTTAGTTCAGGGGAGGGGGCAGTGGAGGCCTTGATCAGCAGTCAGTCCTGGAGCTGGCAGGGGTGTAGTAGTCAAAGGCACTGGATCTGAGACACGGGAATCCAAGGCCGGCTTGGGGAGGTGTGTGGTGGGGTTGGGGTGGAGGAGAGTGGCACAGTGTCAGGGATGCAGAGAAAGGGCGGGAGGGAGCCCTCCCAGCTGCCCTGAGGGAGAGCTGAGGGAACGCATTAGCCCGAGCCCTTGCTTAATTGGGAGCCCCAGCTGAGGCTAAGCTGCCTCGCCAGAGAGAAGACAGGCAGGGGGCCCTGAAAGCTGTGAGCCCTTCCTGCTGCAGTAGAAAGGAAGCAAGGAGCAGCCTAGGGGGAAAAAGGCTTGAGTAGGAAATAGAAAAATAGCTCTTGGGAAATCAAAAACGTTTCCAGGTCTAGGAAAGGCCACCCTTTTCTCTCAAGCACATCATCCCCATCCCGCTCACCCCCGCCCTGCAACTGTTGCTTCCCAGGGGGGCAACATGAAGGTGGCTGTTAAAATGCAAATGTGACCCGGGAGGGCAGACACATGAAGGCACTATACCAGCTGTTAGCCGGAAACTGGCTTCAGTTGGCCAGCTTAGCTTCAGCGAGCCCCGCTTCCCCAGGCAGGGCTTGGAGAAGTGATGCTGAGGGCCCGCTGTCCTGCATCAGGGTCTGGCCTTCGGACTCGCAGATAGAGTTGACCTGGGTCTGGACTGTGATTCCTGTCAGGGGACACCTGAACAGTTTTCATTCCTGTGTGGGCACAGGCTGCGCCTTGCTGCTGGACCTCTTTCTCCAATTGCTGTAGCTATACTCACAGGCTGGGGCTTTGAGGGGCAAGGAGGGAAAGTGAGGGAGTAGGTTCAGCACAGGTATTAGAGGAGGCCTCACTTGTCTGGGCTTCCTAACCCCAAAGTTTATCAGGAGGCCATCACATGGGGGCAAAGAGCTGGCTTCTCATGGATGATGGGGCATGTGATTTTAGGAAAATCCTGGGTCTTTTGCTAGCTGTGTGACACTTAGGAAAGTCCCTTAAAGCTCTCTTGTCCACAGATTCCTTATTTGCAAAAATCTGCCTAAATAATACCTACCTCTTATGGTTATTGCGACCTTAGCAGCCTATTGTGGCAGGAAACAAATGTTTTCCTCCCCGTATCTGACCTTTTGTCCCCTCAGTTGTTCCCTGGTGCTGCAACTTTCTGCATCCATCATTCCCTGGGGTTAAAAAATAGCCTCCAGAAGACCTATACGAAAAATGTGAATATATGTTTACCGAATCAATGTTTCAGAGGAATGCCACCAGCAAATCAGTCTCGTCTGATCCCAGCCCTGGGGAAGAGTGTGTCACATTTAATCAGACATGGGAGTGGGTCCAGGGAGAAAGTGACAAAGGCGGGGTAATCTCTGAAAAGACCACGAATGCTGGGGGTTCCCTTGGGAGAAGGGGCAACAGGGAGAGGAAGTCCAGGGGACTGGGGTGCTGGAAGAAAGGAGGCAGACTAGGGCAGGCTGGCTCATGGCTGCTGGCCCCCTGACAGAACCCATGATGTGGGGCCTGTAGAGGCTCAGACTGACCTGCCATGTTGACCAGCCAGAGCTCACAGCCATTGTCTAAATGGAGCCTTCACCAGAAAGTCCTCTTTGGCCCTTGGGAGTCCTGAGCCTGGGTCTGGCAGTCTGCTGCAGAGCCAATCACTCGACACCTGTGCCCAGAGAGCTGCTGTGTCCCCTCTGCCCTGCACAGTCCCTGGCACAAATGGGGCCTGCTCCATATATCCACTGATGAATGAGATACATCCTGCCCTCCCCTCTACCAGCTGGGAGTTCTCAGCTGACTGTGGTTCACCAGCTCCCAGTTCCCTGCCCACCCAACAGGATTGGGCATCTGACACCAGCCAGCCTCACCTCCTTTTTTAGTCACACTGAGTAACTTTGTCTTCTGCAATGTACTGCTCAGAGTAATGAAATAGTCATAATAAAACCCTTAATATTTAAAGCTCAGGGAGCTGCGGCCCACACCATATTAAGCAAAAAATAATTCATCCTGAAGAAGGCCTCACTGACTCCATTTCCTCTGCTTTGGGCTGCCTGGCTTGTTGGAGCTTTTCTTTGTGAGTGGATTGGAGGCTGCAGTTGACTGATCTCTTAGGAAGGGGGAGCACTTATTAATTTATCTAAGGTAAATTCAACAAGAAATGTTGAGGTCAGGCCAGGCGTGGTGGCTCACACCTGTAATCCCAGCACTTTGGGAGGCTGAGGCGGATAGATCATCAGAGGTCAAGAGTTCAAGACCAGCCTGACCAACATGGTGAAACCCTGTCTCTACTAAATATACAAAATTAGCCAGGTGTGGTGGCGCATGCCTGTAATCTCAGCAACTTGGGAGGCTGAAGCAGGAGAATCACTTGAACTCAGGAGGTGGAGGTTGCAATGAGCCAAGATTGCACCATTGCCCTCCAGCCTGGACAACAAGAGCGAAACTCCATCTTGAAAAAAAAAAAAGTTGAGGTCCTACCATGAACCAGCAGGGCAGGGATTATGGTCTGTTCTCTTCACTGCAATAGCCCCGGTGCTTAACATGGTGCTGGTCCATAGTTGGGGTCAATAACATAGGCTGCCTCATGCATCAAGCCTCACAGCAACCTGTGAAGTACTTGTATCATTCTCATTTACAGATTGTAAACCAAGGCTTCCAGAGGTGAAGTGACTTCCCCAGCGTCACTCAGAGAAGTGGGCAAGCTGGGAGGTGAGGGTGCGTGTATTCACTCCCTAGGTCGCCTGGATTAATAGGGACAGTTTTTCTGTGCTGTTTCGTGTGAGAAGAATGGAGGGGTTGGGTGAGGAGTCTCATTGTGTGCCATCTCATGGGCCCGCCAACATGTCATCCTAGAAAGACAGCTGTTTTTCTTTGCCTGGTAGCTGTTTCCTTGTACATGGTTCTGACATTTAATGGGTCATTTGTGGGGAACAAAAATGGAGGGCCGGGGGGGCAACAAAACTGGGTGTAAACTGTCCTTCCATTGCTTTGCTTTTAGCCTCAGGAGAAGAAGGGCTGTTAGTTTTATTTAAAAGTGGATCCACCTACACACAGGGCCAGGTGTACCGGGAATGTTCTTTAAGATGGAGTTGATTTCCCCATCGATTTTTGCCTCATCTCAAGATCTAAAGCTGTCACAGGGGAAATACGCCAGTTCCTACCTTGGAACCAACAAGTTCTGGCTGTGTTGGGTGTTTTAGAATGAGGAGTCATGGCCTCCGGTGTGTGGGCAGTGGGAGAGGCAAGGCGTGCTGTAACTGCAAGGATCTGAGTCATGAAGACCAGCGGTTCTCCAAGTGCATCCTGGGAACGTGCTAGCAATGCAAAGGCACAGGCCCCATCCAGACTCACTGATGCAGAAACTCTGGGGAGGGGCCTTGCAATCAGTGCTTTAGCAGATCCTCCAGGTGATTCTGATGCATGCTCAAGTTTGAGAACGACTGATCTAGACTAAGGTTTCTCAGCAGCAGTGCTATTGATATTTTGGACCAGGTAATTCTTTGTTGTGGTGACTGGCCTGTGCATTGTAGGATGTTAGCAGCTTCCCTGGCCTCTACCCACTAGATGCCAGTAGATCTGCCTTCCAGTTGTAACAACCAAAACTGTCTACAGACATTGCCTAATGTCCGCCTGTGGGTCAAAATCGTCCCTGTTTTGAGAACCAAGGATCCAGACCCGTGCTTCTCAAAATACAGTCCGTGGTCCAGTAAGCGTCTGCCTCATCTAGAACTTTGTTAGAAGTGAAGACTCTTGAGGCCCACTGCAAATCTACTGACTCAGAAACTGCATTTTAACAAGGTCCTCAGGTGATTCATATGCAGTTAGAATTGACAAGCGCTGACCTAAACCAACTTCTTCAGTTTACAAGTGAGGAGATGGCTTTCCAGAGGGCAGATCACCTACTCAAGGTCATGTCTCCTGAATCCTGCACATGTAAGTCTTTGCATTCATTTATGGTGGTTATTTGTGAAATTAGGAGAGCTACCCACATGGATCCTGAGGCTAAGATTTGCAGAGGGCTTTGTGGTAGGGGCCAGCGTAGGCAGGAGCCAGAGCTTTTACACACTATGGAAATAGCAATCGCTGTAGTTGCCAATCCTTACAGTAGTTTTGAGGAGAACTGGTCAGTTATTTTGTAGGATGCCCTCAACTGGGATTTATCTGATTTTTTCCTCATGATTAGACTAGGGTATGGGTTTTTGGGAGGAAGACCAGAGGACAAAGTATTGTTTTCATCATATCATAGGTCAATTTTTGTATTTTCCCCAAGTAATTGATTACATTTTCTTGAAAACAAAATGGTCAGGTACCTCAGCACCCAACCACCAGCACAGTAACTTTACTTTGCCTTGTTGAATGCAAAGTAAATCTTATATAATACAGCGCTTTTGAACTGTCCCAGAATTTCCTGCTTAGAGCCTCTCATGGCCAATAAAAACCAGCCAGGCAATATTAGAGCTGAGATTTCATGCAAAGTCCCACCTTTCTTTTATTAATGGGGAGTGATAGGCATAGCCCTTCTCTAATGGGCAGCCAACCGCTCAGCAATTTTCCTTTTATGGCTCCCATTCCTGATCATTGCCCCCACCTAATTAGTCAGGTTGACAACAGGCTCCTGGAGAACAAAAATGCAGCCACTGATTCCAGGATAAAGGCAGTGAGAGGGATGTAAAACCGTAGTAGGAGGGAGGTCTCTGAGTGGTGCATTCTGACCAGGTTACTTTTTTTGTTTGAGATGGAGTTTTGCTCTTGTCACCCATGCTGGAGTGCGATGGCGTGATCTCGGCTCACTGCAACCTCTGCCTACCAGGTTCAAGCAATTCTCCTGCCTCAATCTGCTGAGTAGTGGGATTACAGGCACCTGCCAAACGCCCAGCTAATTTTTGTATTTTTAGCAGAGACGGGGTTTTGCCATGTTGGCCAGGCTGGTCTTAAACTCCTGACCTCAGGTGATCCACCTGCCTCGGCCTAGAATTACAGGTGTGAGCCACCACACCCAGCCTTGACCAGGTTTCTTTAGGTACTTTGGTCAGAATCTTATTCCAGGTGTGGCATTGACTGCTTGGGGAATTCTCTCCATTAGAACAGATTGTTTGACATTATTATGAATTTCCAAACACTCCAACAGCTACTTCTTACAACACCCTCTCACGCATACACTGCAAGACAGACAGACACACACACACACACACACACAGATGTCTCCCCTACTGGCCTGCCAGATTTTGCAAAATTTCCTTTGTTTGAAGAAACGGCATTGAGTTAAGGTAGTAAAAGTCTCTGCTAAAGTGCAAGTGTTGTGTAAACCCAGGGTATACTTTTTCTACTGCTGTTGTAACAAATTACCACAAACTTAGGAACTTAAAATTACACAAATTTATTATCCTACAGTCTAGAGTCAAAAGTCTGAAATGGGTCTTACAGGCTATAATCAAGATGTTTGGCAGGGATGTGTTCCTTCTGGAAGCTCTGGGAAGAATTGAATTTCTTGCCTTTCCTAGCTTCTGGAGGCTGCCTGCCTTCCTTGGCTTCCACCTTCCTCCATCTTCAGGTGCATGACTCTTAATTGTGTGATTCTGCTTCCATCATCACATCTTCCCTTTGACTTTGACGCTTCTACTTCTCTCTTACAAGGACCCTTGTGATTACATTGACCCACACAGTGAATCTGGGATCATCTCCCATCTCAAGATCCTTAACTTATTCAGATCTGCAAAATGCCATTGTAATTTTTTTTTTTTGAGACGGAGTCTCACTCTGTTGCCCAGACTGGAGTGCAGGGGCGCAATCTCCACTCACTGCAAGCTCTGCCTCCCAGGTTCAGGCCATTCTTCTGCCTCAGCCTCTCAAGTAGCTGGGACTACAGGTGCCTGCCACCACATCCAACTAATTTTTTTTGTATTTTTTTCAGTAGAGACAGGGTTTCACCATGTTAGCCAGGATGGTCTCCATCTCCTGACCTCGTGATCCGCCTGCCTTGGCCTCTGAAAGTGCTGGAATTACAGGTGTGAGCCACCATGCCAGCAACATATTTCAACATGTAAGATAACATATTCATAAGTTCTAAGCATTAGGATGTGGATATTTTTTGGGGGAGGCAGGAGCATTATTTGGCCTACCGTACCTAATTCGCTCTTCTGTTAAATGCAGATGATAATAACTATTATTAAGTGCTAAACTGTGAGTACTAAAATAGACGTTACATGTCATTTGTTTGGCACAGGCTCTGGCACACAGTAAGCCCTGAGCACTGGTTGACTAATTAGTGGGGAGAGGGACTGAGCAGGTTGAGAATATGGGAGTTGTCTAGGGCAGGAGAGATACAAGTGGGGTGTTGCTCTGAACAGGTGCTGGGTGATATTGGTGGGAAAGTAAGTGTGCAGAGTTGTGTAAGTTGCACCAAGAGGAGGGAAGAGGGAGAGGCCACTGAAAAGCATTGCTTTCTTAGCTGTTTTGACGGCAACATTTTTTCTCCAGACTCCCTCATCTCTTGATTGAGGATAGCTGGTCTCTAATGTCCCTGAAAATCGCCCCTCCGCCCAATTGTCTTTACTCCGCACCCCTCTGTGGCCCCATTTAAGTCCTGCTCTTCTTCAAGGTCTGGCGCAAACGCTACCTCCTCCAAGAAGTTTTCCCTAGTCATTTAGTAATCACGGTCATTTCTGCTCCTCCATTGCCAATCGTGCCTAATTCTAAGACTGGTGTGCAGTGCCCTAGTCTAGTTTTCCCAATTAGATCATAAAACACTTTGTTGTACTACTATGTTACTTGCAGTGCCATTTCAAAAACTGAACTCCTCTCCACTCCCCTTTGCAATTCCACCGTCAACCTACAAATTCTTTTTCTGCTTAAAGGCTCCTCCTTTTACCATCTCCTAAGCATGAAACTTTGTTGTTGTTGTTGGCAAAAAAACCCATTATTTTCTTTTAAAATAAAATGTACAACCAAAAAAGCTCAGGGCCTGGAGCAGTAGGGAAGATAGGGGTATACAAGGGAGCCCATTTCAGGGGAGGGACCTGGGGATATGATCCCTCCACCCCATACCTTTTAAAAGAGGGGAAGTCTATAAGCCAGAAACTTTAGAAGGGAAGGGAAATACATGCTGTGCTGGTGCTTTTTCTGGAATGGGTCATCCTTTAGGTACAGAACACCACCTCCATCGGTGACATCAGAACCACAGACTGGCAGAGCCCTTGGAAATCACATAACACACCCATTCCCCATTACACACATGGACACACTGAGGCTCAGATAGGGAAGGGTATGCACCCTACGGCACACTCCAAATCAAAGAGGCGAGGTCAGGACTAGACCACCTGAGCAGCTTTGGCAGGGGACTGTGGCCCCAGGCCTGGATATGCACAGTAGATCATGAGATACATCAGCCATGTGAATGATCTTGTGAAGAGAAATGGCTGTGATTGTCAGGGAGCAGCCACTGCCCAGGGGTGCCTGACCTCAGCAAAAGGCGGCTATATAAAGGCCAAAAACTGGATGGTGGTCATGAGCCTCTCGACTCTTTTCAGTACCAAATGGTGGAGGTCTCTGCTAGCTCAGCTTCTTGGGGCCTCTCAGGTAGGGTTGCTGTTGCTTGAGGGCCGGGGATAGGCCAGCAGCACTGGAGTCAGCCTTGGCTTCTGCCCTTCTGTCTCACCCCACCTGTGTCTTCAGTAGGGACGAGAGAGGACGCCGGGTGGGGAAGAAGTAGAGTAGTATCTTGGTTCTGACTTCCCGGCAGTGGGCTGCCTCCTTCCAAGCAGGATTGAAGGGTTCAGAATAGCTTTCCCTCAGGTCAAGAGGGTCTGCTCTTCGCCCCGGAAGTCCCACCAGGCCGCTATGTGGGATCCTATGTTGGTTAGGAGATAGCATACTCCAGGCTGGCAAAGACGGTGCACACCCCAGCCTAGCAATACACGTGCCCAAAGTAGACGGCCAGTGCCCAGAAGGGGACGTGTTGACCATGCAGAGCCACTGTTCCAGCCTGGGACTTGCCTCCGTGTGCTTCTCGGTCAGCCGGAGAACGCGGGTGAGACGCATGAGACCAAGGAGCACAATGAAAGCATTTTCGGGACCGTGAGGTCCTCGGAGGAGATTTGAGCGAGCAAGGGCCAGCACGAGCTCTCCACGCCGCCGAGGCCGAAGTCGAAGGGGTAGAGCGGGAGGTAGCAGGAACACTGGGAGGGGCAGCCGGGTCAGTGGCTGCAGGAGGCTCAGGCCACCGGGCAGACCGGTGGAAACGCCACGCGCAGCGCTGGGGCGCATCCGCGCCCATGGCCCAACTCCGCGAGGGCAGCAGATGGGCACCCAAGCAGTGGCAGCCAGGACGCAGGGGGAACCCGGGCCAGGCTGAGGGGCGGGAACGTCTAAGCATAAAACTTGCCACTTATTTAGCCTGTATTGCTTGTCTCTGATAATCCCGCAGAACAAAGTCTTCATGATTCTTTCTTCTTAGCAAAAACACCAGGTGATTTGCATACTGAGGCGGATTTGGGAAAACACTGACGTAATTAATGGTAGAGCAGCCTTGAGAATCAGGCCTCCATCTAGTGCTACCTTTAAGGAAACACATAACCTTGGGCAAGTGGCCGCCTTCTTCCGTCTGCATTTTTCTTGTGTGTATTACCGCAATTGCTTTTGCAGCAACCTAATAAAATGAGAGTATTGGGCTGGATAGTCAGGAAGGGTCCTTTGAGCTCTTGAGCCTTCCTGTCTGTATGTTAAACTCACTTAGTGTTAAGGCCTCATTCTCAGGCCTGCTTATCGCCCTCTTATCCCTGTTGGAGGTGGGAGAGGACAGAACTGTCTTTCAGACATCTTAAGTTAAGCCCAGGCTCTGTGCAGAGGATGAAATTACTGATTACAGAGCAATTTGTTCAGGAGACCCTGAAGATAATTAGCAAGAGAAGAGTCAGTGCGTCTTGAATGGAGTTCTTCTAGTCCCTTAGGCATTGATCAGTCAATTCCGTGAGCACTACACTAGCTGGTTAGGACTTCGACTTGGGGAACTAAATGCAAGAGCTTCACAGGCACTAAATAAGCACTTGCAAGAAGACAAATTTAGTTTCACTTGGGGGATGCTTGATGCCCAAGAGAAATGACTGCCATGCCATTTAATTCTCTTCTCATTTAACATTCATTCGGGTGAACATTTTTGAACCCCGGGACATAGGAGATACTGTCAGTAGCAAAAGTGACTATGCCACCTTCCCTCCCCTCAGGAAAGTTTCAACACAGTGGAAGAGACAGACCGATCAAAACTGCAATACAAAGCGAAATGTAAAACGGAGTAAGCGAGGCACCCCCAAAGTGCTACGGGATTGAGAAGAAGGTGAGCTCTGAGTTGGTTGGGGTCGTGCTGACTCCAGAAGGATGGCTGGGTGTACGGTCACCACAACGGGATGAGAGGACACTTGAATTGGATGGGATGGCATGAGCAAAATCACAAAAGAGGGACAGTCTGGGGCAAAAGAGAAAGCGGATGACGGTCGATTTGCCTAGATCACAGCACTCTACACACTACAATATAGAATTAGAAAAATATATCAGGTTCAGCTTGTTTGAAACTTGAAAAGATGTTGGGCTTAATTTACTGGCAGTGAGGAGACACTCGGGGTTTCTTTTTGGCACAGGAATAGCATGATGTGCATTATGTATGTAGAGTTGCACATTAACAAAATATTAACAAATGAAAGGAATGCATTCCCATCTGGTTCTTCTGAGATGAAACCAAGAAGCTATACAAAAGAAAAAGAAGGGTTGCAGAGTTTCACGCTCCCCGTAGTTCTGTGAAAAGTAAGAATTGGCAACGCCTAGCTCCATGCCACTGTTCTGGATTCTCCAATGATTCCCTGGGCTGGTGGAATCAGAGAGGTGTGACAAGAAGCTGTTTTCCCCAAACGACTCAGCTGCCAGGTGTTACATGCATCTGGCTTAGGAAAAACAACCACATGGAGATCTGTTTGTTACTCAGAGTTCCCTCTAGGTGGCCAGAAACATTCCCTAAAGTAGTTAAATGAAAGAAAGAGAGAAGGTCAGAAAAAGCATTCACAAATACTGAGCTGCTTAGCTGTGCATGTGGAAGCGTGTTCAGGGGGAGAAAAGCCTAATCCTTCAGGTCCCTATCTGTTGAGGGTCTGGTGAAGATTCTGGGAAGTGGGAGTAAGTAACATTCACATTGATTAAGATAAAAATAAGACAATCACAAAACCAAACATGTTTGCTAATAAGTAGTCCTTGGTATTGTGGATGTGCTTGCTGCAATTCCCTCTGTGTATTGCTTGTCGTAAGAGAAAAATGATGGAAGGACACAGAAAGACTGAAGAGAGGTATGCTTAAAATTGGGCAGCAGAAGCTGGGCGCGGTAACACCTGTAATCCCAGCACTTTGGGAGGCTGAGGCGGGCAGATCACGAGGTCAGGAGATCGAGACCATCCTGGCTAACACGGTGAAATCCCGTCTCTACTAAAAAAAAAACCAAAATATTATCCGGGTGTGGTGGCAGGCACCTGCAGTCCCAACTACTCAGGAGGCTGAGGCAGGAGAATGGCTTGAACCCGGGAGGCGGAGCTTGCAGTGAGCCGAGATGGTGCCACTGCACTCCAGCCTGGGCGACAGAGCAAGACTCTGTCTCAGGAAAAAAAAAAAAAAAAAAAAAAAAAAAAAAAAAATGGGCAGGAGAAATACCAGCACCCATCCACTGAGTCTTGGTGGGCTCTCTGAAATGCCTCATCATTTCTGGATGCTCCAGAACTGGCTGACACAAGCTGCCCTGATGGACACAGGCATATGAGGTGCCTGGAGGCTTCAGAGACACTTATGAAATGTCATTCTAGAGCTGGTTAACTCTAAAGATGACAGGGAGTGTAAGTTAAAATTGCTCAAATCAATAGCCAGGCACAGCGAAACATGCCTATAGTCCTAGCTACTCAGGAGGAGACTTAAGTCCAGAAATTCAAGACCAGTCTGGGCAACATAGCAAGACTAGTCTCTTAAAAAAGGCTACTTAAATCACAAGGAGAGCCAGAGTTCATTTAAACTAGTGATTTTAAAAACTTTGATAAGGGCAAATGATTGTTACCAGAATTACGTGGGGCATTTATAAAACTTTTCACTACAGAAGAATTGAAACACATACAGAATAAACAAGAGTGATGTCACTGAAAATGACTAAGTAGGGAACTTAGAAAATCTGTTTCCATTAAAGCAGTGATTTAACTGGCAAAAACTGTCAGAATCAAATTTTTCAGAACTCTGGAATCTAATTTTAAAAAGTTACAACAAGCAGGCGAATGCTGGTTGAATGAATGAAGAAAGAAGCTGCTGAATTTTGGGAAGAGAGCACTGGGTTGTTTTAACTTACTCACCAAGCCCTACTCCGTTCTGTAGCAGCTGTGAAGACAGTGATCTATATTCCTGGAAAAGGTTGCTGGTACTAGCAGGAGCAGTGCTCTTCTTATTTTCAAAGAATTGTGGTTATGTGTTTTAAGCTGCCTGGCGGCTCCCTGAAAGATAGGCTCAGGGCTTCCCTTTGTTTCTCTTGACTTGGATCTTTCTCAGGGCTGAAGTGGCTCATTGAAAGCATTTAAAAGCTGCAGCCACCTGTGGCAGGGGATAAAAGTCAGGGGGAGCAGTAGATGGGAAATCCTGGGAAGGAAGAGGCAGCTAGGGAAGGAGATACTTGGGGGAGTAAGGGCTTTGAAAAGCTCCTGTGCATACTGAGGAATCTAGAAGGCCACCATGTGCTCAGGGCTGGACACATGCCCAAGGAAGACCTGAGGAGACCCCATGCTTTCACTTCTGGCTGACCTGTAGGTTCCCTGAAAGCAGGAAGTGAAGGCTAAGGCAGAATCAATCGTAAATGGCCTGTGTTTGAAGAAGTGCCCCATCACAGAACCAATATACAAAGACCGGGAGGATAGTTTTTCATTTTTCCTTTTTCTTTGGCTCCAGGTGTTTAAGGACACCTCTGTCATCTCACTAGCTGACCACTGAACTAACAGAATAGAGACTTCAGTGGCCATGCATGACAAAGCATACAGTCTTTACACACACACTGAACAATAAACACAATGGTATATGAATCCATCATCCTGCTCCCACAATTATCAACATTTGGCCAATTCTTGTTTCATGTATCCTGTGACTCCACTTGATTTTATTGTTATCTTTTTACAGTTTCTTTAAAGGTAATATTTGTATACATTGAAGATAAATAATACCTTTTAATAAATGAATACAAAATGTATTTATATATATTTTAAGTAGTCAGTTTTGACAAATGAATATGTATGCTTCTATAATCCCCATTTCTACCAGGATATAGAACTTTTCCTTCTTCTTGGAAAGTTTCCTCATGACCTTTCCAGTAACTCCCCTAGGATTTATTATTTTTCATACTGCCTATGTTCCAATCCCTTGCTTGCCTTATTGGCCCTCCCTCCTGAGACTGTCAATCACTGCCTTAGGGAGCCACTGTTATTCGTGGGAACATGGGAGGCCTCTTATGCATCTGCCTGGCCAATCCACTGTTCCATGTAACAAGTAGAGCAAATACTCATGAAAGCTTTGGGGGAAAGGCCAGAGGTGAGTAGTACCCCTAACAGATGTGGAGGTTCCTAGATGATGTCATTGTAGAGTGTGGCTGCTGATGGTGGTGGGAACAGCAACAGTAGCAGCAGCAAGAGGCTTCTGAACGAGGAACCCTCCATGGAATGTTTGGCAGGAGCTTTCAGAATGGTTTGATTCCTCAAGACTCTGCACATGCCAGTCCCTTGTCCTGTATCACCGGATATTATCAGGTTGCTTCTTACACATTCTTTTAGAAATCTCAGCTAGACTCCTGATTAGACCAGATACCCTCCTTTTTGTTCCCACTTTGCATTTCTATTATGATGCCATGTCATATTAAAACTGTGAGCATGTTGGTGCCCTGGAATAGATGTAAACTTTTTGAAGTCAGAACTGGGGGCTTATGTATCTGTGGATTTTCAGCCTCTAGACTGCTTATATGTAGTAAGCACAGAATATGTGTTTTGAAAATAGATTTCGGTTACAAATGAGGCCTTTCACCTTACACCTCAGAGCACCGGCCATTTTGTGGACTAACACTTTTCCCTATCTATTGGAGAGTTGTGTTGTAAGAGCATGTCATTTACCACAAGGGGAGCTTGACCTGACTATGGGTCTGAATTAGTTTTGATGAGGTTTGGGATGTGTGTGCCAAAAATAGCTATTTTTTTTTTTTTTACAAGAATAACCACTTATTAAAGTAGATACAGAACACTTGTTTGGCCAAATTTTAATACTGCTTTACATGTTTTCTCTTTGTGAAACGATTCTTATTACATTTATAACCAAAAATGTCAACTGATAACGGATTTAATTTTCAATGTCAAGCACACAGTTGATAATCTTGAGGGGAAAATACATCAAAGGCATATATATAATTATAGAAGTTCTTATTGTACATGTAGCATGAAAGATATATTTTATTACTTTTTTACATATTCTAGAAGACATTCCAATGAAGGTAAATAAATTGAAACTGTTCTGGTGCTTTCAGGTCCTTCACTTTCTTTTTTGTGATAAGAAAATCCAAAATTAATTAATGCTGAATTTCTCATCGTACATTTATCTAAAAACAGTAAAAAAAAAAAAAAACAAAAAAACTTGGAAGACTGTAGATTTGTTAATTTAGTCGTGTTATAGTGGCTCATCATTAATTGACTGCTGGGGATACCTGCTAGAGAAGGGAAAAAAATTGGAGAAAATTCCTCTAGTTATTTAAATCTGGTAAAGAAATAAAAGAAATACAAAGATAGTTGCAAAGCCACATGATGCTAAAAATAGCTAATTCTGAAGCCTGATGCTTAGTCACTTTTATACCTTCTGCAAAGTGCCAAGCATGTCAGAAGCACCACCAAGGCCAGCACTGCCCCATCCAAGGCCAACTGGGCTCATGGTGCTCTACCCTGAAGGAGACCTCATGGTTTCCCCATCTTCTCCCCCACATAAACCATCATCCCTGGGGAATGTGTCTGTGTAAGCCCCAGCTTGGGGCATGCTTCTGCTCATCAGTGAGGAGCCTGGTCCTTCAGGCTGATAAAGGATCTCATTGCATTTATCAAAGAGTGACCTTTGTTCACCTTCCATTCTGATTCCTTTTGAAAAGTTCCTGGCTTCCTCTTCCAGCCTGTAGCAGGGAGCTGGCTGCCAGGCAATGTCTGAGTAGGCTTGAGGAGACTGGCCGAGCAGGGTAAATAGAAGGTTGTGGGGAAGTTATTTTTGGTCATTTATGGTTGAGAGGTGTCTTAGCCTGAATTTCTTAGGAAACAGAACCTGAAGCAAAGCTCATGAGCTCATGCTCTATAGAGGTGCAGGAGTACGATTCCAGGGAAGTGAGAGTGAGGGAAGAGGGGAAATGAGATGGGAATGAGAAAAAGCAAATACAAAGAGTTGTGTTACCAAACTGGCTACAGTTTAACCAAGAAGCCCAGCTATTGCTCCATCAAATGGTGGGTCTCGGGAGAGGCTGAACAGAAACACTGTGTTTGGGAGCAGTCTGTTGGGAGGAGGGGAGAACTGATCCACTGTCTCCTCCCTATCTTCCCACTCTGATCAGCCAAGGTTCTTCCCCATGGGGCCTTAGCCCCTTCGTATTTCTAGGTTGTGTTACGTGGACCCTCTGGGCAGCCGCTGGGGAAGGCAGAACTCATAAGGTAGACCATGGTGAGCTAGTGGCACACCCTTCCTGCCTGCCTGTAGCAGAAGCCTCAGGGGCCCTCCAGTGTGTGTGCCTAGGAGATTGGGGCGGGGGGTGTTCCATGGATCCTGCAGTGTGGGGAATGGGATGCACAAAGTCTGACATGTGAGGTGTGAGGTGACCGACCACGTTGTGTCTTGAGTGACATGGGAGACTGGAAGCAGCTGCAGGAGCAAGCCCAGCAGAAAGCCCAGCAGACTGTGCAGGTGAAGAACTACAATGATATGGCCTCTGCTATGACGATAATATGGAAGCTCCATGAATCTTTATATAACCAACCAAATCCTCCTCTCTGTGGCCTAAAAGAATGTGGTAGTGCCAGGCAAGCCTTCTGGAAGATCACCAGTAACACCGACCAGGAATAAGTGGCTAAAGTCATCTCAGGACACATACAAACTAGATCCTTTATAAGAAGTATGAGCATAGGGAGTGTGGTGGTTAGCAGAAGACAGAAGGAAGGGGGAACCTGTGCACAGTGGCGTATGCCTGTAATCCCAGCACTTTGGAAGGCCTAGGTGGGAAGATTAGTTGAGGTCAGGAGTTTGAGGCTACAGTGAGCTATGATTCACCACTGCTCTCCAGCCTGGGTGACAGAGCCAGACCCTGTCTCTAAAAATGAATGAATGAATGAATAAAAAAGCAAATAAATAAATGAATAGAGACACACACACACACACACACACACAAAGTGGGGTCTGGCTCCTTCAGAGAGCAAAGGATGCTATTGTGTTTGTACTCTGCCACTTACATATATTTTGTGAGCTCCCACAAGTCTGGCACCATTTTCAGGTCGTGGCACTGAGTGCAGCATCTGGCATACACTAGAAACTGTGCAAATGAAATGGGCAAGAGACAAAATGAGTCTACCTAGGAAAAAGCCCTCCACAGTATCTAAGCAGGGTAAATGACCCCGGTGCAGATGGAGACCAGCCTTGCTTTCCAGAGCCATGAAGGGAAGGCTCATCCCAGTGCTGGTGGCTGCCTGTGCGAAGTTGTGATTTAGAGAATTTTATAGCCCTGTTTTCAGATGTTCACTCACTGTTTACTGCTCTGCTGCTAATAAACATCTTGTCATAATGATAAACGGGGCAACTCGAGGGGGACGTGGGAGCCATGTTTAAAGAGCCTTGTGTTCTGCAGAATACCAACCCTGCCTGTGGATCAGAGAGCCCCACATTTATTTTTAAAAATCTATCTTTATTGTTGATGTGACTGAAATCCAAGAGAGGCAAACCCTGTAACTTTGTTGGAAACCTCCAAAGGGAGGGGCCCCAGGGGCTGCAGGGAGCTGTCCAGGGTTCTGTGGCTGGGGAGAGAATGGCACAGCGGCCTCTGGACACTGTGGGGCATTCTTCCAGAGTTTGTGGTAAGCGTTGGTTATCAGGAAACAGGAAGCCTCCTTGGGGACAGATTTCCCAAGGTTCCCAAACTGAGATGCCACACTCCTCAGTGCCCAGGTATGTGGTCAGAATATGAGTTAAGACAACTGGGGAAAGCCTGGCCCTCATGGTGCAGTAAAAGATGCTTCAGGCAATGATAAAGATTTCCCCTAGTACCAATGCTTTTGTGTTGCAGAGATGGTGCCACATGCCACCACCCTGTGGGTTCAGTCTTCTGTTGACACCCTCTTAGCCCTTCTTCAGGTTCCCCTCCTTCTCCTTCCTCCTCTCTTTTCCTCCCCTCCTCATGTCCTTCCCATCCTTCTCCTTTCCTTTCTACCACACCCTCGCTTCACACCCGCTGCACAGTGGAAGGCTGAGATGGGACAAGGGCCAGGATACAGAGGCCACTTGCAGGTGGGCATTGTGTTGTTTATGATAGGAGGAAAGAAAGCATCCACAGGAAAGTGAAAAGCTTCAAAGTGACTGGCTGTTGGGAAGAGGCCAGTTTGGGCTTGCCAACTTTGAATTCAGGCAGCTGGTGAACTGCCTGTTGCCCATGACATTGGCATTTCGAGTAATGAGGAAAATGTAGAGAGATGTCAGTCCACTTTATATTAGAGAGGCAATAGGCCTCAATTCTTTGAATTGAGGGTTTCATTTGAAAATGAGAAGAGATACGTTTTATTCTGATACTCACATCCAAGATGAAAAGAGAAAGCTATATGTTCTCAGCAGGAACTCGGTGCTTCAGGTGGCAGAATTCTTTGGTTCAGGAAACCTCTCGGCATCCCTGTGTGTAGGGTTAAGTCTTGTCTGAGTCCAGAGAGACAGTCAGCTTGTACAGTCATAACTCAGGGGCCTGGGTTCTTTCTTCAAGTCTCACGCAGCAACACGTAGCTCCTGGGCAGGGTCAGCACACTTCTAGAGGCAGAGGCCAATGTTCTAGCTATCTTCTAGCACTACAATGATGTGGCTGTGCTGTGCAGGTGAAGAACTACAATGATGTGGCAAAAACTTGGAGACAAGAGAAACTATCTTCTAGCACTACAAACACAGTTCAACTAATAGTAGACTCAGCTGGGTTAAAAAACATATTTTTTTGGATACTTAAATATTCCTGGGAAGGACTAAGACTCACACTGAAATGCAGAGTTCCTTGGCATTTTTTATGCAGAGAAGCTGAGACTCTGGGGCCTCCTTCCAGTTGGAATGGCACAGGGGATGCAGGGAAGGAGGCAGCTGCTTTCCTCTGGCACCAAGACTTTTGAGATGCTGGCAAGCTCTAGGTCCTACCTTGATCCCAGAGGCAGGCTGAAATTTCCATAGCTCTGGAGCTACCGGAAAGAAGAATTGCTGGCAACCTCTGGCTTTACCTTTTAATGTTTTGGCAACATGGTGTAAGAACACAGGCTTTTATGTTCAAATCTCAGCTTCCCTACTTCATAGGTAGGAAAGTGACTCATCTTTGTCTATCAAATAAGAAGAAGGTGTGACACCCTAATGTGTCATGGAATTCAGTGAAGTAGCATATTGTAAACAGCAGGGACACAGTAGCCCCATGTCCAGTTTAGATTCTCAGCAGAGAAATAAATCAAACCCTCTATCAATAATGATAATTTTCTTCTCTCCAAACTGATGCTTCTTATTTATGTCTTACATCTTATTGAATTGTCTAGAATTTTATAAACAAAATAATAAACCACGATAGAAATAATGGGGATCTTTGTTTGGGGCCTCTTGTATTTTACAGCTAAAAATAAAGTCAGTTGGAAAGAGAATCTCTTCATCATATTGAGAAATGACTCATCTATTCTAGCATTTAAAAATGTTTATTTAGAATGCATTTGAATCTTATTAAATGCTCTATTGAAATAATCATATGCCTTTTTTGTTTTTGTTTTTTTTTTTTTAGACAGAGTCTCGTTCTGTCACTCAGCTGGAGTGCAGTGGTGCAATCTTGGCTCACTGCAACCTCTGCCCCCTGGGTTCGAGGTTCTGATGCCTCAGCCTCCCAAGTAGCTGGGATTATAGGCATGCACCACCATGCCCAGCTAATTTTTCTATTTTTCTTAGAGACAGGATTTTACCATGTTGGCCAAGCTGGTCTCAAATGCCTGACCTCAAGTGATCTGCCCACCTCAGCCTCCCAAAGTGCTGGGATTACAGGCATGAGCCACTGTGCCCGGCCAGTCATATACTTTTGTCATACACAGTTATATGCTGCAAAATGATGTTTCAGTCAAGGGCAGACCACATATACTATAGTGGTCTCATAAGATTATAATATTTTAGCAGTCCTTTTTCTGTGTTTAGATAGGTTTAGGTATACAAGTACCTACCATTGTGTTACAGTTGCCTACAGTATTCAGTATAGTAATATGCTGTACAGGTTTGTAGCCTGGGAACATCAGGCTCTACAATATACCCAAGGTGTGTAGTAGGCTTTACCATCTAAGTTTGTGTAAGCACATTCTATGATGATTGCATAATGACAAAATCGCCTAATGATACATTTCTTTTTTGTTTGTTTGAGATGGATTCTCACTCTGTTGCCTAGGCTGGAGATTAAAGACATGATCTGAGCTCACTGCAATCTCCGCCTCCTGGGTTCAAGTGATTCTCCCACCTCAGCCTCCCAAGTAGCAGGGACTAAAGGTGCACATCACCATACCTAGCTAATTTTTGTATTTTTAGTAGAGACGGGGTTTTGCCATGTTGGCCAGGTTGGTCTTGAACTCCTGACCTCAAGTGATCTGCCCACCTCAGCCTCCCAAGGTGCATTACACGTATGAGCCACCACGCTTGCCCCCTAACGATATATTTCTCAGAACGTATTCCTGTCATTAAGTGATATGTGACTGATAAGTGGTGATAAGGTATATTCACAGATTTCTTAGTGTTGGACTAGCCTTATATTTATGGGATAAACTTTGCTGTATCACAGGAGATTATTTTTTTAATGTACCGAACCCATTCGTAATATTTCAACTTGTTCTTCTGTCTCTACTCTTTTAGTCCAAACTCTACACAGCGGCCAGACTTATTTCTAAAGTGTAAATCAGATCAAGTCACTCCCTTGCCTAAACACCTTCAATGATTTACCATTGTAATGGGAATAAAAGAACTTCCTATCATAGCCTGTAAGATCTTTTATTCTCTGACTCCCACCCAACTCTCTTTCCACACTCCCCCTGGTTCCATCCAATGGCACTGGCTTTAAGCATGCCAGCCTTACTCTGTCACAGAGCAATGTTCTTCTCCAAGACTTTTTCTGGACTATTACTTTCTCATTATTTGTAACCCAACTCAAACGCTGCCCTCTTAGAGAGGCTTTTCCTGAGCTTTCTAGTTAGGCAGCTTTGTAATACCTTTTGATTGTATTATCCTATCTTATTTTCTTAGAATTTTCCCATACCTGAGCTTATATTACTTTGTTTATGCCCTAATTGTCTGTCTCCTCCCACTAGGATGTATGTGCCTTGAGAGCATGGATTTCTGGTCTGTCGGGCTCATTGCTCCTCAGAAATTCTGCCTAGTGAATGATGGGTGCTTAATAAATATATTTACAATAAGAATGACCTATTATATTCCCTTTTAATTTTTGGTCCTTTGTCTGGTTTTCCAAGAACTTCAAAGCCTTAATTGGATACCTTCTTATCCTTTTCTGTGCCTGGGATCAGCTTACATGACACAGGACCCTCAGAGTGGAAATGGGACCTTATGGATTAGTTTCCTGACTTGTTCAGTGCAGGAAGCCTTCTGTCCCATCCTGGCAGATGACTCTCCAGTCTCTGAAGATTTTTCTTGTTTTTTTTGAGATGAGGTTTTGCTCTTGTTGCCCAGGCTGGAGTGCAATGGTGTGATCTTGGCTCACTGCAACCTCCACCTCCTGTGTTCAAGCAGTTCTCCTGCCTCAGCCTCCTGAGTAGCTGGGATTACAGGCTACCACCACCACGCCTGGCATAATTTTTTGTATGTTTTTAGTAGAGATGGGATTTCACCATGTTGGCCAGGCTGGTCTCAAACTCCTGACCTCGGGTGATCCACCTGTCTCGGCCTCCCAAAGTGCTGGGATCACCCAGCATCTGAAGATTTTTCTAGGAGCTGGTATGTGTATGGAATTGCTCTCCTTCCAGTTTTAGCCCTAAGATCTTCTCTTTACTTTTCTGGGGGAAAATCATTGCAATGGGAGACCTGATGACTTTTCGAGACCAAGGGTATGAAGACATAAAGAGAGCCATAGGGAGATGTCTAATTGGAGTGATCTCTTGTCCACCATAAACGTCTCTGGGCCGTGAAAGGAAGCCCTGGAGGTAGCCAACCTCCCCAAGACCGAATGAAGTCCCTATAGTGTGCCCTTTGTTTAGTTCGGAGATTCTTGTTCTAAAAATTCTTGTTCTAAAAATATATACTGAACTTCCCTTTTCTTTTCTGCACTTATTAAGTCTTTCTTTCTTTCTCTCAAAAACATTTTGCTATGTATCCATGGCCTTTGAGGTCCTGGGGACAATAGAAAGGAAGTAAACAACAACAATAAAAATGATCTAGGTGACTACCCACCTCTGCAAAGGAATTTCCCATTTGGTGGCATAATTCTTACTGATGTCTCTGCTTTGTTTTTCCTCTTGATTTTGAGCCCCTGGATGAGGGCTGGTGGCTTATTGTCTTTGAATGTCACTGTCTATCAGAGAGCAGGGACTGGATTCATATTGGTTAAAGGACCCCTGTTTTGGATCACCAGTGACATCAAGGGTATGTGTGTGGCACACCAGGAGAAATCATAGGCTCCTGAGTCATTTGAACTAAGGTTTGAACCTTGAAGCTGTTATCTACTGCCTGAGTGATCTTGGGTGTGTTGCTTTTATATTTTCTAAGCTTTAGGGCTTTTTTTCATGCAAAATGGAGATCATAAAACCTATATCTTATAGGCTTGTAGGGAGGATTAACCAAAAAATGGTTTGTAAAGTGCCTGCACTTAGTAGGTGCCCCGTGACCCATAGTCACTAATATTAATCTTCCATGTTCTCCCAAGACCTCCAAGCAGGGCTCAGTTTATTTATCCTGTTAATTATCATCAGCAAGGAGGCCTCCCAACCTCCTCATTGGGCGTAATTACCCAAGTGAAGTCATCCACAGGGAGTGGAGCTGCCATCTGCTCTAAGGCCTCCCAGGCTGGGCCTCCCCTCCCACTTCTGGAGCCCAGGAACAGATGTGGGAGGCTGAGCAGGCAAGACTTCCGTTGCTGTGGTTAGCAGCTGAATTTCTGGAATCTCCGCTAACAGCTCAAATCAGAAAGCTAGAGCAGCTGTACATTTCCCTGGAGCCTGCCAGGGCTTTATACATGTGTGTAGGAAGCCCCTTTTCTTCTTCCTCCCCTCCTCACCAACTTTTTTTTTTCTTTAATTACTGAAATTTTATGTCAATGGTGATGATATAGGAAAGTGCAGAGGGAGAGGGTGACAGTGAGGGTGCAGCAGGTTGGGACCCAGCAAAATGATCTTTGGGGTCTAATACCCTTTGTCTCCAGGAGATCCATGGTGTAGAAGGAGCAGCAGTAAACAGGGAATCAGGAGGTCTGGAGTTGGGAACCAGCATTTTTGTTAATGCATCTGGGGCTGCGGCAAGTCACTTCACATATCTTGGGCTCTGCATTCTCATACATGTGATAAGGACTGGACCTAGATGAGTTCCAAGATCTTTTCTGTAAAGATCCAAGTTCTCTTTCTGTATTTCTGGGTCTCTTTCTGTAAAGGTCCATGTTCTCTTTCTGTATTTCTGGGTCTCTTCCTACATTATGCCAACAATGGGACAGTGTCCCTGAGCCTATGCTCCATTTCCTGGATTGGCCTCTGGTTACTGAATCTTCTATGATGTGTTAGATGATGGAAGTTGTCACATAAACTTATTTTCATTGTCCTAAGGGCCTTTCTTGGACAGATATAGTATTTTCAAACATACAAGATAGGTTTTCTAACATTGGAAATTCAAACAGTGTACAGAGCGTTGGGGGAGACTATGTATGTGTGACAGGTCGAGCCAGGGCTGGAGGGGCGTGGTGAGAAGAGCGAAGCCCTGCCAGCCAACCCTTAGATCTTCTACGGCCATTATGTTCAGACATACGTGTTACCATGTGTGGCCTGACTGACGCTTTGTTCTAACACAATGGCTGTCACTCATTGAATACCTGTTGTGTATCAGGCATTGCTCCGGCTAGTCTCTAATCCTCATAGGAACCCTGCAAGGAGGGAGTTACAGTATTTATCACTTACAGCTTCAGATATTCTCAAGTACCCCAGAGGTCCATGTGTGGTGCAGCAACCTGCAATGTTGAGTTTGCTCCATTTGCTGAGAGGCTGGGTGCAGAGGGAAATTACCTGCCTGGTGAGGGAGGCTTGCTCACTGCTCAATGCCTGCACCTCGACCCCTCAGAACTCATGACTCTTGAAATAATAGTTTAGTTCTTTGGTGGAAAATGGCCTCTGAAAAAAAGCCAGTTACTAGTGTTGAGGATGTAGATGAAAAGAAAATAATGAAGGCCAAGAAGGTGGACCAGAAAATAGAAATTTGAGATAAAAACTGGAAGGTCAGATTTAGCAGTGGCTCAGATTCATAATGCAACTGAGAGAGCTCACCACCTTTTCTATATAGAAATGAGACAAAGTGATTCAAAGGCGCTGTAAGGAACGTTCCAGCCTGTGCAAATGATAACCTTTGACTACCATGTGGAAGGCACTCAAAATGCAGGTTACATGAAGGGTGGGTTACAGAGGTCAATGAGCCCCAAAGCCCTGTTCTCAAGGAGTTTATGTCTAGCAGAAACACAGACAAATAAATGGCCAAATATTCTAGAAAATTCTATAAGATAAATACCCATGACTGGGATGCTTAAAGGGCTACCAGAATTCACAGGATTCATTTCTAACTTAGGTCATTCAGGAAGGCCTCTTGGAGGAGGGATTTGTTAAGCTAGATTTTATAAGGTTAGCAGGATTTAGACGGGAGGAGGGCATTTTGGGCAAAGGGACTAGCATGAGACAAGGTCTGCTTGTTAGATGATCTGGATATGGCTGGCGCATGGTAGACAGACCAATTTGGCTTTAGTGTAGAATTCATGGAAGTATTATTAAAGAAAAGCCTAGAGGAATAAGTGCTCTGCTTTATAGGAAAGTCTCAAGTGCCAGCCTAGGGAGTTTGGGTGGGCTATATTATGCTGTAAAAACAAATAAGTCTAAAACCTCAGAAGCTTAAATCGACTAAGTTCAATTTTTGCTCATGCTACAAGTCCATCCCAGGTCAGCAGGAAGCCTGCTTCCTGTCCTCTTCACTCCAGGGTCATGCCGATGGAGCTCACACCTTCTGAAATGTACTTTGAGACAGTTGGAGGGAGAAGACATGGAAATTTGCACATCAGTACTTAAAGGCTTCCACTTAAAAGTAGCGTGTCAGCCGGGTGCGGTGGCTCACGTCTGTAATCCCAGCACTTTGGGAGGCTAAGGCGGGTGGACCTCTTGAGGTCAAGAGTTTGAGACCAGTCTGGCCAACATGGTGAAACCCCGTCGCTACTAAAAATACAAAAATTAGCTAGGCATGGTGGCATGTGCCTATGATGTCAGCTACTCAGGAGGGTGAGATGTGAGAATTACTTGAACCTGGGAGATGGAGGTTGCAGTGAGCAGAAATCACATGGGAAAGACATTCCCACCATGGGCCTGGAACAAAGAGGACTGGGATATCGGGGAAAATCATTGATTGCCACAAGTAGAGAGGGTGTGGGTGGGCTTCTAAGCTTTTGTATCTGGCAGTGACATGTGACCCCTCGAGCTTCCTGCTTCATAGGTACATCATCGTTCATACTGAACGCACTGAAATGGCTTGCTCCGTGTTGGTCTCCCAGGGATCAGGTCTTATTCATCTTTGTTCTTCAGTGGTCCATGGATTGGGTGCTTAAGCGAGATTTGTGATATAGATAAATGAATTTATTTTTTGAAGGATGGATTTGGAGAGAGGATAGATTGGAGCCTGAGGAAGTCAATTATTATATTTCTCCCAGTTAAGTCTGAAGAAAGATACTCTCTGCAGAGCTGTTTTGGCCTTTTTATTGGGAAACATTTTGTCACTCAAAGCTAATAATTAGAAATAAAGCAAAATACTTATTTTGTTAATAATTAGAAATAAAGCAATCAGTGCTAATAATTACAAATAAAGCAAAATACTTACTTCTTGGAAACCTGAGAATTGCCTCTTGCCGTGCTCTTCTCTAAGGGGCCTGTGCCCAATTTCCCCATAGAGTGAAACATTTGGAAATTGTTCCAATCAGTTTGGTGTGTCTGGAGTGCTGGCCTTTTTCCTGTCCCTTGTCTAATGGGTACATGAGTCTGGTAGCTTCTGGCTCCAGAAGGATTGATGTGGTCAGCTTTGGCAGTGACAACTCATAAGATCAAAGTGTCTTTTGAAAACAGCATTGCTACTGACAGCCCCAAGCTTGATTAGATTGTGACTGGATTAGAGGGCCCCAGTGCAATTAGCTGCTTCTCTAGCTTCCCCTCCTTCCATGGTGGGCAGAGGCTGCCATGCAGAGCCAGATGCAGTCAGGGGTATAAATCCCCTCTTCTTGTGTGGGGGGATAATTTGATTTCTGTCTAGTCAAAGGCCCTGCTTGGGCTGCCTGTGTCACAGTCTGTGTTACTCTCTGTTTTTTTGGCAGCCCCAGCAGCATAATATTTCTGCCTGCCACAGAGAAGCTTTGGTTAAGAGCAAGGGCAGGGGCAATGCAACCTGGGGTTGGGGTCCAGCCTCAGGGGAGAAGACGGATGAGGGGGAAGATGGCAGGGAAGGGATGTAAGGGAAAGTAAGGCTGAAGAGAGCCTAGCTCATTCCAGTGGAGCTGTTAAAAACCTCTGTACCTGAGATTCCTGCATCAGGTCTACTAGATATAAAACTCAAAGATGTAGAACTTGTACTGGGGAGGAGAAAAGACAATATATATATTTTTTGGTACAATTGTGAGTGGTAGAAGTCACATACCTCAGGAGTAAGGGACTCACAGCTCTAGTCTTACCTCTGCTTCTTACTAGCTGTCTGGTCCCAGGAGAGTCATTTCACATCTCTGACATTTGTTTTCATCATCTGTAAGACCAGACAGTTGGACTAGATGAGCTCTAAAGTCCTTTTGGGACTGGTATTCCATGAGTCTGTTTGGTAAGTATTAGTAGGGCCTGTAATGCCCTATTTAAAATTTTATAAAGGCAGGCATGGTGGCTCACACCTGTAATCCCATCACTTTGGGAGGCCAAGGTGGGTGGATCACTTGAGGTCAGGAGTTCGAGATCAGCCTGGCCAACATGGTGAAACTTTGTCTCCACTAAAAATATAAAACAAAAACAAGCCAGTCATGGTGACGCACGCCTATAGTCCCAGCTACTCAGGAGGCCGAGGTGGGAGGATCGCTTGAACTTGGGAGGTCAAGGCTGCAGACAGCCGAGATTGCTCCACTGCACTCCAGCATGGGTGAGAGAGTGAGACTCTATCTCAAAAAAAAAATAACCAATTTATTGGTTAAAAGTTAACCAATAAATTTGAGTTAAAAATAGCCATTTATTGGTTAAAAGTTAACCAATAAATTTGAGTTAAGGCTAAATTTCCCCATCTATAAAGTAGGAATAAATATAGTACCTATTTCATAGAGTTATTGAGAAATTTAAATTAGGTAATACATAGAAAGTACTTACATAGGACTTGTTCTGTAGTAACTGCTTAAATACAATAGCTATTGTTGTTGTTATTAGTATTATGAGACTGTCCACATATATGCCCATTTGACCAAATGACAAGTAGAAAAATATACATTGAATTCTTACTGAACATGTGCAGCATGCCCAGCACTCTAGTGGCTCTAGGGGATTGCAATATGTAAGAGCTACCCTGTTCTTGCTGGGCAGATAAGATAAAAAAAAAAATCTGGAACTCTTAAATAGCACTGAGAGGCTGTGTGTACTCAATGACTAGGCTCAGTAATGCAGAAGTTCAGAGAAGATTTGGAGAATTTGGAGAGGGCTTCACAGAAGGAGTGAGACTTGAAGGAGAAGCAGATTTTAGGGGAGGGGATGGAGTGGACATTTCGAGCGAAGAGAAAGGCAATGACATGAATGCAGTGAACGTGGTGGGTGAGATGCAGTCCTTTCCACCCTATATGTGTGTGAAGAGTCTTCTTTCATTCCTGATGTATTAGTCGAGCCTGCTCACTATTAGCTTGCTCATAACCTTCCTGGAGCTGGGACTTGTGTGTGTGTGAACATATTTGTGTTCTTGTGTGTTGCTGTTTTAGAATCTGTCAAAAATATGGATGACTCCCTTCCTAGGGCCAAGTCTTATTTAATTCTTTGAATTTCAACAAGATAGGCATTTCAGGAAGTCAAGAGATTGTTAGAAGGTTCACACTGTTCCTTTATTCCTTTTCCAACCCAGCATCGAGCAATAGTCAGATATTATTTGTACTTCTTCCAGGCTTTCGTTAAAGGTGGAATTTTCTCAAGTGTCTGAACAGTCTGGGGCTCTTGAAGGCAAATCCAGGCAGATCTGCTCACAGTTCACAGTCAGGCTTTGTGGGCACAATTAGCACTGGTGGAGGTGGTGGTGACAGTGGGAAGGGGTCATGACACCACTTATTGCCTTCCCTGGGGCAGAAATCATGGGCTTGTCATGCATTGAATTATAACTCTCTTGCCTCAATTGGGATGCTAATAGAAGCATAAAGATCAAGCCAGCCTGGTTTCTAAATAAAGAGGCTCATAAGACATTCTGTCATTGTTACATTTTCTTCCTTTTCAGACAGCCTGTCTTCAGGGAAATGGGCACCTGATGCTGGTTAATTTACTTAAGAACAATAGACAGGATCATCTTCAATTTCATCTGTTTCCTAAGAGAAAGGAAAAAAGTCACTTTTTTGTAATATCAGAAATTCTGAGGATCTTCCTTAATGTTCTGTCACTTTTTGGATGCCAGCCAGTCAGAGTAGGAGGCGAGGGTGGTTCAGTGCCAGGTGTCACGCTGTGTGTGGGGCTCTGTGCTAGGTGCTGAGGGTGGGTGGATCTTAAGAGGATCTTGTGTATCCCCAAAGCCCTAGTGGAGTAGGTGTTGAGACTGGGAATGGACTGAGAACGGAGGTGTCTCTGGTAGGTGACTCAACAATGACTTCAAGTAGTGCAACCTCCACTTAGGAGTTTTAAAATTCTCTAATAATTATTGATTACTGAATACACTCGTGTTTATTCATCCAGTTTTCAGCTAATATTTTTTCAGGATGTAATGTGTGCTGGGCACTCTGTTAGGCATTGACTCTAACTGTGAACCAGGCAGGCCTGCTTCCTGCCCCTCATGGAGCCTGCATTTTAATAGGGCAGGCAGATGATAAATGAGTAAACGGAAAATAAACAAAATACTTAAAGATTGTAATAACTGCCACAAAGGAACCAAGTGGAGTGTTGTAATGTAGAGGAAAGGGAATACTACTTCATGCCTTCCCTCCACCCCCAGCTACTTATAGCTCCTTTTCCCCTAACCCTTAGGTTATCATCAAATTTCTGACTGTAATGAGAAATTAGAAGCTTTCAGAGGTGAACTCCTTCATCTTCCTGCCACTAAATCTGAAAACATTAATACATTTTCTTCCCCTTGTTAACAATAGAGGATGTATTCCTTTTCTACTAAATGCCAATCTTTCCATTATCTTCTGGATCTCATCTCTTCTTATCCTCTCAAAGATTGCACTTATTTGATGATTTGCATTCTCTCCAGCATTATTAACATCCCTTCCTCTGCTGGGTCATCCCTATACTATACAAGAACACCCTGATATCTCCAAATCTCAAAAACCCCTTTATTGATCCCACTTCTCTAGCCAGGTACATTTCTCTGTCCCATTTCATACCCAACTGACATGAACACATCTCACACACCTTCTCTACTTCCTTCTCTCCCATTTAATTAAACATTCACTTGCATCCATAAAAAAGAATGAGATCATGTCCTTTGCAGGGACATGGATGGGGCTGGTGGCCATTATCCTTAGCAAACTTACACAGGCACAGAAAACTAAATACCACAGGTTCTCACTTACAAGTGGGAGCTAAATAATGAGAACACATGAACACATAGAAGGGAACAGCACATATTGGGGCCTTTTGGAGGATGGAAGTTGGGAGGAAGAAGAGGATCAGGAAAAATAACTAATGGGTACTGGGCTTAATACCTGGGTAATGAAATAATCTGTACAACAAACCCCCATGACACAAGTTTATCTATGTAACAAACCTGCATCTATACCCCTGAACTTAAAATAAAAGTTAAAACAAACAAAAAAATAAGTGATATCTCATTTGGGGTTTGATTTGCATTTCATTAATGATTAGTTTTGTTGAGCAGCTTTTCATGCGCTTATTGGCCATTTTACATCTTCTTTAGGGAAATGTCTATTCAAGTTTTTTGCCCATTTTTAAATCAAGTGTTTGTTTTGTTGTCGTTGAATTGTTCTTTGTATATTCTGGGTATTAATCCCTTAACAAAGATGTGATTTGCAAGTATTTTTTTTTTTGAGGCGGAGTCTCGCTCTGTCACCCAGGCTGGAGTGCAGTGGCCAGATCTCAGCTCACTGCAAGCTCCGCCTCCCGGGTTTATGCCATTCTCCTGCCTCAGCCTCCCGAGGAGCTGGGACTACAGGCGCCCGCCACCTCGCCTGGCTAGTTTTTTGTATTTTTTAGTAGAGATGGGGTTTCACCGGGTTAGCCAGGATGGTCTCGATCTCCTGACCTCGTGATCCGCCCGCCTCGGCCTCCCAAAGTGCTGGGATTACAGGCTTGAGCCACCGCGCCTGGCCAGATTTGCAAGTATTTTATCCCATTCTGTGGGTTGCCTTTTGACTTGGTTAATAGTATCCTTTACCGTGCAAAACTTTAAAAAAATTAATCCACAAAAAACGCTAAACACTCACCATACTTCTTCCAATAAACCCCTGTCAAGGTTGTACTTGTTTCTGGCCCCATCATACCTGACCTCTTAGTGCACTAAAATAATTTTTGAAAACTCTCCCCTCTTGGACCTGGTGACCCTGATCCTCTTCTCTCTTTCTCTAAACTTCCTTGTTCTCTGCTTGTCTGTTTGATGGCTCCTCCTGCTCTACCTGATCTCTAAAAGCCAGTGTGTTTTAGGACTTGCCTTGAGCCTCCCCCTAATCTTTCTCTAAATTCTTTTCCTAAATAATTTTATCCAATTCCATGAATTTAAAAGACATCTCTATGCTGATACTGTCCAAATTGTCCTCTTCAGCTTGGAACTTTATTTAAAACTATAAAATTGCCCATTGCTTACCTTCTTGATGGGCTCACAAGCTTCTCAAATTTAGCATATCAAAATAGGACACTTGACTTGTTTCTCATCCACCCTACTGATCTAAGCTTTTCCATCTCATTTAGTACCACCCTCCACCCAGTTACTCAATCCAAAACCTAGAAGTTATTCTTGGTTCTTCCCATTCTTTCTCTCTCCAAAATACATCTTGAAACTATCTCCTTTCCATTTGTACTGCCACCTGTTAGTCCAGTGGACCATCATTTCTCCTTTGGACTCGTGCAACAGCCTCTTAATGGATCTCCAAATTTTCTGTCTTGCTACAATTCAGTCATTAAAAATATTAAACAGTATCTTGACACTCATTTCCAGATATTCTAAGAATCACTGTATTTTCAATCTATGTTCTATTTATCTACTATTGTTCATTTTTTTAGTTCCAAATTTTTAATCCCAGAAATAAGACACAATATTATTATATTATTTAGACAGTGTATGTTTGAATTTTTTTTTTACCTGTTTTCCATTTTCTTTGCTCTCTATACTTTTTTTTTTTGGTATTTCAGATCATCCTTCTGTATCTTCCCCATTTTTCCAAAGTATAGCTTAAAAATTTTTTTTATTAATTACAGGAACTGCATTTCATTTCAGAAGTATGTCTTTTAGAGCAGTTTCTTGGCAGTAAACTCAGTTTCTGTTTAATCTATAAATGTTATTATTTTACCCTCTTTTTAAAAAGATCATTTTGCTGGGTATATAATTTGGTATTATTTTCTCTCAATGCATTTAAGTTGTAACTGCTGTTTTCCAGTCTCTGTTGTTCCCAGGGAGAACATAGCTGTCATTCTAATGGCCATTCCTTTGTAAGTAATTTCTCCTCTCAGCAAGCTCCTTTCAAAAATCTTCTCTTCGTCTTTTGTATCATCCAGCTCTCTACTGTACTACATGTGGATTTCTTTTTATTTATCATATCTGGAATGTTTTACTTCCTGCATTTTGGGATTTATATTTCTTGCTAGCACTATAAAATTTGTGAAATCCCATTATCTTAAATATTGTCTCTTCTCCATTCTCTGTATTTTTCCTCCTGGGATTCCAATCATACATATATATTAGGTTATCTCATTCTATTCTCAATGCCTCTTAACTTCTCTTTTATATTTTCTTCTTCATTTCCCTTTGCTACCTTCTGCCAAGTCTTTGGATATATCTTCTAGCGAATGAATTCTCTCCTAAATTGAGTCTAAAACTGTTGTTTAGCGTCCATCAAGTTTTTAAATTTTTATATTTTTCATTACTAATAGTTCCATTTCCTCTAAAACTTGTTTCTTTTCTAATAATTTCTTGTTGAATGTTTATCTTTGTAACTGAATCATTTATTTCTTTAAACACATTATACACAGATTTAAAAAATATTCTGCATGTAACTGTCTCACATCCTTGGGATCCTTAGGGTTCAAAATCTATTGCTTCATGTTTCAGCTGATTTTCACTCATAGTGGCTTCTCTTGTATTTACTTTTTTATTGTGGTTGTATATATAAAAATTAACATTTTAACAGTTTTAAGTGTACAATTTAGTACATTAAGTACATTCACTGTTGTGCAATTATTACTACTATCAACCTCCATCACTATTCTTCTTTATTTCTACCTCCAGGCACACTGGTCTTTTTTGTTTGTGTAACCGCCAAGCTCTTCCCTCCCCTGGGTCTTTGCAGATTGTATTCCTTTTGTTAGAAAAGCCTCTCCCATGTTCTTCACATGGCCCTTTCCTTCTCAGTTTACATGTTACTACTACAGAAAGGCCTTCTCCCATTGCTGTATCTAACTTACACTTTCATTCGATACTCTCCATCCCAGCCTCTTGCTACTGGGTAATGTTTGTTGCATATACATTTGAAACTACTCCAGTTAAATTCATAGGTTTTTTTTTTCTTTTATGACCCATGCTTTTGTGTATTATTTAAGAAATCTATTCTTATCCCAATGTCATAAAGATTTATATATGTTTCCTTCCAAAATTTTGAAAGTTTTGCCTTAAAACTTTAATCTTTCTGTACTTTTATATGTGTATGATATAAGGTATAATTCTGACTTGATATTTTTTCCCATGGAAAGGTATTTGTTCCATCAATATTTGTGAATTGTCCATCCTTTTACACTGGTTTGTAATATCTTCTCTGTCATATTCTATGTTTCCACAAGTGCATGCATCTATTATGGCCTTTTGTTTTGTCTCATTGATCTATTTTTAAATTTGTATGTTAATACCATTCTGTCTTTATCAATTCGGATTGTATTCAGTTACATACAAGCTTATTGAAACATCTTAATAAAATAAGAGCTTATTTCCCTTCTGTGACAAAAAATACAGAAGTAGGCAGCCTATGACTAGTGCAGCAACTTGAGGAGATCTTAAGAATCCAAGATCAGATTCCAATCCAAGATGGCCGAATAGAAACAGCTCTGGTCTGCAGCTCCCAGCATGATCGATGCAGAAGACAGGTGAATTCTGCATTTCCAACTGAGGTACCTGGTTCTTCTTACTGTGACTGGTTGGACAGTGGGTACAGCCCATGGAGGCCAAGCCAAAGCAGGGTGGGGCATCGCCTCACCTGGGAAGCGCAAGGGGTCTGGGGATTTCCCTTTCCTAGCCAAGGGAAGCCATGACAGACCCTACCTGGAAAAACAGGACACTTCCACCCAAATACTGCCCTTTTCCAAAGGTCTTAGCAAACGGTACACCAGGAGATTATATCCCATGCCTGGCTCAGAGGATCCCACGCCCATGGAGCCTTGCTCACTGCTAGCACAGCAGTCTGAGATTGACCTGTGAGGCAGCAGCCTGGCAGGGGATAGGCATCCACCATTGCTGAGGCTTGAGTAGGTGAACAAAGCAGCTGGGAAGCTCAAACTGGGTGGAGCCCATCACAGCTCAGCAAAGCCTGCTGCCTCTGTAGACTCCACCTCTGGGGGCAGGACATAGCTGAACAAAAGGCAGCAGAAACTTCTGCAGACTTCAATGTCCCTGTCTGACAGCTCTGAAGAGAGCAGTAGTTCTCCCAGCACGGTGTTTGAGCACTGAAAATGGGCAGACTGCCTCCTCAAGTGGGTCCCTGACCCCCGTGTACTCTAACTGGGAGCCACCTCCCAGTAGGGGCTGACTGACACCTCATACAGGTGAGTGCCCCTCTGGGATGAAGCTTCCAGAGGAAGGATCAGGCAGCAATATTTACTGTTCTGCAATATTTGCTGTTCTGCAGCCTCCACTGGTGATACCCAGTCAAACAGGGTCTGGAGTGGACCTCCAGCAAATTCCAACAGACCTGCAACTGAGGAACCTGACTTTTAGAAGGAAAACTAATAAACAGAAGGAATAGCATCAACATCAACAAAAAGGACATCCACACCAAAACCCCATCTGTAGGTCACCAACATCAAAGACCAAAGGTAGATAAAACCACAAATATGGATAGAAACCAGAGCAGAAAAGCTGAAAATTCTAAAAAACAGAGCGCCTCTTCTCCTCCAAAGGGTTGCAGCTCCTTGCCAGCAACGGAACAAAGCTCGATGGAGAATGACTATGATGAGCTGACAGAAGTAGGCTTCAGAAGGTCAATAATAACAAACTTCTCCAAGCTAAAGAAGGATGTTAGAACCCATTGCAAGGAAGCTAAAAACCTTGAAAAAAGATTAGACGAATGGCTAACTAGAATAAACAGTGTAGAGAAGACCTTAAATGACCTGATGGAGCTCAAAACCATGGCAAGAGAACTACATAATGCATGTGCAAGTTTCAATAGCCAATTCAATCAAGTGGAAGAAAGGGTATCAGTGTTTGAAGACCAAATGAATGAAATAAAGCTAGAAGAGAAGTTTAGAGAAAGAAGAGTAAAAATAAACAAACAAAGCCTCCAAGAAATATGGGACTACGTGAAAAGACCAAATCTATGTTTGATTGGTGTACGTGAAAGTGACAGGGAGAATGGAACCAAGTTGGAAAACACTCTTCAGGATATTATCCAAGAGAACTTCCCCAACCTAGAAAGGTAGGCCAACATTAAAATTCAGGAAATGCAGGGAACATCACAAAGATATTCCTTGAGAAGAGCAACCCCAAGACACGTAATTGTTAGATGCACCAAGGTTGAAGTGAAGGAAAAAATGTTAAGGGCAGCCAGGAGAAAGATTGGGTTACCCACAAAGGGAAGCCTCTCAGACTAACAGTGGATCTCTCGGCAGAAACTCTACAAGCCAGAAGAGAGTGGGGGCCAATATTTCAACATTGTTATAGAAAAGAATTTTCAACCCAGAATTTCATATCCAGCCAAACTAAGCTTCTTAAGTGAAGGAGAAATAAAATCCTTTACAGACAAGCAAATGCTGAGAGATTTTGTCACCACCAGGCTTGTCTTACAAGAGCTCCTGAAGGAAGCACTAAACATGGAAAGGAACAGCTGGTACCAGCCACTGCAAAAACATGCCAAATTGTAAAGACCATCAATGCTAGGAAGAAACTGTATCAACTAATGGGCAAAATAACCAGCTAACATCATAATGACAGGATCAAATTCACACATAACAATATTAACCTTAAATGTAAATGGGCTGAATGCCCCAAGTAAAAGACACAGACTGGCAAATTGGATGAAGAGTCAAGACCCATCAGTGTGCTGTATTCCGGAGACCCATCTCACATGCAGAGACACTCAAAATAGGCTCAAAATAAAGGGATGGAGGAAGATCTACCAAGCAAATGGAAAACAAACAAACAAAAAAATCAGGGGTTGCAATCCTAGTCTCTGATAAAACAGACTTTAAACCAACAAAGATCAAAAGAGACAAAGAAGACCATTACATAATGGTAAAGGGATCAATTCAACAAGAAGAGCTAACTATCCTAAATATATATGCACCCAATACAGGAGCACCCAGATTCATAAAGCAAGTACTTAGAGACCTACAAAGAGACTTAGACTCCCACACAATAATAATGGAAGACTTTAACACCCCACTGTCAATATTAGACAGATCAATGAGACAGAATATTAACAAGGATATCCAGGACTTGAACTCAGCTCTGGACCAAGCAGACTAATAGACATCTACAGAACTCTCCACCCAAATCAACAGAATATACATTCTTCTCAGCACCACATCACACTTATTCCAAAATTGACCACATAGTTGGAAGTAAAGCACTCCTCAGCAAATGTAAAAGAACAGAAATCACAACAAACAGTCTCTCAGACCACAGTGCAATCAAATTAGAGCTCAGGATTAAGAAACTTGTTCAAAATCGCAGAACTACATGGAAACTGAACAACTTGCTCCTGAATGACTACTGAGTAAATAACAAAATGAAGGCAGAAACAAAGATGTTCTTTGAAACCAATGAGAAAAAAGACACAATGTAACAGAATCACTGGGACACGTTTGAAGCAGTTTGTAGAGGGAAATTTATAGCACTAAATGCCCACAAGAGAAAGCAGGAAAGATCTAAGATTGACACCCTAACACCACAAGTAAAAGAACTAGAGAAGCAAGAGCAAACACATTCAAAAGCTAGCAGAAGGCAAGAAATAACTAAAATCAGAGCAGAACTGAAGGAGATAGAGACACAAAAAACCTTTCAAAAAATCAATGACTCCAGGAGCTGTTTTTTTGAAAAGATCGACAAAATTGATAGACCGCTAGCAAGACTAATAAAGAAGGAAAGAGAGAAGAATCAAATAGAAGCAATAAAAAATGATAAGGGGATATCACCACCGATCCCACAGAAATACAAACTGTGATCAGAGAATACTATAAACACCTCTACGCAAATAAACTAGAAAATCTAGAAGAAATGGATAAATTCCTGGACACATACACCTTCCCAAGACTAAACCAGGAAGAAGTTGAATCCCTGAATAGATCAATAACAGGCTCTGAAATTGAGGCAATAATTAATAGCCTACCAACCAAAAAAAAGTCCAGGACCAGACGAATTCACAGCCAAATTCTACCAGAGTTACAAAGAGGAGCTGGTACCATTCCTTCTGAAACTATTCCAATCAATAGAAAAAGATGGAATCCTCCCTAACTCATTTTATGAGGCTAGCATCATCCTGATACCAAAGCCTGCCAGAGACACAACAAAAAAGGGAATTTTAGACCAATATCCCTGATGAACATTGATGCAAAAATCCTCAATAAAATACTGGCAAGTCGAATCCAGCAGCACATCAAAAAGCTTATCCACCACGATCAAGTTGGCTTCATCCCTGCGATGCAAGGCTGGGTCGATATATGCAAATCAATAAGCGTAATCCATCACATAAACAGAACCAATGACAAAAACCACATGATTATCTCAGTAGATGCAGAAAAGGCCTTCAACAAAATTCAACAGCCCTTCATGATAAAAACTCTCAATAAACTAGGTATTGATGGAACATATCTCAAAATAATGAGAGCTATTTATGACAAACCCACAGCCAATATCATACTGAATGGGCAAAAACTGGAAGCATTCCCTTTGAAAATTGGCATAAAACATGGATGCCCTCTCTCACCACTCCTATTCAACATAGTATTGGAAGTTCTGGCCAGGGCAAACAGGCAAGAGAAAGAAATAAAGGGTATTCAATTAGGAAAAGAGGAAGTCAAATTGTCCCTGTTTGCAGATGACATGATTCTATATTTAGAAAACCCCATCCTCCCAGTCAATCTCCTTAAGATGATAAGCAACTTCAGCAAAAGTCTCAGGATACAAAATTAATGTGCAAAAATCACAAACATTCCTATACACTAATAACAGACAGAGAGCCAAATCACGAGTGAACTCCCATTCACAATTGCTACAAAGAGAATAAAATACCTAGGAATTCAACTGACAAGGGATGTGAAAGACCTCTTCAAGGAGAACTACAAACCATTGCTCAATGAAATAAAAGAGGACACAAACAAATGGAAGAATATTCCATGCTCATGGATAGGAAGAATCAGTATCGTGAAAATGGCCATACTGCCCAAAGTAATTGATAGATTCAATGCCATCCCCATCAAGCTACCAATGACTTTCTTCACAGAATTGGAAAAAACTACTTTAAAGTTCATATGGAACCAAAAAAGACCCCGCATTGCCAAGACAATCCTAAGCCAAAAGAACAAAGCTGGAGGCATCATGCTTCCTGACTTCAAACTACACTACAAGGCTACAGTAACCAAAACAGCATGGTACTGGTACCAAAACAGAGATATAGACCAATGGAACAGAACAGAGGTCTCAGAAATAACACCACACATCTACAACCATCTGATCTTTGACAAACCTGACAAAAACAAGAAATGGGGAAAGGATTCCCTATTTAATAAATGGTGCTGGGAAAACTGGCTAGCCATGTGTAGAAAGTTGAAACTGGATGTCTTCCTTAAACCTTATACAAAAATTAATTCAAGATGGATTAAAGACTTAAATGTTAGACCTAAAACCATAAAAACCCTAGAAAGAAAACCTAGGTAATACCATTCAGGACATAGGCATGGGCAACGACTTCATGACTAAAATACCAAAAGCAATGGCAACAAAAGCCAAAATAGACAAATGGGATCTAATTAAACTAAAGAGCTTCTGTACAGTGAAAGAAACTACCATCTGACTGAACAGGCAACCTACAGAATGGGAGAAGATTTTTGCAATCTACCCATCTGACAAAGGGCTAATAACCAGAATCTACAAATAACTTAAACAAATGTACAAGAAAAAAACAACCCCATCAAAAAGTGGGCAAAGGATAAGAACACACCCTTCTCAAAAGAAGACATTTATGCAGCCAACAGACACGTAAAAAAATGCTCATCATCACTGGTCATCAGAGAAACGTAAATCAAAACCACAATGAGATACCATCTCACACCAATTAGAATGGCGATCATTTAAAAAAGTCAGGAAACAACAGGTGCTGGAGAGGATGTGGAGAAACAGGAACACTTTTACACTGTTGGTAGGAGTGTAAACTAGTTCAGCCACTGTGGAAGACAGTGTGGCAATTCCTCAAGGATCTAGAACTAGAAATACCATTTGACCCAGTGATCCCATTACTGGGTATATACCCAAAGGATTATAGATCATGCTACTATAAAGACACATGCACACGTATGTTTATTGCAGCACTATTAACAATAGCAAAGACTTGGAACCAACCCAAATATCCATCAGTAATAAACTGGATTAAGAAAATGTGGCACATATACAGCATGGAGTACTACACAGCCATAAAAAGGGATGACTTCATGTCCTTTGCAGGGACATGGATGAAGTTGAAAACCATCATTCTGAGCAAACTATCACAAGGACAGAAAACCAAACACAGCATGTTCACACTCATAGGTGGCAATTGAACAATGAGAACACTTGGACACTGGGTGGGGAACATCACACACTGGGGCCTGTCGTGGCTTGGGGAGCAGGGGGAGGGTTAGTATTAGGAAAAATACCTAATGTAAATGAAGAGTTACTGGGTACAGCAAGCCAACATGGCACATGTATACCTATGTAACAAACCTGCATGTTGTGCACACGTATCCTAGAACTTAATGTATAATTTAAAAAAAAAAGAATCCAAGATCATTCCTTCTGCTCTATCAATCTTATGTATTTTTCTTTCTCACGGTCACTAGATGGCTGTTGCACTTTTATGTTCAGCATTTTCATTCTATTGAGGAAAAAAGGATATAGGCAAAGAAAAAAAGGCAAATGTCCTCAAGTCTGTCCTTTGCTTTTCAGAGAAGTAACAGCTTTTTTTTCTTTTTTAAAACTCAGTTAACATATCTCTCTGGTTAGACCCTAGTCATATGGTCCCCCACCTGCAAGAGAGTCTGAAAAGTGAGTCATTTTAACTGTTTACATTGCTAAAATAAAATTAGTTTTATTGGAGATTCATAGGGGAGAATGGATTTTAGCTAGGCAAACTTCATGCCTGCCTCATTATCTTTCATTTTTATTGTGGAATAATAAGTCAACTGATATAGTGCATTCCCTTCTTATTTTTCTTCAAAACTGTTCTGGTTATTCTTGGCCTTTTACTCCTCTGTATACATATATGCATCAACTTATCAATTTTTGCCAAAAAGTTTGTTAGGATTTTGATTGTGAGTGCACTGACTGCATAGATTAATTTTGGGAACAGTTTTTGATGTTTAAGGTGTTGAATCTTCATACCCATTATTATGGTATATTGCTCAATTTATTGAAGTCTGTGTTCTTTATGTCATCAAGTTAGGCTTTATAATTACATACAAAATACCTTCTCAGGCTTTACTCCTAAGTGTCATATAATTTAAAAATTTATTTTCTCTAATACATTATTGCTAATATAGGGACGCTTTTTGTTTTGTTTTTTAAAGATATAGAAGCCTTGCTAAACTCTTTTTTTCTCTATTGTTGTTTGGGCTTTATAGGTAGATAAGCATATGATAATCATATCATCCGTAAGTAAAGAAAATTTCATTTCTTACTTTCCAAATCCATCTCTGTCTTTCTTTCTCTTTCTTTCTTTCTTTCTTTCTTTCTTTCTTTCTTTCTTTCTTTCTTTCTTTCTTTCTTTCTTTCTTTCTTTCTTTTTCTTTCTTTCTCTTTCTTTCCTTTCTTTCTTCCTCTCTTTCTCTCTCCCTTTCTTCTCTCTCTCTCTCCTTCCTTACCTTTCCTTTCCTTCCTTCCTTTCTTCTCTTCCTTTCCTTCATTTCCTTCCTTTCCTTTTCTTCCTTCCTTTCTCCCCTTCCCCTTCCCCTTTTCTTTTTCTCTTTTCTTTTTCTCTCCTTCCTTCCTTCCTTCCTTCCTTCCTTCCTTCCTTCCTTCCTTCCTTCCTTCCTTCCTTCCTTCCTTCCTTCCTTCCTTCCTTCCTTCCTTCCTTCTTCTCTCACTCTCTCTCTCTCTCTGTGTGTGTGTATGTTTCTCTCCCTCCCTCCTTCCCTCTCTCTTTTTCTTTTCTTTTTTCTTTTCTTGTTGCATTGCACTGTTAAAAACCTTGAGTACAGAGGCCAGGCACGGTGGCTCATGCCTGTAATCCCAGCATGTTGGGAGGCCGAGGTAGGTGGATCACGAGGTAAGGAGATTGAGACCATCCTGGCTAACGTGGTGAAACCTGTCTCTACTAAAAATACAAAAATTATCCACGCATGGTGTCGTGTGCCTGTAGTCCCGGCTACTTGGGAGGCTGAGGCAGGAGAATCACATGAACCTAGGAGGCAGAGGTTGCAGTGAGCCAAGATTGTTCCACTGCACTTCAGCCTGGGTGAGACAGTGAGACTGTCTCAAAACAAAACAAAACAAAAAACAAAAACCTTGAGTACATTTTGAAAATCTGCGGCAAAATCAGAGATTTTTATCTTGTTCCTGACTTTAATGGAAGTGCTTTAAATATTTTACAACTTAGTGTCATGTTTGTTATACTATAAAGTTTTGGTATATATCCTCTATCCTGCTAAAACATACAGTGTGGCCAGTGCAGTGGCTCATACCTGTAATCCTAGCACTTTGTGAGGCCAAGGCAGGCGCATCACTTGAGGCCAGGAGTTCAAGACCAGCCTGGCCAACATGGTGAAACCCCCAGCTCCACTAAAAATACAAAAATTAGCTGGACGTGGTGGCATGCACCTGTAGTCTCAGCTACTTGGGAGGCTGAGGCAGAAGAATTCCCTGAACCCAGGAGGCGGAGGTTGCAGTGAGCCGAGATTGAGCCAGTGCACTCTAGGCAACAGAGAGAGACTCCGTCTCAAACAACAACAACAACAACAACAACAACAACAACAACAACAACAAAAACCAAAGAAACCCACACATACAGTGCCTTTTTATTTTTAATTTTGAATTTGCTGAGAGTTTTTTTTTTTAATGAAGAGATATATGAATTTCGTCAAATGTTTTTCTGTTTCAAGTGAAAGTATTATATGGATATTGTCTTACTCAATTTTATTTTCTATCTTACTCCATTTTATGTTGCTGTAACAGAATATCACAGACTGGGCAATTTATAATGAACAGAAATTTATTTGGCTTACAGTTCTGGGGGCTGAGAAGTCCAAGAGCATAGCACCAGCATCTGGTGCTGCATCATCCTGTGGTGGAAGAACAGTCAAGAGGGCATGAGAGCAAGAGAGCAAGAGGTGGCCAAACTTGCTCTTATAACAAGCCCACACCCCTGATAACCAACCCACTCGTGTGATAGTGACATTAATCCATTCATGAGGCACTCATGACCTAACTGCCTCTTTTTAAAATTAATTTTATGTTTATTTCTTATTTCCATAGGTTTTTGTGGAACAGGTGGTGTTTGGTTACATGAATAAGGTTTTTAGTGGTGATTTCTGAGATTTTGGTGCATGCAACTAGTGTACACTGTACCCAATTTGTAATCTTTTATCTCTTAACCCCTCCCATCCTTTCCCCCAAGGCCCCAATGTCTATTGTATCATTCTTATGCCTTTGCATCCTCAAAGCTCAGCTCCCACTTATGAGTGAGAACATATGATATTTGGTTTTCCATTCCTGAGTTATTTCACTTAGAACAATGGTCTCCAGTTCCATTCAGGTTGCTGTGGATGCCATTATTTTGTTCCTTTTTATAGCTGAGTAGTATTCTATGGAAGATAAATATCTATATATCTCTATCTATCTATATCTATATATCGATATCTATATATCTGTAGATAGATATATTGATATATCTGTATATATATCTGTATATATAGATATCTAGGTCTATATAGCTATAGGTATCTATCGATAGATATCTATAGATATAGATATATAGATATCGCTCTCACAATTTCTTTATCCATTCAGTGATTGAAAGGCGTTTGGGCTGGCTCCATATCTTTGTGATTGTGAATTGTGCTATATAAACATATGTGTGCAAGACTCTCTTTTGTATAATAACTTCTTCTGAGTAGATACCCAGTAGTGGGATTGCTAGATCAAATAGTACTACTTTTAATTCTTCAAGGAATCGTCACATTGTTTTCTATAGCGATCATACTACATTCCCATCAGCAGTAAACATCTATTATCTTTTGATTTTTTGATTATGGCCATTCTTGCAGAAGTAAGGTGGTATTGCATTGTTGTTTTGATTTGCATTTCCCTGATCATTAGTGACATTGAGCACTTTTTCATATATTTGTTGGCCATTTGTATATTTTCTTTTGAGAATTGTCTGTTCATGTCCTTAGCCCGCTTTTTGAAGGGATTTTTTTTTTCTTGATAATTTGTTTGAGTTCTTTGTAGATTCTGGATATTAGTCCTTTTTCAGATGTATAGATTGCAAAGATTTTCTCCCATTCTGTGGGTTGTCTGTTTACTCTGCTGATTGTTTCTTTTGCTGTGCAGAAGCTTTTTAGTTTAATTAAGTCCCATCTATTTACCTTTGTTTTTGTTGCATTTGCTTTGGGTTCTTCGTCATGAAGTCTTTGCATAACCAATGTCTAGAATGGTTTTTCTGATGCTATCTTCTAGAATTTTCATGGTTTCTGTTCTTAGATTTAAGTTCTTGATCCATTTTGAGTTGATTTTTGTATAAGGTAGGAGACGAGGATCCAGCTTCATTCTTCTACATGTGGCTTGCCAATTATCCCAGCACCATTTGTTGAATAGGGTGTCCTTTCCCCACTTTATGTTTTTGTTTTTTTCTTTTTTGTTGAAGATCAGTTGACTGTAAGTATTTGGCTTTATTTCTGGGTTCTCTATTCCATTCCTGGTCTATGTGGCCATTTTTATACCAGTACTGTGCTGTTTTTGTGACTGTAGCCTTATAATATAGTTTGAAGTTGGGTAATGTGATGCCTCCAGATCTGCTCTTTTTGTTTAGTTTTGCTTTGGCTATGTGGGCTCTTTTTGGGTTTCATATGAATCTTATGATTGTTTTCTCTAGTTCTGTGAAGGATGATGATGGCATTTTGATGGAAATTGCTTTAAATTTGTAGATTGCTTTTGGCAGTATAGTCATTTTCACAATATTGATTGTTCCCATCCATGAGTATGGGATGTGTTTCCATTTGTTTGTGTCATCTATGATTTCTTTTGGCAGTATTTGGTAGTTTTGCTTGTAGAGGTCTTTCACATCCTTGGTTAGGTATATTTCTAAGTCTTTTATTATTATTATTATTATTTGCAGCTATTGTAAAAGGAGTTGAGTTCTTGATTTGATTCTCAGCTTGGTCGCTGTTGGTGTAGAGCAGAACTACTGATTTGTGTACATTAATTTTGTATCCTGAAACTTTGCTGAATTCATTTATCAGTTGTAGGAACTTTTTGGAGGAGTCTTTAGGGTTTTCTAGGTATACGATCATATCAGCAAGCCGCGACAGTTTGACTTCCTTTTTACTAATTTAGATGCCCTTTATTTCTTTCATTTGTCTGATTGCTCTGGCTATGACTTCCAGTACTATATTGAATAGAAGTGGTGAGAGTGGGCATCCTTGTCTGTTCCCGTTCTTAGGGGGCATGCTTTCAACTTTTCCCCATTCAGTATTATGTTGTCTGTTGGTTTATCGTAGATGACTTTATTCCAGTAAGGTGTGTCCCTTCTATGCCGATTTTGCTAGGAGTTTTAATCACAAAGGGATGCTGGATTTTTGTCAAATGCTTTTTCTGCATCTATTGAGATGGTCATGTGATTTTTGTTTTTAACTCTAATGTATTTAACATTTAACAATAAATGTATCACATTTATTGGCTTTTGTATGTGAAACCACCCCTGCATCCCTGGTATGAAACCCACTGGATCATGGTGGATTATCTTTTTGATATGCTGTTGGATTCAGTTAGCTAGTATTTTGTTAAGGGTTTTTGCATCTATATTCATCAGGGATATTGATCTTCAGTTTTCTTTTTTTGTTATGTTCTTTCCTGGTTTTGGTATTAGGGTGATACTGCCATCATAAAATGATTTAGGGAGGATTCCCTCTTTCTCTATATTGTGGAATAATGTCAATAAGATTGGTGCCTATTCTTCTTTGAATATTTGATAGAATTTAGCTGTGAATCCATCTGGTCCTGGACTTTTTTTTGTAGACAATTTTTAAATTACCATTTCAATCTTGTTGCGTATTATTGGCCTGTTCAGAGTTTCTATTTCTTCCTGGTTTAAACTAGGAGGGTTGTATATTTCCAGAAACTTATCCATCTCCTCTAGGTTTTCTAGTTTATGCACATAAAGATGTCATAGTAGTTTTGAATGATCTTTTATATTTCTGTGGTATCAGTTGTAATATCTCCTGTTTCATTTCTAATCGATCTAATTTGGATTTTCTCTCTTCTTTTCTTGGTTAATCTTGCTAATGGCCTATCAGTTTTATTTACCTTTTTGAAGAACCAGCTTTTTGTTTATCTTTTGTATTTTTTGTTTCAATTTCATTTAGTTCTGCTCTGATCATTGTTATTTCTTTTCTTCTGTTGGGTTTTGGTTTGGTTTGTTCTTGTTCTCTAGTTCCTTCAGGTGTGACCTTAGATTATCTGTTTGTGCTGGTTCAGACTTTTTGATGAAGACATTTAAGGCTATGAACTTTCCTCTTAGCACTGCCTTTGCTGTATTCCAGAGGTTTTGATAGGTTGTGTCACTACTATGCAATTCAAAGAATTTTTAAATTTCCATCTTAATTTCATTGTTGACCCAATGATCATTCAGGAGCAGGTTATTTAATTTCCATGTATTTGCATGGTTTTGAGGGTTCCTTTTGGAGTTGATTTCCAATTTTTTTCCACTGTGGTCTAAGAGAGAACTTGATATAATTTCAAATTTATGAAATTTATTGAGACTTGTTTAGTGGCCTATCAGTTGGTCTATCTTGGAGAATGTTCCTTGTACTGATGAATATAATGTATATTCTGCAGTTGTTGGGTAGAACGTTCTGTATATATCTGTTAAGTCCATTTGTTCTAGGGTATTGTTTAAGTCCATTGTTTCTTTGTTGACCTTCTCTCTTGATGACCTGTCTAGTGCTGTCAATGGAGTATTGAAGTTCTCCACTATTATTGTGTTGCTATCTCTCATTTCTTAAGTCTAGCAGTAATTGTTTTATAAATTTGGTAGCTCCAGTGTTAGGTGTATATATATTTAGGATTGTGATATTTTCCTGTTGGACAAGTCTTTTTATCATTATATAATGTCCCTCTTTGTCTTTTTGAAAAACTGCTGTCGCTTTAAAGTTTGTTTGGTCTGATATAAGAATAACGACTCCTGCTCACTTTTAGACTCCATTTCCATGGAATATCTTTTTCCACACCTTTACCTTATGTTCATGTGAGTCCTAATGTGTTAGGCAAGTCTCCTGAAGACAGCAGATTCTTGGTTGGTGAATTCTTATTCATTCTGCTATTCTGTCTCTTTTAAGTGGAGCATTTAGGTAATTTACATTCAATGTTAGTATTGAGATGTGAGGTACTATTCTGTTCATCATGCTATTTGTTGCCTGAATATCTTTTTTTAAAAATTTATTTATTGTGTTTTTGTTTTATAGGTCCTGTGAGATTTATGCTTTAAGGAAGTTCTATTTTGGTGTATTTTGATAATTTGTTTCAACATTTAGAGCTCCTTTTAGCAGTTCTTGTAGTGCTGGCTTGGCAGTGGTAAATTCTCTCAGCATTTGAAAAAGATTGTCTTTCCTTCATTTATGAAGCTTAGTTTTGCTGGATACGAATTCTTGGCTAATAATTATTTTGTTTAAGGAGGCTGAAGATAGGGCTCCAATCCCGTCTAGCTTGTAAGGTTTCTGCTGAAAAATCTGTGGTTAATCTGATAGGTTTTTCCTTGTAGGTTACCTGGTACTTTTTACCTCAGAGTTCTTAAGATTCTTTCATTTATCTTGACTTTAGATAACCTGATGACTATGTGCACAGGCAATGATCTTTTTGCAATAAATTTCACAGGTGCTGTTTGAGCTTCTTGTATTTGGAAATCTAGATCTCTAGCAAGGCTGGGTGGGGAAGTTTTCCTCGGTTATTCCCTCAAATATATTTTCAAAACTTTTAGATTTCACTTCTTCCTCAGGAACACTAATTATTCTTAGGTTAGGTTGTTCAACATAATCCCAAACTTCTTGGAGACTTTGCTGATTTTTGAAATTCTTTTATCTTTATCTTTGTTTGATTGGGTTAATTTGAAAACCCCCGTCTTTCCTAAAAATGCAAAAATTAGCCAGGTGTGGTGGCGGGCACCTGTAGTCCCAGCTGCTTGGGAGGCTGAGGCAGGAGAAGGGCCTGAACCCAGTAGGCGGAGGTTGCAGTGAGCTGAGATTGCACTACTGCACTCCAGCCTGGATGACAGAGTAAGACTCTGTCTCAAGAAAAAAGAAAAGAACACCTTGTTTTGTCTTGTCTTTGAGCTCTGTGGTTCTTTTTCTGCATGTTCGATTCTCAGAGTGCATTTTGCATTTCTCTAAGTGTGTCCTTCATTTCCAGAAGTTGTGGTTGTTTCTTATTTATGCTTTCTATTTTACTGAAGATTTTTCCCTTCATATCTTGTATCTTTTTTTTAAAAAATTTCATTAAATTGGACTTTAATTTGTCTGATGCTTCCTTGATTAGCTTAATAATCAACCTTCTGAGTTCTTTTTCTGGCAATTCAGGATTTCTTCTTGGTTTGGATCCATTGCTCATGAGCTACTGTGATCTTTTGGGAGTGTTAAAGAACCTTGTTTTGTCATGTTAGCAGAATTGTTTTTCTGATTCCTTCTTATTTGGATAGACTATGTCAGAGGGAAGACCTGGGGCTCAAGGGCTGCTGTTCAGATTCTTTTGTCCCACAGGGTGCTCCCTTGATGTAGTACTCTCTCCCTTTTCCTAGGGATGTGGCTTCCTGAGAACGAAACGGTAGTGATTGTTATTTCTCTTTTGTATCTAGCCACCCGGAGGAGCTACCAGGCTCCACGTTGGTACCGGGGGGGTGTTTGCACAGAGTGAGCTGTTTTCAGGTCTCTTAGCTGAGGATAGCAGCACATGCATTGGTGGAAGTGGCAGGGGAGTGAAATGAACTCTATGAAGATCCTTAGTTATAGTTTTGTTTATTGAACTAGTTTTGTGCTGGTTGGCCTCCTGCCAGGAGGTGGCACTTTCAAGAGAGTATCAGCTGTGGTAGTATATGGGAGGATCACATGGTGAGCAGGGGCCCTAGAGCGTCCAAGAGAATATGTACTTCAGCTACTAGGGCTAGTAGAGAAAGACTATCAGGTGGGGGCAGGGTTAGGTGTGTCTGAGCTCAGACTCTGCCTGGGCAGGGCTCGCTGTGGCTGCTGTGGGGGTTGGGGATGTGGCTCTCAGGCCAATGGAGTTATGTTCCCAGGGGGATTATGGCTACCTCTGCTGTGTCATGTGGGTCACCAGGGAAGAGGGAGAAAGCTGGCAGTGACAGGCCTCACCCAACTACTACACAGGCCGGTCTCACTCCCACCGTGCCCCAATTTGTTTCCAGGCAGTGGGTGAGCAGAGCTGAGAACTCGCCCCAGCCTACCAGCCTCCCAGCTGTGAAAGCAAGCAGGGCTTTCAGGTTGTGCACCTCCCTGCCTGCCATGGCTTCTGTGCTGTGTCTGCTCTTCTGATTCACCCCCTCTGCCAAGTTCTGTCTAGGAAACTTTGTGTTCAGTTAAATTGTTACAACGTTCAGTTGGAAGTTCCCTTTTCCTTGTGGTCTTTTCCCAGTTCCCCTGGTAGCCCTCCCCAAGGACCTCTGTGAGACAAAGTCAGAAATGGCTTCCCTGGGGACCGAGAGAGCCCACAGGGCTCTTTCTGATGCTTCTTCTAACCCTCTATTTCGCTCTGCTCTCTAAATTTGTCTCTGCTCCCGGTAAGGTCAAATCCTTCTCCTGTGATCTGGACCTTCAGGTTCTCCAGTGAGGGTGTGTCTTCATGGGCGATGATCCCCCTTTCACACTTTGTGCACTCACAACCTTTGGGCTGTCTCCCAGGGCCTGCAAGAGCAATCTGCTTCCTTCAAACGGTCTGAGGATTCTCTTGAATTTCCTGGTATGCACCTGCAATAGGTCTTGGAGCAAAAGTTCACGATGTGAGTCTCCGCACGCTGCTCTGTCTGTCTGAGTAGGAGCTGCAATTTAGTCCTGCCTCCTATTCACCATTTTCCTCCAAGTCTCTCCACCTCATATTAGGCTCCACTTCTCAACACTGTTGCATTGGAAATTAAATTTCTAATGCATCAACCTTGGAAGACACATTTGAATAACTTTCTGTCTCTGCTTCCCCCACCACATTTACGTCCTTCTCACAATGCAAAATATCTCCATTCCATCCCAATAGCCATGAAAGTCTTCACTTGTTTTTACATCAACTCAAAAGTTTAAAGTCCAGAGTTTCATCTAAATTGGATACAGGTGAGACTCAAGGCACAATTCATCCTGAGGCAAATTCATGTGAGCCTGTGAAATTAACTGTGAGCTGTGAGCCTATGAAATTAACAAGTGATAGACTTCCACAATAAGTTATGTGCTTCCAAAACAATGGTGGGGCAGGCATAAAATACATGTTTTCATCCCAAAAGGGAGAAATAGGCAGGAAGGAAGGAGTAACTATTCCCAACTAAGTCTAAAACCCAACAGGGAAAACAATGTTAAGTCTTAAAGCACCAGAGTTATCTCCTTTGACTCCATGTCCTGCATCCTGGACACACTAGGGTGGGGATTTGGCCCCCAAGGTCTCTGGTCACCAGCCTCTAACTTTTCTAGGTTCAGTCCACCCGAAGCTCTCACAGGTTGAAGTCTCATGCCTGTAGCTCTTCCAGGCTGATGCTGCAACATGGCAGTTCTACGGTTCTGGGGTCTCAGGAATGGCCCTACTCCCACAGTTCCACTAGGAATTGCCCTCCTGGGGACTTTTTGTGGTGACTCTGACCTCACATTTCTGCTCAGCATTGCCCTAACAGGGACTTTCTGAGGTGGTTCTGCCCCTGTAACAAGTCTCTGCCTGGCCTCCAGGCTGTCCATGACATCCTTTGAAGTCTAGGTGAAGAAAGTCATGCCCCTACCGCTCTTCTATTCTGTACATTTGTAGAGTTAGCTCCATGCGGATGCTGTAAAGATTTACAGCTTGTACCTTCCAGAGCAGTGAACTTTGGGGGACACATTCAAATCATAACAATTATCACCCTTAAATTAGTTAATATGATTTATGCAGTTAGATTTTCTAAATGTTAAATAATCATGTCCTCAGATAAATTATATTGTTTTATATCAATATAAACATACATACATACTTAATTTTATTGTGCATGACTTTATTGTGCGTCACACATGTTGCACTATTTACAGATTAAGGATTTGTGGCAACCCTGTGTCAAGCAACTCTTTTGGCACCATTTTCCCAACAGTATGTGCTCACTTCATGTCTCTGTGTCACATTGTGGTAATTCTCACACTATTTCAAACTTTTTCATTTTTATTATATCTGTTATAGTGATCTGTGATCAGTGATCTTTCATGTTACTATCATAATTGTTTTGGGTCATCACAAACCACGCCCACAGAGGACAGCAAACTTAATAAATGTGTGCATTCTGACTGTTCCATTGACTGGCTGTTTCCCTGTTTTCTACCCTCTCTTTGAGCATTCATATTACCTGAGACACAATATTGAAACTAGGCCAATTAATAACCTTAACAATGGCCTCTAAGTGTTCAAGTGAAAGGAAGAGTCGCATGTTTCTCACTTTAAATCAAAAGCTAGAAATGATTAAGTTTAGTGAGGAAGGCATATCAAAAGCCAAGAGAGGCCAAAAGTGAGGCCTCTTGTGCCAAATAGTTAGCAAATTGTGAACACAAAGGAGAAGTTTATGAAGGAAATTAAAAGTGCTATTCCAGCGAACAAACACACAAATGATAAGAAAGCAAAACAGTTTTATTGCTGATATGGAGATAGTTTGAACGGTCTGGATAGAAGATCAAACCAGCTACAACATTCCTTTAGGCCAAAGCCTAATCTAGAGCAAGGCCCTAACTCTCTCCAATGCTATGAAGGCTGAGAGAGGTGATATAGCTGCAGAAGAAAAGTTGGAAGTCAACAGAGACTGGGTCATGAGGTTTAAAGAAAAAAGCTGTCTCTATAACATAAAATGCAATGCAAAGCAGCAAGTGTTGATGTAGAAACTGTGGCAAGTTATCTAGAAGATTTAGCTAAAATAATCAATGAAGGTGGATACACTAAACAACAGATTTTCAGTGTAGATGAAACAGCCTTCTATTGAAAGAAGATGCCATCTAGGACCTTCATAGCTAACGAGGAGAAGTCAATGCCTAGCTTCGAAACTTCCAAGGGCAGGCGGATCCTCTTGTTAGGGGTTAATACAGCTGGTGACTTTAAATTGAAATCAATGCTTATTTACCATTCCAAAAATCCTAGGGCTCTTATGAATTATGCTACATCTATCTACTCTGCTCGTGCCCTATAAATATAAAAACAAAGTGTGTATGATGGTACCTTTATTTACATAATGGTTTACTGAACATTTTAAACCCACTGTTTAGGAATATTGCTCAGAAAAAAGATTCCTGCTCATTGATAATGTATGTCATCATCCAAGAGCTCTGATGGAGATGTACAAGGAGATAAATGTTGTTTTTATGCTTGCTAATATGACATCCATTCTGTAGCCCATGCATCAAGCAGTAATTTTGACTTTCAATATTTTTACCTGAGAAATACATTTCATAAGGTTATAGCTGCCATAGATAATGATGCCTCCAATGGATTTGGGCAAAGTAAATTGAAAGCCTTCTGGAAAGGCTTCACCATTCTAGAAGCCATTAAGAACATTTGTGATTCACTGGAAGAGGTCTAAATACCAACATTAATAGGACTTTGGAAGAAGTGAATTCCAGTCCTCATGGATGACTCTGAGGAGTTCAAGATTTCAATGGAGGAAGTCACTGCAGATATGGTACAAATAAGAAGAGAACTAGAATTAGAAACGGAGCCTGAAGTTGTGATTGAATTGCTGCAATCTCATGACAAAACTTGTATGGATGAGGAGTTTCTTCTTATGGATGAGCAGAGAAAGTGGTTTCTTGAAATGGAATCTATTCCTGTTGAAGATGCTGTGAACATTGTTAAAATGATGACAAAGAATTTAGGATATTCCATAAATATAGTTAACAAAGCAGCAACAGGGTTTGAGAGGATTGATTCTAAATTTGAAAGAAGTTCTACTGTGAATAAAATGCTATCAAATATCTTTGCATGGTATACAGAAATCTTTTGTGAAAGGAAAAGTCCATCAGTGGGGCAAACTTCATCAGTGTCTTATTTAAAGAAATGCCCACAGCAACTCCTACCTTCATCAGCCATCAACATGGCTGCCATCAACATGGAGGCAAAACACCCTATCAGCCAGAAGATTATGACTTGGTGAAGGCTCAGATGATTATTGGCCTGTTTAAAGCAACTAAATATTTTTAAAATTAAATATGTTCATGGTTTGTTAAAACATAATATTGCACACTTAATAGACTACACTATAGTGTAAACATAACTTTTATATGCACTGGGAAACTAAAAAATTTGTGTGACTCGCTTTATTGTGATATTTGCTTTATTGTGGTGGTCTGGAACTAAAGCTGAATTATCTCCAAGATGTGCCTGTATTTTTCTTGCACATTTCTTGACTCAATTTGCTATATTTTATTTAGATTTTTTTTTTGTGGATATACATCTGCAATTTAAAAAAATGTGTTCTCTATGTCAAGTTTAGGTAGTCTCATGCTAATCTCATAAACATAAATTGTGGAGCTTTCATTCTTAAATACATATAAGAAAAAATTGATCAAAGCAGAAAAAAGCAAAATTAAATCAAAATAGAACAAAAATCCGTGGCACATAAAATATGTAATATACAACTGTAAAAGCAGGCTACATATAGCAATAATTACACAAATATAAAAGAATTAAACTCATTTGTTGAAAGACAGAGATATAAGTTCTTTACAAAATGAACACCTTCAATATAATGACACCAAAAGTTTAAAAGCAAAAAGACAGAAAAAGATATACTAGGAAAACCATAACCAAATTAAAGCTGGTATAGCAATTAATATTGATTAAACAAAATGGACATTAAGTGTTATTGGGGGACCATGAGCATTATTACAGAATAATAAAAGTAATAACAATTTATAAGAAAATATAACAATCCGGAATCTGTATGTGTATAACAATATAGTATCAAACTAGATAAAGTGAAAATTAGGATAATTATAAAATAAATAAACAAGCACACACACAATGGTAAGCAAACAAAGCAACGTGATACTACTGAGCTGCTGAGCACACCTGTCTGGAACCTACACTTTCTTTAGAGCTCTAATTAATAGAGATAATACATTTCCTAATTTTAAAGCCCATTTGAATTAAAGTTTTGAAACCTGCAGCCAAGTATCTTAACTGATGCACAGTGCTGTAGATCCTACGAACTCAAGTAGTTGAGGTTTTAATATCTAGATGACTCTTTGTCCTTGACATCCAGAGTTTGAGATAAAGACTAAACTTTCTTTTTTTTTTTCATTTTTATTATTTTATTTGATTTTCTAGAGTTATAATCTTATCCCTAATTCACAGATGAAAAAAATGAGGTTAAAAAGTTATGAAGGACTAAGGCTTATACATTGGAATGTGATTCTTTGTTGCTATACAATTGTGAGTTATAGCATGAATTAGCCTTTTCTCTGACCATTTTATTTAACGATTTATTTTTTTGTCAAAAAATGGCATTGCAGTGTAAACCTTGGAATAAATGCCATTGAGAGGGGGAAATAACCAAAAATATCCATCCATAGGGGAAGTGACTGTTCTTCACAGTACAAAGTCTAAGTTCAACCCTGTAAATGATTTTTATTCTCAAGTTGTATATTCTTAGTACTTGTACAGCAGATGTCTGACTCACTTTGCTATACTGTCAGCCGTTGTACTGGTTATCTACTGTCATGTAACACATTACCTCAACATTTAGCAGTTTAAAACAGCAAACCTTATTTCACAGTTTCTTTGGGTGAGGAATACAGATGCATCTTAGTTGGGTCTGCTGGGTCAGGTTCTCTTGTTGGGCTGCAAGGAAGGTGTGTGGTGGGACTGCAGTCATCCCAAGACTCCACAAGGGGGAGAGTTGACATGTAAGCTCCCTCACATGGGTATAGACAGCCCTCAGGCTGATAAAGACCAAACTTTCTAACTGCTTCTCTAGACCAGAGGTATGGGAGTGAAATGGGATCTTTCTGGTTCTCTCTACATGGACATAGAAACCCTTAAAGCTTCTTACATTTTGCAGGTCTTGGCTTCATTTCCCCATTTTGGCTGACCCTGTCCCTGAGATGGCCTTAGGTTTCCACGTCCCAGCCCCTTGAGCTCACATCTAGGTACAGGGTGCTTGTAGTCCTTCTCTATGGGCCTATTTGGAGTATAATGCTTTGGCTCTGAATTTCTTCTTTGCTTTCAGTACTTAAAGACTTCACTTTCTTTCCAGTCTGGCTATGTGTGTAAATGTTTTTCTTGGTTATACATTTATATGGCATTCCTGTGTAGAGGCCTTAGGGAGGTGGACTTAAGCCCGTCTGCCTTGTTGCCATATCTGTCTCATGGTTTCCATTTTTATAGACTGGGGAACTGAGGTGTTGAGACGTCAGTCTTGCAGTCTTGCTCTAGGGAGCCAGAAGTCACCCAAGCATTTACCAGTAAGTGAGTCTAGAATACAGTTTTCCCCTTCGTACTCAGTGCGTATTCCACTGAATATAGACTGAGGAGGTGGTATTATTAATAATTATAACATTATTAATATTATTACTATAATATTAATATCACTTATTAATAAGTGATATTAATAAGTTAAACACAGGCATGTGCCAGAAACAATGTTGTGAACAAAGTGGTGCCAAACTCCAGGCATGATGAACAATAGCTTGTACATGATGAATATAATGAGTGTGTGAGAGAGTAGCTTACATTCATTTGCCTTAAAGCCTCAATGGCAGTTATCATTCTTTATCAAAGAAACAGTATTGTGCATGACCAAATTGTCTTAGGTCAGTTACCAATAGTCATATGAGGCTTGAGGTGTTAATTGGACATTCAGCAGGAGATGTCTAGTAGTCAGCTGGTTGGTGCATGTAGATAAGAAAGATAAAAGGGCTAAGGACTGATCCCTGGGGTTGTGCAACATGCACAAATAGAGGAGATGAAGAGGAACCAGCAAATGAGATTGAGAAGAAGTGACTAGTGAGGTAGAAGGAAAACAGAGAATGGTATCCAAAAAGCAAAGTGAGGAAAGAGGGAGGGAGTAATCAACAATATTAAATGCTGCTGATAGATTGAGTAAGATAAGACTGAGAAGTGGCATTGGTTTTGGACAACATGGAGGTCATTAGTAACTCTGATTAGCACAGTTTTGGTGGAATGTTGGGGATATTGGCCTAATTAGGATCAGTTCAAAAGGAAAGGATGAGAGAAAGTGCAGAAAATGAGTGTGTGAAACTCTTCCAGAGTTTTGCTTTGTGATGACCAAATAGCTGGAAGGAGACATGGAGTCCAGGGAACATTCTTTTTTGTTAAATATGAAAGATATTACAGTGTTTCAGTATAATGATGGAAATGATCCGTTAAAGAGAAAAATATAACGATGCAGGAAAGAATAAGATAAATTGCTAGAATGATATCCTTTCATAACCGAGAGGGAATGAGATACCGTGCATAAATGGAGAGGCTGGCCTTAGATTAGGAGCACAAATGGAATTATTGTTGTCAACCATTGGTTCATGAGCCAACCAGAATCAGAGAAGGGCTATGAGTTTCATTCTGCTTAGGACCATTCAAACACCACTGACCCATGAAAACAGCACTCGTGTTCCTCACCACACATATCATAATTATCCGTTAACTCTCAGAATGCCTCTAAGACTAGCAAGATATTAAGCTGGTCACTGGTCACTTCTTTTTTTTTTTTTTTTTTTTTTTTGAGATGGAGTCTTGTTCTGTCACCCAGGCAGGAGTGCAGTGGCACAATCTTGGCTCACTGCAACCTCCACTTCCCGGGTTCAAACAATTCTCCTGCCTCAACCTCCCGAGTAACTGGGATTACAGGCGTGTACCACCACACCCAGCTAATTTTGTATTTTTAGTAGAGATGGGGTTTTATTATGTTGACCAGGCTGGTGGAGAACTTCTGACCTCAATTGATCCACCCTTCAGCCTCCCAAAGTGCTGGGATTACAGGTGTGAGCCACTGTGCCAGGCTGGTTACTTCTTTATTTAAAAATCCTGAAGCGAAGTTAATCCACAAGGACTGGGGAGAGGATATCAGTCAAATACTAGGGCTTGGCTTTAAATTCCAGCAGCTGGACACATAGAGAGTGTTGCATACTTACCTAAAGAGAAAGGCTGGTGAGGGGTCCCTGCGCTTCTAGACAGCAGGACCCCATTCAATTATGTGAGTAGAATAAGAAGTTTAAATGTAATTCTTAAGCTTGGTCCCTGCAAATTTCACTCCAGGACATGACATTATTTATTGAAAATTAATTGGGTATTGGTTCTATGCCCGCTCCTGGGGAAAAATGATGAGTGGGCATTGTCTTTATATCTTTAGAACTCAGAGCCCCGTGGGAAGTCAGACACCTACTTCATGGGGCAGAGTGAGAAAAGCTTCCAGTAGAGATGTGAGAAAAGGGCTAAGAAGCTCAGTGGAAGCAACTGTAGGACTTGGAGTTAATGGTGGAGGGGTGACAACTTCTACTGATTAATGAGGAGGAGAATGAAGAAGGCATGGCTTGTGCTGGCTGGGCAGTAAGAATGCCCAAGCCAGCAGCTTCAAGGCTAATTAAGTGAAAAATGATGCGATTGATTTGTCTGCTTCTAGCCAAGTGGAACTTGGTCAGCATGAAAAACCAATGAGTTTTAAATTTCTCCACTTTGAGCCTAGTAGATGATTTCTCTACTTTGAGCCTACTAGATGATTTCAGCCTCCTCCCCCAAACATGCACTCTGATGTTGAAATGTTATATTATTTAAATATTTAAAATGCATAGCTGCAACTAGGTGAATGAGATTGCACCACCCACAATAGCGTATGACAGTTACCCTTGGGTGTGTGGAAGTAGAGGGGGAGGTGGGGGCGTTGAAAGGGTGACAAAAATGGCACGGTTGAATCTGTTTAGGTAGGTCATTTTAGTTGTGCCAAAGGGGATAAATTGGAATGAGTGAAACAAGATGCCAGGGGCCTATGAGGAGGCCACAGGGCTTGTTCAGGCAAGAACTGGGGATGGAGGTGGTAAAGTAGAGGAAGAAACATTTCCAGGAAGTTGACAGGACCAAGGATCCTATTTCACTCATGACAAATCTGCAGCACAAAAATGGATGACAGTTGTTTTATAATGAGGTTCAGACCTCAAACTCAAGCAGTTTACTGAGTTTGCTGAATTCAAACAGTTTCCTACCAAATCCTGCATTTTAATTTAATTTTAACAAAAACCTTAAAAATGGCAATAATCTGCTAAGCCCCATGTGTGTCTGGTTTTGGGGTTACAAAGAGGAAGAAGGCATAGATCTACCTCTGAGGATCCTCAGTCTTGTCTGATCTAGTGGGGACAGATACATGAACCATGATCACAGTAGTGTAGGAGAAACGTGGCTATGTTACGCATAATATGCTGTGGGTGCAAAGAGGACAGCCCAGGCCTAACTTTCCCAGTGGAGTCAGGGAAGGATTTCATAATTTCGAAGGATGAGTAGCGGCTTTCTAAATGATAGATTGGGGCAAGAAGGGGATTTTAGACAAAGAGAAAAGTATGGGCAAAGGCACGGAGGTGTGGGAGTGTGTATCATGTACAGAGGCGTGTGGCATAATGGTAGACAGCGTGGACTGGAGTTAGCTTGTGTTTAAATTCTGGATCTTTCAATTTTATGACCTTGTACAAGTTACTTAACTTCCTGTGCCTCAGTTTCCTCATCTGTTGAATGTTGTTATTAATACATAGGGTTATTATGAGGGTTAATAATACTACCTGTAAATTACCTAGAACAGCTCCTGGTGTGTTGTAAATTCTCAATCAATGCTAGCAGTTATTATTTGAAACCATATTTGGGAGTTAAAGAAAGAGGGATGCGGAAGACTGGAGGGTGTAGCTATTTGCTGTTACTGCTTTTTCTTTAGAATATTCATGGGTGTCAAATACCATAGAAGAGAGGGCTCCTAGGACCAGGCAATGCTTTAGTAAAAAATAGACATTACATTTATTTAGGACTTGGAGGAGGAAATTTGTACTCCAAAACAAATGGTGAAACCTGGTCTTTAATCCGGGGTGTTTCAGTCCATCCTCTGGAGCAAATCGACTAATTACAAATTGCAACATTTCAACAGCTGAATTCAAACCACATATTCCTCTGTGGTGCCATTCCTCACTCTCACTGATTTTAAGGACAAGGCTTGTCTAATAAATAGGAAGAAATAATAAAACATGAGCCCCAATGCGACCTCTTCCTAGGTACAGAACAGTGCATTGGGTTTCACTGAGCCTCCCTTTCAATCTGTGCAAACGAATCCCCCTTTATTCCCCAAGTTATACTTAACAACAATTGTGCTGGGGAAATTCTGGTCTAGTTGAGACCCCCAGGCCTCCAGTAAAGGAAAGAACTGAAAAGTGCTGAGATTATTTACTCATTTGACTTGTACAATAGTTTCTCTTTGGGGCATCTTGTTAGTCAAGTTTCTGAACCAGTAATTTCTGCTTTTGGGGGGTAAGAGGATGACCATTTTGGAACTTCTCTTTGTTCTTATACTAAGAGGCATCAATGACTAATAAAAGTGTGTTTTTTTCCCTCCCATCACCTCTACTTTCCCATTCTAGACCCATCAATGTTGGCCAAATCTCACTTGAGTTTCTTAACTGGTGAGAAGTATTCACCACACTCTTTCTCTACTGGGTCTCTGGGGACTGGAAGCACAACAATGAATTGAAGAAGCATAAAATAAATGTGTTAAACACCTTCTCTATGCTGTGTTCCCAGCTAGGCACTGTGAGAAATAATAGTAGCTACCAATGTATTGAGTGTTTGCGTATGTATGCACGTACGTGCATGCGTGTATATGCCAGCCTCTAAGCAGTTTACATTCATATTCTCATTTAATCTTCACAGGTCTGTGAGGCAGGAATTGTTATGTCCAATTTACTGATGAGGAGGCTGAAAGTCAGATTTTAAATAATGTATTCAAGGTCATTTAATTAGGCAGATGCAGTATTAGGACTTGAACACAAGTCTTTCAGACTCCAAAGGTCTCTTCCTTAACCACTGTGATACCCTGCCACCCTGATGCTAAAGAAGCACAGGCTTGGTCCTTGTCTACATGGGAGACATTGTGCTAGTTTTTATTGACTCTTACAGGAAAAACCTCCAGGGATTAACATTGGCCAGAACCTCGATCTTGGACTTTTAGCCTTCAGACTGTGAGAAAGTCAATTTCTGTTATTTAAACCACCAGTTTATGGCATTTTGTTATGGCAGCCTGGGCAGACTAACACAGACTTTGGTACTGGGAGTGGGGTTAAATGAGGCTGTGCAGAGCCTTGGGGCAAGACCTCCCTGCAGAGCCATGGGTAGGACCAGTCTCTAGGAATGTAGGGGTGATGCTGCTACCCCACTGGGCCTGAAGCACAGAGCATTCAGCGAAAGAAGATTCTTCTCAAGCCTCAAGATTAAATGGAATTTGCCCTGCTAGGTTTTGGACTTGCTTGGGACCAGCCACTCCTTCTTTCTTTCCTACTTCTCCCTTTTGGAATGGAAATGTCTATCCTAAACCTGTCCCATTATTGTATTTTGGAAGCCCATAACTTGTCTAGTTTTACACGTTCACAGCTGGAGAGGAATTTTGCCTCAGCATGAATTGCACCTTCAGTCTCACCCAAACCTGACTTAGATTTTGGCTGTATAGATAGTGTCAGGGAGTGGGGTGTGGTTTAGAAACATATGCAGTAGAATAAAACAAGAACTGACAGGCCTGCTGCTCAGGGCAGATGACGGAGAAAGACAGATGGACTCGTGGGAGCATTTGCATAGACTGGTGTAGATTTCTCCCGATTTAATTATCACAAAACAACAAAAGGCAGGAAGTAGGTAGTTACCCAAGTTATGGACAGTGAAGCTGATGTCTTTGGAGGGGTGAAAGGACTTTGCAAGGGTTGGGAAGGGACATGGACACCTGATCCAGTGCTCATCCCCTGAGCATCCCGGCTGCTCAGCACTTACACAGCAAGTGAGAATGCTTAGGAGATGGGGAAGAATGTGTGTAGCAAGAGAATTGTTCACCTGATTGAAATAAGAATAGTGGAAGTGTCATTATTCTAAGGAGGAGGAAACAAGAAAGTGTGATAAAAACAGTACTTATAGCTTCAGACTTGGGTCTAGAATTGTGCAAGATATGGAGGATAAATAAAGGTCAACGTTTTAGTACAAAGTAATATGACAGAATGATTCCTGAGAATACATCAGCACAAAGAACTTGGATGAGGAAGCAAAGTTGTGGGGTGGAGACAGGAAGATACCTAGGGGATCTAAGTAACCACACGCAGGGGTCCAGATGAGCTCAGATATTTAAAGACCATGTATGAGAGATGGAAATATGGCCAAATAACCAGGGAAACAAGAGAGGTACAGATGTACAAAAATAGTATCAGAATGGGTAAAGCCTAGGACGAGCTGCAGCTTGCAAAATTATTATGAACGAAAAGAAAAATTTTTTGAAGTTACTTTCGAAATCAGAAGTAGAAATAAGGGTTGAATGATAGGCCCACTGCTTGGGGCAGATGGGATCATGTTAACAGGTGACAGAGTGGGCAGTGTTATTTTGCCTCTGTATTCTCTATCAAGCTGAATGACCTTAAAACCAAAAGAAGCAGAACAACCATGATTAAGAGGGAATTGAAATCTAAAACAGGTGAGGCGACAGTACAGAGTGGTTCTGAATGGGCTCAAACCTAGATGAATTATTTCCAAGGGAACTGGAACTCAGAAACACTGTCCTGAACTCTGAAGAATGATGGAGAATGCAGAGGTCACACTACTGTGTGCCTCCCCATCCTCCCAAAAGGGAAAAGGGTTAGGTCTCAAGACCTGATATTGACACCTGACAAGATTCCAGAGCCTACTGTTAAGTAGAAGTTGGCTTAGCAGAGGGAATGGTGTCCCCTTGGAACTGACATGAGTTCATTAAAAACAGGTTAAGGAGGTCAGGAGATAGAGACCATCCTGGCTAACATGGTGAAACTCTGTCTCTACTAAAAATACAAAAAATTAGTCAGGCATGGTGGCAAGTGCCTATAGTCCTAGCCCTCGGGAGACTGAGGCAGGAGAATCACTTGACCCGGGAGGCGGAGGTTACCATGAGCCGAGATCGTGCCACTGCACTCCAGCCTGGGTGACAGAGCAAGACTCCGTCTCAAAACAAACGAACAACAAACAACAATAACAACAAACAGGTGAGGCAAGTGGAGGGCCCCACACTCTGTGAGGAGGAACTAGGTTAGCAAATGAGACAAATGACGTAGCCAAGAGGTTGATATCGTTCCTCAGAATGTACCTGTGGAGGTGAAGAAACGTAGCCTGCACGATATCTCTAGAAGGAAGGGAGTTGAGTGCCCATTTCTGATGTGTCTTGGTAAACAGCCTGAGAACTGGGGTCTCTGAGGAGGCTCCATCTTCTCAATCGGCTTTCTGAGCAAGTGGAGACACAAGATAAAAGAGTAAGCATGTGAGAGCCAAAATGTCACCTTTATTACTGATAAGGCTAAGCTGGAGGACTCAGCATAGTGTGAGAACCAATTAAACCCCTCAGCTAAACAGACGTATCTGTTCAGCCACAGGCAGCACGGATGAAGGCAGGCTCCCCAGGGAGAAGAGCAGAACTCGTGTTCTCCACAGCTGACCCTTCCAACAGAAATAAAAGTAGCTAAGATGAGAATGACCAGATTATTCCTCTCAAATTCACAAATCAGATTAAGCCACTACTTTTCTCCCAGGGAGGAGCAATGGGTGGTGGGAGATGCCAGGAGTGACACAACCCCACATGAAAGGAAAGAACAAGAGCCAGCGGAAGCGTCCCCCAGTAGATGTCATCCTTCCACGCTGTCCCAGCCGCACCTCAGTGTTACTCCATTTACTTGTTGCCTCCTTCGCCAACTACCTCCCTCAGTCACTTCCTGGCACATTGAGGTCCTCCATAAATGTGGAATGAATAATATTATTTGAAATATTTATTTTTAAACTGGCTTATTTTTATTCTTGGTAGGTCCTGGTTGCTCCTAGTTCCTAATTGCCTCGAGGGCCCCTGCTGAGGAAAGCAATGGTATTCATTGCTCCTGGAAGAAGACAGCTTAACAAAGGGTCCACTGCTTAGTTTTGTCTCAAAGTAGAATTTTGTTTTAAAATACAGTCTAAGCCCACAGCAGAGACAGTAGTCTGAGAACTATTTTGCAAGAACTAGACTGGCAAGCTGTGTTGGCATCCAGAGAAACACACTTGGCCTCTTTTTATTCATGTTGTAAGTTGGATAACTTGGACTAGAATTGTTTTCGTAATTCTGAGTGTCAGGGATCCTAGACTGGCCAGGTTAGCTTGGTTGAGGGGTGCATTTGCTTAGACCAAGGTAAAGGATTATGTTCTCATGTACTGGAGCTGATGGGAAGAAAAGCTAACAAAACAAGCCCTCTGCTCCAATGTCATGTCCAGTTAATGGTAGAAAGCTTCATGTACCAGATCCAGATTGGAATTCAGGCTCTGTTTGTATCTCAGGCAATCTACTTAATCTTTATGAGTCTTTGTGATAAAATGGTGATTAAAAACCTTACTTTTGTGAATGCTCTCCCATGGCTCCCTTAACTGCTGCCAGCCTACCCACACCAGCAGCTGTGGGTACCATATAAATCCAACCCTAAACCTTGGCTTAGGGAGCATCCAGCTGCTGACTTCTTCCCATCCCCTTCAACTATTCTCATGTGGGGTTCCCTGGGCCAGTCACCCTCCTGGCTGGACATCCCTCTTGTCTTGGCAGGCCCAGTGGGATTTGGTGACCTTACCTCAGCCTATCACTTTGGTTCTGGCCACATACCCTCATAAGGTAGCACATTAACAGGCCTAGAGGCCAACCAGCCTCCTGGGTCACTGTGAACCAGGCTTACTGAATGTCCTAGCTTCTGCCTTTCTAGGAGAGAGGTCAGATGATTCACAGGATTGCCACAAAGGGTAAATGCAATTTTATAAAGCACTGTGCTTGATAAACAGTGGGTACTTAAAAATGTTGGTTCCCATTCTTTCATAGTTATTGTAAGGGGCCGTCTCAGTGCGGAGCAAGATGATGGCTCTTCTTATTTAAAATTCAACATTTCAAGAGGAATGGAGAGCAGGGAGACCTCTTGTGCAAAAAGAGCCAGAGAAGCAAGGTGCTTTTCTCTCTATCTTGGCTGAAATTTATCACATAATAGCTACTTGGCCTACTGACTGCTTAGTCACTTAATCTACTGTCACCTCCATTAGTCACTGCTCCTGGCTAATTCTTATCATATTTATGATTTCTTTTGTTTATTTTTAAATCTATTCTTATTGCCATTAGAAAAACCAAGTTGGAAGCCAGCAAAGCAAAGTGAGTAGAACCTGCAGGAGAGATGACATCTTAGGATCGGATGAACCATCAGTAGAAGATTTCAAAATTAGAAATAGTGCTCTGCTGCGCAGGAGATGAATTAGAAGCCAAAGGAAGATGGATAAGATTTGGTCCTGAAGAATCCATGAGGGCAAATGCCTTAGTTTGATGAAGGCAAGGAAAGGATCTGATGGAAGGGCCCCAGGCCAAGCTATTTGTGTCAGTGTAGTTCTTCAGGACAGGCTCATAATAGGAGGTTTGCAAAACTGATGCTGAAGAATGTCATAGGGTTTCTGGCCAACCCGAAGAAGAGTGTTAATTCTGATACCTCTCAGGCAGGGCTGGTTTTATGGCAGTTGAACAGGGCCCTACTCTCCGGAGGAGCCGGGCACTTGGCTTAATGCTCAGCTGTCATCATCTTGAAATTCTAAATAATTTTGTCTTTGAACTTGTGTTTTGTAAGGAAACCCGATGGTACAATGGAACATGCATATGAGCAGAGGAGGGATGCCAGCAGCACACGTGCTGGGTAGGCCCAGGCTCCTCAACACAGTAGGCAGTGGGCAGTATGCACACTGAACAGTTGGCCCAGCCACCCCACACACATGCCTGGAGCTGTCTGGGTGCTGCAGAGCCCATAGGGGTTGGCCAGGCCAGGACCTAGGCCCAGATGATGATGGTGGTGGCAGCAATAGCATAAGCAGCAGCAGTAGTGGTATGGCCATGAGAGAGAGGAGGAACACTATAGGGAGGTAGTGATGGGGTCTCCAGTGGGAGGTTGGCTTGCCTGTCCATCCCTGGTCTGTCCCTGTGGCATCTGTACAGATATTAACTCTCCAGCCTGAGCACCAGAATAGGAACTGCAGGTACACATGCAGTAAACTTTGTCAGCAAATTATACAAATTATACAAAATAAAAGTGTACACATGGACATTGCAATAAAGCATACAAGAGAGTTACTACAATTTTTCAAAAAGTTGAGAACTTTTAGGCTTGAAAACTGCTGCAGATTGCAAAGCAAGCTCTACAGGTTTAGAAATAGAAATTGAATTTAAAGACATTCAAGGGAAAAGAACACTATTTTCATATGATACTCAGGTTGAACCAATTATTAGTGAGGGAGACAATTTAAAAATTAATTTTTCCTTGTATTTGAAGACACAGCTGTTTTGAATGATATACAAATCATATTGCTACTTTCAGTTTCTTGTACATCTTCTACAAGTTATAAAAAACTTCAGAGGAAACATTAAAATGCCATGATAAAAATTTCCATTGAAAATTAAATTCAGATGTACACAAAAACTTAACTGAATGAAGAGTTGTCTTTTTAGCAACATTGTTTTGCAAAAATCATCAGCTCTAGGTGTACTAAAACTTATATTTTGAAATAATTTAGCAGAAATGTATTTTATGTTGTCATAAACTATAAAATACTCTCAATAGTTCCAGTAAAAGTTGCATCAGCACAAATCCTTCTCAGAATTAAAAATTATCAAAAATTATGTGTGATTTTGCACTTGCCAAGAAAGAGATGTTGCTCTCAATTATATCAGTTGAAAATGAAGTTCCTATAAATTTCAGTATATGAAGTTGCTATAAACTTAATATATGACTTTCCAGAAAAACAAGCCAGAAAAATCTTATGGCCAATCAAGAGATCATACTAGTTGTTATTATTTATTATGTTATGTAAAATTATGATGCCAACATATTATATTTGTGCTATTTGTAAATTTATGTTGTTGTACATTTATCACTATCACCCCATTGTGTTTTATAATTAATGCAATATATTTTTTTCTAAAAATTACAATATTTTTAAAGGAAAAAGCTTGATATTTTAGTATGTTTAGTTGCACACTTACAACCCCCTGCTTTTTGAATAAGGGGCCTTACATTTTTATTTTGCACTGGACCTACAAGATAGATGGCTAGTCCCGCTCTCAGGGCTATTTCTCAGCTGGCCTTAGGATTCATTGTGGAAAAAGGATAATTTTTCTTGACTGCTTTGATAAAAGCCTTGAGTGAATTCTTATAGAAGATAAAGCTATGGCGATTGCATGGTGATAAGCAGGTGGCCTCTTCTGGGAGGCGAGCACCAGGAGACACGGAGTCAAGAGCCAACTCTTCAACATTGAAAGTACAGACCTAGCACAGGGCCCGGCACAGGCTCAACAAACATTAGTTGAATGAAAGGGTTATGGATGCCATAATCAGAACAGGGGAGGCTCAGTATGTGCAAAATATTCAAAGACACAGAACCAATCAAAGGCAGAGGGGACAGGATGAAAATCAGTACGCTGACTTAGTTTCATATAGGCTTTTCTCAGAACACTCATTCTGAGGGCTCTCATAAAATCAGGGTGCAATGGCAGAGGAGGTTTGGGAAATGCTATATTAAACTAAAGTAGACAGGTTTTGTTTGTTTTTAACTGCAGCGTTATCAGCATCACTAACATTCTGATGTGCACTGCGATTCTCCGAGAGAGATATACTATGTTGTCTTTTCTCTGGTTGATAACTATGGAATCTTTATTGGGCAGATTCTGTTCCTCAGACACAGTCTGAGAAATGCTCATTGGCTACCTTCCTTTCTGATTTCTTCTGGGTAGGATCTCTAACAAATGACTAAGAAGTGGTGCCCAAATCATTCAGGACCAAACTCTTAGATCCAACCTGGAGGGCGAGACCAGCTTTTGATTATGGAACCAGGCAACATGGTGCAGGAAAATGAGCGTGGATCTGGGGCCTGAGAACTGGATTCATCTTGTCTTCTTGGCTGTGTGATATTGGATAAGTCACCTAGCCTCACTGAGTCAGTTTGCCCAGCTACGAAATGGCAATAATAAAACCTGTATTATTATTATTGAAGGAGTTGTTAGAAGCCTAAATAAGAAAATGTATGTGACACAGCTGAGTACAAGGCCTGATATGTAATAGCTGTTCAGTAAATTTTTGATCTCAAATTTCTGCTGTTAACCTATTTTAACTTGTAGGTGGTTTGCAAATATTTTTAAGGTAGCAGAATCCAGAGTCATTAATTCAGATGGCTCTTTCAAGAAAATCAACTTAGAAACTGGGTATAAGCTACGCTATTCTGATTGGAGTGGGAATGGGAGGCTGAGTACAGGGACATTTTCCATAAGCTCTAGTTTTAAAACATTTTTCATTAATTTTTAAAAATTTTATTATATTAAGAACACTTAACATGAGAGTTACCCTCTTGACATATTTTTAAGTGTACAATAGAGTATTGCTAACTATAGGTACAATGTTATATAGCACATCTCTAGAACTTACTCATCTTGCATAACTGAAGCTTCTATGAGCTCAACTTTTATTTTTAAATTTTGTTTATTTTTAACTTTCATTTTAGGTTTGGGGTACATGTGAAGGTTTGTTACACAGGTAAACTCGTGTTATGGGGGTTTGTTGTACAGATTACTTCATCACCCAGATATTAAGCCTAGTTCCTGATAGTTATTTTTTCTGATCCTTTCCCTCCTTCTAGCCTCTACCCTCAAGTAGACCCCAGTATCTGTTGTTCTCTTGCGTGCATGAGTTCTCATCACTTAGCTCCCACTTATAAGTGAGAACATGTGGTATTTGGTTTTCTGTTCCTGCGTTAGTTTGCTAAGGACGATAGCCTCCAGCTTCATTCATGTTCCTGCAAAAGACATGATCTCATCCTTTTTTATGGCTGCATAATATTTCATGGTGTATATGTACCACATTTTCCTTACCCAATCTGTCATCGAAGGGCATTTAGGTTGATTCCATGTCTTTGTTATTGTGAATAGTATTGCAATGAACATTCACATGCATGTGTCTTTGTGGTAGGATGATTTATATTCCTCTGGGTATATACTCAGTCGTAGGATTGCTAGGTCAAATGGTAGTTCTGTTTTTAGCTCTTTGAGGAATCGCATACTGCTTTCCACAATGGTTGAACTAATTTACACTCCCACCAACAGTGTGTAAGTGTTCCCTGTTCTCTGTATAAGGGAACACTTATACACTGTTGGTGGGAGTGTAAATTAGTTCAACCTTTTTTGACTTTTTAATAATTTTTGACTTCTTAATAATAGCCATTCTGACTGGTGTGAGATGGTATCTCATCATGGTTTTGATTTGCATTTCTCTAACGACATTGAGCTTTTTTTATATGCTTGTTGGCTGCATGTATGTCTTCTTTTGAAAAGTGTCCATTCATGTCCTTTGCCTACTTTTTAATGAGGGTTCTTTGCTTTTCTTTTGTAAATTTGTTTAAGTTCCTTATAGATGCTGGATATTAGACCTTTGTCAGATGCATAGTCTGCAAATATTTCCTCTCATTCTGTAGGTTGTCTGTTTACTCTGTTGATAGTTTCTTGTGCTGTGCAGAAGCTCTTAAGTTTAATTAGATCTCATTGTCAATTTTTCCTTTGGTTGCAATTGCTTTTGGTGTCTTTGTCATGAAATATTTGCTCCTGCCTATGTCCAGGATCGTATTGCCTAAGATGTCTTCTGGTTTTGTATAGTTTTGGATTTTACATTGAAGTCTTTAATCCACCTTGAGTTTATTTTTACATATGATGTAAGGAAGGGGTCCAGTTTCAATCTTCTGCATATGGCTAGCCAGTTACCCCAGCACCATTTATTAAATAGGGAGTCTTTTCCCCATTGCTTGTTTTTGTCAGCTTCATAGAAGATCAGATGTTGTATGTATATGGCTTTATATCCAGGCTCTCTCTTCTGTTCCACTGGTCTATGTGCCTGTTTTTGTAGCAGTGTCACACTGTTTTGGTTACTGTAGCCCTGCAGTATAGTATAGTTTGAAGTCAGGTAATGTGATGCCTCCAACTTTGATCTTTTTACTTAGGATTGTCTTGGCTATTCAGGCTCTTCTTTGGTTCCATATGAATTTTAAAATAGTGTTTTCCTAGTTCTGTGAAGAATGTCATTGGTAGTTTGATAGGAATAGCATTGAATCTGCAAATTGCTTTGGGCAGTTTGGTCATTTAAATGATATTGATTCTTCCTATCCATGAGCATGGCATGTTTGTGTCTTCTGATTCCTTTGAGCAGTGTTTTGTAACTCATTGTAGAGATCATTCACCTCCCTGGTTAGCTGTATTCCTAGGTATTTTATTCTTTTTGTGGCAGTTGTGAAATGGAATTGCTTCCTGATTTGGCTCTCAGCTTGGCTGTTGTTGGTGTAGTGATATTTGTACATCGATTTTGTGTCCTGAAACTTTGCTGAAGTTGCTTATCAGCTGAAGGAGCATTTGGGCTGAAACTATGGGGTTTTCTAGACATAGAACCATGTTGTCTGCAAACAGGAATAATTTGACTTCCTCTCTTTCTATCTGGATGCCCTTTATTTTTTTCTCTTGCCTGATTCCTTTGGATAGGACTTCCAATATTATGTTGAATAGGAGTGGTGAGAGAGGGAATCCTTGTCTTGTGCCGGTTTTCAAGGGGAATGCTTCCAGCTTTGCCCATTCAGTGTGATGTTGGCTGTGGGTTTGTCACAGATGGCTCTTGTTATTTTGAGATATATTCCTTCAATTCCTAGTTTATTGAGCATTTTTAACACAAAAGGATGATGAATTTTATCAAAAGCCTTTTCTGCATCTATTGAGATAATCATGTGATTTTTGTCTTTGGTTCTGTTTATGTGATGAATCACACTTATTGATTAACATGGGTTAAACCAACCTTGCATCCCAGGGATGAAGCCTTCTTGTTCACGGTAGATTAGTTTTTTGATGTGCTACTGGATCCAGTTTACAAGTATCTTGATGAGGATTTTTGCATTGAGGTTCATCAAAGATATTTGCCTGAAGTTTCCTTTTTTCTTGTGTTTCTGCCAGGTTTTGGTATCAGAATGATGCTGGCCTCACAGAATGAGTTGGAGAGAAGTCCCTCCTCCTCAATTTTTCGGTAATAGTTTCAGTAGGAATGGTACCAGCTCTTCTTTGCACAACTGGTAGAATGTGGCATCTGGTCCTGGGCTTTTTTTTGGTTGGTAGGCTATTTATTACCAATTCAATTTTAGAGCTCATTATTGGTCTGTTCAGGGAATCAATTTCTTTTTAGTTCAGTGTTGGGAGGATGTATGTATTCCAGGAATGTATCCATCTCTTCTAGGTTTTCTAGTTTGTGTGCATAGAGGTGTTCGTAGTAGTTTTGGATGATTATTTTTATTTCTTTGGGGTCAGTGGTAACATCCCCTTCATCATTTCCTATGGTGTTTATTTGGATATTTTCTCTTTTTTACTAGCCTAGCTAGTGGCCTATCTTATTAATTTTTTTTTTCAAAAAAACAACTCCTGGATTCATTGTTCTTTTGAATGGTTTTTCAGGTCTTGATTCTTTCAGTTCAGTTCTGATTTTGGTTATTTCTTGTCTTTTGGTAGCTTTGGGGTTGATTTGTTCTTGCTTCTCTAATTCTTTTCAGTTGTGATATTAGGTTGTTGACTTGAGGTCTTTCTAACTTTTTGATGTGGGGATTTAGTGCTACTAATTTCCCTCTCAGCACTATCTGAGCTATGTCCCAAAGATCCTGGTATGTTGTATTTTTGTTCTCATTCGTTTCAAATAACTTGATTTCCATCTTAATTCCATTATTTACACCAAAGTCATTCAGGAGCATGTTGTTTAGTTTCCATGTAACTACATGGTTTTGAGTGATTTTCTTAGTCTTAACTTCTATTTTTATCATGCTGTTGTCTGAGAGTGTGTTTGGTATGATTTTGGATCTTTTGGATTTGCTGAGGATTGTTTTATGTCCAATTATGTGATCAATTTTAGAGTATGTGCCATATGGCAATGAGAAGAATGTATATTCTGTTGTTTTTAGGTGGAGAGTTATGTAGAGGTCTATCAATCTATTTGGTCCAATGTTGAGTTCAAGTCCTGAATATCTTTGTTAATTTTCTGCCTTGATGATCTGTGTTCTCTTTCTTTTCTTTTCTCTTTTCTTTTCTTTTCTTTTCTTTTTTTTCTTTTCTTTTCTTTTCTTTTCCTTCCTTCCTTCCTTCCTTCCTTCTTTCCTTCCTTCCTTCCTTCCTTCCTTCCTTCCTTCCTTCCTTCCTTCCTTCCTTCCTTCCTTCCTTCCTTCCTTCCTTCCTTCCTTCCTTCCTTCCTTCCTTCTCTTTCTTTCTTTTCTCTCTCTCTCTCTCTTTCTTTCTTTTTTTTTGAGATGGATTCTTGCTCTGTCACCAGGTTGGAGTGCAGTGGTACAATCTCAGCTCACTGTAACCTCTGCCTCCTGAGTTCAAGTGATTCCCCTGCCTCAGTCTCCCAAGTAGCTGGGACTACAGGTGTGCACCACCACACCCAGCTAATTTTTTTGTATTTTAGTAAAGATGGGTTTTACCATGTTGGCCAGGAGTGTCTCGAGCTCCTGACTTTGTGATCTGCCCACCTTGGCCTTGCAAAGTGTTGGGATTACAGGCATGAGCTACCATGCCCAGTCGGTGATCTGTTTAATACTGCCAATGGAATGTTGAAGTCTCCCACTATTATTGTGTGGGAATCTACATCTTTTTGTAGGACATCTAAGGACTTGCTTTATGGATCTGGGTGTTCCTATGTTGGGTGCATACATATTTAAGATAGTTAGGTCTTCCTATTGAATTGAACCCTTTACTATTACGTAATGGTCTTCTTTGTCTTTTTGATCTTTGTTGGTTTAAAGTCTGTTTTCATCTGAAATTAGGATCACACCTCTTTCTATTTCCCATTTGCTTGGTAGACTTTCCTCCATCCCTTTATTTTGAGCCTATGGTGGTGTTACGTGTGAGATGGGTCTCTTGAAGACAGCATACCATTGGGTCTTGCTTTTTTATCCAGCTTGCCACTCTGTGCCTTTTAAGTGGGGGCATTTAGCCCTCAAAATTAAGTGTGTGGATTTGATCCTGTCATTGTGTTGTTAGTTGGTTATTATGCTGGCTTGTTTGTGTAGCTGTTTTATAGTATCACTGGTCTATATATTTAAGTGTGTTTTTGTATTAGCTGGTAGTGGACTTTCCTTTCTATATCTAGTGCTCCTTTCAAGATCTCCTGTAAGGCAGATCTTATGGTAACAAACTCCCTCAGCATTTGCTTATCTGAAAAAGATCTTATTTCTCCTTTGCTTAGCAAGCTTAGTTTGACTGGATAGGAAATTCTGGGTTGAAGATTTTTTTCTTTAAGAATATTGAATATAGGCCCCCAATCTCTTCTGGCTTTAGGGTTTCAGCTGAGAAGTCTGCTCTTAGCTTGATGGGGTTCCCTTTGCAGGTGACCTGCCCTTTCTGTCTAGTTGCCTTCAACATTCTTTCATTTCAACCTTGGAAAATCTGATGATTATGTGTCTTGGGGATGATCTTCTTCTGTAGAGTCTTACAGGGGTTCTCTGTATTTCCTGAATTTGGGGATGATCTTCTTCTGTAGAGTCTTACAGGGGTTCTCTGTATTTCCTGAATTTGACTGTTGGCCTCCCTAGCAAGATTGGAGAAGTTTTCATGGACAATATCTTGAAATATGTTTTCCAAGTTGTTTGCTTTCTCCCCCTCCCTTTCAGAGATGCAGTGATTCATAGATTTGGCCTCTTTACATAATCTCTTACTTTGCAAAGGTTTTGTTCATTTATTTTCATTCCTTTTTTTTTTTTTTTTTTTTTTTTTTTGAGATGGAGTTTCACTCTTTCGCTCAGGCTGGAGTGCAATGGCATGATCTTGGCTCACTGCAACCTCTGTCTCCTGGGTTCAAGCAATTCTCCTGCGTCAGCCTCTGGAGTAGCTGGGATTATGGTGCCTGCCACTGAGTCCAGCTAATTTTTGTATTTTTAGTAGAGACGGGGTTTCACCATGTTGGCTAGGCTGGTTTTGAACTCCTGACCTCAGGTGATCCATCTGCCTCGGTCTCCCAAAGTGCTAGGATTACAGGTGTGAGCCACTGCACCTGGCCTATTTCTTTTTCTTTATTTTTATCTGACCATCTTATTTCAGAGAGCCAATCTTCAAGTTCTGACATTCTTTCCTCAACTTTGTCTATTCTGCTGTTAATACTTACGATTGCATTGTGAAATTCTTATATTGTGTTTTTCAGCTGTGTCAGATCCATTAGGGTCTGTTTTAGCGGGCTACTTTGTCCTTCATCTCCTGTATTATTTTATTGTGATTCTCAGTTTCCTTGGATTGGGTTTTGCAGTTCTCCTGAATCTCAAGGATCTCATTCCTATCCATATTCTGAATTCTATTTCTGTCATTTCAGCCAGCTCAGCTTGGTTAAGAACTCTTGTTGGAGGACTGGTGCAGTCATTTGGAAGACATACAACACTCTGGCCATTTGAGTTACTGGAATTCTGGCACTGGTTCTTTCTCATCTCTGTGCGTGAGTATTCCTTTAACTGCAGTGTAAATTGAGTACAGCCAATAAACTTTACTGGATGTTTTCACAGGGCCAAGGCTTCATGCAGGTTCTTTATTTGAAGCTGACTTCTTGGCTCTGGTTTCAGAGGGGGTTATGTTAGTGAGGTATTTTTGGTGTTGAAGCTTAGGGTTGTGATCCAGTAGTTGGTGCTTAGGCATATTGGTCAGTTGATAGTCTATTGATTGGTTGTGTGGCTCCCCTATATTTTCTCACACTTGCAGTTGTGTTCCCTCTCAATGCTCTAGAAGTATGGGTTCCTCTCTCTCTTGAGTGCTGGCTGTAGATCATGGCTTGCCATTCCTGAGCTCCTCCTTGCATCTCTGGGGCAATCTCAGGGTTTATGTTCCTTCCTTGTTTAGAGGAAGCAGAGGAAGGAACTTTAGTAGTGGTTGTGCCAAAGGTCTTTTGTTTGTCTCCTGGGGGCTCCACTCCAGAAAGATGCAGGTCAGCAATTGCTCAGTGCAATCAGTTCAGGACGAAGGGTCTGTGCTGTGGGCCCAAGCTGGGTTGGGGGGGCGGTCCTTGTGTGGTGACGAGCAGGGGTGGTTGGGTGGGACCCAAGGGAGACGGACTGGCCTCCTCTCCTTGGGTTGACTGCAGCTTGTTGGAGGTGTGCATAAGGCACTTAGGGTCTTTGCTCCTTCATTAGTCTAAGGGTAGCGTGGGTAGTTCCACTGCAGGGGCAGTGGCAGAGAGGCTTTCAGTTGCCCTTGGCAGCTCTGTCCAGAGAGTTGCTGAGCTGCTACTGGCTTGATAGCCCCAGTGGTCAGTGGGTGGAGGTCCAGGCCTGGAGGATCTGCCTGTGAGGAGATATGGGAATGGGCACTCATGTAACAGTCTGGGCACTTTTATATAGGGCTGCTGGAGCATGCTGGGGTTCCACCCAAGTCCCTAGTCACCTCAGATTTTCTAGTACATGGAAGAATCAACAATGAAGGATGCAAAGATGGTGGCCTGCCCCTCCCTCTGGGAGCTCTGCCCCAGGGAAGTACAGAGTTGTTACTGGCCTGAAAGCATCAGTAGAAGGCAGTTAGAGACCCTAGTTAGTAGGCCCCACCTAGTGAGGAGAAATGGGATCAGGGACCCACTTAAAAAAAAAAACCAGCCTTGCCATGTTTTTGTAGAGCATCTGTGCTGTGCTGGGGGCCTGCTCCAGCCCCCAGTTGCCTTGGATTCTCCAATGCCCAAAGGTGGAATGGCTAATTTGCCCAGACAGCAAAGATGGTGGCACTTCTGTCCCTCTGGGAGCTCCATCCCATGGAAGTTTGAGTTCTATCAGCCAGAAAACCCCAGCAGAGGTAGCTGGAGACCCTAGTTGGGAGGTCCCACCTGGTGAGGAGGAAAGGGATTGGGGACCTGCTTTAAAAAGCAGTCTGGCCGTGTTTTCATAGAATAGCTTTGCTATGCTGGGGTCTGCTTCAGCTCCCGGTCATCTTGGACTCCCCAAAGCCTGAAGGCTAGATCGGCTAAGTAGCCCAAACAGCAAAGATGGCAGCCCTCCCCTCCTCCTGGAATCTCTGTCTTAGGGAGATATAATGCTGCTACTGGTGGCTGTCTGGAGTTCCAAGCCAGTGGGTCTTATCCTGTGATGTGATGTGGAAGTGGGGCTTGTTGGCTGTCACTGCTCAGCCCCCTTGATTCAGCCTCTTTTCTGGGGGTGCCTAGTTGAGAGGGGGGTAGTCTAACCTCCCAATTCACTGGAGCTGCAATTGTTTTTGCCAGGAAGCCCAGGTATCTAAGCCTACCAGGTCTCTGCATGTGCCTGAGTATCTGCTCTGCCAAGACTCCACGTAGCTCTGTATGTCAGACTGAAGGCCCTGGTGGAGTGAGTTCACGAGGGGATCTCCTGACCCAAGGGTTGCAAAGATCCTTCTTCATGGGAGATACATGGGTTCCCTAGCTCACTCATTCACTCACTGCTTCCCTGGGCGAGGGAGGTGCCCCTCGTTCCATGTTGCTCTTGGGTGAGCCATTGTTCTGTCTTGCTTTTCTCCATTCTGTGGGTCAAGTTGTTTCCTTGATTAGTCCTAATTAATGTACCTGAATATTTAAGTTGAAGGTGCTATATTTACTTGCCCCTTCTGTTCCTGTCCATGAGAGTGTCACACACTAGCTGCTTCTAGTCGGCCATCTTCGAGCTCAACTTTTAAATTCAATCATGTACTTGACTGTTCCACTTTGGTGTGTTATATGCCTCTCAAAGCAAATCTTTTGATTCCTTCCCCCTAAAGCTGATTCTTCCTCTAATCTTTCCCATTTCATAAAATTGTCCCACCATTACCCCATAGTTCAAGCCCCAGTCTAGGGTTTGTCTTTGATTCCTCTTTATATCCCTCTGCATCTAGCAAGTCTTGTCAGTTCATCCTCAAATCTATCTACTTCTCATCATCTCCACTGCTATCTCCCATTTCAAGCCATCATTACTTGTGGGTGATGTCAGTGCACACATGTCCCTCAGACCTTTCCATGTTGTTCCAGCCAACTTCCCACAGTCAGTACTTACATCTTGGTGCTTGAGGGTTGCTCTCCTCCAATCTTGAAAGGTCACTCTGCCTACCTGCTATTGGCGGGAGGTGCTGGGGAATAAGTACTCTCGGCCCCTTCTAACAGCAACCTCCATCAAAGACTTTTGGAGTTGGTGTATAAATACCCCAGCTGCCTTGCCTTTCAGGTGGAACTAGTCTGAGGTGTGTTTGGAACCCTTTTTCCAAATTTCTCTGCAGGACTAAGCTCTGGTCACTCTCTATAGTAGTTGGGTTAATAATACACTCTTTGTTGCTTGCCTTCCGTTTCCTATTACACTTCCTCCCACTTCTGTCAAGGTGTTTCCTGCAATTCTTAAAGATACTAATTGCACTTGAATCCTTGTCTCAGGGTTTGCTTCTGGGAGAACCCAAACTAAGATGCTGGTTTCCTGAAATAGCCTATTATCCCCCTATAAATCTTTTTCTGCACATTAGCCAGACTGAAATTCTAAAAATGTAAAGTGGATCATATCGCCTCTGCTTGGTTCCCACTTAGCTTAAATTAATATCCCAAATCTCTAATATAGCTCAACATAGTACAGACTCTGGCCTCATTTCATATCATTCATTCCCTCTTTCATTTCACTGCAGTCACACTCAGTTATTTCCTATATCTTGAACTTACCAACTCGCTCCTGTCTAAGGCCATTTGTACTTGTTCCTTCTGCCTGGCACATTCAAACTCCAGAACCTCAGGGGTTGAGCTCCCTTTTAAAATTTCAATCCTAGATCAAATATCACCTTCTCTGAGAAGTCACTCTACAGTAACTGAAACCTCCCTCTATTACAATTGTTTGGATTTATCTTGATATCTAGGTATTTATTTATTGTTTACCTTACCCTTCTATAGGACCCCTGCTATATTATAACAGCAACTTTGTGTGTCTTGTTCTCATTTTGTCCTCAGCACCTAGAACAGCAACAGGTCTTAGCACTTAGCAGGAGATTTATATATATATATATATATATACACACACACACACACACACACATATATTTACTTATTTATTGAATGAATTAATATAAGGTATAATTATCTTTAATTATGTCAAAGGATTGTCTGTATATTAATACTTATCATTTGCATTATTATAATTTATTTGCAACTTGATAACAAAAATAAAATTAATTAGTCACTATTAATGAAGAGATGTATCTACAAAATAATTATTGTGTCAGAGATGTGCCAGGTACTGCACCAGATGTTAAAGATACAAGATGAAAAAGATATTCTCTGCTCTTTCATGAAGTAACTGGTGATATAATTGAAAATAGGAAACTGAAAGTGTAGGTTGTCTTATGTGTCATGACAACAACAACAATGACTGCCCTCTGAGGGTGCTTTTCAGTTTTCCAAAGCACATCCACGTCACTATGGTAGTTGACCATCATAATGGTGCTATAGGTGGGCCCATTCTTCAGGTGAGGAAACAAAAGCTTAAAGAGGTGAAGAGTTTTGCCAAAGCTCATGCAGCTTGCAAGAGACAGCAGTGGGACTGTAATGAGATTTGGGGATGTCAGAAGCTCATGTTCTTTCCACTGCCTCCAACAGTGTCTCCCACCCCTCCACAGCCTGGGGACAGAGCAGATGCCCATCACATGCTTGCTGATGGGAGGAAGGATGGTGGGTAATACCATGGGGAACATCCTTCACGAGGGAGATCCTTGGGTGGCTTGACCAACAGACACTGCCAGCCACTTCTGCTGCTGCTGCTGACAGTCCAGAATTAGTCACTCTGGGAGGCAGTGGGCTTTTTGTAAAGCAAATTTACTATTGGGAATAAATATTTGATGCAGGTGAATAGATGTTATGTTTTAATATATTGTTAGTTGAATCCACTAAAAAATACATTGGTTAAATAAATAATATGTGTAATCTACTAATGTGCGTTGGTGCCTAGTGCAGTAAGCCAATCTTTTTTTAAATTTTTTTTATTTTTATTTATTTATTTATTTATTTATTTATTTATTTTAGTAAGCCAATCTTAAACTAACATCTATTAGGAGAACCAACCTGTTGAAGGCAGAGATATACTCTATGGCAAATTGAGGACAGGGAATTAATAGTTTTCTTCTTAGTTATAAATAATAAATTAATCATTGTTTTACAAAGTTAAATCCATAATTCTGTATTAGTCTCTGTACCCACTGCATAGACAGAGTCTTGCCACATGTTTTCCTGGGCTAAGAATGCAGTATTTTTGTGAATCAAGCAATGTGCACTGCAAGGCAGGGATAAAATGAGGGGAGTGTGGAGGAAAAGCACCAGGGAAGAAGTCAGAGTGAGAGTAGAAAGGGAATCTTGCTTGCTAATATGAGAGTTGGAGGTAAGAATGGGCAAGTGGGTTCACTCTTTGTTCGAGGGATGTGATGCCACAGTGGAAAGCCAGTGTTCCATCCAGAAAGGAGCCTGGACTGGCAGGTTCCATGCTGCTCTCATGCTTCACCATCACAAACCTCACCTGAAAGAAAGGAAGACTCAGGACTGATCTGGGCGGTATCTTGCTTTCATTTAGTGTTATAAAATATTTACTAAGAAATACAGAATCCAAGTGCCTTTGAACTCAGGGACTGAATCTAGTTCTACCCTCTGGAGTCCAGAGAGGTATAGGGATTTTTCCTTAAGTCCCACAGAGCCAGGCCTTGAGTTGATTTCATCTTCCTGTCCTGCTCCTTCTTTCACATCACCTTCTCCCTTGCTTTGCAGCCCTTGTCTGTTCTCAGCTGTCTTCCTGTAGCATGTGATTCCAGGGGAGCCAGGGTAAGTCCTTTCCTCAGGTCTGGCTGTAATTGCATGCACTAAGGCAGAGAAAGAATTGCAGCCTCTCCCACAGAAAACAGCATAAGATGGACAGAGTGTGTTGCCTGGCACGATGTTGGAGCATTCCATTCCTATACTGCCAAGTGTTGAGCTCTTCTGGCTTTTTGTCCATAAGCCTTAATTTCTCAAAAGGGACTCTTTTATCAATACTTGGGGATGTAGTAATTCACTGCCACCAAAACTTAGAAATGAGAGCAATAAGAAGGCCTTCTGAAAGGCTAAGTGGTGGAATCAGCACGCCATGCCACCAGGCACACCATGTTTCCCACAGGAGTACAAAGCCAGGGATCCCCCTGCTGCTCCCTTTCCAGCCTCACCTCTCCTTGCTCCAGCCTCACCGAAAATCTTTGATTTTGCTCTCCCTGTCTGGGACATGGTCCTTCCTCTGCTGAGATACTCCCACACTCCTTCTTGCACCTGCTCCCATTTTGACTTGCTGACCTCTTTTCTTGATTGTGTCCCGTGCGGCTCTGTAGTGGTAACTGTGGTTCTCTGCCCAGATGCCCTCTTTAGGGTCAGCATACTCATTCCCAGATGCTGGTAATGTCAACAACTGCTGAAGCTTTCACTGAGATTTGCGCTAGCTCGCCGGGAACTGCCACCCCAATGTCCTGTCCCTCCATAGAGGGTGGCCCACAACCCATGACTGGTTGACTTGGGGGTCCAAAGAAGGTCTTGCCTCAGCAGAGTCTCTGCGGGGCCATCAGCTCCAGAGCTCTCTATAGGCTTTGCAGGAGCCTTAGTTGTAGCCTCATTGTGGACCAGCTTCTCCCTGCCTTGTCCTGCCTTCCTCAGTTTCTTACTGGTGTGTCTCCTGGAAAAATCTCCAGTTAATTTTCTGTACACAATTCTCCATCTTAGTGTGTTTCTTAGAAAGCCAAGTTAAGGTGATTGTACCAGGAGCGGCCCTGGGAAAAAGACTCTAAAATAGAATCTTGGTGATCTACTTATCAGTCGTCTGTCAATGAGGTCCTCAACACTGGTGGTAGGTGGAGTAAGGAGAGCTCCTGGTGTGTGTAGCAGTGCAATTGTTAAGACTGAGATAGGGAACATCGATGCAAAAATCCTCAATAAAATACTGGCAAACCGGATTCAGCAACACATCAAAAAGCTTATCCACCATGATCAAGTGGGCTTCATCCCTGGGATGCAAGGCTGGTTCAACATTCGCAAATCAATAAACATAATCCAGCATATAAACAGAACCAAAGACAAGAACCACATGATTATCTCAATAGATGCAGAAAAGGCTTTTGACAAAATTCAACAGCCCTTCATGCTAAAAACGCTCAATAAATTCGGTATTGATGGAACGTACCTCAAAATAATAAGAGCTATTTATGACAAACCCACAGCCAATATCATACTGAATGGGCAAAAACTGGAAAAATTCCCTTTGAAAACTGGCACAAGACAGGGATGCCCTCTCTCACCACTCCTATTCAACATAGTGTTGGAAGTTCTGGCTAGGGCAATCAGGCAAGAGAAAGAAATCAATGGTATTCAGTTAGGAAAAGAAGAAGTCAAATTGTCCCTCTTTGCAGATGGCATGATTGTATATTTAGAAAATCCCATTGTCTCAGCCCAAAATCTCCTTAAGCTGATAAGCAACTTCAGCAAAGTCTCAGATACAAAATCAATGTGCAAAAATCACAAGCATTCTTATACACCAGTAACAGACAAACAGAGAGCCAAATCAGGAATGAACTTCCATTCACAATGGCTTCAAAGAGAATAAAATACCTAGGAATCCCACTGACAAGGGATGTAAAGGACCTCTTCAAGGAGAACTACAAACCACTGCTCAGTGAAATAAAAGAGGACACAAACAAATGGAAGAACATACCATGCTCATGGATAGGAAGAATCAATATCGTGAAAATGGCCATACTGCCCAAGGTAATTTATAGATTCAATGCCATCCCCATCAAGCTACCAATGACTTTCTTCACAGAATTGGAAAAAACTGCTTTAAAGTTCATATGGAACCAAAAAAGAGCCCGCATCTCCAAGACAATCCTAAGTCAAAAGAACAAAGCTGGAGGCATCACGCTACCTGACTTCAAACTATACTACAAGGCTACAGTAACCAAAACAGCATGGTACTGGTACCAAAACAGAGATATAGACCAATGGAACAGAACAGAGTCCTCAGAAATAATACCACACATCTACAGCCATCTGATCTTTGACAAACCTGAGAGAAACAAGAAATGGGGAAAGGATTCCCTATTTAATAAATGGTGCTGGGAAAATTGGCTAGCCATAAGTAGAAAGCTGAAACTGGATCCTTTCCTTACTCCTTATACGAAAATTAATTCAAGATGGATTAGAGACTTAAATGTTAGACCTAATACCATAAAAATCCTAGAGGAAAACCTAGGTAGTACCATTCAGGACATAGGCATGGGCAAAGACTTCATGTCTAAAACACCAAAAGCAACGGCAGCAAAAGCCAAAATTGACAAATGGGATCTAATTAAACTAAAGAGCTTCTGCACAGCAAAAGAAACTACCATCAGAGTGAACAGGCAACCTACAGAATGGGAGAAAATTTTTGCAATCTACTCATCTGACAAAGGGCTAATATCCAGAACCTACAAAGAACTCAAACAAATTTACAAGAAAAAAACAAACAACCCCATCAAAAAGTAGGCAAAGGATATGAGCAGACATTTCTCAAAAGAAGACATTCATACACCCAACAGACACATGAAAAAATGCTCATCATCACTGGCCATCAGAGAAATGCAAATCAAAACCACAATGAGATACCATCTCACACCAGTTAGAATGGCGATCATTAAAAAGTCAGGAAACAACAGGTGCTGGAGAGGATGTGGAGAAATAGGAACACTTTTACACTGTTGGTGGGATTGTAAACTAGTTCAACCATTATGGAAAACAGTATGGCGATTCCTCAAGGATCTAGAACTAGATGTACCATATGACCCAGCCATCCCATTACTGGGTATATACCCAAAGGATTATAAATTATGCTGCTATAAAGACACATGCACACGTATGTTTATTGCGGCACTATTCACAATAGCAAAGACTTGGAATCAACCCAAATGTCCATCAGTGACAGATTGGATTAAGAAAATGTGGCACATATACACCATGGAATACTATGCAGCCATAAAAAAGGATGAGTTTGTGTCCTTTGTAGGGACATGGATGCAGCTGGAAACCATCATTCTTAGCAAACTATCACAAGAACAGAAAACCAAACACCGCATGTTCTCACTCATAGGTGGGAACTGAACAATGAGATCACTTGGACTCGGGAAGGGGAACATCACACACCGGGGCCTATCATGGGGAGGGGGGAGGGGGGAGGGATTGCATTGGGAGTTATACCTGATGTAAATGACGAGTTGATGGGTGCTGACGAGTTGATGGGTGCAGCACACCAACATGGCACAAGTATACATATGTAACAAACCTGCACGTTATGCACATGTACCCTAGAACTTAAAGTATAATAATAATAAATAAATTAAAAAAAAAAAAGACTGAGATAGGATGCCAGTGAAAGTAAATGCACTGGCTCATGCAATACCTGGGGCACTGGAGAAGTTTGAGGCAAATGGTGACTGTGGAATTGGGTGACAGCCACTGAATGCCATTGATCCATTGAAGAGAGATTATGTCAGGATCAGAATGGGATTAATCACCAATTCTAGGCAAAATCAGAAAGCCAGAGGACCTCCTTGGCAGCATTTAAGGAAACTCTTAACTCCTTGCAGTAGGGCCACAAAGAATGGAAAATCAAGCCTGGCACTAAATTGTAGGAATAGCTTCAGAGAAAGGTGAATTATGGCCCTGGTAGCGTTCTTATACCAAAGTCAAGGTCTTAAGAGAGAACGAGTGGGACCCTCAGACTTGGGATGGGGATGTCTGAATAGATGCAGTTAAGACCCCTGAATGTACAGACTTTTCTGAAGTCACTGGGCCTGCAGATGTGGCCCACTCCCCTCTTGTTACCAGATTCTGATCATATGGAGGTTTCCATTGAAGAGAGTGTCTTATGAAATGATGTTTGCTCCCTCAGAATCTACCTCTGTATACTCTGCTAGCAATCAGACCAATAAGGTCTGTGCCACATCCTGGCACAGTTTGATTGGATGAGCTGGGCCTGCTGAGAAGGAGAGGGACCGTATGCTGCAGGAGCAGGCTATAATGCACCCAGGAACATGTTGGATCAGAACATAAGTTGGTTAAAGGTGTGTTTATTTAGATATGGGAACCCTCTGAAGGGCTGTCTTAATTTTAGTGCTCCCTGTTGGATTGGCTGAGGCCTCAGCTGCAAGTGCATTGCTGGCCAGCTTCTTCGTTTGCCCAATCTGCCTTTCTCACTTCTTCATAGGCCCTTCAACCCCCTGTAGGCTACTTTCAAAACAACTTTCTAATGTACCTCTTCCCTGCAGTCTGTTTCCACATACTCTCCTGTGTGCTTGTTATGAACTGAATTGTGTCCCCTCAAAATTAATGTGTTGAAGCTCTAGTCTCCAGTGTGACTATTTGGAGATAGGGCCTTTTTTATGGAGATAAATACAGTTAAATGAGGTCATAAAGATGAGGCTCTAATTCTATGGGGATCTGTGTTCTTGGAAGAAGAAGTAACACAGAGCTCTCTTTCCATGCACGCAGAGAAAAGGTTATATGAGGACATAGAGAGAAATTATCATCTGCAAGCCAGAAAGACCAGCCTCACCAGAAATCAACCCTCCTGGTAACTTGGTCTTAGATTTCTAGCCTCCAAAATTGTGAGAAAATAAATTTCTGTCATTTAAGCCACCTACTCTGTGGCATTTTGTTGTGGCAGCCCCAGCAGACTAATATAGTGCTCCTAGTTCCATTCTGTACTTCGTGTGTTGTAGCGCTTACCATCATACTTCCTTACTCTTCTGACTTGCACTTTGGAACATAGTAGCTGCTCAATTAGTAACTGTTGAATGAATGGTGAATGAATGTAACATAAAATGGTTCTCAGGTCAGAGTAAAATATGATGGAAATAACGACTCTCTAAATACAGAAAGGGGCTGATCGGTCCCAGAATAACAATAAAAAGCCAATCTTAGGCTGGGTGCAGTGGTTCATACCTGTAATCCCAGCACTTTGGGAGGCTGAGGCAGGTGGATCACTTAAAGCCAGGACTTTGAGACCAGCCTGGCCATTATGGCAAAACCCTGTCTCTACTAAAAATACAAAAATTAGCTGGGCATGGTGGTACATGCCTGTAGTCCCAGCTACTCAGGAGGCTGAGACATGAAAATTGCTTGAACCTAGGAGGCAGAGGTTGCAGTGAGACAAGGTTTCACCACTGCACTCCAGCCTGGGCAACACAGTGAGACTCTATCTCATAAAAAAAAAAAGTAAATTTTAAAACAGTGCCCATCCAAGTAGCACTCAGAAGAGAGGTATCTTAGCCGTGAAAGTTTGGTTATTTTGGTCCCATGATCATGGCCATGTTTAAAGTGCAAATGTGAGGAAGAGTTGTAGCCAGTAGATTTTCAGCATTTTCAATCATATGGGTAAGTCTCTACTGTGGAGGCAGGTGCCCCAGAGGCTCCCTTAGCCTGCTGCCATTGTACATTTGATCTACCTGCCATCCCCCCCTTATCCTGCTTGAACACTCTTCAGATAACACCACCTGGGATTTGGTTTCTCACATAGGCTTGTTGACAGGTGATGAGAACTGGAGTATTCAAGTCCATGGAACAGGTATAATTTCCTCTTGTAAGTGGATTAATTTCAATTCTGATTTTGTGTATCAGTCCTGCTTTATGTGAGCCTGTCCCTGAGAGATGCATCTGCTCTCACTGTGCTGACAAGTCATGTTTCTGACCCTATGAGACCCAGGGACAGACAGTGGATTGTAGGTGAATTCACTAAACTAATGATGCATCCTCTCTCTCCTCCCCATGTTGACTACAGGGATCCTGTCAGCTTGTTTCCAGGGAACGTCCTGACCTCATCATGTACTGAGAATCTATTCTCTACTTTGAGATTTTTGTGAACAGTAGGGCTAGGACTGGGTGGTCAACTTCTTTTTTACTTCTAATATTAAGTATTACCTGATGCTGGGGACATAGTCATTATTCAATGAAGAGAAGATGAATTAAATGTCCCTGTGGCATAGGGGGACCCTTGGGACAAGACAGTTCTTCCCTCAAGGTGTTGAGTGAGGAGGTCTCTGGGGCCTGTGGACTGCAGTGCAACCTCTGCAGGATTTCACAGAGGGTCTGGGATGCTTACTACACTCCCAGGGACCCTTGGAGGGCTCTTCAGGTCTACAGGTGAGATGTGAGCCCCAATGTGAGAAAGAGTGATCAGAACAAAATTTGTTTATGACCTGGAATAAAGCTGTTTGTATCTTTTAAAAAATTATAACCTGGAATAAAGCTATTTGTATCCTTTAAAAAATCCTTTTTATCTGTAATGTATATAGGATTTCTCCCATTTTACGCCAGGAGAAAGTGGATGGTTCAGCGTACCATCACCATGAACATTCTCAAAATGTCCTTGATAGCAAGTAACTGTTTTGTACTCTGAGTGTATGGAGAATTCCACATTGTAATCCCCATCCTAGCAGATGGACGGTATTATGTCACATAGTTACAGCAGACTAGCCATAGTGATCCAATCAGCATACAGATGTTATAGTTCATGGATTTTAAAATGTATATTTTTTCACATTTATCATCTTTGAAATTGGGATACAACTTATTGACATGTCAAAGTTTAAATCAGAAATATGTTTTTTGTTAATATTACATATAATTATGTTTTATAATTGATGGCATCTTAGATTAGATAAATAGAATAAAATATTCTATAGCATTCTTGGTTGAGGAGAAGCAACTAGAATGCCTTTTTCTAATTTTTCTCCATTATACATTAAATCTTTTGCACTATTGGGAGGAAGATAATTGTCTGAAAAGAAGAAACACCTCCCAAAATAAAATTAAGAGGAAGACCAGCACTACTCAAGAACATGGGGTGCTGGCCTTGTTACTGCCCCTACACTGGCCAAGGAATACCAACACTGTGCTTACCTGGCTGTTCTTCTCTGGGTATCACCTTGGACCTTTTCCTCCCTTCTCTCAATTATAAAACGTTACCTCTCTTGTCTCCCAGTCCCTCAGAATCAGTCAATCTGAGAGATAATTCTATGAGGATCTTCCATAGAAGTGAATCAAAATGACTTCATGCTTTATTCTTTTCTCTTCCTTCTCCTGTATCTTGTGCATTTTAACAGTGAATAATTGGAGTCATAATGCCTCAGTCCAAAAGAGAAACTTTCATGGTAGAAATTATGGTATCTGTGACAAGGTGATTGAAGTCATGTTTTAAGTGTATAGTTCCCTAAAACTCACACCACTTAGTAGGGCAGCTACAGTTTTTATACTACTTTGCAGTTTACAAAACAGACATTGAAAATGTTTTCTTATAAGAGCCTCACTAAAACTCTCTGAAGAAGGTGAGGCAGACTTTATCATCATTTTTTAGAAGAAGAAGCAGATATCCAGAGAAATGAAGTTGATTCGTGGAGGAAGTAGGACCACATTCTAGGTTTTATGATTCTGGAGGCATTGTTCCTCTTTTTTGGAAAGAGACCCCTGTTTACAACTTCTTCCCTTGCCTATAAGTAGATGAGCTTCAAAGAAGCTGAAATTATTCAAGGCCTGGTAGACTATGTCAGAGGCGTTGGTCTTTCCTCTGGGAGTCCTGAGAAGTCACTGAAAGATTTTTTTAAGCAGGAGAATAAGATAAACAGATTATTGTTTGTTTACTTGTTAAAGAGCTATCTGGGTGCAGAGGGGAGAATGAATTGTAGGAAGGTAGGAATGGCAATATTTAGGAAGCTATTGCTGTAGTTTAGGGAAAAAATGGTGGTGCTTGGTCCAGGAAGATGACAGTGGATGGGAGAGAGGTGGAGGAAATTCTGGGATGATGGCAGCTGAAGCGTGTATCCTACAGCCTTTTTACCCTAGCTCAAATCCAACTACCAGCTGAAGGTCTGTGCTCTATAGGATTCTAGGAGTAGTGCTCAGCCTTCTGGCCAAGATAGGAACCTTGAGATAGGGGAAAACCCTGGAGCAAAACTTAGTTATTACAGGGAGCTTGAGCCATGGAGATCCATGGCCAACATGGTCCTAGAAATACCTGTTGGCCACCCTGTTCCTGAGGACCTGAGGTAAGACTGCAACATGGATGGGGTTCTCCTACCTCTGAGAGCTGTGGTCTTTATTCCTGAGGAGATAGAGAGCAGAGAGACTTCCTCCAGAGGTTTCATCTGGGGAGAGGCATTCTGCCACTGGGTTGGTCCCTAGGGTCAGAGGCTGTTGTGCTTTTCAATGTTCCCAAGTTCGTTGCCACTCTTGATAGCTTAACCTGGGTCCCAAGAAAGAGTAGAATCAAGAGTTCACAAAGGAAAATTCAGTGCACCGAGGGGTTCTCAATAGCCACAGAAAGCAATGACAACACTCAGATGGGTAACTCCTTTGAATACAACTGCTAGAGGAGACAGGCATTGGTCTTATTTTTTAAAAAATAAGTACTTAAGGAGAATCATATAGCATTTTAAAAAGACCTCTTAGAAGCAGAAAACAAAACAAACACAAAACAGAAACAGCCATGATTTTTACATTTAAAAATTAGGGAGAGGATGATCCTACTGAAAACCATTCTAAAGACATGGAAATTCAGGTGAAGGAAAAATCTTAGAGCAAGGACCAGAAATACAAAGAGACAGAAATCATGAGAAAAAAAAAATGAGGTCTGAAGAACAGATCCTGGAGGGAGGCCTAAGATGTGAATAATAGAAGTCCAGAGAAGGTAGACTCCAGGAGAGTTTGATGATAGATGTAGGTGGGAGTTGATGGAGAGGAAATGCCAAGGAAGTCTCCAATGCTTCTGGTTTGGGCAGGTGGGTAGACGGTAGTGCCACTGCCCAAAACAGACCATCCTAGAAGATCAGTGGGTTGTGGGTCAAAGAGGGCAGGTGGGGAGTGATGAGTTCAGCTGTGTTGAGCTTGAAGAGCCTACGGACATAGAAGTGGAGACATTGACTAGCTGTTCAATGTAGTTATAGTGTTCAGAGCAGAGATGCCTGGCTGGAGATACAGAATGGAAAACCACCAACCTTTAGTGCCCTGAAATAAAGGGCATAGATGAGAGTCCCTGGAGTGAGAGGCAAAAAATAAAACAAAATAAACAAAACCCCAAACTTTCATAGGTGCAGCAAATCACCATGGCATGTTTACCTATGCAACAAACCTTCCGGCACATGTACCCCAGGACTTAAAATAAAAATAAAAATAAACCAATAAACAAAAAAACTCCCAAAACCGTATGGATGAAGGTCGCAGTGTGACCAATCTCTTCCTTCCTTTCCCCTTTTCTCCCCTACTCTTAATTCTACATTTCGCCTGCTTTACATGTCCTTTCTTATTACCTGATACGAGACTTGCTGGGGAAAGGGAGCGCAAGAAGAAAAGAAAAGAAAAAGGAGAAAAAAAGAAGAACATAAGGAAGAATAGTGAGGGCATACCCTAAAATAGGGATGCTGTGGTAAATCTGCCCTCTGATCACCAAGGCAGAGGTGTGATCCATGAGAATGCAGTCTCTCATAGGAGGGCTCTCACAGTGAGGCACCATAGTTATCTTTCCTGAGACATAAAAGGAAAAGTAGAACTAGCATCTACTGAGCAACTGCTATGCTGGACATGCTCTTTAGTACTTATTCTCTCATTTAATTTTCTTCAATAATCTCATTATATAAGGAAAGCAAAACTCAGAAAGGTTGAGAAAGTTCCCCCAATATCACACAGTTGGAAAGCAACAGGGTTAAATGAATCTGTGCAAATCTGAAGCCCTTGCTTTTCCTGCTGTACCACAGAGCATCTGTACTAGAGGCAGCAGGCAGCAGATTTAGATACTGATCCACATGACTTTATTTGTATTTTCACTGGGCTTTTGTTATCTCAGGACATTCAAAGATTTACACTCTCTCTTCTATCAGAGTTAAGTACACACTGCCAGCTTGACCTTTCAATCTGGGCTGCTCTTTGCTTCTCCCAAGTTACAAGCCAGCTCAGATAAAGGGAGAAAAATGAGCTATTATTCTTTCTGGAAGTTGAATGGCTGCTTCCCTCTAAATATCTAGAAAGCCAATCTTCTGTGAATTAAACTCTTTCATCAGCTATTAGCTGGATCCTAAATCATTGATAAGAGGGATAACCCCTCAATTCATTGATTGACATCTTGAGAGTTTATCAACTCTAAATAATAACAGCAGCAACATCTGAGACAATAGTCAGCATTTATTCAATCTAAGAGAAGAAGCAGTTCTTGTTTTCAACTTAGAAAAATACCTTATATTCTCAGAATTAAGATAAGTGGCATTTCTTCTAACTTTATTATATATGTATGTGTGTGTATACACACACACACACACACACACACACAAGCAACACCAACAGGGTCTCTTGCATATAAAGCACACTGTATTATGTGCTGAAGACTCAATAAAGTAGAAGGTTAAGTTCTAGATTTTTCAGGATCCTCTACATTTTAAATGTTCACTTATGTGGTCCTCCTCAATGCAATTGTTGAAATTTTATCATCTTAAAAAAAATTTGGAGACTCTGTTCATTATAGGGATATCCTTATAGGTCTCCTTAAGGACTTGGCAATTATCTTAGGATGACTGAGCATGCATAAAATGCTCTAGGCAATTCATTTTTTTTCTTTTTCTTTTTTTTTTTTTTTTGAGAAAGTCTTGCCCTATTGCTCAGGCTGGAGTGCAGTGACACGATGTCAGCTCACTGCAACCTCTGCCTCCTGAGTTCAAGCAATTCTCCAGCCTAAGCCTCTTGAGTAGCCGGGACCACAGACGTGCACCACCATACTTGGCTAAGTTTTGTATTTTTATTAGAGATGGGGTTTCACAATGTTGGTCAGGCTGGTCTCAAACTCCTGCTCTCTAGTGATCCACCCGCCTCAGCCTCCCAAAGTGGAGATTGCTGGGATTACAGGGATGAGCCACTGCACCTGACCTGCACTAGGCAAATCTATGAAATTCAGCAAACATTTAGGGAATGATGATTAGCCATGTGTGTGTTATGCCCCAAAATTAAAGAGGAAAATACTACGTTGCTGCTCTTTGCTTACTGCTCTAGAGAGGGCAAACAGATAAAGAAATAAAAGTTGAGCTTGTGAGTAAAGATGGAAGACTGAGCATGCAGATTATATGTAGATGTATCTCCTCTTTCTGAAAGATCCTTTAAAATAATAGTAAAATAATAATAAAAAGTTATCTCTCTCTAATGAAGAGAATGAGAAATTTCAGCAAATTTCTTGAAGATAGAAAATAGGTGAAATGGTGATACCTGAAGTAGAGGAAAGGAGGGGCTACTACTAAGGAGAAAACTTGCATTATGTCAAGTTAAATCCAAAGCTAAAAGGAGGCATAGGAACTGAAGACATCAGGCATAATGGAGGGTGAAGTGGTATGTGGGGTTATAAACAAAGGCAATCATTGGAACTATATATGGGACAGTCAACATCTCCCTCACTCCCCACACTAAACAGTAACATTGAGGCATTTCACCCCCTCAACTTATGCAAACAAACAAGCAAAACCACACAAAATACTGGGATTATCTTTAAGGAAATTAAATGAACTGTATGGCAGACCAATAAAGGAGCTCAACATCTGACTAATAGGAATCCTACAAAAAGAAAGTAGAGCCATTTTGGCTTTCTGAGTAGCACCATGGTGGTTGGCAAGAACAAGTGTCTTACTAAAGGTGGCAAAAAAGGAGCCAAGAAGAAGGTGGTTGATCCATTTTCCAAGAAAGATTGCTATGATGTGAAAGCACCTGCTATGTTTAATATAAGAAATATTGGAAGGACACTAATCACCAGGACCCAAGGAACCAAAATTATATCTGATGGCCTCAAGGGTCATATGTTTGAAGTGAGTCAAGCTGATTTGCAGAATGATGAAGTTGTATTTAGAAAATTCAAGATGATTACTGAAGATGTTCAGGGCAAAAACTGCCTGACTAACTTCTATGGCATGGATCTTACCCATGACAAAATGTGTTCCATGGTCAAAAAGTGGCAGACAATGATTGAAACTCATGTCGATGTCAAGACTAATGATGGCTACTTGTTTAATCTGTTCTGTGTTGGTTTTACTAAAAAATACAACAATCAGATACGGAAGACTTCTTATATTCAGCACCAACAGCTCCGACAAATCCCGAAGAAGATTTGGAAATCATGACCTGAGAGGTGCAGACAAATAACTTGAAAGAAGTGATCAATAAATTTATTCAATAATTGAAGCATTCTAACTGGTGTGAGATGGCATCTCATTGTGGTTTTGATTTGCATTTCACTGATGGCCAGTGATGATGAGCATTTTTTCATGTGTCTGTTGGCTGTATGAATGTCTTCTTTTGAGAAGTGTCTGTTCATATCCTTTGCCCACTTTTTGATGGGGTTGTTTGTTTTTTTCTTGTAAATTTGTTTGAGTTCTTTGTAGGTTCTGGATATTAGCCCTTTGTCAGATGAGTAGATTGCAAAAATTTTCTCCCATTCTGTAGGTTGCCACTTCACTCTGATGGTAGTTTCTTTTGCTGTGCAGAAGGTCTTTAGTTTAATTAGATCCCATTTGTCAATTTTGGCTTTTAGTGCCATTGCTTTTGGTGTTTTAGACATGAAGTCCTTGACTATGCCTATGTTCTGAATGGCAATCATTAAAATGTCAGGAAACAATAGGTGCTGGAGAGGATGTGGAGAAATAGGAACACTTTTACACTGTTGGTGGGACTGTAAACCAGTTCAACCATTGTAGAAGACAGTGTGGCGATTCCTCAAGGATCTAGAACTAGAAATACCATTTGACCCAGCCATCCCGTTACTGGGTATATACCCAAAGGATTATAAAATCATGCTGCTATAAAGACACATGCACATGTATGTTTATTGCGGCACTATTCACAATAGCAAAGACTTGGAATCAACCCAAATGTCCATCAGTGACAGACTGGATTAAGAAAATGTGGCACATATACACCATGGAACACTATGCAGTCATAAAAAATGATGTGTTTGTGTCCTTTGTAGGGACATGGATGCAGCTGGAAACCATCATTCTCAGCAAACTATCGCAAGAACAGAAAACCAAACACCACATGTTCTCACTCATAGGTGGGAATTGAACAATGAGAACACTTGGACACAGGAAGGGGAACATCACACATCGGGGCCTATTGTGAGGAGGGGGGAGGGATAGCATTAGGAGATATACCTAATGTAAATGACTAGTTAATGGGTGCAGCACACCAACATGGCACATGTATACATATGTAACAAACCTGCACATTGTGCACATGTACCCTAGAACTTAAAGTATAAGAAAAAAAGAAATAAATAATTGAAGCAATAAATTGCTTCATCCTGACAGCATTGAAAAAGACGTAGAAAAGCCTTGCCAATCTACTTGTCCTCTCCATGGTGTCTTCGTTAGAAAAGTAAAAATGCTGAAGAAGCTTGAGTTTGAATTGAGAAGACTCATGGAGTTTCATGGTGAAGGTAGTAGTTCAGGAAAAGCTACTGGGGATGAGACAGTTGATAAAGTTGAACGAGCTGATGAATATGAACCACCAGTCCAAGAATGTGTTTAAAGTTCAGACTTATAATAGTAGCAAATAAAAAGTCCTATTAGTGAAAAAAAAAAAAAAGAAAAAAAAGAAAGTAGAGAAAATACAAGAAAGAAAATTGCCAAAGAAATAATAGAAGCAAATTCTTAGAGCCCAAGAACAAAGTTTCCATATTGAAAGAGTCCACCACATTCCCAATGTAACAAATACAAATGACTCAAACCTTGATGTCTCATCATGAAATGTAACACTCAAGGATGAAATTCCTAAAGGCTTCCAAGAAGAAAACTAACAAAAACAGAGTGTCCACGAAGAAACAATACACAAGCTAGCAGTGGACTTAGCAGTAGCATCACTGGATGTTGGTAGACCATGTAGAAATGTCAACAAGTCAGGTATAGGGTGCTGACGAGTTGATGGGTGCAGCACAGCAACATGGCACAAGTATACATATGTAACAAACCTGCACGTTATGCACATGTACCCTAGAACTTAAAGTATAATAATAAAAAATAATTAAAAAAAAAAAGAAATGTCAACAAGTTTTTGAGGGGAAAAAAAAAAGTTAACCTAAAGTTCTACAACTACACTAATAGTCAAATGTGAGGGTAGAATTATTTTTAGACTGGGAATAGAAAATTTTATCTCCCATGCACCTTTCTCAGGAAGTTGCTTGAGAATGTACTACATCTAAATGAAGAAGTAAACTAAGAGAAAGAAATGAGATCCAGGATATGGAGGATCCAACCCAGGAAAGTGACAAAAATCCAGCGAGTAGTCCTGGAGACTGGCTCAGGATATTGAACTGGGACAGGTCTGTTAAAGGGAAGAGTTGCAACGGTATAGTATGATTGAGAATTTTTTTTTTTTAATTTTTAGCATCTTTTCCAATGCATTAGTGGTTTAGCTGGAACCCAGAAGTCAGTATTGACATGTCAAGTTTTTTTTTATTATTTAAACTGCATTCTGATTTATATTGTGATTTCTTTGTTATTTAGATGGTGTATTTCTTAATTTCTAAACTTACAGGGCTTCTATTAATCTTTTTCTTACTGATTTCTGGTTTAATTGCATTGTGGTTAAAGACACTTGGTTTGATTTCTATCCTTTGGAATTTGTTGAGATTTGCTTTATGGCGTAGCATATGGTAAATTTTTGAAAAGTGTTCTGAGTGTGCTTGAAAAGAATGTGTAATTCGCAGTTGCTGGGTGCAGTGTTCTAAATATGTCAATTAGGATAGGTTTGTTACACATGTTATTCAAATTTTCTGTATCCTTACTGATTTTTGCCTGCTTGTTTTATCAATTTCTGAGGGACGTGTATTTAAATCTCCCACTGTTTTTATAGATTTGTTTATTTTCTTAGTAGTTCAGTCAGATTTTCCTTCATTTATTTTGAAACTACATTATTAAGCACATAAAAATGTTAAAGTGTTATGTCTTCTTGGTAAATTAAGCCTTTTATCATAATGAAGTATTCTCTTAATCTCTAGTAAAAGGCTTTTTGCCTTTAGCTCTATGATAGAACTAACCAGCCTTCTTCAAGGTAGCTTTTGTATGACATATTTTTTCTATTATTATAATTTTTTTTACTGTCAGCCTCTCTGTTTCCAGTTCTACATGTATCTCTTGTGAAGAGCACATGGTTGTGTTTTGTTTTTATGTCCAGATGGATAATCTTCGCTTTTAATTGGATCATTGAGTCTACATACATTTAATATAGCCATTGATTCATGTGAGTTTAAATCTCTCATCTTACTCTGTGCCTTTTAGATTGATTTTTCAAAAAGCATTTCCCTCTTCTATTAGCTTTGAAGTTATATACTTTTATTATTCTTTCATTGATTACGTAAGAGATGACAACTTTTTCTTATCATGGTTCACCATCAGTTGGCACTTTTACCCTCTCCCCAGAAAATGCAAAGATCTAAGGTACTTAAACTCCATTTATCCCCTTCTGACTTATATGCCATTGTTGTCACGTATTTTAGCTTATGCATATTTTAAACTCCAATGACATATTTATTATTGGTTTATATAGCCAACACTGCACACATATTTTTCTTTTTCATTTCTTTCCACATCTGTGTCGTTTTATCTGGAAAAATTTTTCTCCCACTTGAAACACTCACGTTAATGTTTTCTTTAAGGCAGATCTGGATGTGACAAACTCTTTTGGTTTTGTTTGTCTGAAAATGCTTTTATTCTAAATTCACTTTTGTTTGCTGCCTCCAGTGAGAATTTTCATTTGCTTCTTTGAGGCAACTGGGGGCCTGAGCAATCAGGGTCACCTTAATCCTATTTCAGTGGTTGAGTAGATTGGAAGTTGAGCTGGTCACTGCAAAGGCTGGTACACCCTGGTTCATCCTCACAGCATTTCAAGGTTCCAGACAAAAACAGGAGGAGCTGATTAGGTTTTCCTCATAAATTTTGTCCCTCTACTACCTGGAGGCTTTCAAAAATTCTTGAATTAACAAATATACCTAAGGGAAAGATGTTTGTCTCACTTCTCTATATTTCCAATCTTCTAGGTGTTGGCTTGGTGATTTTTCACTATCCTGTTAGCTCTCCAATATTTTCAGATGACTTCTTCCCTTCTTTTTCCCTCAGCTCCTTTGTCCCTCTCTCTTTCTCCCCTCCCTCTTTTCCTTCTTTTCTTCTTTCCCTCCTTTCTTTATTCTCCCTTCCTTCCTTCCCTCTCTTTCCTCTTCTCCATTATTCCCTCCTTTCTCCTTTCCTCCCTTCTTTCCTTTTTCATTCTATCCCTCCCTCTTTTCGTCCTTTCTCTCTTCCTTTTTGTGTGAGAAAAGTTTTGGTGCATAAAGGAGTGTTTTTCAAGTTAACTGAAACATTTTCTCACATGTCAAAAACCTAATTTTCCAGGAATGTTCTATAACTGAAGCAACCTAAAACACACAGATGTTTTTGTAGAGATCATTTCAATGTAATGAAGCCTGCTTGAGCTCCAAATGTTTGTCAGCACTGTGTTAGGTACAATTGCTGCCTTGAGGAACTTATGGTCTTGTAAGGTTGACAAACCCATAGGAGATAAGTACATATAACAGAATGATTGTTGACAAGACATCTATTTTGTTGTATTGAATTATTCTCGATAGAGAAATATTCGTCCCTGAAACAGAGAAGTCCAGGCACTGAAAACCATTTACAACAGGAAGCAGAGTTTTATTATGCAGAATACAGCAAAGTCCTGATGCTCACATAATACACATGATGAGACTTTCTAAATTTTCTTTCAGAACATTCTCATTTATCTTTTCAGGAGCCTCATCCTTCTTATGAGAAAAAAGAGAATAAATCTCTTATTTTAAAACTGATTTCATCTAAATAGTTTAAGACAGATCTTTTCAAAATGTAGAATCAGAGCCTTAGGATGACAGATGTGTACCTATCTGTGGGATCAAGCACTCGGTGTCTTTCCCCTAGTCAGAGGGCCTGATCCTGCTGGCCCAGCTTCAAGACCAAAGTCCAACACAGATTAAGAGGTAGAAGAGCAAGTCCCAGCCCTGATATTTACTGGATCTATGACCTTGGGCAAGTCATCTGTGTGACACCCCCTCCCCCACCTGACAGGTAGGAGATATTCAACAAATGTTGAACCAAGCATCTTTGTCTCATTTTCTATACCTGAAAAATGTGAGTAGATGCTGTTGTGAAAATATAGTAAATGAGATAATGCAGGTGACAAGCCTTTGTAAATGGTAAAGGACAATACAGATTGGGGAGGATTGAATGGTACACATATCTGGTCATGTCAATGCTGAGTTGATTTTCTTATCCTCAAACTGGATATAAGATTCATGGTTAAAGTACGCTGTTTTTTTTTTTTGTGGGAGGTGGTTAACCTCAGCGAGGTTCATGCTGTTTTTTGATGACAGGATATTGGAGGAAATAGGATACTCTTTAAAGTCGAATGAGAGGAGTGGAAAACAAATCATCTCCACTGGCAATGCTAGTGAGGTCTAATGAAAAACAAGGACTGTCTTTTATCCAATGATCATATTTTCTTCCTGAGCCTAACCTAATTGTATTATTGAATGTTCTGGAGCCCTCCTCACTTATTAAACTACTATAATCCTTTACTTATGGGTTTCAAGATATCATTATGGTCTCCTCCCCCTAATGAAATGAAAGGTTTTAACTCAGTTAGCCCATCAACAGTCCCTGATGAAGCCTGACAAATCTCTTTTTGGACTACATAGGCTTGATAACAATAATGCCAGGGCACATTCTTTCTCTAAACTCACTTTCCTGAACTAGATGAGTGATCAGAAAGCATTTATGATATCTTCAGAGTCAGAATGGAATTAGTACACCTATGGGTCCACCTCCTAGAGACCTGTACAGAATCTAACACTCTTGAAAAATTCCTTCCGTTGACTGAACTGCAAGACTCAGCCTTCTGAGTGGGTGGGTGTTGAGGGTCTGATCTGATGACAGGCAGGAGGGAGAAGACGGAGCAGCCTCTTCTTGGAGTTCCCTGGGGAGACGTACACAGATGGCTGCTACACTATGCAGTTGGTGGGAATGAAAGTCCCTTTTGTGAAGGGAGGGTCCTGATTTTGGTCACTTACTGGAGTCCCTGGCAGAAGTAGCCATTAATCAGAGTCAGCTTCTTCATTTGGATGGTAATGCTGATAGATTTCCAAATCTTGGGGCAGGAGAGGGCAAACTGGGGTGGTGGCACTTAAATGCACTAAGTGATGAGGTCACAGATGGATTTTGAGGGTGGACGTGGCAAAAGTGGGGGCTGGAGCAAGAAAACCCCAACAGGCAGGTGGTGTTAAGGTGCTAGAGGGTGGCAGGAGGGATTGTTGAGTCTACCATCTGGGCTTCTCCTTCCAAAATTCATTCCCCTTCCACAGATGCCAATGCTTGTCAGAGGTTCATAGAACCAAAAAGAACCTGCACTCCAACTGTTGATGATACTGAAGTGACCTTCCTTTTCTGTTGAATGAATATGGCCATTTTTCTTTAACAGAATATAAAGACTTATTAAGCACCTTCTATCTTTCAGACATTCTGCTGAAGTTTTATACGTATTATTGTCTTTTATATTTATTACAGTCCCTTTGAGTTAACTTACTATTTCTGGATAAGGAAACTGAGGCTCAGAATGGTTGACTAACTTACCCTCTGTCACATATCTCATTTCTACTCAATACAATAAAAAGGCCCATTATTCATGTATTCAGTCCATGAATTCTCCTTGAGATGCTTGCTATGTGCAAGCCAGAAATTACTAGAAGCTCACCACCCTGTTTCTTTTGGACTTAGCCTCATTTCTTTGTAATTTGCTCAGCTAACCTAAAAGCTCCTGGACAAATCCTTAATAATATTATTTTGAAAAGCCTCCAGGGAAGAACGTTTTTTAGGTTTTCTTGGTAACTTAAGTTTCCCAGAACTTCTAGGGATTTCTTAAGGGCCAGCCTATGACCATTTTGCTACAATTGAAACCAGCTCCTCATGATAAGTGGAGAACAGCGAGAGCAGGAGGGAAGTCTTTGAGAGCAACCTATCCTCGGAGGAAAGTAGATGTTGTTGGCAATGAGATGGAGCCACAGGGTCAAAGGATATTAGAGCCAACTGGAACCTCAACAGACAAAGACTCTAACTCCCCCACTTTCCAGGAAAGAAAATGAGCTGGGGGAGAATGAACCACTCCCCTCCCCCAAATCACTGAGCTATGTCATGGCAGAGCTAGAACTGGTGTTTGGGGCTGCTTATTTCCAGGGAGGCAGAACACGTGGGAGAAATAGCTAGAGCCTTGAAGGCAGGCAGGTCGATTCAAATCCTTGTTCTGCATTTCCTAGCCGTGGAATTGGGCAGGTTTTTCAATTGTATATATTTTGTGCATTGGTTTATTCATCTGTGAAGTGGGCCTGGTAAATGAGACAATGTACGCGAGTCCCTGCAGCACAGCAGGGACTCAGTTAATATTTCTTTCCCTACCCAAGACCCAGTCTTTTTATCGATTATATTCATTAATGTACAAATCACACCAAACGTAGTGACTTGAAACAACAATGATTTATTTTCTCTAACAATTGCTGTTGGTCAGGAATTTGGGAGGGGCTTGGTTGGGTGGTTCTGGTGTGAGAGTCTCTCATGAGGTTGCAGTCAGATGTCAGCTGTGGCTTGACTGAGGAGGGAACATTCAACATTAAGGTGTCTCACTCCTTAATGGTAAATTGGTTCTGGTTGTTGGCAATGGGGCAGCGGGGTGGAGGGAGGTGTCTCAGCTCTTGTCCCATGGGCCTCTCTATAGGACTGCCTGAATAACCTCACAACATGGTGTCTGAATTCCCCTGGAGTGAGTGATCCAAGAGACCAAGATGAAATCCGTGATGCCATTTGTGATTTATCCTTGAAATTCACGTACTTCTGCTATATTCTATTGGCCACACAGGGCCAATCCTGATTCACAGGGTAAAGGGACCATACAGAGCACAAATACCAGGAGAGGAGGATCACTAGGGGCCAGCTGGCATACTACCCCGCAAATGAGGGCCTATTCCTCAGCTCAATTGTGTGAGGGTGTTATGTCCCCACTTGACTTCTGGTGTCTTGAGTGTTGTTGATGTTTTCAAAAGTCACCCATAGATCCTCAAGGAAGACAGGGGCTGTACCCTCCTGAGCGTGTTCTGGAGTTCTGGGAACACTGCTTATAATTAGCCAAGCAATAATTCCCACCACTGAGCTGACTCCAAGGCTCATCTGCTTGCTTCTCTTGAGGTTTTTAAATAGACAGGGATGTGTTAGTGACACAGTACATTATCTGTCTGTTACCATTTTGGCAGGCAACGTAGAAACGTGACTTTTTAAAGGAAGAGTTAATCAGTGTTAAAGCAGCTCCTACAGCACAGGCATGCAGCAGTGCTACAGACTGCCTAGGAAGGCTGGGGCTGCAGAACACCAGGGCCTGAACATCGTACCCTTTGAGTGTCCCCTGGGCATGACCTGGAAGCAGAGCTGGATGAGACATTGCTGGAGCTCCTGGTGCCCTGGCTCAGCTGGGCTCATTACTACTGACATCTTCCCACTTCCTCTTCACTTGGAAAGCATTGAATCTGCTCCCAAATTCAGCATCACTCCCAAGGAGGAAGCCTGTGAAGTGCGATTCTTGCTTATTTGCTGATGACTTTCAAATCTGTATGTCTACTCCGCCCCCCACCAAATCTCTCTCTTGAGCTCTAAACTACTCACTGCTCATTTTCATTTGGATGTCCCACAAGCATGTTGAAAGCTGAACTCATAATTTTATTCTCACCCAAATTTCCAAATCCTCCTGTGTTTTCTACCTCAGTAAATGGCACCACCATTCTTTCCATTGCCTAAGCCAGAAACCTAAATGGTATGACATGATGATTAAGAGGGAAAGATAAGAAGATTGGAGCTTTTGTGCCTGTCCTGAATCTCAGCTCTGCCGTTTATAAACCGGTGGTCTTTGGAAATTTGCTTTACTTTAGGTCTCAGTTTCTTCTTTTGTGGAAATGGAGATAATAATAGAAATAATCAAAGAAAATGGTTAGGAGAATTAAAAAAGGAAGGTGCTTGGCATATAGCATGAACTCAAAAAGTGCCTACAAATCGTTAGGCTCTTTGGATTCTATCTCCTAAATATTTCCTGAATTCACTCACTTCCTTATATTTGCCATCCCAAGCCTGAGGCACCATCACTGCTCAGCTGTACAATTGCTTCTTGATAAGAAGAATCTCTGCAGCTAGATAACTCGAAAGTACAGATATGGGGGATGTTACATCCCTGCTCAGCTCCCACATCCTCTTGTTCTTAGGATTTGAAACAAATTCTTTACATGGCCCAAAGGGCTCTGCAGGCTTTGACCCTGCTTCCTCTCCAGCCTCACACCCTTTCCTTTTATTGACCTTTCATTTCCTCTGATAGAGAACGCTGTCTCTTACCTTCAGGCCTCACACTAGCTTTTTCCTCTTCAAAGAATAATTTCCTATGTTAAGCCCCTTCTCAGCATTCACTGTAGATCTTCTTGTTGAGAAAGAAAGGGAGAGGCAGGTATAGATGAATCAGATAAAGATGTTTATCTCTTCCTTTCACACTACTCCTAGGCCTTCTTAGTTGATTTTTGACTGTTAGGTTTCTAAGTTGTCTGAATGGCTGTGGATGGAGGATTCCTTAGGTCCGATCTTGGGTTTTTCTGGATGTACCCTGTGACACCTCTGATCCTGCTCCCTCTGCCTGGCTTCCATTCCTTTTTATCCTTTAATCTCAGCTAAACATCGCCTTTTGGGAAACAGGTTCAGATCTGCTGGACTTGGCCAGGCTCTTCTCATCTCCTACTTCAGTCTTGCTGGTTATTCTCTGCTCACCTCCTTTCAGTCTTGTTGGTTGTTCTCTGGTCACCTCAGTCTTCAGTCTTGCTGGTTATTCTTTCCTCACCTCCACCTTCAGTCTTGCTGATTATTCTTTCCTCACATCCTCCCTCAGTCTTGATGGTTATTCTCGCCTCACCTCTTCTCTCAGTCTTGCTGGTTATCCTCTCCTCACCTCCTCCCTCAGTCTTGCTGGTTATCCCCTCCTCACCTCCTCCCTCAGTCTTGCTATTTATTCTCTCCTCATCTCCTCCCTCAGTCTTGCTGACTAATCTCCACTCACCTCCTCCCTCAGTCTTGCTGTTTATTCTCTACTCATCTTCAATCTCCTTCAATCAATAAGGCTTTGCTGAAATGACTTGGTCATCCACAGCTCAGGCTTACCTCTATGTACTCTGTGGCTATGTAGTGACTGGTGCTTAACAAACATGTGTTGAATTAACACATGAATGGGTTGCTACAACTTTTCAAGTCGACATGCTATGAATATCCAAAGGGCTATCAATGCTGCCTCTTTGCTAATATTTTACTCTTATTTCAGAAGTGGGTAAATAAATCAAATTCTTAGCCTGAGTGTGTTTGACAATTCCCTGAAAAAAAAAAAAAAAAGACATCCAGAATTCCCATTTTCACCCAGCAAATATTTTTTGAGCATTTCATATGTACCAGGAGATACTGAAGATGTAAAGTTGAATATGACATAGTCCCAGGCTTCCCATTGTCACAGGGTTTTCAGTAAAGAATTAAATGAGGTATTGAGCAAACATTTGTTGAATGAATGAATAAATGAATAAATGATGAATAAAAGTATTTAATTTTAAAAAAGCAAAACATTTTAACTTTATAATTGTTTAAAGACAACTGAATGTGTGTTGCTATTGTGCAGTTGAAAACCTATATTCAAATTCATTCATTCATTTATTCATTCAAATTATAGTTATTGAGCATCTGTTATATTTTGAGTACATGAATATCTAGTGGTTTCTGGATTTGAGCCATTAACCCCACCCAAACTGGAAAAATATTATGGGCCCTTCAAGACCAAATGAAATGTCAACATGAAAGAGCTATTTGCAATGCAAATGTGAAGTCACCAGTCTTTGTAATAAACAGGCTGAGGAAAAAAAACCCTGCAAGCTTCTTGGGAGATGAGGCTTAGTAGTTTTGATGAATTACAAAAGCAGTATAAATCTGGGAACTCCTAATTTGTTTATCTTCATATCTAAGGTCAACAACATCAATCTGTACTTGGGTAGGCCTGCCAGATCATTGGGCCTATTTGTAAACCAACCAGTTTCTGCCTGTAGGTCAGTGATTCTTAGCCTTTTATTAGGACACACTCCCTTTGGAGGATCTGCTGAAAGCAACGAATCCTCTCCCAGGAAAATGTAGGCTCTCGTTGCCTCAAGAGCTGGAAATCTCCATTTATGTTACTTCTAATCACAGCCCTTCTCTCTGCAGGAACCTGGTCCAATTTCCTCAAGGGGCTGAGCTAGAAGTTAATTTGAGAGACTCCATTCACACTGACTCCATCTTACCATAGGTTCTTTCCTCAGTGGTGTTAAGAGACCTTGCAGTATGCATTTCCTCCAGTTCTTTGGTGGGCAAGGACTGTCTTAGAATGATGTGGTTAGATGTCAGCCCACCCTATATGGTCATTGTCTTAATCAAATCAACCAAACCCTAGTTGTCCTACCCTTCATCCTAGACAGGTACTGTGGATGTGCCAGGAATAGCTCAGAGGCACACAGGCATGTCATTGTTTATTAAAAACCCTGATTGCTCTGTGCCCGATTTGTATCTGAGCCCTCCTGATGTCTTCTGTCCCTGAAATCCCTAGGAATTTTCCGGCCTGACTCAAAATGCATGGTAGCTTCGGTGACATGCTGTTCCTGGCAGACACTCTGACACCTCACTCCAGGTGGGAGGACCTCAGGCCAGGGCTGGCAAAGAGCCACTACCAGCTGGAGCTGCCAGGGTCAAGGCCTGTGAACATGCCCACCCGGACTCTGCCAGCCCTAGGCTTTCACAATTCACCATTTTAGCTTCCCAGGGTTTGACAAAAACCCAGCTTTTACACTGCAAGCGTTGCATGAAACTGCCTGTTTGAAATATATTAGCAGCTGCTGTCATATCCAGCTGGCAGGGTGCCAGAGAAGGAAATTAAACTGCACTTCCCCAGCCTTCCCCACCTCCTGTTAACCAATCGATTCTCTTCAGTGTGCGCCTGAGGGTGCTAAGTCTTGCCACTTGCCAGGACTGTGGTGCTTGGAGTTCTTGGTGAATTCAGATGCCCATTGAGCCTCTGCCAACTCACTGATGAGCCCAGAGAAGTCTAACATTATCCCATGGAGAAGGATCCTAGCCTGCCCAGTGTTGAACCCTGAAGTGAGTGGGGCCTATGGAGTGACAAAGAAGGGATGTGGTTGCCAACATCCCAATTGGACTTTTCAACCACAGGGAGGAAATAATTTATGAAAGTCAGAGAAGTGATATGTAATATATGCCAACGGCTTAAGGAATCAGCATGTGAGTAAAAAATTATGGTTCTATCTATTTTATAACAATAAAACTAAAATCTTTCATTGAGAGAAAAATGACAAGTGTATTAAGTGTCTTCTTATGGAGACTCCTAACACTACGATGCCCAAGGAATCTGTCCCTCTTTTCCCAACCATTTTACCCAGGTCTCCTGGAGGCCACAGAGGCATGGAAGGCCCCTCCTGGCCACTGGAGAGTTTACAATCTACCAGGGGAGACAGCAGCTGTGCACATTATGCCTGCAACACAGAATGTGATAAACACTTGCTTAAGAGAAGAAGTATCTACACTGAACATGGGGGCACAGCTCACACCCATCCATTCATCCAGCAGACTTTTACTGAGCTCTTATTATGTTCCCAGAATGATTATTACATTTGGGATTCAAAAATGAAAACAAAAATGTAGTCTTTACTCTCAAGGAGTTTACAGTTAGTATGGAAACAAGGAAAGAATACAACTTTTGTAGAGAAAGACTTGGGTTCAAGTCCAAGCTATGCCTTTTAGCAGCTGAATAACCTTGGGCAAGTCGCTTTTTTATTCTCTGTCTCCATTTCCTCATTAACAAAATGGAAGAGTATGAGAAAAACCTCAAAGGGATGGTGAAATGAGATTAGATGTGTGAAGTTTTGTAAGAAAGTGGTAAAGCACTGGATAAATGGGAGTTATCTTGGCCCTCCAGTGGGTTGAGAGCTGGGCAGACTGATGGAGGCCTCCTGGCTTGGATATCTCTCTCTGTAAGACCTGATTACTTCCTCTGCTAGGATTTGGGGATCCTGCAATCCCAGGGCTGCAGAGAGGGAGCCTGGGGCACACCACCCATTTCTCTGCCTGCTGGACAGGCCTTTTGGGGGATAGGACCTCCTATCTATAGAGTCAACTTAAGTCTCCTTGTTAAAACATCTAGAACCCTGGGAAGGTCCTACCAAGATGTGGTGTAAAATATGCTGAGAATTTGGCCCCTTATTTGTTTATTATTTATAACTTTTATTCTGGAAAATTTCAAACATATACAAAGGTAGAGAAAATAGTGTGATGAACTCCTATGTACCCATCCTGTAATGCCAACAATTATCAACACATATGAAAAATTGTTTCATCCATAACCCCACTACTCATCCTGTACCTTGGATTATTTTAAAAGAAAGCATGTTAGAAAACATAATTACCTAAGAGTGTTATTGCACCTAAAATTAAAAAATTCTTTATACTATCAAATATTTTGTCAGTTTATTTTTCCCTGATTGTCTTATAAATGGTTTTATGAGGTATACATATATATATATATAAAGAGAGAGAGAGAGAGACGGAGTCTTCCTCTGTTGCCCCAGGCTGGAGTGCAGTGGTGCAGTCTCGGCTCACTGCAAGCTCGGCCTCCCGGGTTCACGCCATTCTCCTGTCTCAGCCTCCCGAGTAGCTGGGGCTACAGGTGCGCGCCACCACGTCTGGCTAATTTTTTGTGTTTTTAGTAGACACGGGGTTTCACCATGTTATCCAAGATGGTCTCAATCTCCTGACATCGTGATCCACCCGCCTTGGCCTCCCAAAGTGCTGGGATTACAGGTGTGAGCCACTGCGCCCAGCCTTCATGAGGTATATTTTAAAAAACCAGAACATGAATAAGGTCCATACAATGTATTTTGCTATTTTGGCATGTGTGTATGCCGATGGAATGACCTGGTAGGGAGGAGAAAGCTGTAGATGCAGGAAAGTGAGAGGATAATTCAGGATTAAAGTGCTCTCGAGTATTCAGTGGCCAGAGCACAAGTTGGAGAAGCTGACTTTAGAGAGGAGTGGAGATACTTTTCCAGCTAAACAAAGGAGGAGGCAGGGTATGCAGCTTTAGAGGCAGGCAGATGGGAAGGTGGGGCAATTCTTACCTGATGGCTTTTATTTTCTCAATAAAGTATGATGAGAATAAGAGAATTGATTTGACCTGACAAGAGTGAGAGGACTACTCAGAACCATCTTCATTTGATAAATAAAGAAAGTAAGGGCCAGAGAAGAGATCTGCCCAAGGTTCTAGAGCTCGTTAAGGACAGGCTGAAGAGCAGAACCTAGGTCTCTTGTTCCCATAGCTGCATTCTTTTTACTAACCCGTCTTTTTTTTTTTTTTTTTTAAAGATGCAGTCTCACTCTGTTACACAGGCTGGAGTGCAATGGTTCCATCTTAGCTCACTGCAACCTCTGCCTCCTAGCTTCAAGTGATTCTCCTGCCTCAGACTCCCAAGTACGTGGGATTACAGCTGTGTGCTACCACACCCAGCTAATTTTTGTATTTTTAGTAAAGACAGGGTTTCATCATGATGGCCAGGTGGTCTTGAACTCCTGACCTTAGGTGATTCACCCTGATTGTTAATAAATAGGAAAGCACATGGTTCTCTGGCCTTCCTCTAGTGATGGATGGCTAGGCTGTGGTGGGCCAGTGGGGGCGGGGGGTGTGTGTCCCTGAAGATTGTCATTTATATTCCCAGGATTGGCTTGGGTGAGTCTAGACATTGAATAGCATAAATGCAAGAGCTTGGTCAAGGATGGGGCTTGGAATTACAGAATTTCAGACTTAAAGAGAAATCTGAGATCCATGCTCGCTGTTAGAATGTCCCCTTCAATCCTCTTAAAGGAAAATAGCATCCTTCGATCCTCTGTAAAGGAAAATAAAAAATCTCAGGACCCCCAAAACTCTTTATGCAAAAGGGAAGGCTAAGCCTGGAGACTGAGTCATGCAACACCCTCCTCCAAATGAATAGCTATTACTAGGATTATGCATTAGCAGGCAACTCCCGAGACCCATGCTCCTGGCCAGAATGTTCCTTACAACATGCTCCAATCCTCCAATGAGTGGTCGTCCAGCTACTGTTTGAGCATGCACAGTGCCCGGGCACTCACCACCTCTCAAACGGTGTACCCTACTGTGAGACATCTCTAATGGCGAAAAAACATCAGGCTAATGTTGTATTGAAATTTGCTTCCCTGTAATTTCTACCCACAGAGACTAATTCTGCCTCTGAAGCTACACAGCGAGACTCATTTCTCTTCCTCCTGACAGCCCTCCAGTGACTCGAAGCTGCCTCTCAGGTCCTCCTGCTGAGATGTGACACAGCTTCTGAGCCTTGAGAGAGAGGCTGTTCCCAGGACAGAGGGTTCTCAGTTTTTGCTACTTGTTCTGTGGATTCTAGGAATCACTCTGCTGTCTGTTCCATTTTCTATTTCTTAAAAGTGCTTTCTCATTTCATTTCAGTACCTTGGGACCCAATCAAAGCTCCCTACTACATCCTGCTTCTCTTCCAAGTATCTTGCCTGTTTTCCCTCATGTGCCCCAGGCACACCCCAGGGCCTGCTTGGAAGAGACGTGCTTCTTCCTTCTATGTGAGAGCCCCACAAGGAGCCCCAGAGTACCAGTCAGGAGGTTCCTCCTCCCCTGACTTGTGACAATCAGGAGTCCTTGGCTTGGGAAATGCTCCTCAACGCAGCAGACACAGAAGTGCAACCTTGACTGGAATCCTTACACTTACCCTTCGCAATTCAAATCCTCACTACACGTCAAGGCTTAACCTCTGCCCTCTGCATCTGAGAAGCCTTCCCAACTCCTCTAATCTATGTTAACTTCCTCTTTGTTTTGGCAATCTTAATCTTTTTTATTTATTTATTTATTTATTATTATTATACTTTAAGTTCTAGGGTACATGTGCATAACGTGCAGGTTTGTTACATATGTATACTTGTGCCATGTTGGTGTGCTGCCCCCATCAACTCGTCAGCACCCATCAACTCATCATTTACATCAGGTATAACTCCCAATGCAATCCTTCCCCCCTCCCCCCTCCCCAGATAGGCCCCGGTGTGTGATGTTCCCCTTCCCGAGTCCAAGTGATCTCATTGTTCAGTTCCCACCTATGAGTGAGAACATGCGGTGTTTGGTTTTCTGTTCTTGTGATAGTTTGGCAATCTTAATCTTAACACCAGAGGTATATGAGGAGAGAGAGGGTGCCGCAGGGCCTCTGTTCCTGTGAGGAGGAATATTTTATCACAGATAATAAGAGTTGTAAAAATGGTGATAAGAAAAAGCAGACCTCCCTTGAGTCACCTCATTGTTTCTAAATCCTCAGTGCAACTGCACCCCCTTATCGTGTGCACTGGGAGGGATGGCCAGTGCACCCACCTGCTCGGCAGGCTATGGCTTCACAGTGACTCACAGCTTGCCATGTGGTTTCTGCAACTGTTTCATGTGCCTTAGTTTTCTTCCCCAAGTGAGGGATAAGTCACTGATGGCTGGGATGAGTCTTATAGTTTTTACATGATCTTTCTGAGCCGGGCCCAATCCTGGGTTTGCAATCGCCGCTTAACAGAGAATTGCCTGATTTCGTGAGTTAATAATTAGAGTGGTCCTCCTTTCCCAGCAATTCCACAGCAGTGCTTTTCCCTTGAAGTCATCCCTCCTGATCAGCTTTGAGGAGGAAGAGGGATTGGAGTGTGTGTGTGTGTATAGTGAAGGAAGAGGGGTAATGTGTGCGGCACCTGCACACCCACTGCTCCTGACTTTGGGAAGAGACAGAAATGGGCTGTTACCTGGCAGGCTGGGTCTGCACCTGCCCAGAATTCCACAATCTAATAAGGGCAGGAATTTGATTTTGTTCTTCTTTTCTCATCCTTTCCCCTTCTCACCCCAACCTTCCTTTCCTAATTACTTTGATGGGATTTCAAAGACCAGAGCATCCCCTGCCTGACCTCAGCAGTCCCTTTGATTTCATTTTGATTTTGCTTTGACGGGGCTTTTAACCTGTTGTAATTATTTTCCCAAAATGCCTGCAGTCCCCAGTGCACACAAGCTAATTATCTGCAGAGCATGTACGGAGTGATCTGTCAGCTGCTGATGGATCCGGGACTCTGCAGGCCCTTGTCTATTGGTTGGGTACCAGGGGCTCTGGCTGAACAGCTTTGCATCACTCATTCAGGGTTTTGGTCTGTGGGAGGTTTGGTAAGGGCCCCATCCCTTACTAAGGCTGGTTGTCTATGAGTAACATCCAATAATCAAGAGTAAGCTCTTCTTGATATTCATTCCAGCCACATGGTGGTTAGTCTGCTTCCTGGGAATGAGGCCATGATGGGAAATAATTTAATTCAATTATTTACTCAATTCATTCCTTTATCTATTCAACATCTTTTGACCCCCTACTATGTGCTGGGCATTATGCCAGATGCTATGTGTCTGACATAAAAATGAACGACAAACAGCCTCTGCCCTCAGGAACCTTATTCTGGTTGAGGAAATGACAAGCACACAAGAAAATTATCTATAATAGGCCGGGCACGGTGGCTCAAGCCTGTAATCCCAGCACTTTGGGAGGCCGAGACGGGCGGATCACGAGGTCAGGAGATCGAGACCATCCTGGCTAATACGGTGAAACCCCGTCTCTACTAAAAAATACAAAAAACTAGCCAGGCAAGGTGGCGGGCACCTGTAGTCCCAGCTACTCGGGAGGCTGAGGCAGGAGAATAGTGTGAACCCGGGAGGTGGAGTTTGCAGTGAGCTGAGATCCGGCCACTGCACTCCAGCCTGGGCGACAGAGCAAGACTTGGTCTCAAAAAAAAAAAAAAAAAAAAAAAAAAAAGAAAAGAAAATTATATATAATATAAGGGAGGCATAGATAGAATGCTATAGGAGTTCATAGATAGGAGGGGAAATTTACTTTTAAATAGGGGATCAGGAAAGTCTTCTTGAGACAGGACATGTTTAAGCTGGGCCTCAAGAATGGGTTTAATCTGGCCACAGGGAGGCAGGGGCAGTAAAAGCCCTTTGCATACACGAGTCTGAGGACTCTCCTGAAGGCCAATCTGTGGATCTGGCTTCTTCAAGGCCAGCTGCAGGGTCTATCCAGAAAACCTTGCTAACTTCCTGTCTGCCACCCAAGTCCTCACTCCCTCCCTACTGGAGCAATACTCTTCCAAAAGCTGCTGCTCAAGGTCAAGGTCATGGCGTGTCATAGGCCTGTGGTTCCACATTCTTCTCTTTTCTAGCCCAGCTCACAAAAACTGAGGAAGTGCCTCATTTCCAAATCCCACCCGCTTGCTTCCCACCATGCCCTCCACAGGGACTGGATGGGTTGCTCTGACATTTCAGGGATGCTGCCACCACAGACTGAGGTCCTGCAGCACACCGCCACCCATACCCCAGCCCTGCTCCTGGGCCCGGCCCTGACCAGTGCTACTTCTCAACTTTGTTCCTTTGCTTAGCCTCTCACTCCTTTTGACAGCTGACTCCTTATATCCTTTAACACTCAGCTCCAGTGTTGCTCTTCTTTGGGATCCTTCATCTCAACCCAGGCTGGTTTACGTGGCCCTCTTAGGGTTCCCATAGACACCATCATTGCCCAGAGCTGCAACATGTTTAGATGATCGGCTTGTGCTGGTCCCTCTGTACTGTCAGGTTTCTAAGGGCAGGAACTCTGTGTGTTTGCATTCCTGGTGGATACATAGTAAGTGCTTAATTGGTGTATGTTGGATGAAGAAATGCAGGTAGGACCCTCTAAAGCAGGTGCCTCTATAACATATGCACACAATTCTGGGATTAGGGATTGAAGAGAAGGACTTTGCAAATTTTTCTTCAAGTTTTCATGATATTCAACAGATGTCACTGCTCTGGTCATATTCTGGCAGGCCAGAGGGCCCTGGGAACAAGCTCAAAAGTGAGAAAGGCTTCCTGGATGTGATGAGAGGCAGTGATGAATAGTAGCCTATAGGCCTGGGGGCTGGGAGACCTGCATTCTCATCGAACACATCCCTTACCCAGATGTATGGACCTGGGTCTCAAGAGTCTTCAGGAGGGTGATAAAACTAGTTCAACTATTCTCAAAGTGCAGTCTCCAGACCAGCAGCATCAGCATTGACTCAGAACTTGTTGGAAATGCAAATTCTCAGACCCCTCCCTAGACCTTCTGGATCAGAAACTCTACAGGTGGGGCCTGGCAATGTGTGTTTTAACAAGTTGTCTAGGTAATGCTAATACACAAACACATTAAAGTCTGAAAACCACGGGACTAAGCTCAGTGCTCCTGAAACTGCAATGTGTATAAGAATTATTCAGGGAACCTATTTAAATGTGGATCCTTGGACCCCACCCCAGAAATTCTAGTTTGGAAAGTCAGATGGAAGCCCAGGAATCTGCACCTTGAACCGATTTGCCCTGGGGGATTCAGAAGCAGATCTACAGACGGTATTTTCATCAGTGATGTAGGAGATGACCTCTGGTCCCTGTGAGCCCAGTCACAGTGATGGTCTCTGGTACTGATTGGCCAGGAGCTGTGGGTACAATGAGCAGCAGAAAGGCAGGCCTGGGGGCCGATGCTCAACCTGCCTTCCAATTGCTTGGGAGAGGCCCTCGGTCAAAACAATGGGGACTGTGTGCCATGGGACAGGGCTACCTGAAATGAGGCAGTCTTTCCCAAAAATAGCAGAGTGGTACCAAAGGGAAGGGTGTAGGACTTCCGCCCCTTTAAACACCCTTGTAATTTACATTTAAAAATAGAAAAAGCTCATGAATAATTTGTGAGTCATGAGCAAGCCCCTTCAAAATACAGTCATGAATAAAATATCCTGCTTCGCCTCCTCTAATGGCACCGGCCTTTGATGTTTTATTGATGGATTCCTTGCCCTGAGTGCTATAAGGCTCCTGGATTTATTCGAGGTACTGGGGCCCTGCCACCTGGAAGGTCCATGGGCTTGCCCTTGCTGGCTTTCTGGCTTGCTTACACATAAATACACCACCTTGTTTCAGGCAATTCAAAGGAGTGGCCTCAGATCCCTTTGGAACAGAAAGCATAATTACAGGGATGTGGGAACCCCCGACCTGGGCCCACCGAGAGGGTTAGAACCAAGTCACCAGAAGCCTTTGTTTAAAGCCAGGTGAGTTTCTAGAGCAGCTGCAAGTGTATCTCCCATTTTACTGCTTCTTGAGAGGCTAGGAATGGAAAGCAGATATTAAAAAGCTGTAAATAATAATCTCCTGTAGCCTTTGGCAGAACAATGCCCCAGAGACACAGGCCCCATCTAAACAGAGGCTTCTGCCCGCCCTAAGCGGCTTTTGTGTGAAACAAAGGCAGAAACTCCATGAAAGAGCTATTAAAGAGAGTCCCTAATGAAGGAGGGTGTAGAGGGAGGTGTGGCTCTGTATCCACCTAGGGAGTCTGTAGACCCAAGCTGCTGCCAGAGCCCATTTACAGGTAAAGCCCGAAGGCTGGGGTAAATGTGGTCTGCACAGGTGTAGGAAAGAGTGTGGGGGAGGAGGAGGGGACAACCTCATGTGTTTCTTTATTAAAAACACATAAAAATGAACCTTATAAAATGAAAAAGTTCCATGAATAAAAAAGGATAGTGAGAATGAAAGACTCAAAGGCACTGGATGTAGGTGTCTTGACTGAGAGGTGATCCTACCTTCCCAGAAGACGACCTTGATGCACTGGGAATTCACCTGAGGCAACAGGGGGCTGAGGTGCCTTGGGTTTGCCCTGGGACTCTGAGTGATTATTGGAGGGTTGGATAGTTTTGGAGTGGGGACCCTACAAATGCCTACGACTTAGGTTCTTGGGTCATGTCTTGAGTTTGTTAAGAAAGGAAGCTGTAAGAATCAAGGAAGTAGGGGGTGGAGAGAGAGAAAAGAGAGAGAGAGAGAGACAAAGAGAAAGCAAGTGCACAAAGCCAGCATTCTGGGAACCCTACAATGGGAGTTGTAACAGGTGGAGACAGCCCTTCAGAAGCTTGGCCACGTCAGTGTTGATAACTCTGGTCATCACTGTAGTTCTGAAGGGGACAACACCAAATCTAGTGGTGATCAGAAGAGTCAAGGGACTCCAGGAGCATTGGCAGAAGCCACTGAAGGCAATCTGGCTGGGGCGTGAGATCGCCTGGACCTCAAGAGGACTTGGTGGTGAAAAGGAGACTGTGTTGGTCAAAAGCTCCCTTGGACCTGCTGAGAAGAGAGGAGGTCTGGAGGTCTTGCATCACTGGGATTCACCTGGTGGGACCTAGAGCCAGTGCTTTTTCTGCTACCATTTATGTGGCAGGGGGAGGGTTAGCCACAGCCCTCGGTTGTTTATGGGAAGGCTTGTCTAGCCTGGTGAATTGAGGGTCAGGCAGGGTGTACAGTCCCTGGAGACATAAGGGCATCTTTGTTCTCTCAGGTTAAGCTTTTTGCCCACTGGGCATTCAGGAATAAGCAGGGGGCACCCTCCATTTAGCACCTTAATCCCAATCCCCTGGGGCCACCATCAAGTCAAATGCCCTTGTTATCTGCAGGTTTGTAGGCACTGTTCCTGGGCCAGGCTTCCTGAATGGGTGTCACTTCAAGGTAAGAAGGCACCTTAGCACCAGAAGGCATTGAATGGCAGTTGCAATGCTCCATAATTTGATCCAGGGTCTTTCAAAGGTCCCTGGAAGGGAAGAGGGGTTCTGGAGAGGAGGTTGGGGGACCAAGAGATGAGGACTGTTTTACACCTGTTTCTCACTTTAGCATCTGAATTCCGTAAACACACCTGGAATCTTTGGTCCTTCTAAGATTCTTTAAAAGTCATCAGGGCCCTCAGTCTACAGCCATACCTTCCTGAATGCTCCTGATCTCAGAAGCTAAGCAGTCAGGTGTGGTTAGTACACAGATGGGAGGTGACCTGGGAATACCTAGTGTTTTAGACTGAAAAAATAAAGAAGTCATTAGAATCTAGGTGGTCAAAGAAAGACAAAGGGTAAGTATTAGAACAAGCCTAGCTTAAGGTAAAACTGTAAAGGTGTCAAAGACTTTTTTACTCCTCTGTTCTTCTTTTTTCTTTTTTTGAGACAAGGTCTTGCTTTGTCACCCAGGCTAGAGTGTAGTGGCATGATCTTGGCTCACTGTAGCCTTGATCTTCTGGGCTCAAGCCATCCCCCCACCTCAGCCCCTCAAGTAACTGGGACTACAGGCATGCACCACCATGCCTGGCTAAATTATTATTATTATTGTATTTTTTGTAGAGATGGTGTTTTCCCATGTTGCCCAGCCTTGTCTCAAACTCCTGAGCTCAAGGGATCCACCCGCCTTGGCCTCCCAAAGTGCTAGGATTACAGGCGTGAGCCACCGTGCCCAGCCCCCTCCATTCTTCTTTAGAACCTGCTTTGCCCATTTTCCGGGCCATCAGAGCTTCTGGGTACCCCAGTTCCTGAAGTTGCTCACAAATCTGCAAACCTCACATGCAGTGCCCAGAACTCTCACCAACCCTCCTTCTCCATCAAAACTGATATGTCCCTTTGCCTCCTGATCTTCATCTCTGTTAGAGAGAATCCAGTAAATAGTTCTAGTGAACAAGTTATTGATTGAGTCACACCTATAGCCCCTGCTTATTGCCTGTGCTTCGTGCTCTGTGACACCAGTTCCCTGACTTCTCTGGCAGTGAGGGGGGGTTCACCTGATCTAAGGGCAGCCACTATTGGCTACCCTACCATCACTGACATGCATCAGCCAATCAGACAGGCTTCTCCCAGCAAATCAAAAGGGAAATACGGAGAGCAGGTGGCAATCAGGAGTGGGAGCTGAAGCAGAAAGGTCATGAGGGGACCAAAGGAGAGGGATCAGAGAGGCCACGTAGTCAATGGGCAGATTGAAACTAAAGGAGCAGACACACTAGGAAGGAGAGAGAACAGAGTACACCCTTGAAAAGAAGAGAGAGGCCATAAAAGAGAAATATTAAGTGTCCCATGAAAGAGGTAAAGTAGGCAGTTCCCAGAGCTTCTGCACAGCAAAAGAAATAATCAACCAGCTGAACAGACAACCTACAGAATGGGAGGAAATATTTGCAAATGATACATTTGACATGGGACTAATATCCATAATCTATAAGGAATTCAAACAACTCAACAAGAAAAAGCAAATAATCTCATTAAAAAGTGGGCAAAGGACACAGTCATTTTTTCAAATGAAAACATACAAATGGCTAGCAAGCATAAGAAAAAAATGCTCAATATCACCAATCATCAGAGAAATGCAAATTAAAACCATAACGTTACCATCTCACACCAGTCAGAATGGCCATTATGAAAAAGTCAAAAAAAATAACAGATAATGGCAAAGATGTGGAGAAAAAGAAACTCACACACTGTTGGTGGGAATGTAAATTAATACAACCTCTATGGAAAACAGTATGGAGATTTCTCAAAGAACTAAAAATAGAACTACCATTTGATCCAGCAATCCCACTATGGAGTATCTATCCAAAGTAAAACATCCCATGATATCAAAAAGATACCTGCACTCATATGTTTATTGCAGCACTGTTCACAATAGCAAAGACATGGAATCAACCTAAGTGTCTGTCAATGAATGACTGAATAAAGGGAGTGTGATTATATATACCATGGAATACTACTTGGTCACAAAAAAGAATGAAATCATGTATTTTGCAGCAACATAGATAGAACTGGAGGCTATTATCTTTTATTTTTAAAATTGTATTTATTTATTTATTTATTTATTTATTTGAGACGGAGTCTCACTCTGTCACCCAGGCTGGTGCTGTGGTGTGATCTCAGCTCACTGCAACCTCTGCCTCCCAAGTTCAAGCAGTTCTCCTGCCTCAGCCTCCTGAGTAGCTGTGATTACAGGCATGAACCACCACGCCCAGCTAATTTTCGTATTTTTAGTAGAGACGGGGTTTCATCATGTTGGTCAGGCTGGTCTCGAACTCCTGACCTTGTGATCTGCCTGCCTTGGACTCCTAAAGTGCTGCGATTATAGGCATGAGCCATCATGGCTGGCTTGGAGGCTATTGTCTTAATTGAAAGAACTCAGAAAGTCAAATACCACATGTTCTCACTTATAAGTGGAAGTTAAATAATGCAGACACATGGACATAGAGTGAAGAACAATAGACATCAAAGACTCAGAAAGGTAGCTGGGTGGGAGTGGGGTGAGGGATGAGAAATTACCTAATGAGAATAACATATAATATTCGGATAATTTCTACACTAAAAGCCCAGATGTCACCACTCTATAATATATCCATGTAACAAAACTGCACTTGTACCCACTTAGTCTATAAAATAATTAAAAAACAAACAAAAAAAAAACCCAAAACAAACAAACCAAAAAAACCTAGGCAGCCCCCATGGCTAACTTGGTCCCTGAGATGTTTCTAGTTCTAATTTTGGTTCCCATTCATATGGCTCTTTATTGTAAACTCTTCCTTATTTGAGGCTACTTGAGCAAACTCTACTGTAACTGAGGGAGGGAGTCTCAATAAAATAGTGGCATACATAGTGTGGGTAAGAGGTCTGGTCTGTACTCTGTCCTCTGCCCTCTGCTCACAGCTGGAACACCCTGAGGAAATACTTATCCTCTTTTTCATTCATTCAACTATCATTTTTTGAGTACCTACCCTCAGGCATTGTTCTAGGTGCCTGGAATACTGAGTGAATAAAACAAAGACTTTCTTACAGAACTCCCCTGCTACTGGGATGGGGATGGAGATGGAGATACAGGACAATAACAATAAACAAATTATCTGTAAGTTAGAGGTGAGGGGGCCATAGGGGAAAGTGGAACAACGTGCTGAGGATAAAGAGTGGAGATTATACTTTAGTGAGGCTGGTCAGGGCCAGTCCCATTGAGAAGGTAACATTTGATCAAAGACTTGGAGGCGAGGAAGTGAGCCATGCTGGGATTTGGGCTGTCCAATCAGAAGGAACAGTAGGGGCAATGGGAGAAACGACTGTTATGTCTTCCTTTCTGTATGAGGGGATAAAGACAGCAGGTGCCATGAAGACTGAATGAGGTCACCTATTAAAACTTTCTGCTTAGAGCTGGGTGGATGTTAACAACAATTAGATTAAAAGCTGGTTAACATTAGTGTCCCTGTTTCCAACATAACATTTAGATTTGGTGCCTTAACCCAAAGGTGTGAGCAGGAGGAGAATTCTGGGCCTTCCGGCGAGGCAGGAGTGAGATGCTTTGGTGCCTTGAAGCCTTTCAGGCCTGTGTCTACTCTGCCCCCATACAGGCCAGAGAGACGCTTTCCAATAGAAGTGGGGCTGAGGGCTACAGGGAGTTTTTCAAAATGCAGAGGCCTGGTTCCTCTCCTCCTAAGTGTCGGTGGGAAATTTAAGTGACAGGTCTCAGCTCTGAGTATATTGAAATACTCCTCTTCCTCCTTCTCCCTGCCGCCATGATTCTGATACATTCCCATGTCCCTCTCCAATCCCTGCTCATTCTGAGTGAGAAGTCCTGGGCTAGAGTCCCCAGGCAAGGTCTCCTAGAGAGAGTTCAAGCCTGGCTCCAGTCATGATGCAGAAAGAGGACACGGGTTGAAGCCATCATACCCGAAGCCATCATACCCAAAGCCATAAGCCATATTCCTGTGCTCATAGACCTAATGACACATTCATGGTCTCATCTTAGGAGCCCCATGACTTATAGAGGAAATGCAGGCTCCATGAACCTTGTCTGCCCCATTCTCTTCAGAAACCCCTGAAGAAAGAAGAGAATGGGGTAGACAATGCATGGTGCCTGCATTCCCTGTATAAGTCAAGGCAGCAAAAGGTCAGGATAAAGTGGATTCTATCCTGTTGGGGGTGGGCAACACCAGCCCTGGACCTTTGCCATCTGTCATAAAATTGTCACAAAATATACATGTCAATAACAATTACAATGTAAATGCCCCCGTTAGAGTTGTGTGGTATACAGACTGCAGAACCAGGCAGAGCAGCATGAGTGGAGGTGGGAAAGGCATCAGGCTGCCCTTTCAGGGGGAAGTGCATTCTAACAGGATCAAAGCCTCAAGCAAAAGGAAATCCTGCCATTGCCCACTGAGGGTAGTTTTCTTGGGGGATAGTAGTGCTGGAAGTGGCATTTTCTGGGGCTCCTAAGATGAGACCATGAATGTATCATTAGTTCCATGAACACAGGAATATGGCCTTGGGTATGCAGGGCTTCACTATGAATCCAGTTCATTCATTCTGCTCCTACATATACTTGGGCAAATGGTTCATTCCAGTCTCTAGGCCTTAGTGCAGGGTCAATATTCTGGTGTAAGAGTGTTGGTTTGACAGATTTGAAAGTTGATGCAGAACGTGTGTGTGTCTGTGTGTGTGTGTGTGTGTGTGTGTGTGTGTGTGTGTGTGTGTGTTTGAGAGAGAGAGAGAGAGAGAGAGAGAGAGAGATTGGGGAAGGATCATGGATGTAGGCTTGAATTATGAGACAGTTAACACTTGCAGGTGAGAAGAGCTCATTGCTGTCTTGACCAGTGTCTGGGAGACAATGCAACATTAGGTATCACTGAGACTTGGGAAGAAACAAACACCAGAAGGGAAGTAGCAGATGTGGAAAAGGGAAATGTTATTTCCAAGCCAGAGGAGGGAGGAGAGGGTTCGATTTCATCTTCATGCCTCTCAGTCAGTGTAAATAGAGCATCCTTTCTCTGGAAACTTCTCCCTAATCGAATCCAGATCTCCTGTGTTCGGGATATAAACAGAAATCAAGAACAAGGTCCAATATGGGCTTTGCAGTGAGATGGCCTGGATTTTAAGTACAATACTGCCACTTACCTACCATGTGCACTGGAGTGAGCCTCAGTTTCTTCACCTGTAAAACCCATGGTCATTCCATTCCCTTGCAGGGTTGTCATGAAGATGAACTGAGGAAGGTTGAAGCAGTTGGCACTTATTTTAAGCTCAGTAAGTGTAGTGTTTGCTGCTTCTTGAAGGGGAAATACACAGGAGCAGTATAGATACCAATATCAAATGTGGGAAAGGGTGTATATAGTCATAGGATGAGTTAAAACTTTTTGAAAAGTTATTACACATACACAGAAACAATTCAAATATGGAAAAAAGGTATCTAAAAAAAATGGATCTCCTTCTTACCCATCCTCCTAGTTCCCAAGCCCCTTCTCTGAAAAGATAATAAGGTTAGTTCCTCCTTTATGAAGAGCTGTGTTGCAGGATCTCCTTTATTTCATTCTTGTGCTTTAATCATCTCAACCTCCCAAAATTTTTTATGCTGCTTCTCTTGCCTGAGAGCCAGTTTTACAGAAAACATGATTTGAAACAAATAAGGAAGCATTTCCCACATTTGTTCTACAAAGGATTTGTTTTCTCACACCCTGGTGCCCCAGACAAATACATCTGTCTTGCTGGCACCTTGAGTGGCTGCTGGTGTGCTTCTGTGTGATACTGAGAGGCAGAAGCCGGAGCTGTGAGTTATGAGGTGTGAAAGACAGGTGCCATGTTGAGGTGGGCGTCCGTGGGCATTTGAGGAGGCTGTCACTGCACCTCCCCCACTGCCTTTTCTCACTCAAGTGTAACTTACCCTGGTAATTGGCTCCTGCAAAACAGCCTTTAGTGACAGGAGCATTTGAGAGCAAGCCTCTGGACCCTTGGGGTGGTAGCAAATGCCACAGTTGAAATCTCTGGCAAAAGATAAGCAGCCAAAGCCAAGGAACATTTCCTCTGGGTCTCTAAAAATGCCATTGATGTAGATTCCTGCTTGGGTTCATCTTATGGGGACTGAGTACCAGTGATGGGACCTTTTCCTCCTTCCCCAGGGGAGGCTCAGCCACATGACTCCTGCAAGGTCCTCATGAAGACAAGGAGCTTGGTTGTGTCCAGTTGATTCCAGCCCTGGGAAGGCGCTGCTCCACTGCAAGCGTTTCAAGTCCCAACCTGTGGGGAATGGGACTGACTGACTGACTGTTTCAGGGGCCCTAGGCCAGGCTTGTCTGTCAGCTCACAGAGCCAATGGGAGGGAAAAGTAACTCCAAAAAGGAACTGTTTTGCCTTGTGTAGATGCTTCCCTCACACGCCTGCAGCAACTGCCTTGACAGCACAGGTTCTAGGCTCAGGATCCTAGAATCTCTTTTCCATTTGCTCAATGAACATCTCTTCTGAGGTCCAGGGGATATAGTATTGCTCCTGACCTCAGGAACTCACAATAAACAAACTGCAGAAGAGTTACATGAGTGCAGAGGTATGTGTGAGTAGATGGAATGGCCAAGCCCAGCAGCATGAGTTGGGGCAAGGGGAGGAAGGGGCATCCACAGAGGGCACAGCTTGTGCAAAGGCCTGAAGAGAACAGCACAGCATGTGTACAGAACTTAGTTCTGTCTACACATCCACAGTCTTTCCAATATTCTGAGTGTCCTAAAATTACTTTTCCTTATTTTTTTCCCTTCCTTCCTTTCTCGAATAAGAGTTCTGAACTCCTTACCTCCATTGAAGGCCTAGGAACTACTAGTTTGAAGTATCTTCATGGGGAAATTGGCTATCCAGCCAGAACATCCCCACTTCAGAAGAAAACTTGTGGGATGTGTCAATTCAAACTCAGAAGGGCACTCAAATGAGCCCCTGGCAAGCTGAGCCTTAAGGATAAGGCCTATTCCACTCCAGCCACACTGAGCCTCTACAGTTCTTGATGAGATCAGGCTCGATCCAGCCTCAGGTCCTTTGCAGGGCTCATTTCCTCTTCCTGGTAAGCGCCTTCTCTAGGTATCTGCATGACTCTTCATCTAAGTCTATGTTTCATCTGCTACCTTCTCTTACTACCCCAATTTAAGCCCCTCATCAAGCTACATTCTTATTTCCTGCCTTATTTTCCTTCACAACACTTACTGTAACATGGCATATAGTTTATGGACTAATATTCTTTATCACTGCCCAACTCCCGATTAGAGTGCTAGCTCCTGAAGGTTTTGTTTGCTTTGTTCACTCCTGTGTCCTCTGCACCTACAACAGTGCCTGTCACATAAGTGTTACGTAGGTGTGCCCTACATAGGTGTATGTGTATATGTAGGTGTGCCCTATATATTTGTTGAATAAATAATAAATGAATATTCATGAGGGCTGAATAATGGGAACGAAGAGAGGTAATTGGGCCCATTCTTCACATCTACTTGGTTGTGGACCACAAGAGAAATTACTGGGAAACTCCTCAGCTTGGTTTCCAAGCCCCCGCTCCCTCGACTCTAAGACCCACTCTCCGCTTTCCTAGAGGCCTCATGTCCCTCTACCAGACTTAGGTCACAGGCATCTTCACAGAGTCATTTGGGAGCCCCGGGGCTGGGAAGGGAACGCCGTGTTCCTCTTTGCATCCCCTGTATAATAGATGATATAGTTTGAATGTGTCCCCATCTAATCTCATGTTGAAATGTAATCTCCTAGGCCGGGCGTGGTGGCTCACGCCTGTAATCCCAGCACTTTGGGAGGCCGAGGCGGGCGGATCACAAGGTCAGGAGATCGAGACCACGGTGAAACCCCGTCTCTACTAAAAATACAAAAAATGAGCCGGGCGCGGTGGCGGGCGCCTGTAGTCCCAGCTACTCGGGAGGCTGGGGAAGGAGAATGGCGTGAACCCAGGAGGCGGAGCTTGCAGTGAGCCAGGATCGCGCCACTGCACTCCAGCTTGGGCGACAGAGCAAGACTCGGTCTCAAAAAAAAAAAAAAAAAAAAAAAAAAGAAATGTAATCTCCAGTGTTGGAGGTGGGGCCTGGTGGGAGGTGTTTGGATCCTGGGGGAGGATCCCTCATGTACTGGTGCTGTCCTCATCACAGTGACTGAGTTCTCACGAGATCTGGTTGTAGTAAAGAATGGTACAATCCCCACTTCTTGATCCCGCTCTGCCGTGTAAGATGCCTGCTCCCGCTTCACTTTCTGTCATGAGTAAAAGCTCCTTGTGGCCTCCCCAGAAGCCGAGCAGATGCCAGTACCATGCTTCCTGTACAGTCTGCAGAAGTATGAGTCAACGAAACCTCTTTTCTTTATAAATTACCTAGTCTCAGGGATTTCTTTATAGCAATGCAAGAACAGCCTAACACAGTAGATGTTATACTGAATCTCTGAGGGGCTGCCTTCCTTTCCAAGTTCCTGCCTCCTAGTGTAAGTTGGTAACAAAGGAGCTAAACATAGATACAGGAATTTCCCTGTTCATAGCTTCTGGTTTCTGCCTAAGTGAGCTCACCAGCAGGAAAATCTTTCATTCAGGAGGGAAGGAGGCAATACTGAGCTGGGGCCCTCTGTCAGCTTTGGTGCTAATTTTTCCTGAGACTTTTGCAGGAGCCTCCCTGCCTCTAAGATCACAGGATGACTGGTCACTAAGTAACTCAGCACTCAGACTCACTGTGCATACACACACAATCACTTTGCAATGAGCTTCAGCCCATCGATCCTGAGACCTCCTGGTGTCTTTTCCATCTTTAGGGGAGATGGAGCTGTGTGATAGGAGAATAACACAGTAAGTAGCAAACTGTCAGGGGAAAGCCTGGAAAGAAAAATATCACAGGGCCAGCTGGGATTAGGTCTGGGATTGGACCTCTTTTCCAAAATGTGTTTCTTCATAGAGCACGTGAATCAGCCTAGAATTCTCTTGAAATCAAGCTTCCTAGAATTGGCCCAGATGAGGGGGATTTGCTCAGGGCTGGGGATGGGAGGTGCCCATCAGTCTTTTCCAGACCTTAGCAGGGCTTCTGGGCACTCTGAAGGATCCCTGACACAGCTACCTCAGCACCTACTTCCCAAGGCAGCAGGAGCCTTCAGCTAGAAAGGCGTGTGGTGAGGGGCCCCGTTTTCGACTGAGCTGGTATGTGGATGAACTGGTGAATCAGTGGACTACAACTGATACTCCCTGGGGCTTCAGTGGTATTTGGAAAGAGGGAAACATAGGGGTCTCACATCCTAAAAGGAGGTGGTTTCCTGAAGCACTCCCATTTCTGTGGTAGCTTTTGGCATGGAATTGAGGCCACACATGAAACAGGCGACTTACTGTTACTCCCCAGGAGTCCCTCAGCCCTTCCATGACCCTGGAATGGGTTCAGAGCTAGGATTGTAGCTAGGATTCAGAGCCAGGATGGTGGCTGTGTGGCAGGTTCTTATGTTGGAGGCTCACACTGCCTGGAGGGCTTATCTCTACTGGAAGCAGAACAGATGGAGGCACAAAACCCAGTGGAATAAGCTGGAACATTCCCTGCCTCTCTCCCACCTAACAGGGGAGGGAGAAACTTGGGCTGAAACTGACCCTACCCTCAGTCCTCTCTCAAGGGCCTTTCCTTGGGGTGGCAGCCTCTCCATCCCTGAGTCGCCAAGACCCCAGCTAGCTAAGAGCAGGGGTGGAGGATGTCTCTCTTTGCTGAGCTCAGGAGAAGCTATGTGGCTAAGCTAATGGACTTAATTGTTGGACCTCAGCGTTCTTCTTTGAAAAAAATGGCATGGCTGCATAACATGTAGGCTTCTTTCTCAGCTTTAAACTTCCACACCAGAGCCACGCCAAAGCACACTGGATAGACAAGATTGGGAAACTTCAACTCAAGCCCCAGCTCTGACATTTATGAGACTGTTTTTTCATATGTAAATCAGGGCTAGTAACACCCACAGGGTTGTTGATAGGATGAAGTGAAGTACCACTATGTGTGTCAAAACTTGGTAAGCCATGAGGCTTTAGACAATTGAGAGGGCTTAGGAATCTCTGAATCTGAGAAAGAGAGATGCATGGAAGTCAGGGGACATAATGGATCTTAACTCTTGGGGAGCTAGGCCTGTTCACTTTTCTTTTAAACTAAATTGCATAGCTATACAAATGGATGGCAGCCTCGTGGCTGCTATTTATTTGACATTGAGGAGATATTTGTGTATCATTAAACACTCAAGAGAATCAGACTGCAGGCCACCTCTTGGTAACCTTGAAATGTAGCCTGGTCATGGGCACCCTAAGTTCTCCTACTTCCCACTGAGGGGCACTGCTCCTCTAGGGGTTGGGCTCTCCGGAAGAAGTATGATTTGGGGGATCATTTCTGCCATCGGTTTAGTATTTTGGAATTCAGGAGTGCCAGAGTCAACTCAGAATTGCCCCAGGGATGAACTCTTCAGCCTGCTGCATTTGCCACTGAATTGTGGACTCCTCTGTTCCGAGTAGGAAAGGGATGTCGGGAACAGAAAACACTCAAAATTCTCCACCAGGTACCATTTTTTTTCATCCTCTCAGAATCTTAACAAAGGGTCCATAGGGCTTCAGTTGGAGCCCATTTCTCTTTCCTCAGTGACAAGAAATAACTGGTTCCTCTCATCTTCAATGTAGATAGTCTTACAGGGTGAAGAATTGCCACGGACTAGCTGTTGAGCTGAAACAAAGATACGTTCTAGAATTTGGGGGAAAGATTTGATTTAAAATATTTTATGTCTTGATCAGGCTAGGGACAGAAATTTTTGGTTTGGAAACCATGATCATCATGATTTTAGCATCCTCGTATCTTTGTTTTTTCTTCAGAGATGGGGTCTTGCTCTGTTGTCCAGGCTAGAGTACACTGGCAAGATCATAGCTCACTGGAGCCTTAAATTCCTGAGCTTGAGCAATCCCCCCATTTCAGCCTCCCAAATAGCTAGGACTACAGGCATGCGTCACCACACCTGGTTAACTTTTATTTTTTTTTTGTAGAGATTTCCATACGTTACCCAGGCTGGTCTCGAACTCCTGGGCTCAGGTTATCTTCCCACCTCAGCTGCCTACAGTGTTGAGATTACAGGCATGAGCCACCACACCCAACCTTCATCTCCTTTTTATTTACTCCTGAAGTTATTTCATTTCTGTCTTGGTTCATTCTCTATCTTTCCTCCTGAAAATGAGACTTCCTCACTCCCTTCATTTTGAACCTAGGCTCATTATCTTTGTTTTGGGGTTGGTTTAATCCAATTTCCCTTGGAATCTTGGTGAGGAGCCTCAGAGGCAGGGATAGGACAGTTTTGCACATCCCCAGACTGGGTGGATGGCCGAGGAGCTACCTGTCTTTGCTTGTTCTAAAGTCTCCCACTCTGACCATGGGTTCAGAGCTAGGATTGTAGCTAGGATTCAGAGCCAGGATTGTAGCTGTGTGGCAGGGGAGAAGAGAGAAGGCGACATTTGCAGCTCTCTGAAGGTACACTTTTATTTTTTATTTATGTATTTATGTATGTATGTATGTATGTATGTATTTATTTATTTATTTATTTATTTTTAGGGCAAGAACATTCCCTTTGTAAAAGCACAGGGATGGGGCAGAGAAGCTTCAGAATCTTTTCAGAAAGTAGAGTATGCCTCTCCTCTTATAGTTTGTACCTCCTAAGATCTCCCTTCTAAGATCTGCTGAGCCGAATTCAGTTTTATTTATCAGCTTAGACTGATGGACTCGCTACCAGCTGCCTTGCAGGCCAATGTGACACTTTTTTTCTGTTCACTGGTGGGCATTCTCCAATGACTAGGATAACAAAGAGGGAGAGACCTGGAACAGGAATAAATCCAACTGGGTGTTCACAGCCACCCCTACACCCCTGGGAACCATCACAGGCTTGGCCATTTCTCCACACTTGCGCTGTGTACACTGAGTGCTGAGAGGCTGGTCACAAAGGCCACGTGTTGGTGCTTCTTCAGTACACGTACTGTAATTATGCACATGCTTTTAGAGAACACCTTAGAAGTGGGCTTGCTTTGAATCCATTTGAATCAGATAATTAGTTTATAGACAGAAAATATATGCTGTTTTAATTTTTCAAACTTGAGTAAGGATTGCTTTGGGAGTTGTGTGCAGTGTGTTATAAAAATAACTCCTTTTAATTATATTTATTTACTTAATGAATCACACAGATGATAGGTGAGTGGGGTTTTGAGACAGCCTGCAGAGTTGCCCCAAAGCCTCACATTTGTACTGTGCCTTATGATTTATAAAGTAATTTCACATCCAGTCTTTCTTTCTTTTTTTGAGATGAGATGTCACCCAGGTTGGAGTGCAGTGGTGCTATCTTGGCTCACTGCAGCCTACACCTCCCGGGTTCAAGAGATTCCCCTGCCTCAGCCTCCCGAGTAGCTGGGATTACAGCATGCGCCACCATGCCCAGCTATTTTTTTGTATTTTTAGTAGAGATGGGGTTTCACCATGTTGGCCAGGCTGGTATTGAACTCCTGACCACAAATGATCCACCTGTCTTGACCTCCCAAAGTGCTGCGATTACAGGCATGAGCCACCGCACCCAGTCACATCCAGTCTTATGTTTGCAGGGAACATTTCAAGGTTTTGTATACCTAGTAAGAAGCAATGCTGGGTCTCTATTTTAGCTCCCATCTAAATTTAGCTCTATTCCAGCTTCATGTTTTGTGCTTTTTACAAGTGCATTGAGAAAATCATATGATGAAATCAAAAGAGCCATATTGGAATCCTCACTCTAATGTTTAACAGCTGCGTGAACTTGAGAAAGTCATTTTAGTTTTCAAAGCTGCAGTAAATGGACTCTCCATGGATTATGGTAAAGACAGTAGACGATAATTCTGATTCTGCTCTGAAATGTATAAAGTGTAGATGTGAAGCCTTTAATGGAATAGGATGCCTGTTAATGCATAGACGAAAGGAGGTGCCTGGAGAGGCCAAAAATTATCTTTATTAAATGTAATAATTGATAGCTGCTTCGTGGTATAGCCCAGACATAAAGGAAACAACTCTGTCCTTTTGGTTCCCCTCATCTGTTCTTTTTTCTCCTCCCGTATTTCTCATTGCCTAACATATACAATTTCTATACTTATCATGTCTACAGTCTATCTTTCCTCTCACTAGAATGGAAGTTCTAGGAGGGATGGATTTTTGTCTGTTTGGTTTGCTGAGGAGTTCCTAGCATCTAAAACTCTGGCACATGGCAGTCACATAATAAGTGCTTGCGGAAATAGTTCATCCTTTTGCTTTGCAGATCACTCCAGTGATCTTCTTTAGTTATGAAAATGTAGGGTTTCAGGGAGAAGAAGGGCATGGAGGACGGGAAGTTCATTAATTTGTAAAGGGAAGCTGGAATTCCTATAAGGCAAGGAACCGACAGCTCAGCTCTGGAACTTTCTATAAGGCAAGGAACTGACAGCTCAGCTCCTCTTCCTCAAGGTTTGAAACAGGGATTCCCATGGGAGCTCCAAGGGGGCCCACACCTGGGCTGGCAGCCCAAGAAAATTGGCAGGTCACCAACTTGGGGAGGACAGCGGTTTAGGTTGTTGACTTAGGTGTAATGAACAAACTCAGAGAATTGGGAGGGAATCTGTTTCAGCACAACTTAGGAATGATTCTGGACAGCCTTCCAGTACTGGCCCCTTGGCGTCTTCCTGCTTTGAGAATAATGACTTGGTACACCAGAAGCTATACTAAGGTGACAACTTATGTCCTGGGCTTCCTGGCTGCAATGAACTGCCATCTTCCTTTAGGCAGTGGGCAGGGAAGGCAGGAACAGGTTAGTATGCCCGTCTTCTGCTTGGGGTTTTGAATTTCTTGGGACTGAGTTCAGGACCCAGGATTTTTGAGAAATTGGAAGTAGATGGACTGGGAAAACCTTAAAAAGGGATTACTGTGCTCTCTGTTAACAAAATATAAGATGGTTCAAGTAATTAATTTCAAAAAATAAAAGAAATGTGACCATAATGTAACATGGCAGGCTATACCATTTCTTCATGTAGGTAACAATAAATATATAGTTTTGTTTGAATATTGTCTTTGCTCCCCCAAGTGACTTCTTTAAATATATGACAATTTGGTTTTCAAAAAATCAAACACATCCCTGTTCCCTTTTCCAAGTTAACATGGAACTTACAGTTTTTTTTTAAGTGAGAAAGAAATACCACTTGTATTTTCAGTTTGCCTCAACTGTCACTATATTCTACCAACCCTCACTCATACGTTTGTGCTGTATATATACACACATACATACTGCAGTGTGTTCAGCAATTTCCAGTTCCTTATTTATTTCTTGAAATGAATGAACTAAGAAAAAAGTGCCAATTGTTCTTTCCAGAGATCATGCATTCTGATAGAGAAGATGCAGGAATCCCTTTTCTAAAATGTATCTGCAAAGCTGCTTGCTCCGGAGTTGAGCACGTGCTGCTCAGGTGACCTGGTGAGGGTAGAGGGTTATCTTAGGTTAGGTTGGACATACGTATATTTAAAAACACTCCCTCACCCCATGACATGCATGACAGAGGCTCTTTTCTTAAATCTTTTTTTCCAGGAGTGATAACCACTATTTATCACTTTTTATTTCAATATCTGGGTCTCCTTGCTCTCCTTCTTTTGACTGGTGTGTGTGTGTGTGGGGGGGGGGGCAGGTGGCGGGGAGCGGGGAGAGAGAGAATATGAATGAATGAATGTGAATTAGTGACTCTCAGCCCTCTTAAAACTGTCGACCCCACAGAAGGGTCATATATCTTGTGGAAAGGTCAAGAGTGCAGGTGGTGGGGAGGGACAGGAGGAGGGCTCTGATAGGCTGGGTCTTCAGTCCTGTCAACCTCCACAGTTTTCAGAATCCAAGTACACCTCAAGACCTGTCTTCCAACCATGCAGTTCACACTCTTGCCTGGATAAGTCTGACCATTTACAGATGCCAACACTCACGGAGAGAAGGCAACATTCCAGAAACCTAACTGCCTTCAGGAACTCAGACTTTAAGATGACCTGTTTTGATCAGATCCTAGGTGGCAAACATTAAGCTAAAGTAAAATAATTTAGCAACAGCAAAGCAGAATCTGGTCACGGGTGTTCCACGAAGAAATGGTAGTAGGAAAGAGATGGATGGGCAAACTTTATCCTCTGGTTCTAGAATGTTCTCTTTCTCCCAATTTCACAGCACTGAATCATAGATGAAAAGAGTGCTATGTTCCAATATCTGTATCCCCCACAAATTTGTAATTTGAAATCCTAACCTCCGTGGTGATAGTATTGGGGGGGGGGCTTTTGGGAGGTGATGAGGTCATGAGGACAGAGCTCTTGTAAGAGAGGCACAAGGAAGCTCATTTGTCCTTTGTACCATGTGAGGGCACAGCTGGAAGGTGCCAAGTATGAACCAGAAAGCAGGGCTTCACCAGTCATCGAATCTGCCAGAGTCTTGATCATGGACTTCCCAGCTTCCAGAACAGTGAGAAATACCTTTCTGTTGTTTATAGGCCACCCAACTTACGATATTTGGTTATAGCAGCCCCAAAAGACTAAGCCCAAAGCGTGTCATTAGGGAGAAAGGCGAGGATCCCTTTCTTTCCCTTACAGTTGTCCATGCTTTTCCTCATCTTAGAATTGTCTTTTGGACCAAATTTAGTGGCGGAATTGTGCCTTAGCCTGCCAGAGCTTTCCTAGCTGGGCAGGATTCCTGCATCTGCCCTCTGTATGTTCCAGAGCTTTCTTGTTCCTGGGGCCATCCCCAGGTTTTGTAGAAAACCAGGCACTGCATCTTTGAGGACCAAATTAAAGAGAAAACATATTTTGTTGTTGTTGTTGAATACACACTGTATTTAACTTTTTTTTAATCCCAGAGAAGTGAAATGCAACATCTGTTTGAGTTTATGTAACATCTGAAGACCGACAACTCAGAATTTCCTAATTAAAGTCATTTTTAAGGCACTCTGCAGAGCCAGCTTTCATCTCTTCCTTCGCTGGGTTTTTCTCCAAACTGTAGCAGAATACCTGGTTTCTCTTTCTTCAAAGTGATACACACATGCTCATGCCTTAACCTGCTCTTCTGTCCTCTAGGACAACGAAACACAGCACAGTTCCAAGGAGGAAACGGTAAAGGAAGGAAATACATAGTGTAGGGGAGCAGGGTAAGGAGAGAGCAGGGAGGACACGTAGAAGTAAATTAACTGATACAGTCGGTCGTAGCTGAAAAGAGAAAGAGCAGAAGGGAAATTGAACAGGGTGGGGTGGGCCAGATGGCTGGCAGCCGGTGAAAAAATAGGCTACGTTTCCCAGTGAGATCTAAATTAATTTAGCTAGTTCCCTGTTTTTTTTTCTGGTTTTTTTTTTTTTTTTTTTTTTTCATTTTTAAAGATAGGGCCAATGCAAGGAAGGTATCTCAAAATTATGGAGGGTATAACGTAGATAGTGTGCTTGCTTGTGCTCATGCACTTACGAAGGGCTGCACTTACAGACAGGTATGACTTGGGGGCTCTAAAATGCCCTCCTGATATAAAAGAATCTCCCTTACTGGCCCACTTCTGTGCCTGAAATTCCCACCATTACAGCCACTCTTTCTGATTAAGGCATTATCTGTAGCCCCTATTAAAACATAAATGTCACCTGGGAAGGGTAACACTCGACTCTTTAGCACCCACTGACTGAACTGTCACCTATCAGAGAGTAGGACCCTGAGAGATGGGACAGAGGGCAGGGACATTTGGACTGATGGGGAAAGGCGGCTTGGTGGTATGGGATGCTGGAGAGGGAATGGCTGGGCAGCTGAGGGGAGCGTGTGAAACCATGCTTGCCCCAGGAAATTACTTAGGTGGAGGAGATGGGATGGCGAAATGAACTTACCCACATCACAGGTTTCCCTAGGCTTTCTGTGTGTGTGTAGTGTGTCTAACAGTTTGTATATATTACACATTCTGTGTATATACCTGAAATGGAATTCACTGGGGCCCGTCATGAACATAGTACAGTGAAACTCCATCAAGTGAAAGACAACGGAAGCCCTCAATTGTTTTCATGTAAAATGTAATCACATGTAAAGTGAAGTCTGGCATCTCTATATATCTAGATGGTTTATATGCAGATAGTGTGTGCACACGTACGTGTATACACACACACACACATTTACTCATACTCAGCAGTGGAGATCTTGTAGATGTGAAGGATGAGATGCCTCTTCTCAGCCATCTAGGACTTGAATGCACAGTGGCTGCTGCGTTGTGCATCCAAATCCTAGACAGCTGAGAAGGTTGGTTGCTGGAAAATGGACTTGCTGGGGGAGCACTGTGACCCCTTTCTCTGTTAACAGTAGACCCTCATTCAACTCAGTTGGCTCTGCAGAAATGGCCAAGGCTTGGGTTTTAAGACTTACATGGGCCACACCACCAAGATTGGGGCTTGGAGACAGAAATGTCGCCAAAGTGCCCTTTAAACTTTTGGAGTTTGGGAACCTGGAGAAGGTGCCGGTGAACAAAGAATCTTGCAGGGGATAGGTTTCTGCTCCTAGAAAAGCTGGAAACTGTTTGGGAGCAGCCGCCAGGCTAGAGGCAGGAACCAGCCTCAGAGTACCACTTATGGGACCTGCCCCTCTCCAGGGATCTGCTATCGTTGGCTGCGCTGATGGGGGGAAGGTTCAGTGAGGAGAAGGGGCTGGAGGAACGGGAATAGGACTCCAGAAAAGCCTGGGAAGTAAAGAAGAAAGAGTCTGGGTGGGGAGGGGCAAGGGAGAGGTGATACTAGAACTTTCCAACCCTATTTTCACATTAGAGTCATCTGGGTAACTTACAAAACTCCAATGCCCAGGATCTACCCTTCCATGCTGTAATTGGTTTGGGCAGGGGACCAGGCCTGGATATTTTTTAAGCCCTTAGATGATGCTAATGTGCATCTGATGTTAGAATACTACATCAAAGCAGAATGAGAAGTTTTGTTCTGCACTGTTAGGCTGAAGGTGGCTGGTCAATCCCCACCCGAGTAAAGGAGAATGAGAGGATTGGTGCAAGGTGGTTGGGGTGGAGGCCGGATTCTGAGAGCTGTCTGGACAGTCAAGCCTCTGCTGATTTGTGTGACTTTACAGCCTTGTTAGCTGGTGATTTCTAATCCCATGTCTGGTTGAAAACGTGGCTGAGGTGGAGGTGTTTGGGCGTAGGGAGAAAAATTTCCCTCTCTATTCTGAAGCTTCAAAGAGAAATAATTCACTGTGCTCTATGGGCCCAGGAAGACAAATTCTGGGGCTGATGTTTAAAAAATGGAAATGGATTTTGTGTTGTATAATAAATATAAATAAATACATTAGTAAGCAAGCCAATAAATAAACCAATAAATAAACCAATGCACACCAGTTTTGCCCTCTTAAGGTGGTTTTCCCCTCACCCCACTGATCCTGGTGACTTACACTCTGCCCCTGGTCACCTGAAGGCACCTAGCCTGGCCGTGGAAGGGGGAACAAGATGACTGCCTTGGCCTTGGCTCTCCGAGGGTCAGAGAACTTAGAGAAACCTAGAGAGGTCACCCACATGGAGAGGGAGGAGGAAGGGAGATACAAATCCCCCGTTTCCCACCCAAAAGCAAAAGGAGGGAAGGCAGGGTTTGGGAACCAAGGCTGGGCCACGTTAGGTATTTAAAGTCCCAGGCTGACCAGCTTTTCATCTCCGAGAGGCTTCGCTTTGAGGGTTGGTGAAAGGACTTGGGATCTGAATGAACCCCATCTTTCCACACACAAAAAGATACAGCAGGCACAACTCCCACTTCAACACAGCTCCCCATGGGCCAAGCAGGCAGCCCCGTCAGCCCAGGGCAAGTGCCGCATGGCTCGTGGAGGGTGGGTAGGAGGGACTGGTCATGGGATGGGAGGAAGGCGAGGAGGTAGGCAGGATGGTACACGTTTTAATGGGAAATCAGCTGTCCAGGGATTCAGCTTCTGGAGCCGCCAGCCATTGCTCACTTCCTCCTTCTCAGTCTCTGCCATGTGGTTGTGCTTGCTGGGCTTTCCTTGTCCTACTAGGAGACCTGTATGTGGACACGGAAACATGTAAATAAAGTGGGCGTTAAGACAGTGATCAAATTAATTCCCTAAAAGCAGATGGTCATGATCTGGGCTCCATTAATAGATTTCAAGGGGAGATGACCCTGAAATTTTATGCAACACTTTTGTTATTTATTTTCATATGCACTTCTCTATAAAGAGAATCTATAACTTTCATATGGTTATTTTAAAAAGATTAAAAATAAAATAATATTAAAGGATTACAGGTCATTTATATGTATAACCTGTTAGCAAGGCACTGCTAAGCAATCCACGGAAATGGGGGGGAAGTTGAGATCCCCCATGGCATTGTTTTTTAGCATCCAAAGCACAAAGGGACTTGCAAGAATCATTGAGTGACCAGAGCTGTAGCTTACCCAATATTCCTGTGCAAGGGGGTCACACCATGACTGAGCTAAACTTAGTTTTATTCCAGAGTCCAAATCACTGGTAAAGAGATAAGTAAGAGATAAAACTTACTTCTTGAATATGCAACATTAGAGAAAACTGAAGTTATTCAGTTATTCAACCCGAAGTTGTCATGTAATAGTTGTGGTCATAACAAAGTGGGTGAACTAAAGTTTTAAAATCAGAAAAAAGCAGTCTTGAATATATGAAGAGAGTTGCTCTAGCGTAAAGCCAAGCATCAGGCATCCTTCTCTTTTTTTTCTTGATCATTCTTCTGTTTGGTATCTTTGAATTTTTGACATGCTCGGTTTGCTTACAGGGATGTACTGCTATAATGAGACAATTTTTTATGATTATAAATTAATTAACATGTTGCCTTTTCAGATTGTATGCATGGTTTCAATTTTAGAAAAAAACCAAATTTCAAATTCTTACATAGATGGTTAAAAAAAACTTGTTCCAATTGTTTGAAGTCAGTAGACAACGCCATTGCATATATAATTGGGGACTTAACAGCCTAGAAGCCATTCTAGAAAGTGTTCCTCTGTATTCCCTGTGCTGTGGAACAGCTGCCATGCTCTTTGGTGCCACTTCCCCTTCCTGCAATGAGATTGGTTAGAATTGGTCAGAGGCACTGACTGTGCTAGGCTTTGACAGCTCTCAATACCTTGCGTGACACAGAATGACAGACACAACAGGAACAGAGGGGAATGAGTAGGGCACAATGTGGCTGCACGTGTGCAGAGGCCTTGAGACACCCTGAGTCTGCCTATTTCTCCTGAACCATACTGGAGAGATGCCTGTGTGCCAGTCACATCACCACAATGACTGCTTTATGTCATCATTATTTCACTATATTATTTCGGTTATACTTATTACACAATAAGGGTGTCTCTGGGTTAGGATAATTTTTCTGCAGAAAATATTTTAAATGCATGTTTGGATTCTATCAGTTTTCTCTAAGGCAAGGCACAGAGGCTCAGGGCTCTCTGTCAAATGTGCTCTCACAAGCCTAAAAACTTTGAGGGTGAATATGGCACTGAGATTGGCCTTCTTCCCATTTCACAGACGGAAAAGCGAAGATCCCAAAGATGGCCTGCATCAGACCACCATCAAGCCAAAATCAGGCCTCGGGGTCTCAGGTCTCCTGGTCCCTGACACCACCCTGTGCCAATGAACACTGTGTTTGATACAGAGAGCGGGCTTGGAGAGATCTAATTCTACTGAAGAGAAAAAGACAGGATCAGGTCAAGCTGCAGAAGCTTTGGAATCCAACTGAGTTTAAAGCTGCTTATTCTTTCACAATAAATGCCCTATTTCCCTTCTGATGAACGTGCCTGAAGAAGGCGTTTTCCTTTGTTTGATTTTGTGAGTGGCTCCTGGGAACAGATGCTTTCTTGCTATTTCAGAAGACTTAGGAAATTTTTTAGGTGAGACAGATGAGTCTTTAGTTCCCTGATGCGTGTGCGTGTGCCTTCTCAAAGAGGCGGGTGGGGCAGCCTCTCAGTCCCTGCTCATCTGATATGCATGTGCAGAGTCTTTCTTTCTTTCCTAATTAATTAGAAGTAATAGCTTTCCATAGTTTCTGGTACGTGAGGGAGTGAAGTGGGAAATAATTTAATTGGCTGTCTTGCTTTCAAAGCCCAGTTTAATGAAATAGTTCTCAGCCTGAAGTGCATGTATTATCTTTCCTGTTATTTTTCCAATTAACATTTCATTGGATCACGTCTGTGTGGAATATTCTAATTGGTTTGAAGGGTGGGGTGAAGGGACAAGAGCAGATGGAGAGATAACCAGCTGTTTCTTTCATCCCCAGTGTCTGTGCACATACTGACGTGGCTGTAGGTTTTTCCCAGGGCCCTTCCTTGGAAGAGCTCTAAGTGCTTGACAGAAGTCCTGCCCTGTCAACCTCACCCATCCTCATGGAGCCCCTGGGCCAGGAAGGCAACATCTCCTCACAGGCACACTGGCTGATGCACTGGATAGAGAGAACTAAGCAGGCATTTCTGTAGGTTCTGGGCTCCCCTCTGATGGGTGAGCCCAAGGGGGAAAATAAGTGGCTCCCAAAGCTTCCTGTTGGCATTGTCTCCCTGAGGACAGGACTCTGTTTAGCCTGACACATAGGAGACACTCACTACAGACTTGTTGACAGAACAAGTATTCAGAGGGATCCCACAACATCCTTCCTGCTCGATCTTCTTGTGAAGAGAGCAGTGAGTTGGAGGTGGGCATGAAGCAGGGCTGGGACTGGGGGAGGTAAGCCAGGTGCCTAGGGTAAATACTGAATGAGGCTTGCTTGCACAGGGGCAGGTGAGTGCAGGATCCAGTATTTAGGAAGGGTCTTACTCTCAGGCCTGGGCACGGCCTGAGAGTGCCTTCTTAAATACAGGATCTTATGAGACCAGCCTGGGCAATATAGCAAGACTCCAGCTCTGTGAAAAAATAATAATAAAATAAAAATATCCTGGATCCTAGTGCCTGCTTGGCTCACCCAGTCCCAGGACTGGCATGAAGCAAACAATCTCTCCTCCTTTATATTTCCTCTCTGTTCCTAGTAATACTGGCCCTCAGCCAGCCTGAGAACAGCCCTAGGCTCAGCGATCTCACTATCCAAATACTTCATGGCACTGGCTGTATTTCTCACAGTCCCCAGTGAGGTCCGTGTGGCACTGGGTTGTGCTCTGTGTCTCTGGCCTCTCCCATCATTGCTGTAATTCTAATGTTTTCCCTTCTCCCGGGCATTTCTGACCCAGCACTCAGCTGTTTTGAAGATCAACCTGTTTTCTGGGTTAGCCAAGGACAAATGTGGGCCTGGAGGCAGAGGAGGGGCTCCTATGCTTGGCCACATGGCCTGCTGCCCAGAGGCCTGGCTTCACATTTGTCCTGGGAAGAAGAGTTGGTTAGGTTCTCTTGGGGGCCATTCCTAGGCCCAGCTGGGAGAGGCACAGTTTGGGGTATTAGGACAGGGAGCCCTTGGGAAGCAGCCCTGAGGCAGTGTGGCTGGTCCATGTGGGGCCATGGGGAATGGGGCTGCCTTGGGCAGGTGCAGAGAGACAGAGGTCATCATCATATATGCCTCCAGTGTGGTGAGACAGCCTGGTGGCTATAGGATACAAAGAAGTATTTCTTCATTTTATTTGCACCCACATGGCCAAATGTGAAATAACACCGTTAAACTGTGGGGGCCCAGCCAAGATCTGGGACATCAAAAACTGTGTAGAGACCCACATACAACTTTGAATATATACATATATTTTCCTCTATCTCTTGTCTGAGCCCATAACCGGAAGAATGCAGCTGTTCCTGCCTGGCTTCTCTAGGTTTAAACTATGCAAATTGGGCTGGGATTTCAAGTCTGGCCTAGATTTGACATTCCAGCCTCCTTTCCTTTCCAAAAGGCCTCTTGGAGTTCCAGCTACACATTCTTTCTAGAGCTGCTTCCCGGAGTGCTATGCAAAAATCTTTCTTTCCTTGACCACCAGGGTTCAGGCCTCCCTGAACAAGCAAGGTGGCTGGGGGAAACGGGGCCCACTCTCCGCAGGGTCCAGGCCTCACTTGGCAGGAAGAGCGGGTTCTCCTGAGATGGTTTTGGGCTTCCAAGTAGATGAGGCCAGAGGGCCTGCCATCAGTTTCAGGCCCTGTGATTCTACTCAAGTCTTAGTATCTTACATGAGGCAGCACATCAGGCAATTTGGAGTATTTTCAGACATTGTCCCACTTTGTCTTTCTGACTGTGATGTTGGGTGGGCTGTATTAATATCTCAGTTAACAGAGAAGGAAGCCAAGGCTCAGAAAAGTTAAATGATTTGTTCAAGTTCAGCTACCAGCAGGACCTCCAAGATCTCAAGTCATGCTGATGTCCCAGGTTCTGGCCTCCTACCTCAGAGCACCCAAGTAGGCCTCCCTTCTAATGTGGGATAGGAGAGAAACCACTTGAAGGCACAGCCTGGGCCACCTGAACCCTGACTCCTCAGTAGAGCTTATTCTGTCTGGTTAAATTACAAGAGATCAATTAGGGAACTCTTTCCTAGTCAGCCCTGCCTGAGGAACAGTAGTGGCTGAACAAGCGGAGGAGGGTGCCTGCATTTAACCAGGGAGAGAATGTTCTGTGAGAATGGAGTAAAGGTCTGGGGTAAAAATATCTGTGTGTAGAGGGCTCAAGTTCTTAGGGCACCACTAAATTAGTGTGACCTTGGACAAGTCACTTGAGCTTTCTGCTTCAAATTTTTCATTATAAAGTGGTGACATAATGCCAAAATATTACAGGATTGTTGAGGATAAAATGGCAAAATATTTGTGCTGTACTATGTAAACTGTAACATACTAATCAGATGGGAGTGTTGTTACTATTAATAACAATGACAGATCAGGCCAATACTGACTTTCCATCTAGAACAGAGATGCCTTTCATTCTACACAAAGGAATGAAAAACTCTTTATAAAAAACCATAAAGCACTTATACATAAAGGGAATTTTAGGACCCTAAGGTTGGTGATGGGCTCTGTCATGGGCAGGTGCACCGCTGACCTGGGTGGGGGATGGGGATGACGCTCCATCTCCCCAGATGCCTTCCTGTGAAAGTGTTTGGAATGACCAAATAACCTTGACTGTCCTCTGGCCACTGAACTGGCAACTCTTCTGATGGTCTTCCATAGGCAGATGTCCTACCAGGGAAACTGGAACCAGATGTACTCAAGATCTCAAAAGAAATTAATGGCAGTAAGACTCTGGGGTAAAAATATCTGTGTGCACAGAGCTTACTCACTCAGCTCCCTTTCTATCTAAAGATCATTTAGGCTTAATTATAGAGTTCAGGCATTCATTGGGTTTTTGATTAATTTTCTTTTCAGTTTGAAGAGTATGTGAGTGTGGTGGGTCTCTGTGTGTGTTTACATCTTTCCTTGCAACTCAGTTGGGAGCTGGCTCTTGCAATGTTTAATTGTGCCCTCAGTTCTAACAAGCATGTTCAATGTGCCAACCAGGGCTTGGAAAGCCATTGTTTCCACTGCTCACACCCCAAAGGCTGCTCCTGCCATGTTGAGGGACGGCGGGTGGCAGGGCCTTGTTCAGCTGGGACCTAGTTGCAGGATGCATGCTTTCCTTCCCCTTTTTGGCCTTGTGGTGCTTAAGGGATTCTGAGACCAGGAGAGCAGATTTCCTACTCCAATTACCAGTACTCTGCTAAGAGCTGCTGAGTGACAGCTAGCTCACCCACACTGCAGCCCCTGTCAGGCATTATTTTCTGGGATAACCTCCCAAAGGGTTTCTTTACATAAGAAAGCAGTGTTTGTTCTCATATGTTTAGCATATCCATTTAATAGATTGGGAGAGACTACATGACTGTATAGATGAAAGTGACCAGCTTTCTCCTTTCCTTCCTTTTCTTTTGTGCCCTCTAGGCAGGGATGAACAGGAGAAGCAGAAAAGGATAATGGAAGGGCATGGAAGTTGGAGCCAAAAGGCCCCATTTGAATCCTGGCTCCTGACATTTTGTTTGTGTACTCATGGATATGTCACTTAACCTCTTTGGTCTCAATTTATTATCTGAAAATGGGGATAATAATACTCCTTAAGAGTATCACACTCATAAGACTGGGGATGAGAAAATGCATGTGGAAGACTTCTGTAAAAACACTCTATAAATCATAGTTCTTTTATTTTACTGATCAGAATTGCTGCTTAGCACATGATTCTGACCTACGAGATGTCATTCCAGCACCAGGAGATAGGGAGTTGCACAAAGGTCCATGGAATGGGAGGTGGGTAGGGGACTAGCCTCCAACTTTCTCATGTGCCCCCATCTCATGTGAGATGAGATTCAGGAGATGTGCTTGGCTCTTCTTCTGGCTAGGTATGTGGGCTACAGCAATGACCGAGGAATGTCAAGTGCATGCAGTGAAGGGCCCAGATTAAGGGTTCAACCTCAAAACAGCCGTCACAGATAAAGGGAATCTGCAACATTCAAATTTTCTTTTACATAATAGTAACAGGGATTTTCTCTTGTTCTTTAAAGGATGGATCCAATTGTCTCTAGTTTTTAGACTCATTGATTTGTGGGTGAATGGATTAGGGATGATGATAATGTTTTGGTTGCAGACAAGAGGCTGTGGGTCCTCGCTAAGTGTGACCATGTTGTCAGATGAAATTTGGGAGATGGGGCCTTCTTTTGGCTCTTCAGCTGGCTAGGTATACGATTCTGAATAGATGACCTAATTTAATGAGGCCTCAATTTCCTTCGAGATCATGGACTAAAAGATCTCAAAGGACTTGATTAAGAAAACTTAAGACCTGATGAAATGCTTTTTCCTATGGAATTCAAAACTCTTTTGCCACCAAAAAGCCATATGTTGTGTGTGTCTAAGTCCTGAGACCACCCAACTAAAACTTAAGGCACTAAATGAGCCCCTTTAAACTGATGGCATCTGGCATCAGGCCCAGGCACTTTGAGGGGAAGGAGGACTGGATGGGAGGGCAGAGGTGACCTCAACAGAGATTTCAAGGTTAATTCTCTCTTGTATGACAGACTTTCATTTGGCAATATCCTGACTAAGCTGAAAGATAATGACCTACAAATCACAGGAAGAAAAGGGGTAATTTCCTTGTAAAACAACAGTAACTTGAAAATAATTGGCCACAGGGCAATAGAGCGTTCTGCCAGGCTGACTTCAGAGCTGAGAGACACAACTGTAGAGTTCACAATGGTATCAATAACAATAATCACAATGTATATGATGCTTTTAACTTTCATAAGCACTTTCCCATTTTTTTTTCATTTTGTCATTACACAATTTCCCAGAAAACTGCTGTGGGGTTCATTTAAAACTCTGAAAAAGTGTGATTTTTCACGGGAAACAAGTCTAGCTAAACATGCTACACCTTGCTTTAGAAATACAGATATGCTTCTGAAAAAGTTATTTGTAAATATAGTTGTGTAAGTCATATAGTATTTTAATGCACTAGGGGAATTTGAAAACATAACTCTTCCATAGCATTTTGTAATGTAAATTCTCATTAATCTGTTGTTACAACTTTGGAGTTTAAAATATCAGGTTTTCGTCAAGTTGGGCCACACGGATTAGATTCTAGGATCAGTATCCACTCCCCAGAATCCCACAGGGGTAGAGTCTAATTCAGTCTGGGGGAGAGATTGCGGCCTGTGGTGTCAGCATGGAAAATAAGCTGCTTTGTGTTTTAGCCATGGAGCTCTTGGGGGCTGCCTTTCCCAATAAAACAAGGAAACATGGGAAGGGACAGAGAATTTCAAATGTAACAGCTGAATTATTTCTAAATGAATGTCTCCAGGTCCTCTGCGAGCCACTGATGTATTATTAACGTGCTGTTATAAATAACTTGCCATCAATAACTAATCTATAACAGAATAGTTGATGGCTGGGGTGTGAGGTTAACACTACATAATTTGGAGCAGATCTGTTAGCACTCTTACGTAAATAAGTACCATCCCCTGGGACTAGAATCTGAAATAAATTACACTAAATTGAATTTTTAATAAAAGTAATAAACCTTCCTGCTTTTTATTCTCTATCCACAAACTCTAGTAGAAGACAAGCTCTTTGGAGCCAATCACGAGATTGTAAAACTGCCTTGAACTTCAACTTTCTCCCTCTGAAATTAAGTTAGCAGTGTCTACTTATTAAATCTACAATGACAATGTGAAAATTTTATAATTAGTTTGCATGGAGGGGGTGGTGAACAAGCAAATATATATACAACCATATATATGGTTGAATTACTGAGAATAAAGGGAAAAGTTCTTTTTTTGGAGTGGGGGAGGGGAGGAAGGGTGATTCAAGCTAGAACTGCAAAAATCCTCACTGCAAAGACTGGAAACCCTCAAAAACAAGTTTTATATTGGCCTGATTAAAGTAAACCTGGCCTCTCATCTTTACTGGTTAAATCTTAGCAATACAGGCTTACTTAATATGAGTAGCTTAGATTTTCTTTAAAGGGCTCTAAAGTTAAGCCTTAAGAAATAGTTTCTCACAAATGCTCAAGTTTGAGCTTCTGTGAAACGGAGCTAAAATAAATATATATATAAACATACAGTGTATGTACATACAAAGGCTACAGGTAGATATGTAGGCACTGGTGGCAAATATGCTAGTAATTATGCTATATGTATCCTTCATGTGTGCATGTGTGCATGTGTCTGTGCATACATGTGTCCATTCTATGTGTTCAGATCATTCAAAAACTCAAAAGAAATAGAATGAAAATACTGTTCTTATTTGCTGAAATGTTCTTGAAATCTTACATGGATTCATGGCTTATAATTTTTTAAATATAAATTTAGGGCTAATCATGGGAACAGAATAAGCAGCTGTAAACAACATCACAGTTAGGATTTCACTAAAACATGGACAGAGCCCCAAATATCCTAACTACTGCAGAATACAGGAATTACAAAGCCAAATACTGTGATTAAAAATACTCCGAATAAGCAATCTTTTTGGAAAGAGGTGGGTAGATGGAACTAATGAAGTGTTTCCGTTAGTTCACATCAGCACCTTGGACAGTTCCAAGGAGTCTTTCTCCCTCAGAAAGGAGCAAATATCAATATTTGTCTAGTTTTCTAAGTGTTCATTCATTCCAGTGTGTGTCGATCTGATGATCAAGTAATAAATGCAGAGGTATTAATGTGTAATATAACCTTATTCTTCCTCTCCCCATCACCCATTCTTTCACCACCCTTTTCCCCAGCACCCTCCAGTCAGACTGCAGGAGTCTGCCTCATGACCACCTGGTGTGGATGTTTTCACTCCTACTTCTTATTGGTTGGGAAGGAGCATTTGCCACAGGCACTGTTTAATTTTGTTTCCATCCCCTGCATCTCACAGGAAAGAAATGGTCAATAGTTCAGATAAAAGAATCATCCTGGTCAGCTCCAAAATATGGCTACTTGCATGGTAATCACAGCAAGTCTGTCAAATCAGTGATTTTTTTATTCCTAAGAGGAAGGGATTTTTCCTAAGGATTATGGTTCTACCACCCAAGGAGCAGCCCTACTCTTCAAAAGTGGCTGCAAAGGCTGGCAAACCAAGAGGTCTGCTTTGGCTCAGAAACTCAGTTTGGCTCCTGCCACCCCTGGCACCCTCACTGCATGTCTCAGAGGCATGTGATCCACACACAATCAGGCCAGTCTGCTTCTACTTAGGAGGGATCACAACCAGAGGTGGCCCCCGCTTGGGCCTCCACATGAGGACCTGGGCATCATTGGCATTGGGTTTCACTAGTGCGTTAGGGGGGATGGGTTCCATCCGGCTCAGGATCCGGGGCTGCTCCTGCTGAGTCCTGCCCACCAGCCGGGCCCGCTGCCCCAAGAGCTGAAGAGGGTCCACCTCAATGTCCACCCTCATCCTCCACTTGATGGTCTGCAGAATGATCTTCTCCTTTGTGGTAGTGTTCATGGCCACCAGCCAGGTCGTGAAACTTTGGTCTCTCTTGATTCTTGTGAGCAGCGGCACATTGCTGTCGCTCACAGGCACTGCCCATGTCACACTGGGGTAGAAGTTGTCATTCATGCTGACGGAGAACCTGGAGATCTTGTTGGTGGGGCCAACCAGGGTCACAGTTTCTGTGGTGTTCCCGTACCAAGGGTAGCTCACCCCATCTGAGTCACTGATGGCTTTTACTCTCCCTTCCCTCAAGTCAGGCAGTTCCCAGCTTGACCTGGCAAAGCAGAAGACATGCACAAGAAAAGAAGAGGCTGAATGAATTTTTCAAAAGCTGGAGAGGTGCTCACTGCTTACTAACATAGTCAACTTGGGCAAAATGAGAAGTTCACAGGGGAATTCAGGTCAAAAAGTTCTATGCTGTGCTGTTTCAGGATTAAACGAGAACAAACCAAAATAAAAATAACAAAGCCATGCCAAAACAAGTTAAACACAACCATGGCTGACCCAGTTGAGAACAGGAAGCTCAAAGAGGCAGTTGTGAGACCACAAAGAGACATCAACTAGTTAAATGATAGTAGTCAGCAATTTAGAGGAATTCCATTACAAGAACCACTTTCTTGGAAATATGAGTGTAAGATTTGTTTTTTGGGAAGAAACAATGGTTGAAATTCGATGTACTTGGAAGGCAGTATCTGGTGGAAAGAAGGGCAAAAGGAGGCAAAATTAAAGGTTATATTAATTTCTTACGAAATCACAGTAATAGAATTTCTACTCAACAAAGAGGGTTGTTTAAATCCTAGGCATCAACCAATTCATCACTTAGGCACAGAAAATCATAACATGAGGAAATAATGGTCATCTTCTGGAAAACCACCTGAAAGTGAAAGTTGTTCTACAGGTTGGCATAAACTCTAATGCACTGCCCTCCCATTGCCTTCCAGTTCAGCCTAGAAGCCTCATAGTTTAGTTTGGCAAACTTGCCATTTAGCACCTACCTACTCCTGGCTGCCTCTGACCTTGTACAGAAGGAGGAACCAGTGTCTCTCCCCACTGCTGTAGACTGTTGCTAATAATAATTGCTGATACTTATTGAGTGTTACTCTATTCCGACCATTGTGCTAAGTACATCATCTCAGTTAATATTCAAAATACTCCACAAGATAAATAAATTTTTATTTCCATTTAACACATGACGGGAGGGAGGCTTAAAGATGTTAAGGTACATGAAAAAGGTCCTACAGAGGGCAAGAGGTGAAGCTGGGAGTTGCCTGACTTCAAAGTCCATGATTCTGACCACTAAATCATACTGCCTCCCAAAGTGCCCTTACACAGTGCTGGAGAGAGCAGAGCAGAGAGGACTCAGGCTGTCCAATGAGTTAGCAGCTCCAGGACCAGTCACGGAGAACTGGACTGGACCCCAATAAGGGCAGAAGTCTAGTCAGCAGAGTCTGATTATGCATTCTTCATATTTTCACTCCGGGGACCAGGGAAGGTGCTTGGTAATAATGCACTAGAATTTAATAATTAAAGAAATGTGACTGCTTTATTCATCAGCTAAGAAGTAGTCATCTTGTCTGATATAAAGTTCTTCCTCCTATGAAGTGACAGAAGATCCTGCAGGGTTTTATACAAGTGGTCTAAAAGGGAGTTGCATTGTCAAGCTGGTGCTGATTAACATCTCAGCATTCTTTACTGTCACATGGGGACACGGAGACACTAACTACTGCCTCCTACTGACCCCTCATAGTACCTCCTAGGCCAGTCAGCCCCAGCCTGAAGTGAAGGGAGGGCTTGGCTGCCTGGGGAGGAGGTAAGCCCACAGCTGCAAGAGCCTTTTCTCTTGTCATGCCCTTGGTAACTGCTGGGAATAATTGCAGTGTATCATGGTTGGCAAACACTAAGTAAGGAACTGACCTGATGCAGAAAGTCAGAGAGAGCTCATTTTGCTACATATGCTTTTGAAGCTGGGGGTAGGAGCGCCCAGGTAATTCTATGCCATTTCTTACTGTACAAAAGGGAGTACATGTTATTTGAGTGGGTCAGAAGTTGGGTAGAGACCCAATCTGCTCATTGGGTTCATGAAATAACCATACTGGAGTCGGTTTCATGCCCCCATGCAAAGGGCTAAGACAATTCTTCAGTCACAATACATCTATTTTCTGTGTTGCCTAAATCTTGTTTTTCATTTTGGTTGTAACCAGTCCCTGCTGGCCTTTGATTTCCTCCTTAGAATTGGAGGGCAAGCATTCCCAGCAGTGGCAGACTGTTCTTGCCCTCCCACCCTACACACTGGGTTTACTGTGGCATATTGCCTGGGGAATTTGGTTTTGAGTGGATGAACTTTTGATATTGTTACAACACAGTCCTTTTCAGGACTGGCTATCTTGCTAGTAGATTCAGTGACTTTATCTATAGAGTCTTTATAGTTCTCATATTTTTGCCTCCTGTCTTCCTGCCCAGAGCTGTGTGAACAGAGACTTGGGCCCAGGGTCTGCAAGTCAGTCTTGTAAGACAAATCATAAAACTTAGTTTGGTCCCAGGTTTTTTGGGGGGAAAACAAAACAAAACAAACAAACAGAGATAATACAATAAAGACACACTCTTGTGGCTCTCTCAGGAGGGAAGGAAAAGACCTTTTTCTTGGAGGAGTTTCTGGAACAGAGAAATATAAACAGACTTCTTAATCATCACATCAGAACAAACACATCTGGCCACATGTAGTCATTGGAGAATAGTGACATTGGAGGCTACACTTTAGTTTCAAACACACTGCTGTTACTTCTGCAACTGTGCTTTTGGGAATTCCTCAGGTCAGAGGCATGTTCTCCTCCATAGCCCTAGGGAATTAGGATTACATCATTAAGGGATGGTTTGATTTTGGAAACAGCCAAAATTCATTATGACTTAAGTCTAGTGAATAGGGAGCTGCTTTAGATTTGAAAAATACCAAATTTTTCCTTTATGAAAAATAGATACTAATGTACACCCCAAGGCAGTGACCTTCCCTTCTTCCCTCCCTTCCTTTCTCTCTCTCTCTTTTCTTCTTTTTTCCAAAAAGAGAGTTATGTCTATAAAATGCATGACTGGTTTATGTGGCTGATAAAATGTCTTTGGTCATGGTTTTTTGAGAAGTCTCTGAAAAGTTCCAAGAACAGTAGCACTATTTGAGTCACTCAATGACCATTTAAGGGGATTACTTTGAATGGAATGCCGGAGGCATTTCAAACTCCATATGGCTCAAACTGAACTCATCATTTCCACCATAAATCAAGCCGTCTTCCCCTGTCTGTGCTGCAGGGGGTGGCCCACTGCTCACCCAATCTTCCAGGTCAGAAGTAAGGGCCATCTTTGGCTCTTCCCACACCCTCCCCTAGGCTGCCACAGTGACTGTATCACTGCATCCTGTGAATTTTGTCCCATAGTGATGCTTGACTTTATCTCCTTTTCCCCATCCAACTCTTACTGCCTTCACTTAATCCAAGCCCTCAGCATCTCTTACCTGGTCTACTGTAATGGCGCATAACTTGTCTCTTTGCATCCAACTCTGGTCCCTCTCAAATCCATCTTTTAGGCTGCCCAAGTGTTCAAACATGCAAATCTGATCATGCTCTTTCTAAACATAAAATCCTTCCAAGGGTTTTCTATACGGACATCGCTGGCATCACCCACAGGGTAAAATTCAAGTTCCTTAACAGGACATACATGGCTCTCCATCATCTGGCCTCCCCATCCCCACACACCATGCGTCTCACTTCCACTGCTGTGCCCTGTGCCTATGCTGTTCCTCCTCCTATTCAATTTCCACTGTATCGAACTACTCATCCTCTGAGAATCACCACATGTATCACCTCCTCCATGAAGCCTTCTCTTCCGTGTACCCATAGATATATCTACATCTACAGGTGTCAGATTATATTATAAGGATTTATGTGTCTTTCCCATTAGATTATAGGTTTCCTGAGGCTTGGAATTAAGACTTATTTTTGAATAATTAGTGTCTTGCACATTGCTGGCACATAAAACAATATTTATTAAAAGAATAAATACTTTATTTGAATTATTTTCATGACTATATTCCTGGAGCTTGGTAGAACTTGTATACAACAAAATGTTTTATTACAGTTTTATACTTTACATATTTACTCACCTTTAAAAAAATCTAACATCTACTATTCATTTAGAATCTATTTATTACAATAGTATCATGCCTTGCACTGAAAGTTGCTTATCCTTAAAAGGAGGAGGCACACTTAAATGAAGCTGAATGAATTAGTGAATATGAATGTATTTTAGTGACTACTCATGCCATCATATACCTACATATAAAAATGAGTGTCAGAGACGCCAAGTGATACAGCAATTCGGAGACATCGACAACCATGCAGGCTACAGCAGGGGAAAAGCTTTGTGAAGGAAATGGGATATGAACACTTTGGAATAGAGACAGGCATTCCAGGTGGGAGACTGCGTCATAGGCTAAAGTGTGATATCAAGCATGGATGTGGCGTGTCCAGGAAACAGAGAACACTGGGAAGAGTGAAGACACTGCTGGGGCGCAGGGTACTATCGGTTTGTGGAGCACCTTCAAAAATGGATTTAGGTACTTGGGCTGTATCCTAGAGGTGGTGAGACTTTTGCTCAGGAGAGTTAACTGCAAGGAAGAGTAATGAAAAAAGTAGGATTAGAGGGCTAAAGGGAGGGAACGAGGATGTTTAGGAGCTTCTGCAACACTGCACGTGATCTTTAATGATGGCTTCATCTAGACTGGTGGCTGAGAAAATGGACAGGTGTCACATATAAGAAATATTACAAAGGTAGATTCTCCAAGGTTTGGTAACCAATTGCCTGTTAGAGACAAAAGAAGACAAAGAAAAACAATCACTCAGAAGAGGCAAGTATGGCTGACTCTGTGTGTGTGTGTGTGTGTGTGTGTGTGTGTGTGTAAATCATTCACAGAAGTAACAAGGTTGTGGTCTTACTGTCCCTGACATTTTACACCCATCCCTGAACCGATCACAATGGTATTTCAAGGTGTAGTACCTGACTCCTGCATTAGAGCATGAGGATGGTGAGGAAAGGGTCGTATTTGTCTTTGTATCCTTTGTCTGGAGCATGGTGTCTGGCACATGATGCATACTTACTAATCTTGTTTCTCTTTATATCTCATTATTTCTTTTTCATTGTCCTTTGCTGGTTCTGCCTCATCTTTCAACCTTTTAACATTGGAGGGCCCCAGGGCTTAGGCTTTGGTCTTCTCTTTTCTATCTATTTGCATTTCCTTGGTGATCTCATCTGGTCTCATGATTTTAAGTACCATCTGCACTGTGACAACTTCCAAATTTGTATCTCTAGGCTGGATTGCTCCCTTGAGCTCCAAATCCATATATTCACCTGCCCACTTGCCAAAAACTTTGGAGTCACTCTTGGCCACTCTCTCACATTCCACATGCTACCTATCAGCAAATCCTGTGGATGCGATCAAAATATATCTAGAATTCAACTCCTTCCCACTACCCCCATCACCATGACACCGGTCCAAGCTAGAGTTGTCTCTCTTAGATTACTGCAGTGGCCTTCTAACTGGTCTCCTTGCTAATTACTCAACTTTGCTTCCCTGGTCTATTGTCAACATGGCAGCCACAGTGATCTTGTTAAATATTTGTAAAATCGTGTCACTTTCCTGCTCAAAACATTTCCATGCCTCCTAAAGCACTCAGGAACAGTTCAGCTACTTAAAATGGCTTATGTGGCCCTATATGATCCAGTTCCCTATTTCCTCTCTGATTGTATCTCCTTTTCTCTCCCTCTTGCGCATTCTGGCCTCTGTGCTGTTCACTGAACATGCCAAATAAACTCCCACCTGAGGGCCTTTGCACTTACTGTTCATTTCACCTGGAGCAATATTCCCTTGGATATCTGAAAGGCTCGCTCCCTTGCCTCCCTCATTCCTGGCTCCAATACCATGTTCTCACTGCAATCTTTCCTAACCACCATATTTAAAATTGCAACCTCCTGCCCCAGTGCTCCCCATCCCCCATCTCTGCTTTATTTTTTCTCCATAGTACCTTCTAATACACTATAACTCACTTATTTTGCTAACAGTCTGTCTCCCCTCATCCCACTCTCCAAATACTATCCCTAAGAAGGCAAGGATTTTATGTATTTTATTCACTGCTATATCTCCAGTACCTAGAACAGTGCTGGAAAAATAGAAGGAGTTCAAAATTATTTGTTGAATAAATATCAAATTGATCTGAAGTGAAAGATGAGTGGAGACCATGAATTTCAATTTGGACACTACTATCTTTGTGGAATTGACTAAATAGGCTGACACTGTGTCTGTGAGTTATTGCAAAGTTGGGTCCAGAGCTTAGAAGAAAGTCAGGGCTAGGGATGTAAATTTGGCAACCATCTGCATGGAGAGGATCAGGTGCTGGGTGAGCTCTTTGAGGATGACAGACCTGTCACATGGCCAGAGACAAAGAAAAGTATAAAAAGCAAAGGAATAGCCAGCAAAAAAGGAGAATTAATTTCCAAAGTCAAGAATTTCAGGGAGTCAGCAGTGTCAAAAGTCACAGAAACTGAAGAGAAAAAGCCATTCAACTTGTTAATTCTCAAGACAGCAGTAAAGATATGCTGGTGGAAGTCATTCTGCACGGGAATTAACAAGCACAAGAAAAAAAGGAGAAGTGGGCAACAAAGGGGAGAAGAGAGATGAAGTAGAGAGCTGGTCCAGCATCATGGCTGAAAGCAGCATTCTGGAGCCAGACTGCTTAGGCCTGTAAACCTAGTGCTACAGTTGTGTGAACTTTCCATACCAGTTTCCCCATCTAAGAAATAAGGAATAAAGATGATACTTACTTGATGTACTTGGTGTGAGAATTAAATAAGATAATGAATGGGAAGTACTTAGCACAGCTAAATACTTTCATGTGTAAGACAGGAAGAAAAATAACTCCAAGTCTCCCTACATCTCAGAACTATTACAGAAATCAAATGAAGTGATGATGTAGGAGGAAATGCTTTGTAAACTACAACACATGATCTCTCTCTCTCTCTATATATATTTTTATATATTTATATATTTTATATATATTATATTAAAAATACATTATATATATTTTTTGATATGGAGTCTCGCTCTGTTTCCAGGCTGGAGTGCAGTGGCACGATCTTGGCTCACTGCAACCTCCGCCTCTTGGATTCAAGCGATTCTCCTGCCTCAGGCTCCCGAGTAGCTGGGACTACAGGCGTGTGCCACCACACCCAACTAATTTTTGTATTTTAGTAGAGACGGGGTTTCACCATGTTAGCCAGGATGGTCTCATCTCCTGACCTGGTGATCCGCCTGCCTCGGTCTCCCAAAGTGCTGGGATTACAGGCGTGAGCCACTGCGCCCAGACGTCAACATGAGTGATTATCTAATTCCCTTCCTTCTACAATCCTTCTCCTCACTGTGATAAACAGTGTTTTTGCTTCAGACAATCAGCCATTGACCCAAAGCTCACAGCTAACGGACTTGCCAATGGGCCTAATAATGAAAATATCGATTATTGCAACCTTCATGCTTTCTGCATCCCATTTTTAGAAGAAAGAGGCAAATCTCAATCAAATATCATGTTAAGCATTTCATTCAAATAAGGAGTCCATGGGTTTAGGTCAAGACTCCACTCAGACCCAACAAATTCTCCCATTGCCTTTGAGGGGCAGAGCAACCTCTCTGAGAACCCCACTTTGCTCCCCCTGAAGCCCTGCAGTCACTGGGGAGTCTGGAGAGAAGCTGGCAGCAACATTCTTGAAGGCAGGGAGTGGGCAGTTGTGCAGCGACTCTCTGATACTAATGTCCCCTGATGCGGTGTGGGATAGGAGTTAGGGGGAACCACACATGGAAGACTGATGGTTTCAAGTCTAGAGAGCTTCTAGGGAAGGCTTTGAAATCTGGGGCAGTACTACCCTTAGACCCAGGTGAGAGGAGCCCTGGCCTGGCCTTACATTTTTTTTTTTTTTTTTTTCTTTAGAGATAGGGTCTCACTCTGTCACCCAGGCTAGAGCACAGTGGCACAATCATAGCTCACTGCAGCCTTGAACTCCTGGGCTCAAGCGATCCTCCCGCCTCAGCCGCTGGAGTAGCTGGGACTATAGGCATGCACCACCATGCCCAGCTAATTTTAAACCATTTTAAAAGAGATGGAGTTTTGCTATGTTACCCAGGCTGGTCTTGACTTCCTGGCCTCCAGTGATCCTCCCGCCTCCGCCCCCTGAATTGCTGGGATTACAGGTATCAACCACTGTGTCTGGATGGCCTCACCCTTTGAAGGGACCCACTCTGGTATCTTCTGGCCATGCTCTTTCACACTGGGTAAGAAGTCTGTGGGGCTGAGAGGATGTGCCCCTCCTTCCAGAACACTCTCTGGGTACCTAGGATCTCAACATTTCCAGCCCACACGCCCCTAAACATGCCTCTAGAGTCTATTCAGGCCTTTTCCCTGTCCTGTCTTTCCAAGGGCAGTCCAGTCCACTGTGTATGCACTTTTGGGCCCAAGGGGTGGCCAGAGGGTGGCTGTTTGTTGGGGGTATGCATGGAGTTTGGGACCATGTGTTTGTTGGGTGCCCACATGCATGTGTGTGATGGAACATCTCTTTCAACAGGGTAGACAGCCAGAGGTGGGAGGGGAAGTGGGTGGGGCTAGGGGTTGAAGGTCACTTGTTCCTATGCTGCTAGGTTCTGGCACAAAACTTTGAGGAGTCCAAGAATCCTAAATTTGAACATAGCCTTCAGGTTTTTATAAAAGGTATAGTTGTCTAGGTAGGAGGATAGAACTTACTTGATTCAGCCCTCTGTTAGTCTGACCTATAACTTATAAATATTGAGAAATATGGCACCCAGACCTTTGTATTCTTACTCTGAAGCCTCAAATGTTAGGGATGGGCAGAGCTGGAAGATCTAGATGCATAGTTCTGGAACCCAGGACAGTTCCAATCTGGAATATTTTCCTTTTGTTATGTGTGGTTTCACTGATGCTTGTTTAGCCATAACATGCACAAAGCACCCTTACAACCAGAATCACATGTACTTTGTACATCAATTGCATGAGGTGGGCATCATTCTATTTTCCACTATGCAGTAGGGAACCTGCTCAAGATCTTTCAGCTAGGGAGGGGTAGAACTGAGCTGTGATTCAGAATCAGGTCTGTGATTAGAATCAAGGTCTGATTCTAAACACACGCTTTCTCATGCTGCCTCCCTGGTACAAAATTAAGAGTTCAAAAGCTCTGAAAAACAATAAAAGTCATGGATGAGATTAGCTGATACACACTGCTATGACCATGCCAGTTGTTAAAATATTGAAACATTTTTGGAACAATTGCTAAACGACCCCTCTTGCTCCCCGTAATGCCTTCTCTTTGGCCACCCAGGTTCCTCCTCAGCTACCCACCACCACGTCTCCAAAAATTAATCAACTAAAGGGTTAACACAGGCACAGCTGGGGATCTCCAAGACAGGCTCTGGTTCTAAGGCTGAGTATATTAATAGTTCTGATAACATCACCTTGATCATAGCTCACACTTAACCTGAATGCCAGGCACTGTCCTGAGAGTTTGTGGTCTAACCACTATGTTCAGTCTGCTCTTTAAAGGAATCCTGACTACTGTGTTAACTTTACTGCACTTAGAGGGTGGGAAAAGAGGATTCTGCCTTTTCTCTTCATCTTCAGGGCTGGAACCTAAGGTGCTACTATGTGGGTATGTGGAAAGTTTAGTTAAAGAGAGCACCACACCCTGAGCACACTGAGGCTTCCAAAGCTCCATCTAATGTGACAGAGAGCAATGTGCTCCCGGTCATGTGAGTCTCATGTTCCGTGTCACTGCTCACTTTGCAGCAACTTTCTCCTCTCAACCCCTCCACAGGAGCAGCTGGAAATAATGGGACAGTGAAGAGAGAGGAGGCACAGAGCAGGTGGGGAATGGTGTAGGGCCAGGCCCCTGTTACCTGGGCAGCCACCTGGCCCCTGAGACCAATTTCCAGCCCTGGCTCTGGCAGAGGTCCTGATTCTCAGATGCTTTGCAACCATGATTACAGAGTTAAGTGTTAAAATTAGGATTTTCCTCATTCTGCACTGTTTATATCAGACTCCAAGCAGCCTGTAAATACTCCCCTCCCACTTTCCCCTCCGCCCGCTTCCTTTCTGACCACATCCTTTTCTTTTTGGCGCACGGGGAAGCATTTTTCCTATTGCAGAAAAGATCATTTTCAGTGTTTTCCAAGAGTCATCAGTGCGGAGAGAGGCTTCATGTTTGTTACTACCCTTGCGTTCGGTTTAGTGAGTTCTTCCAGCATTGGAGACATCTTCTCACTGTGTATTTCACCTTCACCATGTGGAGGTCAGGTCACCTTGTGCCCTCTAAGTTGCTCCAGCTGGGTTCTCGGAGTCCTTTGCTGACTTGTTTCTATTTGACAGCCCTGAGGTCTGGGGTCAGTGGCCAGTTTTCTAGGTCACATCTGAAAATGGTTGACTTCTGACTCCAATTCTGAGTTTCTTGGGGCAAAGTACCTTATCCCACACAGAGAAGCAGTGTTTGCTAACACCTGCAGAGCGCCGTGCGGCCCCAGGCTGTGTCCCTTACAAGGGTTATGTCCTCTGGCCACACAGCAAGCCCTTTTGGCTCCTTACCAGTCACTGGGCCTTGTGCTAGGCCCAGTGGTGTTTGTTCTCCATCCTGAAGGAGGTCACAGCCCACCCGAGGTGACAGGTCAGATACCCTCCCACAGGAGTAAGGCCCTGCTTATGCCAGGCTCTGGGGGTGCCAAGAGGAAGCAGAGGAAACGGCCTGGGGGTAGAGGTCAGCAGGCCTCTTAGGGGAAATGGGGCTGCAGTGGGACCCCAAAAGATGAGGGGAAATCGATGTGGGTGGCATTCCAGGTGGCGAGCATGGAGACCTGCCTGTCCCTCACCATGCCCCAATCCTTATCTGCTCTTGGACCAACATGTTTCTCCACTATGCCTCTGGAATATGGCCAGAATTCGTCTCTTCTAACCCCATGGCCACCAGCCTGCTCCAAGCCATTTCTCCTCTATCTGGGACCATGCAGGTCCTCTCCTCACTGGGGCGCTGCTTCCAAGCTTGTGCTGCCCCTACAAGCCACGAATGTGGTTTTTATAAGATGTACATCAGGCCATGTCTCATCTCTGGAAAATTCCACGATGGTTTTCTACTGCATTCAAATGTCCACGTTTCCTTATTTGCCCCACCAGTTCTCCATCCTCATTCATCCTCACTCCCTCCCTCCTGGCTCTCTAGATTCCAGCAACTTGAACTGTTCTCATTTTTCAACAAGATAAGCTTCCTCCCACTGGACTTGTTGGGCCTTTGGATTTGCTGTTCCCTTTGCCCAGGACCATTTTCTTTGTTCTTTACATTCTGGACTCCTTTTGTTTTTCTGAAAATAGAAAAAGAGTCTCACTACCTTTCCCAGGCTGGTCTTGAACTCCTAGGCTCAAATGATCTTCCTGCCTCAACCCCTACAAAGTGTTGGGATTATGGGCATGAGCCACCACCCTTGGCTCCCTTTCATCCTCAACTTGCAGCTCCAGGTCACCTTCTGAGAGTGGCTTCCAAATGCATACACATTTCAGTGTGCTGATTTGCTTGTGTCTATGCCAGTTTTCCACTAGACTGCATGCATCCTGAGGACAGGCTTTGTTGTATTTTCAGTACCTCCAGAAAAGCCCAGAACAGGTGCTTCCTTCAAGCAGCACAATGAATGGGGCAAGTGTTTCTGGAAGAGCAGGCAGGGCTGGCTGTGAGGTGAGTTCAAGGGAGCTGCAGAGGGAGTAAGATGGGGAAGGCTCTTCTGGAGTCTAGGGGAGAGTCCCACGTGACAACAGAAGGGATGAGTCCCATGTGACAGCAGAAGGGACTGAATACAGATACATTGGAACAAGTGTCCCTGGGGCTCCTGGCAAGGTGCTGAGTGCCTTTCCTCAGACAGCTTGCATTAAATATGAGCCCACCTAAGCTGGGAGAGGATATAGGGGCTGGGTGGTGGTGTTGAGGGGCATGAGGATGCAACACACATTCAATCCAGCCCATGGCAGTAGACTGTATCCTCTACTTCCAGCCCTTGAAGCTAGACAAATGGCAGGTAGAGGAGATGGGGAGTGGATGTGTTTTTTCCTTCCTATTTTGGAATTCTGCTATTATAGGCAGAACCTTAGTTAACCTGAGAAAAGACATTACTGGGTGGATACACCAAAATGTGAAAAGTGGTTATCTATAGTTGTGGGACTATACGAGTTTTCTCTTTATTTTTGTGTATATTCTCATTTAAAAAATTAATTTGTCTTTATTCTGTACTAAAAAGGAATGAGTTACCTCACAGAATTGCACAGAATGAATGTGAAGCATTTCGGGGAAAGAGAGAGAAGGAGGTAGGGGAAGAGTGTGGGGTGGGACTCCCAAGACCTGTATGCAAATCTGGATGTTACCACCTGCTGACCATGTGGCCTTGGACAAATCACTAAGCCGCTTTGGGCTTCCATTTCTTAAGTGAATGAGGATAATAACAAAACCTACTCTGTAGGTTTTCCTTTTTTTTTTTTTTTTTTTTTTTGAGATGGAGTTTTGCTCTTTCACCCAGGCTGGTGTGCGGTGGTACAATCTCGGCTCACTGCAACCTCTGCCTCTTGGGTTCAAGCACTTCTCCTGCCTCAGTCTCCCGAGTAGCTAGGACTACAGGTGTGTACCATCACGCCCAGTTGACTTCTGTATTTTTAGTAGAGATGGGTTTCACCATGTTGGCCAGGATGGTCTCAATCTCTTGACCTCATGATCTGCCTGCCTTGGCATCCCAAAGTGCTGGGATTACAGGTGTGAGCCACCATGCCCGGCCTTTTTTTTTTTTTAAATGAGAACCCTATGAAAAATAATCTATATCATGCCTTCCTGGCACATAACAGGTCACAAATGAGAACTGTTATTATGGTATTGCTCATTCAAAAAGGACGTTGGCTGGCTGGGACCTGAGCTACTTCAAAGAGTAGGACGCATTTCCTCGCTTTATGCAAGTGAGAACTGAGTATTTCCCTTCCATCCTGACAAGGGAACAGGAGGGTAGATGGTCACACTTCATTTACATAATAAGGACATTGAAGTAGAGAAATGACTAATTCATGGCGTGCACCAAGAAAGATGCACATCCACAGATAGTATTCTTTTCACAAAGGGCACCTACTTTGTTCTTCACATTGCATTAGGTTTTGTGGATAACAGAGGATGTAGAAACCACACACACACACACACACACATACACACATACTCTCTCTCTCTCCTTCTCTCTCTCTCTCTCTCTGTATATAATTTCATCTGGTGAGGGTCTCAAGTCTAAAAATATCTGCTCTGGAAGCTACCAGCCTAGATGCCCTTTCTGGGATGACTTTTGGGCTGCAATGTGAGCCCTTTCACCTTTAATTTCCTCATCTATAAAACGGAGTAGAATAAACAACCTCATGGATAAGGATATATCCAGCTCCTATAATCTCTGACCAAAGACCTCAGTCCTTGTGCTGATGGCGAATGGGATTTTCAGGGCCACAAGGGACGAGTTATGGTTTCAGAAGAGAGAAATGTGGTTATTCCCAAGGGATGAGTTGCTCCTCCCAGAATACAGGACACCACACAACTGGTTCTCCCTGGGCTGTAAGGCTCCCAGGGATTCAGAGTGGCTTCCCTGTACCCGAGTCCACATCTACTCTTCTATCAGGTTCCAGCTCCTCCTGATTGAGTTGTCGTGACAACACCTGCAGCTGGGGAAGGACTACAGCTCTTGAGCCCTGCTGGATGTCTGACTTGCTGCTTGTCAAGCTTGCCACCTGTGCATCAGGTGGTGGAAGTGGGGCACCACTCCTGCCTGCACATGGCCTGGATTCCAGCCCCACAGCCTGGCCTACCTTGGTGCCTGGACCTGGAGTCTGGAATCTTGTAGGTCCTGTGGCTATAAAAGGCCTTAACACTGTGAACACCTAATGCCTTTTAATTTTTTTCCCTTTGTGCCTGGGCATTGACAGAGAAGGTGTGGTGCACTTCTTTCTTTTTACCTTATTTGTCAAGTAAGATTCCTAGTATGGAATCTTCTGGTGGACCCCCGGAAGAGGAGCTCTTGGGGCCCTCCGCCATTTACCCTGTCTTGGTTAACTGACACAGTTTGGCAATGCATCCTCATCTCATGGACTGTTTTAGCACAGAACATGTGCAGTTTTAACTGTTACTTGTAAAGACAGGACTAGTTTTTTTGTGGCTGAATCTAATGGCAGCACATGCATCTGATGGAGATAATGAACACTGAGCATAGTTGGCTGGGGACCCTGGGCAGCTCAGGGGAAGGAGGGCCACGGTGCCATCCCTTCCCATCTGGACCTAAAGCTGATGTGTTAGCTTTGGAGACTGGGGTCAGAACTCAAGATCTCTTCAGATCTTTTGGCCCAGATAGCAGCACTTCCTGCAATTTATTCCCATCTGATTTGGGAATCATTAAGGAGAACAAATTTTCAAGGTCAAGGAGACACTGTTAAGGACATGGTTGTCAAATTTTCTCCAGGATGAGTCAGGAGTTACTAGATACTTATCAGCTGAAAGAATGAATGAACCAGGGCAGGTCTGCTGGGCACAGCGTGTTGAGCAGGAGTGCAGGGCACTACCAGCCCTTCTATCAGATAGCATTCTTGCCTTTCTCCTGCCTCCCTGGTTACTGAGGCCTCAGTGACCCCATGACAAGTGATCATGACCAGAAAGAACATAACCCATAGGGTCTGGGTACCTGGGAGTCCAAGGCAAGTCTGGGCTGGGGCTCCTTGGCCTCAGTGGTCTGGAGGGGTCCAAAGTCTGGAAACCAGGAAATAAAGAGATGTGTTTACTGGGGCAAGAACAAGGCCAGGACAGTCACACAGCAAAACAGCTGTGGTGATAAAGTTGAGATGATCAAGACAGGCTGGAGGCAGGAATCTCAAATGTCAGGTATTATTAATACTGCTACTACAGGTAAGAGGAGCTAATATTTACTGAAGGCTTCCAGGCAGTCTAAATTCTTGCTATAGTAACCTTCAAAGTAGGTACTATGTTACTTTTTTTTTTTTTTTTTGCATAAAGGAGCTGAGGTTCAGCTAAATCACTCGCCAGTGTCACAAAGCAAATAAGTGGCAGAGATGGGACAAACCTAACTCTGGCCTCTGGCTCTCCAGTACCCTTGACCCCTCTTCCTGGTCAAAACCCAAGGCTTTTGCAGCCAGTACTGACCCAGGTCCTCTAACCTGATTCTCGCTCCCCCACCATCCCCAAAGCACAGGGTTTCCTCATAGGTGACACTAGAGCAGAGAAATGTCCCCAGAGAAAGTACAGTGGCAGAAGGGCAGGACTCTGCTGCTGGAGCAGTCACTTCTCTCATTTCTCTCACTGGTGCCGGGCAGGGTGAGGGTGGGAGGATGGAAGGGGCTTCCCAGTTTCCACCAAATAATGCTCAAGGTGAAGGGGGAAGGGTCAAGGGCATGAAAGCTGGGCAGAGGGAGGCAGATACAGGAAAACAGAAGGGGAGAGGCTGAGGATGGAGTGCTCTAGCAGCACAGACTTTAAAATCAGAGTTTATTGTTTTCATTAACTTTCCACTGTGTGTTCTGTGCATGCCACATTTCACTGCATGCTGAGCAGGCCAGCAGATGTGGGGAATTTCCGGCAGCAGCTGAGCTGGGGCAGGAGATATAAGGATGCTGGCAGCTGAGTGTGTACCCTGGTGACAGGACCATGGAAATGTCTTACTAGGCAGATGCCAGCTTAGAACACAAAAGAACACTAGGTGCCTGTCTGCAGTTGGCAGAGGTGGGGCCACATTGTCCACACATGTGTGGACACAGGAATTCACATGGATATGATCAAACTAGAGGGGCAGAGAGAGACTGCAAAATTCCTAGGGATGCCTAAATGTTCCCCCAGTGTGGCTACATGCAGTCTGGCCCAGGTGAGATATGTCTCTCAGCGATTGTGGATGAAAGTGGTACACACACTTGCTTTCATTTAATAATGTGCAACAACGCTGCCGGGCGGCTACTATGATTACCTGATTACCATCTCCATTTTTTTTTTGACAGAGTTTCGCTCTTTCACCCAGGCTGGAGTGCAATGGTGTGATCTCAGCTCACTGCAACCTCTGCCTGCCAGTTTCAAGTGATTCTCCTACCTCAGCCTCCCAAGTAGCTGGGATTACAGGCGCCCGCCACCATGCCAGCTAATTTTTGTATTTTTAGTAGAGACGGGGTTTCACCATGTTGACCAGGCTGGTCTCGAACCCCTGACCTTGTGATCGCCAGCCTCGGCCTCCCAAAGTGCTAGGATTACAAGCATGAGTCACCGTGCCCAGCCCACCATCTCCATTTTGCAAAGGAGGAAACTGAGACACAGTGATACCCAGGATGACAGCTGGAGTAAACCAGGGAGGCAGGATTCTCACCCTAACAGATACCTCCACAGCCCAAATTTAAGTATTCGTGGAAGGAAAACTACCATGTCTTGAGCACCTGGTGTACTTCAGGCACCATGCTAGGTACTTTGTGTGGGTTAACTCATTTGGTCATCAAAAGTCCTTGTGAAGGAGGCATCGTAAGTCCTGTGTTACAAATGCAACAACTTAGATGGAGAGAAGTTAAGTAATGTGTCTCTATTTGCCCAGCTTGTAAGCAGCAGAGCTGGGACTTACTTAAACCCAGAGGAAACATCCACATGACTGTGTTGTATTTTCAATTTTTTAAAATTACATTACTTATCTGCACCCCCTCAAATGTTTTATTATTAATTGATTGGTTAATTCTTTTAACGGGTAATGTTTGAAATGTGTAGGCATCTAAGGCAGTATGTGGGCCGGGGGGGGGGTTGGGCGGGGAGACACACAAAGATGACTCTGATCTGGCTCCTAGCAAGCCATAAGCAAATTACTGCAGTGCAAGGAGGAACGGGAGGAGTGCCTCTCAGGCTGGAGAGCGCTCTGGGGTGCTGGGGATGGCAGAGGGTACTTGTGTCTGCTGCTTTTACCTTCTGCACCCTGGGGTGGCTGGTTCAGAAGTCAGCCTGCCCCAACGCAAGGCCCAGGCTGCAGATGCTTTGACCCAATTCTGCTCAAGCTGTTGGTCATCTCCTTCCAACACTCAAGAGACTGGCTTTTGTACCCGGATGGATCATCTCTGCTTTGATGATTCTGGCATCCATGTGAGAGCCAGCGGGGGAACTGCCATGCAACAGAGGCCTCTGGAACCTCACGCTCTTTAGATGTTAAATTGAAATCAGGCCCTTTATAACTCTTCTGTATTCAGGAGCCCATCAATGCTGCATAGGAGCTGCTGTGGATTCAAAAGAAACACCAGTGTCATCACTGCATGGCCCTTTACTCCACTGGGCTCCATGTTCTCTTCACTCCCTCCCAAGGGAGTTTTCTCCCATCTGCAGACCCTGCTGGGTGGGGCAGAAAGAGCACTGGGGTTGGACTCAGAAGATCCAGGTCCACTAGCTGGTCTGTCACTCAGCAGCATGACTGTCACGAAGGCTCTCCTAGGCCTCAGTCTTCTGAGTTGTAAAACGGAATAATAATGCCTTCTCGCAGAGCTGCCATGTGGGGTTGCATAAGAAGTATACGGAACGGTAGGTGTTACACTTATTGCATTTCCAGGCCTCACGACTGGCATCCAGCTATGGCCAAGTCATTCCCATCCTCTGTGAAGGGCTTCCTGACTGTTCCAGCCTGCCGGACTTCTGGAGGAATGAAGGACTAACCCGAAGTATTTGGCCAACCAGGGGGAGGGGCAGAGGGGGCAGACACTGGGTGAATATGGCTTTGGGTTGTGTGGGGCTAGTGGGCTCCTCCAGTGTACAACTCTTGAGAGGCTTCCTAGTACTGGTAGAATACCACCCAAACCCCTAATGTGCTCCACACAGTCCTGCATCCTCTGGCCTCTGACTCCCCAGCTTCATCTCACACCATACTCCCCCATGCTCTCAGTGTTCCACTGCCAACAGCTTTCCACCCCCAATAGCTTTCCTTATGGTTGTCCAACATGCCAGGCTCTTCCCTGCCTCAGAGCCTTGGCACACACTGTCTGGAAGATACTTTTTCCCACTGCTCACTTGGGCAACTGACTAATCCTTAGGTCTAAACTCAAGTGTCACTTCCTCTGGGATACCTCCCCTGATCCATGCACCTCCTCCCACGCTGAACGAAACTAGGTCTCTGCTATAGAACTGCATCTTTTCCTGATTCATAGAACTTATCACCATTTGTAATTATATACATGTGAACCTATTTATGACTTAATGTGTCTCTCTTCATGTGGATTGGAACATCTTAACTGATCACGACTACTGATGAGGACCCACCACCGCCTGGGATATAGTGGTATTCCATCAGCATGTACGAAGAGTGAATGTCTACATGAAACAGGTAGCAACAAGGGGCAAGAGGATGGAGGAGAGTGGGGAGGGAGTGGTGGCAGTGATGTGCCTGAGAGGTATCACAGTGGGCAGCAGGGAAAAAGCAGAGGGCTCTAGGAAGTGAAATAATGGGTCAGGAGGAAGACCTGAGAGTCGGCTGTTTGCAGTTAAGATTTCAGAGGGGCAGCCATGAAGCATGGCCTGTTTTGAGGCTCCTAGGAAGGGGCAGATGCAGCCTTGTGATGGGTTTTTGTGCAGTTAGGGCATCCAGAGTGCCCTGGGAGCTGGGAACTGGCAAGGAAGTAAGAAAGAGCTCTGGAATGGGGGGTGAGGGGGTGGGTACTGATGGTGCCTGTGTCCCTGTGTTATGGGGTGGCCCTGCCCTCCAGATGTCACCAGTATCCCTTGGACTCAGTAAGAGGGAGCTCCCTCTGGGGGAAAGGGAACTCTGTTAACATAACCGCAGTGGGGGTTAAACAGCAGCTTTCCCTCAGTAGTACAGAGCCCTGAGGCTGGCAATGCTGCACAGCTCCCCGAGACTCAGCTCCCACTGTCCCTGAGCCACACTGGGGCTCTTCACCCTCCTGGCAGCAATTATAAAGTTGAACAGCAGAGGCAGGGAAGGATCGAAAGCCAAACAGGAAGCCGGTAATTGCCTCTTGCAGAAATAGCTCTTTCAAAATAAAAGTGAGGTCCTGAGGTTCCTACCCAGGTCAGTTATACAATGCTGCTCCTGTCCCTCCTAGAGCCCTGTAATCTTCCCAGCGTCTACTTTCTGGCCCTGAACTCCAGTATAGGTCAAAAGATGTCCATGTGAAAACTAAGAAAAGAAAAGTCCAATCCCCCACGCAACACTTTTTAGGGCTCCTGAGCACATAAACACGAATGAACATATGACATTTTTTAAGCCTGGTCATCACAATCATCTGTCCACACACCGACACATGAACCTTCTTAGCTCCCAGACAGGCAGAGCAATGCTTCACTCACTGAAACTGACCCCTTACTCAACGGGAAGACTAGGCTGAAAAAAACAAAACCAACAGAGGAAGTAGGTGTCAGGAACCAAAGGAGGAGGCCACTCCAAGGACAATGGAATGAGAGATCTCCAAGGTCACAGGATATTAACTCGGTCCTTTCATGGGTAAAACTAACCCCTTTGAAGGGAATGCAGTCCCAATCAAAGTCAGTAATAAAAGCCACCTCAGAGATATAGTTCATGAGACATCATTTCGAATGATTTCTTCACCACCTGCCATGTGCTTGGTACTCTCCTGGGTGCAGGGGACACCAAGACTAATGAGACAGCGTCCCTGCTCTAATTCTGGGATATAATTAGAGGCACATCACTTCAATACAATATGGGATATTTGGGGACAGAGACATGTTATCAGGGGCAGCAGCAAAAGCCATCTGGCCATCTGGGAAGAGGTGGATGGTGGTGACCATAATGATGGCTAATGTTTATTGAGGGCTTACTCTGTGCAGGTATTGCTCATGGCACTTCACACGTACCAACTGATTAATCCTCACCACAACCCAATGAAGCTGGTACTAACTTTATTCCCATTTTCCAAGTTGGGGTGGGGGCGCGACTGAGGTTCGGGGAGGTGAAGAAACTGGCCTAGGGCAACACAGGATTTGAACGCAGGCTGACTAGCTCCTGAGCAGCATCCTGGGTGAAGGATAAGCAGCAGAGGAGGAAGCAGCGTGAGCAATGGCCTCAAGGTGTGGTACAGGCAGAAAGGGTAGAACTAGTTGTTTCTGTATTTCTTAAACACAATGTTGGGCCAAGAGGGAGGGAAGTCAAGGCTGAAGGGGAGGTGGTGGCCTTGACAGCTCCCCCATGAAAGCCTGGTTGGGTTGGCGCAAGAAGGATGGTGATATGGTTTGGCTGTGTCCCCACCCAAATCTCATCTTGAATTCCCACATGTTGTGGGAGGGACTCGGTGGGAGGTAACTGAATCATGGGGGCAGGTCTTTCCTTGCTATTCTCATGATAGTGAATAAGTCTCACGAGATCTGATGGTTTTAAAAAGGGGGAGTCTCCCTGCACAAGCTCTTTTTGCTTCCTGCCATCCATGTAAGACATGATTTGCTGCTCCTTGCTTTCCACCATGATTGTGAAGCCTCTCCAGCCATGTGGAACTCTAAGTCCAATAAACCTCTTTCTTTTGTAAATTGCCCAGTCTCAGGTGTATCTTTACCAGCAGCATGAAAACGGACTAATACAGATGGTATCTCAAGCCTAATTCTTTACAGGTCCCACCACCTGACACTCCCACGGACACCTGACACCTGACACTGCCATAAGGATTTGGTGGCTGAATGAATGGGAAAGTAACCATAACCAGATATGGACTTAGTACTTTACATTTCACAAAACAATCCCATGTAAATGATCTCATTTAATCTTCACAATAATGCTATGAAATAGGTATTATGTCCTCTACCTTAAAAACAAGGAAACCAGAACTCAGAAAGGTTACATGATTTTCTCAAAGTCCAACAGTTCGTAAGTGATGGAGACAGAGGACTTAAACCTACATCCACATTCTGTTAACGTTTTCTACCACACTACCCCTGCTTCTCAATGAGGCAAGACAGCAGGAGAACCTAGACACTGTGTAGTTAACATGACTGAGTCATCATATTTTTTTTGTTTTTGCAAAACAAAAAGTGGGAGAAGCTTATGTATCAAAAATCTAACTTTTTGAAGAATTTTCCAGAACTTAGCGCTCAGGAGGATGATCTGCCCAAAATACCAGTAGTATACTTGGTAAACATGAGCCAGAAATAATTAGCTAATGAGCTACCATCAATGTTAACTAACTGTACCAATGGAAGCGAGCACTGATATGGAGAATAAAAAGTGTGGCAGTGTCCCTTGGATGGCAGAGCCACAGCCCTCCTCCTCCCAGTGGGGCATGCTGAGTTATCCTACCCTATGTGCAGCCTGCACCTCCAACCCTCCCTGGCATTGCTAATCACCACCTGCCCACCAGGGGCTTGTTCAAAGGGGCCCCTCCAGGTGGTCAGTGCTCTCAACACCTCCTCTACACCTCCTCCCACCCCTAGTTAGTCCTGCCCTGCTTCTTCTCTTCTGTAGACCCCTTGCTGTGGATTCAGTTTTGGTTCTCTGCCTATTCTATGCCTACTGATCTTTAGGCCTCAAGCTTCCTTAAGCCTGATCTTGTCATGAAGGATGCAGACTCTGAGTCCCCTTTACCCCATGCTCCTCAGCTGCAAGCTGGCTTTGCTCATCCAGAACTTCAATCCTGACCCCTGGGACCCTGGGCGTGGGCTCCCCAATATGAATTCTGTGTATACAGCACAGCTTTCATTTTAGGTCCAACCATCCCAAACACATTCTTTAAATTTGATGACATCTGTCTAGTTATTTTTATGTGATACAGTGAGAGTAAAAGAGGCCTTCAGAAATGCCATTCTAATATACATTTTTGATGAATGAAGGAATAAGTAACTCGTTAAATCCTCCCAACAATGTTGGTTAGGTTGATATGATCATCATCAGACAAGCTTGCTGGATCTCAGAGACATTCTAACTTGCAGATAAGTGGCCGGGCTGAAATCAAACCTGGGTCTGAGCCCCAAACCTACACTCATACAAATCCACTTATAACAATATTAGTTAAGAGTATATTTAAAAAATAATAAAATATACTTGGGTAGATACTCCTAAAAGGAGCCCTGAGAGAAGCATTGTTTGGAATAGAAAACTCTTTACATAATACATAAATAAGCACCTATTAAATTTTCCTATTTTATATATTTTTTCAAATATATATCTCTCCAGCTTCTTAAAGTGAGGCACGCAGTTTGTGAGAAATGGCCCAGAACAAATATTTGGCAGAAAGGTGGGAAGAAGACACGGCCAAGTCTTGTCTACATTCCAGGTGTGAACAATGGTTATAATCAGCAGGAAAATGATAAAAATGATTTTAAATCCTCATCTCCAAGCAGAGGTTCCAAGTCCCTGCCCTTCCCATTGCTCCCACCTCTTGTCAGAAACAAGAGGCCGACAGGGCATGTGTCTCCTTTTATTTCCTTTACTCCTGGGTCAAAGGCAGAAGAGAAGAAACAGAAACATTACTGCCCTGACATGTTTGGGCAGATCCTATATGACCTATATGATCACGGAGCTGCGTTTTAAAGCCAGGGGCTTGCCTTCTTTTACAGAAAATATCTTTCTATTCCTCCTCACATGTAAAGGCTCTAAGAGACTGAATCTTTGCCAAATTAATGGAGGACAAACTCATGAGAGAAAAGTATTTCGGGGCAATTCTTTGCAGAATAAAAGAATCCTGATCAGCTGAGGCTTCTCCAGGGCCTGTCAACGGCAGACAAGCAGGTCACATGGGAAACACTATGTTTTTTTTTAAAGAAAGCAATAATATTAGCAGTTGTAGATTGGGCTCTGGTGGTAAGGCAAGCACTGATTTTCTTAGGAAAGATCTGAATTATACCTTGATGTGTCTTGATTGGCTGGGACGATACAGAATAGGGCTGCTGCAGAGGGACCTGCATAGGCCCAGGATCAATGATGGTGCGCGGGGAGAGAGGAGCAGGATGGGGGCATGGGGGGACAGGGAAGAGGGGCATACAGGGCTTGTGAATGACTGTCTGTGTGTGTGTGTGTGTGTGTGTGTGTGTGTGTGTGTGTGTGTGTGTGTGTGTGGTGGTCTTCAATCTGCTTTATTGAGCCAGTGGTGCAGCAAGGGAAGGAAGCAGGACGCTGGGATGCAGGACTGATCCCAAATAGGAAGCACTGAATGCAACCAACCCTGAAGCAGAAGCCACCAGAACAGACAGCACTTAGGAACATGCCTGTGCCTACAGCCAAGGGACAAATGATGGCAAGTGAGGAGCAGGAACAGAGGTGGCAGGAATGACTGGAGGGAAGTGGGCCCTGATGGAGCAGGAGGCTGTAGTTTGGAGGAGACAGAAGCAGAAGGCTACCACCCTGCTTTGGGACGACTATAAAAAGAATCTGTGTCCCGTGTTCCACGTAGGGCTCAGTCTCACGCCATGGCGGGGCTCTCCACTGCGAAGTGTGCATGCAATGCTGACACCTGCACTTTGACAGAGAGCTGCAGTGGGCATTTCCCAATCACTATGGACCTACAACTGCCTGTGGCCAGGCTGCACTGTGTGGTGATGAGTCTGTGAATTTGTGCCATTGTGTTCTGTCAGGGCAGATGTTCCTTGACTTCCAACAGTCTGCACTTTTCTTGGAAGACTGATAGTGCAGGACTGTCCTATAGATGTGGAGACAGAATGTGCCTTAATGTTTCTGCAGTGAATATTCTGACCCTATATGGATGCTCCCGTGAATCAAAATGGTCACATATTCTGGACGGAGCCCTGAAAAGAAGAGGAGGACATCTGGATGCCAAGTCAGGTTAAGATATGCTGGGAAGGACAAGACAGAACTTCCTTGGTCGTGACAGCAATAATAGTGCTAGTAACACTTACTGAGGTTTATACACCTATTGAATGCTGGAGGGGGTAGAGCATGCTACATACATTTCTTTGCTTCATCTTCAGAATGACCATTCTGCCTAGTAGATATTATTAGATCGGTTCTGTCTACGAGACAAGTTTAGGGAGCTGAAGAGACTTGTCTAAGGTGACTAAATCAGCAAGTGGCTGAGCTGACAGGTCTGATGCTCAGGACACTTTTGCCTTCATCATTAGATCTGATCTAATGATGACTCTGTCTGTCCACACCAGTCCTTGCAGAGTCATCATCATCCTTGCAGGAGCAAGTCTGCTGACAACCCTTCCCTCAGAGGCTTGGAAGGTCACTCCTCAGGGTGGCTTCATTTCCCCGTTCCCAGAGGGCTTGCCCATGCCCTGTGTGCGGGGTGGGCTCCCTTCCCTTGAGCACGGCATACTCGATGCAGCAGCCCCGCTAGAGCAGCCAGGGTGCAGGTGGCAGCAGAAGAGCGTAAAGCTATCACAGGTGAGAACAGAGGTGTGCTGAGCAGTCTGGACAGGTTTAAAGATGGCAGAGGGGAGGGTAGAGTGGTCAGTACAGCCAGTGGGCCAGGAGCCAGGACAGGCAGACAGGAATGCTGATGAGGCTCAAATAGGCCTGGTGCTGCCCTGAGGTTCAGGTGCCTTTGGGGGCGTGTGTACTCTTCCTAGCCAATGCTGGGGCATAGGCAGGGGAAGGGAGATTACGAACTTCGTACTTTTAATAGGAACATTATGGCCAGCCCCTCCACCTCTGCCCCAGTCATTGTGAGTCCGCAGGAACCCCAGGCCCACCCAGAGTCCCCTCTCCTCATCCTGCCTAAAAGGGGGCAGGGGGAAAAGGGCAGGGAATTGCTTATGTGATAGACAGTGAGTACTACACAGACCACCCCCAGTCCCAAGCCAGGGAGAAGGTCTCTGGGACCTGAGTAGATGAACGATTCAGAACTGTTCTGTGTGTGTGTGTTGCGGTGGCAGGGGGTTTGTGTGGGGGGGCAACACTCCAGTGGCACAGAGGAGTAAGGTGCTGGCTCCCAGGATCAGTGACAGATTAAACACAGAGAAAAATCAAATACTAAATGCAGGAAGCTGCAGACAGAAATGTAATTCCCAGCTGGAAATGGCAGCACCTAAAAATACTGAGCCGTGGTTCTCACAGGAATGCTCAATGCCCCACATTCAATCTAGAATGGCTTCTGGATTATGGGTTAGAGTAAATAAAAAAGATACTCTAAGCAATGTAACCATAGGTTTTTAGCTTAAAATGACATCTGGTATCAACATATTATCTGTCTCTAAGAAACTCAAATTGCCAGTCGTCCCACGAGCCTCTGCTGCTCTCAGCAGATTTTCATCCTGACTTGCTATGACTGCTGGGGAGAACATAAGTTTGGATTTCAGCTCTCCCTTGGGTTTTGGAGTTCTACTATTACCCAGGAGCCACTGTTGAAGGCAGGCTGGTCATTGGTCAGCACATGGCCTGGCCACTCTGGCATTGCATAGTGAGCTTGGGCTACTTACATCTGTGGATGGGCAGCTCATTTCACTGGCCAACCCAAACAGCCCCATGCATAAATCACTCTACATCCATCTCTTCTCCAAGAAAAACAACTTTGTGTGTACAACCTCTCGATGGTGTCAGTGGTAGCATTTTGTTGTTGTTGTTAAGAAGGAAAGCCTGCTCCATAATAGATCTAATTCCTGGTTCTACAAAGTCCTAGCTATATGACCTAGGGTGAGTCACTTGGCTGCTTTGTGCCTCGGTTTCCTCATCTGTAAAAGAACTAGAGTATCTCCGACTGTCCTGAAGTAGTGAGAGAGGCCTGCCTCAATGTTCTTGTCCTCCTCTCCTTACCCAGTTGGTCTTCTCCCTGAATACCTACTATGGCAGCTATGCCTGCATCCCACCCTAGGCTGACCTTTGACTCCAGAAACCAGCCTGGAGTCCTAGGATCCAGAGTAGATGAAGAGTTGTCTTCAAAAGAAAAAGAATGGGGCGAGGGGAGAGATCATGGTGGACGGGAGGCAAGACTAGATTGCAGCTCTGGACACAGCAGCGGGCAGTGGCTCACACTGTAAGTTGTAGCTCCAGATCGACTGCAAGAACAAAACAGCACTCCCGAGAGGACCCACAGACCCTCTGAAGGAAGCGGACTGCTCCTGCAGGACCCAGGACATCACCCGCCAAAACTGTGAGTGCCCCAACTGCAGAAGCAGGAAAGGGAGACCCTTCTCTCTTGAACACACACCCCTGCTGGAGAAGCTGAAGGTCTGTTTGTGGGAGAAGTTTCTGACTTTACCTGGAGTTGAGTCAGTCTGGAGAGCTGAGCGAAATACTGGAGTAGAGGAAGCAGCAGAAAGGCCCTGGGAGCTCGCTGGGTTCCCTAGCAGGCCATTCCTGCCTGGCACCACAGGGATCCAACAGGAGAGGAGTAGGGGGTAAAACTCCACAGGGAAAAGGAATTCTCTAGCTGAACTCTGTAACAACTTGAATAGGGCAAGAAGCCTCCTGGCTGGAACTCGGGGGAGGGTGCAAATCCAGTGTATAGACTGCAGAGGCAGGGGAAGAACCAAGCCCCTTTTCTTGCGCAGCTGAGAGGCAGATAGCCGGGGGCAGGTTTTCAAGCCCATATGGCTCTCCACCTGGAAAGGGTCTGGGGACTGTTGTGGGGAGCATGGTGGGAGTGAGACCAGCTCTTTGGGGACTGAGACCAGCCCTTTGGATTGCATGGGAGCTAGATAAGGCCTGTGACTGCTGGCTTTCCCCAACTTCCCTGACAACCTATGAGACTCTGCAAAGGGAGCCATAATCCTCCTAGGTATACAACTCCAGTGACCTGGGAATCTTACCGCCATCCCCACAGCAGCTGCAGGAAGACCAGCTCAGGAGAGTCTGAACTCAGACATGCCTAGCCCCACCCCCACCTGATGGTCCTTCCCTACACACCCTGGTAACAGAAGACAAAGGGCATAGAATCTCGGAAGTTATAGGGCCCCACCCACCACCAGTTCCTCCCCATATTACCACAGCTGATGCTCTCTGGAAAGTGCCACGTCCTGGCAGGAGGCCAACCAGCACAAAAATAGAGAATTAAACCGCTAAAACTGGACGGAGTCCTCACGGAGTCCACTGCACACTCCCACCACCTCCAACAGAATAGGCACTGGTATCCATGGCTAAGAGACCCATAGACCCGAATCACAAGACTCTGCGCAGAAAACCCCAGTACCAACTCAGAGCTGAGGAGACTCACTGTGTGGCTAGACCCAGAAGACACAACAATTACTGCAGTTTGGCTAACAGGAAGCCACATCCACAGGAAAAGGGGGAGGTGCTACATCAAGAGAACACACATGGGACAAAAGAATCTGACAACAGCCTTCAACCCTAGACCTTCCCTTTGACAGAGACTACCCAAATGAGAAGGAACCAGAAAACCAACTCTGGTAATATGATAAAACAAGGCTCTTCAATACCCACCCTCCAAAATCACACTAGTTTACCAGCAATTGATCCAAACCAAGAAGAAACCCCTGATTTACCTGAGAAAGAATTCAGAAGGTTAGTTATTAAGCTAATCAGGGAGGGACCAGAGAAAGGTGAAGCCCAGTGCAAGGAAATCCAAAATATGATACAAAAGGTGAAGGGAGAAATATTCAAGGAAATAGATAACTTAAAGAAAAAACAATACAAAATTCAGGAAACTTTGGACAAACTTTTAGAAATGTGAAATGCTCTGGAAAGTCTCAGCAACAGAATTGAACAAGCAGAAGAAAGAAATTCAGAGCTCAAAGACAAAGTCTTCGAATTAACCCAATCCAACAAAGATAAAAAAGAATAAACTATGAACAAAGCCTCCAAGAAGTCTGGGATTATGTTAAATGACCAAACCTTAGAATAATTGGTGTTCCTGAGGAAGAAGAGAATTCTAAAAGCTTGGAAAACATATTTGAGGGAATAATCAAGGAAAAATTCCCTGGTCTTGCTAGAGTTAAGACCTAGACCTCCAAACACAAGAAACACAAAGAACACCTGGGAAATTCATCGCAAAAAGATCTTTGCCTAGACACACTGTCATCAGGTTATCCAAAGTTAAGACAAAGGAAAGAATCTTAAGAGCTGTGAGACAGAAGCATCAGGTAACCTATAAAGGAAAACCTATTAGATTAATAGCAGATTTCTCAGCAGAAACCCTATAAGCTAGAAGGGATTGGGGCCCTACCTTTAGCCTCCTCTAACAAAACAAAAAAAGCCAAGAATTTTGTATCCAGAGAAACTAAGAATCACATATGAAGGAAAAGATACAGTTGTTTTCAGACAAACAAACGATAAGAGAATTTGCCATCACCAAGCCACCACTATAACTGCTTAAAGGAGCTCTAAATCTTGAAACAAATTCTGGAAACACATCAAAACAGAACCTCTTTAAGGCATAAATCACACAGAACCTATAAAACAAAAATACAAGTTAAAAAGTAAAAACAAACAAAAAACAAAGTACACAGGCAACAAAGAGCACGATGAATGCAACTGGTACCTCACAAATCAATACTAACATTGAACATAAATGGCCTAAATACTCCACTTAAAAGATGCAGAATCACAGAACGCATAAGAACTCACCAACTAACTATCTGCTGCCTTCAGGAGACTCACCTAGCACATAAAGACTCTCATAAAGTTAAAGTAAAGGTGTGGAAAAAGCCATTTCATGCAAATGGACACCAAAAGCAAGCAGGGGTAGCTATTCTTATATCAGACAAAACAAACTTTAAAGCAATAGGAGTTAAAAGAGACAAAGAGGTACATTATGTAATGGTAAAAGGCCTTGTCCAATAGGAAAATATCACAATTCTAAACATATATGTATCTCATACTGAAGCTCGCAAATTTATAAAACAATTACTAATAGACCTAAGAAATGAGATAGACAACACCACAATAATAGTAGTGGACTTCAATACTCCATTGACAGCACTAGACAGGTCATTAAGACAGAAAGTCAATAAGGAAACAATGGATTTAAACTATACTTTGGAACAAATGGACTTAACAGAGATATACAACAACCACAGAATACACATTCTATTCAACAGTGCATGGAACTTTCTCCAAGACAGACCATATGATAGGCCATAAAATGAATCTCAATAAATTTAAGAAAAATGAAATTATATCAAGCACTCTCTTAGATCACAGTGGAATAAAACTGGAAATCAACTCCAAAAGGAACCTTTAAAACCATGCAAATACATGGAAATTAAATAACCTGGTCCTGAATGAGCATTGGGTCAAAAACAAAATCAAGATGGAAATTTAAAAATTCTTTGAACTGAATGACAATAATGACACAACCTACTGAAACCTCTGGGATACAACAAAGATGGTGCTAAAAGGAAAGTTCATAGTCCGAAATGCCTACATCAAAAAGACTGAAAGAGCACAAACTGACACTCTAAGGTCACGCCTCAAGGAACTACAGAAACAAGAACAAACCAAACCCAGACCCAGTAGAAGAAAGAAAATAACCAAGATCAGAGCAGAACTAAATGAAATTGAAACAAACAAAAATACAAAAGATAAATGAAATGAAAAGCTGGTTCTTTGAAAAGATAAATAAAACTGATAGACCATTGGCAAGATTAACCAAGAAAAGAAGAGAGAAAATCCAAATAACCTCACTAAGAAACAAAACAGGAGATACTACAACTGACACTACTGAAATACAAAAAATCATTCAGGGCTATCATGAATACCTTTGCGCACATAAACTAGAAAGTCTAGAAGAGATAGAAAAATTCCTGGAAAAATACAATCCACCTAACTTAAATCAGGAAGAATTAGATACCCTGAACAGACCAACAACAGGCAGACTGAAATGGTAATTAAATTACCAACAACAAAAAAAGTCCAGGACCAGACAGATTAATAGCAGAATTCTACTAGACATTCAACTAAGTATTGGTACCAGTCCTTTTGACACTCTTCCACAAGATAGAGAAGGAACTCTCCCTAATTCATTCTATGAAGCCAGTATCACCCTAATACCAAAACCAGCAAAGGACATAACCAAAAAAGAAAACTACAGACTGATATCCTTGGTGAACATAGATGCTAAAATCCTTAACAAAACATTTGCTAACTGAATTCAACAACATATCAAAAAGATAATCCATCATGATCAAGTGGGTTTCATCCCACGGATGCATGGATGGTTTAACATACGCAAGTCCATAAATGTGATACACCACACGAACAGAATTAAAAACAAAAATCACATGACCATTTCAATAGATGCAGAAAAAGCAGTTGACAAAATCCAGCATCACCTTATGATTAAAACTCTCAGCAAAATAGGCATACAAGGGACATACCTTAATGTAATGAAAACCATCTATGACAAACCCACAGCCAACCTAATACTGAATGGGGAAAGGTCGAAAGCATTCCCTCTGAGAACTGGAACAAGACAAGGATGTCCACCCTCACCGCTCCTCTTCAACACAGTACTGGAAGTCCTAGCCAGAGCAATCCGACAAGAGAAAGAAAGAAACGGCATCCAAATCAGTAGAGAGGAGGTCAAACTGTCACTGTTTGCTGACAATATGATTATTTACCTTAAAACCCTAAGGACTCCTCCAGAAAGCTCCTAGAACTGATAAAAAATTCAGCAAAGTTTCCAGATACAAGATTAATGTACACAAATCAGTAACTCTTCCATACACCAACAGCGACCAAGTGAAGAATCCAATCAAGAACTCAACCCCTTTTACAACAGCTATGAAAATAAATAAATAAATAAATAAATAGGAATATACCTAATCAAGGAGTCAAAAGACCTTTACAAGGAAAACTACAAAACACTGCTGAAAAAGATCATAGATGACATGAACAAATGGAAACACATCCCATGCTCATGGAGAGGTGGAATCAATATTGTGAAAATGACTATATTGCCAAAAGCAATCTACAAATTCAAGGCAATTCCCATGAAAATACCACCATCATTCTTCACAGAACTAGAAAAAACAATCCTAAAATTCATATGGAAACAAAAAAGAGCATGCATAGCCAAAGCAAGACTAAGCAAAAAGAACAAATCTGGAGGCATCACACTACCAGATTTCAAACTATACCATAAGGCCACAGTCACCAAAACAGTATGGTACTGGTACAAAAATAGGCACATAGACCAATGGAACAAAATGGAGAACCAAGAAATAAACCCAAATACTTACAGTCAACTGATCTTTGACAAAGCATATAAAAACATCAAGTGGAGGAAAGGACACCCTTTTCAACAAATGGTGCTGAGATAATTGGCTAGAAACATGCAGAATGAAACTGAATCCTCATTTCTCATCTTATACAAAAATTAACTCAAGATGGATTAAGGACCTAAACCTAAGATCTGAAGCTATAAAAATTCTAGAAGATAAAACTGGAAAAACCCTTCTAGACATTGGCTTACGCAAGGATTTCATGATGAAGAACCAAAAACCAAATGTGATAAAAACAAAGATAAATAGCTGGGACCTAATTAAATGAAAGGGCTTTTGCACAGCAAAAAGAACAGTCAGCAGAGTAAACAAATGGACCACAGAGCAGAGAAAATCTTTACAACCTATACATCTGACAAAGGACTAATATCCAGAATCTACAATGAACTCAAACAAATTAGTAAGAAAAAAACAAACCAATCCAATCAAACAGTGGGCTAAGGACATGAGTAGAAAATTCTCAAAAGAGGATACACAAGTGGCCAACAAACATATGAAAAAATGCTCAACATCACTAATGATCAGGGAAATGCAAATCAAAACCACAATGCGGTATCACGTCACTCCTGCAAGAATGACCATAATCGAAAAACCAAAAAACAGTAGATGGTGGCGTGGATGTGGTGAACAGAGAACACTTCTACACTGCTGTTGGGAATGTAAACTAGTAGAGCCCGCTATGGAAAACAGTGTGGAGATTCCTTAAAGAACTAAAAGTAGAACTACCATTTGATCCAGCAGTCCCACTACTGAGTATCTACCCAGAGGAAAAGAAGTCATTATTTGAAAAAGATACTTGCACATGCATGTTTATAGCAGCATAATTCACAATTGCAAAATCATGGAACCAACCCAAATGCCCATCAATCAACGAGTGGATAAAGAAACTGTGGTATATATATCTATATGATGGAATACTATGCAGACCTAAAAAGGAATGAATTAACAGCATTTGCAGTGATCTGGATGAGACTGGAGACTGTTATTCTAAGTGAAGTAACTCAGGAATGGAAAACCAAACTGATATGTAGGAGTTAAGCTATGAGGACACAAAGGCATAAGAATGATGCAATGGACTTTGGGGACTTGGGGGGAAGGAAGGGGGAGAGGGATAGAAGACTAAATGTGGTGCAGTGAATACTGCTTGGGTGATGGGTGCACCAAAATCTCACAAATCACCACTTAAGAACTTACTCATGTAACCAAATACCCCCTGTACCCCAATAACTTAAGAAAAAAATAAATAAATAAGAAAAAGAATGGGGATATATCACTGGTCCTGATCCTGCTATTCCCCGGGTACCATGAAATCCCAAACTCAGACCCTCCCTCTGCATAGCTGGGCATCTTTGAAGAGTCAGGCAGTAAGAGATAACAAATGAGCTTTTACTTCTGCCGTTTTGGATGTGACTCATTATTATTATTATTATTCTTTTTCCCTGTGGCTGAGGACAACACAAGTGGTAAGCAATCAATGGCTTTTTCTCCATGTGGTAGTACCCAAAGCCCAGATGAGAGTTAACTTCACCACTGCTTTCTTGCTTGCCTGTCATGGAAGCAGTGACTGTACCACCCGTGCACACTGGCTAGTGGCTTGGTGGGCAACAGTGACTTAAGATGGTATTCATCTTTGAACGGAGCCACACGGGGAGACCCCAGGAGTCTCTGCTTTTAGACAGTAGAGCCTATGCCCCCAACTATTAGAGATTCAGCTTATGACACCTTCCCAGAGCATCTGGCAGAGTTCTGTGCAACTGAGCACATTTAGACCTGAGAGGAGTGAGGCAGAAGTTATAAAGAGGTAAAAAGATATTAGGACAGGCTGTGAATTAAGAGGTTACAAGTGTGAGCATACATTAGCACTATATAATCAAGCTTTGGAAAGTCTGTGCCCCTATAAATGTATATAGAAATGACAGAAACCTGAAATGTCCCTGCTGGGCAAATATGAAGGAGGACACAGGAGTTGAGGTGAATAAAATGACCAGTATGAACTACCATCTGGACAACCCAGCTAGGGGGGTGGAAAGTATAAGGTCTCTCTGCGAAGATAAGCTGACAGGGCCACTGTAGATAGGTGTCTCCTGACCATCCCAGAAACACTAGCCCAGACTTGGCCCTTCTCTTTCATATCTCCTCTGGGTCAAGCAACCGTGAGGTCCAGGTGGCTAGGATCTGTCCATGGATCAGCGCTGCTTTCTGCATCAAGGACACTCCAAATGTTGGCAGAAACAGGAACTCTCTCCAGGACTGACGGGCAGGGACAGGAAGGGTAAGGTGATATTGAATTTTGTATTTGCTCTCTGCACTCCCACCAATGGGCCTCTGCTTTCAGAGGTGGGTTATCAAGTTGAGAGGCCTAATACACAGGTGTAGAGAACAAGTTAGAAATCTCAGATATGTCCAGGGCTCCCTGTTACATAGGCTGGAGCAGTTGTCTACAGCAGTAATACATCGACTGTGATTCACAGACAGTGTCCCTGCTGTGCCTATAGTCTATTTTGGAAATGTAAAAAGTCTCTTGCTTTAGTTACAAGTAACTGGGAATATCACTTCCTTTTGGTCACCTGAAGTGGGGGAAAAGTCAAACTCCCAAGGTCAAAGTCTACGTCTTTATAACAGAAAACTGTCAAGGGGTAACTGGACTGGGATGCCCTCTGCATGGGGGTTTTTCAGGGGATCCAGTGAATGCAGGTCATCGAAGTTCACAGCACAGTTCTTGGCACATAATAAGCACGTAGCAAATGTGCAGTTATCGAATTTCCTCTACCATTTAAAATACAACTAGCCATAGAGCAGGGTTCCTGGCTTCCCAGAGGCTATATTTCATTGCCTGTTCCATTCTTTATTGCTATCTGGCTAAATTTCCATCCAGGTCATAGTGATTTTGCCTAAGAGAATGTAAGTTGAGTTCAGTTAAGTTGCGTGATCCAGGCTCCTGAAGTCACGTTTTCTTTATTATAACATCAGAAGACATGACTCAGTGCTGTGGCCTTCCCTGGCTATAATTCTGCAGTTTCATCTCCAGAAGCAGCCTGGCCTCTCTGGCATCACTGCCTCTGCCTAAATTCTTGGGGTATATCTGTCCACTGCTCTGCAATTCTCTTCCAGCTAGCTCATTCCCATCTTCAAAACAGATTTACCAGGGGTTAGCCTTCTTACTTATTTACCACATTTCTATTATAATTGTGCTCACAACCCTGGTCCTTGGATTGACAGACACAAAACAGATTAAGGATGAAAAAAATAAAGGTGTGAGTCCAAAGCAGAGCGGAATTCTATGAAGCCCCGCTGATTTCATTTCTTGTGATCTTCACCTCAATTCACCCTGTTTATTAAAAAGTACTCATCAGGTTTTTTAGGTCAACAGTCTGAATTAGTCTAGGAGTGAGGTCTCTGGAGTTTGAAAGGGCACCTTCCCATAGAATCTGCCACCAAATGCTGCAAGACCAAGTGCTCTCATGGGTCTGCCTCAGGGAAGGCCTTGAAAAAAAGATACTAATTCTTGGATTCTAATGATGACAAAAGGAGTATACACTAATGTCCCATTCCAGCTGCTCCTTTCTGAGGATGCCCTATTATTCAAGGAGTGGCTAGAATATGCTGGTGCTCCATCACTCCATAAGGCAGGCATTATCCACACCCCTGCTCTCAAACCAATAACGGATAGAGATATGGCAGCAAGGCCATGGTCCACCTTGGATTCTGTGAGCACTTCCTACATGCCAGGCCCTGTGTAAATACTATGCAGGCGACTTGTCTTCCCAACAATCCTATGAGGTACACACTAGCATTACTCCCATTTTACAGATGTGGAAACTGAGGCCCAGAGAGGTTATATAATTTGCCATAGTCATATCACTAATAAGTGCCAGAGTTGAGAAATAAACTCAAGTCATTTGACTCCAAATATCTGTATTATTGGGAAATCCACTTAAAGTGCATTGTTCAATTATCTAAGTTAGAGAAATGAGAGATTTTTAAAAATCTGTTTTCTAATTAAAAAAATGAAAATACAGAAACCTATTGTAGGGAAAGAGGCTCAGCTGTGCTGTCGGATGCTCACTCAGCTGAAAGATGCTCAGCAGCCCCAGACCCTACATATCCTGTCCTGGTCAAGGTGAGGAGGTGAGCAAACTGACTCTCAACACGGCCTCTGGACCAGGTTTGTTGGCCTTGACCAGGACCCTCCTTTGGTGGGCCCTGCGAATCCCCCAGTCAGGGTTCTGCCTCCTTACAGACTTCCTGGGAGAAAAAGACTTGCTTTCCAGGGGGATAATGTTAGGTTTGGAATCCCATCTCTGTTCCTTGATGCATGCAGATGCATGTTCAGATTACTTCACTGCTCCAGCTCTGGTTTCTTCATCTGTTAAACAGGGCTAATAGCTACTTCACAGAACTATGTAGATTAAATTAAATGTGTGATGAGATAGCACGTGTGAAAGCCTTATAATATTAGCAACTAAGTATACAACTACATTTATTTTCACTGGGGTGTGAATGCCCATTAGGATTTACCCTCCAAGGATATCTGCAAACAAATGATGCTCAAATTAGTGGGATGTGTGTGTGGCATCAGAAGTTAAGGAGTCCTGAGACTTCCTCCAGCTGGCTGGAAGGACTGGAGCCACACCTGCCACCCTTCTGCAAGGCGTGTCCTGCCATAGTGTCCCAGCTGGCTTTCCCTGAGCTCTCACTTAAGAATTTTGCCTTAAGCAGCCCTGGGCAGCAATGAAAGGGTGTTTCCTGGGACAGAAGGGATGCTGAACAGGCATAGGAGATGGGCCGGTGTGCAGATGGGTGTACCTCTGAGACCACCAGGCCTCTACTCAGCTCTGTCCTCAGTGGGGAATGGAGAACTGGAGAAGGTGCCATCTTCACAGGGGCAGTCTCAGGGTCCAAACTGGTGAAAACCATTGAAGGTCAAATACAGGTCAAAAGAAAGCAGCCCATCAGAACCCTTAGCACTGTCCACCACACTAGGGCCCACCAACCTGAAAACAATTGTTAGACATGCAAATCCTTTACCAAACAAGACATGGGACAATAAATAAATAGACACAGACACCAATTATCCTTTCACTGTTCAGCCAAAGGCCTCCTCTGTGCACACTCTATGCTGGACACACCTCTGGGTGCACGATGATAAAAATAAATTTCTGTTGCACATTTGAATTTTTGAGGTGCTAACACATGCATGATCCAACTAAATTCTTGACATAAACCTGTGCAGAACATAGTCTAAGAGCCCATTTAGAGGTCGGGAAACAGGCTCAGGGAAGAAGAGTGCCCTGGGTCATAGTAATTAAATGACAGAGCCTGTGCCGAAGCCGACTGGTTCACTCATTAATTCACAAAATGGTTCAAATTTTTCAGAATTAATTTTGATCCAGTTTGGAATAGATGTGCCACCTTTTAGAAAGACTGGCATTTAGAAAGTTCTGTGTGAATACTGAATACTACACTTCCCACCAGGATGGGGTTTATAATAGAGACAAATTCTCCAGAACCAATTTTCAAGGAGAAAAGAAGAAATGCACTGCAAGCAAGAAAACTGGGTGTCTGGGAAGGTTTCCAGCCAGGAGATTTCCAGCAGGACTTGAAAAGACTTGGTCCATCCTGCATTAGAACAGATAGTGGGAGTAGGGAGGAGGTGGCCTTTACTCATTCCTCCCTGTGCTAGTTACCTCAGAGGACATGGGAGGGGAAGACAAGGAGCCTTCACAGAAGAGAATAACAATGTGGATTCTTTATTTTAAAAGAGAAAACAATATAGCGTATTTTCTTGTTGTTCTCTTTTTCCTCCCCAAACTCAGAAACCATGGCCATCCTGGCAAACAGCTTAGAGTTAGACTACATCTGACGCATGTGTATCCTGGGGCCTCCTGACTCCCAGGGAGATAGTCTGGTCTTCTGGAACAAGTTCCCTTTAGCTTTCTCCATTGATAGCATGGAGGTGGTGATTCTCAAATTTTAGAGGGGAAGGGAAAGGGTGAGACTGACAGTTTTGGGAGGAGCATGTGGTATGACTGTCCTCTCAAGATGCGACAGAAAACACCTTTGGGTGCCTGAACATGAACCAGCATGGTTTGTTCGTTCATCTGACAAAAGTCTACTGAGTGCCAGAGACCACTCCAAGCTCTGGGCTCACAACAGTGAATGAAACAAAGCTCCCGCTCTCAGGGAGCTTACATACTGGCCGGGGAAAGAGACGATACACAAACAAGATAAAGGTAATGAGAGATGGGGCTGCTTTTTAAGCCAGAAGGCAGAGATGGCCTCTTTGAGAATGTTGTCACATTGTCATTTTAAGCAAACCCCCAAACGAAGCGAGGGAGAGAACTGCATGGTTATCTGGAGGCAGTGCTCCGGGCAGACGGGACAAGCAAGGGCAAAGGCCCTGGGGTGGGAAAGTGCTTTGTGCATCTGAGCTCCGCTTGGGAAGGCAGGTAGGGGTGAGGTCAAAGAGGTAGCAGCCCAGCAGCAGGACAGATCCTATGGGCCCTGGAAGCCATGCTGAGAGGACCCTGGGTACTTATTGTGCAACATCTATGTGCCAGGGATGTCCTAGGGCCTGAGAGGAGAGAAAACCATGTCATGATCCCTGCCTTCACTGGGGCAGCTTATGATCTATCAAAGGGTGACAAAGGAAGAGGTGAGTCCAGGACACTGTGGTAAGTGCTGAAAGGCATTTGGAGGGGCTGAGGGCTCAAGAAAGGGCTTCCAGAGGAGATGACACCAAAGCTGGAAGGAACAGTTGTGAAATAAGCCAGAAGTCAGCTGTGTTCTGGAGCCACTTTTGCCCATTTCCCATCTCAGTCAAATCCTTGGAGCTTTCTGAACTTCAACTTCCTTGTGTAAGAAATGGAAACAACAATACTTGTTCTCTAAAGAGAAAACAAAGTCAAAGGTGTGAAGGTCTTTTCAAGACTGTAATGTTCTAGAGAGGTGTAAAATACTCCTACTATCTCACCACAGTGCTTTCTCTTCCTACAGACCTGTGACTGTGTGTGAGTGCACACAGCTAAGCGCACAGGCTCCTAGCACCTCTCCTTGCACCCACCAAAGCTGGTCAGCTTGTAAAGCCAGGCTTCTTGGCCCAAGGCCTGGTTGCATTCTGCAGCTTTCACGTGTCTTGCAGCTCTTGGTGGGGCTGCTGGAGACACCATCCCTGTGGCATTTTCTCCGCTGGTTAACTGGAATTCCTCAGACATGTGTGCAGACTCCTGTTGGCTTCTGGGCTCCTCATCCTCTCTGACCAGAACCAGAGATGGGATCCTGCCCCTGCTTTCCAGGCCTCAGAGAAGAGGCGGCCACTAGGCTGCAGGTGCTTGGTCATCCTGCATTGCTGTTTGAATGCATTCAGGTGGGGGATGCTGTTCCCACATAGGCCAGGTTTGGCTCTGTCCAGGGCAACATTTCTCCGTAGTGACAGGCGCTCAGCCAGGGAAAGAGAAGCGTCTGCCCTCTCTATTAAGAAGGTACTTTGGGCTGGGTGCAGTGGCTCATGAAGTTAGGAGATCGAGACCATTCTGGCTAACATGGTGAAACCCCGTCTCTACTAAAAATACAAAAAATTAGCTGGGCGCGGTGGCAGGCACCCGTAGTCCCAGCTACTCGGGAGGCTGAGGCAGGAGAATGGCATGAACCTGGGAGCGAGCCAAGATCGCGCCACTGCACTCCAGCATGGGCAACAGACCGAGACTCCGTCAAAAAAAAAAAAAAAAAGAAAGTACTTTGGGGGACTAAATTTCCATCAGCAGATTGGCAAGGTCATGGTTTAAAACCAACAATGAAAGCCAGATTGCAGCATGATCCACCTGCCCTCTCTGGGGTTAAAAAGTTCTTTTTATCTAGGACCCTTCAGAAAGAAGAGTCTATTTTCACCAACCCCAAGGCTTTAATGTATTTCATCTTCCAGTGTATTTTCTCCAATCAGAGCTGTCCTACAGTAATCTTACCCTCTTCAGCTGAAAACATCCCCTTTCAACTTATGGGAAAACACTGGCTGGGTTCAAGTGTTGGTTCTGCTCTGTGACCTTGAGCACCCCTTTGGCCTCAACAATGATCTGTAAAATGGGAGGATTAAGAACAGGTGAACCTTAAGGCTCCTTCCAGCTCCAGCCTTCTAGGATCCCATGACCCTTTGTCTCTAATGGGAGCACCCTGCCATCTGTCTTGGCTAAGGAGTCACCACATCCCTTGATGTTGACCTTGACTTCTGCCTTTTAAAGTAATAAATGAAGCCTATAAATGCTAAATAAAATATGTGGTATTCTCCTACTTTGACAACTATATCCTCATATCTGGAAGACCAAATTCAAATTTAGAATTTTCAGACCCCCCAGAACTCTGTGTCGCACTATGGTCTCTTTCTGCTGTTTTCCCCCTTAGTTTAAGGAGACACACGACCTCCCTGAGTAGAATTCTTGTTGAATTCCAGTAGAATTCAAGAATCCTACTGAGCAATCCCTGAGTAGGATACTTGTCTATTTTGCATTTTGTATCTTGTGGGACATGTAGTTTGCTGTTGCTGTAGATACAACAGCAGACTAACGGACCTCCAAATAGCACATTTTTTCTCTCTCCATTTTTTCTTTTCTCTTTTTTTTGTAAGGGGATGAATATTAGTTGTGAGGCACATTTTTCTTTCTTCATTTAGACAATCAGCTGTTAGTCTTAGCACCCCATATCACATTTCCTCGTCAGCAGAAGCCGCTATTTCTCCTATCCATTAATTTCCATGTGAAAAGTGCAGCTTCTAGGGTCCCCATTTCACTACAGTTTTAATGGCGCTTATTTTTCTATGGATATGTGCTTTGTTAGCATAGGTTTCCGTCAAGAAGGCAGTTAGTTGTTTTATTCAAGGCAGGAGTGGCAGACCTATGGGTATTATAGGTACGTGGAAGGCACTGGAGGTCTCACTGGTCGAAAGAATGCCCTTTAAATATATAAAGGGTTATGGTATATTTTAAACCTTTTTCCTAGAGGAATTGGGACCTAGGGGCTGGACACAGCAGGGCTTCTGGATATCTGGGAAGAGCACAGAGGTTGAGTCAAGTGGGGTCTAAAAGACAGAGTCAGGAGCACAGCTGGAACGGAAAGCCAAGCAGACAGTCCCACAGAACTGCTCACCTTAAAAATCTGGGCAAGGGCGAGCAAACCCGACATGAGGCAACTGGGAGGGGCAGGGGTGCTGGGCCCACGGTCAGGTTCAGACTGGAGAGGGAAGGAGGCAGAACTGAGGTGGTCCTCTGAAGCAAACCTCATGGACTCTGTAAGAGAACCGCAGCTCCATTCCTGGAGACAAAGGTAGAAAGAAAAGGTGGAATGAAGGAGCAGGCATAACTAGGACCGCTGGGAGAAAGTCACACGGAAGCAGATTCCGCCTTCACTAAGAACCTGCTCACAGACACGAGCTTGGATGGTGTGGGCTGCCGCCTTAGATGACAGGCTTTTTGCAGGATACAGATAACCAGGAGTTAGGAACTTGTCGAGCTTTCAGCATGGAGGGCGCAGTGGCACTCTATGATTGCTAAAATCTCTTTGAGCTCGAAGGGTCTGAAATTCCATGAGATTTTTAAAAAGTCTGTACCAAGATACCTATCTAATGTATAGTTTCAGTTAATCACATAGCAAATAAAAGAACCAATAATTTCACACACTAATAGGTTTTGTCTTCACAAGATAAAACATATAGCTTTGTTGCTAGAAATAACCTTACGTGTAATTTAATCCAGCACTTGACAAACTATGGCCTACTGCTTGTTTTTATATTAATAAATGAAGTTTTATTCAAACACAGCCATGCTCATTCATTTATATATTCTCTTTGACTGTTTTGGGGCTACCATGGCAGAGTTGAGTGGCTGCAAAAGAGATCTTACAGCTCACTAAGCCTAAGATACTTATTCTCTGGCCCTTCAGAGAAAATGTTTGTGACGCTTTGATGTAATCTAACCCCCCATTATGCAGATAAGAAAACTGAGGCCTTCAAAGTTAAGGGCTTACTTCGAGGCAGCTAGGTGGTGACTGAGTTGCGGCAAAAACCATGACACTTGACAGCTAGGCCTTTGTTTCTCCACTTCCGCTCCCAGTGTCCCATCCCTGGCTCCTCTGCTGATGTGCACCTCTTCACACCATTCCATTTTGTCATTTTGCAGACACCAGGCCCGTGAGGCAGAGGTGAACTGACTGGCCCAGGGTCACTCTCACTCTGCCTGTCTGCCGGCCACAGGACAGGCCTCACACTTTCGAGTTCTGATCCTACAGAACCGGCTTCAAGTGGTACTCTAAGTAAGAGTAGAAGAGAGAGAGAGGAGTGGAAAGCAGAGCTTCTAAGAGCTTTGAAGACAAGAACTCATTTGGCTCCCCAAGTCCCTCTCAGCATTAGCATTCACCTTCTGCTTTCCAACAAAAGGACACATTTACAACTGTCTCGAGTTCAACTTGAAAACCCTTTTCATAGGTTTCCAGGGAAATTACTCCAAGCAGCCCTGTTGGGCTAAAATGATTTCAACACACCCAGCCGTCTTCAATTCCTTCAGTGGCATCTGCTACAAACAGCAAAACATATGAGTACCTGATATTTACCTTCCTTTGACATGAGAGATTCCAAAGGAGATAACGCACAGGGTAAAAAACAAGCCCTATCTACCCACAATCACATTTAAAGAACAAACAGCCAATCTGAGGCCCAGATCGGGCCTCCATTCTCTGTGTGGGAGATTTCCCAGAGCGACAAGAATCAATCAGCCCATTAGCATGCTCTACATTTGTCCAGGAGAGCATCGGCTGAAAGCCGACCCCGCTTTAACCCTTCTTCCAGCTGCCTCCCTAAGAGAGCCGATTTCCTCCTCTTTGCCATTTACAAGCCTTTACAGTTTCTGCATTTCCACTTCTATTACGCATCTCTCTTGGACAGACAGGAATGAATATTCATCCAAGAGATTAAAGCGCATCAGCAGTTCTAACATAAGTGGTCAAAAGAATAAAGGACGCGTGTCGTAAGTGGCCACACGAGACTCCCTGAAGCCTTGCCAAGGCAATACGCTGAACGTATGCATGGTTCCCCAGGCCCACAGAGCTTCTGCCCAGCTCAGATGTAAGCCTGAATTTCAAGGGTGACATTTCCAGCCAAAAGAGGGAAGCTAAGCATGAGAGAGATGCGTCAAGAGAGGCAGCTCTGTCTGGGGCTCAGTCTGTGGATCTACTGTTCCTTGTGCCTCTGAATTCAGCCCACTCCCTCCCATAAAGTCAGCTCCTCACAGCTTAAAGGTGAAAACCAATAAGGATTGTGAGAGGCACCGGGTGGGCTGCCGAGAATCAAAGGTAAATCAAGTCCTTGTCTTTACATTTATTGAGAATCTCTCTGTGCCAGGTGCTGTGCCGGGGGCTTTACATATGCCATTTCTTTAAATCCTCACACAGCCAAAAGGTCAGCATTATTTTCCTCATTTTATACACATAGAACCCACAACTCAAGAGAAGTTAAGTAACTGGTCCAAAGACACACAGCAAGTTGGTGGTGGAGCCAGGCATTCAAACTCACAAGTGTGCCTGTGTGCTTTCCATCACACTGCACCATATTCGATGCCTGGAGGCTTTCTTTCATCACAGTTGCGGGCTGACGGTGCCACGCCCACTTAGCAAGGTGCCCAGCAATTGTGGGAACACGGGTCGAGGCTCAGGTGCATTCAGTGTGCTGTATATCATGTTGAAACGAGAGCACGTTGAGCTGAAGATCATTTGGAGAGCGGAGGCAGAAGAGTGAAATGAGAGAACAAATCCAACTTGTGTGGAAATATAACTTTGTGTTAATGTGAATTATTTGGATTGATTGTGGCTGGTGGGAACTCCAGACGTACAGACAACAGTACTTGTTTGGATAACAGGGGTCCTGAAGATGGGTTCCTGTGGACCACTTCAAGGGAGGTTTAATATAGCAAAAACACAAGCTTCCAGCAGAATCTGAAGTGAGGTGGGTGGATGAAAACAGAAGGAGCTAAGAGCTGTCCCTAAGAGCAGCAGCAGGTGGTGAGCAGAGGACATCCATGGTGAACTCATAGTTAACTGGGGCAAGGGATGAATGCACTAGGCAGGAGACTCCAGAACTCTTGCCATATCTGCAAACACCATTTGTCTTGTTCTTTACAGCTAAGTTTCCAACACTTTCCCCTTCATCCACTTGGCCAAAGTGAGTAGATGGAGAAGTGTGAACATAAGTCAATACAGTAATACTATCACTTCTAGATGCTGTCACTAGAGCTTCAACTCAGGGCGACCTTTCTTGATCTCATTCTTTACCAGCAAGATTATTATCACCAGGTATACTCTTAAAATTTGCAGAGCCTCAGGCAAATTTTTTAAAAAGCCCACCTATCATATGACTAAATATTTAAAAGTTATAAATCAAATCTACAAATGGTAGATAAAAGACATGTTGCACTATGGGGCAAAGGATGGCACACACATCGGTGTCGACACCATCAAGGTCCACAAGGGTCCACATGTATATGGTCCTGGGGACTTCAGCATCCCACCATGGTTGTGTAGCTGTGGTGGGATACTGAAGTCCTCAGGACCCGGTTCTGTCCACACCCTCACCTCAGTCACTCTTGGACACCTGAGGGTTCACAGGGTAGTGGGGCCCACCCTTAGGAAGCAGACTCAGGGAAAGTGTCCACACAGGTTCTGGGAGCTCTAGACTGTCTAAGCAGGGAATTCCAGGGTCCTGGCTACCACTGAAGAATAGTCTAGAAGGAGAGGTATGGGCCTGTGTTCTTGGCCCTTCAGAGCTCCATACCCTGTGGAAAGAGACATAAGAGAGGGCCAGAGCAGGGCCCTCTAAAGCATGGGTCCCAGGGCAAGGGACTCCAAGTGGTAATGACCTTTGACAGCACCACGCACTAATAATGCTTCTAATAATTAACACCACGTGCCAAGGTTTAGTTGTCCCAAGCATTTTACATGTGCTAACTTGTTTAATCCTCCTAACAACTCTATGAGGTAGGTACTATTACTACTGTCATTCTACAGATGAGGAACCTGAGACACAGAGCAGGTAAGCAACTTGCCCAAGTTCATAAGCGATAGAGCCAGGTCATCTGGCTGCAGGTCCTCACTCCTACTGACTACACCATGCCCCTTCTAAACACAGCAGGGCCCACCTTTGAGGCACATACTGGCCTATAGGTCAGCCTCCCAGAACTCAGCCCTGAAGGCAACTCCCAATCAGCCACTATGGAGCACCTACTGTGTACTCATGGCCTATATTCATGAACATGTGGGACAACTCTTCGTCACATCTCCACACTTCTGACTGCTTTGCAGAATCACAGATTAATTCCCAGATCCGTCCAGTAGGTTTGCTGAAGCACCATTTTGGAAAGTTGGAAGTGAGTCAGGAGATGGCTTTTTTTCCTTGCCTCAGCCAGGATAAGGAATGAAATCATCACCTATGGGAGGGGGTAAGCATAGTCTGAGGGCATTGGTGGTTTGATGCCACAGCTGATAATCAGGAGAAGGCTGCTCTGCCCAGGGCACAGATCTGCCTGAAAGCAGGAGAGATGGAAAACACCCCAGATGAGTGGGGTTTCTAGCAGCCGGTGATGATAGCTGCCCTTGAGTTGGGAGAAAGTACAAGCCAAAGAAAAGAGATCTCAGTTCTCTTGAAAGCTTAAGCCACCTCTATCTAAATCAGGTAACAAATGCCAAGGAAAACACCATCAGCTTGATATTTATACATGTTTATAAAGCTTATTATCTAACATTATATAAGCCAACTCGTATCTCAGATATTAATAGGTCTCAGAATAGAGATTTACTACAACCCACTCACAAATGCTTAAAGAAATCTTTCCAAATGTGGAAAGGGCATTGTGTGAATCACCCGGAAACTGGGTTCAAATCCGCATTCTCTCTCTTAGCAGCTGTGTGGCGTTGTATATGTTATTTGATTTCTCTGAACCTTGGCTTCTTAGCTGCAAAATGGGGATGGAAAATATCTAACAGGATTACTGCGAGAATTCAATGAAATAACATGTAAATGCTCTGGTATACAAAATCTGCTTTAAATATGTTACTTTTCCCCCTTCTTTGGTCATTTCCAGCTTCTCCTCCTCCCTCCTGGAAGCCTCTGTTCTCAGGTTCTCTTTAAGATCCCATGGAATGGGTTATTCACAGTTATCTGAGGCCCCTCTTTTACATGGGGGAAATGTGGTCGGGCTGAGAGCTCCAGGACGAAGGTATAAACAGAGGGCAGAGCCTGCTTTTGATCAGGGGCCACTCTAAGAAAGGCAGGAAACTAGATAAATACATTTAAAAGAAATTTCGCAGTGGCAGGGACAGCAGAGCAGCATGGGGTAGATCCCGACATGGAAAGGTAACAGTGTGATATGGCAGAAAGGCTTTGGTTGCAAGTGGAGAACAGACGTCTCTGGCTGCCTCTGGCAGCTGCCTCCTTCTGGGCCTTGACCTTTCAAAGCCAGGCCAGGCATCCCCTACCTGTACCACCTGTAGCTGGTTCAGGGGCCCCAGGCTGGGCTTCCTAGGTGAAAACACAGCTGACTCCATCTCTGGCTCTGTCGGCTCTTGGCCACCTGGCCGCTCCCATAACTGATTCTCAGGTCAATCCGTCTTCCCCATTCCTACGTCAATGACCTCAGGTCAGGCCCTTGCCACTTCTCTCCTGGACAACGATGACAGCCCTTCACTGGTGTCCTCGTCTCCAGCCTCTCTAATTTATCCTCCACAGTGCTGTCAGAGTGACATCTCTAAAACACAACGACCCCAATTTAATATTCTTCAACGGCTTCTGAGGACGAAACCCAAGCTTTTTAGTCTATTAGTCAGGACTTTTTCATTTGCAAATATCAGAAACCAACTTGAAGAAGCTCATATTAAGAACGAACGAAATGATTTATTGGTAGGATACTGGGAAAGTTCCTAGCAGAAAAGAACCATAAGAACTGGGCAGTTCCTGGGATCCCAGGGGTCAGGGCAGGGGCCTTCACCATGGGGTGAGGAAGAGGTGTTTAGGGGCCCACAATCACACTCCTCCAGCAACACGCCATGAGGGGCAAGCTAGATTCTTCCACCCTAGCTCCAGCAGAAATCCTGGACAAACACTGCGACTGGCCAGCTTGGGCTGCATGCCTATTGCTTGATAATTTTTGTGGACAGAATGGGGAATGTAATTGATACCTGGGTCCTAGGCCTGGGCCTAGTCCAAGGTGGGAAGAGGAGGAGTGGGATCTGGGCTGCAGAAGCCAGGAGAAGGTGCTGAACTGATGAGGACAAAAGCCCCCCATAAGCTGACCCTGCTTTGGTCTCATCACTCACTATGCCCCACTCCGAGGCTGCCACCATAGCAACACCAATCTCCTTGCAGTTTCCAGCACACACCAGTATGATTTATGCCTCTATGTCTGGCTCATGGGTTTCAACACCCTTTTCCTGGAACATCCTTTGCACCTTCTTTGGTTGGGTAATGCACAGTCATCCTTCCAGATTCAATTCACAATTGCGTCTCCCCAGAATCCTTCCCAGAGCTCTTAGACTAGGTTGCTTCTTTCTGGGCTCTCAGCACACCTGTGTGTCTTCATTGTAGTTACTACAGAGTAACACTAAACAATGACGATAATAACAAAAACAAACACACGCAGAACTTACTATATGCCAGGCACTGTTCTAGGCATTTGGTATATTTTAATTCACTTGCTCCTGTAACAACCCTATGAGGTGGGTACTACTACTAGCAAGTAGAGCTTGCTTTATTGAAGCAAGGAAACTGAGGCACAGATAATTTATGTCACTTGCCTGAGATCACAGAGTTATAAGTAGCAGAGCCAAGTTCAAACCCAGGAAGTATAACTCTGAGTTCTGCTTTAGAAATAATTTAACAGGCTTCAGTCTACCCGGTTAGGCTGTGAGCCCTCCAGGGCAGATACTGTGACAGCCATCCTTGCACTGCTGGTATTGGCTGAGTCCCTCATGAAATACTGTCTGAGAGCACTGAACAGAACCTCCTCTGTTGGGCAGCAGGAGGAGGAAGAGAGAAGTAGAAAAGGCCACTTGGGCCCTTGGGAGCAGGATCATAGAGGGCTGTGGAAGGAATGGAGTCACTGGAGTCCGGTCCCAGGTTGGCTGCATCCTTGCAGACCTGGTGTGGGAGAAGGGACACAGATGCCCAGCAAGCTGGACAGTACCCTACACCCACTAGGTCACCTGAGAAATGTCTCTTCCCAACTCAGCTACACTTTCTCTTTCCAACTTGTTTCCTATTCTTTAAGCAAATCTGGCTTCTTCTATGGTCAACTGAGACTTGCCAGCATTGAGCTCTCACGATTGCAGTACTTTTCCATGTGTAACTTGATAAGGCCTATGTTGGGGTATGCATGTTCTGGAGTGATTTTCACTCAGAGCTGATTTTCACCCATTAACTAAATTGAGCTAATCCCTTAGTTTAGCTTCTTTTTCCTACAGTTGTGGGATCAAGGGCCAGGCAGGTCTCTGACTCACTGTCTGTCCTTAAATAAGCCATTGAATGCCCCCTGACAGTTTCTCCAGTTGCATATTGAGGCTGAGTCTAATAATCTGCCTCAATGGGCCTCGGAGCTCAGTATGAGGGCCTATTTGTCTCCACTGGGAAGGCTAGTGGCAGGAGGGAGGGACTGCAACCATTATGGCCAGTCATTAAACATGGTCCATCTTCCCTGCCAGTGGGACCTGAAACTTAACTATAACCCGACAGCAAATTTATCAAGGTCAAAATCAGATATGATGAGAGAAGCCTTATATTGAGTCTTTCCTATGGGTCAGGCATTGAGCTAAACTATTAACAAATACAATTGTCCCTCTCTATCTGTGGTGGATTGGTTTTATGACCAATTCAAATACCAAATACCCAAATCTGCAGATGCACAAGTTCCATATATAAAATGGCACAGTATCTGCATATAACCTATGCACATCCTCCTGTATACTTTCAATCATCTCTAGCTTACCTATAATACTGAATACAATGTAAATGCTATGTAAATAATTCCAACACCATATTGCTTTTTGAATCTCTGTTATTATTGTATCACTACTTTTAATTTTTTTTTGAGATGGCGTCTTGCTCTGTCACCAGGCTGGAGTGCAGTGGTGGGATTTCGGCTCACTGCAACCTCCACCTCCCGGGTTCACATGATTCTCCTGCCTTAGCCTCCCAAGTAGCTGGGACTACAGGCACATGCCACCATGCCCAGCTAATTTTTGTATTTTTAGTAGAGACAGGGTTTCACCATGTTGGCTAGGATGGTCTCGATCTCTTGGCCTGGTGATCTGCCCGCCTCAGCCTCCCAAAGTGCTGGGATTACAGGCGCGAGCCACCGTGCCCGGCCTATTACTTTCAATTTTTTATTTTCTGAATATATTCAATCCATGGTTGGCTGACTTCTTGGATGCAGAACCCATGGATACAGAGGGCTGACTGTCCAATCTAATTTAATCTTCACAAGTCTGTGTTAATCCTTTGACAATTATGATTAAGTACCTGTAGATGCCAGGATCTATATTGGACATTTGGGAAACAGCAGTGAATAAAACAAAGATTTCTGACTTGTATACCGACAAGCAATAAACAGAATAAACAAGTAGTAAACTACAAGGTAAACCGTGTAGTAGGTTAGGGAGAAACAGTATGGATGAAATAGCAGAGCAGGTAAAAGAGACTGGGAATGCCAGGGGAATGGTCCAGGTAGGCCTCATTGAGGAGATGGTAACTGAGCAAAAATTTGATGGAGGTGAGGGAGTCAGCCATCTGGGGGAGAGACATTCTGGGCAAAGGTCTAAAAGTGGGAGCATGCTGGGGTGCTCAGGGAGTGGTAAAAGGGCATGTGAGGCTGGGAAGGAGTGATGATGGAAGAGATGAGGCAAGAGAATGAGGGACCACATCATATGCGGTATAATATACACAATAATATGTGATAATTATTATATTATGTAGGCTACAATATTGAGTACCAATATTAGCCCCATTTTATAGATGAGGAAACTGAGGCAAAGGAATATTACATATCTTGTCCAAGGTGACATAACCAAGTATTGGAGCTGGGAATGCACCCAGGTGGTCTCAGCTCAGAGCTTATGTGTGCATCTTAATGCTAACACATGGAAACCAAGATGTTTCATGATACCTTCCCCTGTCAACCAACTTAGGCACAGTGACATTTGTGACCTGAAAGGAATCCAAGAGATTTCATCTGATTCTGTTGTGGTAGAAGGAATAAAAGATTTTGAGGCTGAAGCCTGGGTTTTTCTCTCTCTTACTGGGTGACATATAATGTAACCTTTCTGAATGTCAGTATCCTCACCTGAACAATGGAGAAAATCACTCCTGCTTTACAGGGTTGTGAAGATTGAAATGGATGCATGTCCAAGGGCTTTGAAAAGTGTAGCAGCTCCTCTTTCATTTCCTACCATGTCCCCAGCTTTTGGCAGCTGCAATCACTGACAATTCATCTCCAAGTTCAATTCTGCCATAGACAGAGACTGCATCTATATTGGCTGCCTCTACCCCAATCACCACCAGTCCAGGAGGGAGCTTGGAATTAAGTCTTTCCCCAGACTTTGGGCAGAAGGGTTTACCTACGATTGTGGAGGACCACCTCCCTTTTTGTCTCTACTACATGGAGAGTCCAACTTCCTTCCAGGCGACTCAGGATCTGGTGCTCGAGGAGTCTCTAACCTTGAGACACTGTAGTCCCTTTTCTACCAATTGGGGCCTACTGTATGTGCTCACAGCTCTGTTTAAAGTGTTAGACACATATTAGGTGCTCAATAAACAGCTGTTACTGATAATAGTACTAGTAGAAATGGAATTTGTTGCTACCAAAATGTACCGCCAGTTTGAACAGATGTTGGTAAAGGAAAGCCTGGTGATGAAAAGAGAAAGACAAATGTAGTTCAAAAATGTGTCTGACTGCTACTGGGTGTCTGTAGCAGGGAGAGGGGGTGGGTGCAGTGACACAAACACACTAAGGTCAGAGAGCACACAGACCACTGCTGAGGTTAACTCAAAGGCTAAGGATGGTATCAAGATCATATCTCACCTGCAATAGCCCTGGTCCATCAGGTGGCAAATGGATCCACACATAATTACTTGCCACACGCTTATGATTATTTTAGAAGTAGCTGGTATAAAATATAGAGCCACCACATCAGACAAGATATTTTGCTATTTGATAAAAACCACCTATGAAATTGGCCTCAGTAGTATAAACTTTATTATAGGAGCACTGGAAAACTTATAGTAAATAAAAGCCTAAAACACAGGAAGTTAAGGAAATGTAGAAACTGAGAAATAGGAGAGCTAAGCCAACAAAAGTAATTCTGACACCCTATTATCTATAGGAGCCAAACTTTTCTTCTCTGCAGTTCATCTCCTTTTATTCCTCTTTTATTTATTAATTCATTCACTTTATACTATCCTCATTAATTTTATACATTTATTTCATTCCTCCTTTATTTATTCCTCACTCCACGAAGGTCATAATGAGCACTGAATAGACTGGATGAAGCCTGCAGCAAGAGAAAGGGATGCAAAGGGCCGTGGCAGAAGTCAGCAGGTGGACAGAGCCTGGGCTGGCAGTCAGACACCTGGGGTCTGGTCCTTGCACTGGCACTGAATCACGTCCCTCCCTCTCTGCACTCTGTCCCTTATAAAGCAGGCAGTTAACGCCTGCACTAGTTTGCACTGTGACAACTGAATGCACTAATGTTGGTGAAAATGCCTAATTGTGAAAGGCTATCCCCATGTAAATCACTGTTCTTTGGTTGTAAGTCAGAGAATAGAGGAGAGAAGGTTTCACAGCTGGATACCACTGCTAACATTCACAAGCTAGAGCCAAAGGAGGTCTGGTCTTCGGGCATCTCTTTCCACTTTCCCACTGGGAGAGAACATGGCATTGAGTCTGTGAGGGCCAGTGGGTGAGGCAGGATGACTTGGTTCCCTATGACGGACCCACCAACACATGGAGCTTCTCTTTGGCTGGCTAGTAGATAAACATTAATGACTAAATATGTATGCAGGGTAGAAGACAGATGGGTGTCCTGGGAGCCATCACTTTGATTGTCCCTTCTTAGATGCATTTAAGGATCTCAATATCGTAATTGCATAGAGTGCTGGAATGAAATAATAGAAAGCGTGGGAGGAGGTGAAGCAAGCTTCATGGGAGGAAAAATAGACGAAAGTCGGGTCACCTGCTGGGGTGCCGAGATGCGAATGTGATTGAGTTGTCCCTGAGAACACAAATGTGGGGATCCTGCTCACACCCTCAAGAGTCCAGGCGATGCTTCTCTGTCTGGGTGTGTGAGCGGTGGCAGAAGGCCCAGCTGTGCCAATTCAGTGTCCTGAGCCCCTGCTGTGGGCGCACTCCTGTGTATATAGATTCAGAGCATCCCAGTGTATTGTTAGAATATTAGAAAAAAGCAGCATATGGCATATGCTCTGCATGCAATTCTGCTCCTGCTGTTAACTTAGTTAAATCCAAAGTCTGATTCTTTCTGCTCATAAAAAGGTGCTTTGCACAGGAACGAAAGCCCCAGGCTGAGTTGCTTTTTTCTTTTCTTCTTAATGTTATTTTTTGAGGGCCACATAAATAGTCCTTAAACGATAAATGGATTCAAGAAGCCCATCTCTGCAATAAACAAAGCATCGAGCAAACACTCATGTGCCTTTTCTCCCGGGAAGCATGTGAGACCTTTTCAGGCATGGATATGGATGAATTTAGGAAACCCTCAATTTTAATGTTTTACCTTGGCCCTTCTCCAGTGCTCGAACTTCCTGATTCCTGGTTCCTCCTCTTTCTCCTGTTCTATTCTGGGAAATCCTTTTCTCCAAGCTCCAGAGTCAAAATTGTAGTCCTCTCCTCCTCCTCCCTTTCTTCACCTTCACAGACCCTGCTGCTTCTCCTCCTGCACTTTCTCTTCCATTAACCTCATCTCCTCCCTTCTACCACAATCACTCTTGTGATTGGCCTCTTGTGCTGGCCTCTCCCTACTCTAATCCATTGTCACATGACCCCTTCAACACAGCTATGGCCATGCCATATCACTGCTAAATTAGGGACAATGAACACATTTGGCATTCCAAGCCTTCGCAGACTGACCACAAGGTCTTATCTCTTGCTACCTTCTCATCTAATCCTATGTGCTTTCTACCCTGGGTTACACCGCTCCCTCTGATTCAAGCCCCTTCAGGCTATACCAGCCTATCTCTGTCTACTGAAATCCAAACATCACCTCCTCTGTGAAATCCTTCCTCTCTGATACCTGAGCATGACTTTCTGGTCTTAGTCTTTTCTATGCTTAAATATTCCTCCCATGAGAATGTGTCATCCATGAAAACAGGCACTGCTACTCACCTTTGTGGCTCTTCACACACAGTAAGTATCAAGTCCATTAGAAAAGGAGAAACTTAGCTGAATTGCACAATGTGAAGCATGGACATAACAAGTCACTTGCTGGACCATGTAGGGATGTGGACAGAATATGCTGTTTCTTCTTTCTGCTTCTACATAAGTATAGACAATCAGAGAAGACTGGAATGCCAGAGAAGGAGGAAGACAACCATGATGTCTTGTATTTTCACACAGTTATTTAAAGTATCCTGCTAATCCTATGAGTTAATGCAGTGGTTCTCAACTGGGGGCAAGTTTGCCCTTCAGAGGACACCTGGCTATGTCTGGGAACACTTTTGGTTGTCACAGCTGGAAGGTACTACTGGCATTTAGTGGGTAGAGGCTAGGTATGCTGCTAACATCCTACAATACACAGGACAGCACTCCGCTGCCACTCCAACAAAGAACTAACCAGGCCAAGATGTCAATAGTACTGCTACTGAGAAACCCTGAATACTTATTAGTTCAAATAAGTATTATTAATCAAGTTGAAAAAACTGACGCACAAACAAATGAGGTGGCTTGTCCAAGATAGAACTATTTAAGTGGGAGATACAGGCCCAAGCCCCAGTTCCCTGACTCCCAGACCTGTGCTCTCTCTCCTGCATTGTGTGTACACCTGCACAGCCAGATACTGTGGCAGAACTGAGAAGAAACAGAACCAACAAAGAATGCTGTCATTACTAAGCTTGGCAGATGTCACAAGGCTGTGCGCCCAGGAGGTAGAATAACTCAGTCTATCCGCATCTCCCCTACGTGCTTTTTTTTTTTTTTCTTTTTTTTTTGATACAGGAGTCTTGTTCAACATGTTGCCCAGGCTACAGTGCAATGGTGCAATCTTGGTTCACTGCAACCTCCACTTCCCAGGTTCAAGTAATTCTCCTGCCTCAGCCTCCTGAGTGGCTGGGACTACAGGTGCGTGCCACCACACCTGGCTAATTTTTGTATTTTTAGTAGAGATGGGGTTTCACCATGTTGGCCAGGCTGGTCTGGAACTCCTGACCCCAAGTGATCTGCCTGCCTCGGCCCCCCATATCGCTGGAATTACAGGAGTGAGCCACAGTGTCCAGCCCCCTCGGTGCTTTTTAATAGTATCTCCAAACTGTGTAGGACAGTGAGAGGCAATGTCAGAAGCCCAGCAGACAGCTAAGGCCCATCCCAGTAGTCCAGACAAAACTGCTCTAGAGTTGAAGCAACTCCACTGGTCCACGTTATAGAGGGGGTTAAAGGATAGCAAACTACCTCGCAGTAGTGGGCAGCTGAACCCTCCAACAGACAGTGACTTTACTGAGACCAAGCAACAGCAAGGTTAGTTTTCCTGGCTCAGAGAGCTGCGGTGAAGTCTGGGAAGCAGCCCAAGGAGAGTAGATATCTTTGTGATGGGAGTAACATGCTGGGAAATCTAACACCACCCTTCCTTGGTTACTGAATTCCTTGACTCAAGAGAGCAGAGAGGTAGCATGCTGGCACGGAGGAGGAAGAGCTTAACAAACATAGATCATAGATGCCATTTTTCCTGAGCATTTGGGCCCGTGTCCTAAAACCTACCACCTGCATGAGTGGTGGAGTAGAGGGCTGGGGAGGACTGATGCGGACAGAACTGAGGCGGGGGGGCACAAGCACATCCTGAAGTCTGCAAAGTGGCTATGTGTGTCTGTGAGAAGAGCTATCTTGGGGGGCTCTGGTGGGCAGAACTGGGCTGCATGAAGAATAAAATTTGACCGATTTGGGCTCAATATGAAGAAGACTGGGGAGAACTATCTAAAATGGCACAAAGTTCCATGTCATTGGGGTTCAGGTAAGTTGGGTTTCTCCTGAGGGACACTCAGTGTCAGCTGATATCCCTATAGTAAGGGACACTCAGTGTCCCTCAGAAGAAAACAGGAAACATATTTTTACTATGTTTTATGAAAAAAGTAAGGTTACACGGCTATGCACTAGTTGGAGGGCCTGAACTGAAGACCCCAGCGGCAGGGCTGTCTAGGGGTGGGAGATAGAACTTGAAAAAATCCTGCCCTCACATGGCAGAAAATAGTCAGCTGGGGGCAGAAGACCCAGGTCTTAAATTGCAGTGACAGTGGTGTACGTGCATTGCTCTCCCTCTGATGAAAGCTGTTGACTTCAGTTGAGAGAGCCTTCTGCTTCAATCTGAGGCTGAATGTCAGGAAGGCCATATAAAAGGCAAGGCCTAAACACAATTTTCTCCAATTTTAAAAACTTGTCAGCAGATATCTCTACAGTAAGAGCAACAGGCTATTGGAAACATACTGGAAACATACTAGCTGTCATCATAAAATAAGAATAAAGTAAATATGACATGTTTAGTGATGTCCTATCATTACCATTGTGTAACACTAGAATTAAGCAGTTCACATAATAGCTGAAAGGGTATGTTTTGGTTTTTCTGTCCTCTCTTTGCTACCTAGAAGAGTGGTTCCAAACCTCCCCTCTCCCCTAACCCTGGCAGTGTGAAGAACATGACACACTGGACTTGACTAGCAAAATCTAGCTTGCAATTTAACAGTGTGACCCTGGGCAAGTCAAGTCATTTTTATTTTGCAGTTTCCTTATTGCAAAATGGAGACAATACTACTGCTTACCTTTATTAGGTAATTGTTGAGGATTAAGTGAGATGTTTGTGAAGTGCAAAAAAACCCAGGTGTGTGCAAAGTAAGTGGCTTGTGAATGTCAACCATTATTACAAAGGGCTTTACCATATGCTATCTCCCTTCTTGTACAGCAGTGGGAGATTCCCTCCATCCCCCCAATGAATGAGTCTCCACCTGACTATTGCTCTCTCTTGCCAAATCATTCCACCTAATTAGACAAAAATTTTCATGTTAGGATGAAGTCACCAAGTTCAAAAGCCACTTGCCTCTAGTTGTTTTCTGTGAAGAAACCACTATAAAGATAATACTACATCAGCTAAGTGTACCAGAAAGGCCAGCTTTATTTTCTGCCCGATATTGTTAGATAAACGTGACTTGAGTTACAGTACCAGCTTATCAGTGTGATGAAACTGCTTCATAGTATCTGCTGGTTTCTCAAGATAAACCATGATTAAAATGGTAAGGGCAGTTTGTAGGAGTGTCACTGGCATATTTATGCCCTCTGGGATACGAGAACAATCTCTGGGGCTGGTCTAAGGTTATCAGCAGCACTGAGAATTTGTTGAGGAACTGGAGCTTCCAAAAACAAGGAAAGGTATGAGTTGTTCATTAAACTGGTAGATCTTGGCAGGGCAAGGAGATTGCTGACTCTGAGAATAGCAGAGTGGCCCTCCTTTTCTCTTTGAGAACAGTATTTCTGCTAGAGGTTAGACCCCAGCGTTCTTCTATTGGCTTCCTGGAGGAGGAATAAGGGCTGAGCTCTGCACAGCTGCACATGCTGACCTAGCGGCTTCATAGTAGTACGGGAAACTCCTCATAAGGTCCACTCTGGTCTTCCTCAAGAGTTGGTTATGAGAATTCTCAGGAGAAGAGAGGATACTTGTTATTGTGCAACTTTAGGTTTAGAGTTACATTTTCCTAAAGATAAGATGTATGTTAGAGGTAGAATTTCTCACGCAAAACCAAACCTGCAATTTGCAAATTCTGCCAGCAGGTGACAGCGATATGAACCAAAACACAAGTTTTGCTTCATGTGGGGATCTTTCTGCAAATCCCACAAATGTGTAACTGTTAATTTCAATGATTTATTAAAATATATGTAACTTTTAAATAATATTAATCTGTAAAGTTGAGCAATCTTAAAGAAAAAAGAACCATAAATATAATGTGAAAGAGTGAATCTGATTTTTGGTGGTTAGAAATGTATTCCAGTGCTAATCTTATGCCTAATTAGAGTGGGCCTTTGCACAGCTGTGGGCTTCAGGATATGGCCTTTCTCAGGATAAGGCTGTCTGCTTCAATTGCGCTGGCTTCTCCTTCTCTGATGGCTACTCACAAGGTGTTTACCATTATAATTGCCGTTTTGGAACTCCCATCTCCTTTCTTTAAACATTATTATTTATTAAGCACTTACTTTATACCAGGAACTAAATGAGATAACTTCATGCCACTAGTCTCATTTCATCCTCACCACCCCAAAAGTTACATGTACTTACCTCCATTTTACCAACAGGAGACTGAGAGTCAGTGGGTGACTGAGCCCAGACCTGCCTAAATCCCACCCTATGCTCTCCCAACTATCTACCTTCTCAGGTTCAGAGAAAAGAAAGTTCGGGGGGTTTCCCCATGCTGACAGGGGCTTCCCTGCACTGTCCCTACAACATTCATTTTCTCCTGTCAGAAGAGAGAAGTGCTCTACTTTATCCTCCACCCCTGGTGGGCAGTCCCCCACCCCACCCCCAACCCCATTATTCTTTTATTCTAGGGACTCCCTGAGTGAGTATGCATATAATATTTATTTACTGATCCATAGTATTTTGCTGCCAATGGGGCCTTGGAGGGCATTTAATCCAACTCCCTTTCTTTGCAGAAAAATGAAGCAGAAGTGCAGTGTTGCCCCTAGTCAAGCAACTAGCTAGTGGCAGAGGCAGGACTGGAGCTTAGGTTTCCCATCTTCTGGTTGGGTTGAGTACCCCCTTGCTTTTCCAATTCATTTCAGAGAGTTCTGAAGAAGTGGCCATTTGAAAGACACCAGAACATTAAAATAATAATAATATGTATAGAGGTTAAACTGACCTAAAAAGACTGGAGTATAAATAGGTATAGAGGTTAAACTGGCTTAAAAAGACTGGAGCATATGAATTTAACAACACCTCAGTAGGTCAGACCAGCATTCATCCACCTAACATTCTGTTCCTGATTGTGGTGTCATGAGGGTCACTGGAGAATATGGGGGATCCATTCATAATGATAACTTAAAACGATTAGAAAATGCCCCCAGCGTCCCTTTAATAACTCAATTTATATCTGTCATCCATGACGCTCTCTAGAAGTTTGTGTCTGGCATCTATTTATAATTTCAACACATACTGTTTCTGGGAGTAATGATTTTCACACATTTACTACCTACGGTGTAAAGTACTACTTCCTTTTATTTGTCCTAAAACTATCAAGCTCTTTGGCTCTGCTCAGCAGGGCAGGATGAGAAGCCATTAACATCTTTCACCTGAAGAATTATTTTTAAAGAAGCTAATTAAATGTACAATGAAAACAGGTATGTTACTATGCAAACACATTAATTAGGTCAATTTTGTGAGGTTCCTACACGTTCCCCGAAAAAGTTCAGTCCACCTACAGAGGTTAATTTTCCCCAGATGACTTCCAGTTAGAACTACTTCCATAGGAATTTTCTCTAAACAGCTGTATCGACATGGCTTATAACTTCCCCAGATGAAAAAGTGATAAAAAGCAAGACCAGTGGGCAGGAATGTATAAGTTACAAAGTCTAACAGCAATGACATCTTGAAAACACATTCTTTTGTTTTCAGAGTCCAAAACTCTGAAAACAAAGTTTTTGGACAAAGGGTACATTGATAATGGTTAACCAACTCCAGTATCTAAAGCTAACGCTGGAAGATGGTATAGCAGGAAGCGTCATCCTGATGATTCACATGGCAATACCTGAACCCTTCCACATCAGGATTTATAACGAAAGCATGTATCATGTATTGCTCCTTGTCTGTTTCACTAGCAATAAGTAATAAGATTCCATTGCTCTTCTACTCAGTCCAGTAGCATGAGACATGCTGGGTGAAGACATTCTGCTTGAAGATTCAAAGAAAGGACAGAGATAGATAGCACCCTCTGAGTATTCTTTTGCAGCCAGGTGGGGAAAAGGAGAAGGAACCAAACTAGAGAGAATTCCAAATGGAGCTGTTTCCACCATGGTCTCAGGGTTCTGGACTACCTGCCCCAAACAACACCAGAGCAGTCACAGCACTTTTAACTCAACACCATGACTTTGTCAACTGCGGAGGGGAGGTTTAGGCCCAAAGACATTTCTTTCCTCTGAATAGTCACATTCGGTGTGTGTTCTGCAAAGATGGTGCAAAGGTTAACAATCCAAGGTATTTTAGAATCAGTACAGACCAGACCCATTTTCCAGAAGTTGGTTTTTGACATATTAACAAGAGATCTAGTCTCCTAAGACATAGAAAATCCCCAGGGGTTCCTGCATTCTCAAGATGGAGCAGAAGGAACGTTGTAAGCCTCAATGCTAACATTTTTCAAATAGCTCTTTTAAAGGGGACTTGTCTCTCATGAGTATTCTAGGTGGACTAAGTTCAGTGTCTTAAACAAACCCTGCCAGTAATTTGCTTGTCTGTGGGACCAGCTGGGAACTAGCAAAGGACACTGAGGATGTAACAGAACAAGACTGTATGAATTCTGATGCATGGAGGGTGTCAGAGATTTAATAAGAGTTCAATCTTTTAGCCATGCCTGAATTCACAGCATGGCTTTTTCCAAGAAGTGCCAAGTGCTTTAAAGATGACACGCTAATCTTCACAGAGTCTGGGTAATGGAACGCCTGAGCCTGCAGGGACAGGGTGTGAGGGTTGGAAGCTGACTTCTAGCTGTGTGCTGGCCCCAGTGAGCGGATCAGTGACGTAGGTAACAGAGCAGCCATCTCCAGATGCCTTCTCTCTCTGCCCTCGCAGCTGCTGCTGTCTCTGCCAACTCTCACTCCAGGGTTATTATGAACCAGGATCCCTTCTTCTTCCCCTCTTTAAAGACAACAGCATAACTTTATCGATAAGTAATGGCAAAAAATAAAGGCACCAAAGAGCAGATAAACAAGTAAAGGGCAACAGGAAGATCTACCAAAAAGAAAAAGCAATGAACTCCTGGAAGGTAACGTTATGAGATAAAAAAAAATCCACCTCTACCTGAGGCCCTAGGCTACCTTGCCCCTAACTGGGCCGGTGACTCTGATTTAGAACAGTTGCAGCAACACAACTTGCCTGGATGGTCAATAGTCTAAGCTCCTATTCAGTTCCTGAGATGGAAGAGGGTCTAGATGCCTGGTGGGGAGCTCAAGTTGCTGTGTGTTAGCACAGTGCCTGGCACACAGTTGTCAAGCACTGACGTCTGCTAACTGAAAGTACTTGTATGGCTCATAACTAACGTGAGGTAGGTGTTATTATACTCTGTGAGGATACTAAGCTCCTAATGGAAAGAGAAGGGTCCTGAACCTAGATCTTATTTTAGTCCCTTACTTTTCCTACGGATCTATAGAAAAGGAGTGTTCCAGGATGACGTGATGTAGAGAACATGAGGCTGGAAGGGAGGAGACCAGTTTTCTATGCCCAGAATGCTAGACTGGAAAAAAACTTGGAGAGCTAGTTGAGGAATGGCAAGCAATTTCCTTTTATGTGCTAACCCTGATTTTCAGCAGTAGTTGCTGGCTCCCAGGAGCCCTGTACTGAGGACTCTGGGCTGCATCTGGCTCAGCAGGACAGTGAGCTATGATCAATTAGCCATGTCTGCCACAGGCGTGCAAAGGACTAAAAGGACTAAAGATGTCCACCATCCGCCATATTTTCTTTTTCTAGTCCAACCTATTTATTTTATAGATAATAAAATTAAGCATCAGAAAACAGATGTATTCTAAGTCACATAGCTGGACAGTAGCTAATATGTGAACCCAGGATTCTTGACTACAAGTCCAGTACTTTTTTTTTTTTTTTAACTATGTTAGCTATCCTGGTCCTAATACTAGTTATATTATAGCTCCACAAGTATGGATAAATGTGCTCCCTGTGACTCAGTTTCCTCACCTGCAGATCAGAGGAAATAATTCCTATTTTATCTACCTCACAGAAATACTGACAATCAAATAAAATACTAGAATTCCAGAACTTTGAGTTCTGAGGCCATGTTCTTGCTGTCGTACCACGATGTTATTAGTAAATAGATGTGGAAATACTGAAAAGCACAAGCAGCACTACAAAATGCAGAGTAGTAGTATCGGAAGTAAGGAGTCTGGGCTCTAGACTCTGCTTCAATTGCTGCATACCTGCAGGCTTCCTGTCTACATCCCCACAAGCAGGAGTGCAGGAGGGAACCAAGGCTAACAGCAGAAACAGACCCTGGTCCCCCTGCAGGCAGCTGGTCTCAGGTATGTCTCAGAACAGAGTGGGTGTCTGGAGGCAAAAACTCCTGGCAGGGCAGGGCTTCTGCCCTCTTAGAGCTCTCTATCCCTCCTTCCTGCTCTCACAGTGGATGTCCCACTAGTCCATGAGTATGAACTTGTGTTTGCAACCGGGACACTGCACCTAGACTCTCACCTTTATGAAAAGAGGATGACGGCAGTAGGACCTAGAGGGGAGGGAGGCCGGGTTTCTGGGACTTGAGTTGGTGGTTTCCCTGTGTCTGTCTCCTACTTCTGCTCCTCCTCACTCCCCTCATCAAAGGCTTCACCCCACCTCTCCTGCTCTCTGTCTCCTCCTTCTCTTCCTCATGACTCACATTCTCTGGTCCTTCAGTGAAGTTGCCCACCCACTGTGTTTCTCTTTCCTCATCCTCAATATCACAGGGATCTCAAGAAAAAGCAACCCCTCCACCCAGACACCCACTACAATGCACATTTCTAAAGTACTTTTTTTTTCAGTGCCTTTTCGTAAGAACAGCCCGCTGCATCTACCTTATCTCTCTTCCTAGAGTGACAGTTGCCATTGAGTGGAGGTCATGATTTGGCTTAGCTGGTGTTAGAACAGAGAGATCACACATCTTCACTAGCCTTAGGTTCATGGGATTGCCGGGCTAAAAACACCTAACAAGGTCATTTAGTCTAAGCAGCCACTGGAAGCAGATATCTAAGTACTAAACGTATTCCCAAACACAAAGAGCTCAATAGTTCACAGGCAGTTCGTTTTGAGGGTCCAAGAAGCTCCTCTCCATTGTGTTTATTTTTGAATTGTCTCTGTTCACTAGAATGTCAACTCCATAAGGGCAACAAGATTTTTGTCTGTTGCATTCATTACTGCATCACTATTGCTTAGAACAGTGCCTTGCACATCGCAGGTACTCAAAACATTTGTTGAATGAATTAATAATTGGTCTTGTTTATAACCTGTGGGGCTTTTCAAGATAATCTAATCCTTTTCATCTTCTACAAGATAACCCCTCAAATAATTCCAGACAGCTGTCATGTTCCCTGAGTTGTCTCCCACCCTGAATATTTTATGAAGAATTTCCAGACCCTTTGTCACGTTGGGGTGTTCTCTGAATGTACTCCAGAATTACAAAGCAGCAAAGGGGACACCAGAAATTTTTCTAGCTAGCTCACACTCTCATTTTACAGACAGGAAAATGGAGGTCCATAAAGGTATAGCAGGTTTGTTAGAAGGGGAAGCCTAGACTCAGAGTTTTATCTAGTTGGAGATGAGCCAACATAAGAAACTTTGTAGGCAAAACAAATCCCAGACCAATACATTTCCCATCATCTTGATACTGTCCATAATCAGTAGAAGAATTCCAAAACAAGTGTCTCCAAAATCAAACCACTGTAGCTTTACATGCAAGCAGATTCTTTATTCATTCAATAGGCATTGAGAGTACTGTATGTGCTATGAACTATGCTGAGTTTTGGGGATACAGAGTTGAAACAAAAGTCTCTAAACACTTGATACTTACAGTCTAGTGGAGACACCAAGCCAGTAATTAAAATTCTATAAAATGACCACAGTAATAGAGGGGCAGAGTTGAGAGGGAACAGAGAAGGAGCCCATAAGGCACCCTTGGGGAGGCGAGGAAGTCTTCCTGGAGGAGGAGGTGGCATTTGAACATCAACAAGACCACACTCATCTGGGATGGGTTCGCGACTGGCTTCAGCACCAACTCTAGCATATATTGGTTCTACAGCTGACAGAGGAGCCTGCAGCATTGGTCTTAACCAGACTAATGGATCCCAAAGGCTGTTCTTCCTGTGGACACCATCAACCAGGTCTGTGCTGCCCCAGAAATAGCACAGTATGGTCTTTCAACCAGAGAGGTGAACAGCCTCATGAGGGTCTCCCTGTTGCTGTTGCTTCCTCATGAAAATCCAAGTTTGGCTGTGCTGCTTTGAGGGTGGAGGGAAGAGGCTGGGCTTTCCCACATGTAAAGCCAGGTGGCAGCCTCCCTACTACCACGACCAGAGGAACCTTGGAACAAGGATGTGACAAAGGCCACGCAGGATGGAGGACAGGGTAAAGGCAGGTTTCTGCAGACCTTTTCAGGAGACTGCTTTAAATGAGCAGGAAAGAGCTTAGAGCACACATGCTTCTGAAGCCTGTAGCAGGGCTAGACTCTTCTAAGGAATAAGATGGCCTTTCTAATAGTGGCCTGGACATTCCAGGAGCAGTAGCATTGCTCTCTACCCCAGCAAGGCTTCAAATGTGCAGGCTACACATTCACTCTTTCCATGGCACAATCCACCGTCAACATGTGGCTTCTAAGTGTCCTGGAGAATGAAAGCTGACTTGCCAGGAAAAAGTGAGCCCACAATCGGATGAGGAAGCAGCCCCAGCTTGATTGCTGCATGGGAGGATTTGGACTGGACGGTGAAAGTGAATATGTAAACCGAACTCCAGCTATTGTTAGGGGCTAAAAACCATGGTCATAAATCTGGGAAGCCAGAAAACAGCATTACAGGACTTCGGGCCTTCAGGAAATGATAGTTAGGATGACCAATAAATCTGAAACTTGACTTCTTAACTGAGCCAGAGCAGCGAGAAAGGCACCATCATCTCTGCTTAAGAGAAGGATGATAAAGCTAATCCAAAGGAGACTTCTGTCTTTTGTGAGGCTGCTGATGCTGAATAAGCCATCAAGGTGTGCCTCAGTTTTCCTTATTGCAAATGGTGGGATAAGTGGCTGATTACTAGAAAACAGTGTGGTTTGTTGAGGTTCTCTAAGAAAACACTTGGGGTAAAATACAACAAAGAAGCCTTTCTTTGGCATATGATTTGTATCCTCCCTGATCACTGGTCCACCACTGATTTGTACTATGGAGAGGAAGTCACTTGAAGTTTACGAAATGGTTTTCCATAATTCTGTTCACTCTCAAACCAATCCTGTGAGACAGGTAATATTATCATTAGCGCTCAGAGGAACCAGGCAACTTACTTGGAGCTCACAGCCAACAGCAGAGCTTTGAGTGCAATCTGGTCTTTAAACACCAAAGCCAGGCTGCTGCACTGCCTATGTAAACAAATGCAGCACAATTAGAAGGGCGTTAATATATCAGAAATGCTCTCCTGACATTAAAGGCCAGGTCAGTGAGCAGGTGGAACCCTCACAAAGGGCTCACCTGCCGTAGTCCAAGAAATATGTATGAAGTGCCTACTGGGGCAAGGTGCTGTGCTAGGTACTGGGGACAGTAATGTGCAATGTACATAGGTCTGATCTCTGCCCTCATCGTCTCTAGGGGAAGACACAGACAAGATGCATGTAGGTATGTCACAGTGAGACAAATGGTTGAGGGGGGCAGGTTCCAACACTGACCACACCAGAGGTTTGGGGACACAGAAATCTAAGTGGGTTTTACTCCAGTTATCGAGCAAGATATTCCTCTCCCTGAACATCCTTGTCATAGAGATCGTTAAACAACTGAAAAAACAGCATGGACTACTACTTCTTGTATACTCTGCACATAGTTTTGAAACTCCTTTGTCTAAGACAGATTTCTTCAAGCTATTGTAATTGAGTGTTTACTATGTGCTGGTAGCTAGGCCCATAATAGGTACTGAATAGTTGTTAAACTAGTAAATGTAGAATCTTCAAAAAAGCTCTGCAAAGTAGGCAGGTTCATACCCATTTTACAGAAAAGTAAAGTGTATTCCGGCCTGGAGGTGATGGGAGGTACATATCCATGTGAGGCCTGTCAAAGGGTGACTGACAGATAAGTGGCAGCTACCTCTGGTAGCTACCCAATGCACAGTCCATCACAGCTTGATTGGCTTTTGCATGGACACTGACAGATGCAAAGCTGTACATGCCAAGCACAGACGAAGAGTGCCCTGGAACTGGAGGAGGGACAACGCTTTGGGATGGATGATCGTTCATCCAAATCATCCAATGCTGGATAAGCATTCATCCATATCATATTGATACGGAGAAAGCGAGGAGGCAGGCTGACAGATGCTGGTCCTGCGAAGTTGTGGTGTTCTCTCCTGGTCTTGGAAGGGCATGCCACCTGTGAGAGGTCCCAGGTGTCCTTGCCCTGAGCACAGCTCCTCAACGATCAGACTGGCTGTGAAGGTGAGTGGCATGGTGACCAGCCCTGCTCTGACTTGGGGTAGTCTGCATGGAAGGGGACAGCTGCCTTGTGGAGAGTTATACCCAGGCAGGTCACTAGAGGACATTATGCAGTGGAAAACCATTACTGGGGAGTGGAGGGTTAGACTGCACTTAAAGGAGGTTCTAGTGTCCCGAACTACTGGGCTCTATTGCAGCTTGAGACTCTGTACCCAAAAATCTACTTCCAACCTAGACTCTCCCAGACTCTCTCTGTGCCCTAAGTCTTCTGGGTGCCTGCTACCAGCCAGGCCTGGGAAGACTGCATAGCTGAGGCTAGGACATGGGGCAGCAGCAGAAGCCTGAAGTCCACAGACAGGGTCAATGGTGCATTAGCACCAGCACTTGCTGAGCACTGGGCATTGACATATGCATGGTACACTGTGGGGTTCCTCCCCTCAAGGATCTTGAGGTCTAGGTGGGAAAAGATGGAGACTATTTTTACTTGAGGATTGACCACAAAACAAAGAAACCGGTTTTGTTTGTGATTTGAGGGACTCATTTTCATTACTTCAGGTTTGGGTATAATCTTTATCTCTTCAACCAAATTCTAAGTTCCTCAAGGGTGGAGCCTTGTCTTCTAAGTCTCTTGTCCTTACCACTGTAGCATATAAAAGGCCCTCTAGGCACTTTTTAAATGAAATGATGTATGGGTAACAGGTTGTAAAAGGTGGGCTAGTCTTAAATCTACTGAATACCAAAGGCCTAGAAGGATAAATAGGTTGCAGGGTTAATTAAGAAGGAATTGTGCTCTTGCCCTATGTCAGGGCACAGGGTGCAAACATGAGCAGCACATGGTTTCTTAGTTCAGGGAGCTCAGTCCAGAGATGGTCATGGTTTGGTCAATGGTACAGTAGTGTTAGAGGCCACAGAGCCCAGTGGTTATGAGTGTAGACTCTGGAGCCAGATCATTTGGGTTCAAATCTCAGCTCTTAAGAGCTGTGAGATGTTGGGCAAATCAGATAATTTCTGTCTCAATTTCCTTATCTGTAAGTAACCATAATAATAACAGTACCTAATATAGGGTTGTTGTGAGGATTAAATGAGTTAAAACATAAAATATTTCTGAACATATGCTAACTATGAATATACAGTAGAGGCTGGGACAGTGGCAGGGAAGATGAATAATTCAGACTGCGAGAAGGGTGCCAAGGAGGCCTCTGAGGAGATGCACAGGTGTCTTCTAGGAGAGGAGAGGGTAAGCCTGGTTGGGGAACAGCATATGCAAAGGTCTAGAGGTATCACGGCTGGGAGCTACATGCCATGTGGTATAGCTCTGCCCCAGTGCCAAAGAGAGACTGGCAGATGAAGACAGGCCAGAGATGGTTCTGGTTCCCTATCCAGGAAAGGTCAGGCCAACAGAGGCTTGGCATTACTTGCCAAGGCGTGTAAATTTTATCTTGAAGGGAATGGGGAACCTTAGGAGGCTTTTAAATGGGAGAGGGTGATATGATCAGATTTCTATTCTGAGTTGCCTACTTGGGCTGTGGTGCAGAGGACAGGTGGTGGAGGGGAAGAACGTGGAGCCGGGAAGAACAGGGGCCCAGCAGGAGGCCATGGCAGTAATGAAAGTGAGAGGCAGTGAGGGTTGCTCTAAGGAAGTGAGGTGGAGAGGAAAGCACAGATCTGAGAAAGATCAAGAGGTTAAACAACAGAACTCCATATACTAAAACACCATCACTGATAAACCATTGGGCTCCTAACCACATGTCAGGCCCTGTGCCAGACACTTTGCATGGAGCATCTCTTTTAGTTCTTACCCAAACCCTATGAACCACAGTGTATGTGAGGGTTGAGGGCAGAATGGGGAGGGAATGTCCCTCCTATTTGGATGCTATTTTGACGCATTCAAAATAGCTGATAAAAGGCACCAGAGAACTCCTGGGCCCAAATTAATGGGGGTCCAGTAACCAGGGTTCCCAGGAATGAAAGGCTTGGTGGGTGCCCACTTCCAATTATTTAGGAGATGAACACCAAACTCTTCATTTCCTGACAGTCTGTCGTGTGTGTGTTAGCGTTTTCACAGATCCCTGCTCAGGCATTTGGATTGGGGAGAGCTGTGAGTAAGGCCGGGGGGTGGGGGTGGGGGTCTAGAAATGGGCCTGATTTTCTTTATGAATGATCTTGATGTGGGTGTCACAGGAATGAAATCAACAGATGGCAATACATTTGTAGGAAATGAGAGAGACAGATTTAAATCCAGAATCGCAGGAACCCTTAAACTGCCTCTATGCAAGGAAGGCACATGAACATTAAATATTTTTGAAAGGATTAGCTCAACTCTGATCTGTCTCCGTCCAAAGGTGGGAGGCAGGGATGGGGAGGAGGAGATTGGCTGTTGTCCTCATAATGGAGAAGGAAAGATCAGAGAGCAATAGGGTGGGCGGAAAGAGGGGCAGAAGGAGGTCCCCATTCATCTTAAACCGTACTGGCTCTTGACAGACAGGGAGTGGGTGGCTGTTTATCTCTCAATCCTCAGCTATTTTCTCCAGCAACAAGGTGTAAACTAACTTTCCTCAAGGCAAAAATCTTCAGCTGCAAGAGGGGAAAAGCACATCAAAGGTATGGAGCCCACAAAAGAAGGAGAGACCTGCCACTTCCTCATGGGAGAAACCCCCTTCTGTTCTTCATCATGGCACCTCACCCAGGGCTTTTGCTGTGAACCCACCAATCTTTCCATAAAAAGGCAACCCACTCCTTTGATTTCCTGTTCACGGAAGGGAGAAGTTAGGGGTTTCTTTGGAAAAGATAGAGGTGGGGTGGGGGTTGGGAGGACTCACACCACCTACCAGACTTGACTATCATTTTAAAGGATACTTCAGTCCCCAGTTCCTTGAATCTCAAACCACACCAAAGACAACACGTGGGAGGATGGGGGAAATGCCCTCAACTTGGGTCAGGTCTATTCCAGTCATGGTGAAGATTATAACAACTGGCTGGCCCCGGACAAAAAAGCGGAACCCCTCTCAGTTTCTGATATCCACAAACTAAGGAGGCCAAGCACTGCAGGAATCACCATCCCTGCCTCAGACTTCCACCTCTTCCATCAAAGCTGCTTCCATCAAGTTTATCTTTGCAAGTCAAAGGTGCCTCCTAAACATGGTACCAAAGCAAGATTTTACATGTTGGGTGTGCTTCCACCTGTCTCACTCCCCTGTCTGAAGCCTACCTTCTCAGGGTGCACCAAGGCATCCTGTAGGTTGGTACCAGGTGCCATCATGGCAGCAGCACTTTGCCCATGCTTTCAAAGGGAAAGAGGGCTTTTTGATGGGCAAACAGATGCCTGCGTACAGGATATTTGCCTGCCTCTCAGTTGCAGGGAGGAGGGAAAGGGATGAGTCAGATGTTTTCCAAAATTCTCTTCCAGCTGCTTTAGGACTCTAAGGCCACAATGCATTATCTTAGCAGAAATCCAGCAAAACATCTAGTCTTGGATCTGTAACTTATCAAAGACAATCTCAAGTCAGACACATTTTTGGCACCAAATGAAGCCCATCCATGCAAGCTTTTCAAATGAAATGTGACTAACACTTTTTCTTGGTTGGCTGCACATTAAACTGATGCTAAATTCACAACCTGAAGGCTAGTAGGGTGGTAAAGTAGACAAATACTGGATAATGAGTCAGAAGATACTGTTTTAGTCTTTTGTCTCCTCCTTCTGGCCTTGGACAAGAAGAATAAGTTCTCAAAGTCTTAGCTCTTTTTGTTTGGGAAGGAGAGATGATAGCTTCTCTGCTTCCTCTCACAGCTACTGTGAGGAGCAAAAGAAATGTGAATGAGAGCACTCTGTAAGCTTCTACTACCTGTATGAAGGATGAAAGATGGTTATTATTAACATTGCTCAAAAGGTCCAAAATATTCCCTGAGGGCAATTCAGGGGGATGCTTTAAAACATTAGTTCAATGGACTCATGTCTCATGGTGCCACTGCCATTCTGTTGAAAAGACTTCTGACCCAAGGACTAATTTCTATGTTCTTCACTCAGGGTTTTACGGCATCTGGGACCACAAGGCATTATGTTTATTTAGGATACTGTCTGAGACATTTCTTCTACGTTGAATCAAACTTATTGATTTTCATAGTCCTCTAGTATCTAGTACGGTGCTTGCTATAAAGCCGGTGCTTGATAAAATAGATAAAATAGTAAGAGCTACTGACTGGACAGGTAGGATGATGCAGTCCCATAGGAATGAAGATGGACAGAAAGTTGCTCTTGTTTACCAGTTTTAGGAGGAGATTTCTAAAACCTAACTGGGCTAAAAGTACTCCAAGGTCAGAGATCTACTAAGCCAAGGGCAATGGGGGTCTGAGGCTGCCTATGACAGTCTCCACACATTCAGAAAAAGGAGGTCGAGAAGTTGTGAATATACAATGGGTCAAGGGCGGCACATTAAGCTGATGCTCAAATTCAGAACGCAGAGCGGAAGTGGGATGTTAAAAGTAGACAAATTATAGATAATGAGTCTTAGGAAACATCTCAGTCAACCTCTCAACAACAGTAGAAATGGCCTTCTGAGCATCGGCGTTCATTTCATTTGTGCTGGCAGGGGTTATCCTGAGCTTCCTCTTTGCAAGCTTCAGGTCATTCACCTCCCTCTGTATTGAATGCGCAGGCTCAGTTCACCACTCTGTGAGACTAACCTGCGATGTCTCCTTGCAGGTCTGATCCTCACATCACCAAGCACATACACAAAGCTGTAAGGTTCCTAGACATTCTGAGCTTATAACCTCATCCCAGAGCTTTGAGTTCCAGGTCTGGTACTCACTTGACTGGAGTTCATAAGAGACCAGATCTAGGAGGAGATAATCAGAAAGAGCCTTACCCTAGGAGAGGTGGTGAGGAAAGAACAAAGTTCAGCTTAGAAAGTGCAGCAGTGGACACAAGGAGGGGAAACTTGCTCAACACCATGACAGGAAAGGCTGATTGTGTGTATGGTGAGCACACTCAGAAAAGTCCTAGGGGTTGCTGAAGGTAACAGCCAGCCTCTCTTACTGGCCTGCTAAGGTTTCAGAGACAAAAAGCAGGCAATGCCAGGATAATAATGCCTAAATGAGCATCAGTGGGCAGGAGGCCCAGGGATGTCCTCTCATGGCTGCAGCCAGCTTAGGCCAGACCCCAAGAAGTTCCCCAAGAAGTTGGGGAACCGAGTTCAAAGGATGAATAAGTTAGAACCCATAAGGATGCTTTAGAGAATTCGCACAATTCTGTCTGGGGAAGGCTGGATGGGAAATTATGGTATTGTCAAGCTGTTTTTTTTTTTTTTTTTTTTTTTTATTTATTTATTTATTTATTTATTTATTTTTTTTTTTTAAATTTATTTATTATTATTATACTTTAAGTTGTAGGGTACATGTGCATAACGTGCAGGTTTGTTACATATGTATACTTGTGCCATGTTGCTGTGCTGCACCCATCAACTCGTCATTTACATCAGGTATAACTCCCAATGCAATCCCTCCCCCCTCCCCCCTCCCCATGATAGGCCCCGGTGTGTGATGTTCCCCTTCCTGAGTCCGAGTGATCTCATTGTTCAGTTCCCACCTATGAGTGAGAACATGCGGTGTTTGGTTTTCTGTTCTTGTGATAGTTTGCTAAGAATGATGGATTCCAGCTGCATCCAAGTCCCTACAAAGGACTCAAACTCATCCTTTTTTATGGCTGCATAGTATTCCATGGTGTATATGTGCCACATTTTCTTAATCCAATCTGTCACTGATGGACATTTGGGTTGATTCCAAGTCTTTGCTATTGTGAATAGTGCTGCAATAAACATACGTGTGCATGTGTCTTTATAGCAGCATAATTTATAATCCTTTGGGTATATACCCAGTAATGGGATGGCTGGGTCATATGGTACATCTAGTTCTAGATCCTTGAGGAATCGCCATACTGTTTTCCATAATGGTTGAACTAGTTTACAATCCCACCAACAGTGTAAAAGTGTTCCTATTTCTCCACATCCTCTCCAGCACCTGTTGTTTCCTGACTTTTTAATGATTGCCATTCTAACTGGTGTGAGATGGTATCTCATTGTGGTTTTGATTTGCATTTCTCTGATGGCCAGTGATGATGAGCATTTTTTCATGTGTCTGTTGGCTGTATGAATGTCTTCTTTTGAGAAATGTCTGTTCATGTCCTTTGCCCACTTTTTGATGGGGTTGTTTGTTTTTTTCTTGTAAATTTGTTTGAGTTCTTTGTAGGTTCTGGATATTAGCCCTTTGTCAGATGAGTAGATTGCAAAAATTTTCTCCCATTCTGTAGGTTGCCTGTTCACTCTGATGGTAGTGTCTTTTGCTGTGCAGAAGCTCTTTAGTTTAATGAGATCCCATTTGTCAATTTTGGCTTTTGCTGCCGTTGCTTTTGGTGTTTTAGACATGAAGTCTTTGCCCATGCCTATGTCCTGAATGGTACTACCTAGGTTTTCCTCTAGGATTTTTATGGTATTAGGTCTAACATTTAAGTCTCTAATCCATCTTGAATTAATTTTCGTATAAGGAGTAAGGAAAGGATCCAGTTTCAGCTTTCTACTTATGGCTAGCCAATTTTCCCAGCACCATTTATTAAATAGGGAATCCTTTCCCCATTTCTTGTTTCTCTCAGGTTTGTCAAAGATCAAATGGCTGTAGATGTGTGGTATTATTTCTGAGGACTCTGTTCTGTTCCATTGGTCTATATCTCTGTTTTGGTACCAATACCATGCTGTTTTGGTTACTGTAGCCTTGTAGTAGAGTTTGAAGTCAGGTAGCGTGATGCCTCCAGCTTTGTTCTTTTGACTTAGGATTGTCTTGGAGATGCGGGCTCTTTTTTGGTTCCATATGAACTTTAAAGCAGTTTTTTCCAATTCTGTGAAGAAACTCATTGGTAGCTTGATGGGGATGGCATTGAATCTATAAATTACCTTGGGCAGTATGGCCATTTTCACAATATTGATTCTTCCTATCCATGAGCATGGTATGTTCTTCCATTTGTTTGTGTCCTCTTTTATTTCACTGAGCAGTGGTTTGTAGTTCTCCTTGAAGAGGTCCTTTACAACCCTTGTAATTTGGATTCCTAGGTATTTTATTCTCTTTGAAGCAATTGTGAATGGAAGTTCATTCCTGATTTGGCTCTCTGTTTGTCTGTTACTGGTGTATAAGAATGCTTGTGATTTTTGCACATTAATTTTGTATCCTGAGACTTTGCTGAAGTTGCTTATCAGCTTAAGGAGATTTTGGGCTGAGACAATGGGGTTTTCTAAATATACAATCATGTCATCTGCAAACAGGGACAATTTGACTTCTTCTTTTCCTATCTGAATACCCTTGATTTCTTTCTCTTGCCTGATTGCCCTAGCCAGAACTTCCAACACTATGTTGAATAGGAGTGGTGAGAGAGGGCATCCCTGTCTTGTGCCAGTTTTCAAAGGGAATTTTTCCAGTTTTTGCCCATTCAGTATGATATTGGCTGTGGGTTTGTCATAAATAGCTCTTATTATTTTGAGGTACGTTCCATCAATACCGAATTTATTGAGCGTTTTTAGCATGAAGGGCTGTTGAATTTTGTCAAAAGCCTTTTCTGCATCAATTGAGATAATCATGTGGTTCTTGTCTTTGGTTCTGTTTATATGCTGGATTATGTTTATTGATTTGCGAATGTTGAACCAGCCTTGCATCCCAGGGATGAAGCCCACTTGATCATGGTGGATAAGCTTTTTGATGTGTTGCTGAATCCGGTTTGCCAGTATTTTATTGAGGATTTTTGCATCGATGTTCATCAGGGATATTGGTCTAAAATTCTCTTTTTTTGTTGTGTCTCTGCCAGGCTTTGGTATCAGGATGATGTTGGCCTCATAAAATGAGTTAGGGAGGATTCCCTCTTTTTCTATTGATTGGAATAGTTTCAGAAGGAATGGTACCAACTCCTCCTTGTAGCTCTGGTAGAATTCAGCTGTGAATCCATCTGGTCCTGGACTTTTTTTGGTTGGTAGGCTATTAATTGTTGCCTCAATTTCAGAGCCTGCTATTGGTCTATTCAGGGATTCAACTTCTTCCTGGTTTAGTCTTGGAAGAGTGTAAGTGTCCAGGAAATTATCCATTTCTTCTAGATTTTCCAGTTTATTTGCGTAGAGGTGTTTATAGTATTCTCTGATGGTAGTTTGTATTTCTGTGGGGTCGGTGGTGATATCCCCTTTATCATTTTTAATTGCGTTGATTTGATTCTTCTCTCTTTTCTTCTTTATTAGTCTGGCTAGCGGTCTGTCAATTTTGTTGATCTTTTCAAAAAACCAACTCCTGGATTCATTGATTTTTTGGAGGGTTTTTTGTGCCTCTATCTCCTTCAGTTCTGCTCTGATCTTAGTTATTTCTAGCCTTCTGCTAGCTTTCGAATGTGTTTGCTCTTGCTTCTCTAGTTCTTTTAATTGCGATGTTAGAGTGTCAATTTTACATCTTTCCTGCTTTCTCTTGTGGGCATTTAGTGCTATAAATTTCCCTCTACACACTGCTTTAAATGTGTCCCAGAGATTCTGGTATGTTGTATCTTTGTTCTCATTGGTTTCAAAGAACATCTTTATTTCTGCCTTCATTTCGTTATGTACCCAGTAGTCATTCAGGAGCAGGTTGTTCAGTTTCCATGTAGTTGAGCGGTTTTGAGTGAGTTTCTTAGTCCTGAGTTCTAGTTTGATTGCACTGTGGTCTGAGAGACAGTTTGTTATAATTTTTGTTCTTGTACATTTGCTGAGGAGTGCTTTACTTCCAATTACGTGGTCAATTTTGGAGTAAGTATGATGTGGTGCTGAGAAGAATGTATATTCTGTTGATTTGGGGTGGAGAGTTCTATAGATGTCTATTAGGTCTGCTTGCTGCAGAGATGAGTTCAATTCCTGGATATCCTTGTTAACTTTCTGTCTCGTTGATCTGTCTAATGTTGACAGTGGAGTGTTGAAGTCTCCCATTATTATTGTATGGGAGTCTAAGTCTCTTTGTAAGTCTCTAAGGACTTGCTTGATGAATCTGGGTGCTCCTGTATTGGGTGCATATATATTTAGGATAGTTAGCTCTTCCTGTTGAATTGATCCCTTTACCATTATGTAATGGCCTTCTTTGTCTCTTTTGATCTTTGATGGTTTAAAGTCTGTTTTATCAGAGACTAGTATTGCAACCCCTGCTTTCTTTTGTTCTCCATTTGCTTGGTAAATCTTCCTCCATCCCTTTATTTTGAGCCTATGTATGTCTCTGCGTGTGAGATGGGTCTCCTGAATACAGCAGACTGATGGGTCTTGACTCTTTATCCAGTTTGCCAGTCTGTGTCTTTTAATTGGAGCATTTAGTCCATTTACATTTAAGGTTAATATTGTTATGTGTGAACTTGATCCTGCCATTATGATATTAACTGGTTATTTTGCTCATTAGTTGATGCAGTTTCTTCCTAGCCTCAATGGTCTTTACATTTTGGCATGTTTTTGCAATGGCTGGTACCGGTTGTTCCTTTCCATGTTTAGTGCTTCCTTCAGGATCTCTTGTAAGGCAGGCCTAGTGGTGACAAAATCTCTAAGCATTTGCTTATCTGTAAAGGATTTTATTTCTCCTTCACTTATGAAACTTAGTTTGGCTGGATATGAAATTCTGGGATTAAAATTCTTTTCTTTAAGAATGTTGAATATTGGCCCCCACTCTCTTCTGGCTTGTAGAGTTTCTGCTGAGAGATCTGCTGTTAGTCTGATGGGCTTCCCTTTGTGGGTAACCCGACCTTTCTCTCTGGCTGCCCTTAAGATTTTTTCCTTCATTTCAACTTTGGTGAATCTGGCAATTATGTGTCTTGGAGTTGCTCTTCTCGAGGAGTATCTTTGTGGCGTTCTCTGTATTTCCTGGATTTGAATGTTGGCCTGCCCTACTAGGTTGGGGAAGTTCTCCTGGATGATATCCTGAAGAGTGTTTTCCAACTTGGTTCCATTTTCCCCCTCACTTTCAGGCACCCCAATCAGACGTAGATTTGGTCTTTTTACATAATCCCATACTTCTTGCAGGCTTTGTTCATTTCTTTTTCTTCTTTTTTCTTTTGGTTTCTCTTCTCGCTTCATTTCATTCATTTGATCCTCAATCGCTGATACTCTTTCTTCCAGTTGATCAAGTCGGTTACTGAAGCTTGTGCATTTGTCACGTATTTCTCGTGTCATGGTTTTCATCTCTTTCATTTCGTTTAGGACCTTCTCTGCATTAATTACTCTAGCCATCAATTCTTCCACTTTTTTTTCAAGATTTTTAGTTTCTTTGCGCTGGGTACGTAATTCCTCCTTTAGCTCTGAGAAATTTGATGGACTGAAGCCTTCTTCTCTCATCTCATCAAAGTCATTCTCCGTCCAGCTTTGATCCGTTGCTGGCGATGAGCTGCGCTCCTTTGCCGGGGGAGATGCGCTCTTATTTTTGGAATTTCCAGCTTTTCTGCCCTGCTTTTTCCCCATCTTTGTGGTTTTATCTGCCTCTGGTCTTTGATGATGGTGATGTACTGATGGGGTTTTGGTGTAGGTGTCCTTCCTGTTTGATAGTTTTCCTTCTAACAGTCAGGACCCTCAGCTGTAGGTCTGTTGGAGATTGCTTGAGGTCCACTCCAGACCCTGTTTGCCTGGGTATCAGCAGCAGAGGCTGCAGCAGATAGAATATTTCTGAACAGCGAGTGTACCTGTCTGATTCTTGCTTTGGAAGCTTCCTCTCAGGGGTGTACTCCACCCTGTGAGGTGTGGGGTGTCAGACTGCCCCTAGTCGGGGATGTCTCCCAGTTAGGCTACTCAGGGGTCAGGGACCCGCTTGAGCAGGGAGTCTGTCCCTTCTCAGATCTCAACCTCCGTGTTGGGAGATCCACTGCTCTCTTCAAAGCTGTCAGACAGAGTCGTTTGCGTCTGTGCAGAGGTGTCTGTGTGTCTTAGTTTACTGTGCCCTGTCCCCAGAGGTGGAGTCTACAGAGACAGGCAGGTTTCCTTGAGCTGCTGTGAGCTCCACCCAGTTCGAGCTTCCCAGCAGCTTTGTTTACCTACTTAAGCCTCAGCAATGGCGGGCGCCCCTCCCCCAGCCTCGCTGCTGCCTTGCCGGTAGATCACAGACTGCTGCGCTTGCAACGAGGGAGGCTCCGTGGGTGTGGGACCCTCCCGGCCAGGTGTGGGATATGATCTCCTGGTGTGCCTGTTTCCTAAAGCGCAGTATTGGGGTGGGAGTTACCCGATTTTCCAGGTGTTGTGTGTCTCAGTTCCCCTGGCTAGGAAAAGGGACTCCCTTCCCCCTTGCGCTTCCCAGGTGAGGCGATGCCTCGCCCTGCTTCAGCTCTCGCTGGTCGGGCTGCAGCAGCTGACCAGCACCGATCGTCCGGCACTCCCCAGTGAGATGAACCCAGTACCTCAGTTGAAAATGCAGAAATCACCGGTCTTCTGTGTCGCTCGCGCTGGGAGTTGGAGACTGGAGCTGCTCCTATTCGGCCATCTTGCTCCGCCTCCTTGTCAAGCTGTTTTTATGGGTCTACTGCGTTCCCCCTGCTCAGACAATTAATGTGCCTGAAATCACAGCTAGTAAATGGTGCAAGCAGCATTTGAACTCACATACTAAGGTTCCAGAGACCATGTTTTTTTTTGTTTTGTTTTTTGTTTTTTGTTTTGAGACAGGATCTCACTCTGTCACCCATGCTGGAGCGGAGCAGTGCAATCATAGCTCACTGCAGCCTTGACCTCCTGGGCTCAAGCAATCCTCCCACCTCAGCCTCCCAAGTGGCTGGGGCTTCAGGTGCACACCACCATACCCCAGGCTAATTTTTGTATTTTTTGTAGAGATGTGGTGTTGCGCTTTGTTGCCTAGGCTGGTCTCAAACTCTTGGGCTCAAGTGATCCTCCCACTTCGGCCTCCCAAAGTGCTGGAATTACAGGCATGAGCCACTTCCTTGGCCCAAAGTGTGTGCTTTTTAATGTTGCCTGCAATCAAAGAGGGGTTAAGGGAAATGAATTCTTGGTGACTGGTGACTTCTGAATCTCATGCTCCTCTCCACTGTGGTACACTCTTTCTGTTAATTTAACACTTCAACTTTAACAACAGTGAATCTCTTTTTGTAGAAACCCATCTAGCAATCTCAGATGAATGCAAAGTAAGATATGAGGGATCTAGAGAGCTGGTAACTCAAATAATTCAACTCTAATCAGATGTTTTAAGGAGTGTCTTACGGCTAACAGATAAATCTCAAAATACCTCTGGTACAGTAATTTGGGAAGAGTGATTGCAATAGTTTCGCCATGAGATGTTCAAATTATTTGCTGTGCCCAGCTTTCCCAAGCCCTGCTCAGAATCTGAGGTTCCCTTTTCTCTTTTAGGTGAAGCATCTATATACACATGATGGTAGTCAGAGGCATAGCTTTGGAATTCTTCGAACCTGGTGTTATATTTTGATTCCAGCACTGAAAGTTTGGGCAACTTACATGGTCTTTCATGAGCCATAGTTTCATTATATGTGAAATAGAGGTAATGTGAATGAGTGTTAAATGAGATATCATTTGTGTAAACGCCTAGCACCTCATGTTCATCTGTTCCCATTAGGTGATGAATCAATGATGAAAACCTGCATTAGAAAAGGATCTGCCCAACAGTGGGCAGGCAGCTGGGATGCAGCTCAGACTTCTAATGGGAACTCAACGGAAATGAGAGAGGAGACAACGTGTGCTGTCACTTTGAGCCAGGAAGGTCAGGTGACAAAGGGAGCTCATATCCTTTCCTCCCAATGCAGTTGTCCATTCGGCTAGGTTATTTCTGTAGACTGTCATCCCACCACAGAGTGGGTTTCTCAGAGAAGCGATAAGCATTCATAAAAATTACATTCACTGAATTGAACTGTTATAAAAAACAGATATTTTAAAATAAACTCCATCCTTTGAGGATCTCTTAGCTTTTTGTATGAGCTTGGGCAATTCCTTTTTACCTCTTTTTACATGTCTTTTCACCTGTCAAGTCAAGGAAGAAGACTGGAATCTCCAAGGTCTTTTCAGCTTCAGAAGTTCTATCACTTTCCCCTTTTCCAGCATCAGCTACCTAAAGGGAGTAACTAATTTGGAATTGGATAGCGAGTGTGGCCACCTCCTAACCATGTAAACCTGCTGAATCAGTTCAGCATGTGGAGCCTTGGTTTCCTCTCATCACATGGAGAACAATAATACCATTTCTAAACGTGAGTGTGAAGCTCAACAGGAGTAACATACATGGGAGCATTTTTGTAAACGTTAAACTTCAAGCCTAGCCTTCTTCATTACATTCAAGGTTTATGTGGCCCCAACCACCTTGAGCTCCATATTGCAGAATAGCTCCACACAGGGAATCCCCATGCTCCATCCCCACCTCAGTGTCAGCCTGCTGAGTGCAGGGTGATACTAGGCATGTGTGCCTTCTTGGGGGTTGCTGGCTGCACCTTCCAAATGACATTGCTTTGCCTCTTGGTCTCCTCTCCCATCTCCCCTCCCTCTGCTGGTCCTTCCTAGAGCCACCTGGAAGAGAAGAAAGCAACAAGCTTCCTGCCTGCCAGAAGCCAAATGCCAGTGCAAAGTGAGCCTTTGAGGTAAAGTCAGGGAACAGGTGCAGAGAAACCTGGAGCTAGCTACTTCACATTCTGATACTGCACAGGGACAATGAGGATGGCTGTGCATCAGGGGGTTTGAGATGTCTGAGGAATGCATCTCAGAGAAACTGGGTCTGCTGAGGCAGCAATATACCCCAGGTGGTTGTGCCTAGTGCACAGTGGGACAACGTGCTGGACTCTCTTGCCCTTGGCCTTAGACCCAAACCCTCCCAGTGCCTTGGCTCCCACTTCACCCCTAACAGTGGGGTGCTAAGTAAAAAAAAACCTCAGTTCTTTTTATCAAAGAGCCTTGCCTAGATAGGCAGCTTGCTTTGAAAGACATTCATTCAAATCAGAAACAGGAGACATGAAAAGCTCACTTTTGTCTATAACTGAGGAACAGAAGAATATAGTAAGTAAATCATAATAGACTAAATCTCCTGAAAAACTCCCACATTCCAAGTTTCTTCTTGAATACACAGTTGAATTTGCAAAAATAAATTCCTAGGGGTCAAAAATGAAGAGGAAATCCACAACTCAAGAGGTAAGCAGCCTCATCCTCAAAATGTATAAAGCAAAATATGAAAAAACTGCCAAAAGAGTTATGACCACACTAGCATACACAAATTTCAACAGACTTTCTCAACTGATAGATCAAACATAAAAATTACCAAGAATATAGAACATTTGTACAATACAACTAGCAAGTGGGATCTTATGGACAACAAGAAATACACATTCTTTTAAAGTATACATAGAAGCAGGCTGGGTGCAGGGGCTCATGCCTGTAATGCCAGCATTTTGGGAGGCAGAGGCAGGATTACTTGAGCCCAGGAGTTTGAGACTAGCCTGAGCAACATAGTGAGACCTTGTCTCTACCTATATTTAAAAAATAAAAAAATTAAAAAGTATAATAGAGATAAATCAGAAACGTTTAGAAGTTGGATGGTATGACCCGGAACTGGGGTTTTAATCTGACATAGAAGTTGATTTTTGCCAAGGAGCTTGCAGGGGTATTCACTTCGGTTCTGTGCTGGGTTATACAGGACAGCATCAGAGAAGTTGAACACTTGAGACTGGAAACAAATGCCTGTAGGCTTGTAATAGCTCAGGAGTTCAATGCTACCCTGTAAATTGGCCTGTGCTTTTGAAATGTCTCAATGAAGACAATCTGACTATCTCGTCTACTTCTTTCTCTCTGGTTACTCTGCTTCAGTTTAACCAGGGGCATTTCTGATAGAATATTTTTTCAATTTTTTCAATTTTTTTTTTTTTTTTTTTTTTTTTTTTTTGCTTTTTGAGGATGGCATGAAAACATTCCAAGATTTTCCTTTTTGTGGAAAGTCATAAGTAGTAAGGTATAATTCCAGATTCTAATTCTGATGACCAGACATTTCAGGAAGCACCAGAGGTTGAAGGTAAATCTTGAAAAAACCCTCCCAGCATCCAAGGAAGACTCTTGCCTCTTAGAATAAAGCTCTAAACATTCCTGGGTTCTGATCCAGAAGCATCCTGCTCTTCTTGGCTCAGCAGTGAGTTTGTCCAATTGTTGGCCTAGGATCCCTCAATCTGAAGTCATTGATACAACCACAGAAACCATGGCCAGATGTAAGTGGACAAGTAACCATCTTAGCCTCCAGGTGTTCACAAACACTCCTCAGTAGGGGCTGTACCCAAGTATCTCTGCTTCAAGTGCCAGACCTACTCAACTGTTCAACCATTTGGCTAAAGAGAATTAGCTGCTTCATGAAAAAGTAACTATGTACAGATCCCAAGGTTAAAGGTCAACAGACAGGGTTTCCGCAAAAACTTTATCATGTAGACAAATGCTACCTCTCCCCTTCCATTCAACTTTGAGGGCCTGGTAGCAGGAAGGAGCCCATTAGCACTAAATCCACACCAGTACTCAACCTTCCCTGGCCCCAACTCTCAGCCTAATTATACAACAGTCCCATCTCTGAAAGACTTTTCAATTGTGATTAAGCAACCCCATAGTTACCCAGATTAGATTATCTAGAGTCTCTGTCAGATTCTGAAAAGACAAATTTTCTCAAAGACATCTGAGAATCCCAGCAGCCCAGGCACTGGCCAGGGAGAAGGATGTCCACCCTGGCTGTAGAACGGCCCTTCAGTGTTCCTAGCGCCTCCCCTCTCTGGAATCTTCTACCTAAAGCCATCTGCTCAGCCGTCCAACTGGAGATGTTACCTCAGGGAACTTTGCAGCACAGAAGCCTGTGGTGGTGGTGGTTCTCAGGTGTCAAGGATAAGGATAGGAGCAGCTGCTAACCTTGCCTAGGCCTTTCAGTTCTATGCTGTCAGGACACGGCAGTACCTAAGGTCAAGAATTTGTCTGGTCTTGTCGTGAGGAACTAGGCTCACCATAGCTTCTCTTGGCCCTGCCTGCACCCCATTAATTGTTCTCTTTTCCACATTTTAGAATCTACTCTTGATATTCAGGCCTTTAAGATGCTTGCCAAGAGGACAACCATGTTCTTAAGCTTCTTTCATATGCCCTCTCTGCTGCAGACTTGCTGTATTTGAACTGGCCTCGGACACTTGTTGAATCAATCCCCCTTTAACCTGCGCCCTCTGGATTCCAAACCCCACATACTCAGAGGAAGTTCTCAGTACTCTATTTTTTTTTTCTTTTTCTTTTGTAAGATGGAATCTCACTCTGTCACCAGGCTGGAGTGCAGTGTCGCGATCTCTGCTCACCGCAACCTCCACCTCCGGGGTTCAAGAAATTCTCCTACCTCAGCCTCCCAAGAACTACAGGTGCACGCCACCACACTTAGCTAATTTTTGTATTTTTAGTACAGATGAGGTTTCACCATGTTGGCCAGGATGGTCTCGATTTCTTGACCTCATGATCTGCCTGCGTTGGCCTCCCCCAAAGTGCTGGGATTACAGGCGTGAGCCAACACGCCCAGCCGGTACTCTGGTTTTAACTGTTCCCAGCTTCCTCACCAGCCACCCAAAACTCTAGTTGAGTTGCCCCTTTAGATCACAAGTAATTTTCTTTATAAAGATCATCCATGGTTTTTGGAAACCCGCTCATGAGATGAAAGAAGAAGCCCAGCTAGGCATGGAGGCAATGTGCAGGACAGAGTGACTCACGAGTTCCCAGGAGACGGGTGAATGGTTCTGCTCCAAGGGTGGAGGACAGCTTTGCTCCTCCAGCTGTGGTTCCTTCCATATTTCTCTCTCCAGAGGGAGATGGGGAACACAAGTCAGAAGGTCAAGGAGAAGTGGGGGGGAGGGTCCAGGGGTTTGGGGAAGGGCATCTAGCTAAAGTCCTGCAGCTTGAAAGAGTGACCATTCTAAGACAAGCAGAGGTCAGAAATCAAGCCAGCAGAACTTGGGATGGACACAAAGATGAACAAGCAGTTCAAAGGCAGGCAGGAATCTGGCAACAAATACTGAGTATCAGGCAGCAAGGCTGATCGATCAGACAGGCAGGAGCCCTGCGAGCTACAGGTCTTGAACAGGCCATGCCAGGCAGGCAGGACAACAGTGAAGGGTCCACATAGCCCAGGAAACATGAGGATGCCTCTTTCTCTACAGAGGCCCCCAGGGAGGGCAGAAGCCAGGTCCCAGTGCAAGCTTGGAGAAGGAGGGCCAGCCTGCAACAGGACTACGTAAAGAGGAGGTGGACCACATGACATCGCCCTGGATTCCCAGAGTGCTCATGACAGGCAGCGTGGAGTGGTACATAGACTACAGCTTTAGCGTAAGCCAGACAGGCAGTGGTGGCAGGCTGCTCAGAGGTACACACTCACCTCCCTCTCCAGTCCTCCCTCTATACCCCTCTTAGATCCCAACAAGGACAAAGCAAAATGGCGTGTTGCCTGGACCTGTTCTCTCCCATTCTTCCCCAACCACACCTCCTTTAGGGTAAGCAGACACAGCACCATCTGATCATGCCCCTATGCTGAAACGCCTCAATAAAACAAAACAACGACAAAAGAATTGACTGAAACCAACTAAAAGTCACAACACAGACAAGGTCTCCACACTGCTAGGATATCCCTCTCAGACTTCTCCCATCTGTTCTGCTCCACAGAGGCCTCCCAGCTGAGCCCTGCTGTCAAGGGAGGGCCCGTGGCCCCCTCACAATCTGTCATATTTGACACTACTTGGATCTTATTTCTTCTAGAGCTGCCACGGGCTATGACAATACCTTTCCTGTGTGTGGGTAGGGGGCCAGGAGGGCCCATGCATGCCATCAGCACAGGGGCTGGGGTGAGGCGGGTATTGAGGGGTGGAAGAAAGGGATTCTGGATTGTTGGGAATCCCGGCTAAATCTCAATTTCTCCATACTTTCCCCTTCCCTTGGGCTGCCAAGCCCTCCCATCTCCTGCCATCTGTGATAGGTGTCTCTGGGGAGACCCTCTTCTTTCTTGCTTGCTAATCACTGCATATAGAGACTGAAAATAGGCTGGACTCTCTGCTCCTGGCAACTGTGTAGATATCCCTTGGGCTGATTTGAGTTCCTCTCTGCTGCCAAGGGATGGGTTCTTCTTGCACCCTGTGCACCTTTCTTTCCTGGGCAGGTGGCCATCTCTGCCTGAAGACCTGGACCCTCAGCAAACCTGTTGGGGGTGGGGGGCTGGCAGTGATGAAAAAACAAGGGGTGGTGACTGCTGACTGCTGCTTTGAAGACTAGGTGTGCTGGGTGCCTCCAGCCTTGACCCACAGAGTGAGCCAGTGACCCAGGCTGGATCTGAGTCCTGGTTCTGTCCCTCACTAGTTGTGGCACTGCCCTTTTCTGGGCTTCAGCGTCCCCATCTGTAAAAGCAGCAAATGAGCTAGATGATTTCCCGCACCATTACAACACCCTGTGAGTTAAGGATGGTTCTGTTGATCTACCACTTGCATTCTTCTGGCCATTTCTCTCCTCTTTAATCAAGACCCTGCTGTAACTGGTAGCTAGTAACAGTCACCTGTGAGGTAGCTGAAAGGACAGAGTACTGCGTCTGGTGCTGGGATGGTCCCCTGGGTCTGGTCCCAAGACCCTGGTTTCATTATTATCACATCCTGAGCAGCTGAGTGAACCAGGCAGCTGGGAGGCGAGGCGGCTAGCCATTTCCAATTTGATTTAAACCTTTTGTTTCCCAGGTCTCCTCAGCAAGGACAACAGCAAACACTCAAGCAATATCCTGAACACCTCCTGATCATTCATTCATTTGGACATTCATTCGTTCAACCCTTATGAGGCAGTACAACATCATAAGGAGTCACAGGAATTAGTTTGACCTGCTTTCTAAATCTGGCTCTGGCACTACTTAGCTGAGTAATGCTGGACATGTTATCCAACCGCTGTAGGCCTCCGCTTCCTCTCTAATATGAGGAAAATAATGGTGCTATCTACTTCACAGACAGTACATCTGAAGCATCTGGCACTAGTTAAGTGTTCAACAACTAGTTGTTGTTATCATCAAGTTGAGTAAGTTTCTTATGGTTTCATGCGGAGACAGATGATGAGTACATAGCTGCCCATCACTCAGTGTGTGCAGGTTTCTTAGCAAAAGACAGGTTCCTGGGTTCTGAAAGCCAAGAAAACAACTTCAACAGGAGTTTGGGGGTCAGTTTGTGGCACAAATCACTCATCCTTCCTAAAGAATGTGAAGATGGTTCCTGGAAACTTGAAACAGACCCTCAAATCATTAAGTCATAACAAAAAAATCTGTTCTTGAATTGATTTGCCCAGCTCAGGTGTGGGGACTGCCATTTTGGAATGGAGGTTCAGCGTGTGTGGTCTCGGGAGAGGGACTGGAAGCTAAGTAAAATCCTGCTCTCACAGAACGGGCATGTCTGATTCCCTTCACGCCTCTCTTCCCCTACATATCCCAGCCTGCGCCCCCATGCCGAGGGCAAAGCAACATCTAATTTGCCTGTTTCTGGCAGCTCTTGGACTTGCCAAAGCCCGTACCTGCCGCCACGCATGCCCCAGAAGCCTCTGCCTGCTCCCTCAGGATGTTGCCGAAAGTGCTGACTGCGGACGCCGATTTACTGCTTCCCATTAGCCAGGCCCCTAACAGCCTCTGAGAGCCTGTGCCGGACACAGGCCCACCAGACAGCTCTGAAAGGTCAGGCCCCAGGAGCAGGAGCCAGTCAGGGGCTTTGCGACAGTGACCCTGTTGATGTGCCATCCTTTATTTTGTTTTAATAACAAAATGGCCTTATTTATTTTGTTTTAATCTGACAGCCTGAAAATTTCTCTTTGCGCTTGTGGAAGACATTTAGGTGGTCCTGTTTACCCTCTCTTGTCTTCAGACACCATAAATGATGCCCCTAAAAGTGTCCACATGCTGGCTGAGCCAGAGGTGCCCAATGCACACGGCTCTGAGGATGACCTCTCCCATCCCCGACTCCCATTCTTGGTTGGCTGAGTATGGACTCAGTATGGGGGGCACTGGGAGAGGAGGTGGGACGCCTGAGCATCAGGCCTGAGTCTACCAGTGCTTGCCAGGATGACCCTGGACACATAATTTAATCTCTTTAGGCCTCAGTTTGCTTATCTGAAATAGGAATAACTATTGCCTTAAATGTTTCATGATTATTGTGAGGTTAATTGTGACAGGTCCCCTTATAAAGAAGACAAAAATCATGAAAGGGGCTTGCAAAGAATAAAGTACCTTAAACACAGCTTTGGACACAAATGACTTCAGGTGTTGGTCTCACTGTCCACCCAAGCCAGACACTGCACAACCTTCCTGAGCATGAACAGCATGGCTCACATGCTCCAGCATCACCCAGCCCTCAAGTCCTTGGTCTGGACAAACTGTAGCTCCTTCCCCCAACCTGAGTGACACTGTTACCAAAGGAGGGCTCAGGGATGGGGCAGGAAGTCCCCACAAGGATGTGGCTAGGCTGCAGGTGTCATGCCTAGGGATTAGGAGCAGCCAGGGTCCCGGAGGCTTCCCAAAGTCTACAGCTTAGAGGAGAACAAGGAGGGTGACTTCTGAGTGACATGACGTCGGCGGGAGGGGGCCTCCAGTGCCCTCCTCTGAGTTGGAATAGAAAACAGCCCAGACTCCAGAGGTACAGAGCAAGCCTTTCTCCTCCCCTCTATCTCTGAGTGGGTTTGTAGGGGAGGTTTGTATAGCTGACAGACCAGAGACCCCTCTCCAGAGTCTGAATGCTTCTCTGTCCAGGGAAGTTGCAGGGCCACAGCCACAACCTCCCTGTTCCTTAAGGCTGATCCAGAGTCATCCTCTAGCCATAATAACGAGCATACTCTGTAATAACAAAAATCACAAGTGTTGATTCTTAATCCCTATGGCATTAGGATAGGGGAGATCTTATTACTGTCCATTTATGTACAGGCAAACTGGACGCTGACTTGTTAAGGGACCTGCCAAAGGTCATGCAGCTGGCACTGGGACCCAGGTCTTCTGACTGGAACCCTGTGCTGGGGAACCAGCAGCTAAATCTTCCACTGGCACAGTGAACAGTTCCAACTGGCATGTACCCCAGAACCTAACATGGTAGCCTGAAGGGGCCTCGAGAAAAGGAATAGTGCAGGAATTCTGGGGAGCCAGAGGTATCTCCACTGAGCTGATGACAGAGCCAGGGGTCCCTTCCACTACCAGAAGGGAATCCTCGTTCTCCTTCTCTTCCTAATCATCCACCTGAACAGCAACTGCCTGGAGAGTTTGAGGGATGAACAGAACTCCATATCCAGTACCTGGGTGGTCTGGGTGACTGTCTGCTAGGGCCCAGGGCTGCCCATTAGGGCCTGAAGGTATGGGCACAAGGCTAAAAGCTACCGCCCAGATCAACCAGCTTGCAGCCCAAGAGCTGAGGATGTCATCTTCCTGCTCCCAGGGAACATGCTCCTCGGCATGAAAGGAGCTTATTCCCTGCTGTCTTTACTCCTGGCCCCTCACAGAGATACGGCTCTTACAGCTACCCACCAATGCCATTCTCAGGGGGAATGCAAGGAGGTTCACATACATGATCTCAGAGCAACTTACTCTGTTTCCAAAGGAGGGAGGAAATAGAGAAATCAGAGAAAACCGATAAAGCTAGGTCCATTATTACTATTCTGTAAAGCAAGTTCAGAGAACCTCCTTCCTGGGAGATAAGGCCATCGTCTATTAGAAATAGAATATTAGTCAGGTGTGGTGGTACATGCCTGTGCTCCCAACTACTCGGGAGGCTGATGTGGGAGAATCGCTTGGGCCCAGGGGATCCAGCCTGCAGTGAGCTGTGATTGTGCCACTGCACTCCAGCCTGGGTAACAGAGCAAGACCTTTTCTCAGATACATAGATAATTTTAAAAAAGAAACAGAGTAGTCAAAGGACATGGGCTTGACTCCTGGCATGACACCTTGCTGGCCATGAGGCCTTGAGCTAGTTACTGAGCATCCCTGGACCTCGTAATAGGATAACTTCTCTCACTGGGTAAGATTTCCATGAGGCCATGTATGGAAAGCACCCCGCACAGTGCCAGGCACATAGACCTTTCACGTGTGTTATTTCCCTTGTCTTTCTTTTCCTTCCCAAACAGCATCTCCAGACATTCCTCGATCTGGACAACTCTCCCGGCACAGGCACACTCACACTTTCTTTACTAAAACCTGAAACAACAACAACAACTCTAGAACCATCCTTAAATACCACACTGATTTGGATTGATGAGAATAAGAGGCAACTTGCCTCACGACTCTGCCTCTGTGGGGGAATACCCCACTTTGTGGGCAGCTCTGCTGTTGGTGTGCAGGCGGGCATACCAGGGACCCTTCCAGGGACCCTCAGCACCACGAGGACTCTGCTTCATGAGTATTCACCAGGACACCCTGCTACTGCTAATTTCCTGTTATTTCTCTTCTCAAAGGAGTCCATAATAACCAGCTTATAAATGACAGCCACTTCTTGTGGCCTGTTTGGTGTTAACACAACAGAAGTTGTGGCCCCTCTGTTATCTGTGACAACTTTTTCTTATCGGTAGACCAAAGTGGTCCAGGGAAGGAAGCTGGGTAAGAAGAAAGCCATGCTATCAACTACTTGGAGCCTCTGGGCAACCCTAGGCTTCCTTACAAGCAGCTCTGAGGAAAAGCGCTAGGTGCATGATGACAATAACAGCGGCCATGACTACTAACTTTTCTAGTGCTGATATGAATGGAGGGCTGACCTGTCCCCTCACAGGCCAAACTGTGGCAGTATACAGAAAGCCAAGACCCAGGGCCAGAAGACATGGCCTGCAGTCTCAGCTCGGCCACTTACTTGACGTATGGCCTCAGGCAAGTTACCTGACCCCCTGAGACTCAGTTTCCTCATCAGTAAGATAGGCATGATAATAGTACCTAGTTCTCAAGAACCAGGTGGGTCAGATGAGAGGGTCAGATGAAATCAGAATGCAGTACGAATTAGAAGGAAAGGGGGTATTTGGGACCGCACACCCCACAACAGACTTTGCATTTCCCTTTCACTTGCCAGTCTGCATCCTTAACCTGGAACATGATGCCTCTGCAGACCTGGCCCCTAAAATAGCATATGCCCCTGCTGCCTGTGGAAGGTCACCAATACCTTGCAGTCTGATGCCCTCACAGTCCATCTCCTGTCCTTGCTTTCCCCAACCCATCCACTGCCCTGGAGTGCAGATTAATATCCCAGGTGACACAAGCCACATTTTGTTAACTTTCTATTTGTTTCTCCCCCTCTACATCTTTTCCTAATCATTTGTTTCCTCCCCTATCTCTCCAACCCCTCCTCCAACTCCAGAGTTGTGCTTTATCTCTAGTGAGCTTAACGCTTCCCTGATAAGACCGGTTAATCCTCTGCTGCTCCTCTTTTGCAGAGACGGAGGAGATTACAGGCAAAGGGGTTAGGCCATCTCCCCTTCAAGGGCACTCAGGACTTTAATAAAGGAACTGGATCCCACTTTCCCATCTGATACTCCAGACTGGCATCCCCAGTGTTTCTGCTGAGAAGCAGTTCTGGTTACTTCCAGACCGTGAGCCTCCTGATTGGAACAAAATGGAAATGGGGGTGGGGGGAATGGGTATTGGTCAAGTGGCCTGGAGACTCATCAGTCTCCCTGGACAGATGGGCTGATCTGGTCCTCAAGAGCAAAATGCCCAACTGTGTGACCATCTCTATGGTCACCAGTGAGGGCCACACTTAAAGCCACACTGGGCATGTAGCAGCATGTAACTGGTAACAAGAAGGGGAACTCTAGCCTGGGGGACATAACTGTACCAGCCAAGGTCTCTAGCCTTCTCCTCCACAAGTCCTGGGATTAGCGAGTTAGTGATGCAGGTGGCACAGTGCTACATACAACAAGGTCTCCTTGGGTACACACTGAATGCCACTTTACAGCAGGTAGGTGATATGAGAGCGAGGCTTCAGTGTTTGCTGAACACCACTCCCGGTGTACAGAACACCTCAGGGAGACAGAGGAAGTGACAGAAGTAAGCTCTGTGCTGAGAAGCAGACCATCTGGTGGGGTAACACAGGACAAATAACGCAAAAGCACAGCAGAGTTAAACTATAAGCTAGTGCTAAGTAACTGCTGGAGTGTCTTGGGTTCAAGATCTTTGTGGCATCAGGCTTAGGTTTAACATGAAAAGCTAATTTTGAAGAGACATGATGTGTTGAAGAGGACATAGACTATTTGAGGTCAGAAAAATAGTTCATTCATTTATTTTGTATCAAATGTTTATTGAACATCTGCTACGGGCCATACACTGTTCATAAACAAGATAGATATGACATCTGTTTTCATGAAATTTATACTGTAGTGGACAAGTCAGAAATTAAGTAAATAACTATATTCTCACTCCCATTCTTACTAATGGTAACCAGTACATGAACAGGGCGTTTTGAAGGAAAAAAACAGGAGGATCCTAATTTCAGCTGTGAGATCAGGGGTAGCCTCTCAGAGGAGATAACGGCTGAGACCTGAATGAGTAGCAGGAATTAGCTAGAGCAGTGCAGGGAGAAAGCACATTTCAGATGGAGAGCAGCATATGGAAATGTTCTGAGTTGGGATAAAGTTGGTTCTTTTGAAAGACTGGAAGACATCGCTTAAGAACAGAAATTCACAGAACAGAAAGAGATTTTCTTTCTTTCTTTCTTTTTGAAACAGAGTTTCACTCTGTCACCCAGGCTGGAGTGTGCGATCTTGGTTCACTGCAACCTCCGCCTCTCAGGTTCCAGTGATTCTCATGCCTCAGCCACCTGAGTAAATGGGGCGTGCACCACCATGCCCAGCTAATTTTTGGAATTTTTAGTAGAGATGGGGTTTCACCATCTCGGTCAAAGCTGGTCTTGAACTCCTGGGCTCAAGTGATTTGCCCCCACTTGGCCTCCCATGCAAGAGATTTTTCCCATTTTATTCCAATCGCAATGGTAAGTTATTAAAAGGTTTAAGCAAGAAAGTAGTAACATCTACATTTTTAATATATCACTCTGGCTGCTATGTGGGAGGTAGACTGGAGGGGGACAAGAATGGTGGTGACAGGTTCAGTTAGAAAGTCTCTGCAGGAACAGGTGACAGTTGATGGTGACATGTCCTGAGATGGTAGCAGTAGACAGAGAAAGTGGTGGCTGGATTACAGATATATTCTGGAGATGGGATCACTATGATTTAATGATGGGCTGGATGTATGGGGAAATATCTAGGGTGACATAGAGATGGTTTCACTCGAGCAACTCAAAGAGTGGAGGTGTCATTTACTAAGATGAAGAACGACAAAGGTGCAGATTTTGGGTGGGAGCTATAGTGGGGATCAAGAGTTCGGGTTTGGATACCCTAAGCTTGAGATGTCTTTCATTGTGTCACGTCATTATTGTGCGAAGACACACACATATCTAGACTGGAGGCGACTGTGTATCTCCCACAATTAGGACGGATGAAGTTACCCAGGGAAAGCACAGAACCAGAAGAAAAAAGTCCCATTAACTGTATATTGAGGTAATATGGAGATAGAGAAACAGCGGAAAAAAATAGCATAGAAGCTAAAAGATAGGAGCGGTTCCAGACAGAGAAGCCTGTCTACAAGGAATGCTGCTGAAACTGTGTGTCTCTCAAAAGTGTCTGAGGGATTCGGCAACATGGAAATCACAGACGAACTTAGCAAGAGCAGTTTCAGAATGGATAGAAATCAGCTTGGACTAGACTGAACAGGCAACAGAGGTGGGTAGGTACAGCCAAATCCTCAATAACCCTGGCTCTGAAGGAGGAGTAGAGGGACAGGCGGGAGCTGTCTCTTGAAGCTATGACTGAGCTATGACTTCCTAAAGTTTCACACAGGCCAAAGTTTTCCAAATTGGCAGTGGAGATGGTTTCCACACTATCAGCCCTAGCCTGACCATGGAGAGTTCCCTTATAGCCCCAGAAGACTCAAAGAGAATGAGAAGGGCCTTCAGCTATTGCTGGTTTTCCCTGACCTTGTCTTCACCTCATATCCTGGCACAAGAACCCCATTCCTTGTTTAAATCTTACTCAGGAAACCTCTTCAGCGTTGTACTCCAGCATTCAAAACTGTTCCATTATAAACATCTTCCACCTCTGTTGGAAAGCTTCTGCATACTCAAGAGGTATAAAGAAGGTACGAAGAGCTTTCTGACACCCTCTGTCTGGTCAAGATCGGACTTTAATCTTTCCCTTTACCAGACTGTGTTATTCTGGGCCCACCCAACAGACCCAAGCTACCTTTCAAACCTCATCTCCTACTGTTCTCCTTGAACACTCCACTCCAGCCAACTTATGTCCCCTTAAAACACCTTCTATTTTCCTACCTCCGTATCTTTGCTGGTCTTCCCCTTTGGAATCAGTCCCTCCTCCTTGCCTACCTGAATATTACCCATACCTCAGAGTTCGCCTTGAGTCCATTCACCTCCAGAACACCCTGCCTGGCCCCCCAGCTCTCTCTCTCAGGCATTTCTTTCATACTGCCCAAGAGCACTGCTTTTCTCTGCATGTGTCATCTTAGAATGAGAAGCAGTGAAAACCGCCTGCATATTCCTTTGTTTCCTTTGGTGCTGCTGCCTGTACATCAGAAGCATTTGGTAAATGTTTGTTTACTGACAGGTTGAGAAAGTCAGGAGCCCTTCCTCCCCAAGGGATGAGACTTACAGCAGTCTGTTCAAGGCTGCAACAGCAAGATTCACCAGGGCCAAATGAGAAATAAATAGGTGCCACAACTATTCACCAGCCTGGTTTCTATAGAATCATTCGAGGAAGTGCCATGGCAATGAGTTAAAGTTCAAATTAAACTCTGGTCATCATGGCCATCAACTATTTCAAACGTTCTTTTAGAAGCCTACCCCTTCTTGGAAAAGTTTAAAATTGAAACCACAAAACCTCAGACTTTCTTTCAATCCTGTAAAACAGAAGTTTCTTGCCATTTTATGCTGTGGATTTCCTCTGGCACAATCCTTCTCAAAATATTGAAAAGGCAGTTTTCTAACCCAGACCCTCTCACCATATTGTGGTTCATGTGACAGAACACTGCACAGGGGTGAAAATTCACTGCATGCTATTTTTTACAATCCAGGTATTGGCTAAAGTACACATAATAACTAATAGACTGCTGTAACTTTCATGCAATATGAGTTCCCATTAAAAAGTTTACACTAGCAAAGTTTTCTGGGCATAAATATCTTGTGGAAATTGGTTCATTCAAATCTGGGCTCCAAAGTGGCCTTAAACACATAGCAATTATTGCAACCATGAAGAAAACAGGTAGACTGTGGACACAAATCTATAATAATATGCTTTATTACTCACTGGGGGTCTATTTTTTGCTCTCCTACATCTACATGAAAACCAAGATTCTTAAAATACCAAAAGTGGCAGTTTAAAAACAAAACCTCTTTCCAAATCCCAAATGCAAGGATTCAGTAGAGAAGGGTCAGGAATCCTATCACTGATTCATATCCATTAAAGTTGGTTCCAATGAGGACATCTTCCCTACAGATTCCACGAAGCTCAACTACCATGTCTGTTTATATCTCAACTTGACTTCTCCTAAGGTAAAATAAGTTTTATGGAAATAATTCTGTATTTACGTATTTGCTTTTGATTTACTTATTCATAAGAGATTTGAGGCAACAGAGAGCTCCGCTGTGCAGTCTTGGGAAAAGTGAGGCTGCTTCTGCACAGTCACTCCTGGCCTCCTCTACCAGAGGCCCCAGGCTGTTGAGGGGAGTAGTTGCTGTCCTCCAAAAACCCACCGTCATCAGGGTGACGCCAGGGGAATGAGAGGGAGGGCTCTGGCCCTGCCTGTGGCTTTCTCTGACTTGGCTGGAAATAATGGATTTATTTTAAAAAGCAGTTTTAAGAGACACATGTGTTCACATATAATCATTCTTTTGAGGGTGTGTCTGTTTTTAAATGACATGATTCACCCAAAATAAAATATCCTTCATTTCTCACATCTAGCTGTCTTCCAGAAAGAATACAGTGTGCAGAGGCATATTGGAAACTGGGCCTCACATTTCTTCACTAGAAATTGAGTTTTCTCTAGCATTAAGCTTTTGTGCTCAAAGAGTAAAGTGCAAAATCTTTGGGAGGAAAAAAGGAAACAACGACCTGTCAAAATTTCTGTTAGCGCCTATGACTACTGTTAACTTACATGCTCTCAGAGTGCAATAAAAAGCCTGCAAACTGCTGCTAAAAAGATGGTTTGACCTTTTAAAATGGGAACTCCCCCACCCCATATCCATATTAAATAGGCAAACCTTGGGAGCTCTAGAGTTTTAGATCAGTAAGTGAAATGAAGTTGAATTTCCAGAAAAAGGGTTTCCCTGTAGGCTGCAGGCTAATTAGAGTGTTCTAGACCTACACTGTAACAGCAGGTAGAAGGCAGGCCCTAAAACCTTTTAGCTATTGTCGTTGCCACCTGCTCAGAGTCTAGTTCTGAAAGGAGGCGGGTGCGGAGTTATGAAAATTTGGTAAATATAAAAGTCCTGGACGCGATCGCCCGCAGCCTGCGGCCCCTGGCGGTTGAGGAGCCGCGGTGATCCTCGGTCTTCACCGCAGCAGCTAAGCCCGGCGCGCACCAACCGGCGCTGCTGAAAGTTGGAGAGCTCCCAGCTCGCCGATAGAATTCGGCGGTGGGCGCCAGGGGAATCCCTTCCAGTGCCGCAATTAGGAAAGTTTTGAAAAGTAAGGACCCTAGACAGACAAGAGACCCATCCTTCCCTTTAGCACAAGAAACACTCCGCGCCGCGCCAGCCGAAGGCTGCTCGCACAAGGCCATCCGCCCTGCTTCGCCGGGACGCACCCGGTGCCTTCCAGCTCCCCACCAGAACTGGTCCAGGGGGTGCGGAGACAGAGAGGCAACTATGTCCGGCTTGTGGTTCCAGACGGAAACGCCTCCCGGCTCCCTGGCCTCGGGGAAAAGGGTTCGAAATTCAACAGTCGCGAGGGCAAGGACAGAACTACCAACTCCCGCTCGGATGCCCGGGACCTGCTCTTCCAAGCCCGCTCCGGTTTCTCCAAACGACACGCGGCACAGCCCATGCGTCCCCGGCACTCCACTCCACTCCTCTATGGTTTCCCCCAAACTCTTCCCGGGGAGCCCCACAAAGCACAGACGGCGCCCTGAAACTCGCCGGGCACTCGCCAGCCATCCCCACCTCCGCCTCTCGAACCCTCCTTGTCGCGTTCTTCCCGCCCCGCACCGTTCTCCTTGCGTTTCTGGGGAGTCAGAAGCAAACCACGAGAAAATGCCTTCGCGAGGAGCCTCCCTACACCCGCCCTGTCACTGAAACAAAAGCGTAGGGAGGAGGGAGGTGGGAGAGGAGGCGGGAGGAAGGTTTAGAAAGACGATGGGGACAGCAGTAGGAAGGAGCTGGGGAGGGGGGTTAAGGTGGCGAGCAGAGCTGGGGGCCCAGAGTCCGCTCCCGTGCCGCGCGGCGGGTCGCTTACATGCCCAGGTCGCTGTAGGTGTTGAAGAACTCCATCTGGTTGCACGCCTGAATCCAGCCCACCACCCAGGTCTCGTGGCGGGGGATGGGGGGCATGACCACGCGGGCCGAGGCTTTGAAGTACGGGGTCTTGTAGCGCAGGACGATGGGCGAGGTCTCCTCGATGCGCGTGGGGCACTGGTCGATGGTGGCGCACACATCGTACACCACGATGTTCTCGCGCCGGATCCGCGCTTTGCAGGTGATGCTTTGGATACAGCCCATCCTGCAGCCCGGCGCCGGCACGCCGCGGCGTGGGGCAGCGCGGGGGCCCGCGCGGGCAGCCGGGGGCGCGTCACGCCGGCATGGCGACGCGCCGCTCGCTCCCGGTCAGACTCAGCTTGCACCTAGGAACAGGGAGCTGCCGGGCATACTTGGGGAAGCCCCCTCCTCTTGCAGCCGCGCGGGGTCTCCGCTGCCCCGACGCCCGCCCACGCCCGCCCCCGCCCGCCCCCTCGCTCCGGCAGGGCGCGCGGAGGGTGCACTCCTAGGAGGCGAAGGGTGCCCTCGCCGGCTCCAGCGCCCGGGCGGAGGGCAGGGAGGGGAGCGGCGCTGCGAGGAGTGGTGCCCACCCCGGGCCGGAGCCCCCCGCCCCTCGCCGGAGAGGAGGAGGTGGCAGCGGCGGCGGCATGGAGCCGGGGGAGGGCGGCGGCGGCAGCGCCCGGTCTGTCTGCCTCCGCGGCGGCAGCAGCAGCAGCCGCCGCCGCCGCCGCCGCTGCATGAACCTCTGCACCGCGGCTGCCCCCCGCGTGCAGCGCACCCAGCGGCGGGCGAGCGGGCGGCCCGAGCGGCAGGCGGAGGCAGCAGCGGCAGCGGCGACCGGAGCTCCCGCCGGCCCCGCCCCGTAGCCGGACCGCGTCGACACTCCTCGGCCCGGCCGCCCTGGCGCTGTGGCCCGGAGTGGAGGGCCCCAACGGCTGGGGCGGCACAGGACGCGCTCCGCGGAGGAAACTGGCTGTACGCCATGAGTTTTGTCCCTCTCCGGATGCCGTCCGGGTGGGGGGGTAATGTGTAAGGGTGGGGGTGTTTAAAGGGCCGCTAGCGCCGGGGTGGGGCCCCGCACGTGGGGTTGGGGCGGGGCGGGGCCCTGGTAGGTGGTGCCCTGGGGTGGGGGAGTAGGGCGGGCCCAAGCGCCACCGGGTGGGTGGGGCCGAGCAGGGCGCGGCGCTGTCCAGAGTCCACTGGGGAACCCAGTAGCCCGGTAGGGGCTGTGGAGTGTTTCGGGCAGCAGAAGGGTTAGGGGAACAGCTTTATCAGAGATTGGTCGTTACTCAGAATCTAGCTTGTTGGATTAGATTTAGGCTTGAGCCCTCTTAGTATCCTCCCTTCAGGCTCCAGCAGTGTTACTAAATGCAGTGTATTTGCCTCTTTCCCTGACTGGATTTGTTCTGGAAGCTCTTCTTTCCACCAATGTGTAGTGGGGATACCCGAAGAATCCCTCCGTACTCCAACACTAAGTCTCTCATATGCCAGAGTTTTGGCAGACATTGGGCATTGTGTACAGTATGACCACGGTCATGTGTCTGATACTGCAGTCTAATGTGCCAAACAGGAAAAAATATTTAGCAGATGCTTTTACTAGGCATCTTCTTACATTTATATTTTCAAAGCCAATAGCTTCTAAGTATTTCATATCCGATCATTGAACATTTGCTGGATCAGCTGCCCAAGTGTGAAATACTAACAGGCCGCAGGAGGTGCTAGAGTTAGTCTTTAGCTAGGACAGATGTGTCGAGTAATTTTTAAATTGATTGAGATCTAAAAGCACTCTTCATCCTTGTTTTAACTGTTCTGACGCCTTGGTTCACTTTATAGTTAACAAAAAAGCAGTTTTTCCCTTTGATGACTCGTCTCTCTCATTTTACCATATAGCCACAGACCTCAATCACTGGTCCTTTCATTCAGCAAAGGCTGACTGCCTGGCAGGAGCCAAACATCGTGCTAGGTACTAGGGATTCAAAGTTGAACACAAGAGCACATGGAACACTGGAGAAAATAAACCTGTTAACAGATTATTATAGTAAACTGTGACACCTGCTTTAGTGGGGATGTGTATCCAGTGCAGTGGAAAGCCAGACGTGTAAATCTCTGGCCACATGTAAATCTCTCAGTGGCCAGAGATTACATGTGACTTTGCTCAAGTAGTGACATTTAAATTGAATACTGACAGACTACAGAGTCTCACTGAAAAGAGAAAGGTGAATGAGTAGTACAGTACCAGCATTTGGCAAATGCAGAATGTATAGAGATATGAAAGAACTCATCCTGTACTGGGGGGAGAAACAACTCATAGTCAAGGCGTTTCTCAAAGTGTTATGTATCGACCGTGGACATCAGAATCACTGTCCAAGAATCAGTTGGTTGTTGATAGACCATATCTTTTTTCTTTTTAAAATTAAGACTACAGACTTTATTTTGATTTTACTAGTTTTTCCACTAATGTCTTTTTTATTTTCCTAGAATCTAATCCAAGATATGATGCTGCATTTAGTCATTACATCTCCTTATTCTTCTCAATCTGTGACAGCTTCTCAGTTTTTCTCTGTTTTTCATGACCTTGACATTTTTAAAGAGGACTGGTCAGATATTCTGTAGAATGTTCCTCATTTGCATTTATCTGATGTTTCCTCATGATTAGACCAGGGTTTTGGATTTTGGGGATGAATACCACGAAGATGAAGTGCCTTCTCATTGCATTATGTCAGGGGTACGTGATAGCAATATGACTTATTACTGGTGTTATTAACCTTGATCACTGGGTTTGGTGAATAATTTTTTTTTTTTACTTTTATTTTAGGTTCAGAGGTACATGTGCAGGTTTGTTATATAAGTAAATTGCATGTCATAGGGGTTTGCTGGACAGATTATTTTATCACACTGGTAATAAGCATAGTACCCAATAGGTATTTTTTTTTTTTATCCTATGCCTCCTCCTACCCTTCAGCCTCTAGTGGGGCCCGGTGTCTTTTCTCTTGATAGGACCTTATCTTAAACCTCAGTGGAAGCCAATGAAGGCAAGCCATGCATTTTGAGAAAAATTACTCTGCATCAATATAGAGAATAGAGGAGGCAGAGTTGCAGAATATTGTGATGACAGATGCTTTGACCGTCGGCTAGCTTGGGGCAGTGCTGTGGGGCTGGTGAGGCCTGGCTGTATTTGCATTTGAGAATCACTTAGGAGGTAAATTTATTTACTCGATAACTGAACAAGGAGATAGAAGTGGAAGCAGCTTGGGATTGTGGGTGATGTCATGTTAAGTTTGAGGTTCTTGGAGGTATTTGGGAGACGGGGTGGGGTCAGTTTGAGTTTCAGTGGTTATTAGGTTCCAGGCAATAGACCAAAAGGAAAGCATTTCATTGGGGAATATAGTTATCTTTCTTAATTTGAGTTGCTTGTCAGGCTGCAGTTTTGTGGATAAATAACTCCTTTGTCTTCTGGTGACACATGTTAAACCTTCATAAACAGGAAGGGGAATGGCAGCCTTTCCCAAAATATAGGGAAATCACATGAGAGAGAATATCTTACTTTTCAAACTTAAAATAAGATTTTGTTATATTTAGTAAAGCCAATAAAATGTAACATTATTCATGGACTTGGACCTTTGACATTCTCAGAGGGTTCATCCATGACCTTGGTGAGTCTCCAAAATCATGAACGTCATCATGGCATATAATTTCCACCATAAAGTACAGTAAAGTGTAACTGAAAAATGTAAAGAATCTTTTCAGACTCTTAATGGTTCTATGAATATGGGGCCAAAGTAATTTCTAAAGCTACTTAAATAAATTTTGCCATTAAAATAAACTTCTTGGCCAGCACGGTGGCTCACCCCTGTAATTCCAGCACTTTGGGAGGCCGAGACAGGCGGATCACGAGGTCAGGAGATCGAGACCATCATAACTAACACAGTGAAACCCGGCCTGTACTAAAAATACAAAAAATTAGCCAGGCGTGGTGTGGGGCGCCTGTAGTCCCAGCTACTCTGGAGGCTGAGGCAGGAGAATGGCGTGAAACCAGGAGATGGAGCTTGCAGTGAGCTGAGATCGCGCCACTGCACTCCAGCCTGGGTGACAGGGCGAGACTCTGTCTCAAAAATAAAAAATAAAAAAAAACTTCTTACTTCATTACCTTATATCTTTACCTTATTAACGCCCTATTACCCTTATTCTGCGAAGAAAAAAATTGATCACAGTATGAGAATTATTGTGTGGATGTCGATGAGAAAGGAAGGAGAGCTAAGTGGTACTGGGACACAAATCCCAGTGTTAGGAGTGGTCATTCACTAGCTGAGTGGCTGGCAAGCACAGTCTGGCCTCCTGGCAGCCCCATTCAAATCTGTGTCTCGGCAAATTACCTCATGACAGGGACGTTTTGGATTACTCACTGGGGGTTTTTATCATTCATGCATATTCAGTCTGCAAATGCCAATGCAGGGCTATCTGTAGCTCAAATGAAATCCCCAGAATTGCAACAGTTTCTCTGTGCTGCTCTTCTAAGTTTCTCTTTCTCTCTCCTCATGGTAAGTCCCTTGCCTCTATTAACACATTTAATGCTATTTCACAGTTCCTTGCTCACACTTTGTCTCTCCCAATAAGCTGTTCACTCCTCAAGCGAACGCACCATCATGCCCTGTTGCCCAGCCTAGTGCGTGGCACCTAGGTGCTCCTCAATAAACATTTGAATGACTAAACGTATTCTTAAAAATCCAATAAAGCATTATTTCCCATATATCATATTTAGTAGAGTGCCAGTAAAATGTAACATGATTCACAGACATGGACCCTTGACATTCCCTATAAGCTTCCCTCTAAGCTCTGTCTCAATACCTGCAGCAAGCACGTGTTTTTATTCTAATTCTTTCTGCACTGTACCTCTTTGTCCCCCTACTCTTTTCTTAATGTGCCTCCTTGATGTTAAGTGATGCCCTTTGTCTTCGAGCACTATGCATGATCTCAAGGGTTATCAGTTCTAGACACCACGAAATGGGAAAACTCCAATGACAAGACCTTGACAACAATCATTACTTGTGAATAATTTCATTGGAGTTTATTCTCAGGGCACAGTACAAATGATCCTTTGTACTTCAAGCTTCTGATGTTCTTGGGCATGACAGAGCTCCTCAGTTCCCCGAGTTAGAGCCGTGCTGTACACTCTCCAGGATGCTGGCCTCTGTGCCCCTTTACAATCCACTCCTTCAGCTGTTGATGACTCGTTCCTTCCAGAAGCAGGGTAATCTCTGACTTTATTTTTCCTCTTGATTGACTCATTACTCAATTTGTCAAGTGGGCTTTTTAGAAACTCTGGGTCACAAGGGCCTATTTTCTAGTTGACCTTGACAAGGGTTTTCAGAAACTGTAGAACAGACTACCAAGAGATGTTGAGGAATTGCCTCTGGAGCTGTTAAAAACAGAGATGAATTTCTGTCTCACTTAGATGGCCCAAAGACAGGCAAGAGGTTAGCCTCAGGCCCAAGAGTGCAGGATTAAGGAAACAGCTCCTTCTTGGTTGTGACCTCTCCCTACCACCACTTCAGAGCCAGGGTTACTAATTTCTCTTCCAGGACAGGCTAAGAAACTCAACAGGGAGTGGAATATGGCAAGAGACTAAGGCGCTGTGCAGAAGTCATTCAGTCCAAGATGTGGCAGCTATTGTGTGGTTCAAGTAGTCAATATTTATCAAGCTTTTTCAACCAGCCTTGCATTAGATTAGGTCACAGAAACTATGAAGAAGGATACCTTGGTTCCTCAGCTATTCTGTTGCAGATCTGCTGTGCCTATCTCTGCCAAATTCAAAGTCATTTTCTCTGTCCTGATCTGTCAGGTTTAACACTCTTAAAAGAAAACTACTTTGAATCCCATGATTCTGCAAATCCTGATTCTCCTTTTAGCTTCTCTGACTCCTCTTGCTTTCCTCATTTTCCAGGGTCGTATTTCCTAAGGGTCTCCCCAATTCTACCTGAACTCCCTCAGGGTATTTATCCATGTTTTAACTGGTATTTTTCATGGATATCTTCCAAGTTTGTCTTGCCAGCTGAGCATTTCTCCTGAACTCAAGGTCAGCAGGCCCATCTGCCTGCTAGATGTTTTCATTTGGATGTACTGCTGTATCCTCCTCCATCGCAATGAGTTTTGATACCTCTCTTTCTGTGAGCCAGTGTCTCTTCCTGACTACCTGTTCCTGGCTGAAGGCACCAGTGTCTTCCTACTCTTAAAGTCCAGAACCATCTTGGTCTCCTCCCTCTCCATCTTTGCCACTCTCATCTAACGCATCAAGTCAGAGCAAATTTTGATCATGTGTTTCCCTACTGTGGAAACCTTCTGTGTTTTCTTATTACCATTAAATTCATCATAAATCCCTCAGGTTGGTATTGAAGTGCTGCACCATGATGGGACCCCAACCAACCTGCGTTTCTAGCCTTCTTTCCCTCTACTTCCTACCCACCCTGGGCCTCAGGTCAAGCAGATGACTCACCAGTCCTTCAGCAGTTTCCTCTCTTCTGTTTTGGTTAGGCCATGTCCTCTGACTGTATGTTCAAGCCCCACCCTGTTCCATGACAATTATAATAACCATGTGTATCTCATTTATTCCTGGAATAAGTCTGTGAGGTAATATCATTATCCTCTTTTACAGATAAAGGTGCAGTGGAAAAGAGAGTAAGAAACTTCCCCAACGTCACAACTGGCAAGTGGCCAGGCTAGGACTCAGACCTCCATCCAACCACACGCTAATGACCCTCTGGCTCCCCTGAGAACTTCTGGGAGCACTTCAGCTATACATGATCTTTCCCACCCTAGAGTCCTGCTCAGAACATGAGTAACTGATGCCTGTAGACACTGAGTAACTGATGCCTGAATAAATAAAATAACAAGGTTTTGTAATAGATTTATAGAAAGATCAAAGGAGAAGGAAGAATCAAGGATAAATCCAAGAGGCTAATAGCTTAAAGGACAGTAATACCATTGTCAAAGTGAATCACCTGAGACGAGGAGCGTTTAGTAGGTTGAGAACTACAATGATCTTGATGTTAAAGTATCCAGGTGTTCAAGTGAAGTGAAGATACCCTGTGGGGGAAGTCACTAATGAACACATCTTGTTTGAGTGGTCATTTAAAAATTATAGCTTAGTGCAACTCCTTCCTTCTCCTGTTTCTCCCTCCTTTCCTTTCTATCCCTTTCTTTCCCTTCTTTACTTTCTTCCAGAAATATCATTGAGCCTTTTCTTAGTGCCTGTTATTATGGTGGTGCTTAGAGATTCTGTGGCATGTAAAATACTACATGTAGTTCTTACCTTATTAATAGCACTCATACTTTAAAAAATACAATTTATTTATATGTCTGTCTCGTGAATACATTATCATTGTCTTGGGTTTGTGCATTGTGTTTAATTTGATTTTGTGTCATCAGTTCTAAGCACAGTGCCTGGCACTTTGTATGTGCTCAAACGATAATGAGTAAGAGGTGGCCTGGTGAGAAGTAGGGGAAAGGGTATTGCAGGTTAAGACCAATGCTTCTCAAATTATTATGCACATACACATCACCTGGGAATCTTGTTAAAATGCAGATTCTGATTCAGTAGGTCTCAGTGGGGCCTGAGATTCTGCATTTCAAATGAGCTTCTAGATCTTTGTTACTCAAAATGTAGTCTGAGGACCAGCAGCATTGGCTTTCAAATTCAGGAAGCTCGATAGAAGGGATAATGTTCTAGGGAGAAGCAGGAAGTTTAGTATGGCAAGCATAGCACATGGGGTGCAGGGGTGGGGAGAGGTAAGGTCAAAAAAGGAGAGTAGGACCAGAGCCTGCAGATCCCAATGTCTACATGAGGCAGAGGGAGATATAGTGAAAAGCTAATGCAACTGGAGTCAGACATACATGAGTTCTAATCTCACCTTGGACAAATAATAGCTGTATACTTTCCATATCCCTAGGCTGCATGTTCCTTGTTTATAAAATGAGAATAAGGAGAACACAATGTCTTTTTTATGAGGTTGTCACGAGCATGAACTGAATGTAAATCTCCTAGGGCAATGCCTGGCCTGTGGTAGGTACTCAATAAATGGTAGTGAGCATTGTCACCATTGCATGTGATGGACAATATGATAGAGAAGACATAATCCCTGCCTATAGGAATTTCCAAAATGGTCAGTTTCCAAAATGAGCCTCCTGGCTATGGCCCCTCCATTTTTCCTATTTCAGTTTCATGACTAAAGCAGGTAAATTGTCAGTTGGTTGCACAGCTTGAGGCCCTGGGTGGGCTTGCCACTTGCAAAGAAACCCAGGTCCGTAAAACCATCAGCAGAAGGTCATTACCTTCTCTGGATTTGCTTTGGACTCATTCATATTTCTTCTAGTCACCTTTCCTCTTTTTTTCCCTTCTTACTTCGCCCATGGGTTTCCCTACCAAACACTGGCTGATCTTGGATAAGGTGTGTTTTACCGTGATCCCTCTGCATGGGTCAGAGACTGGGATTTAGTCTGAGGATTTATCCAGCATCATATTAGAGCAGCAGCTCAGTGCTGGTGCATGTCTGCAAGCATTCCTCATCAGCAGGGTTGGCAGCTGTCCAGCTTGCTGCTGTGTGGAAGGCAGAGCCACCCCTTGTCCTCTCCAACTCCCTTGCCATTGCCACTATTCAATCTTCATCCACTAGGGCACTGGTCTCCAAAGGGTCTACACTGGAGGAAAAGAATGATATAAGAGAATTTCTATTTTCCATTATTTTAAACATTTTCTGTTAAAATTTATATTTTATGTTTTATTAGTTAATTTATCAGTGTTGTGCTACTGACATATGTCATTTATAAATAAATAAACAAACCTAAATGGCAACCACTGATCTAAACAATTGCAATTCCTTCTAGCTGATCTCCTTATCTCAATCCTTTCTTTTATATTACACTCTGAATTATCTTTCAAAAACACACTTCTTATTGCTCACTGGTTTATCTAAAGCCATTCATTCACTTATTCATGCATTCATTCATTCATTCATTCATTCACTTGCTGAGCAGCTGCCATCTGTCAACCATTGAATGAGGTGCTGGACAGATGAAGATGGATAAGATACTGCCCTCGTCCTTACAGAATTCAGGGCTGCTTGTGACCTCCTGCTCCCCTGTGTGGTGAAAAAGACTTTGTAATCTGGCCCCTTCCTGCAGCCTAAACTCTCACCCCTCCACTCACATTTAGCCACATCGAGATTCTTAGCATTGCCCAAACAGTTTGCCGTGTGCTTTTTACTTTTACATCCCACAAGCATGTATACTCTGTGAGGGTGGGGTCCTTGCCTTTTTGTTCACTAATCAACCCCAAAAGCTTAGTATAGCACCCAACATAGAGTGGGCACTTAAACAAATGTTTATTGAATGCATGAATGCCTTGCACATGTTGATTCCTCTTCTTTGAGGTCTTTCTATCTGATAAAATGTCTGTCCACCCTTTAAAAGTCACTTCCTCTGTGAAGCCTTGAAGCCTCCCTGCTCCCTGGCCCCCACATACATACCCTCCCATGCGCAGTGAGCTCTTTTTCTTTTTCCGGGCTGCTCTAGTGAATATTCCTCCACATTAGCAATTGCCAGGGTGTCCTGCAACTGCTTATGTGTCAGTGTCTTCCGCTAGTGTATATGCTCCTTTTGGGGTTGTCACTATATGTTTTCCATTTTTATATCCTGGTGCCTATCTCAGACTAAATATTTAATAATAGTTTCAGAAAGGAAAGGGGGATGGAAGAAGTGAAGGCTGATGTCCTTGTAGATCTTGCTGGGCAGAGAGACTGTGATGTATAAAGGGCTAGGTCAGGCCCTGGTGGTCTTCCCTTCAATCACCCTCCTGTAAAGTATTGAATTGTGCGCCCTAGAAGAGATCTTGAAGTTCAAACCCCCAGTAACTCAGAATGTGACCTTATTTGGCACAGTGTTGTTGCAGTTGTAATTAGGTAAGAAGAGGTCATGCTGGAGAAGGTGTGCCTTTAATCTAATATGAGTGGTCAGTCCTTATAAGAAGACACCGATGCAGTGAGAGAATGCCCTGTGATGACAGAGGCAGAGACTGGAGTCATGCAACCAAGGAATGCCAAAGATGGATGGTCACCATCAAAAGCTAGGAAGAGGCAAGAAAAGATTCTACCCAGAGTCTTGGAGGGAGCATGCCCTGCTAGCACCTTAATTTTGGACTTCTAGCTGCTAGAACTGGGAGAGAATAAAATCTCTGTTGTTTAAAGCCCTGCAGTTTGCGGTGCTTTGTTGTTACAGCAGCCTAGGAAACTGGAACACCTCCCTGACTTCAGATGAGGCTCCTCCCTGCGTGCTCTGCATCACCCCTGCCTGGACAATTAAGGTCTGCCAGAGGCCCAGCGACACCCTCTGAGCCTTAGCAGTGCCAGCGTATCCTGGTTGTGGGCTGAATCTGATCTACAGCCTTGTTCCCAAGGCTCACTTTGGACTCTGGTCCTTGTCACAGAGTTTCCACCTCTTTCCTAGGATCCGCTGTTTACCCCATGCCCCACTTCTAAGAACTGGCATCCCTCTGTTTTCTTGAGTGTTCCAACTGGATTCTCCACATTTGCCCTTCTCCTTTGCCCCTAACCTACTTTTTTCACACAATAATCAACATGATCTTTTAAAAACTGGAATAAGATTGTGTCCCTTATTCTCAAAAAACATTTCAATGGCTTCCTACCTCTCTTGGGACCCCATTTTCAGTCTTACCATGTGGTGCGACTATGATAAGGTGCTTCATGAGCTGGTTCCTGGCTGCCTCTCCTGCTTTATCCTGTACCATGTCCTATCTCATCTGTTCCGTCTGCACAGTTTCCTTCTTTCATGTCACTGAATGAGTCAAGCCTCACTTTCTGCCTCAAGGCCTTTGTGCAAAGTCTTTCTTCTGGTGAGATCAGTCTTCCTCCTGTACCCCTGTCCTGACCTCCAACCTGCAACCTCCAACCTCCACCCTCCAGCCTCTGCACTTTCACATAGCCAACTCATCCTTTAGTGCAGCAAACCTAAATGCTGCATTCTCAGAGATGCTTTCAACCCCACACACCCAGACAGGGCTCATTTTTGTGCATTCTTGAAGCCCTCTGGACCTCTTTCCCACAGGACTTATCATATGAGTAATTAAATAATCATTTCTGTGATTATTTAATTAATTAATTGTTTTTTTTTGAGATGGAGTTTCACTCTTTTTTTTTTTTTATTATACTTTAAGTTCTAGGGTACATGTGCACAACGTGCAGGTTTGTTACATATGTATACTTGTGCCATGTTGGTGTGCTGCACCCATCAACTCGTCATTTACATCAGGTATAACTCCCAATGCAATCCCTCCCCCCTCCCCCCTCCCCGTGATAGGCCCCGATGTGTGATGTTCCCCTTCCCGAGTCCAAGTGATCTCGTCGTTCAGTTCTCACCTATGAGTGAGAATATGCAGTGTTTGGTTTTCTGTTCTTGCGATAGTTTGCTGGAGTTTCACTCTTGTTGCCCAGGCTGGAGTGCAAAATGGCGTGATCTCAGCTCACTGCAATCTCCGCCATCGAGGTTCAAGTGATTCTTCTGCCTCAGTCTCCTGAGTAGCTGGGACTACGGTGTGTGCTGCCATCCCTGGCTAATTTTTAAAATATTTTTAGTAGAGATGGGGTTTCACCATGTTGGCCAGGCTGGTCTTGAACTCCTGACCTCAGGTGATCCACCCATCTTGGCCTCCCAAAGTGCTGGTATTATAGTCATGAGCCACCACGCCCAGCCTATAATTATTTAATCTGTCTTCCTTGATAGATTATAAGCTTCATGAGGGTAGAAACTATGTTTGCTTTTTTCATTGCTATTTCCCCAGCTCTCAAAACAATGCCTGATACCTAGTGACTGTTGAGAAAATATTTGTTGAATAAATGAATGAGGTTGAGACCTGTCTTGGTAACCTGCCTAGTATCCCAGTCCTTATAGAGACATTGTCCTACTTCACTCTCAACACTCCCTCACCCCCTTGAGTGGGAGAAAGATCCCCTATCTCCAGCGTAGTGCAGGGGTCATGCTACTTCCTCTTAGATTTCCCTCACACTGCCTGCTTCTGGCTGCTCCTGGATCTGTTTCTGTTATGTCCCCTGCCAGGACATGTTCATTGTTCCATCTTGGAAGCTCTAGTGCCAAGGCCAGGGCTCCTTGATGACGTGTTGTACCTGTGGGACTAGACACATTTCTCTCTGCACTTGCTTTGGGATCTCCACATTAGTTCCAGGTCCCACCCCTCCTGGTCTGCCCCATCCAGATTGTCAGGGTCAAGTGTCTGGAGACACAGCAAGAGGATTTGAGAAGCCAATGATGGGATCTTCAGGGATCGATTGTTCAGGGAGTGCTACTGTATGCTGTGTTTACTTAGAAAATCCAACATGGGCCTCAGTCCAGGCTAAATAAACACAACATAAGGGCAGAAATTTTCGTGGCATTTACCGCTAAGATAAGTAATTATTTTTATTACTGCTAGAAACTATTGAGTTATGAATAGAAAGGAAGTCCAAATCATATTCAAATAAAGGGAATGAGCAATATAGGAAGAAAACAATACAAAAGGGAAGGAGAAAACCTGAGAATCCCTTTACGTTGGGTATTGTGTTTACTGGAAGAGAAACTAATTTTATCTGTATCGCTCAGTAAGTATCACACACAGTGGAAGCAAAATAACATTAGTGTTTACACTTCCTGAGGCAGCTGGGGACAATAGCCACAATCCTGCACTGACATGAGATAAGCATCGAGCAGGTCACACAGCACAGTTTCATTTCCCAAGCCCCCCGTGGTGCTAGATGGGGAAGGCTATGCTGTTTCCCTAAAATGTTTGAAGCACAATTGATGACGTCTTACATAAGCCCACAGCCTGGCACTGGGAGCTTTATAGGAAAGTTGTGTGTCTGAGACTTTGTGCCTGTCCGTTAACAAAGGACTGGTAGCAGTAGTAACTCCTTTGGTCTTGGGCAAGTCACATAAATTCTCTGAGCCTCAGCTTCTTTGTTTGCATTTGTAATTCAAAAAGATCTTCATGGCTGTTTCCAGATTTCCTCCTGTTTTTGTCTTGGGAAACCCCTTGATAACCGCCTGGGACAGGAGATGAGTATCTGATAAAGAACTTGAGATCTGGTAAAACGATGCTAGTCAGTTCTTCCATAGAAATGAATATCAGTTTGGGGGATGGGAAGAGACCAGGACAAAGAGAAGACAAGGGAGAGAAGAGAGAATGAATGGCCTACTAAGATGTGTAGTGTGATTTACCCGTTAGAATAGGGAGATCCAATGTTCAGTTTTAAGTGGTTTCTATTATATTTTCATGTGAGAGACCCACTTCTCCATATCTCCAAGTCTTCAACACAGTATTCTTTACATACACAGTCCCTGTATGTATATGTGTGTGTCTGTGTGTAAATTAAAGAATGAGTTCTAAAGCTGGGTTAATTATAGGGCAAATATATAGAAACGACTATGAGTCAAAGTAGAGACCAAGAGTTGAGAAGTTACATGAAGTCAGAGTCAAGGGAGACTATGAGGACATAAGCCCCCTGGAATTGACAGAAATCTTGAAAAGGAAATTGGATTTCCTAGCGACATGGGATGAGAATTTAAGCCAATCTAAATCTTTCTCAAGGAGAAGGAAAACCTAAGCACAACTGGGTGACATATAAAATGAGAAAAATAAGGATGACACAAGAGCAGAAATCTTTGTGGACGCTACCTTTGGAATGAGTAATTATTTTTATTACTGCTAGAAACTTCCTTGCCCTGATTATCTTATATGGTTGTCATGAGTTGAGAAGGATAATGCATGTGAAAAGATTATCGATGTCAAATAATTACTATTTTAGGGGACTTAAAGCCTTCTCTGCTTGTGTCCCAGACTTTATCACCCAATTTCCAATCTGGAAAGAGTTACACAAAGGTTATTTTTTTGTTTATTTGTTCTTGTTTGTTGGAGATTAAGGGCCACCCCATGGGACAGCATCTTCCTGAGCATGCTATGGTAATAGCTAAAATAAATGCAAAGCTGAGCAATTTGGCAGCGGTCTAGAGAGATTGAGCAATTTCCTGCTTGAAAAGAAGAAATTAAAATACTACATTAAACTTATGAAAAAAATGAGTGACCAGTGAGAGGCAGTTCAGCTTCTTTTCCAGATGAGAGAGAGTGATGGGTCCTGAAAAGGGGAATCTAAAGAAGTTCTCCAGGTAAGGAGTAGAAGCGAAAGCAAAAGTGATCTTCTCTGTTTCTTATTTATTTATTTATTTATTTATTTTAGAGACAGGGTCTTACTCTACCACCCAGGCTGAAGTGCAGTGGTGCCATCATAGCTCGTTGCAGCCTCAACATCCTGGGCTCAAAGAATCCTCCCACCTGAACCTCCTGAGTAGCTGGGACTATGGGCATGTGTTACCAGGCACAGCTAATTAAAAAAAATTTTTTTTTGTAGAGACAAGGTGTTGTGATATTGCCCAGACTGGTCTTGAACTCTTGAGTTCAAGTGATCCTCCTGCTTCGGCCTTCCAAAGCACTAGGGTTACAGGCTTGAGCCACAGCACCCGGGCTTCTGTGTTTCATCTAAGGTTTACAGGGATGTAGAAACAATTGAGCAGAATGTGTCAATGTGAAGACATTTGAGCAGAAATGCTAAAAACCAAAAACAGACTGGGAAGTTAGTGTGATGAGATACGTGTCAAACAACAAGAAAACCACCCCCAGGCACATTAGACTAGGGCAACGACCCCCAACACCCCCCAGGTGGAAGCTACTGTCACCATGGAACTGGCAGGCTTTGTCTGGAAGATTAGATGATTTCTAAGATGTAAAATGGTAAACTTTCCCGGCATCAATCTGAGGAAATTGTAGGGCTCTCCTCATTTGTTTCATCTCTTTCAGGAAAGCCTATTCTTTACTTCCTGTTGTCCAATGGCTGAAATCTTGTTTTATAAAGTTTGTTCAGTTTTTAAATTATTTAACGAGGGAAAGAAACTTAGGCTATTTTTACTCCATCTTGGTTGAAAGTGAAAGTAGACATAAAATAGCTTAAGGTGAAATTGCTTAAAGATCTGACTTTTATGGAGCCTCAGTTTCAAAAAATAATGCCATGTTCATGAAATCCTAGAACATGAAAACCCTAGAGTATCTAGGGAGCAAGAGGACAATCTCAACATGCCTAAAATCTGCACAATTTGTTCCATTCTGCCTCAGATAGAAGCACATGTGGGCCCTGCTGAAAGCTTTACTAGAGTAAGATAGAGGAGCCGCCAGTCATCACTGGATTCTGAGGCTCTGAGCTTACCCTTCGTTTCAGTGAACCCACCTGCCCCACCCAGGGCCCTGGTCACAGTAGATTTGCCTGGTTTCCTTGAAGACTATTTCTACCCATGTTTCCAGGGAAACAGGCCTGAGCCCTGTGGGGCCTCCTAACCCCTCAACATTAAAACTCAAGACAGAGACATGAAGCCATCCTCCCATCTCCTATGGCTGGCCATAGGAGATGATGAGGAAGTAGCACGAAGTGACTTTAAAACACAATTAACTCTGTTGCAGCAGATTTATGATAAATCACTTTCTTTCCTTACAGAAATTCAGATTTCCTGGGTTGGAGGGACCTGTTGAAATAAGGAGTAAGAGCTGGGCAGCTTCCTGTGCTATAGGGGAACTGATGGCCTGGATGGTTGAGCATCCCTGAGGACTGCCCTCTGGGAAAAGATCTTGAAATAGAATTCTCAGGGGGATAAGCCTCTCCTCGAGCCTAGATTCCTTGTTTCAGAGAGTCTGGCCAAATGGCCTAGAAGATTCTTTTCTAGTACTCCTTGGAAGTCAATATCATTTCCCTTCCAGTTTATTTTTATTGAATCAGAGAATAGAACTGAATAGAAACCAATACCGAGGAGGTGCAGTCAGGGTGGCCCTGACAAGGGAAGCTCCCACCTCCTTGAGTGACCATGAAGTGTTTTTTGTTAGGGCAAACTGTGATGGTTCCAATAATGATGATAGATTACTGTAGTGATGACAGATACCAGGTGTCATTTCTGTGCACAATACATAGCAGGCCCTGTTGAGCACAGGGTACGAGCACAGGTGTGTTCAATGCTTCTGAATCAGCAGCAGTGCCCATCATAGGTCAGGACACACAATAGGTATATAGCAAATGCTCACTGAATGAACAAGCCACAGAGTTCCATAGTTGTCATGGACTTGGACAGGGCCACGTTTATTGAGCTCTTCCCACGTGTGTGGCACCAACAATGTGTCATACAAAACTCAAAAGACCTCACCTGCCACAGGGAGTTTTCCAATCTGGGAGTAAAAACTGTAGTACAAAGTTGTCATGTCTACAAAAGCAGTGTCTCACAAGTCCCAGAAGAAAGAGATCACTTCATTCTATGTTTTTGCTTAAACAGTAGCCCTCTGCGGCACTCTCTGTTTTCTAATCAGCCTGTTCTGAAATGCTTCCTATGTTTTAGGACATTTTCTGCATTGTAAATCTCACCTCCTTAAAAGGAAAGCCAGATACTTGCTTTCCCACTTCCTTGCAGCTAGAGCATATTTACCAGATCCAAGTTTTGCCAATCAGACCCTCTGATGGAAGACTTCAATTAGGGAAAGAACAGAGTGAGGAAGCAAGGGCTGTAACCCATTTTCTGATGAGGATAACTATGGGGCACTTTGTTGTTAGGGGTAACAGAGGTGGAGTTTTGGGCTTCCAGGGCCCCGTATCGGGGCTGGAGTCTCTGTTGGAGCCAACCACAGTGTGGTCCAAGTGTTGTCCCTGATCATGTTACCTTCAAGCTTGGCTTTCTGACTCTCCTGGAGATTTTCTGAGCTACCCAATATCTTTTAATAAATTCTTTTTCTGCTTAAGGTAAGTGGAGGAGGTTCTGCTATGTGTAACTGAGAACCTGATAGATACGCCTCTTGGTTGTTGGTTGTTAAGGGCCAGTGCTTCTTGTTTATGTGAATGCAAATTAAACTCATTTGTTCTGTGATTCAAGGTACAACGTTCTAAGAGTTGCTAGGTCAGAATGAGCAAGCAGGTCCCAAATTACCCTTGAAGGAGTGAGTAGAAATCTCACTTCTGAAAGCTTCCTTACAGTTTCTGCATTCTAAATATACTCAGAATGAATCACATTAGTTTGCTTCTGTGCCTGTACCATCCATTTTTGGTAAGTACACCTGGATACCCAAGCCAGAGATGTGCAGTCATCCCAGACTCTTCCTCTCTCTCACCTCCCAGCCACAAGCTTCTAGAATTTCATTTCATTACTATTGTTTAAGTAATTGCTCTTCTGCACATCCCAACAGCTCCTGCCCTGGCTTAGACCTCCATTCATGGTATGTGTCTCCCCGTTCAGCTCCCTGCCTCTAGCCTCTTCACATTTCAGGTCATCTTCCATGCCACTCAATTTAGTTACGCCTCTCTCCCTTCTAGGAGGAGATGAGTTTTCAAGCTTCTTTGTGATCTTGCCCCAGACAACTGTTTTAAACTCACTTCCTGCTACTTTCTCATCATCTCCTATGTCCAGCCACCCACCAGTCTCCAAACACCAGGTTCTCATTGCAGCATCTTAAGAGTGCACTGCTCTTTCTTCTCAAAATGTCCTTTATCAAATCATGCATCTGGCATACTCCTACACATCCTTCAAGATTTTGCGAGAATGCCACCAACTCTGGGAGACAGATTCTGCCATTTCCAGCAAAGTGAAGTGCTTTTTTCCCCCACTGTGCTCGCAAGGCACCATTCCCCATTCTTCTAGTATATCACTTAAGTACTTCAGTGTAGTTATTGACAAAGAGTGTATTTTTCTATTAGATGATGAGGATGTGAGGGGTAGACCTGGAGTCCTCTTCATCTATGAATCTCCAGGGCTGAGGATGGTGCCTGACACTTAGTAGGTACTCAGCTGATGCTTATGAAATTAATTAATTAATCAATCAATGATAAAAACAATTTCAGGAAAGAACCTTGAAACTAATCTAAATTTGGAAACTAAACTAATTTGGGAACCTGCACTTCCAAATAGATGCTGTTATTAAAGTAGTAAGATTCTATTCACTCCAACCATACATGTCTCCTCTTCACTGGGCCAAAGGCACCCTCACCCCCCAGGGGAATTTTTCTGCCCAGGCAGCTTAAAGGCAGACCCAGAAAAAGAAATTACATGTACCTGCTAATTTACAAACACCTAGATATCTGGAATAGTAATTAACACAGAGCTCACTAATAGGGAGTAATTAATAGTTAAACGTTGGCATTTAACAAAATGGTGTTTTCCCCTTTTTCTACCCAAGCAATGAGTTTAAGTTGAAGATGCTCAAAATGGCTTGAAATGGGAGGAAATCCTTCCAGACACCACGTGTATTTAAAAGGCAGTGCCACTTGTGGGCATCCTTCATTGCTATCATTAACCACAATGGTAACAGCAAGCATTTACTGAACATTTACTGCCAGCCGAGGCAGAGGTGCAGAATTGAAGGCAGGGCCACTTTCATAAAAGTCTCTCGTACAAAAACAAATTATGCCTGCAAATTAAATAAATTTGAAGTGAGACAGGTGATAATTCACAATCCAAAAAGACCCTCTGCTATACCAAAGGATCTCCCACAGGGCTGTTTTGAATAGGAAACTCCGTGACAGCACTTAACATATCATTGAGTTTATAAGGAATCGATTAAGAACGAATTCCTTTAGAAACCAATCTATTGCATAATGGGGGTGTAGCTCCCTTTAGAATTGCAGCTCCAATTTTTGCCTTGTCAGCAACCTTCACACAGCAACACTATGCAAAGGAAAGTACATGGACAGAGTCTGGAACCTGGGCTTGAGTCTGGCCTTTGGCCATGCTGACTGAGCATGGGCAAGCTAGCCTCAGTGTTTTCATCTGAAACTGGGACCAACAATCTTGGAGCAAAGAGGCGAAAAAGAGACTGAATGTGAAGGGCCCACGACATAGGTGGTTGTTCATTCATTGGCTTACTAGGGCTAGCATAACAATTTACCACAAATTGAATTACTTAAACAACAGAAATTTATTGCCTCGCATTACTGGAGGTTAGAGATATGGGATCAAGGTGTTGGAGTGGTTCCTTCTGAGGGCTGTTCCACGTCTCCCCCCTAGCTTCTGGTGGCTTGCTGGCAATCTTTGGCTTTCTTGGCTTCTGTTGTGTCACTCCAATCTTTGCCTATATCATTATATAGAGTTCTCCCTGTGTCCACATCCAATACGACCCCATCTCAACAAATTACATCTGTAATGACCCAATTTCCAAGTAAGTTCACATTCTGAAGTATTGGGGGTTGACACTTTAACATACTAATTTTGGTGGGGGACCCAGTTCATACCATAACAACTCATTATTGTTCTCAAGTCACTGAAATAACAGACAAACTGTGTTTTTCTGTTAGATATTTTGCTTTTCTTGGCTAGATGTTGCCAAGTGAAAGGTATTTTTATAGAAACAATAGCAAACCACAAAGAGAAGCGCTTGGACACAGAAACTCAAGGCAAAAGGGACGTTTTTAGCAGAGAGCAGATTGGGTTACAACTTGGGCAGCAAATCCAGTAACAGTTTCATTTATTCCTGCCATCCGTTTTGGGAAAGGAAGTGTATTCAGTGTATTCATCAGCGTTTTGGTCACATCCTCCTTACCACATTGAGGAGTACGAGGGAGGCCTGGCATTCTTCTTGTCATGACTCACTTTTTTGCAGGAAGATTTCTCACACACTGGAATAATCCTTCTGTCAGGTAGAGACAGCCCTCTGCCTCCAGAGTTCTGCCAAACCAGTTACAGAAACAACGAATCGGTAATTTCTTTCTAAGCATGGGTTTTATTATTCTCCCAAAAAAAGTGAATTGATGCTACTGTCCTATAGATTCTATTACCATTGAGTTGCTGGAGATTTAGAGGTCAGAAGCTGGAAGAAATAACTTTGGAGGCTTTCAAATCTGTGACGTACTTGTTTTGTGTTCTGGCCCGCACAGGGATCCTGGGCTATTTGGGTAGATTGTGTTAATGGCCCCATTTGTTCCCATCTTCCTGCGTTCGTGCATTTGGTAATGATCTCCCACACTGCCTTCTGGTACAGCCAGGTGTCTTGCTTTTGCCAAAGGGAGTAGCTTGAAAAGAGCTTGTGCTTTAGGGTTTATCCTTTTGCTGCTCTAGCAGCCTCTGCCTCTGCAAGCTGAAGCTAGCCTGCTGGAGGAAGAGACAGCACATGGAACCGAGACAAGCTGTCCCAGCTGAACCTTATTAGATTAGCCAGCCAGCTCTGCAGCTGATCACAGATGTATGCAGGAATCCAGCTTATATTAGCTGAGCCTGGCCCAGGCTGGCAGAATCGCCCTGCTGAGCCAAGCCCAAATTGCAGATTCTCCTATTTGTGAGCTAAAATAATGCTTTTTTTGTTTGTTTGTTTGTTTTGGGTTGTAAGTGACTTGGTTTTGGGGTGGTTTGTTATATAGTAAAACCTTACTAAACACAGATATTTCCCCAAAGATTTTTCTAGAGTCTAGTACCACTGGTAAGATCATGTGTTTTGGGATTTTGGAAGCAGTTTTCTATAAAGCTGGGTGAAATTAATAGATACTAGATCCTAGGCTAGGAGGTGGGACACCAATCATGCTCTCTGTCCTTTGGGAGCACAGGCTTTCGAGTCAACTGACTTCAAATCATGGCACCGTGTCAAGGTGGGGTAACAGGTATAATAAACAACATAAAAATCTCTGTGCTTAACACAATACAGATGTATTCCTTTTCCATGTCAAGGTCCAGTTATATATATTTGGTGTCTTATACATGTACAATCAGCTGTGGAGTTGGCTGGGGGCTGGTTAATATAAGAAAGCTCAGCTGGGATGTCTTGTCTCTGCTCTATGTGATATCTTATGCTCCAGAATACTAGTTTGAGCTTGATCATACTTATATATGTATATCTCTATGAAGAGATTCAGGGACTGTGATAGTTAATTTTATGTGTCAACTTGACTAGATCACAGGATGCCCAGATCTCTGATTAAACATTATTTCTGGTTGTTTCTTTCAGGCTGTTTCCTAAAAAGATTGGCATTTGAATCTTTTTACTATGTAAGAAGATCACCCTGGCCAGGCGTAGTGGCTCATGCCTTAATCCCAACAATTTGGAAGGCCAAGGACAGCCACTTAATTGAGCTCAGGAGTTCGGGACCAGTCTAAACAACATGGCAAAATCCTGACTCTACAAAAAATACAAAAATTAGCTGGCATGGTGGCGTGCACCTGTAGTCCCAGCTACTTGGGAGGTTAGGTGGGAGGATCACTTGAGCCTGGGAAGTGGAGGTTGCAGTGAGCCATGATTGTGCCTCTGCACTCCAGCCTGGGTGACAGAGTGAGACCCTGTCTCAAAAACAAACAAATGAAAAACTCCAGAAGATAGACCTTCCCAGTGTGGGTGGGCCTCATATAATCCTTTCAGGGCTAGAATAGAACAATAAGGTAGAGGAAGGGAGGATTTGATGGCTTTCTCCCTTAAGGCTTGAGCTGGGACATCAATATTCTTTTGCCCTCAACTCTGTGGCTCTTAGCTCTTCAAATCTACCCAGAGGAAAAGAAGTCATTATATGAAAAAGATATTTGCACACACATGTTTATAGCAGCACAATTCACAATTGCAAAATAGTGGAACCAACCCAAATACCCATCAATCACCAAGTGGATACAGAAACTGTGGTATATATATATGATGGAATACTCAGCCATAAAAAGGAATGAATTAACGGCATTCTCAGTGACCTGGATGAGATTGGAGACTATTATTCTAAGTGAAGTAACTCAGGAATGGAAAACCAAACATCATGTGTTCTCACTGACATGTGGGAGCTAAGCTACAAGGAAGCAAAGGCATAAGAATGATACAATGGACTTTGGGGACTTAGGGGGAAGGGTGGGAGGGGGCAAGGGATAAAATACTACAAATAGGGTGTAGTGTATACTGCTCGGGTGATGGGTGCACCAAAATCTCACAAATCACCACTAAAGAACTTACTCATATAACTAAACACCACCTGTACCCCAATAACTTATGGAAAAATAAAAAATAATGTTTTTTAAAAAAAGATAGTTCTGTTCAGTTGTCTTCTTGTCCAAATGCGTAAGTCCAACTCTGGGTGGATCAATTATTGCCACACACAACTCCTTTTCCAAATGTCTCACATTCTTACATTTTTATGTTAGTGGCACTGTTCTTCTCCCAGTCTCAGTAATCTTCAGCCCTTTCTCTTTTATTTTCTGTAGTTATTCAAGTTCTTTTCTTTTCCATCTTCCCTGGTTTGGACTCAGGTCAGCTTGCATCACACTCCCTATAACGCATCTGTGCTCTGCTGCCAAATGAACCTTCCTGAATACCACTTTCATAGAGTTATGGTTCCCCTGAGAATCTGCAATGGCTTCCTGCTGCTATTGCATCACGACTGCCTCCCTTAAGGCTGGAGGAGGCTAGAGCCAGTGATTTGGAAGCTGCCAGCTTCCAATTAAGGATTTTTTTCTCAGATCTATGTCTAAGCCTCATTGTTCAGGAGAAAACATGTAAGGGGGGCAAAAGAAACACCGTTTTTCCTCCAAACCCAAGAGGGCTGAGCTGACCAATTTAGGGGCCCAACAGACATTGCTTGAATAAAGAAAATAACTTTTGGATAGTGTATGAAAATATAACTTCCTTAAATGATATAATTTGCCCATATTCATTCATTGATGCCACTTTAGTTATCTGTAGCTACATTAGCAAACTATCCTAAAATTTAGTGGCTAAACACAACTATCTTATTTTATATTTCTGTGAGTTGATTGGGCTCAGCTGGGCAGTTCTTTTGCTGGTCTCTCTTGGGTTCTTTAGGCAGGGATAGTCAGAAAGAAGCTTGGCTGGGACGCTGGGACAGTGGGGCCTCTTCCTCTCTTCCTGTAGGCTTAGAACCTGTGTCTCCCCATGTGGCCTCTCCATGTCATCTTTCAATGTGGTCTTTCCAGAAGGGCAGCCAGACTTCTTATATGGAGGCACAGAGTTTCCAAAAAATGTAAATGTGGAAGCTTCCAGGCTTATAACGCATAGTCCTCTAATTGGCACCATGTCAGTTGGGCTATATTTTGTTAATTACATCAAGTCTCAGGGAAGCCCAGCTTTAATGAATTCACAATAAAAGTGTGAACATGGAGAAGTGTGGCTCATTGGGAGCCATCTTTGGAGATGAGCTACTGCCTGTGGCTGTTCGTGATTCATGACCTTCCCACATAAAAAATACACTCACCCTTGCAAATCTCATTCCAATATGGTATCAGCTTGAAGTCCAGGATATGGTGCACTAAATCATGTCCCAGAATGGGGCTTCTGGGATGAAGTTCCTTATGTGCATTTTCTCAGTTGCAAGGACCAAGGAAAGAAAAGGACAAGTATCTGTATCCCACTCACTAACATTTAGTTAGTTGAAAATGAGACAAGAAAATGACAATTGACTTTCCTGTTCAAAAAGAGGGGAAAAAAAGAGAAATGATCAGTCAATGATTCATAGCAATTCTGAAATCCAGACTGACACATGTCCCAATTTTTCTGACTTGAGGCAAGGGATATTCCTGATGAAGGCTCACTTTTGTTCTTTAGAAATGGTTCTGCTCAGCTCTTGGTCTCACCCTCTGGGATTCGAGCTCTGCCTCTGAGTCATACTTCCTTTGTCGTAGAAATGGCGCACATTTGTAACTGCATATCTGTAATCCCGCTTTCTGCCCTGTGGGAAATTGGGGCCCAAAGCAAGAGAAAATTGTGGTGGCTCACCTCAAACATGCCTCAGTGAACCCTACCTCCTGGTACTCATGTCCTCCTGTCCCTCCCTCACCCACTGAATTTGGGCTGGCCGTGTGGCCTGCTTTAATCAATGGAAGAAGGCAGAAGGAACACAGCCAGCTCTGGGCAAAAGGCTTAAGAAGCCCTGACAGTCCTTGATTCTGTACTTTTGGGATTCCTAAGAATATAAAAAGTCTGTCTACCCTGCGGGAAAGACCACACAGAGAGTCCACATACAGAGGGAGAGGCCTGAGAATACAGAAAGAGGGAGAGAGGCGAAGTCATGCCAGCATCTCAGGTGAGTTTCCAGAAGCTCCATGCTATCTGAGTTTCCATTTCATGGAAAGTACACGTGAGAACCCAAGTAGGACTACAGAATAACTTCCCATGGAGCCCAGCCAACCTATGGAACTGTGAGAGATAAGAACATGAATGTCTTTTTAAGCCATTAGATTGGGGTGGTTTTCTTTGCAGCAATAGATAACCAAAACATATGTACTCACTCACTGAAAGTTATTTAACTATCCATTGGTGCCTGATATCCATCTGTGCCTGATACTGTGTTAGGCCAGATAGATGCAAAGCTAAATAAAGCATGGATTCTGAACTCTATCTTGTTTATATATGTTTGTTGGTGAAAAACCTTTGTAAATAGAACTATTTTAATTTTACATTTTAAAGGCAAAATATGTTTAAAATATACTTGTAGTGAATCCTTTCATAAAAGAAATAACTACTCTGAGATGTGTCATATTTTTCATTTTCTTCAGGTTAGACTTTTTAAATAGTGAAGTATACCTGAAGTTTTAAAAATGTAATTTAATTCAACAAATATTTTCTGAGTACTTATTATGTACTTCTTTTATGTAATTTTAAAATCTATGACTCAAGTGAGATTAGGTTGAAATTCAGGTACTGTTTTCCATCTGACTTCTATTAGCTCACATGGGGTTTGTTGTCCTAAGTTACTTGGGGATCCTGTTTCTGTCTATTAGCGTATATTCTTGTAACTATTATGCATCCCCTGACTGTTTTCTTATTACTTCAGCAAGAACTACATTCAGTTGTTCAGTTTTTAAATGACCTAATTAGCAGCACTATTTTACATTCTCTTTATAATTCTGTCTTCAGCTGGACTCCCTCCCCATCACCCTCTCTTCCTCTCTGCGTTTTACTCAACATCCTGCTAATGAGTTCACGTTCCACCCTTGCTTGGCCCTCCATGAATTACTGTCCAGGCATTTGCAGACCTTCTTGCCTTAATTATCGGAGGAAAAAAAATCTCATATTGGTTTTTCCTTGTTAGACTCTAATGGCTTTGAGCTTCCAGTCAACTTACGGCTCATATGTCTTTGTTTTACACAAAAACAGAGATCATAAAGCAGAGAGGAGCCCTGTATATCATATAATTTTACAGATGAGCACACTTTGGACCAGGGAGCCAAGGGACTTGCTCACAGAATCACTATTGCCGAGGGCAGAGCCAGGACCAGAACCCAGAAGTCCTGGCTTCACTAATGCAATGAATGCACTGTGAAACCTCATCACACTGATGTAAACACACTCACTGATGATTGATGAGTCAGTTTTTATTTATAATTATTAATGGACTTTAATTAAGCCTCTGCTCTATTTTCAGTCTTAGGCTAAAACTGGGAGAAAGTAAGAGAAAAAAAGAGAAGTATGGTGGATTCAGAAATTGTAAATTATGTAGCAGTAGGTCATAGTGTTTTCAGGGTTTAGAATTTTGGTGAACATTCTTGCACCTCATATTAATGTATTCAATAAATATTTATTGAGCACCCACTATATGCATACACATAAGCATGCATGCACACATAAACCCAACACATATTTTCCCTAGAAATGTGTGAAATAGCGTACAATATCCTCATAAATATATTTATACTACATACAATTACAAGTTTCATGCCTGTTGCAATGTATCACAGATTTGTTGCTTCTTTGGGAAAATGGACACTGTGATTCATGGGTATTTTCTCTTTCTAATAATTCCCATGTCGCCAGTTGTTAGAATCATCTGATCATTGTATTTCATAATAAGGGATCTCAAATTCAAATGTGTTCCCAGGTCATGCAATCAGTGTGAATAAGTGAAGCAGGCTGGGTGTTCCACAGGTAGAGGAGGGAACTGTGGAGCCTTGAGACCGCAAATCCTGTTTAAAGGGGGCAGTTGCTACGTCAGATGGTTGTGGTCATGTGAAAATTCAAGGGCCAGTATTTGTAAAACTTCTGAATTTTCAAGGGATGCTGGAAATCTTTATTTTTGTGCAAAATCTCCTGAATTTTAAAATGTTGGTGATCAACTAAAAAATGTAAAACCACTGTGTGGGCCAAACTAAACATGTTTACTAGACTCAACTCCTAGGCAGTTTGCCCCACCACCCTGGTGTGTGCCTTCCTCATGGTCAGGGATAATGGTATCCAAACTCCTCAACCATGAGATTTTCTCATTTTCAAAGAATTCTGTAAGTAAGAGCCTTGAGTGCAGTGGCTCTTATTCACTGACCTCTATGACATGGTCAAACAATCACCCAATTATTTGCTTGACCAGCCTCTAGTTGATATCATGAGAAAATAAAAATCCCTTACTAGACTAAATGGGGAAACAGTTGCTTTTAAGATGATCCAAAAAGGGATTGCCTTTGCCTACTTTTTACTAGTTAGAAATGTATTAATTATTCTAGAAATTAAAATATAGGCCTGCACGCAGTGGCTTACACCTGTAATACCAGCACTTTGGGAGGCAGAGGTAGGCGGATCACTTGAGTTCAGGAGTTCAAAACCAGCCTGGGTAACATGGCGAAATCCCATTTCTACAAAAATATATACAAAAATTAGCTGGATGTGTTGGTGCACACCTGTAGTCCCAGCTACTTGGGAGACTGAGATGGGAGAATAACTTGAACCTGGGAGGCAGAGGTTGCAATGAGTATTGATCTTGCCACTGCACTCCAGCCAGGGTGACAGAGCAAGACTCTTGTCTCAAATATATATATATAGATATACACACACACATATATATACATATAGATATACACACATACATATATATGTGTGTATATATATACACATACATATATATAGTATTGGCAGTGCCATCTGATGAGTGTGTTAGACGCCCATTCTTATACGGGTCATGCTAACACGTCTATACATGTGCTTCTTCAAACCCCAAAATGTTTATTCAACCCCCAAATAAGTGTCTGGTATTGGCTCAAACTATTCAGTTCAAAGTCCTCAAAAGTCTCTTCAACTTCAAATTAAATTTTCTGTCCTCATTGCTTGTTTATCTCATTTGTTTATTTGTCAAATACTTAATGAGCAGCTTCTGGGTATCAGATACAGTTTTAAACACTAACAATATCACAGTGAATCACAGAGACATAGCCTATTCTCTCATAAAGCTTACACCTACCGAGGTAGCTGGGAAGAAAAAGTAAAGTAAAGAAATGAATAAATAAGATGGTTTCAAATAGTGATCGCTGTTGTGAAGAAGGTAAAATGGGGAAAGGTGATAACATGATTAAGGGAAGGCTATTCTGTAGAGTTATTGGAGTGGGAACCTGAATAGTGTGAAGTGGGCAACAATGCAAAGGTATGAGGGCAAAGGGTTCCAGTCAGGGAACAGACCTGGGGCCAAAGCCTCGAGGTAGAGATGGGTTTGAAGTGTTCAAAGATCAAAAAGAAAACTTATGTGGCTGAACTTCCTAGCCTAACTTCTCTCCAGCATTTGGCACTGTTTACAACCCTAGTCTTGGCACAGCACTTGCCTGCTTTCTGCTCCTCAAAATCCGTTTCTTTGTCTGGTTCTCTCCAAGGTCCTGAATATAGCTGTGCTTCCTTATGAAACTTATTATTTCAGCTGAATTTTAGGCGCAGAGAAGGGGCAAGGCTCACTACCTTCTTCTTAAAACTTAAGGCTTTCTTCTCTCTGGAACCCAGACACATTTTGTAATAGTTCAGAAAGATGATGTCCTGAACTACAGTGATAGCGGGGGTAGAATCATTGGTACCTGATAGCCTATTAGGCATATGTGTGTAGGCCTGGATGTGTGTTGTGGGAGTGTGGGGACATATTCAGGGTGGGTGATCCCAGAGCATCAAACTTGAATAACTGGGTAGATAGTAATGCCACTCACTGAGATTCAGAAAGCAAGAGAAGAAGCAGGTTTCATTTAGTTGCAGAGCAGGGTGGGTGGGGACACATAGTGGAAGATCAGACAGAATGGAAAGAGTGTTAAAAAGAAGTTCCTGAATCTGAAGCTTTGACTCTAGGAAATGGGCTTTTACTGCCATCTCATATTGGAATTCCAAATTAGGGTTGACATAATGAGAATATGGTTTCATAATGCTACTGGACCCCATTATTCTTCTGTGTTAGAATAAAAAAATTTATAGATTGGTCTAGAAATATTACTCAACAATAAGAGAACTGCTTCTTAAATCAGAATGCTGCAAATGTTAAACATTTAAAAAGTTAAAAGTTGAGGCAATTTCCTGAGAAATTCAGGCCAGAGTTGTTTGGTGTAATTTCAATTTTCCTTCTACCCAACTAAGTAGATTTTATTAGCATAATCATTGGTTTTGAGAATTAGAGGACAGGTGGTAGACATGGCCATCATTATATCCTGGATAGTGTTCATCAATCATTACACAAAATTTATTAGGCACTTACTACGTGCCAGACGTCATGCTAGTTGTTAGGGATACAAAAATGAGTAAGGCACAGCCCTTGCCACGAAATTATCAACAAATCATACCTGTGCTGAACTTTCAAACTAGTGGTTCCTTTTCTTAACTGACAGATATTGCTTGCTAAAATAGTCTGTTAATGTATTAAGAGTGTGTGTGGCAGGAACAGAAAATCAAACACTGCATGTTCTCACTCATAAGTGGGAGTTGAATCATGAGAACACATGGCCAAAGGGAGGGGAACATCATACACCAGGGCCTGTCAGCGGGTGGAGGGCAAGGGGAGGGAGAGCATTAGGACAAATACCTAATGCATGCGGGGCTTAAAACCTTGATGACTGGTTGATAGGTGCAGCAAACCACCATGGCGCATGTATACCTATGTAACAAACCTGCACGTTCTACACATGTGTCCCAGAACTTAAAGTAAAAAAGAAAGAAAGAAAAAAAAAAAGATTGTGTGTGAGCCAGGTGTAGTACTTTACTCTGAGAGGCTGAGGCGGGTGAACTGCTTGAGTCCAGGAGTTTGAGACAAGCCTGGGTAATATGACAGAACCCCATCTCTACAAATAATACAAAAATTAGCTGGGCATGGGGGCACTTGCTTGTAGTCCCAGCTACTTGAGAGGCTAAGGTGGGAGCATTACTTGAGCCTGGGAGGTGGAGGCTGCATTGAGCCAAGATCATGCCACTACACTCCACCCTGGGCAAGAGAATGAGACCCTGTCTCAAGCAAAACAAACCGAAAAGAGTATGTGGGACCCACTTGTGTTTACTTTTTTGCCAAACAGCCCTACAATTTCGAGAGACCGTAGGTCATTTTGAAAAGGGAAGGAATCTAGTAGTGGTCAAAACCTGCTTCTGATTATTTTTTCTTTAAGAGTTAATTCCACTTGGAAATAGTTTGCTTGGTTGTTACTTACGAATCTGCTCACTGGGAACTCTGATACAGTAGCTCGAGGGCCTGTGTTCTGGCATTTTGATGGAATGGGTTTATTTTTTCAACCCTGGACACCAGTTGCTACTTGTGAAAGACAGCAGAGGATTGAATCTCTCCCCTTTAGGCTCTTGGTAGCTCTGTAGAAAATCTGGCCACTGAGCTGGCCCAGGCTCTGTCACTGCCCTCCCTAATAGGTGTGTGTGTGTTGGGCAGGGGGTGGCGGCGGGGCGTGGTGTGGAGAGAGAGAGAGAGAGAGACAGAAAAATGTGCTTTATTTTCCTTATTCTCAGATGGGGATAGTGTCCTCTGCCTTGCTTGTTTCACAGTGTTGCTCTGAAAGTAAAATTATACAAAAGAGGAAAATGAATATGACTGTGCTTACAAAAAATGAGTTATGACAATTTAAGATATTATTAATTAGTGACACTAAATCAGTATTACTCTGCATTTCCCTGAGATAGTGTAATCTAGTGGTTAAGACCCTGTTTTGGCTCTTACTAACCATGTGATTTTGGGCAAGTCACTTAATTTATTTGAGCCTCCGTTTCTTTATCTGTGAAAGAAAGATAACTTTCCTGACTTCATGCAGTTGCTGTGAGGTTTGAATAACTTATTACCAGTAAAGTGATTACCCTAGTGTCTAGCATACGGAAAGTGTTTGCTTCATCAAGTGTTTGCTTTCCTTATTCCTGCCACGCCCAAGAAGACTACAGCTCTTTGCAAATGTTTTTGCACAGAAATGACCTCCTGTTCCTCTTATGACCCATTGAAAACCAAGAATGTTTGCAAAATGGAGAGACAACATGGGCCCAAGGGAACAAAGAGTTGAAAGATCCTGATTTTAATTCTGGTACTTTGGCCAATTGGCCAGGTGATCTTAGACAGACTCTTTGTTTATGGTGGTTAGCATGTCTGCAATATACAAACGAGGGAGCTGAGGTCCTGATTCATCCCCCCAAGCTAAAATAAATGCTCAAGTGTCTCCTACCTTTAAAAACCAACCAACCAACAAACCAGCCAACCAATACTCAATCAAACATTTCAATAAAATATTTTCTCTTTTTGGTCATAGTCAAACTTCTTAAAAGTTGTCTGCATTAATCTCATCACTTTTTTCACCTGGGTTCACTTCCTAACAACAAGTGTAGCAGTCTAATTTGGCCTTTATCACTTTGTTACCCCTACTCTGGTTAAAATCTTTTCACTGACAAAACCAATGGACAACTTTCAAACTTCATCTTCCTTAACTTTTAGACACAGAAAAGAAGGCAAATGACCTTCATGGATGATAAATAACATTTTCAAGTTTGATTCCAGACAGCAATTCTTGATGCCGGAATCAAAATTGCCATTTAAAGGAACTCTATTCTGCTGAAAACATCCCATATTCAGATACAAAATGTGAATTATTCAAGTAATCAAGGAAACTAGGTCTACTAAAATATCTTACTGTGGCATCAGGCACCAAGAGTGAAGTCTGATGACAAGAAAATGATTAGAGCACAAAGCAATCTATTGCTTTGTTCTTATATGAAATAGTGATGGTGAAGTAGGCACCTGCTGCCATTTGTACCTGATGGATCCTAATACATCTAATCATTCTACCTCTGTCCAATCAAAATGTATTTGTCCTGTGTCACATACCATCAAACCCTTCTTTGTTAAGAAGCCTCTACAAAGATCAAAGCAAAATATAAAAAGTAGTCATTTGCCTTTCAACAACATTTTCAATGTATAATTTTAGGCACATGGGTAGGTGAGTATGGGCAATATTTTTGGTCATGGGTATCTTTTCCAAGCTCCCTGAAATCCCCACCTGGTCATTTGCCTTTTAATGGGACATTTGGTGAAGCTGCTACCCTGAGCTGAGTCAGATCTTTGTAGAGAAGGTTTATCATTCTCTGAAGCTGTCAAGATGATTAAATAGGGCTGTTGTGCAATAGGTCCCAAGCAACAGCAGCAATAGAGCGGGATAAACACTGGACTGGGAATCAGGGAACTGGTTCCACGACTCTGGCAAGTCTCTTCCACTCTCTTAGCCTTGGTATTGTCACTAGTAAAATGAGGGGCTGGATTAGATTATTTCTAAAGTCATGTCTAGTCAATGCTTCTGAAGTCATTTTTAAAATTTCCTTTCTCTACTGACTCTGCAGCTCTCCTCCTAATTTCTTTGACCTATTTTTACCTTACCTGATTTTACCACTACTTTCCAAATTGATTATTTCTTATCTCTCTGCCTTATCACTTACTTTCTAGCTAGTTCACTCAAAGATAAGCCCAGGAAATATGTATCTCACAAACAAATTGTCTTTTTCTTTGGAGATAGTGTATCTCTCTGCTAGGTTCACAGCAGGGCAGTTACATGGCAAATCTGGGATGTGTCCAGAATATTCATGCTTACAAAGCAAGGCTCTTTAGCTTGAACTCTTGGCCCTTTTCTGAAGTTTGAAACCAGATAATTCCACTAGACTACAGGGTCCTATAGGGAGTAGACTACAATCTCCCCATGCCTCTGCTCTGAAAGGAATTTTATCTAAAGATTTTCAAACTCTGGGGTTGATGAAACTGTTTATATATGTTTTTTCTTGCTCTGGTTCCTCAAACCCAAGCTAACAGAGGGCTGGAACCTGTAGGCTGTAGTGATCCACCCACTAAAGATGTCAACAAGAACTATACCCTCTTTCATGGGCTCATTTGGCATCAATATAACGAGCTTTTAAAAAATAAAAAAAGAAATTGAAACCCTCACAATTAGAAATACTGTGAAATTTCAGAACATCAAGGAAAAAGAGAATATACTAAAAACTTTCCCTGTAGGGTTGACAGATAAAATATAGGACGCCAGTTAAATTTGAAGTTCATGTAAACAATGAATAATTTTTTTTTTAGAATAAGCATGTCCCCAATATTTCATTGTTTATCTGAAAGGTAATTTTAATCAGATGTTCTGTATTTTTATTTGCTAAATGTGTCTATCCTAGTCCCTAGAATAAAGCTAGATCGCCCAAATATAGCATCAGTAACAGTGGATAGTAAAAGGCAATGTGAGTGCTGCTTTCAAAATTCCAAGACACAATCATTTTTTAACCTAGAATCCCATACCTACCCAACTCATCAATGAAGTATAAAGGGGAAATTAAAACATTGAAAGACATTCAATGACTCAGAAACATTATTTCTATAATAGATGTCTTGGAAAATTATCCAGCATGTGTTCTAGTAAAAGCAGGGAGTAAATCAAAGGAGAAAGACAGGGGGTCCATGGCAGTATGACCCAGGTTCAGAAAATCAATGAAGGGCTACCTAAGATGACAGGTGCTCAGCAGAACTCAGGTAACAGGTAAGCTTCTTTGACTGAAAGTAACAGAAAATCCGACTCAAATTGGCACGAAAACAACAATAAAAAGGCAGGGAGGGCTCTTAGGTTGATTTAATGGTTCAAAGATCAACGAAGATCCATACTTTTACTGTCTCTCTGTTCTGCCATCCTCGGTATTGGCTTCTCCAAAGGCTGCTTTTCCTCTTGGTCAAGATGACTGCCAGAAGCAACCTAAGCAATGCTTTTTGTTTGTACCTAGTGGGAGAGAACTGACTTCTCCTTCTCAGAAAGTCTCTCCTCACATCCCATTGGCCCAAAGTGGCCTACGGCTGCCCATTCCCAGAAGTGTCTAGCAAAGAAGATGGAGTGGCTTTGATTCTTTCATTCAGTGTCAACTGTGTATGAGGCGCTGTTCTAAGCACTGAGGATAAGGCAGAAAGTAAAACAGACAAAACTTCCAACTTTTACGGAGCTCAGATTTAGGAAAACAGACAATAGACACAGTATGTAAAATATCTGTATGCTATATGGTGGCAGGTGCTGGTGAGACAAAGCAGAGGAGAGACTAGGTAGTATTTGGGAGGGTGATTAAATTTTAGGGAAGGTGTTCAGGAAAATCCTCACTAAGAATTAATGGGGGAATCAACCACACGCTTCCTATGACATGTACAGGACAAAACATCCAGGTCAAAGTAGAGGGACATAGAGCCTGGGGAGGGAGGTCTCCTGGGCAAAAGGGGGACTTCTTAGAATACTTGATATAATGGAAAGTTAAAAAATAGTGTTAGAATCAGGAGAAATAAAAACATGTGTAGGAAAGAAATTACACTTACAGAATACTACTTGACTCCTCCACGAATTAACGTTTACATAGTCACAATACTATAAATGCTGTTATTAGTTTTCATATTTTAGAATGAACTGTTGGAAAAAGTATGGATGATGGAATTATCATTACCAAACCAAATGTAAATGTTATCAACTTGAGTGCTCTAAGGTTGCAATCCTGAATATGGGAGGTAGAAGAGCTTAGGACAAGGCTGAGAGCACCAGTCTTCTCTTTGTACCCACTGGGGTGTTAAGAGAGACTATCTATGTTTGGCGGAATAAGAAGAGATAGTGTATGTTTATTACTTAAACTTTCAAAACTAAGCAAACAATACAGGAACTAAATATGATGTTATAATTGTATCGGGAAGTTGGGGAGGAAAGGTGGGAGGTGATGTAAATGAGTTAAATCTTACAGAAACTCATATATACCATAGAACCACAAAAGAACTAAAGAACAAAAGAACAGTATTTCTATGTGACTATAGAATAAACGTGTTGAGTGAGTGGGCTGACTTTGGGAAGGTAAGACTGAAGGTGAGAGCAAAAGGCAAACTATTGTTTTTGTTGCTAGTTCTTTGGCAAAATTTGACTTTTGAACTGTGCATTCATTACTTTGTCTTAAAAAAAGTCTGGTCTCCATTCTATAATTTTTTTCTATATTCTTAAAATTGACACATGCTTATTATGGAAAAGTTTGAAAATATGGAACATTGTAAACTATTGGTATATTTTCCTTCAGTCTTTTAAAATTCATTATATTTATGCACATTTGTGATTAAGTTGAATTAGGATACATTTTGGTGCGTTCAAATTCATGAATCTAAATTGATTAGCTTAGATTCCATACATAATTTGTATCATTTTACATCTCCATCAGGATTGAAAACAAGAACAAAACAAACATGATATTAAAGTCTTTATAGGAGAGATGTTTGACATTAAATAGTGGCAGTAAAATTAGCCAGTTCATCAAGGAAACTAGATCCCAGCAAGCTGAAGTCAAGTTCATGCTGTTATTCAGTGAGAGCTATTAACTACTGGCCGAAACTAAATTACAGATTTGTTTCATATCTGAAAATGATAACATAGGCATCTTATACAATGAAGACATGGATTCATATCCTGCCTTCCTCACTGGTGTTGGCTCCCACTCCTCCCCCCCTCGCTCAAAGCCCAAGCCACTCCGATCTAGCTGTGTATCTCCAAACACACCAGGCTTCCTCCTGGTTTGTGCTTCAGCCATGCTGTTGCCTTTGCTTGAAATCCTTTTTCCAAGCTAGTGGCCCTAGACAAAATGTTATTAATCCATTAAGTCTCCTGTGATGCTTAGCTAACTCCTTCATGAATATTTTGCTGCTGCTTTTCCTTGTGCGACCACTGAACTTGACCCATGCCATGACTAGTGTATTCATGGTGTGGAGTGAAGAGTATGAGTGTAGAGTCAGACTATCTGAACTTGGCTCCCAGCTCCACCTCTAACAGACCGTGTGAACTTGGGCAAGCCACTTACCTACTTTGATCCTCAGTTTACTCATCTGTAAAATGACATTAATAATAATACTTGCCTCAGTGGTTATGGTAAGAATTAAGATAATCAATACAGGAAAAGCACTTGGCAGGGTGACTGGCCTACAGTAAGTGATCAGAAACATATGCTATTATTATTTGTTGTTGTAGCTGCTGCTTTAATGATTAGCTTGCATGTCCAGCCATTGAGTTTAGTGACTGTAACTTTTCATCTTTATCTTCTTTGTCTCACTGTAGAATCTGGTTTTGTGTCCTTGAAAAATTGTGTAGACTGATTGAATGAGTGAATAATTTAGAGTGAATTCAGCTACCTTTGCTTTTATAACTATTATTTTAAGGATGGTAGTTCTAACAGTAGACCTCAGAGTCATGCAAAAAGCTAACCAGCATTAATTCAATGAAGCAATATTTTTCTAGTTAAAACAAAGAACCACTTCCTGAATACCTTTACGTATTGTCAGCTCTGAGATGGAGCTGAAAATACAGGAATGATAGGGGAGGTCTCCTAGCAATGCAAGACCTTGCCTCTGTCCTATAATATTTTTTGAAGTCACAGAGACACAGGTATTACTAGTCTATATAGATTCAGAACTAAATGGGATAATGCATTTCAAAGAGAGATGAAGAATTCCAAACCACAATACAAGTGTGAAGCATCATTAAAGTATTTTTAAATTATGTTATGAAATATAACTATTTGGGTTTTCCATGTTATTGCTTTACTTCTTTCTGTATAGGATTATTATTTATAGGCCAGGGAGATTTCCCTTGAAGCCCAATTATATTTAACGCCTTTGCAGTGACGCATGACTGACTTATGACCTCAGGAGTAAGTTCTGATGGTGGTTCTGTTCTGACGAGGTGGCTCCACCTGTCTGCACCTTATCCCAGAACCAAAGCTCCATTTGCTGCACTATTACATTGAGAAGACACTTCACTCCCCTTGCAAGAGAATCAGGTTCTGATGGCAATTATTTGAGTCTGACTCTATGCAAGACACTTCAGTAGTTACTTGGGAGAGTAATATTTGTCCTGCTTATCTCCAAAGGCTGCTGGAAGACTCCAGTGAGCCATTTTATAAAGTACAAAGTGATCTACAAATACAAGGGTCTTATTATTATTAAAAACACATCTCATCTTCCACTGGAACGTTTAGATAAAGGAATGTGGGGTGTAATAAAGAACTAAGCTAAAAGGGGAGAAACACTAAAAAACTAATTACCAAATATCACACAAGTACCACAAAGAGAGTGATTACTTGATTAATTAATGATAGGAACCCTACATTTAAGTCTTTCAGTTATACGTGCATCAGTCCTCTTTGCCTATTGGAAAGGGGTTTATTTCTGCCAACGAATAACTATCAAAACACTGAGGCCTAACTGATGTGTGATTAATGTGGGCTCTGTTAATTGTATGGCTGAGTTTTATGTATAAAGCTGTATCCTTGATTTTTCTCCTTTAATTTCCTCCTGTTTAATTGCTGGTCATAAAATTGTTTCAAATGTATCTACTGAGTCTGAGAGCAAGTTCTGCAACTTGAAAAGTGCCTGAGTCAGTCTGGGCATCTTGTTTGGTAAAACCGACTTGGGGGAACTCTTATGCTGTAAGATGAATTGCTGCTTGGCTTCTACTCCCAGCCTTGCTGGCTCCCTTTCTGCAGCTGCGCACCGGCACTGCATCTCATCTATTAGCATTAAGCACATGTGTAGCATTGATAATGGCAAAAGGCTTAATCACTTTCTTTCTGATAGCCCATCAGATGTGGCTCTATTCAACCTTATTTTAGACAGCTAGAGATGATGACATCTGATTTTCTAGTCTTTTTCGCATTCATTTACCATTTCTGTTAATATCACCTGATTTTCTTTTGGGGAAGTACCCCCCTGCCCCATCTCTGCTTTTATTTTCTGTGTTTCAAGTAGGGCTGGTCTCATTTCCCTGGCTCCAGAGCTAGGCTTGGACAATTAGAATTCCAGTGATTGGTTCGGGGATAGGCATGTGACCCAAGCTTGGTCAACTCTTGGTCAACTAGAGAGGCAACCCTAGAACTTTAGCAGGAACTATTAGAAAAAAAAAAAAAAAGCTCTCTTTTTCCTCTTGGGTTTTTAGATTGCTAAAATATTAAATCTAGGTCTTCTGGTCTCTTTGTCACAGCTAAAGAAGAACCCAGCTGAGAATGAAGCCAACACAGAGAAAAAGAGAGCCAAGAGATGGAGAGAGACAAAATCCTGCTGACATTGTTTGAATACGTGGATTCAGTTGTGCCTAAAGACAAGCCTGGGCCTGTCCTTTTCTATTATGTGAGCCAGCTTGAATAGGATTTTGTCACTGATAACCAAGAGTACTGATTCAAATGATGACGTTGGTCATGATACCTTTCTGCCTTACTATGTCATATATGTACGGAGACTTCAGAAAATTAGAATTAGAAAAATAAGATTTGGGATTTTAGAAATATATGCATATTTAAATGTATAGCTTTTTCCTCTAGAAGAAGTTTGCTTGGATCAAGTGGACATTTTCCCTTATGATGTTGGAGAGGTCAGACTGAAATAATTTGGTGACAGCTCACTGGTAGAAGGCACTCTGTACTCATAGGGGAGACCCTGTGGTTCATTCGTTCATTTCATGATTGGGTCCTGCTTATGCCGGGTGCTGAGGAAATGGCAGGTGCAGAAGATAGCTCAGTTTGCTTTCCTAGTGGAAATTATAATCTAATAGATTTTAGTGAGTCAAAAATCCAGGACCCATAGAGGTAAAAGAAATCAGCAAAATTTGACAGTAAACCCCTTTATCAATGTGTAGTACCACTTCGGGATAGACTATCATTTTCAAGGTGTGTTGATGATATGATTAGTTATAGAAGCATGCCTGATTCTATGCTCACTTTAGTTGATGGTGGCCCTAAGCTCTTTTATTTTTCAACCTTGAAAAGGAAAATTTTCTTGGAAAGGAAATTGAGGCAGCTCAACAGTAAAAAGGATTTAAGGACTGAAAAATACTACCCATTAATCCGATTTCTCTTTAATAATTGTTTTTCTTTTGGGGCTGCTAAGATCGTTGTAGATTTAGGGCACTTTTACTCCAGCAAGTTGTAAACTCTTTATGTGGTTGAACGCACTTTATCTTTCCCAGTCTCTGCTGGTTGTATCAGAAGCCAGAGTAATATTCCCTCAGTTCACAGAGGAACAAACCTAAGGCAGAGAAGGCTAGAGGACCTGTCTGGGATGTCACAGTTAGAGGCTGAGACAGATCCTGATCCATCCTGATCCTTATGAGAAGCTGTTGTGTCCCAGAGGCTCAACACCCACACCTGGCTGATGCACCTAACCATGCCCTCCCTCCCTTGCATCCCCACTGCCCCAAACCTGGCTGAGGTCTTAGTGTAACTTGCGAATTTTACAATTTCCTCTTAGTTGTTCTCCCCAGTGCCACTCCCACTAATCTATTCTACTCCATGTTGCTTCCAGAGGAATCTTGCTAATACACAGCAACAAGTACATCACTCCCCTGCCCAGAAACCTTCACAGTTTATTTTTTTTCCTGAAAGCAAGGTTGTTCAAACTCCTTAGCCAGGCAGGCAAGGCCCCACATGACTTGGTCTCCATCTAAAATCCTGTGCCTTATTTTCCATGACTGTCTTTCCACTCTTAGACCCATTGTTCCAGCGCAACTTACCATTCCCAAAACACATCCTCTATTTTCCTGTCCCTTTACTCCCACTATTCCTCATCTGGAATGGTTGCAACTCTCTCCCCGCAACTCCCACTGCCAACATTTTCACTTATTGAATTCTTACCTATCATTGCAGGCCTCAGGAAGAACCCTCCTCTTTTGTGAAGTTTTCTGAGATTTTCCCTTGCTGGAAGTAATTTCTTCACACTTTATATCCTTGTTATATTTTATTTGTTCTTGCATTTTTTTTCAAATTTAGTCTGATATTTATTTACATACTGGTCTGTCTCTCCTGATGGCGTGTAATCTCAACAAGGCAGGGAACCATGCCTGGCTCTTCTTTGTGATGTCCATGGTATCTGCTGCTTGGATGATGACTGGCTTCTCTCCCAACTTAAAACTGAGGCTAAACACCTCATGATTCCTCTCACCCCCTGAGCCTTTGCAGAGGCTGTTCTTTTTTTGGGATGTGTGTCCATCCTCCCTGCTTCCTTCACTGTCTAGTTCACAACCCATAGTAAGAAATATACTTTATATTGTAATGCTCAACAAACATTTCATGAAGTAATGCTAACTTTTGCTAATTTTCAGTACATTTTGATCTATTCCTAATTTTTTCCTGTTCTTTTCTGTTCTCTTCTACTGTATTCTAGTCCAGTCTGTTACTTCATTTTAAAATATGTAGTTGTGACACTCTAAATAATTTCCTTAACCTATTAAGAGGTTGCAAGAACCACTGGCCTAGTTGGTTTCTACTTATCTTTTAGATCTCTACTCACATGTTGCATTTATAGGAAAGTCTTCTCTTGACCTCCCAGGCTAGACTGAGCCCATGATAGAGGTTCTCATAGCCGCTCTTCTTCATAGCACTTTAATCATAGCTTTTTTGTGTGTGTAATTGTTTCGTTGTCTTTTCTCCCCACTGGATTCCAAGCTTCATGAGGGCACAGCTTCTTTGCTTTTTTCATTATCAAATTCTCAGTGCCCAGCACAGTGCCTGGGACACATCTATACACATTAAATCTTTTCTGGATCCACGAACGGGGTGTTTTTAAGTTGGGTGTTGAGGGGCTGACATAATAGATTTGTGCTTTAGATACATCACCTAGGCTACGTAAATTTCATTGTTCAAAGGGCAAAAGTCAAGACTAACATGAACCAGGCATGGTAGCTCACAGCTGTAATCTCAGCACTTTGGAAGGCGGAAGTGGGCCAGATCGCTTGGGCTCAGGAGTCTGAGACCAACCTGGGCAACATGGTGGAACCCTGTCTCTACAAAAAAATACAAAAATTAGCCAGGTGTGGAGGCACAGGTCTGTAGTCCCAGTAACTTGCAGGGCTGAGGTAGGAAGATGGCTTGAGGTCAGAAGGTTGACACTGCAGTGAGCTGAAATTGTGCCACTGCTCTCCAGCCTGGGTTACAGAGCAAGACCCTGTCTCAAAAACAAAACAAAAACAAAACACAAAAAGATGAATATGAGTGAAGTTGGGGGAGGTGTTGAAGGGTAGGGGTCTTGGAGGCAAGAGGCAGGGAGGGAAGTTTGGAGGCCTATACAGTGGGGACTTGAACTAAGGGACATTCACTGCTGTCGATGAGTTGGGAACAGATCCAAGAAATGTTTTTAAGGAAGAACTGAGAGAACATAATGACCTGTTTTGAAGGTAAATCCAATTCTTGAGGACCCTCTTCTGTCCTAGTCAGGAAGTGGGAAGTTATCCTTCTGGTCTATGTGAGTCTCTCTCCGGGTATCCAAGATGCCCTCTGGCTCTTGAGGTCTCTGGGCTCCAAGGGTGGTGATCCTACTCCCATGGGGTTCTGCCTCGCTGGGAGAATTTGGTAAAGGTACAACTAGGATAGCCCCCACTCAGGTCTTAGCCTCTATTGGATCCACTGCTTTCGTGGTCCTCAGAGCCTCATATTTTATGAGCTAATTATGCTTTGGCCTTTCCTTTCTCTTTCTCTTTCTCTTGCTGTTGATACTGGTTTAAGTCAATTAAGATGGGAGGCATTTCAAGTAGGATTGTCTCTTTATTGATTATTCTGTACTAAAGCGTTAGTTCTTAATTACAAGGAGTCTGTTGCTCTTCTACAGACACAAAACTTGCTGAGGTGACCTGACCCATCAGCAGAGGAGAGGCAGGCTCCAGCTGCAATCAGTTCAGAGACGCAACCACAGCAGTGCGTTCCTCAGCTCCCAGCACCAGCCCAGGATGGAGCATGGTTTTGGAAAGTAGCTTTAGAGGCCAAGGCTATATCTATACAGTGTGTCTTAGACCTGCCTCTTTAGTATCTTTTTTTTTTTTCTTTTAAGACAGGGTCTTGCTCTATCACCCAGACTGGAGTGCAGCGGCATGATCACAGCTTACTACTACCTTGAACTCCTGGGCTTAAGCAATCCTCCTGCCTCAGCTTACTGAGTAGCTGAGACTACAGGTGCATGCTGCCACACCTGGTTGATTTTTTATTTTTTGTAGAGATAAGGTCTCACAATGTTGCCCAGGCTCTACCTCTTTAGTAGATTGAGTATATATGTGCTTGTCATGAGGGCACAGTGCCCAGAAGTGGTTCAGACTGTCTCTTCTTGGTCCAGCTTGGTGGTTAAAATTGCCAAAATAATGACTAACACAGCTGAGAAAAATATTTTTGGTGCACAATTACATCAATCACTTGACTGCTGGTCTCTATTAGAGTTGGGAAATATAAATCAAGCAAAAATGGACAGCTCACAAGATGAGAAGATATTAATCAGTGGGCACCTCGTGAGGAGTTATCTTCTTTCCCTGGGGCCATGCTGTATACAACAGGGACAATCTGGCCATATTCCTGCCGGTGTCCTTCTCTCTCCTTATCTCTGCCTCCCTCAGATGCACTCTCCTTTGCTTCCAGGTTGACTATATATTGAACTATTTCTTCTTAGATAAACTAGTTTGCATTTCCTCCTAAGATAAATCTCATTTCATTATGTGCTGGTCATATTTCTAATCTGCTAAGTCCATTTGTATTATCATTTGGTGTTGCCTGACACTAGACTAGGTCTGCTTCTCAGTTCAGTGTTGCCATGACTTCTGAGTGGCCACAGAACCAGCCACAGAGCACATTTTCTTCCATTATGGGAACATGATGAGGTGAAGAGGAAGAAAAAGTTAACAAGATAAAAAAATAGCCATCTCTCTACTTAGTAAACAGACATAGGCTGTGGTTTAGCACAATATTTGCAGCAAAGAACTAGCCATAAAAAGAGTAATAATAAATAGTGAATAGCACAATTCTGAGTGTTTATGCATGTTAACTTTTCCAATTCTTGCAACCACTCTGTGAGGTAGGTACTATTATCATCTCTACTTCCTTATTTTCAGATAAGGAAACTGGAAGCACAGAGAGGTTAAGTAGTGTGCCCAAGCTAACACAACTAGCAAATGGCAGAGACTGGATCCCATGGAGCTTACATAGTAATTATATAGATTTTATAGTAACTTTAAAAATTTCTGCTTTAAACTCAAGTGTCAAACACGTAGCTGACTTCAGTATATGGTTGGCAATTATTTTCTTTCCAATATTACTTTATTTCACAACTCCAATGACCCATTTATTCCTGGGGCATCATTCCACGCCACTCTTTATGCTTAGTTGATTATGTATACTATTTGTGTATGTATGCAAATATATGCATAGGAAAAAGGTTTTTGTCATTGTTTATTTTACAAAAATTGAATCACACTATATACACGATTATGTAGTTTATCTTTCTACTCATAGCAACACATGGAAATCCCATCAAGGCACTTGTTTGGGTATGAATTCATGCTTTTTAGTGGCTGTATCATGTTTCATGGTATGAATGTATTATATTAATCCAGATATCTCCCACAGGTGGACAGTCACTATGCTTCTATGACTTTAATTCTAATTCTAATTATTATCGTGTTAGTGTAAACAATGATGCAATAAATGTCCTCGAATTCATATTCATACTGAGAATTGTATTTCTAAGGAAATCAATTCAGTGGTTTTAAAGATATTTACATATTTGTACAACCAACATCACAATTAATTTTAGAATATTTGTATAACCCTACAAAGAAACTCCATATGTACTAAGTCACTTCTCATTTCTCCCCAGTTGTCCAGCTCCAGAAGACCACCCACTAATCTCCTTTCTATTTCTATGGATTTGCCTATTGTGGACATTCCATATAAATGGAATTATACAATATGTGGTCTTTTGTAGCTGACTTCTTTTACTTAGCGTAATGTTTTCAAGATTCATCCATGTTACAGCATGTATCAGTCTTCATTCCTTTTTATGGCTGAATAATACTCAGTTGTATGAATATGCCATATTTTGTTTATCCATTCATTCATTAGTGGATATTTGGCTATTTTTACCTTTTGCCTATTTTTCTTATAAGCTTCTATGAACATAACATACATGTATTTGTTTAAGTACCTGTTTTCAATTCCCTTGGGTATATATCTAAGAGTAGAATTGCTGGGTCATACAGTAACTCTATGTTTAATTGTTTTAGAAAATACTAGACTGTTTTCCAAAGTGGCTGCACCATTTTGCATTCCCACTAGCAGTGTATGAGGGTTCTGACTTCTCCACATAATCTCCAGCATATGTTATTATCTGTCTTTTAATTTTAATTTAATTTTTTTGAGACAGAGTCTTGCTTTGTCACCAGGCTGGAGTGCAGTGGCATGATCTTGGCTCACTGCAACCTCCGACTTTTGCCTTCTGGGTTCAAGCAATTCTCTTGCTTCAGCATCCCGAGTAGCTGGGATTATAGGTGTGTGCCACCACAACTGGTTAATTTTTGTATTTTTAGTAGAGACGGGGTGTCACCATGTTGGCCAGGCTGGTCTTGAACTCCTGACCTCAGGTGATCTGCCCGCCTTGGCCTCCCACAGTGCTGGGATTACAGGTGTGAGCCACCATGCCCAGCCCTGTCTTTTTATTTATAGCCGTCCTAGTGGGTATGAGGTGGTATCTCATTGTGGTTTTGATTTTCATTTTCCTGATGACCAAACTTTGTTGAATCATAAAATATGTTAGATATTTTTAAGTGTTTTTTTTTTTTAACTCTATTTAGATGATCATATGGCTTTTGTTCTTTATTCTGTTGATATGGTGTATTACATTAATTAATTTTTTATTGTTAGCTACCTAACAGTCCTGGGATAAATCCCACTTAGTTATGGTGTATAATCCTTTCTATATGTTCCTGAATTAAATTGTGTAGTATTTAGTTGAGGAGCTCTGCACCTATATTCCTAAATTATGTTAGTTTATCGTTTTCTTGTGATGTCTTTGTTTGCTTTTGGTATGAGGGTAACACTGGCTCATATAAAAAGTTGGAAATGTTCCCTTTTATTTGGAAGAATTTATAAAGAATTGGTGTTAATTTTTTTAAATGATTGATAGAATTCACTAGTGAAACCACTTGGGCTTTTCTTTGTGGGAAGTGTGATTGTTAATACTGAGTGTCAACTTGATTGGATTGGAGGATACAAAGTATTAATCCTAGGTGTGTCTGTTTGGGTGTTGCTAAAAGAGATTAACATTTGAGTCAGCAGGCTGGGGAAGGCAGATTCACCCTTAATCTGGTGGGCACAATCTAATCAGCTTCTAGCAAATATAAAGCAGGCAGAAAAACGAGAAAAGGAGAGACGGGCCTAGCCTCCCAGCCTAAATCTTTCTTCCGTGCTGAATGCTTCCTACCCTTGAATACTGGACTCCACGTTCTTCAGTTTTGGGCTGGGACTGGCTCTGCTTTCTCCTCAGCTTGCAGACAGCCTATTGTGGGACCTATTGACCATGTAAGTTAATACTTAATAAACTCTCCTTTATATACATATATTTGTGTGTGTGTGTGTGTGTGTGTGTGTGTGTATCCTATTAGTTCTGTCTCTCTAAGAGAATGCTGATTAATACAGCTTTAAAAATTAGCAAATCAATCTTCTCATTTGTTATAAAGTCTATTCAGATTTTCTGTTTCTTCTTCATGTTTAAGATCCCTTTCAGCATTTCCTGTAGGTCTAATCTAGTGACAAATTCCTTCAGCATTTGCTTCTCTGTGAATGACTTATTTCTCCTTCATTTATAAAACTTATTCTGGCAGGACACAAAATTCTTGGCTGACAGTTTTTTTTTCCCCCCAGCACTTTAAAAATGCCATTCCATTCTCTTCTGGCCTGTAAGGTTTCTGCTGAAAAGTATACTGTTAGTCTGATGAAGTTTCCTTTATAGATGACAATTCTGTAGATGCTATTCTCTTGCTAATTTTAAAATTCTTTCTTGACTTTAGACGTTCTGAACACAATAAGCTGTGGTGAAGTCCTTTTTGCAATGTATTTTCCTGGGGGTCATTGGGCTGCCTATATCTAGATGTTTATCTTGATAGACTTGGAAAATTTTTATCAATTATTTTATTAAATTTTTTTTTCTAAACTTTTTGTTTTCTTTACCCCTTGGAAATATTGATCATTTGTTAAGTTTAGTTACTTTGTGTAGTCCCAGATGTCTCAAAAGTTTTGTTCATTCTTTTTATTCCTTTTTTGTACAAGATTATCCTGAAAGACCAGTCTTTAAGTTCTGAGATTCTTTATTCTGCTTGGTTTAGTCTATTATGGAAACCTTCAAATGTAGTTTGTATTTCCTTCAGTTAATTTTTTAATTTTAGAATTCGTTTCTTTTATTTTTGAAGATATCTGCTTGATAAATATCTCATTCATATTCTGAATTGGTTTTCAAATTTCTTTGTATTGGTTTTTAGATTTCTCTTTCATCTCACTGGTCTTCTTTAAAATAAATATTTTGAATTCTCTTTCTGGCATTTCAAGGAATACTTTTTTGATTGGCATCTGTTGCTGGACAATTGTTTTGGTCCTTTGGTGATGTCACATTTCCCTGCTTCTCCATGTTTCCTGTATTCTTCCATTGATATCTGTGCATCTGGTGTAGAAGTAACTTGTTCCAATTTTGGGGGGCTTTGGGGGAGTCTTTTTGTTTTAATGTTATTTTATGTTCAGGGGTACATGTGCAGGTTTGTTATATAGGTAAATAGTGTATCATGGGAATTTGGCATACAGATTGTTCTATCACCCAAGTAATAAGCATAGTACCTGATAGGTAATTTTTCAGTCCTCATCTCCTCCCACCTTCTGCCCTCAAGTAGGCCCTGGTGTCAGTTGTTTTCTTCTTTGTGTCCATATATACTCAATGTTTAGCTCCCACTTATACGTAAGAACATGTGGTATCTCATTTTTTGTTCCTGTCTATGTTTGGTTAGGATAATGGCCTCCTGCTCTATCTCTGATGCTGCAAAGGATCACGATCTCATTCTTTTTTTGTGGCTGCATAATATTCCATTGTGTGTATGTACTGCATTTTCTTTATCCAGTGTACTGTTGATGGGCATCTAAGTTGAATCCATATTTTTGCTATTGTGAATAGTGCTGTGATGATCATACATATGCATGTGTCTTTATAGTAGAATGATTCGTATTCCTTTGGGTATATATCTATTGATATAATTGCTGGGTTGAATGGTAATTCTGCTTTGAGTTCTTTGAAAAATTATGAAACTGCTTTTCACAGTGGCTGAACTAATTTACATACCCATCAACAGTGTATAAGTGTTCCCTTTGCTTCACAGCCTGTCTAGTATCTGCTATTTTTTGACTTTTTAATGATAGCCATTCTGAGATGGCATCTCATAGTGGTTTTCATTTGCGTTTCTCTGATGATTAGTGGTGTTGAGCATTTTTTCATATAGTTGGTGGCCATATGCATGTCTTCTTTAGAAAAGTGTCTGTTCACATACTTTGTCCATTTTTTAATAGGGTTGTTTGTTTTCTTGTACATTTGTTTAAGTTTCTTACAGATTCTGGATATTAGACCTTTGTTAGGGCATAGTTTGCAAATATTTTCTCCCATTCTGTAGGATGTCTGTTTACTCTATTAATCGTTTATTTTGCTGTGCAGAAGATACTTAGTTTAATTAGGTCCCATTTGCCAATTTTTGTTTTTGTTTCGATTGTTTTTGGAGTCTTTCTCATAAAACCTTTGCCAGGGCCTATGTCCAGGTTGGTATTTCCTAGGTTGTTTCCAGGATTTTTATCATTTTAGGCTTTACATTTAAGTTTTAATACATATTGAGTTGCTTTTTGTATATGGTGTAAGGAAGAAGTCCAGCTTCAATCTTCTGTATATCACTAACCCAGGACAATTTATTGAATAGGAAGTCCTTTCCCCATTGCTTGTTTTTGTCAAATTTGTTGACGATCAGATGGTTGTAGGTGTGCAGACTTATTTCTGGGCTCTCTGTTCTGTTCCATTGGTCTATATGTCTGTTTTTGTACCAGTACCATGCTGTTTTGGTTACTCTAGCCCTGTTATATAGTTTGAACTTGGATAATGTGATGCCTTCGGATTTGTTCTTTTTGCTTAGGATTGCCTTGGCTATTCAGGCTTTTTTTGTTTCCATATGAATTTTAAAATAGTGTTTTCTAATTCTAAATAGTGTTTTCTAATTCTGTGAAGAATGTCATTGGTAGTTTGATATGAATAGAATTGTTGGATGAGGAGATGGGTATCCCATTCCTCATGGTGTGATTATTTTACATTGCATACCTGTATCAAAATATCTCATCTACGTAATAAATGTATACACCTGCTATGTATGCACAAAAATTAAAAAAATTAAAAAGATAGGAATAGCATTAAATCTGTGAATCATTTTGAGCGCATGGCCATTTTAATGATATTAACTCTTTCTATTCATGAGCAGGGAAAGTTTTTCTATTTGTTTGTGTCATCTCTGATTTCTTTGAGCAGTGTTTTGTAATTCTCCTTGTAGAGATCTTTCACTTCTGTGGTTAGCTGTATTTTTATGTATTTTATTCTCTTTCTGGCTATTGTGAATGGGATTGCAGTCTTGATTTGGTTCTCAGCTTGGATGTTGTTGGTGTATAGGAATGCCGGTAATTTTTGTACATTGACGTTGTATCCTGAGACTTTGCTGAAGTGTTTTATCAGAACAAAGGTCTTTTGGGCAGGCACTATGGGGTTTTCAAGTATAGAATCTCATCGTCTGCAAACAGATACTTTTATTTCCTATTTGGATGTCTTTTATTTCTTGCTCTTTCCTAGTTGCTCTGGTTAGGATTTCCAGTACTATGTTGACTAGGAGTGCTGAGAGAGGGCATGCTTGTTTTGGTCTGATTTTCAAGGAGAATGCCTCCAGCATTTGTCCATTCAGTATAATGTTGGGTGTGTGTGTGTGTGTGTGTGTGTGTGTGTGTGTGTGTGTGTGTTTCAGATGGTGGTTATTATTTTGAAGTCCATTCCTTCAGTGCCTAGTTAGTTGAGATTTTTTTTTGTTTTTTTTTGTTTTTTTTCCATGAAAGGGTGTTGAATTTTATTTAAAACCTTTCTACATCTATTGAGATGTGGTTTTTGGTTTGGTTCTGTTTATGTGGTGAATCACATTTATCAGTTTGTGTATGTTGAACCAACTTTGCATCCCAGAGATAAAGCCTACTTGATCATGGTGGATTAGCTTTTTTATGTGCTGCTGGATTTTGTTTGCTAGTATTTTATTGTGCATTTTTGCATCTATGTTCATCAAAGATATTGGCCTGAAGTTTTCTTTTCTTGTTGTGTCTGTGCCAGGTTTTGGTATCAGGATAATGCTGACCTCATAGAGTGGGTCAGGGAGAAGTCCCTCCTCCTCAGTCTTTTGGAATAGTTTCAGTAGGGATAATATCAGTTCTTTATACATCTGATAGGATTCAGCTATAAATCTATCTTGTTCTGGGCTTTTTCTGGTTGGTAGGATTTTTGTTGCTGATTAAATTTTGGAACCCATTATTGGTCTGTTCAGGGATTCAATTTGTTCTTGGTTCAATCTTGGGATGTTGTGTGCATCCAGGAATTTATCCATTTCTTCTAGATTTTCTAGCTTGTGTGCATAGAAGCGTTCATAGAAGTCTCTGAGGGTTTTTTGGTATATATGTGGTGTCAGTGGTAATGTCCTTTTTGTCATTTCTGATTGTCTTTATTTGCATCTTCTTTTTTTCTTTATTATTCTAGCTAGTGGTCTGTCTGTCTTATTTGTTCTTTCAGAGAAAAAACTCATGGATTTGTTGATCTTTTTATAGTTTCTTAACATCTCAATTTCATTCAGTTCAGCTCTGATTTTGGTTATTTTTTTGTTTTCTGCTAGTTTTGGGATAGACTTGCTCTTGTTTCTCTAGTTCCTCTAGTTGTGATGTTAGGTTGTTAATTTGAGATCTTTCTAACTTTTTGAAGTAGGTGTTCAGTGCTATAAACTTCCCTCTTAACACTGCTTTAGTTATGTCCCAGAGATTCTGCTATGTTGTATCTTTGTTCTCATTAGCTTCAAATAATTTCTTGATTTCTGCCTTAATTTCATTATTTGCCCCCAAATCATTCAGAATCACATCGTTTAATTTCCATGCTATTGTATGGTTCTGAGTAATTTTCTTAGTATTAATTTCTATTTTTATTGCACTGTGGTCTGAGAATGTGGATTAGTTTTTCTGAATTTGCTGAGAATTGTTTCATGGCTGATTGTGTGGTTGATTTTAGAGTATGTGCCACATGCAGATGAGAAGAACATGTATTCTGTTGTTTTGGGGTGGAAAGTTCTACAGGTGTCTATTAGGTCCATTTGGTCAGGTGTTGAATTCAGGTCCTGAATGTCTTCATTAGTTTTCTACTTCAATGATCTTTCTAATATTGTCAGTGGGGTGTTGAAGTCTCCTACTATTACTATGTGGTTATTTAAGTCTCTTCGCAGGTTTTAAGAACTTGCTTTATGAATTTGGGTGCTCCTGTGTTGGGTGTGTATATATTTACAATAGTTAGGTCTTCTTGTTGAATTGAACCCTTTGCTGTTATGTAATGCCCTTCTTTGTCTTTTTTGATCTTTGTTGGTTTAAAATCTGTTTTGTCTGAAATTAGAATAGCAACCCCTGCTTTTTTTCTGTTTTCAATTTGCTTGGTAGATTTTCCTTCATCCCTTTAATTTCAGTCAATGTGTATCATTGCATATGAGGTGGGTCTCTTGAAGACAGCATGCAAAGGGAGGTAGGTGACCTGCCTCTATCTCTCTAGCTGCCTTTAACATTTTTTTTTTTTTCATTTCTACCTTGGATAATCTGATGACTATGTGTCTTGGAGATGGTCTTCTTGTGTATAGTATTTTACAGGTGTTCTTGGCATTTCCTGAGTTTGAATGTTAACCTCTCTAGCAAAGCTAGGAAAATTTTCATAGACGGTATTCTAAAATATATTTTCCAAGTTGCTTGCTTTCTCTCCCTCTCTTTCAGGGGTGCCAATGAGTCATAAATTTGGTTTCTTCACATAATCCCATATTCTTGGAAGCTTTGTTCATTCTTCTTTACTGTTTTTTTTTTTTTCTTTTTTTCTGGCTGAGTTATTTCAGGGACGTGGTCTTTGAGCTCTGAGATTCTTTCCTTAGCTTGGTCTATTCTGCTGTTAATAGTTTCAATTGCATTCTGTAATTCTTGAAGTGAGTTTTTCTTTCTTTTTCTTTTTTAATTTTTAACTTTATTTTAAGTTCAGGGGTACATGTGCAGGATGTGCAGGTGTTACAAGATAAATGTGTGCCATAGTGGTTTGCTGCACAGATTATGCCATCCCCCAGGTATTAAGCCCAGCATCTTTTTTTTCTTATTATTTAGATTTTTAATTCTATACTTATTGAACTATATCTTTCAGACTTATTTAGATTATTATTTTTAAATTTAGATTTTTTTTTTTAGACAAAGTCTCACTCTGTCACCCAGGCTGGAGTACAGTGGCACAACCTCCACTCACCACAACCTCCGCCTCCCAGGCTCCAGCAATTCTCATGCCTCAGCCTCCTCCCAAGTAGCTGGGATTACAGGCATGTGCCACCATGCCCGGCCAATGTTTGCATTTTCAGCAGAGACAGGGTTTCACCATGCTGGCCAGGCTGGTCTCAAACTCCTGACCTCAAGTGATCCACCCATTTCCACTTCCCAAAGTGTTGGGACCACAGGCACAGGCCACCGCGCCCGGCTATTATTTAGATAAATTTTACCATATATCACTATGATACATATATAAAAAGGAAAATACAAGTAAAATAAGTTGGTTAAGGCATGGCTGAAATTTGTTCACATTCAGAACTCTTCTGAATCACTGATATACAAGAGTTGTGATGTCCACATCTTCTATGCTGTGATCCTTCCCATCATCACAAGCACTGAGGATGTGGCATTTCCTAACAAGCTGCTCCAGTCTTGTCTCTGGGATTTTCTTCCAAGTTACTAGTGGCCATTGTGCAAGATTTGCAGCAATGACATCACAATTGTTCCCTTTAAGAACACATCTTGACTTCGGAGATGCTAAACTGGAGAACTGTGCATTGGTGAGACAGGTTATCCAGCCGTGGGGAGGGCAGGTTGGTTCTGCAGACTCCATGGCAACAAAATGCTCCCCACAATTGAGAAGCCAGCTATAGAGTCTTAAACCTCCCTGTGCATAGTGATTGCAACAAGACGATGAGAAACTGTATTCAAACTCCTCCAAAAATGGTGGTTTGTTTCTCATGAGGTGAGCAGGTTTCCTGAAGGAGGGACTGGGGAGGCAGCTGAGCATCCCTGGGCTAGAAGACCTCTGAGGGCCTCTGCAGCCCGAGTCCCATGTCTTTGTGATGGTTACAACAAAGAGATATAGAGCTGGGACCTTTCTTCTCCTGCCTTCTCACCACCTTCTGTACACAGGCAGAGAGGTAGCTATCAGGGAAGCAAATGGGCACTTGCCCCCCAGAGGCCTCTCCATGGGCCATGCAGGGCGAAACACACTCCGCTGACTCACTTCAGCCATCAGACCCCAAAGGCTGGCCCTGGGGACATGCCTCCTTGGAATGGACGCGTTCTCAGTCTGCCCTACCCTGAGATCCTATCTTAGGCGATTAACTCAAGGTATTATCTTAGGAGTTTAACTCAATAGCCTCTGGAGGATACAAAGCAGGTTCAGGTGTGGTGGCTCAAGGGCACACAGTGACCCCTTCCCAGCCAGGCCCCCTCAGGTGTAGGCTCTGGACCCCTGAATGAGCCTGCCCTCCTGGTTTTCTCACAAGGCAGCGCCCTCTACCCTAGTAATGTGCTGATGTTCCAGTCCTGGTCTTTCCCTCTCCAGCATGCTGCCAGGGCCTGTCCACTGGCAACACTGCCCCATCTGCCCCTTCTCTCTTATTCCATAGCTCTGCCCTCACCCAGAGCCCCAGACATTCCCTGTCTGCTCGGGGGCTGGCCCCAGGTGAGTTTCTCACCACCTTGCTCCAGGCAGTGGCTGAAGCCTCCTGTTCAGTCTTTTGCCCCTGATCCACTGTGTTTGCTATAGCCAGCAAGTTTTTTCTAAAAATGGTTGACTGGCCGGAGCAGTGGCCCACTCCTGCAATCCCAACACCTTGGGAGGCCGAGGCAGGCGGACCACCTGAGGTCAGGAGTTCAAAACCAGCCTGGAGCCTGGCCAACATGGCAAAACCCTGTCTCCACCGAAAACACAAAAACTTAGCCGGGGTGGTAGCAGGCACCTGCAATCCCAGCCATTCGGGAGGCTGAGGCAGGAGAATCGCCTGAACCCTGAAGGTGGAGGCTGCAGTGAGCTGAGATCGCGCCACTGCACTCCAGCCTGGGCAACAAGATTGAGACTCCATTTTTATTTTATTTTATTTTTTTTAACTTTTTTATTGCATTAGAGATTATTTTATTTTATTTTTCTCTCTCTATATATTTTATTATACTTTAAGTTCTAGGGTACATGTGCTCAACATGTAGGTTTGTTACATATGTATACATGTGCCATGTTGGTGTGCTGCACCCATTAACTTGTCATTTACATTTGGTATATCTCCTAATGCTGTCCCTCCCTGCTTTCCCACCCCACAACAGGCCCTGGTGTGTGATGTTCCCTTTCCTGTGTCCAAGTGATCTCATTGATCAATTCCCACCTATGAGTGAGAACATGCAGTGTTTGGTTTTTGGCCTTGTGATAGTTTGCTGAGAATGATGGTTTCCAGCTTCATCCATGTCCCTACAAAGGACATGAACTCATCATTTTTTATGGCTGCATAGTATTCCATGGTGTACATGTGCCATATTTTCTTAATCCAGTCTATCATTGATGGACATTTGGGTTGATTCCAAGTCTTTGCTATTGTGAATAGTGCTGCATTAAACATACGTGTGCACGTGTCTTTACAGCAGCATGATTTATAATCGTTTGGGTATATACCCAGTAATGGGATGGCTGGGTCAAATGGTATCTCTAGTTCTAGATCCCTGAGGAATCGCCACACTGTCTTCCACAGTGGTTGAACTAGTTTACAATCCCACCAATGTGTAAAAGTGTTTCTATTTCTCCACATCTTCTCCAGCACCTGTTGTTTCCTGACTTTTTAATGATTGCCATTCTAACTGGTGTGAGATGGTGTCTCATTGTGGTTTTGATTTGCATTTCTCTGATGGCGAGTGATGATGAGCATTTTTTCACGTGTCTGTTGGCTGCATAAATGTCTTCTTTTGAGAAGTGTCTGTTCATATCCTTCATCCACTTGTTGATGGGGTTGTTTGTTTTTTTCTTGTAAATTTGTTTGAGTTCTTTGTAGATTCTGGATATTAGCCCTTTGTCAGATGAGTAGATTGCAAAAATTTTCTCCCATTCTGTAGGTTGCCTGTTCACTCTGATGGTAGTTTCTTTTGCTGAGCAGAAGCTCTTTAGTTTAATTAGATCCCATTTGTCAATTGTGGCTTTTGTTGCCATTGCTTTTGGTGTTTTAGATATGAAGTCCTTGCCCATGCCTATGTCCTCAATGGTATTGCCTAGGTTTTTTTCTGGGGTTTTTATGGTTATAGGTTTAATATTTAAGTCTTTAATCCATCTTGAATTAATTTTTGTATAAAGTGTAAGGAAGGGATCCAGTTTCAGCTTTGTACATATGGCTAGCCAGTTTTCCCAGTACTATTTGTTAAATAGGGAATCCTTTCCCCATTTCTTGTTTTTGTCAGGTTTGTCAAAGATCAGATAGTTGTAGATGTGTGGTATTATTTCTGAGGGCTCTGTTCTGTTCCATTGGTCTATATCTCTGTTTTACCAGTAGCATGCTGTTTTGGTTACTGTAGCCTTGTAGTATAGTTTGAAGTCAAGTAGCACGATGCCTCCAGCTTTGTTCTTTTTGGCTTAAGATTGTCTTGGCAATGCGGGCTCTTTTTTGGTTCCATATGAACTTTAAAGTAGTTTTTTCCAATTCTGTGAAGAAAGTCATTGGTAGCTTGATGGGGATGGCATTGAATCTATAAATTACCTTGGGCAGTATGGCCATTTTCACGATATTGTTTCTTCCTATCCATGAGCATGGAATGTTCTTCCATTTGTTTGTGTCCTCTTTTATTTTGTTGAGCAGTGGTTTGTAGTTCTCCTTGAAGAGGTCCTTCACATCCCTTGTAAGTTGGATTCCTAGGTATTTTATTCTCTTTGAAGCAATTGTGAATGGGAGTTCACTCATGATTTGGCTCTCTGTTTGTCTGTTATTGGTGTATAAGAATGCTTGCGATTTTTGCACATTGATTTTGTATCCTGAGACTTTGCTGAAGTTGCTTATCAGCTTAAGGAGATTTTGTAAGCCCAACATCTATTAGCTATTCCTCCTGATCCTCTCCTTCCTCCCACCACCCCCACCAAGCCCTGCGACAGGCCCCAGTGTGTTTTATCCCCCTTCATGTGTCCATGTGTTTTCATCATTTAGCTCCCACTTATAAGTGAGAACATGTGGTATTTTTTTTTTCTTTTTGTTCCTGCATTAGTTTGCTAAGGATAATGGTCTCCAGCTCCATCCATGTCCCTGCAAAGGACATTATCTCTTTCCTTTTTATGGCTGTGCAGTATTCCATAGTGTATATGTAACATATTTTCCTTATCCGGTCTATAATTGATGGGCATTTAGATTGATTCCATGTCTTTGCTATTGTGAATAGTGCTGCAATGAACATACACGTGCATGTGTCTTTATAATGGAATGATTTCTATTCCTTTGCTTATATGCCCAGTAATGGAATTGCTGTGTTGAATGATATTTCTGCCTCTAGGTCACCACACTGGAATCACCACACTGTCTTCCACAGTGGATGAACTAAGTTACACTTTCACCAACAGTGTAAAAGTGTTTATTTTTCTCCACAACCTCACCAGCATCTGTTGTTCTTTGGCTTTTTAGTAATAGTCATTCTGACTGGTGTGAGATGGTATCTCATTGTGGTTTTGATTTGCATTTCTCTAATGATCAGTGATATTGAGCTTTTTTTTTTTTTTTTTTTTTTCCATGTTTTGGCCTCGTGCATGTCTTCTTTTGAAGAGTCTGTTCATGTCCTTTGCTCACTTTTTAATGGGGTTGTTCGTTTATTTTCTTGTAAACTTGTTTAAGTTCCTTATAGATGCTGGATATTAGAACTTTGTCAGATGGATAGATTGGAAAAAAATTTTCCCATTCTGTAGGGTTCTGTTTACTCTGTTGATAGTTTGTTTTGCTATGCAGAAGCTCTTAAGTTTAATTAGATCCAATTTGTCAATATTTGCTTTTGTTGCAAATGCTTTGGGCTTCTTTGTCATGAAATCTTTGCCTGTGCCTATGTCCTCAATTGTATTGCCTAGGTTTTCTTCTAGGGTTTTTGTAGTTTTGGGATTTACATTTAAGTCTTTAATCTATCTTGTTGATTTTTGTACATGGCATAAGGAAGGGATCTGGTTTCAATTTTCTGCATATGGCTAGCCCGTTCTCCCAGCATCATTTATTAAATAGGGAATCCTTTTCCCATTGCTTGTTTTTGTAAGGTTTTTTAAAGATCAGATGTAGATGTGTGGTCCTATTTCTGGGTTCTCTATTCTGTTCCATTGGTCTATGCTACTATTCTTATACCAGTACCATGCTGTTCTGATTACTGTATTGCTATAGTGTAGTTTGAAGTCGGGTAGTGTGATGCCTCAAGCTTTATTCTTTTTGCTTAGGATTGCTTTGGCTATTTGGGCTCTTTTTCGGTTCCATATTAACTTTAAAATGGTTTCTTCTAATTCTGTGAAGAATGTCAGTGGTAGTTTCATAGGAATAGCATTGAATCTGTAAATTGCTTCGGGCAGTATGGCCATTTTCATGACATTGATTCTTCCTATTCATGAGCGTGGAATGTTTTTCCACTTGTTTGTATCATCTCTGATTTCTTTGAGCAGTGGTTTGCAGTTTTCCTTGAAGAGGTCCTTCACTTCCCTTGTTAGCTGTATTTGTAGGTATTTTTATTCTTTTTGCAGCAATTGTGAATGGAATTGCCTTTCTGATTTGGCTCTCGGATTGTCTGTTGTTGGTATATAGGAATGTGTGATTTTCACACATTGATTTTGTATCCTGAGACTTTGCTGAAGTTTCTTATCAGCTTAAGAAGCTTTTGGGCTGAGATGATGGGTTTTCTAGATATATAATCATGTCCTCTGCAAAGAAAGATAGTTTGACTTTCTCTTTTCCTTTTTGAATACCCTTTATTTCTTCCTCTTGCCTGATTTCCCTGGACAAAACTTCAAATAGTATATCGAATAGGAGCGATGAGAGAGGGCAACCTTGTCTTGTGCCAGTTTTTAAGGGGAATGCTTACAGCTTTTGCCTATTCAGAATGATATTGGCTGTGGGTTTGTCATATATGTATCTTACTATTTTGAGGTAAGTCCCATCAATACCTAGTTTATTGAGAGTTTTTAACATAAAGAGATGTTGAATGTTACCAAAGGCCTTTTCTGCATCTATCGAGATAATCATGTAGTTTTTGTTTTTAGTTCTGTTTATGTGATGATTACATTTATTCATTTGTATATGTTGGACCAGTCTTGCATCCTGGAGATGAAGCCTACTTGATCATGGTGGATAAGCTTTTGATGTGCTGCTATATTGCAGTATTTTGTTGAAGGTTTTTGTATCGATGTTTATCAAGGATATTGGCCTGAAGTTTTTGTTGTTGTTGTATGTCTGCCAGGTTTTGGTATCAGAATGATGATGGCCTCATAGAATAAATACATATGTATTTAGGGAGGATTCCCCGCTTTTTAATTTTTTGGAATAGTTTCAGTAGGAATGGTACCAGCTCTTCTGGGTACCTCTGATAGAATTCATCTGTGAATCTATCTGGTCCTGGCCTTTTTTTGGTTGATAGGCTATTTTTTACTCACTCAATTTCAGAACTCATTATTGGTCTATTCAGGGATTCATTGTCTTCCTGGTTCAGTCTCGGGAGGGTGGATGTGTCCAGGAATTTATCCATTTCTTCTAGATTTCCTAATTTATGTACATACAGGTGTTTATAGTATTCTCTGATGATTGTTTGTATTTCTGTGGGGTCAGTGGTAATATTCCCCTTATTTCTGATTCTATTTATTTGACTCTTCTCTCTTTTCTTTTTTATTGGTCTAGCTAACAGTCTATTTTATTAATTTTTTATTCAGAAAACAGCTCCTAAATTCATTGATTTTTGAAGGGGTTTTTGTGTCTCTATCTCTTTCAGTTTAGCTCTAATCTTGGTTATTTCTTGTCTTCTGCTAGTTTTGGAATTTGTTTGCTTTCAGTTCTCTAGTTCTTTTTGTTGCAATGTTAGGTTGTTAACCTGAGATCTTTCTAACTTTTTGATGTGGGCATTTAGTGGTATAAATTTCCCTCTTCACACTGCTTTAGCTGCATCCCAGAGATTCTGGCATGTTGTATCTTTGTTCTCATTAGTTTCACAGAACTTCTTGATTTCTGCCTTAATTTCATTATTTATCTAAAAGTCATTCAGGAGCAGGTTGTTCAATTTTTACTTAATTTTATGATTTTGAGTGAATCTTGAGTTCTAATTTGATTGTGCTATGGCCCAAGAGACTGTCTGTTATTATTTCAATTCTTTTGCATTTTCTGAGGAGTGTTTTACTTTCAATTATGTGATCAGTTTTAGACTAAGTGCCATGTGGTGATGAGAAGAATGTATATTCTGTTATGTTTGGGTGGAGAGTTCTGTAGATATCAGGTCCACTTGATCCAGTGTGAGTACAGGTTCTAGATATCTTTGTTAATTTTCTGTCTTGATGATCTGTCCAATATTGTCAGAAGGGTGTTGAAGTCTCCCATTATTATTGTGTGGGAGTCTACATCTCTCTGAAGGTCTCTAAGAACTTGTCTTATGAATCTGGGTGCTCCTGTATTGGATACATATGTATTTAGGATAGCTAGCTCTTCATGTTGAATAGAACTCTTTACCATTATATAATGCCCTTCTTTGTCTATTTTTTATCTTTGTTGTTTTAAAATCTGTTTTGTCAGAAACTAGTATTGCAACCCCTGCTTTTTTCTGCTTTCCACTTGCTTTGTAAAATTTCCTCCATCCCTTTAAGTTTACATGCATCTTTGCATGTGAGGTGGATCTCTTAAAGACATCATACTGATGGGTCTTGGTTCTTTATCCAGCTTGCCATTCTGTGTCTTTCAATTGGGGCATTTAGCCCATTTACATTTAAGGTTAATATTGTTATGTGTGGATTTGATCCTGTCATCATGATGCTAGCTGGTTCTTTTGCAGACTTGTTTATGTGGTTGCTTCATAGTGTCACTGGTCTATGTACTTCAGTGTGCTTTTGTAGTGGCTGGTAACAATTTTTCCTTTCCATATTAGAGCTTCCTTCAGGGGCTCTTGTAAGGCATTTGCCTCAGCATTTGTTTGTCTGAAAAGGATCTTATTTCTCCTTTTCTTATAAAGTTTAGTTTGGCTGGATATGAAATTCTGGGTTGGAAATTCTTTTCTTTAAGAATGTTGAATATTGGTCCCTAACCTCTTCTAGCTTGTAGGGTTTCTGCTGAGATATCCACTGTTAGCTGATGGGCTTCCTTTTGTAGGTGACCTGGCCTTTCTCTCTGGCTGCCCTTAATTTTTTTCTTTCTTTTTGACCTTGGAGAATCTGATGATTATGTGTCTTGGGGATGATCTTCTCATGGAGTATCTTACTGGGGTTCTCTGCATTTCGTGAATTTGAATGTTGGCCTGTTGAATGTTGGAGAAGTTCTCCTGGTTGATGTCCTGAAATATGTTTTCCAGCTTGGTCCCATTATTTCCATCTGTTTCAGGTACGCTAATCATCTGTAGATTCAGTCTCTTTACATAATCCCATATTTCTCAGAGGCTTTGTTCATTTCCACTTATTCTTTTTTCCTCTATTCTTGTCTGCTTATCTTATTTCAAAAAGACAGTCTTCAGCTCTCAGGTTCTTTTCTCCTTTGGGTCTATTCTGCTATTAATACTTGTGATTCCATTGTAAAGTTCTTGTAGTATGTTTTTCAGCTCTATCAGGTTGGTTATGTTCCTCTCCATACTGGGTATTCTGGCTGTCATCTCTTGCATTATTTTATCATGATTTTTAGCTTCTTTGCATTGGGTTACAACGTGCTCTTTTAGCTCAGCTAAGTTTGCTTTATCCACATTCTGAATCCTACCTCTGTCATTTCAGGCATCTTAGGCTCAGCCCAGTTTTGAACCCTTGAAGGAGAGGTGTTGCAGTTATTTGGAGGAAAGGGGGCACTCTGTATTTTTGAGTTTTCAGCATTTTTGTGCTTATTCTTTCTCATCTTTGTGAGCTTATCCACCTCTGATCTTTGAGGTTGCTGACCTGTGGATGGGGTTTTTATGTTTGTTGTTGTTTTCTTTTAACATTCTGGCTACTCTTCTGTTGGGCTGCTGCAGTTTGCTAGGGGTCCACTCCATACTCTAGTCACCTCAGTTTTTCTAATACCTGGAAGTATCACCAGTGAAGGCTGTGAAACAGCAAAGATGGAAGCCTGTCCCTTGCTCTGGAAGCTCTGTCCCATGGGGGTACTGACTTGTGGCCAGCCCAAACACACCTGTAGGAGGTAGCTGGAGACCCCAGTTCGGAGGTCTCACCCAGGCAGGAGAAATGGGATCAGGAAGCTGCTTAAAGGAACAGTCTTGCTGTGTTGTGTATCCCTTGGTCCTCAATCAGTTTGAGCTCTCCAAGGCCTGCAGGCTGAACCAGCTGAGATGCCCCAAACAGTAAAGGTGGTGGCCTTCTCCCCAGGCACTCCATCCCAGGGAGAAATGAGAATGCCGTTAGCTGTGGAATATGGGTGATGGTGGCTGGAGGCTCTTCAAAGAGATGTAGACTCCCACACAATAATAGTGGGAGACTTCAACACCCTTCTGACAATATTAGACAGATCATTGAGACAGAAAATTAACAAAGTTATCTAGGACCTGAATTCAGCTCTGGATCAAGTGGACCTGATACATATCTATGGAACTCTTCACCCAAAACCAACAGAATATACATTCTTCTCATCACCTCATAGCACTTAATCTAAAACTGATCACACAATTGGAAGTAAAACACTCCTCAGCAGATGCAAAAGAACTGAAATAATAACAGTGTCTCAGATAACAGCATCATCAAATTAGAATGCAAGATCTAGGTCCCATAAAGAATCAGTCTGGCCATATCTTGACACAACAGCCATGCCTTGCTGGGGAACCACCTCTGCCCTTTTTGGTTTGGACTGTCCAAAGCCCAAAGGCTGGAATTGCTGAGTCGTCCCAACAACCAAGGTGGTGGCCCAGCCCTCCCACAGCACACTCTCCCCTAGGGAGAGATCAGAGCTCTTATCTATAGAATACGGGATAGTAGGGGTGGCTTGAGGCCCCAGCTGGGAAGTCCCACCCAGTGAGGAGGAATGGATGGGATCTCATTTAAAGAAGCAGTCTGGCCACATTCTAGCAAAGCAACTGTGCTGTGCTTGGGGGACCCTTCCTCATCTGGACTGCTTGGACTCTTCAAAGCCTGCAGGCTGGAATGGCTGAGTCAACCAAACAACAAAAATCACATCTCACTCCTGCCCCCAGGGACTCCATCCTGTCTTAGGCAGGCTCCATCCACCCTGTTGCTGGTGGCTGCCTGGAATTCCAAGCCAGTAGGTCTCATCTTGTGAGGTGCTGTGGAAGTGGGGCATGCAAACAGATGCTGCTTGGACCCCTGGATTCAGCCCGCTTTTCAGAGATATGTACATACAGACCTCCCACCTTGCTGGGGATATCGGGGCCAGAGTATGTAAAGCTCCTGGGTCTCTGCATGCCTGAGCAGCTGCTCTGCTGAGATTCCTCACAGCTCTGTGTCAGACTCAAGGCCCTGGTGGTGTGGGCTCATGAGGGGATCTCTTGATCTGAGGGTTGCAAAGATCTGTGGGAGAAGCATGGTTTCCTGGGTTCACACATTAACTCACCAATTCCCTTGGCTGTGGGTGGGGGTTCCCTTGGCTCCATGTCACTCCCAGGTGGGTTGTTGCCCTGCCTTGCTTTTCTTGATTCTCTGTGGGTCCGGTTGTTTTCCTGATCAGTCCCAATGTGAGTACCTGGATATTTCAGTTGAAGGTGCTATATTCACTTGTCCCTTTTGCTCCTCTCTGTGAGTACCACACCACAGCTGTTTTTATGTGGCCGTCTTGGCCCTTCCCATTTGAAGTGAGTTTTTCAGTTCTATTAGTTCAGTTTGGTTCTTTCTTAAAATGGGCATTCCATCTTTCATCTCCTGTTTTATTTTATTGTATACCTTAAAATCCTTGGATTGGATTTCAGCTTTCTCCTGAATGTTGATCTTCCTTCTGATGTGTATTGTGAATTCTATTTTTTCACTTCAGCCAGCTTGAGAATCATTGCTGGAGAATTAGTGCAGTTGTTTGGAGGTCAGAAGACACTCTGGCTTTTTGAGTTTCCAGAGTTCTAGCACTGGTTATTTCTTGTCTGTGTGTGGACTGATGGTCTTTCAATAATTGAAGTCCCAGTCCTTTCAATTTTTTTTTTGCTTTTATCTAATTTGATGCCCTTTGGAGTTTGATTATGGCATAGGTGGGTTTGGTTGACTGGCTTCAATTCTAGTCCACTCCTGTGTTTTGGAGGAGGCGCCTCTGATTACTGTCTCCATGTCTACACTTTTGTTGGGTATTCTGGTCCAGGGGGCTCCCTTTGTATCCTTGCTGAATTGGTCCTAATATGCTGTCTGTGTGCCTCCTCAGGAAACATGGGGTTGCACCTGCCTGCAGAGTTCAGGCTCAAGCAGGACTGCTAGGCTGAAAGCTCTAGCAGGTGTAGCCTGAAAGCTCTAGCAGGTGTAACCTATCTGGCTATGAGAGGCAGAGTTGGGCCAGGTTGCCCACCCTGCTGTCCAGGTGTTTCCAAGTTTCCAGGGACAACAGGAAGGTGCACTCTGCAGGTGAGTTCACACAGAGGCAGTACCACCGCGCTTGCAGCTCTAGCAGGTACTGCCCGCCTGGGTTACCTGTGGCATGGGTGGGTGGAGTGGCCAGACTGCTGGACCAGGAGCTGCCAGCCCCATCTTGCAAAGGGACGGGGGTGGTGGAACAGTCTTAATGCTCCCAGGCACCACAACTGCAGTCTCTACTGGGGCTATGGCACTGGTACCGGTCTGCTCCAGGGCCCAAGGCTTTTAGTGATCCCGTTAGACTTCGGAGTTATCCCCACAAAACATCTGGGTGACTCTCTGCTTCAGTCTTAAAGCACAATGTGGGGGGATGCCGAGTGGCCAGGGGGATTCTCCCATTCCTAGTCTTGCACAAGTCCTGGTGTAGAGTGTGAATCCCCCTGGGGGCTGTCCTTTACTAACCCTTTCCCATGTTGGAGAGGTTCTCCTGGCTCCAAGCTGAGCCCAGACAGGCTGGTACCCAGCTTCACCCCTTGCTGTCCTGTATGTGCCCCTGCTCCCTTGATAGATCCTGACATGATTTCTCAGATGATTGGCCTGTAGGGACAGTGTTCCCTAGCCTTATGTTTTCTCTCTACGAGAGCGGCACACATGAGCTACTTCTCGTCCATCATTTGGGCCCAACACCCTCAAGTTACTGAAATTGCTCTTGTAGGGGAGAATTTTTTATTGAGGATGTATGTATGTTGTTGATTAGGATACTTGGCTTCGATTTTGGGTGCCTGTTGTAGTGTGATCTTTGTATGACATCTCAGGAAGTATGCAGGGTCAGCGGTCTCTGTGATTTCCGTGGCATCTGAAGGTACAATTATTAGTTGAGTTTTTGTGAAGTTTCGCTGGGGACTTGAATGCCAATTGAGCCAGTCTTCGTTTGGGCCCCAGTGGTAGCAGCAGTAAGGTGAGTGTGCCTGTTTCTAGGCCCCAGAGCAGCTTACACTGCCTCTAGTGTTAGTGAGTCTTGGGAGGGCTGAGTCTTGGGCCTCCAGGTGTTTTGCTTAGAAGCTAGTGGTGGGAGAGGTGGGCCAGGTGTGTGAGTTTGCCGTCAGGCCCCTGAGCAGCTGGTGTTGTGTGGGTGATGGCAGCAGCAGTGGGACCCAAGTGGTTTTTGTTGGTGTTTCTGGAAGCTGGGATGAGTTCAGCGGGTTAGTCTACAGTCCCATAGACACCTGTATAGGAGTCTGTATTGTCCTAAGGGTGCTTAGGAGAGCTTAGTCTCCCCTGTCTCTTCCCCAGCTAGGTGGCTACTGGAGCCACATCACCTCAAACTCAGCCTAAGTGTTGGGCACAGCGCCTTGTCAAACTCTCAAAATGGTGCCAGCTATGGGCTTGTGACCAGAGAGGAAGAGACCTTGCTCAGGTGAGCAGCGTGGGCAAGAAGCTTTGTGGTCTACCTGAGTTTCAGTTTCACAGCAGTTCGTAGCAGGATGTTGAGTATTGTCCTAGGTATGCATAGGAGAGCCTGGCTTTCCCATCCCTCCCTGATGGGGTGGCAGCTGCAGCCACATCAACTGAAATTTGGCCCAACAATGGGGTGCAGCCCAGTGTTAAACTCTCAAAATGGCACCTTGGGCCTACCATCAGGGAAGGCGGGACCCCTCCCAGGCAGACAGCATAGGCAAGGTGCTGAGCAGGGTGTGGCCCACTCACATCCCAGTCTCACAGCAGCCCATTGGAGGACAGGGGGTATTGTTCTAGATCTATGTAGCCTGGTATCCCTGTCCCTCCTTGGGTGGGCATCAGGTGCAGCCACATCATCCTGATTCAGGCCAAAGGGAAAGGTGCAGCTCAGCATTAAACTCTCAAAATGGTGCCTTGAGCCTGTTACCTGAGAAGACAGGGTACCTCCTAGGCAAGCAGCAGCATGGGCAAGAAGCTGTGAGGTGTGCAGTCTTCTCACATCTCAGTCTCAATAGCAGCCCACAGCAGGGTGGTAGGGACCCCTCCCAAAGGTGCGTGGGAGCAGCTGGACTCGCCTGCCCTTCTCTCCTTAAATCAGTGCAGTGGCAGCAGCCATGCCTGCGGATCCCTCATGTCTAGGTTCTCAGAATGATTCTCAACTGAAGTGGCTCCAGGTTCAAATGCCCGGGGAATTCTGTGTGGGGTTCCCTTTCTGGAGCAATATCTCTGCGATCTTTAGGCGGCTCTGTGTGTCAGGCCTGAGGTCCTAGTAGGTTGAGGGTTTCTCCCATAGCCAAAATCATAAAAGCCCATTTAGCAGCCCTGGGGGTTTCTCTCTCACTGTTTCCCCACATTCAGGAGCCTCTTCTGGCTATCAGTCAGTTCCCAGATGGGCAAGCTGCCTCAAACCCTCTCCTTACTTACTTTTAGTGCTTCCTGTCTCCTCTCTGGAAAATCCGAACATTCTCTCCTGGATGCCCTGTTTGAATTGTGAGTATCTACTTACTATTTTGGTTCCTCTTCACGGTGGAGGCACATACTAATGTGTCTAGTCAGTCATCTCAACTCTACTCCTCACTTTCATTTTTGAAAGGTAAGTTTGTGGGATGTAGAATTCTTTTTTGACAGTTCTTTTTTCTGTTAGTACTTTGAATGTATCTTCTCACTGCCTTCTGGCCTCTATTTTTTTTCTGATGATATGTCTGTTGTTAGTTTTCCTGGGATTCCCTTTTATGTGAGGAGTCTTTTTTCTCATGCAGCTTTCAAGATTTATTTTCTTTCAATAGTTTAACTATGATGTGTCTGAGTGTGGGTCTCCTTGTGTAATTCTACCTGAAGTTCATTGAACTTGGATGTGTAGATGAATGTTTTCATTAAATTTGGGGGATTTTGAGCGATTACATTTTCGAATATTTTTTCCATTCCTTTCTTTCCTCTTCTTTTGGTATTTACAGTACAGGTATGCTGGTGTTCTCATTGATGTCCCACCTTTCTCTGAAGTTCTGTTCCTTTTTTTAAAGTACTTTTCCCCCTTCTATTCTCTGATATTCTTAATCTCTATTGACTTATCTTCAGGTTTACTGATTTTTTTAGTCACTTGAAATCTACTTTTGAGAACCATTAGTGAATTTTAAATTTTGGTTATTATACTTTATAACTCTAATTTCCATTTTCTAAAAAATAAACTTTTTTTTTAGAGCAGTTTTAGGTTCACAGAAAAATTCGGTGGAAAGTACAGAGAGTTGTCATGTATCTCCCACCTCCACTTATACGCAGCCTCCCCACTATCAGCATCCTGGAATGAGTGGTGCATATACTACAATTAATAAAGCTGCATTGACACATTATTATCACCCAACTTCCATAGTTTACATTAGGTTTCATTCTTGATACTGTGCATTCTATGGGTTTTGACAGGTATATAATATATCTACCATTTTTGTCATCATACAGAATAATTGCCCTAAAAGTCCCCTATTCATTCCTCCTTGCACCTAGACCCCTGACAACTACTGATCCTTTTACTGTCTTCATGGTTTTGCATTTTTCAGACAGTTATATGATTGGAATCATACAGTATATAGCCTTTTAAAATTGGCTCCTTTCACTTAGTGATATGCATTTAAGTTTCCTTCATGTCCTTTCAGGCTTGATAGCTAGTTTCTTTTTAGGACTCAAAGAATTATCACTTGGATATACCACAGTTTGTTTATCCATTCACCTACTGAAGGACATCCTAGTTACTTCCAAGTTTTGGTCATTATAAATAAAGCTGACTTAAATATTTGCACAGGTTTTTGCACGGGCATAAGTTTTCCGCTTAACTTGGGTAAATAATAAGAAGCATGGTTGCTGGATTATGTGATAAATACATGTTTAGCCTTGTAAGAAACTAATTGTCTCCAACATAACTGTACCATTTTGCATTCCCACCAGCAATAAAAGTTCCTGATGTTCCATGTCCTCACCAGTATTTGGTGTTGTCAGTGTTTTAGATTTTGTCATTCTAATAGGGGATATCTTATTGTTGTTTTAATTTGCAATTTCCTAATGACATGTAATGTTGGGCATCTTTTTATATGCTCATTTGCCATCCATATATCTTTGGTGAGCATTTATTTGGGTCTTTTGCCCATTTTTAATTGGGCAGTTGGTTTTTCTTATTGTTGAGTTTCAAGAGTTCTTTATATACATTTGCTTCTTTTTTTTTTTTTTTTTTTTTTTTTTTGAAATGGAATCTTGCCCTGTTGCCCAGGCTAGAGTACAGTGGTGCTCTCTCGGCTCACTGCAACCTCCACCTCCCAGATTCAAGCCATTCTCCTGCCTCAGCCTCCTGAGTAGCAAGGATTATAGGCATGCCACCATGCCCGGCTAATTTTTGTATTTTTAGTAGAGACAGGGTTTCACCATGTTGGTCAGGCTGATCTCGAATTCCTGACCTTGTGATCCGCCCGTCTCAGCCTACCAAAGTGCTGGGATTACAGGTCTGAGCCACGGCACCCAGCTACATTTGCTTCTTTTTTTGATATTCTTTAGTGATAAGACATTGTCATCATATCTTCTCTTCTTTAAGCATGGATTATTTGAGATATATACATAAATATATACATATCCATACACACAGATGGCCCCCAACTTATAATGCCTCGACTTAGGATTTTTTGTCTTTACAAAGGTGCCAAAATAATATGCGTTCAGCAGAAACCATATTTTGAGTACCCACATAACCATTTTGTTTTCATTTTCAGTATAGTATTCCATTAATTACATGAGATATTCAACACTTTATTATGGCATAGGGTTTGTGTTAGATGATTTTGACCAAGTGTAGGCTAATGCAAGTGTTCTGAGCGCATTTAAGGTAGGCTAGGCTAAGTTACGATGTTAGGTAGGTTAGGTGTATTCAATGCATTTTCAGCATATGATACTTTCAATTTATAATGGGTTTATTTGGACATATGTCATAAGTCAAGGAGCATATATATACATGAAATCTTTTTTGTTAAGTTAAATATTTGTGTCCTCTTGTGGACATTTATTCTGTATCTTGATTTTTCTCATCACTTTGGTGATACTTTCCTCATTTTAGATAATGTAGCAACTCTGGATACCAACTGCCCTCTTTTTGTGTGGCATGATGTTATTGTTTGCTTGTTTATTTTACTGACTTGGCTGGCATATTTTAGTATGTCTGTTTCTTCTGCAGTGTGAAGCCTCTCCTCTGGCTTTCAGAGGGCAGAGCCTTGGGCACGTGCAGTCACCCTGGTATTACAGTTGTTTTAACAAGTCTCTTTTTGACTTTCTCTTTCCCTGATCTTTCTGTTAAACTATCTGCCTTTCTAGGTATTACACCTAAATATTGGGCTCCATTAATTGCTGGTTGACTGCTTTATTATTTACAACATTGCTCCAAAGTCTGATCAAATTAAATTCAGACCTATTAGCAGGAGCTAGGATTTGAGGTTTGTTCTAATCCCATGAGGATTCTTTTTAGCTGTATTCCTCCCTAGTTCTCTCTGGCAAAATATCTGGCCTATGGTTTAGTTAGGTCATCTCATGGAACTAGCAGCATTTTAAAAACTGCTTATTACTAAAATCCTCATTGTTTTTGAAAGTTCCCTTAGGTTTGAGCTTCCCAACACTATCAGTGACTTCTGATTGAAGTCACTTCCCTTTTGGAGAGCTTCGGGGCTCTCTTCTTTATGACCTGCTTCTTTCCCTGGGAAAAATCTCTCTGCTACTGTTTTGGAGCTGGGGACAGGGATAGTAACCCACTTCTCTTGGAGAGAGTCGTGCTTACAGACAGGCTACTGGGCAGAGTTTGTGGTAGCTTCTGGTCTTTCTCAGCTTCCCTCTGCTAGTGTGGAACATATATTCTACAACGTACTGGGCTAAAGGTGATTGGGATCTCATTATTCTCAGTGTGCTCTGTCTAGGGTAGAGTCTCCACCAAATGAATGTGGGGTGGGTGGAAGACCAACAGGGATTAAACTTGTATGGAATTTAGCCTCTGTAACATAGTACTGGTGTGTGTATGTGTGTGTGCGTGTGTGTGTGTGTGTGTGTGTGTTTGTGCATATGCGCACAGTTATGAGAGATACTGGTGGCCTGCGCCTTTTGAGAAGATACTGTAGCCCTTAACTCGGAGCTTAGGGGAAAGGGAATCTCATCTTTTTGGCCATACTTTTGGTGATGAATTTTCTTTTTGTTTTTAAATTTTTCTTACATGATCTGGCCTTACTGAATCGTGGAGTGGGATATTAATCACAATGAGCTGGAAACAAGGAGAGAGAAGGCGCGGGCCGTGGGTAAAGTGTCACATATTCTTGGTGTTATTACTGGTATTTAGTAGTTCACTTAGGCTAGGCTGGACTCCAAGCCTCAGGTTTGGTTTAGATCTGCTACATTTTTATTCAACATTTCTAGGATCTGTGATTACCCATTCAGATTTCTTTCATGGTAGAATGCAGAAGCATAAGAAGCCCAGACAAAATACTCAAACACATTTAAAGCCTCTACTTAAGTTCTGTCTCTAATTATCCATTGGTCAAGGCAGTTACATTGCCAAGCCCAAAGTCAATGGGGGAGGGATGTGTACTTTATTTTATTGGTAAATGCGGTAAAATCACTTAGCAGAGAGAGAAAATGAAGACTTTAGGAAAATAATTTGATTTATCTCACAGGTCACTTGTGATTCTGCCTTAAAGCCTTTAAAGTTTTCTCTGTCTGGATGTTTATTTTGCCTGATGTTCTCTTGGCTTCACTTCTTTCATGAATCTGTTCAAGTATTTGTTACCTTGAAAAAAAGTTTATCTCTGATCATCTGTGTCAGCGTTGGTCTCCCTGCAAGCAGAGGCTAAGATAGAATTAGAGGTTTAAGAGATTTTCGGGAGGAGTGCCTATGAAGGAAACATGGAATGAATGGGGTGGAGAAGTAGACAGAAATAGGCTTCAGGATGCAATACAGGTATGACACCTCTGATAGAAGAGGAAGATAAAAGAAGTATTGTATAAAAGGGTTTCAGAGTATAATGCAGCTCTGAAAACTCTCAGCCAGGTCTATGAGGAGTCACAGAGCAAGCATTGCCTACTAGAGGAAAGAATGTATGGGATAATTCTGGCTTACATAAAGCATCTTATAGTTATAATCTACAATTTTAAGCTGAAAACAACTTAATTTCTATTGCCTACAAAAATTCTAGCCTTTTCCCTCTTCCTCCACAATTTGTTTTTAATGTCACAATTTACATATTTTAGAGTGTGCATTCCTTAAAAGCTTATTGTACCTTTTGTTATTTTTGACTGTTTTGACTTTTAGTCTTTTTGAAATATATATATATATATATATCTCCATATATATACATATCTCTCCACATATATATATCCATATCCATATATATATCCATATCCATATATATATCCAATATCCATATATATATATCTCTCCATATATATATCCAATCTTTCTCTATATATGGATATATATAGAGAGAGATTTACATACCACCATTACAGTATTGGAATATTCTGGATTTGACTATGTATTTACCTCTATAGTGAGTTTTGCGCTTTCATATGTATTCCTGATAGTAATAATCATCCTTTTGTTTCCACTTAAGGAACTTCTTTAAGCATTTTTTGTAAGACAGGTCTAGTGATAATGAATTCCCTCAGCTTTTGCTTTCTATGAAAAACTGTATTTTTCCTTCATTTACGAAGGACAGCTTTTCTGAGTATACTATCCTTGACTGACAGTATTTTTTTCTTTCAGCATTTTGAATATATTATTCCACTTGCTCTTGGCCTGCAGAGTTTCTGCTGAGAAACCCCTTAATAGTCTAATGAGGTTTCCTTATGTGATTTGGCATTATTCTCTTGCTGCTTTATAATTCTCTTTGACTTTTGTCAATTTGATTATAATATTCTTTAAGAGGACCCCTTTAGGTTGAATCTATTTAGGGACTTTTGAGCTTTGTGGATTTGGACATCCATATCTCTTCCAATACTTAGGAACTTTTCAGGAACTACTTCATTAAATAGGATTTCTGTCCATTTCTCTTCTCTTTTTTGAAACCCCATAATGTGAATATTTGTTGCTTAACGTCATCTTATAGTTTCCATTGGACTGTCTTTACTCTTTTTCATTCTTTTTTCTTTCTTTCCTCTGACTGAGTCTTTTCAGAAGACCTATTTTTAAGTTCCCAGATTCTTTCTTCTGCTTGATCTAGCCCGCTGTTGAACTTCTCGGTTGTATTTTTATTTCATTGATTGAATTCTTCAGCTCCAAGCTTTCTGTTTGGCTCTAAAAATATATATTATCTATTTCTTTGTTAAATTTCTCATTGAAAGCATTAATCATTTTTCTGATTTTATTGAATTATCTATTTGTATTCTCTTGTATCTCACTGAGTTTTCTTAAAATTATAATTTTGAATTTCTTTTCAGGCAACTCATACATTTCTGCTTCTTTGGCATCAGTTACTGGATAATTACTATGTTCTTTTGGTGGAGTCATGTTTCCTTGTATTTTGGTATGCCTTTTGGTGCTATGGTATTTTCATGCATCTTGTGTTCCTGCACAGATGTCTGAATATCTGGTGGTGTGGTCTCCTCTTCCAGACTTTACAGAGTGGCTTTTGTAGAGAAAGACTTTCACCTGCAGATGGGCCTGAGGGTTTCAGTTGGGCAGGATGCAGTGGCTCTGGTTTCATGTGGATACAGTTGTGTAGTTTTTGTGAAGCTTCTTCAGTTGTGATAAATGTTAGCAATGACTGGAGGTTTCAGTAGTCTAGGTTACAGGGATGTGTGGCAGTGATGGTGGCTGCATAGGTTATTTGGGTAAGGGATTTAGGAGTCCTCCTATTCTCGTCTTCCTCACAGTGGGGACTTATCTGAGAAGATCTCTCTTGGTGTTGGGTCTGACATGGTTCACAGGCAGTCATAGCAGCACTAGAATCCAGGGCACAGGTGCTCAGAGGTGCTATGGAGCTGGGTTTCTGAACTCAGGGTCTTGTGAAACTACTATAGCACTTGAGACTTGAGGTACAGGTTTACTCTCCAAGGTATGAGTGAATGCAGTTCTCCCACTAAGCCAGTGTTGGTCATTCTGTGGCATATCTCAGCAGCTTGAGCCCAGGAGGCATGATATAGCTCTGACCCTGGGAGGTGGGAGAAAGTAACGGCTTCGATCCAGGGGAAAATGAGTGCTCTGGAGGCTCAAGCTCTGGGGAGCAGAGCACAACTGCAATTTAGGTCCCAGAACCAACAGGGCACAGTGACAGCTTAGACTCCAGGGGATGAAGTACCACACAATGTTGACTCTGGATTCAGGGATAATGGGATATAGCAGTAGTCCAGGCTCTGTGAGGCCAAGTGCAACAGCAGCAATGACCCAGGAATGGCAAGGTGCTGCTGTGGCTTGGGCCTTGGCTGGTGGGGAACAGTGCAGTGATAACTCCATTCCCTGGAAAGGCACAGTGCCATAACAGCTTGAATTGTGAGGAGCTTGTCAAATTCTAAGTAGGAGGGGTACAGTGGCTGTTCAGCCTGGAGGGCAGGGTGGCACACCTCAATAAAAGCTCTGATTCCCTGAATCATGAGGCACCATATCTATTTGGCCCCAAAAGGCACAGCTACATGGTTCAGTGGAGCCTCTAGATCCCTAGAGGTGGGGCATCATGTCAACTATGGTGCTGTGGAGTGCAACAGCTCCACTGTGCCAGAAGCTTGAAGTCCCTTGGGGGGGCAGAGTGCTGCCTTACCTGTGGCATAGGGGTGCATGTGACTGCTCTGGTATGCAGGAAATCTGAAGATCTGGGGTTGGGGGAATGGAGTGCTGCCTCAGTTGTGGCACCAGGGGCACGAGTGCTCTGGTGTGCAGAAAACCTGAGGTCCCTGGAGGATAAAATTCTGTATCTAAGGTCCCTGAGGGATGAAGTGCTATATCTGCTTTGGGACCAGGATTGTGAGTGCTTCATGAGTCCTGAAGTCCACAGGGGTTGAAGTAGGCCTTGGCTGTGGTACCAGGGAAACAACTGCTCTAGTAGTTTAAGGCTCTGGGTCCCTAATAGTGGGGCACAGCTTCAGGTTGGCCCTAAGGGGAGTGTGCAGCACTGTTTGGGATGGGGAAAATGGAATATCTCTGTGGCTGACTGGCTCTAGGAAGTAGAGCATAGCAGCAATTCTGCTTGGGTATGGTGTGCTACTGGGTCGGTGTAATGCAGCGGTGGCTGAGCCTCGGGGGTGGAGGAATGCAATGGCTACTTGTACCCAGTGCATGACACACTCTAGCAGTGGCTCTGATTGCAGGATGACACAGAGCAGTAACAGCATGGGTTTCTTCTTTGGGGGTAGCTCAGCATGTGGACTCCAGAGAGTTCCCTCAGCTGGGTTCAGAGCCTGTGAGAACTGTAGGAGTCTCTAGTAATAAAAGTAGTAGAAGTAGGAGTCAACAGTGGTTTGAGGGTTACTGGGGTCCTCTTGCTTACCTTTAACTTGCAGAAAGAAATCCTTCCTGGTTCTGAGCTGATCCCAATTGAGGGGATGGAGTGGCTGGGGAAAGGTGTTTTCTCCCCTTCTGTCTGTGGCCATCCTGAACTTTTGCGCTCTGCAGGACTTCTGGGTTTTTGCTGTTCTCTGGTACAGTCCATTAGTCATTTTGGTTAAAAGGTTATTTTTTTTTTTTTAGTTGTGGGGGTAGAGCTCTAGTAGCTTCTGGTCAGCTATCTTGCTGACATCCAATTTTGGGCACAGTGATATTTTTTGATGTTAAAAAAATTTTAAGGTGGAGATATGTTATACCTATATATTTATTCCATATTGTTTTATATTTTTCAATAACTTTTCTCCTTTAAAATTTTATATTTTTCTACATCAGTCTTGTGCTTTTGTTGTGACATTTATTCTTAAGCATTTTCAGATTTTTTTACTATTGTAAATAAAACATTTTTACATATTAAATTTTCTAAGTGCTTATTGCCAGAATAGCTAATAGTTTATTACTTTTATGTTTATTTTTTGTTTAGCTATAATTATATATCTATAACATAATTTCTGCTGATTTGATTGTCTTTGTTTTTTCTTTGTCTAGTTTATTTGCCTAAATATAAAAGAAGTAAAGTTTCTCACTATATTTAAATTTTTATTACATTCTCCTTAAGTTTCTAATTTTTCTCTTTGCATCTGTTTCTTGCAATCTATTGAGTTTGTGTATTTATCCTGTATCCATCCCTTTGCCAAAATCTCTTCTCTTAATTTATATATATCATACCATTCGCAAAAAGACATAGTGTTATCTCTTCTTTTCCAATACCTATGACAATTATTATTATTTTACTGTTATTTTGCTTTGGCTAAACCTTCCAAGATGGCGTTGAATTATATTAACCTTGAGAGTAAGCATTTCTGATTTAAAAAAACATTTTTTTTGTTTTAACATTTAGAATAATGTTTGCTGTTGGCTTTGGTAAATAGTGTTTATTTTGCCTAATGGGAATATAATATACCTATTGTACTTAGATTTTTCTTAGTTTTCTTTTTTTAAAGAAATACATGCTAAATGATTTCAAATGCCCTTTTACCTTTTACTGATATAATTACGCTATCTGTTTATTTTTAATCTGTTAATAAAATTTATTGTGTTGATAGATTCTAATCTTGAATCCTCTTGTGTTCATAGAACAAGCCTTGCTTGTTTGTTGAACAGAAAACCTTTCAACTTTTGGTATGGTATTTGCTTCTATTTGTTAATTTTTATTTTAAAATTTGCACCGATATTTATAAGTAAGATTGGTTTACAGCTTTGTTCTTTGTAATACTTTTTTAAAAGCAAGTTTTACTGTTAAGGTTGTATTGTCTTCTTGCTATACTTACCTAAGCCTTAGCATAGCTTTCAAAATACTGATAACTATTTAAAATTTAAATGAGGCTTGACCATAAATCTCTCTAATCCTGATTACTAAAAATGGTAGGTTATTATTTTTTTCAATCCTTTTTGTGACAAATTGTCTATTGAAAATTTTCATTGATTTTTGGATGAATTTTGTTACTTTATATTTGTCTAGGGTATTATCTATTACCTTGGGTTTTCATAAAAAGGAATGTAGTATTCTCTAATATATATTTTCCAAAGTTGCTATTATTGTATCTTTTTTCTTATTCCTAATTTTATCTATTTTTGCTTTCTAGCTTTTTTCCTTAATCTGGGACACAAGGGATTTACCTATTTTATTTTTCTCTTTAGAGAACCAGCTTTTCAATTTATTTATATGTTATCCTAATTTTATAATTTCTACTTTATTAACTTCAGTATTTATACTTATTGGATTCCTCCTGCTTAATCTATTTGTTGTTCACATTAAAATTCCTTAAGTTAAGTGCTAATGGCTTTTAATTTTCATCTTTAGAGCACAGGTAGAGCTATACATTTTTTTTTCTGAGTGCAGCTTTTTCTGTGTCTGTAGGTTTTGATATAAAGTATATAAAGTGTTATGTTATTTAATATTTATTGCTTTCTTTATAGCTACCATATATTTTTATATTTTCTGTTTTACCCAAAGATTAGTCATGAAAGCTTTTGAATTCCAAAATTTAGGATTTTCTTTTTATTACCTTTGCATTAGTCATTTCCACTTTTATTGAATTTTGACTAAAAAATGTAGACCACTAAATATTGTTAAATCTACCTTAAATATTTGAATATAAGGTATTCTTTGTGGCCAAGTACATGATTTATTTTTATAATTATTCAAAGAGCATAAGAAAAAATAAGTACTCTGTTTGGTGGATTTGGGTTCTAAATGTATCTATATTATAATTTTTACTGATTTGATTATTATTTTTTAAAAGTCCTTCTTTTAAAAATCTTTGTCTATTCAATTTGTGTAACTATGAAAGAGGTATAACGATGTCTCTCACTATCTAAAATATTAAGTTAATATTAAAATATTAAGTTCTCTTTGCATTTCTAATAGTTTTTGTCTTAAGTATTTTGCTGCTGTAAGTACTTTAAGCACACAGGTTTACGATTCATACTGTCTTCATAAAGTATGACTATGCCTTGTCTCAATACATGATGTTTTCCCTTCTTCCTGTTTAATATTTTTAAATTGAAAATTTACCTTGTCTGATATTAGCTCCTGCCTTTCCGGATTGTTTTTTAGTGCCCATTCCTCTGATTAATTAATATCCTCACTGTTTTAGATATGTTTACAGTAAACAGCATATAGCCAGTTTCTTGCCATTTGATTCCTTTTTTGAGACAGAGTCTTTCTTTGTCATCCAGGCTGGAGTGCAGTGGCGTGCGGCTCACTGCAAACTCTGTCTCCTGGGTTCAAGTGATTCTCCTGCCTCAGTCTCCTGAGTAGTTGGGATTACAGGCGCATGCCAGCACACCCGGCTAAGTTTTGTATTTTAAGTAGAGATGGAGTTTCACCATGTTGGCCAGGCTGGTCTCAAACTCCTGACCTCAGATGATCCACCTGCCTCGGCCTCCCAAAGTGCTGGGATTACACTGCGCCTGGCCTTGTCTCTGATTCTTAGTGGGAATTCAGTCATTTCACATTGATTAGAATGACTTATATACATGACTTTATTCCTCTTATGTTTATGTTTTTAAAAATTTTATTTCATATGGGGGAGAAGAGACAAATTTTGATTGCAGAATTCCAAATAATATATGTAGGTACTCCCCACTGCAGAAGTTCAGTTTAATTCCTGCCTCACCCCCATGCCCCTGCCTTTTTGAGGGTTGGCTAAATTCAGTGAGTGGCTTCCAAAGAATAGAGTAAGGAAAGAGAATAATGGTGATTTTGTAATGGGGAAACCTGGCAAGCACGAAGTGATGAAGACTAACATCATCGTTGATGTTTTGTGGATATCATGTACCCCTGATGTAATGCAAGAAGAAGGGCATTTCACTTTTATAGTGTTCTTTCCAAAATCCCAGAGCCCCATCTAACCATGGAGAAGGCATTAGAAAAACTCAAATTAGAGATATAAAAGTTATTTTATAGTGTTGTTTTCTTATATTTGCTGGTTTGCTCAAGCTGCTCTTTATCCTATTCCCCATATCCCCACATGCCTTGTTAATTTGAAAGTTCTACTTTGCTTTCCTTTTTTTTTTTTTTTTTTTTTTTTTTTGTGAAATGGAGTTTTGCTCTGTCGCCCAGGCTGGAGTGCAGTGGCGTGATCTTTGCCTCCTGGTTTCAAGTGATTCTCCTGCCTCAGCCTCCTGAGTAGCTGGGATTACAGGCACAATATCACCACACCTGGCTAATTTTTGTATTTTTAGTGGAGACAGGGTTTCGCCACGTTAGTCAGCCTGGTCTTGGACTCCTGACCTCGCCCATCTCAGCCTCCCAAAGTGCTGGGATTATAGACGTGAGCCACCGCACCGGTCTGCTTTCCCTTTTATTAGCACTTGGTTCACTTTCTATACATCGATAATCAGACACATTTTTTTTGTAGTATTAGAAAACAATGTCTGTACTGTTTCCTCCACCAAGACGTTTATATGCCCCTTCAAGACAGTCTATTCCCAGCTTTACTCTACCCTAATAAAAGGAGAACTCAAAAGTTTTTACTTTTCCTTTTTCTATCTCAACTGCTGGGTTTTGCTACTTCTAACATTTAAAGTGCTATTTTAAAAGTACACATGGCCAGGCATGGTGGCTCACGCCTGTAATCCCAGCACTTTGGGAGGCCGAGGTGGGCAGATCACCTGAGGTCATCCTGGGTAACATGGTGAAAGGCCATCTCTACTGAAAATATGAAAAATTAGCTGGGCATGGTGGCGTATGCCTGTAATCCCAGCTTCTCAGGAGGCTGCGGTAGGAGAATCACTTGAACTGGGAGATGGAGGAGGTTGCAGTGAGCCGAGATCAGGCCACTGAACGTCAGCCCGGGCAACAGAGCAAGACTCCGTCTCAAAAAAATAATTAAAAAAAAAAAAAGTACGTACAATTATTTCCTTGTAGTATATACCTTCTATTTCAAGAATCCTTTAAAAAAAAACCATATGTATTTCATATTCTTAGTACATTATTATCCACTTAGGTTTATTCACATGTTATTTCACAGCTCTTTGCTTACACTGTTTTTTCTCTTATTTTTTTTCCTCCCTCTTGAATTGTCTGTTATAGTTCATTGGTTGTTTGCTAGAGTCCCCCCTAGATTTTCTTTTTTCCTTTCTTTCTTTTTTTTTTTCCCCTGAGGCGGAGTTTCACTCTTGTTGCCCAGACTGGAGTACAGTGGCGTGATCTTGACTCACTGCAACCTCCGCCTCCCGGGTTCAAGTGATTCTCCTGCCTCAGCCTCCTGCGTAGCTGGAATTACACGCGTGCGCCACCATGCCTGGCTAATTTCTGTATTGTTAGTAGAGACGAGGTTTCACCATGTTGGCCAGGCTGGTCTGGAACTTCTGACCTCAGGTGATCTGCCCACCTCGGCCTCCCAAAGTGCTGGAATTACAGGTGTAAGCCACCACACCTGGCTGAGTCCCCCTTAGATTTTCTGAAAATGTGGGTAGTATAGTTGAAAAAATTAATTTTTGGCTGAGCTTAATGGCTCACACTGTAATCCCAGCACTTTGGGAGGCCAAGGTGGGAGGATTGCTTGAGCCCAGGAATTGGAGACCAGTCTGGGTGATATAGCAAGACTCTGTCTTTAAAAAAAAAATAGCCTGGAGCAGTGGCTCATGCTTGTGGCGGGAGGATTGATCAGTTGAGCCCAGGAGATGGAGGCTACAGTGACCTGTGGTTGTGCCACTGCATTCTAGCCTGGGCAATAGAGCAAAACCCTGTCTCAAAATAATAACAATAATGATAATAATAATTTTAAAAACACCTTTGCTGAGATATAATTCACATAAAGTGTTCAGTTCTGTGGGTTTTAGTATGTTCACTCATGCAACTGTCACTGCGATATAACTTTAGAACACTTTTGCAACCCTCAAACGAAAACCTATGCCTATTAGCCTATTACCTATTCTCATCCCTCTTACCCTCACTAGCCCCAGACAATCACTAATATATTTGTGGTTTCTATAGATGTGCTTCTTCTGGGCATTTCATACAATATATGATCCATTGTGGCAGGCTTCTTTCATTTAGCATAATGTTTTCAAGGTACACCCATGTTACAGAATGCATCAATACTTCATTCTTTTTTATTGCAAAATAACATTCCATTATTTGGATATGCCACATCTTGCTTACCCTTTCATCAGTTGATGGGAATTTGAATTGTTTCCACTTTTTGATTTTTATAAATAATATTGTTATGAACATTCATGTGCAAGATTTTGTGTGAATCAATGTTGTCATTTTTCTTTGCTATATGCCTAGGAGTAGAATTGCTGGTTCATATGATAACCCTATGTTTAACTTTTTGAGGAACTGACAAACTATCTTCCATGTGACCAAACCATTTTACATTCTCATCACCAACATATGAGGGCTTCAATCCCCCTAACATTTGTTATTGTCTTTTATTATGGCCATCCCAGTAGTTGTGAAGTAGTATTTCATTGTAGTTTTGATATGCATTTCCCTAATGACTAATAATGGAATAATGTTATTGAGCTTCTTTTCATATGTTTATTGGCTATTTGTATATACCTTCTTTGAAGAAATGCCTATTTAGACCCTTTATGCATTTTAAAATTGGATTGTCTATCATTTTTAATATGGAATTGAAAAGAGTTTTGAAAGTATTTTTGATACAAATCTCTTGTCAAATACATGATTTGCAAACACTCATTTTATGGGTTGTCTCTTCACTTTCATGATGGTATCCTTTGAAGCACAAATATTTTTATTTTGATGACATCCAATTTGACTATTTTTTCTTGTGATTTTGGTGTCATGTCTAAGAAACCATTGCTTGACTGGGCGTGGTGGCTCATGCCTATAATCCTAACATTTTGGGAGGCTGAGGTGGATGAATCACTTGAATCTAGGAGTTTGAGACCAGCTTGGGCAACATGGCAAGAACTCATCTCTACAAAATATATATATATATTAGCCAGGCATGGTGGTGTGCATGTGTAGTCCCAGCTACCTGGAAAGTTGAAGTGGGAGGATCACTTGAGTCTGGGAAGCAGAGGTTGCAGTGAGCCAAGGCCGCACCATTGCACTCCAGCCTGGGCAACAGAGTAAGACCCTGTCTCTATAAAAAATAATAAATACAAAAATAAAAGAAACCAATGCTTCACTCTAGGTAATGAATACTTACTCCTATGTTTTCTTCTAGGAGTTTTAAAGTTTTAGCTCTTATCTTTAGGTCTGTGATCCATTTTGAGTTAATTTATGGTGTTAAGTAGTTAACTATGGTGTTAACTTCATTCTTTTGTATGTGGATAGTCTCCGTAGCTCCTTTTCCTAAGATGGGTTAGGGGGTGATAAACTCTATTACTGGCGTGTTCTCATGCATTTTTCTTTCATTCTGAGAAGTGAATAATTTTAACTGCATGTAGGATCCTTGCTGCAGTCTCCCAGTGTCCATGGATATTATTTTACTATTTTTCATGTTCTAAGGCTACAGTAAAGAAAACTGATGCCAGTCTGATTATTTTTGACTTATAGAGCTTATTCTCTTTTTATCTGACTGCTTGGCAGACTTTTCTTTTTACGCAGTTTGAAATGTTACTAGGATATTCCTTGGTATGTCTCTTTTCTCTTCAGTCATGTCAGAATTCAGAGAGGCTTTACTTAAGTATAACTGTTTTTTTTTTTTTTTTTTTTTTTTTTTTTTTTTTTTTTTTGTCTTCTAGAACATCTATGGTTCTCACGGATATATTCCCCAAGTCTCTTATATTTTCCTCACAATTTACATTTATTTTTTTCTTCATACTTAAAATATTTCTCCTATTTGATCATCCAGGCCATTAATTCAAGTCTTGACCACGACCACCCTCTGCTTTGATTTCTCTTCTAAATCTTTTAGTTGAGGTTTTCTTTGACTACAGAAGACTATTTCACTGTTGTTACTGTTGCTGTGTGTACTACACTGGATCTCCTTAAGTACTAATTTTCATATGCAAAGTGTTGGCATTCTTCTTTGGCAGCTCTATTTTGCTATGCATGTGTTCAGTTTCTTCTGATGCATACTTCTCTCTCAGCCAGCCAGATGAGAAACAAGTGCTGCTTGTTTAAGTCCTTCATGTGGCAGCAGCCTCAATAGTGGCAAGGAAATGTTGTCTTTCATTCTGTGGGCTAGGGGAGTGTGTGGAGGGTGGCAGATTTCCAGGGCCCCAGAAGCAGCCTCCTTGCTCCCTAGTTTTCTCATGCTCTTCCTGCCTCTTGGGCAGGAAGGACCCAGTCTGCCAGTCCTATCCTTCCTGGCCTCTTAGGGTCAGGAAACCCAGGCAACCTCCCCCAGGGCTTACTGTGATCTTGGGCTTTATGATCCCACTCTGGAGCTCTCCACCTCTGGCTTCCCCATGCTCCTGTTCAGCCCACTGGGGAGAGTTTGCAGATATTCCGCAGTACCAAAATCTTCACTTGAGTCTGATAACCATAGGCCCTAGAAGTCATTAGAATTGGGAGAGGCAGACAGATTCTTTGAAAATAAATAGAAAATGTGACTGAAGGGAAGAGAATTGAGTTCAGATCACCATCTTCCCAGGACTCTGCCACTGATTATATCACTTCAATTTTAATTGCTGATTTATTTCTCTGCCTCCTCAGCAGAGTGTGTCCTTTTAGCCCTGGGCTTGAATCATGTTTGTTTTTTTGTACCTAGCACCTGGCACAGTGCATGGGGCATAATCATATTTCATTAGCTGCATTTGGAATGAATGAATGGAAATATGAAACTGCAGTGAATGACTTGAGCAGGTCTTAGAAATCCATCCAGATTCTTGCACTGCAGACAAACTCTCTGGCCCTGGTATTTTTGACAAAGATAACTTTATTGGAATGATACTGATTGTCCAGGAATTGAGAAAAGCCTAGAGAACTAGACTTGGAAATGGGCAGCAGTCAGGGCACCCCTGGAGGGCCAGGAAACTAGAAGTCAATACTGGTCAAGCAGCAGGAACATCTTGGTCAGAGTCACGTTACAGGATGAATGTTCTTCAGTCTGTTTTTTTTGTTTTGTTTTGTTTCATGGCTTTATATTGCTCACTCAAGATTCGAAGTCCTAGGAGAGAATCTGTTAGTTGCTCCATTGTATGACAGCCATAGCAGGAGGGATCTAATGTATTGGCTTCCAGAGTGAAGGCAGGCATTTAGATTTCCCATGTCACCAAGGCTACCTTCAGTGGGGTAGATTATGCTCCTGGGGGGACAGAAATATGTTAGGAAGTGGGGAAATAGTGCTGGGTGACCACAAAACAACCTATGTTCCCAAGAAGGACAGGTGTCTGATTTCCACAGTGGGTCAAGTGATTCCTTTGTCACCCCTACACTCTCTCCCCACTAGTGGAGCTCTTGACACCACTGCCAAGGCTGCGGGGAGAGAGGAGAGGAGTGGGCGCTGGCTGCTACCAGACCCCCAACCTCCACCTCCAGCTTCCAGCCCCTGCTGCTCTGAAGTGGGGCCTGTTCCCATGGGAGCCAGGGGAATTTCAAGAGCTGGTTTTAAAGAAAGGCAGATAGGCTTCTGTGACTGTATAGTCAATCTTAGTTCTTCCTCTTCTCCCATAACAACAGTGTAGATGACACTTTAGGTTCTCAAATTAAGCAGGCTTTTGTGGCTTGGCTTGAGACCCTAGTCACTAAATGTTCCTAGTTTCCAAGCAACCTTCTATCTTAGTCCATTCAGGCTGCTATAACAAAATACTATAGACAAAATGCCATGATTTATACACAACAACAATTTATTTATCATCGTTCTGGAGTCTGGGAAATCCAAGATCAATGCACCAGCAGGTTTGGTATCTGATGAGGTCTGCTTCCTCTTAGACAGCTCTTTTCTCGCTGTAACTTCAGATGGCAGAAAGGGTGAGAGACCTCTTTGGAGCTTCTTTTATACGGGCTCTAATCCCATTCATAAGGGCTTCACCCTCATGACCTAATCATCTCCCAAAAGCCCGTCCTCCTAATACCATCACAGTGGATATTTGGATTTCAACACATGAATTGGAGTGGGGAGCAAACATTCAGACCCTAGCAACTTCCTTTCTCCTTTCTATCCAAAAGTTTATTGAATGCCAGTCATTGGAAACCAGAATAGATAGCCCTTTTCTTCATAGAACTTACAGTCTAGTGGGAGAAAACAGATATGGAACAAACAACCACACAACTAAATATGTATTTGCAAATTGGTACAATACTCTACATAATAAGCAATCATGACAGGGACATAATTTGGGTGGGGAAGATATGAAAAGGCCTCTTTGAGGAAGTGACATGCAAGCTGAGGACCATGAAGATGGGAAGGTAGTGCCCACGCAAAGTGACTCACTCTCAGATTTTCATCTCATGGCCAAATTTCTATGGTATCTTGTAGATCTTAGCCATGGGTTGGTATTTAGGTGTGGGTGTGAAGGGACATTTTTTTTTTTTGTCTTTGTCACAGTGATTCAGAAAGTACTACAGGGCCGGGAGCAGTGTCTTATGCCTGTAGTCCCAGCACTTTGGGAGGCCAAGGTGGGAGGATTGCTTGAGCCCAGGAGTTCAAGACCAGCCTGGGCAACATAGTGAAACCCTCTCTTTAGAAATAATTTTAAAAAATTAGCCAGGTATGATGGTATGTATCTGTAGCCTCAGCTACTTGGGAGGCTGAAGTAGGAGAATCTCTTGAGCCCAGGAGGTTGAGCTTGCAGTAAGCCATGTTCATGCTCCTGCACTCCAACCTGGGTAATAGAGTGGGATCCAGTCTCCAAAACAAAAACAAAAACAAAAAAAAAAAAAGGAAAGAAAAAATAAAAAGAAAATACTAAGAATTTAGTGCACGGAGGCAGAAATGCTAAATGCTTATAACATGCAAGATGGTTCTGCATAACAAAGAACTGTCCTGCTCAAAACACCGACAGCACCTTCCTCTGAGAAACCCTGTAGGCTGAGGTCAGTCTCACAGCAGCCAACCTCATCAAAAGGAGAACTGCTACTTAGCAATAGTTGCTTTTAAAAGTTCTGTGATGGAGTCAGATGGTCACAGCTTGAGTCCTCTGTCCATCCCGAACCAAGCACAGTGACAGGGGGTGGAATGGTGACTCAGAGTGGGGAAGGAGTGAATCTGCCAAAGAAAATTGTGGTGCTGTTGGCAGAAGAAGGAAACTGCTACTGGGCAGGCAAAATAGCAGATGCCTCTTGCATGAGTGAGAAGGGCAGTGGCACAGAAAAACTGGGTGGGTAGGCAGGGGCTAGATCATTCAGGGCATTGTCAAGAATCTGAGATGTCTCTTAAGGTCCCCGGGGAACCACTGACAGGTTTTAAGCAGCATAGAGGGGATGGCAAAACCTGTGCCAAACATCAGAGCCCTTGCTCATTTAGGTTTTGTGGGCATCTTGCCCACACTTCCCTCCATGAAAGAAACAGTATATGTCCCCTGTGTCTCTCACCTTGTCCTTTCTTATATCCTTTTTTATATGTAGATTCCATTGCCTTCTACCTACAGGTAAATAACACAAGCAGAATTGTGCTTTGGGAAGCACTATTCTTCCACTGGCTTCTATCACATATAGTTTGATGAACTGCATCACATTTCAGAATTTGCTTTCTGCTCTGGAGATAAGAGTTAGAATTGAGCAAGTGTTTATATATATCCCAGGAAGTCGTTGGTTTAATCCAATTAACTACCTAGTGGAAGATCGCTCTGCATCCCAGCAATGCTTATGCCATTATGGCCAAGTCCAGGACACTGACAACATATCTTTGCAAATTTCATTAGCAGTGGCTGTTTCTGCCTTCTTCTAGGTCATTAGTGAGTTTGTTAAACAAGGCCAGTTCTGACATCAGCCTCCGACATGCCCCAGTGGACCTTTTGCTTCCCAACCAGATGTAGTTCCTATTTACTCCTGATTATGCAGTGTTTTCACCCTGCCAGCATTCCACTTAGACGAGAGCATTCAAAAACAGGCCAATTTAATTTGGAGCACAACTTTTATGGAGGTCATTGTCAAATGCATCACTGACACCCACATAATGCTGCTGCACTCCTGCCACCTGCTCTTTCTTCCGGGGTGTCCTTTTCACTCTCCTCCTATTGCTGTACTTCTACAGCAGTTTCTAAAACAAATTATTGCAATGAAATACACTAACATAAAAGTACTATTTTAACCATTTTTAAGTGTACAGTTCAGTAGTGTTAAATATATTCCTTATGCAACCAATCTCCTGAACTTTTCCATCTTGTGAAACTGAAACTTTATGTACACTGAACAACAATTCTTCATCCTTTCCTTCCTCCAGCCCCTGGCAGCCACCATTCTAGTTTCTATCTCTATGAATTTGATTACAGTAGGTCCCTCATATAAGCAGAATCCTACAATGTTTGTTTTTTTGCAACAGTGTTGTTTTTATTTCACTTAGCATAATGCTCTCAAGGTTCATCCATGTTGTAGTATGTACCAGAATTTCCTTCCTAAGGGTAGATCATATTCCAATGTATGTAAATACCACATTTTGTTTATCCCATCATCTGTCAATGAGTGTTTGGGTTGGTTCCACCTCTTGCCTTTTTGTGAATAGTGCTGCTATGAACATGGGTGCACAACTGTTTGAGTCCCTGCTTTCAACTCTTTGGGGTATTTACACAGAATTGACATTGCTGATCATAGAGTAATTGTATTTTTAATATTTTTGAGAGACTATTACATTTTTTATTGATTTGAGGAATTATCATACTGTTTTCCATAGTGGCTGCACCATTTTATTTAAAAAATAAAACTTTTAGGTTCAGGGAGTTCATGTGTAGGTTTGTTTTATAGGAGAACTTGTGTTATAGGGATTTTTTATACCAATAATTCCATCACCAACATATTAAGCCTAGTACCCAATAGTTGTTTTTTCTGATCCTCTCCCTCCTCCCACCCTCAACCCTCAAGTAGGCCCCAGTGTCTGCTGTTCCCTCTTTGTGTCCACGTGTTCTCATCATTTAGTTCCCACTTATAAATGAGAACATATGGTATTTGGTTTTCTGTTTCTGCATTAGTTTGCTAAGGACAGTGACCTCCAGCTTTATCCACATTCCCACAAAGGACATGATCTAGTTCTTTTTTATGACTGCATAGTATTCCATGGTATATATGTACTACATTCTTTTTATTTAATCTGTCATTGATGGGCATTTAGGTTGATTCCATGTTTTTGCTATTGTGAATAGTGCTGCAGTGAATATACATGTGCATATGTCTTTATGATAGAATGATTTATATTCCTATGGGTATATACCCAGTAATGGGATTGCTGGGTCAAATGATATATCTGCTCCTAGGTCTTTGAGGAATCACCACATTGTCTTCCAGAATGGTTGAAGTAATTTATACTCCCACCAACAGTGTGAAAGCATTCCCATTTCTCTGCAACCTCACCAGCATCTGCTGTTTTTTGACTTTTTAATAATAGTCATTCTGACTGGTGTGGTTTTGATTTGCATTTCTCTAATCATCAGTGATACTGAACTTTTTTCATATGTTTGTTGGCCAGATGTATGTCTTCTTTTGTAGTGCCTATTCATGTCATTTCCCACTTTTTAATAGGGATGTTCATTTTTTTCTTGTAAATTTCTTTAAGTTCCTTATAGATGCTAGATGTTAGACCTTTGTTAGATGCATAGGCTGCAAAAGTTTTCTCCCATTCTGTAGGTTGACTACGTACTTTGTTGATAGTTTCTTTTGCTGTGCAGAAGCACTTAAGTTTAATTAGATTCCACTTGTCAATTTTTGCTTTTGTTGCAATTGCTTTTGGTGTCTTTGTCATGAAATCTTTGCTCATTCCTATATCTAGGATGTTATTGCCCAGGTTTTCTTCTAGGGTTTTTATAGTTTCGAGTTTCATATTTAAGTTTTTAAATCCATCTTGAGTTGATTTTTGTACATGGTGTAACAAAGGGGTTCAGTTTCAATCTTCTGCATATGGCTAGCCAGATCCCAGCACCATTTATTGAGCAGGGAGTCCTTTCCCCGTTGCTTGTTTTTGTCAGCTTTGTCAAAGATCAGTGGTTGTAAGTCTGCAGCCTTATTTCTGGGCTCTCAATTCTGTTCCATTGGTCTATATGTCTGTTTTTGTACCAGTACCATTCTATTTTGGTTACTGTAGACCTGTGGTATAGTTTGAAGTCAGGTAGAATGATGCCTCCAGCTTTGTTCTTTTTGCTTAGGATTACCTTGGCTATTTGAGCTCCTTTTTTTGTTCCATGTGAATTTTAAAAGTTATTTCTAGCTCTGTGAAGAATGACACTGGTAGTTTGATAGGAATAGCATTGAATCTTTAAATTGCTTTGGGCAGTATGGCCATTTTAATGATATTGATTCTTCCTATCTGTGAGCATGGAATGTTTTTCTATTTGTTTGTGTCACCTCTGATTTCTTTGAGCAGTGTTTTGTAATTCTCGTTGTAGAGATGTGTCACCTCCCTGGTTAGCTGTATTCCTAGGTATTTTATTATTTTTGTGGCAAATGTGAATGAGATTGTGTTCTTGATTTGACTCTTGGCTTGGCTGTTGTTGGTGTATAGGAATGCTGGTGATTTCTGTATGTGGATCTTATATCCTGAAACTGCCAAAGCTATTTATCAGCTGAAGGAGCTTTTGAGACTATGGGGTTTTCTAGATATAGGATCATGTCATCTACAAACAGAGCTAGTTTGACTTCCTCTCTTCCTTTTTGGATGCCTTTCTTTCTCTTGCCTGATTGCCCTGGCCAGGACTTCCAATACTATGTTGAATAGGAGTGGTAAGAGAAGGTATACTTGTTTTGTGTCAGTTTTCAAGGGAAGTGCTTCCAACTTTTGCCCATTCTGTATGATGTTGGCTGTGGGCTTGTCATAGATGGCTTTTATTATTTTGAGGTATGTTCCTTCAATACCTAATTTATTGAGAGTTTTTAATGAATTGGTATTGAATTTTATCAAAAGCCTTCTCTGCATCTTTTGAGATAATCACGTGGTTGTTTTTGTCTTTAGTTCTGTTTATGTGATGAATCACACTTATTGATTTGCGTATGTTGAGCCAACCTTGCATCACAGGGATAAAGCCTATTTGGTGATTGTGGTGGATTAGCTTTTTGATGGGCTGCACCATTTACATTCCTAGCAACAAAGCACAAAGGTTCCAATTTCTCCACATCCTCACCAACACTTGTTATTTTCTGTTTTTTTTTTTTTTTTCTTTTTTGACAGTAGCCATTCCAATGGCTTCGTGGTGATATCTCATGGTGGTTTCAATTTATGTTGCATTAATAATTAGTCATGTTGAACATCTTTTTATATACTTGTTGGCTATTTGTGTATCTTTTTTGGAGAAGTGTCTGTTGAAGTCCTTTGCCTATTTTTAAATCAGGGTATTTGGTTTTTTGTCATTGTTGGGTTGTAGGAATTCTTTATATATTCTGGATATCAACTCCTCAATCAGATACATAATTTGCAAATATTTTCTCCCATTTTGTATGTCGCTTTTCCATTCTGTTCTTTGTGTCTTTTGATGCATAAAAGTTTTAAATTTTGATACAGTCTCTTAACAGACTTTATAATTTCAGAAATTATCACTTTTCCTATAAAAAATACCACTCTTGTGTGCTTGCCACTGTTTTTTTCTCTGTCATCCAATTCTTATTCTTTTACATACATTAGGGTTAACATTTCTGAATCATAAGTGTCGTGACTGATTTTTTTATAGTATGAAAGAAACCCCAGTAACAGGTTGACGTGTGAAAAACGAGAAAGTGGGATAGACATTTTATCACTTCATGTGGAAAAACTAAGAAGTGGCAAGGGCTAGTGGAGGTTAATAATGATAATTAGTGTGGTGTAGCACTTTGCAGTAATCATTTCTTTCTTTCAATGACCTTGTGTAGAAAATATTGTTTTTCCCACTTTACAGATAATAAAACTGAGACTAAAGAGGAAGTGTCTTGCTCAGCTTCTCACTGTCAATGTGCACTCAAACATCATAAACATTTTACTATTCTAGGCCAGTTCTCCAAGGAGTTATTTTCAAATTCTTTCATAAAACAAGTCGATTGATTCTTACTCATTGTTCTCATTTCACCTTGCCTGTGTCACGAGATTGATAATAGCTTCTTCATCATTGCAGGCATTGTGTCATAAACTTCTTATGCATTATCTCATCAATTCACACCTTACTGTGCATGACAGCCAGAAGCTTAGATAAGCTGATGAATTTTGCCCAAGATCACACTTCTGGGAAGACATAGAGCAAGGATTTGTACCCAAGTCAATTTGATTTCAGAGCTTTTCAATCTAAAGTTTAGATCGTGAAAGTGAACATAATTTAAATCTTAGGCTAAAGTACACTGCTTAAATTGTCTTTATTATAAAGTCATTCAAAAGTTCCTTTTATCTACTCATTTATTTTGCTTAGACTCTAAGTCCCCTTATATTTGGACCTTGTTACGAAAGAGAGATGTAATCTCAAATCTCTGCTCTGCAACTAACTAGCTGTGTGACTTTAGGCAAGTTATTAACTCCTCTCTGCCTCATTTTTTCCCCATTGGAAAACTGTCCATTATATTACTTATTTTAGGTGGTTAATTTGGGCATTAAATAAAATAATGTATGCACAAGTGCTTACAGATAGCCTGACACACAGCAAGCACTCGGTAAACACTAGCTATTATTATTAATTTTGTAAACAAATCTGATCCATATAGTATATACCATAATGGCTGCACGTTCTTATCCTAGTTCTTAATAATTTTTTTTTCCAAATATAGTATATAAGACGAGACCTGCAGTGGAAGTTTTCACTGGAAGAGTTAACTATGGACAGATTCTGTATCATTTAGGATTTGATATGGTTGCATATTTTGGAAAAACCAGAACAACATTGCATCAAACATACGGGGCTTATTCTCTTCCCTAAAAAGAAGTCCAGAGGTAGGCAGGGCATAACTGGAATAGCAGTGCCATGAAGTCATCCAGACCCAGACTCTGTCTGTCTTTTCTGCCCCATATTCTCTAGTTCATAGACATCACCTTTAAAGTAATCTAATGGTCCAAGATGGCTGCTGAAGTTCTAGTCAGAATACTCATATTCCAGGCAGCAGGAAGGAAGAATAGAAAGATAGAAAGGGCACAACTCTCAGTTTTAGGAGTCTTTCTGGAAGTCCCATATTTTCCACTTATATCTTATTGACCAGACTTTAGTCACAGGACTGGCCTTACCTGGCAGGAAGACAGGCTGGGAGACGTAGTCTTTTAGTTGGTTTCATTCCCACCCTAATTTGAATTCTGTTGCGGAGGAAGAAGAAAGCGGTACTGGAACGGTAATTTGCAGTCTCTGCCTCACAGGCAATAATTGGTACTGATTAGTGTTTTAGGGCAGCTGTGTTCCTAAGGTGTCAGAGTTGCTTCTGAGAGTGGACAGGGTCTAGACAGGACAGAGACTCAGAGATCTGGGTTTATATGTTTAAAATATTGAAGTTGCATGGAAGCTTTGTTTTGCTAAAAGGATTCCACTGCCTAAATTAACTCTGCAAAGCACTCTTGGAGAGGAAGAACAATGTCAGTCCATTCAAAACAAGATTGAAGGTAGGAACACTACAAAAAGGATGTGGGGAGTATACCTGGAAGGATGAGAAGTAGAGGAGCATAAAGTAACAACAACAAAAGTTACCCATGTGCGTGTCCCTGTAGCTAACCCGAGAGGTGATTATGTTGATTTGTCAATGTGCTGTGGAAGTCCCATAGGGAAGGGGTGAAATCTCATTCCCTTGTAAAGATATGGCTGTACAGAACCCATGTTTGATGTTGGATCAGAACTTACATTTTAGTGACACTGGATTTAACCACATATTGCAGACCCAATTGACTGTTGTGATCAATGATCCCACTGACCTTCCCAGCCTTATTTTGAGCAAGCAAATGTTTGGGATTATCTGAGCTAGTTCTGTATTCAATTTTTCTGTTCCAGCAGACTCATAAGGACATTTATGCTTGTCGGATCATGTGTTCTGATTTCTGGTACTCGATGCCCTGCCAAGGATTGATTCACTCTTGCCGCATGTTCCCCAGGCCTAGTGCATCAGTAAGTATTTGAAAAATGTTTGTTGACAAGCATTGCTACTAATCATGCAATGCAATTGAGTTTCAAATAACACTAGTCCTCACTCCCGAAATGTCCTCAGAACTGTGTGGTAAGATCACCTTATAATGAGGCCAAATCTTTTTTCTTCAGTGACTAAAACCCTTGGAGGGGTCTGATGGCACCTCTTGATGCTGAAGTCTTTTCTAAAGAGAGCAGAGCTTTGAGGAAGACCCAGAAGAGGGAACTTCTGTAGTGAGAACTTGCTTGAGGAAAGGCTTGCCCTTGGGATATGCCTGTCTGTCCCATCTTTTTGATCCTGGACAGGATCCCTGGCTACAGTTGCCTGAGGGATCTAAGGCCTTGAGCCCTCCTATTTCCCTTCCTCAAAATGCCTCTTCTGCGCAGTGAATGCCTTCTCCCTCTGTCAAAGCCCTGACTCTGTGTGAGAAGCCACTGCAGGGGCCCTGAAAATCTTGGTGTTTGTATCCCTCCTTACAGGGGGTCTACTTCCTGTAGGTTTTGTAGACGACACCTTTTCTGACTTCTTCCCCTTAATACTAGAACTCTCTGCTCTCTGTCACCATCTGAACTTCCCCTCGTGCCATCAACTCCTGAGATAGGAGTGGAATTGGGGTCAGGGGTACATTTTTCCTGATAGCCCCAGTGGAGATTTCTATGCATATCTTCTCGCAGAATCATTTTGAGAAGGGACGCAAAGCTCTTGAGCACCCTCCCAGCCTGCTAGGATCTCCAGTCACAGTTTCTCTGGTGAATACATTCTGAGTTGCACGTCACCACTAACATTTTTAAACCACGGTGTTCAGGCGTTGAGGACAGCCTGTGTGTCTGGAACATCATGTTGTAGGGGAAGATGAAACATTAAAATGGGTAGAATGTTCCTTTTCCTATGGGCGTGAGCTATTCTGTAGCTCAATTCTAAAGCCTTTGCAGTATAAAGGAGTGCTTCAAAACCTGACTATGCCTCAGCTTCACCTGGAAAGCTTGTTAAAAATGTGGAATCTTGGGTCTTGCCCTAGGACACTGACTCACAGGGACTGGTGTGAGGAGCAGAAGTGTTTTTAAGGACTTCCTCAGGTGGTTTGGAGGCAGTCACTGGTTAATGGATATCTATCCATGACAGAGCAACTTTGCATAAGCAGTGCAAAGCACAGCTATTGCGTGGTGTTGTGGAATGACACTGGCTCTGGATCAGAGGACTGCGTCCAAATACTGGTGCGATCAATTCTTGTAGCGTGTACTTGGGAAAATCAATGGACACTGGGGAAAACTGGAGAGCTTGAAGAGGTTAAACTTTTTGACTAATTTAGGTCATACAGGGCATGAGGCCACTCCCGAAAGGACAGAAGAGAACCGAATGGAGAGAACTAGAATTGGGAGGAGGCAAGAGTTTTGTTTGGGAGTTTGGAAAAGGTGGAAATTGGGGATGTTCGTGGTACTGAGATTTTGGGAAGACAGGTACAGGGAGTTTCTCCTGTATGTTTTACAATGTAATAGACTTCACTAAAGACCTACACAATTTCTTAATGTTGTTGGGTTTGGATTTGTGTTTATTTTGGATGTGACGCTATGCTGAGATTGACCTGTAGGCAGCCCAATTTTATGTAGATGATAAATGTAAAAATACTACTCCTGCAGGATTGTTGTGAGAATTTTAGAAACCCTATTTCAAAATGTCTTTGAAATAGTAGATGCTCAAAAAGTGGTAGCCGTTATTGGAAAATCAGTAATTATGAAGTACCTACTATATACTATATGTTGTGTTGGGCATTGAGAATACAGAAGGTGAATAAGGAGCTCACAGTCCAAGTGAGTCCATTAACTTTTAATTCAAGAAAGGAAAGGAAATATTTAATTTAATATTAAAGTAAGTATGTGTTCCAGAAAGCGCTATGTACGATTTACATATTGCCAGGTACCTGACTACATAAGCTTTGAGTAGAAGTCAGTGAGGATTAGAACCAGGTACTTCAGATTCTGGCCAGATTCAAGAATGCCCCAGATGAAAAGAACCTTAGAGAGCATCAGTTTATTTTTTCACATTTTTCTGATGAGGAACTGAGGTAGGTAGAGGGAAAAGATTTAAAACTCTTGAGAAATTATTACTATTTTATGAAGTATTTAAAGACGTGGTCATTATTTATAGGTAATTGCTAGAAATTTTTACAAGATAAACATTTCTTGGCCGGGCGCGGTGGCTCAAGCCTGTAATCCCAGCACTTTGGGAGGCCGAGACGGGTGGATCACGAACTCAAGAGATCGAGACCATCCTGGAGAACATGGTGAAACCCCGTCTCTACTAAAAAATACAAAAACCTAGCCGGGCGAGGTGGCGTGCGCCTGTAGTCCCAGCTACTCAGGAGGCTGAGGCAGGAGAATGGCGTGAACCCGGGAGGCGGAGCTTGCAGTGAGCTGAGATCCGGCCACTGCACTCCAGCCTGGGCGACAGAGCAAGACTCCGTCTCAAAAAAATACATAAATAAATAAAAAAGATAAACATTTCTTAAAGTATAAATGTCAGTGCTAAAATTTACCTAAAAATCATCTGGTTCAAACTGCTTATTTTACTAAGGAAGGACCTGGGCGTATATTTTATTTTGTTTACTGCTCAGTCATAGCTTGCAAGTGACTGCATTTAAGGTGAATTTAGGAAGGGGCTTGGTAAATGAAAGTACAGAAATCTTGAACTTTTTTTTTTTTCCAGAAGAGTATTGATAAACTGCTTTCAAAATGTATTTCCTTTCCTTTCTTGACTGACTGGTTTTGTTTGGCTACACAGCTAAAAGTCAACTGGAATAAAGAAAGGTGAAAAATGTATAAATATATGATATGCCTATATATAGACAAAAGATGTATGTGTAAGTTGGAATGCATTTGGATACAGTGATGTATGCTTAATAATGGCTTAAGCATCAAAGATATGTAATTATACCAGGTAGCAAAAAGTCTGGAGATAGAGGATTCCAGGTTTGGTTTATTGGCTCAGTCTGTCATTAGAGAGTCAGGCTTTTAAAAACCTTTTCTGCTTTATCATCCTCAGCATATTGGCTTTTTGTTCATAGGCAGACAAGCCTAAAATGGCTGCCTCAACTCCAAGCATCATACTTTACACACTCCCATTCGAAAAAGAGAAAATGCAGCAGACTTCCTCATGCTCTGTTTATCATGGAGCAAAATTTCCCGCAGATTCTGCCAGCAGAATTTTTCTAGTTCTCAGTGGCTAGTTCTCTGTGTTACATGCCCTCCAATCCCCAGCAAAGAGAAACAAGATTGCCTTAGTGGCTCAAATTAATCATGGTTCACCTCCTAGGACCAAGGAGTGCCCCTCTTTGAGATGTTGATTCTCAAACAACTTGAAATTCTATAGAGACTAGGGATAGCTACTAAGAAGGAAAAAAGGCATGGGCTACATTATAGGTGAGACACAAAGATCCTGTAATTTTTTTGACTAATACTGTACATTGTTAAGTATTACTAAGTACATTGAAGGTAAGACTATTTTCTAGATAGACTAATAGTTGAGTAAATAGGCTTTGGAGTCAGACAGACATCCTAGGTGGGCATCTTAGCACCAGCACATACTGGTTGTTCTTCAGCAGTTTTCTCATCTGTAAAGGAGAGATAATAACACTTACCTCAGAGGATTTGGGGTATTTGGGTTTGTTTTTTATTTTTTCAAGCAGTGAGTTAAGAAATATTATGTAATTATTACATACTTTAAATAGTGTCAAGCACATAGTAAGCACTCGATAAATGTTAGCTGTCATTATTTTGGAAACATTGGTGCTGTAAATTTAAATTCTGCTTATCTTCATTAAAGTCAAAATTATATAAGACTCTTTTCTATTTCCCAAGTCTGTAGTTGTACTTTTCTAATTGTAAAACATCGTATCTGGTATAAATGGGTCCCCTCGTTGGGGGAGCTTCTCCTTTTTAGCCCAGGAAGTAAAGGCAAAACTTTGCAGTGCTTCTTTCTAATTTTCAGACTGCTCTAGAGTGAATCCTATTTAATCAGCTTATTCAGGCCCAGAATCCATTTATTTGATCTCAAATTGGATGTTTGCCTCTCAGGTCCAAACCAAAACAACAATGCAATTTACCTTATCTGCTTTACATTTCTGGCTCCCAGAGAGAAGACTTGGCAAGCACCTCATCTCTCAGGACGCTGGGGCACACAGCCCAGTGAGCTTTTTCTCCCAGGCCCAGGAAACTGAACCCATCTGGAAAATTTGGAAATTTTCGGAAGACTAACAAAATCATTGCCCCGATTCAGGTTATGGTATTGATGGGAGGGAGTATTTGCTTGAAATCCAATCACAGAATTGTAAATGTAGCTGACAGGATGTGGGGTTGGTTGTAAGAGGAAGGGCAATCATCGAGCAGATCTGGTCAAGGTTCTTTTGCCCACAGTAACCTTGACAAGCTCTGGTACAACTGGTTGTCCAGCTTTTAGTGCTACCCTTATATATATTCCTTAGAGTTTCCCTGAGAGTTCACCAAACAAACATACCCCCTTGAGGGATTCTGTGCTTGGTAATGACAGCCCTAAGGCAGGTGCTTCCTGCATAGTGGGTTTCAGATGATAACGGGCAAATATCTGGGTTCCCAATGTGGGTAAAAAGGAGAACTTGCCTGTCTTCACATAAAATTCCACTGTAAACTCTACTAGGTCCTACCTGAAGGTGTTTTTGCGACTTTGAGAAAGGTCACTGCTCTGGTAAACTTGGATTTCGGTTGATCATACTGGAAGCTAGGAAAATCTAGGAAGTATTTCTTCATTGTCCGGTATATTCTTCCCTGATTTCCCCTCTCTTTCTTATTTTTCGTTTTCCTACTTTTTGTTGGACTGATCGTCTCCTTTTTACCCTCTTATTTCTGCTGGTTGGGAAAATAGGGATTATATTTCTGTTCTTCTGGTGGTTATTCAAACATATTTAAAATGTCTACTTAGCTATAAATTTTTCTGAGTCTAGTTTTCTGGCATTTTCTATTCCTTTTCTAAACAATAATTCATCTCTGAAGTAATAAATCTCATTATCAACCTTGCTAGTTATTTTGCTTGTGTATTTTCCTCATGTGTTTTTGGAATTTTTGTTTGCAGGCTCAGCTTAAGTGGGAATTTCTTCTTTTTTCTCACTAACTCTCTTTCTCCTCCCCACAACCTGACACCCCTTTCTGGCAAGCTGTTTTGCAGTTGCCTCTACCTAGCCTTTTCTATCAATCATCAACCCCCATCCCATCCTCTCCCCGCTACCCCAAGTCCAGAACCAGATCTTGTGTTGGTGGCTCAGGCAGTATTGAGAACATCACAGATACAGTCATGGAGCCAGCAGTTGGCTGGCATCTTTTCCTGAGGTGACACTGTCTGCTTCATCTAGACTCTCTAGTCACACAGCTTTCTATAAGCCACGACCCTGAAGCAGCTGTGTGTTGTAGCTTTTCTTGCTTCCTTTCAAGGGTGGTGGAACCTGGGCTCAAAAAGTGATCTAGGTTCTGGTTGCTCTGCTTCACATAGAAACTTTGCCTCTTAGGGGTTGACACAGGGGCCACTTCTGTGTCCTTCTGACTCCTGGGCCCAATAGCTGTGCTTTAGTCTGCTTTACCACCTCAGATTTCTCTTCTGTCTCTGGCACAAGGAATTATATATCTGGCTTCTAAGTGGGGTAAGAAATGTCATATTCTCTTTATCTCTATTTCTCTGTTTCTCTCTCTCTCTCTGTTTCTCTCTATCTCTATCCCTATCTCTATCTCTGTCTCCCCTTGCTGCATAGTGGTGGCTGTGGTAGTGCTGAAACTGTGATCTTACAGTGTCATCCTTACCGGAAGTTCTTGATTTGTAATGGAGGAACTACACAACACATCCACCTTGCTCAAATCGGTAAAAAGACTGTCAGCCTGCTGAGAAGTGGGAGGGTCGGGGCAGAGGCATGACAGGGCAAGCTTACTGCTTTTGACCCTCTCCATCAGGTATGGTGGTCCCAAACTGAAATTTCCTCAGAATCTAGGTGTGTGGCAGTGGCGAAACTGTGGCTAATTGGAGAGTACTTCCTCTGTCTAAAGCTGCTACTCAGCATCATCTGATTACTGCCATGAAGGAATGCAGACACTGTGCTGTGAGAGCATCCAATTTGTCAAAAGAAAGAAGTATAAACAATTAAAAAAATAGTTTTAACATTTACAGAAACGATTTGGACTCTTAGTTGCAATCTCCCAAGCTTTAAGTGTTAACTGTTGATTCTGTGTGAGCTGGGAATACATGTGATGGTCAGTGGGCCCATGTGCTGCCTGGCTGGGACCTGTCATGTGATGTACTTGTCAGTGACTTTTCTGTGCTAGTCACCTCTGGGCTTCTAGGGGCTTGAGACACTACAGAACCAACATTTAAAATGCTGTACAGTCTTTTTGGAAGAACACAAGTACAACCTGTGAATTACGAAGAAAAAAATTAAATACTCTTCTGTCTGTTTATCCTCATTGGTAAGCATTTATATGTTCTACTTGGTACATGGAACCCTGTAAGTAGAGGCGTCTAAGGAAACACATGCAATATGAAAACTGTATGGATGATGAGCATTGAGCTTATGGCAGGCTTGGGTTTGAATGCTGGTGCCTGCATTTGCTGGAGGTTTGACCTGGGGCAAATTATATAATCTCTTTGAGTCTCATTTTTCTCATCTATGATGTGTGGAAAACAACACCGCCTTCATGTGAGACTGTTGTGGGATTAAATGAGATACTGCACACAACAGCAGAGTGCTAGCACGGGGGGAGGTTCGGTAACGATGGTTGTTAAATAGCTCAGGTCCACACTTCTGAGACACTGGATTCATTTGTGGCAAAACCTGACCTGAACTGATAAGAAGCTAATTACAATTTTTATATACTCCACTTACCATGACTATTCATAAGTTTCACTGAACAAATATTAATGTGTTTGATTATGAGTGCCACCCCAGACCTCTGTCATCTTTCTAAGATCTGAAAAGGTCTGAATTCTAAAACACATTTAACTCCACAGGTTTTGGATAAAGGATCTGCAGTGACAACAACATATCAGCAAGTGAAGAATGGCACAGTCAAAACTGAACACATAACCACAAAACTGCTGGAAGGTGATAGAATGGATAAATGATTAGAAATGAAGCATGTGAATTTGCAAGGGCTTCCTGGAGGAGGTGACCTTTCAGCCTGATCTCAGGAGAAGTGAAGGAACTGCACTGGTGAAGAGGAGGCAGGACATTCCAGGGAAATACATGACATTATTGAGTATCTTGAGGCTCCCAGCAAAAACAAACTGCTTTCAGGTCTGTGTAATGCCTGGAAGAATGACTGATCACTTTTAGAAAGATACTCAGAGGACTTGACAGAAAGAGAGCCCCGGGCAGAGAAGCATGAAGACTGGAGTCAGAATATTCACCTTCTGAGGAAGCATTGTTGGGGAGAAAGTGCAGTTTGCCATGGCCTCCAGAGGGACCCTCTGCTTCTCTAGGCCAAGAACCTAGCGCTGCACACCCACAGCGATCTCCATGTGACTTCTGCATATATCAGCAAGCAATCGCTGCATTTAAAGATGCTCTTCTGGAGCTGGGACTGCGGCAAACCAACCTTTCTTAACTCTACATCCCAGATGTTTCTGCACTCGCTTGTCCGTTTTTAATAAACTGGAGATGAAGCTGAAGGATGATCTGGCTGAGCAGGGAGTTGCTATGAGCAGGAGAAGGATGAGACCTGATTTATATTTCAGAAACAGCACTCTGCCTCTATGTGGATTGAAGAAGGGTAATACTAGACCTAGAAGAAATAAGTCTTCTTTATCACTCTTTTCTAGTACTTAGGAAGTATGCCAGGCATATGCTTGTTGAACTAATGTTTTAACAAACACGATCCCCATCTTGGCAGCACCTGCTCCCTGGTATGAAAGACAGAGCATTGATAACATGGTGAAAAGTAGGTGCTGGCCTCACATTACTCTGTGGGAGCAGCAACAGGCAAGAGACAAGGCAGTTCCACAGGGATGCACAGAAGCTACTCATGTTCCTCCTGTTGTCTACAGTCATGGGAAGAAAGCTAAGAGGAATCTAAAGGAACAGAAACATGCCAAATGTGAAGCACAGGCACCTCCAGACCTGTAACAGTGTGGAATTAGCTGGTACTATTGGGAGCAGCTCTGGGCTCTGAGCCTAATACAGAATCCCCAAGTTTCTCTAATGAGAGGGTGTTTTTATTTTCCTCAAACTCTTACACTCACTGATGGGGATGGCGGTGCCAGGCAGACGAGGTGGTGACGTGAGTTGTTTGGGAACTGAGAAGTCGAGTCACTGATGGTTGGGAGGGATTTGGAAGACACACGTGGTGAAAGTGCCTGTGGGGAGCTGTGCCTGTGGATGTGAGAGGGGAAAGGGGTCTGGCAGGGGCAGTCTCATGGGTCTGCTGACAGGTGGTAATTTGCTGGTTGAAAATCACTGGTATGAAGTAGCTTTACGAATCCAGTTCCAGCTTATCTAGCTTTGTTTTCTCTGAACTTTTCCCTCCCCCAACATTCCTGCAGGGTTGAGGTCAGTTTTTTTTTTTTTCCAGTTTTAAGTGTGTTGGAGAGGGCTGGCCCCCTCACTGTTGTGTCGGTTCATCTTCACTTAAGGGACCATCTTTACTTCCAGTAATAGCTGGTACTAAGGATGACAGTGCCTCACCTGCATGCATGGAGAACTATGTATCAGACTGTCCTGCACACTCTATGTGCTTTATCTCACATAATCCTTGCAACATCCCTTTGAGGTGGGAACTACAATGATTACCATTTACAAGTGAAGAACTGAAGCTTTAAACAATCAAATAACTGAATAACATATAGCAAGTTAAAAACGGACCAAGAATTTTGATCCAGGAAGATCTGACACAGACTGTGCTCTGTTCTCAATAAACAGCATTCCTACCATGTTCAAAACACTACATCCAGTGTGGTGGTAGAGATTTCTAAATGACTGCACACAAAGCTCTATCCACAAAGAACTATGATTGGGTCAGAGACAGTGAGAGGACACCAAGTCAAATGAAATTAGAACATGACATAGAAACATAAGAGAGGAAACAGGGTAGAATGTGGTCAAGAATTCAGACAGAAGAGCCAAGGAAACTGAGATGGCCCAGGAGAGCCCGGGGGAGGGGGAAGATGAGGCTTGGGAAGCCCAGGCAGGATTTAGAGTTTAAAAAGATAAGGCACGGCGTTCTAGGAAGGGAGATGGCTGAAAGGCGTGAGCATGGCGATATGCATGACGTGTTTGGGTGATAGTGAGCAGGACAGTTTGACTAAAGAGAAGTTCATGGGGGAACAACAAGGAGGAAGAACTTTGGATTTTAAAATGTGAGAAACCACAGGGAGAAGGGCTGGGTTTTTTTTGTTTTTTTGTTTTTTTTGTTTTTTTCATTGTATAGGTAATTGGGGTGGGGGAAGTGAAGTTTTCTGAATGTTAGAGTAATACATTATATGAAGAGGAGTTCCTGGCAGAAAGGTGCCAGTGGATCGTAGGGGAGACCCCCAAAAACCAGTCTTGAGGCCGCGGCAAGCTCCAGAGAGTGGCAGAACTCAAATTCACAGAACCATGTGACTTCAGAGTTGACTGAATGGGGGATGTCGTGGTAACTAACTGCCAGAGAGGGAGGTGGTGTGATTGTTGAGAGTCACTATAGCTAAATTACTCCCAATTATGGGCAGTGTCTAGATTAGATGCAGATGGATTTAACTTTGGACTTTGTGCAAAGGAAATTTACAACTAATTAATTTACTTGTATTCCTCTTCTCAATCTAATTAATTTCAAGGATTTTAAACAAGCATTGCTTCTTTTGACCCCACAGGACATCTTCTAATTGAAATAGTTGCTTGTGACCTTAGAAGGAAGGTCCTTTATGTACAAACATGCACCTGCCATTTCAGCTACATGACTCAACTTTAGGCTTTTAAAACTCTTCTTTCAGCTTAACAAAACTGTGACCAGAGCTGCCATCACTTGTAATTGTGCAGAACCATGATCCTTTTGACAATCTGATTTTAATTTTAGTGGTCTGCACATCCCCTAAAGTCTGCTATTAGCTCCGGTTAGGAAACCGAAGGATTGAAGAATCGAGATGAACTGAAGAGGAAAAATATACGTATATGTATTTGTGGAGAACGCCATGTGAAGAAGAAAATAAAATGTTCTGAAATTAGGTAGTAGTGCTAGTGGACAACATTGTGAATGTACTGAAAGTCACTAAACTGTACATTTTAAAATAAAATGGTCAATTTTATGCTACATAAATTTTACCTTATTAAAAAACATAAAAACCACTTATGGGTATTCAACAACAACAACAAAATGACAGAGAGAGAGAAAAGTAAGATATAACATTAAGAAAGAAAAAAGTCAACTGAAAGGAAGGAAATTATCCAGAGTGATTATATATTTTAGGAATTAGTTTCCTCCTTTCCTTAAAATGCAGTTCAGGAATCTTGGCCCCTCAGAACTGTCATGGGCATCCTGGCCTTTGCTTGTGAGATCACACCTCACCTGCACCCCTCACTTGAAAAGCAGAGCCTGGAATTTGGTCTTGTGAGGGGTTCCTTATGGACTCTATTTAGCACAGACAAAAGTTTGCTTTTAGCCGCTGGAAAGGGAATGAAAGGGCTGGAGGAGGAGTGTTAAAGGGTGACTTAACAGACTACGGTCTATGAAGACAGAGCTCAGAAAGTTTGCCTGTGGACAACTGTGGAGCAGAAACAAACTTCAGCTTCTAGTGGACTCTCCAGCTTTGGGGGTATTTGGCCAGGGAGCTCAGAGTTTTCTCGTAGCTGCACATTTGCTCTTGCCTCTGAGTAGATTCAAACCCTGCCTTAAATCTCTACTCTCCTTTTCTTCCCACCCATTTCCTTCTCTTATTCTGCCCATATGCCAAAGAGGCCTATGAGAAGTGATATATGGTCAGGGTTGGCTGACCAAAGATCAAAGGAAGGCAGAACTATTAGGCCTTAGAAATAATTTAATCTAGACCCCAATTTTACTGCAGTAAGTGTTTCACCCAAGATCCCACAGCTGACTAGCCAGGATGAGGGCCCAGAGCTTCTCCTTCACTTTCTCCCTTATTTTTCACACAGTGGCTGAAAAGATAAATGTTGCAATTTATGTGAATATCTTTGTAAATTGTAAAGCACAAATATATATTATATGTGTGTGAATGCGTGTGTGTGCATTATAAACAATAGGTTCTGATAGCATAGAGAGTGGGTAAGGCCTCTGGCTCTGAAGATTGACCCAGGTTTAAACTGCAGGCTCTGCCATTGGCATGCTACTTAACTTCTCTGAGAGCCCCAGTTTCCTCATCTGTAAACTGGTAACATTTTAACTGTGTCTACCTTATGTGGTTGGTGGTGGCTCAAGCCTGGTATATAGGTGATTGTCAGTAAATATTGTGACATACATGAAGGAATGAGACTCTACCTTCTCAAAATATTTTTAGATGTTAACTTCAATTAATAGAAAGTTTATTCCCACCCCAGAACAGTGCTTGGCATGTAACAATGGTCAAAAAATACTTGTTGAAATAGCAAAGACATGGAATCAACCCAAATCCATCAATGATAGACTGGATAAAGAAAATGTGGTACATATACACCATGGAATACTATGCAGTCATAAAAAGGAACAAGATCATGTTCTTTGCAAAGACATGGATGGAGCTGGAAGCCATTATTCTCAGCAAACTAACCCAGGAACAGAAAACCAAATCCTGCATGTTCTCACTTATAAGTGGGAGCTGAACAATGAGAACATATGGACACAGGGAGGGGAACAATGCACACTGGGGCCTGATGGGGGGTCAGAGGGAGGAAGAGCATCAGGATAAAGACCTAATGCATGTGGGGCTTAGTACCTAGGCGATGGGATGGTAAGTGCAGCAAACCACCATGGCATACACTTACCTACGTAACAACCTGCACATCCTGCATGTGTATCCCAGAACTTAAAATAAAATAAAATTTAAAATAAAAAAATACTTGGTGAATCCATCTACAGATAATTCCCTTGGTTCTCTAGGAAATTATCATTTTTAGTTGATGAGTGAAGCCAGGGCAGGGTGACTGGGTACCAACTGCCCAGAGTAAGAAGTCGGGGGGCTGGGAGGCTATAACTGAACCTACAGGAGCATCATATCAGAGTCAACTCACTGGGAGGAGAAGAAAGCTCAAGCTTCAGTGTCCCTGTGGGAGCCAGGGGCTGCTGGGAACTGTTGTAATATAGGTGGGGAGAGGAAGCCAGGGTGCAGCTGGGAAGCATTACAATGTAACCATTTCCGAAAAAGTGGTTTCTGAAGAATAGGACCTGAATCACCAAGGTGATTTCTTTTCTCTTTCTAAATAAATGCTCATTCTATTCCTAATTTTATATTCATAATCTTACATTTTTTGAGTAATGAGTTTCTTCCAAATTGTACAAGTTTTAGGCCCAAATACCCCCAAATCTGTTCTTGTATGTTTCCCACATCAGAGCAGACTAATCAAGATCATCCTTCTCCTTAGAGGACAAATGTTCAAGTCCAGACCTGGTCTTTGGCAGGAACTCTACACAATATAAATATGAGTTTTGTGGTCTTTGTTGCCTTATAGGGAAAGAAAAGGCCATGAAAGGCATGGACGTGGTTGTTGTAAAAGAAAAATTGTCCTAAACGTAGACTGGAACAGAATTTTTTGTGATATGAAGTTCAGAACTTGGTTCTGGGAAGAAATCAGCATTCCTGGTAAAATGCTTAACCTATTTTCTGGAAACTATAATGGGATTAAGACTTGTTCTGGGAAACTAATCACCTACCCACCCAGCTGTCAGTCAAGAGTTTAGACCTTTAACCAAACATTCTTTTTGCAAGTAGTCTAATGATTACTGAACCATTAATTTTTTTTCTATATAATTTCTGTACTAAGAGGGACTCTTTGGATTGGTCTACTGGAGGCTTTGTCTCTTGTAGAAATATTATAATGAATCTTTGATCTCATAACCAAATAGTCTGGCACACTCCTTTCTCCCCCAACTTGCCATCCTTTGAACTCCCCTGACAGCCCCCTCCCAGCATGTACATTCTTCTGACTCTTTCTTCTGCATTTTGTCTTGTTAAATGTTCCTTCATAGCTACCTTCTTTCCCAAACTGAACAGTAATCTTTTTTTTTTTTTTTTTTTTTTGTGGTGCAGTGTTCTATTCATTTTTTTCATCTTTCTTTCTTTTCCTTGCTTCACTCCCTGACACTTGATTCTCTCAGGGTCTAGAACTGGGCAGGGGCATAAGCAGGACTTTAATAAATATTGGTCTATGGACTGATTATTTCCTTGGAGGTGCTAGGAAGTGAGCTATTGCATGATTTTCTTGACCCATCATGCTGTGTCTCAGGTTACTTTGGCCTGGTCAAGGACCGCAGAGGTGGCACAGCCTGCCAGAACCTGGGGTCCCACAGCCATAAACCAGAACCACAAACCATAGGCATGAAACCAGAGCCATCAACCCAAAGCCATGAACCCAGAGCCATGAAGAAAAGCCGTGAAGCCAGAGTCACAAACCCAGAGATATTAACCCAAAGCCTTATACCAGAGCTATGAACCACAGCCACAAGTTTCGAGCCATGAACTTCAAGTTAAGTGTCCACAGCCGTGAACCAGAGCCATGAGCTTAGAGTCTGCAAGGTGGGAGAGAAGCATGCTGTCAGCTAGTTGGATTCATGGCTTTGGGTGTGGTTTACAACCTTACGCCAGTTGCTAGAACCTGATACCCCAAGTCCTTATTTTTTACTTATTGACCAACATTTGAAATTTCACAATTACAGGTAAGAAGAATGGATCTACCAACTGCAGACAGTTCTAGAAGTAAACCTTTGACTTGTTCCCTATTACTTTATTAGATCTGAGCAACTGACAAAAAGGTCTGACTGGACTCAGATTTGGCTTCTCTCACTCAGTTTGTGTATGACTTCAATTTGTAGAATGTAGACTTGCCATTTCAGTATTAAAATGGACACTTTTGATTGAAAGGGGCATAGTTTTTCAAATTGTAAAATGAATTGATGACATAATTGCTCAGCATTTTATACTTCCTAAAATTCTTGAGTGTATAAAGAGGTACTTTGACACTGCCTCTCAAAATTATGGAATCCTCTTGGCTTAAAACCAAGACAAAAGGGCTACCCTGAGAATACTGGCATTTTGCTGCCTTTAACTCAGAGTGTAAGAGTGAGAGTCAGCCTTTGGGGCAGAGTCTTGTTTCTGAAAGAAACAGCTTTGGTGAGTCCTTTTTCTCTTTAGATGAATAGAGGCCAAGTAGCTGTTCTTTTTTTTTTTTTTGACATACTCTGAAATTTGTGAAGTAAATAATCTAAATGCAAAAATTTTAGCTTTCGATTTTGATGTTTTTAATGGTGTAAAATAGAGTAAGGATGGGTACAGGGAAAGGGCACAACTTATAAAAGTATATATTTGTTTTTCCTCTCCACTTTTTCTGCAGTGGAGAGGTGTTAAATTTTAGTTCGTAAAATAAAACTAAAAATAATCACCTGACTGGATAGTTGTAAAATACTTGCTGAAGCATGGTGTTTTATGAATTATACAGTGCTGCATGAATAGTTGTAAATGTTCTTATTGGCAATAAGCGTAGCAGGGGTATCTACTCATCTCTTTCCAGCCAGGGGACTCAGCATACAAGGGGCCTAAGAATTGTGGGGGAGGGAGATGGGTGTGGTGATGGGGCCAGGGAACAAAGCCTCAAAGTCTAGGCTGGGAAAGGAGTCTGCCCACTTACCGCGACTTAGTCCTGGAAATTGTCCCAGGCCCCAGAGCTGGGGTGGGCCACACAGTGCCCCTCTGGTATTTCCTGGGCCACAGTCCACCTCTATGCTCAGTCTGGTATCTGACCCTTGGACACTGAGATCCCTTTCCTCTCTTTGCTTCTTTGCTCATCTCAATTCCTCGGATTTTAGAGCCTTCAACACAAAAGAACTGATTAAATTCCTTTTTTCCATAGTGGGGCTTGTTGGTCCATCAGGCAGAACCCAGACTGTGGAAAGATAAGGGTGTTTATTTATATTTATTTATGTTTGTTTGTTTGTTTATTTATTTATTTTTTGAGACGGAGTCTCGCTCTGTCACCCAGGCTGTAGTACAGGGCGAGATCTGGGCTTACTGCAAGCTCCGCCTCCTGGGTTCACGCCATTCTCCTGCCTCAGCCTATGGAGCAGCTGGGACTACAGGCACCCACTACCATGCCCGGCTAATTTTTTTTTTTTTTTTTGTATTTTTAGTAGAGAGGGGGTTTCACCATGTTAGCCAGGATGGTCTCGATCGCCTGACCTTGTGATCCACCTGCCTCAGCCTCCCAAAGTGCTGGGATTACAGGCTTGAGCCACCGTGCCTGGCCAAAGGTGTTCATTTTTTCTGGAGTGTGGGGAGGGCCCAGATATTGGAATCCCCATGCAGGCTGACCAGTGAGTGGTGGGTGGTCAGAATTACCTTTCTTATCTCATAATCTCACCCCTTGTGGCTTATGACATATTATTTTCTAGCAAATATAGCACTCTCCCCTGAAAGGAATTCTTCTTTCTCTATCTGTTAGGCATAAAACAAACTGGTAAAGAATGTGTCCGACACAGCAGATGTAAAATGCCCCCTCCCACTTTTAACACACAGATATGCTCAGCAGAACGTTTTAAAAATTGTATTTAAATGTATAGCTGAGCTTGAAAGACAGAGAAGAAAATCCTCATGTCCCAGGAAAGAAGAGGAACAGAAAGTGTTGGGGTAAAAGGGAGCTGATGCTAGAGGACCCGTGTAAAGGCCTTCAGGGCTGGGTGGAGGTTTTTCTCCCATCTGGAAACAGGAAATGAGACCTCAGGCCTGTGCAAGATGGGGAGTTAAAGGGAACCACCTGCCTTAAACTGGGAACTTCAAAGGGCTGCCCTTTGCTTGAAGGGAAGATTAGAAATAACCTGATCATCTGGGGAGCTTGCCATCTGTTTGAGACCCTCTGTGGAAATAATGTCACCTTAGAGAAATGAGAATTCTAAGTATGACTCATGCTTGAATAATTAGTGAAAATGTCGCCTTACCTTTATACTGCAGAATGTTGGTTTGAGAAATGGAAGTGAAAAGTGTTCCAACCAATAAAGCTACTAGAGAACTGGCAGAGGCCACCATGGAACCCCTCTACAGAGGAGCCCACAATCCTGAGCATATGAGTGGTCCATAGGAGATAATCTCTGTTGCTGATGTGCTTAACAGAAATAAAATCACAAACCATACTAGGAAATAAATTCCGTGAGGGAAATATATTCAAGGAAGGAAAGAGTAAAATGAACACCCCAAGAATTAGAGAAAGTCAAACAATCTCTAAAAGACTATAAAATAAGAATCATAAAATTTTAACAATACTGAGAACTTACTGTGCACCAAGCACTATCAGAAGAACTTTAATGTATTGCCCTTCCCACCAGTCCAGTGAGTTGGAGACTATTACTAGCCACATTTTACAGATAAGAAAACTGATGTGATATTGGTTAACTAAGGTCCACAGTTAGGAAATAGTGGAGTCAAATTTGAACAGCTGATCATTGCAGAGCTTGCCTCCTAATCACTGTTACAGAGAATGAAGCTGCCCACCTTACCTGTTTTCCCCTTCCTGATAGGAAGGGGATACATCTGCTGATACATCTGCTGTGCGGACACAGCAGTTTTCACTTCCATTTCTCAGATGGAATTATAGCTGGGCTTATGACTGCCCACCAACACTACATTTCGCAGTCTCTGATGTAGGTAGGTGTAGCCACGTGGCTCAGTTCTCTACAATAGGAGCAAAAGTGATGTGTGACACTTCTGGCCTGGCACCTGAAGACAGTGGGGGTTTCTCCTCCATCATCTTTTCCTTTCACACTGTCTACAATCCAGATGTGTGACGCCCCAGCCCCAACTAGGCACATGAGGATAACACCCTAGGGTTGACTAAAGAGTACTTTTTAAAAAGTTTTCTTAATTTTAATTTTTGTGCACTTTTTATTATTATTATTTTTTATTATACTTTATGTTCTAGGGTATATGTGCACAACGTGCAGTTTTGTTACATATGTATACATGTGCCAAGTTGGTGTGCTGCACCCGTTAACTCATTATTTGCATTAGGTATATCTCCTAATGCTATCCCTCCCCGCTTCCCCACCCCACAACAGGCCCCAGTGTGTGATGTTCCCCTTCCTGTGTCCTAGTGAACTCATTGTTCAATTCCCACTGATGAGTGAGAACATGTGGTGTTTGGTTTTCTGTTCTTGTGACAGTTTGCTGAGAATGATGGTTTCCAGCTTCATCCATGTCCCTACAAAGGACACTAATTCATCCTTTTTGATGGCTGCATAGTATTCCATGGTGCATATGTGCCACATTTTCTTAATCCAGTCTGTCACTGATGGACATTTGGGTTGGTTCCAAGTCTTTGCTATTGTGAATAGTGCCGCAATAAACATACGTGTGCATGTGTCTTTATAGCAGCATGATTTATAATCCTTTGGGTATATACCCAGTAATGGGATGGCTGGGTCAAATGCTATTTCTAGTTCTAGACCCTTAAGGAATCGCCACACTGTCTTCCACAATGGTTGAACTAGTTTACACTCCCACCAACAGTGTAAAAGTGTTCCTATTTCTCCACATCCTCTCCAGCACCTGTTGCTTCCTAACTTTTTAATGATTGCCATTCTAACTGGTGTGAGATGGTGTCTCATTGTGGTTTTGATTTGCATTTCTCTGATGGCCAGTGATGATGAGCATATTTTCACATGTCTGTTGGATGCATAAATGTCTTCGTTTGAGAAGTGTCTGTTCATATCCTTTGCCCACTTTTTGATGGGGTTATTTTTTTCTTGTAAATTTGTTTGAACTCTTTGTAGGTTCTGGATATTAGCCCTTTTTCAGGTGAGTAAATTGCAAAAATTTTCTCCCATTCTGTACGTTGCCTGTTCACTCTGATGGTAGTTTCTTTTGCTGTGCAGAAGCTCTTTAGTTTAGTTAGATCCCATTTGTCAATTTTGGCTTTTGTGTTTTGCTTTTGGTGTTTTAGTCATGAAGTCCTTGCCCATGCCTATGCCCTGAATGGTATTGCCTAGGTTTTCTTCTAGGGTTTTTATGGTTTTAGGTCTAACATTTAAGTCTCTAATCCATCTTGAATTAATTTTTGTATAAGGAGTAAGGAAGGGATCCAGTTTCAGCTTTCTACTTATGGCTAGCCAGTTTTCGCAGTACCATTTATTAAATAGGGAATCCTTTCCCCATTTCTTGTTTTTCTCAGGTTTGTCAAAGATCAGATAGTTGTAGATATGTGGTATTATTTCTGAGGGCTCTGTTCTGTTCCATTGGTCTATATCTCTGTTTTGGTACCAGTACCATGCTGTTTTGGTTACTGTAGCCTTGTAGTATAGTTTGAAGTCAGGTAGCGTGATGCCTCCAGCTTTGTTCTTTTGGCTTAGGATTGTCTTGGCAATGCAGATTCTTTTTTGGTTCCATATGAACTTTAAAGTAGTTTTTTCCAATTCTGTGAAGAAAGTCATTGGTAGCTTAATGGGGATGGCATTGAATCTATAAATTACCTTGGGCAGTATGGCCATTTTCACGATATTGATTCTTCCTATCCATGAGCATGGAATGTTCTTCCATTTGTTTGTGTCCTCTTTTATTTCATTGTGCAGTGGTTTGTAGTTCTCCTTGACGAGGTCCTTCACATCCCTTGTAAGTTGGATTCCTAGGTATTTTCTCTTTGTAGCAATTGTGAATGGGAGTTCATTCAGGATTTGGCTCTCTGTCTGTTATTGGTGTATAAGAATGCTTGTGATTTTTGCACATTGATTTTGTATCCTGAGACTTTGCTGCAGTTGCTTATCAGCTTAAGGAGATTTTGGGCTGAGACAATGGGGTTTTCTAAATATACAGTCATGTCGTCTGCAAACAGGGACAATTTGACTTCTTCTTTTCCTAACTGAATATCCTTTATTTCTTTCTCTCACCTGATTGCCCTGGCCAGAACTTCCAACACTATGTTGAATAGGAGTGGTGAAAGAGGGCATCCCTGTCTTGTGCCAGTTTTTAAGGGGAATGCTTCCAGTTTTTGCCCATTCAGTATGATATTGGCTGTGGGTTTGTAATAAATAGCTCTTATTATTTTGTGATACGTTCCATCAATACCGAATTTATTGAGAGTTTTTAGCATGAAGGGCTGTTTAATTTTGTCAAAGGCCTTTTCTGCATCTATTGAGATAATCATGTGGTTTTTGTCTTTGGTTCTGTTTATATGCTGGATTGCATTTATTGATTTGCATATGTTGAACCAGCCTTGCATCCCAGGGATGAAGCCCACTTGATCATGGTGAATAAGCTTTTTGATGTGCTGCTGGATTCGATTTGCCAGTATTTTATTGAGGATTTTTGCATCGATGTTCATCAGGGATATTGGTCTAAAATTCTCTTTTTTTGTTGTGTCTCTGCCAGGCTGTGGTATCATGATGATGCTGGCCTCATAAAATGAGTTAGGGAGGATTCCCTCTTTTTCTATTGATTGGAATAGTTTCAGAAGGAATGGTACTAGCTCCTCCTTGTACCTCTGGTAGAATTTGGCTGTGAATCCATCTGGTCCTGGACTTTTTTTGGTTGGTAGACTATTAATCATTGCCTCAATTTCAGAGCCTGCTACTGGTCTATTCAGGGATTCAACTTCTTCCTGGTTTAGTCTTGGGAGAGTGTATGTGTCCAGGAATTTATCCATTTCTTCTAGGTTTTCTAGTTTATTTGTGTAGAGGTGTTTATAGTATTCTCTGATGGTAGTTTGTATTTCTGTGGGGTCGGTGGTGATATCCCCTTTATCATTTTTTATTGCATCTATTTGATTCTTCTCTCTTTTCTTCTTTATTAGTCTTGCTAGTGGTCTATCAATTTTGTTGATCTTTTCAAAAAAGTAGCTCCTGGATTCATTGATTTTTTGGAGGGCTTTTTGTGCCTCTATCTCCTTCAGTTCTGCTCTGATCTTAGTTATTTCTTGCCTTCTGCTAGTTTTTGAATGTGTTTGCTCTTGCTTCTCTAGTTCTTTTAATTGTGATGTTAGAGTGTCAATTTTAGGTCTTTCCTGCTTTCTCTTGTGGGCATTTAGTGCTATAAATTTCCCTCTACACACCGCTTTAAATGTGTCCCAGAGATTCTGGTATGTTGTATCTTTGTTCTCATTGGTTTCAAAGAACATCTTTATTTCTGCCTTCATTTCATTATGTACCCAGTAGTCATTCAGGAGCAGGTTGTTCAGTTTCCATGTAGTTGAGCAGTTTTGATTGAGTTTCTTAGTCCTGAGTTCTAGTTTGATTGCATTGTGGTGTGAGAGACAGTTTGTTATAATTTCTGATCTTGTACATTTGCTGAGGAGTGCTTTACTTCCAACTATGTGGTCGATTTTGGAATAAGTGTGATGTGGTGCTGAGAAGAATGTGTATTCTGTTGATTTGGGGTGGAGAGTTCTGTAGATGTCTATTAGGTCTGCTTGGTGCAGAGTTGAATTCAATTCCTGTATATCCTTGTTAACTTTCTGTCTCATTGATCTGTCTAATGTTGACAGTGGGGTATTAAAGTCTCCCATTATTATTGTGTGGGAGTCTAAGTCTCTTTGTAAGTCTCTAAGTACTTGCTTTATGAATCTGGGTGCTCCTGTATTGGGTGCATATATATTTAGGATAGTTAGTTCTTCTTGTTGAATTGATCCCTTTACCATTATGTAATGGCCTTCTTTTTCTCTTTTGATCTTTGTTGGTTTAAAGTCTGTTTTATCAGAGACTAAGATTGCAACCCCTGCCTTTTTTTGTTCTCCATTCGCTTGGTAGATCTTCCTTCATCCCTTTATTTTGAGCCTATGTGTGTCTCTGCCACTTGAGATGGGTCTCCTGAATACAGCAAACTGATGGGTCTTCACTCTTTATGCAATCTGCCAGTCTGTGCATTTTAATTGGATCATTTAGCCCATTTACATTCAAGGTTAATATTGTTATATGTGAACTTGATCCTGTCATTATGATGTTAGCTGGTTATTTTGCTCATTAGTTGATGCAGTTTCTTCCTAGCATTGATAGTCTTTACCTTTTGGCATGTTTTTGCAATGGCTGGTACCGGTTTTTCCTTTCCATGTTTAGTGCTTCCTTCAGGAGCTCTTGTAGGGCAGGCCTGGCGGTGACAAACTCTCTCAGCATTTGCTTGTCTGTAAAGGATTTTATTTCTCCTTCACTTATGAAACTTAGTTTGGCTTGATATGAAATTCTGGGTTGAAAATTCTTTTCTTTAAGGATGTTGAATATTGGCCCCCACCCTCTTCTGGCTTGGAGAGTTTCTGCTGAAAGATCTGCTGTTAGTCCAATGGGTTTCCCTTTGTGGGTAACCCGACCTTTCTCTCTGGCTGCCCTTAACATTTTTTCCTTCATTTCAGCTTTGGTGAATCTGACAATTATGTGTCTTGGAGTTGCTCTTCTCAAGGAGTATCTCTGTGGCATTCTCTGTATTTCCTGAATTTGAATGTTAGCTTGCCTTGCTAGGTTGGGGAAGTTCTCCTGGATAATATCCTGCAGAGTGTTTTCCAACTTGGTTCCATTCTCCCCATCACTTTCAGGTACACCAATCAGACGTACATTTGGTCTTTTCATATAATCCCGTATTTCTTGGAGGCTTTGTTCATTTCTTGTTACTGTTTTTTCTCTAAACTTCTCTTCTTGCTTCATTTCATTCTTTTGATCTTGGATCACTGATACTCTTTCTTCCAGTTGATCGAGTCGGTTACTGAGGCTTGTGCATTTGTCATGTAGCTCTCGTGTCATCGTTTTCATCTCTATCAGGTCATTTATGGACTTCTCTGCATTGGTTATTCTGGTTATCCATTCGTCAAATCTTTTTTTAAGGTTTTTAGTTTCTTTGCGCTGGGTTCGTAGTTCCTCCTTTAGCTCTGAGAAGTTTAATCGACTGAAGCCTACTTCTCTCAACTCGTCAAAGACATTCTCCGTCCAGCTTTGTTCCGTTGTTGGCAAGGAGCTGCGTTCATTTGGAGGTGGAGAGGTGCTCTGATTTTTTGAATTTTCAGCTTTTCTGCACTGCTTTTTCCTCATTTTTGTGGTTTTATTTATCTTTGATCTTATTGATGGTGACATACAGATGGGGTTTTGGTGTGGATGTCCTTTCTGTTTGTCAGTTTTCCTTCTAACAGTCAGAACCCTCAGCTGCAGGTCTGTTGGAGTTTGCCTGAGGTCCACTCCAGACCCTGTTTGCCTGGGTATCAGCAGCGGAGGCTGCAAAAGAGAATTGCTGAACAGCAGGTGTTGCTGTCTGATTGTGCCTCTGGTCAAAATGAAAAAGAATAAATGGGTTTAAAAAAGAAACCAAACTGAATTTTTAGAAATAAAAACCATGGTGTCAAACTGTCATGCCGAAAGGTTTTTGGGAGGAGTTTGCCTCTGAGGTGCTGGCCAAGTAAATGATCATGCTGACACAGCTAGGGCGAAGGTGCAAGTTTTGGTGGATCTTGGAGAAGCCTAGGAAAGATGCTTGAGGGAGAATCATGGGGACCTGTGGACTGTAGAGAGCAAAGACTGGACCTGCTATGATGGTGGCAGGGGTGGATATTTTTAGAAAACAGGCTGCTCTGGAGGTCAATGCTTGATTTGGCTCCAATGACACTTGCCTTGTCTACTCTTTGGTAGGCCTCAAAGAGTTCCCTCAAACTCTGCTAATTTCTCCTGGGTCAGATGAGTGTTTGTTTGTTCCTACTCTCTTGCTGGTCTGGGTAAGGAGAGCCCACAGAGACATGCTGAACACATTAACTCTAAACAAAGGCCTTTCTCATCTGCTCAGAATAGCTCAGATAGGTACTCTAAGAAGCAGGGCTGACGAAAGGAAAAGAAAAGGCACAATGGCACAGAGAAGATGTGCTTCAGTCCAATTTTAAATGTCCCGTTTCCCCCAAAAATCCAGCATCACTTTATGATTAAAACCCTCAGCCAAATCGGCACAGAAGGGACATACCTTAAGTTAATATAAGCCGTCTATGACAAACCCACAGCCAACAATACACTGAATGGGGAAAAGTTGAAAGCATTCCTCTGAGAACCGGAACAGGACAAGGATGCCCACTCTCACCACTTCTATTCAACAAGGTACTGGAAGTCCTAGCCAGAGCAATCAGACAAAAGAAAGAAATACAAGACATCCACATCAGTAAACAGGAAGTCAAACTATCGCTATTTGGTGGTGATATGATTGTATACCTAGAAAACCCTAAAGACTCATCCAAAAAGCTCCTCGAACTGGTAAATGAATTCAGCAAAATTTCAGGATACAAAATTAATGTACACAAATCAGTAGCTCTGCTCTACACAACGGCGACCAAGCTGAAAATCAAATGAAGAACTCAACTCTTTTCACAACAGCTGCAAAAACAAGCAAGCAAGCAAGCAAACAAACAAACAAAAAACAAAAAACACTTAGGTTATACTTAACTAAGGATGTGAAAGACCTCTACAGGGCAAACTAAATGTCCTTTTTTATCCGCCGGGTGTCTCTGTCCACTTCAGGGCATCCTTTGGAAACAATGGGAACTTACAATGACCACTCACTTCTAATTCTAGGCCTCTTGGGTTTTTTCATGTTTCTTCTTCACATTCTTGGTTTGAGAAACACTCTAGAATCATTGTCTATGGCTCTCCTGGTAGACTGAAAGCTGTAAGAATCCTGGCCTTGAGGGCCATGGGATAGGGTGATCCTGGTTTACCCAGGATGAGGGATTTCCTGAGACTCTGGATTTTCAGTGCTAAAGCTGGGACAGTCCCAGGAAAGTCAGGATGGCTGACTGCCCTACTGACAGGATTTGTGCAGAACCATAATGCTCCTGCTCCAAGGAATGTCCTAGGGTAACTGAGAAATTTGTTTTGGGGCTGGAGTCAGTGGAATATTACCAAACTTGACTGAGTTTTTTCTGGATCTTACCCTTTTTCCTTTCCCCAAGTGTGGAGCAGAGTGTAAGAGAGCTGACCATTGGGGGACTGCACATTTCACAGCTGCGGACAATGGTTACCAACACACCTTTCACCGCTACAATCTATCACTCTCTATCACATAATCCAGACATACACAAGTCTAGGCTAATGGCCCATTTATTTCCAGCAGCATTTGAAACAGTGAAATTCTAGCACACTCAGGGATTCTAGGCTATCCCTTGGAGGGGAATGGCCTAAGGAATTGGCTTGTTGCACCAGAGTTGGCTAAATATTTGGTGGGGGATTAATTTATTTCCTCTTTGGGATCTGATTCCAGTGTTTTGGCTGGGCAAGACATCTGTCCTAGATCTCTGCACAAGTGTTTGTGCTTTTCTTTATTTGTTTGCGGGGCAGAGAAAGGGTACTTTTTTGTGGTAGAAAGACTAACATGTATACAGCCAGTGGAGTTAGCTTGTTCTGGCTCACAAAAGCCAATGGTTAAATTTTAAGAAGCCTGTTATTAAAAATTAAACAAAGTCAGCCATTATTAACATTATATTATATAAAATTATAATTAAATTATATTAAAAACAAAGGTAATAAATAATTAAACCCATCACTTAATTATCACTTGTTTATGTATGTTCTCGAGCTTGTGTATGTTTATTGTATTTGTATGGTAGCAGTACTCCATTATGAAATGCCACTGTGCATCTCTTCTCAAATCTGTATTCAGTGGCGTCAGACTGGTAGCTGAAATCAGCTATGATGGGAGTATTTATACCACAGACGTTGGCACACATCAAAAATCAACTTTCTGCCTCTGAGAGCCTGTTGTTGAACATACAGCAGTGTATACTCACAGTTTTTGGCAATAACACAACAACAACAAACCATATACCAGCATATCACTGTGGAAAGTTATTTATTGAGCCCCTATTATATGCTGGGCATAGTTCAAAATGCTTTGTAAATATTTTTCATTCATTCAATAATGCTGATTCATCATTATAAATATTCCAGGTATCATCATTATTTTTATTAGCTAAGATTTTTTTTGGATATTTGCTGTATGCCTGGCATTCTTCTAAGACCTTCACATGTATTCACAGCTTAATCCCTGGGATAAACCTTTGAAGGAGGTTCCATTATTATCTTCAATTTACAGATGAGGAAATCGAGGAAGTTAGAAATGAAATAATTTTCCAGGTTCACAGAACTGGTAGTTTGTACATCGATATTAGACCCCCACCCCCCAACAACCTGGCCCTGGAGCCTGAGCTCTTAACCACTAAACTCTACTGCCTTTCCATGGCTGTAGGCATCATGAATGTAACAGTGAAGAGGCAAAGTCCCTGCCTTTCGAGGCTACATTCTCATGGATGGGGTATGGGGAGAGATATATTTATCAATAAACACATAAATATGTAGATATCAGATAGTGATAATTGCCATGAAATAAAAATAAAGCAAGGTAAGGGTAATAGAAAACACTGAAGTTGGGAGGACGCATTTCTGTATTTATTTGATTTTTTTTTTTTTTTTTGAGACAGAGTCTCGCTCTGTCACCCAGGCTGGAGTGCAGTGGCCAGATCTCAGCTCACTGATTTTTAACTTACTATTATCCCATTTTACAGAAGAGGAAACCGAAGCTCAGAGAGGTTAAAACCACACCTACGGATATACAGCTAATAAGTGGCTGAACTGGGATTCGCACCTACAGTACCCTGGTTCCCAAGTCTGTGCATATTCCCTCTACATCACACACCTGCCTCTCTGCTTCTCTTCGGTTACCAGTCCTTTGATTCAAGCTTGATTTCATGTGCAGAGTCAGCTCAGCTGGAATCTGCCTTGTGTCCATACTCCTTTGTTTCTCTGCCCCTCCACAGCCATATGAGAGAATAAACAGATGTTCAGTTCACAGTGATGCTGCAGCCTGCAGGAGTGAGTGTAATGTCTGAAATGTGGAGCCAACCACATGGCCCTTCTCCACGTTGGTCAGTGAGGGGGCTTTGTCAGTGAAAACAGACTTATTGTGGCTAATATAGGTTGCAGGTGGGAAAGGACACGGACTGACAAAGAGTTTAACTGGATTCCATTATCACTCAAAACAAGCTCAGTGAATAGGCATTGCAGGGGTTTGTGGGAGCTGCTCTTTAAAGCACCCCGCATTGCCCCACTGGAAGTACTGTATTTAATGTCAACTTGCTTTGACCTTTAGTTTTGGTGGCATTTACTAATTCTATGAAAGCAGCCATTTCTCATGATCCCTGCAGTTTAACAGAAATTCAGACCGTTAGTTAAACCCAGACCCAATCCATGCAGAAGGCAAAGTCTTTAAAATGTGTCCTCACAACCTAGGGAAAGATACGGGATGACCTCCACTATTTTGGTTCATTTAAATTTCTAAAACCAGGGGAATCAGAAGGGAGTGGCATTTTAATAACAGATCAAAGCATCAGTTTGAAATCTTTTGTGAAACCAACAAAAGCCAGCGTTTTCAAAGTGGGCCTGACTCTTGGATGGAAGAAAGCTCCCTGAATACAAATATTTCAGGGTTCTTTATCACTCAGTGATAGCCATCTCTTGTATCAGTTCCATTGCTACTGTAACAAATTATCACAAATTTAGCAGCTTAAAACAACACTCATTCATAATCTCATAGTTCAGGCATAAATCCAGGTGGGCTCAGCAGCATTCTCTGCTCATGGTCTCACAATGCCAAAGTCAAGGTGTTGACCAGGTGGGACTCTTTTCCGGAGGCTTGTGGGTGGGGCAGGAAGCGGAATCTGCCTCCAGTCTCATTCAGACTGTTAGCAGAATTCAGTGTTTTGGGTAGTAGGAGCAAGGTCCCAGTTTCCTTCCTGGCTGTCAGCCTGGGGTTGTTTTCACTTCTGGAAGGCACCATATTTCCTTCTTCTTCAAATCAGCAATGGCAGGTCAAGAATCCTTCTCACATTTTGAATCTCTTTGACATTTCTGCCACATTTCTCCTGCTTCCAGTCAGAGAAAGTTGCCTGCTTTTGAGTTCTCCTATGATTAGATTAGATCCACCTAGATAATCTAGGCTACCATCTGTGTCTTAAAGTTTGTAACCTTAATTACATCTGCAAGTCCCTTTTGTCATGAGATGTAACATGTTCACAATCCCTGAGGATTGAAACATGGACTTTGGGGTGGGGGAGGATTCTGCCTACCAAACTTGTATCTCCTTGACCCCTGTGGAGCTCAGATACCTGGCTCACAGGATTCTGTAGGGAGTATTTGTGAAAGTAGCTTGAAAGCTAAAAGTACAACTGTGAGGTGTGAGACCCGTCTTAGAGGTGAGAATAAACATATGTATAGTTAGATCAACCAACTTTGTGTGAAAATGAATGTTTACAATTATGATTTTTCTACCTCTTAATATTATAATAGCTCCTGTAAGGACATTTACTCACACATTCTTTTCATAGTGTGTCTGGAATTGGTGGGTTCTTGGTCTCGCTGACTTCAAGAATGAAGCCACGGACCCTTGTGGTGAGTGTTACAGTTCTTAAATGATGGTGTGTCCGGAGTTTGTTCCTTCAGATGTTAAGATAGATCTGGAGTTTCTCCCTTCTGGTGGGTTCGTGGTCTCGCTGACTTCAGGAGTGAAGCTGCAGACCTTCAGGGTGAGTATTACAGCTAATACAGGTGGCACCGACCCAAAGAGTGAGCAGCAGCAAGATTTATTGCAAAGAGCGAAAGAACAAAACTTCCACAGCATAAAAACAGACCTCAGTGGGTTGCCCCCACTGGCGCCAGCGGCCTGATTTTATTCCCTTATCTGGCCCTACCCACATCCTGCTGATTGGTCCATTTTACAGAGAGCTGATTGGTCCTTTTTGACAGAGTGCTGATTGGTTTGTTTAAAATCCTCTAGCCAGACATAAAAGTTCTCCAAGTCCTCACCAGATTAACTAGACACAGAGCACTGATTGGTGCTTTTACAAACCTTGAGCTAGACACAGGGTGCTGATTGGTGTGTTTACGAACCTTAAGCTAGACAGAGTGCTGATTGGTATATTTACAATCCTTTAGCTAGACATAAAGCTTCTCCAAGTCCCCACCAGATTAGCTAGGTACAGAGGGCTGATTGGTGCATCCACGAACCCCGCCCCCCCCCCAACTAGACACAGAGTCCTGATTGATGCATATACAATCCTCCAGCTAGACATAAAAGTTCTCAAAGTCCCTACCCAACTCAGGAGCCCAGCTGGCCTTGCCTAGTTGATCCTACACACCAGGGCCAAGGGCAGAGCTGCCTGCCAGTCCCGCGCAGCCCCCCTGCACTCCTCAGCCCTTAGGCGGTGGATGGGACCACGAGACTGGGTGGCGCGGAGCTGGGGGCGGCATCCATCGGGGAGGCTCGGGCTGTGCAGGAGCCCACTGGTGGGGCGGGGGCTCCGGCATGGAGAGCTGCAGGTCCTGAGCCCTGCCCCGTGGGTAGGTGGCTGAGGCCCAGCGAGAATTCAAGCATGGTGTGGCCTGGCCGGCCCTGCTGGGTGCTGGCCTCTGCAGCTGCTGGCCCGGGTGCTAAGCCCCTCACTGCCTGGGGCCGGTGGTGCCCACTGGCTGCTCTGAGTGAGGGGCCCACCGAGCCCACACCAACCCGGAGCTCACGCTAGCCCGCAGGCGCCTTGCACAACCTGGGTTCCCGCGCCTCTCCGTCCACACCTCCCTGCAAGTAGAGGGAACTGCCTCTGGCCTCGGCCAGCCCAGAGAGGAGCTCCCACAGTGCAGTGACAGGCTGAAAGGCTCCTTAAGTGCTGCCAGAGTGGGCGCCTAGGCCGAGGAGGCACCCAGAGCGAGCAAGGGCTGCCAGCACACTGTCACCTCTCAATAGTATTAATTGAGCACTTATGATGTGCCTGGCACAATTCTAAGTACTGAGAATTAGCAGTACAGAAAATTCCTCCTCTCATGAAACTTATATTCCAATATTGGGAAACACAAGATAAATTATACCGTATATTAGAAAATTAAAAATATTATGAAAGAACATACAAGAGGATGGAGAAAGGGAGTAGCCTTCTGGGATAGGAGTAGGTTGTAGCTTTAAATAAGGGTGGTCAGGTAAGGCCTCACTGGGAAGGTGACCTTTGAGCAGAGGCTGGAAGGAGACGTAAACAAGGCAGAAGGAAGTGCAGAAGATAGAAAGATGGGCATTGTCTGTATGTGTATAGTGTTTTGTTTTTGTTTTTGCCACGAGAGTGGATGAGTTCTTAAGAGTAAATTCAGATATGAAATAGAAGAATGCTGATAAATGAGTCCCGAGGTACTCCACAATTAGAAGGCAAGGAGACAAGGAGGTGCCAGCAAGGGATGGTGAGAGTGAGCAGCTGGTCAAGCTGGACACTATCAGGAGAGGGCAATGTTCTAAGACAGTGTTTCCAGGCGAAGGGCTTGTTCATCCGTGTTAAATGTTGCTCATGGGTCAAGCAAGATGAGAATGGATAATTGACCTTTGGATTTAATAATTTGAGGTTTCTATTTTCTGTGTCATGGAAATCACATTCTAATTGGAGAATCTCCAGAGAAAATGGGAGAAGATTTGAAGATAGCAGTAAGTATAGACCACTCAGGAGTTCTGAAGAGGAGCAAAGAAGTGGGGAAATACCTGGAGGGCCACGTGTGGATAAGAGATTTTTTTCAAGATCAGATAGCATGTTTGTGTTCTGATGAGAATGAGGAAGTAGAGGACAAATAGATGAGTAGGAGACAGAATGGTCATTTCTTTGGCCTGAAGGAGATGAGGTCTGGAGTAGAGGTTGGCCTTGAATGGCAGGACAGACAATACATCCATGGTAACAGGAGTCAAGGCAGAGCAATAGTGGCCTAGATGCAGGTATTGGGGTAGATGCAGAGGTGAAAGTGTGTGGACGTGCTTTTTTGGTGGCTTCTATTTTCTTAGGAAAATAGAAAGGAATGTCATCAGGGGAGGCTTAGGGAAGGGAAATAGATTAAAGAGATGACCCTTTTGTGGTATGGCCACTGATGAACAGGAGCTGAGACCCGAAGACCTATCTCAAAAGACAATGAACAGGCTGGGCATGGTGGCTCACGCCTGTAATCCCAACACTTTGGGAGGCCAAGGTGGGTGGATCACTTGAGGTCAGGAGTTCAAGACCAACCTGGCCAACATGGTGAAACTCCATTTCTACTAAAAATACAGAAATTAGCCAGGCGTGGTGGCGCATGGGAGGTTGAGGCAGGAGAAATATGGAGTCTAGCAGCCACCCCACCTGAGGAAAATCTCCCCTCTTTGCCAAACAATTAGGGGATCTAAGATTGACTTGTAGAAAGAAAGCTAGTAATAGTCCTTATGGTTGTTTCTTACTAAATACCTGTTTAATCAGCACAATTAATCTGTTACCTAAATTAGTACACACAACAACCCATGAAATTAGCAATTACTGTCCTAATTTTATGCCCATTTACAGAGAAAACTGAGATTCAGGGTGTTTCAAAAATTTATTCAAATTCTTACAATTAGTGTATCAGCTATGATCAGATTAGGCTGTCCAGAGGTGGTTTGGTGGCTTTGCTTCCTGAGGTCCTTGGAACCCAGGCTCCTTGTATCTCTTCATCTTGTATGTGGCCTTTATTCACCCATTACCTCATGGTCCAAGATGGCTGCTCAAGCTGCAGTCATCATGTCCCCTAACCATTCTGCAAGGAGCAATAGATGAAGAAGGGAAAAGACATTTCACCTGTCTTTGGGGAAGGTTTCTGGAAACTTCAATTTGGCATTCTGTATACATCTTTTTGGCCTGAGATTAGTTCCATGACCACATTTGGCCACATATGATGCAGAGAAATGTAAATTTTATTTTGGATGGCATAGTCCCAACTAAATTTCCATTATAATGCACTAATGTATGGAGATTCCCTACTCAGGGGACTTGTATTTTCTGTCAGTGTCATTACACTTAACCACTTAACTGCCTTGCCTTCTCACTTCTCCCTGATTCCCAATGCTCATGTCTCAGAATGTGCTTCTCTCTTCCTATTCACTAACTGTCGAGTCCCAGAATCCAGTAAAAAATTTGTCATTGCCTTTTGAGGGAGATAACAGTTCAGTAAAATGAGCAAGAACTTTGAAGCCAAATAGCCTTGGCTTCAAATCTAGGCTTTAGTACCTACTGGCTCTATTAATGTGTGCAAGATACTTAAATCCTCCAACCTCCTGTTGCCTGCCGATTGATAAAATTAAACCTAATTTACAAGGCTGTGGAGAGAATGAAGTGAGGTAATATATATGACTGTATTTGACATCTGTGGTTTCTCGAGGCATCTATGTCCCTCTTTTCCCTGGTGATCTAGTTAATGGAGAGACCCAGTGAATCCAGAGACCCTCCGTGGTGGGCATTTGCTGATTGCTAACTAGCATCCTGCCCCTCCTCTGCCTGCCTAACAGCATCCAGATTTTGGATTCTGTCGGATTACAATCTCTCTCCACCATTGTGTAGTAGCCATGGAATCTGGAGGGGGTTGACACCCTCTCCTGCCCCTTACCAGCTCTGGGGGAGACTTTGAATGATGAAAGTGTCTTTGAGAGCAGAAGGGCAATGTTATACTTTCACATTCAAGTTTCTCTCAGGCATTTAAAACATCATCGGAGTAATTGATTGAGTAGTTGATTGAATGGGTCTTGGGGAAACACTGGGTTTGTGGAGGGAATTTCCAGGTCAAAGCTGTGTCTGACACTGTTGTGAATGAGCCAGCAGTGGAGCCAGTCAAGCGCGGCCGCTGTGGCCTGGTGATTATCACATTGGTATGTTCCAATATGACAGCTGGGAATCTCACCAGCCAGACCCACCTGATCACCAAAGGAGTGTTTCTATTCTCATCATCTTTTGGGACTGTGGCTGGCATCAAGCATTGGAACAGAAAGCAATTCTCAGACATCTGTCTTTTATTAGTGAAGTCCATTCTGTTATGAAGGCTTATTCTTCTCATGGCAGAGAAATGATGTCTTTTACAAAGGTTGTTTGCCTATCTTTGCTCTGCCTGCAGGCTTTATAGAGTTCTGGATTCATAATAGAGGCCTTTTGAATATGCCAGGTAATGCTTGGTTTAAAGAATCTTACCTTAGCTCCTGGTCTGGGAGTTGTGGTCTAGAAGCAGACCTGCCTTAGACTTTCAGCAGATGGAAGAAAAGAAGGAAACTAATTGTGATTGTGCACTGGCTCCATCATGACCTTGGACAAGTCACTTAATCTCTTCAAGTGTGCTTTTGTTTTGTGAAACGAGGGAAGTAAGACCTCCCCTTCAGTATTTTGGGGAGGCATAAATGAGATATGTGTTTAATGTCTGGCACTTAGTAAAGACTTAATCAAATACTGGCAATGATTATTATCAAACTCATGAGCACAATGGTTGGCATAAAGCCACCCTTCCATGAATGTTGGCTATTATTGTTATTATTATTACTGTTCATATTATTATTTTAAAGACTATTTGTACAGCAGTTTTAGGTTCATGGCAAAACTGACTGGAAGGTCTAGAGCCTGTAACCCTCCTTGTCCCCATGTATACACAGCTTCCCGTACTACCAATATCCCACACCACAGTGGTACATTTTTTACAAAAATGAACCTATATCGACCCATTATTATCACATAAGTCCATAGTTTTTGTTAGCGTTCACTCTTGGTGTTGTGCATTCTACAGATTTGACAGGTATATAATTACATATATCTGCCATTATAATATCAAGCAGAATTCTTTTACTGCTTTAAAAATCCTCTGTGCTCCTTCTACTCACTCTTCCCTCCCCTCAACACCTGACAACAACTGATCCTTTCCGCCTTTTTCAGAATGTCATATTGTTTGAATCATACAGCACGTAGCCTTTCCAGATTGACTTCTTTCACTTAGTAATATGCATTTAAATTTTCTCCATGTCTTTTCATGGCTTGATAGTTTTTTAAAAAAACTTCTGAATAATATTATCATTGTTTGGATGCACCATAGTTTAACCATTCACCCACTGAATGACATTTTGGTTGGTTACAAGTTTTGGCAATCACGAATAAAGCTAATATAAATATCTATGAGCAGGTTTTTGTGTGAACATATGTTTTTAATTCATTTGAGTAAATATCAATGATCACGACTGTCAGATTATATGGTAAGTATATTTAATTTTGCAAGAAATTGCTAAACTATTTTCCAAAGTGACTGTACCATTTTTCATTCCCACCAGCACTGAATGAAAGTTCCTGTTGCTCCATATCCTCACAACATTTGGTATTGTCAGTGTTGTAGATTTTGTCATTGTAGTAGGTGGTATCTCATTGTTGCTTTAATTTGCATTGTTGCTCTAATTACGTATGATTTGGGGCATCTTTTCATATGCTTATTTGTCACCTGTATATCTTCTTTGGCATGGTGTCTATTCAGGTCTTTTGCCTATTTTTTAATCAAGATGTTGGTTTTCTTATTGTTGAGTTTTAAGAGAGTTTTGTATATTTTGGATAACAGCACTTTATCAGATATGTCTTTTGCAAATATTTTCTCCCAGTCTGTGGCTTGTCTTCTCATTATCCTGACAATATCTTTTGCAAAGCAGAAGTTTTTAATTTTAATGAAGTCCAGCTTATCAATTATCTCTTTCATGGACTGTGGCTTGGTGTTGGACCTAAAAAATTATCACCACATTTAGGGTCATCTAGGTTTTCTCCTATGCTATCTTGTGTTTTATGGTTTTGCATTTTACAGTCATGTCTGTGATCCATTTTGAGTTAAATGCAGGAAAAGCTTTTTTTTGAGTGGTATAAGGTATGGCTAGGATTTTTTTTTTTTTTTTTTTTTTTTGCATTTGGATGTCTAATTGTTCCAGCACCATTTGTTGAAAAGACTACCTTTTATCCATTGTATTGCCTTTGCTCCTTTGTCAAACATCAGTTGACCATGTTTATGTGCACTTATTTCTAGCTTTTCTATTATGTTTCATTGATATATTTGTCTATTCTTGGACCAACATCACACTGTCTTGATTACTGTAGCTTTGTAGTAGGTCTTGGAGTTCAGTAGTGTCAGTCCGCTGAATTTCTTCTTCTATATTGCATTGGCTATTCTGGGTCTTTAGCATCTCTATATAAAGTTTAGAACATAATTGTTGATATCCACAAAATAACTTGCTGAGATTTTGTTTAGGATTGTGTTGAATCTGTAGATCAAGTGGGAAAGAACTGATGCTTTAAGAATATTTTATCTTCCTATCCATGAATATAGAATCTCTCTCCATGTATGTAGGTCTTTGATTTCTTTCATCACAGTTTTGTAGTTTTCCTCGTATAAATCTTATACCTATATTTTTAGATATATACAGAAGTATGTATCTTAGATTATACATAAGTGTTTTATTTGGGGTAGTACTAATGTAAATGGTAATGTGTTACTAATTTCAACTTCCATTTGCTGGCATATAGGAAAGTGACTGAATTTTGTATATTAACTTTGTATCCTACAACCTTACTGTAATCTTTTATTAGTTCCAGGAGATTTTTGTTGTTATTGTTGTTGATCCTTTAGGATTTTCTACATAGACAATCATGTAATCTACAAATAAAGATAGTTTTATTTCTTTCATCCCAATATGTATGCCATTTATTTCATTTTCTTGTCCTATTGCATTACTAAAACTTACAGTATGATGTTGAAAGAGTGTTTAGATGGGACATCTTGCCTTCGTCCTGATTTTAGTGTGAAAGTTTCTAGTTTCACCATTAAATATTATGTTAACTCTATTTTTAATTGATGTTCTTAATCAGATTGAGTAAATTTCCCTCTATTCCTAATTTGCTGAGCATTTTTTCTTTTATCATGAGTTAGTGCTGGATTTTGTCAATGCTTTTTCTGTATCTACTGATATGATTTGTGATTTTTCCTCTTTAGCCTGTGATAAATACATTAATTGATTTTTAAATATGGAAACAGACTTGCATACCTGAAATAAGTCCCACTGGTTTCAGTGCATAATTCTTTTTATTCATTGTTGGATTCCATTTGCTAATATTATGTTGATAATTTTTATATTTATTTTCATGAAAGATATTGGTCTATAGTTTTCTTTTCTTGTTCTGTCTTTGGTTTTGGTATTAGGCTTTGCTAGCCACATAGAATAAGTTAGGAAATATTCCTTCTGATTCTATCTTCTGGTAGATACTGCAGAGAATTGGTGTATTTTCTTCCTTAGATGTTTGGTAGGATTCACCAATGAACCCATCTGGACCTAGTGCCTTCTTTTTTGAAAGGTTATCAGATATTAATTGTTTCTTTAATAGATACAGGCCTATTTAAGTTTTTAATTTATTCTTGTGTGAGTTTTGGCAGATTGTTTCTTCCACAAAATTGGCCCATTTTATCTAGGTTATCAAATTTGTGAGTATGGAATTGTTCCTACTTTTCCTTTATTGTCATTTTAATGTCTATTATATCTGTAGTGATGTCCCCTCTTTCATTTCTGATATTAGTAATTTGTGTCATTTCCCCTTTTTTTCTTAGCCTGTCTGGAGGCTTGTCAATTTTATTGACCTTTTCTAAGAACTGGCTTTTGGTTTCATTGATTTTTCTCTATTGATTTCTTGTTTTCAATTTCATTGATTCTTTTGCCTTAATTTTTATTATTTCTTTTTTCTGTTTACTTTGTGTTTAATTTATTCTCCTCATTCTAGTTTCTTGACGTGGAAGATCAGATTATTGATTTCTGGTCTTTATTTTTTCTAATATATGCATTAAATGCTGTACATTTCCCTCTAAGCACTGTTTTTGTTACATCTTACAAATTTTATCAAGTTACATTTTCACTTTTATTTAGTTCAAATATATATATATATGTATTGTTTTGTTTCGTTTTTTTTTTTTTTTTTTTTTTTTTGAGACGGAGTCTCGCTCTGTCGCCCAGGCTGGAGTGTAGTGGCCGGATCTCAGCTCACTGCAAGCTCTGCCTCCCGGGTTCACGCCATTCTCCTGCCTCAGCCTCCTGAGTAGCTGGGACTACAGGCGCCCGCCACCTCGCCCGGCTAGTTTTTTTGTATTTTTTAGTAGAGACGGGGGTTTCACTGTGTTAGCCAGGATGGTCTCGATCTCCTGACCTCGTGATCCACCCGTCTCGGCCTCCCAAAGTGCTGGGATTACAGGCTTGAGCCACCGCGCCCGGCCTTGTTTTGTTTTTTGAGACCGAGTCTGGTTCTGTCGCCCAGGCTGGAGTGCAGTGGCAGGATCTCAGCTCACTGCAAGCTCCGCCTCCTGGGTTCACACCATTCTCCTGCCTCAGCCTCCCGAGGAGCTGGGACTACAAGTGCCCACCACCACGTCCAGCTAATTTTTTGTATATTTTAGTAGAGATGGGGTTTCACCATGTTAGCCAGGATGGTCTCGATCTCCTGACCTCATGATTCGCCCACCTCAGCCTCCCAAAGTGCTGGGATTACAGGCGTGAGCCACCACGCCCGGGCTTTTTCTTTTTGCTTTTGGAGACAGAGTCTCACTCAGTTGCCCACGTTGGAGTGTGGTGGTGCAATCTCGGCTCACTGCAAGCTCCGCCTCCCGGGTTCAGGCCGTTCTCCTGCCTCAGCCTCCCCAGTAGTTGGGACTACAGGCACCTACCACTATGCCCTGCTAATTTTTTTGTATTTTTAGTACAGATGGGATTTCACTGTGTTAGCCAGGATGGTCTGTATCTCCTGACCTCGTGATCTGCCCATCTCTGGGATTACAGGCATGAGTGCTGGGATTACAGGCATGAGCCACCGTGCCTGGCCAGTTAAAAATATTTTTAAATTTCTCTTGAAAATTTCTTCTTTGACCCATGTGTTATTTAGAAGTGTGCTACTTAGTCTCCAAGTGTTTTGGAATTTTCCACCTATCTTTCTGTTATTGATTTTTAGTTTAATTCAATCATAGATCATGATGATCTGAGAGTAGATATTGTATAACGTGTATTCTTTTAAATTTGTTAAGGTGTGTTTTATGGCCCAGAATGTGGTGCATCTTGATGTATGTTCCATGTGAGCTTGGTAAGAATGTGTACTCTCCTGTTGTTGGATAAGGTAGTCTATAGATGACAATTAATATCCAGACAATTCATGGATCTGTTGAGTTCAGCTGTGTTCTTATGATTTCCTGTTTATTGGACCTGTCCATTTCTGGTAGAAGGGTTTTTAAGTCTCCAGATATAATAGTGGATTCATCTATTTCTCTTTGTATTTTTATCAGTTTTTACCTAATGCATTTTGATGTTTTATTGTTATATGCATATACCTGAAGGTTTATCACATCTTCCTGGAGAAATGACCTCTTCATCATTATGTAATGCACCTCTATTCTTGTTAACTTCCCTTGCTCTGAAGTCTGCTCTGACTGATTTTATATTGAAATTATAGCTTCTCCATCTCTATTTTGATTACTGTTAATGTGGTATATTCTTCTCCATCCCTTTATTTTTAATTTATATGTGTCATTATATTTATAGTGGGTTTCCTGTAGATATCTCATAGTTGGGTCTTGAATTTTTTAATCCACTCTGACAATCTCTGTCTTTTAATTGATGTATTTAATCATTGGTGTTTAAAGAAATTATTGATATAGTCGGATTAATATTTACCATATTCGTAACTATTTTCTATTGCCCTTTTAATTTTTTCCTACTTTTTATTTTCCACCCTTTTTCTGCACTTTTTTGTTTTAACTGAGCATTTTTTATAATTTTATATGAGCACTTGTATGATTTTTTTCTCCTTTCTTGGCATATTAATCATACTTTCTTCTAAATTTTTTAGGGGTTGCCCTACAGTTTGCGATACACATTTACAACAAATCAAATTTCACTTTCAAATTACACTCTATTGCTTCACAGGTTGTGCAGTACCTTACGATAATGAAAAATTCCTGGCCGGGCAGAGTGGCTCATGTCTATAATCCCAGCACTTTGGGAGGCCAAGGCAGGTGGATCACTAGGTCAGGAGATTGAGACTATCCTGGCTAACATGGTGAAACCCCGTCTCTAATAAAAATACAAAAAAAATTAGCCAGGCGTGGTCGCGGGCACCTGTAGTCCCAGCTACTCAGGAGGCTGAGGCAGGAGAATGGCGTGAACCTGGGAGGCAGAGCTTGCAGTGAGCCGAGATCACGCCACTGCACTCCAGCCTGGGCGACAGAGCGAGACTCTCTCAAAAAAAAAAAAAAAAAAAAAAAAAAAGAATAAGAAAAGAAAAATTGCTGATTCTGCCCTTCTGTGCCTTTTAGCATTGTTGTTCATTTCACTTATACATAAGCTATAGTCATCAAATACATTGTTGCAATTATTATTTTGATCAAACTGTTATCTGTTAGATCAATTAAGAATATGAAAAATAAAAGTTTTTATTTCACCTTCACTATTCCTTCTAAAATACTCTTCATTTCTTTATGTAAATTCAAGTTTCTGACCTCTATCATTTTTCTTCTCTGTGAATAACTTCTTTTAACATTTCTTGCAAGGCAGGTCTAATGGCCACAAATTTCCTCAGTTTTTGTCTGAGAAAGTCTTTATTTTTCCCTACCTTTGAAGGATAATTTCATAAGCTATAAAGTTCTAGGTTGGTGATTTTTTTTTTCTATCAATACCAAATAGTTGTTTTCATTCTCTTGCATACATGGTTTCTGATGGAAGGTTCAACATAATTCTTATCTATAGGTAAGGTGTTTTTTTCTCTCTAGCTTCTTTCAATATTTTTTTCTTTATCTTTGAAATTATGATATTATAGGTGAAGGTTGTTTATTTTATTTTATTTTTTGATATTTATCCTGCTTGGTGTTCTGTGAGATTTCTGGGTCTGTGGTTTGGTGTCTGACATTAATTTGAAGAAATTTCCTGTCATCATTGCTTCAAATATTGCATCTGTTTATTTTTCTTTTTCTTCTCCATCCTGTATTCCCATTAGATATTTTTTAAAACACATTTTATAGTTTTCTCACAGTTCTTAGATATTCAATTCCATTTTCAGTCTTTTTTCTGTTTGCTTTTCACTTTTAAAAGTTTCTGTTGGTATGCCTGCAACCTCAGAGATTCTTTCCTCAGTTGTCTCCAGTCTAGTAATAAGCACATCAAAGGCATTCTTCATTTCTGTTGCAGTGTTTTTGTTCTGTAGCATTTCTTTTAAAATTCTTTCTCAGAATTTCTGTCTCTCTGCTTACATTATCCATCTATTCCTGAATTCTATTTTTTAATGTGAACCTTAGCATACTTATCACAAATTTTAAAAATATTTCTCTTACGATAATTCCAACATTCCTGCCATGTCTGACTCTGGTTCTAATGCTTGTTTAGTCTCTTCAAATTTTGTTTTTGCCTTTTAGTATACTTTGTAATTTTTTGATAGCTGGTTATGAAGTACAGGGTAAGAGAAATTGCAGCAAATAAGTCTTTGGTAATGTAGTGGTAAGGTGTGTGGGAAGGGAAGCATTTTATGGTCTTATGATTAGGTCTCAGTATTTTCGTGTGCCTTAGTTCCTGGACTGTGAATTTCACAAATGCTTCTCAGATTTTCCCTCTCCTTTTGTGGGAAAGAATGGCTACAACGGGCTGTTAGGTGTTTCCCTTTCCCCAGATCAGTTGGCTTCTGATTAAACCCTAATAGGTTAGGCTGTGGTAAATAGTATTTTTTGAGTGTGGGCTTCACTAAGAACAGGATGCTCTGGCGTATTTCAAAACAGCTATTTTCCTCCATTCCCTGCTAGCAGCATGAGGGAATTTTCCCTGTGATCTTCACAGTAAGAACCTAGTAGAACTCTTAGAGGTGAAACTCACAAAAGTGTCAGGATCCCACTGTGAATGGTCCCCACCTATCTCGGGAGTTTTATTTCTCAGATTTGTCTACACTGGGCCTCCAGCAATTGGTCAATTACAGTTCTGGTTTCCCTCCCCTGGCACTGGTCCCCAGAGAGGTTTCTCTTTGTGGTTGTCTGCCCTGTTAAGTTGTGATTTTCTATATTTGCCTATCTGCCTCTTCAATTTGGGGGACAGTGACCTTACTTCTTTGATTAATCTAATAAGAATTATTTTTGTCTGTTTTTTAGTTTATTAAGCCTTTTCTTGTTGTTAGGATGGAGTAATGACTCCTAAGCCCTTACATGCCACATCAGAAATCTAAGGTCCCCATTATTTTTTCATGTAATCCTCATCACAACCCTGTGAAGTAAATATTGTTAGCTCAGTTTCAAAGATTAAAAAAATAGGCTGAGAAAAGTCACATGACTTGGAAGTGGCAAAACTGGGATCAAACTCATATTTCACTTGCCCAAGGTATCCATTCTCCTTCCAGAGTGCTGGCTGTTCCTACTTATACAGAGCCAGCTGTCCCTACTCATGCAAAGCCAGATGTCCCTATTCATACAGCACTTTGCCTTTGCCCACTAGTGCTTCATTTGACCAGATTTGGGCTGGTGCTTACCTCGCAGCTCTTTAAATTAAAGCTTAGGTGTTTTGACCTGGTGTTGTAAATTGGTGGGTCTTCTAGGGAAATCCAGCTCCTGATCATTCAGTGAACTCTTACCTAAATCTTTTTGAACCCATGACTTTTGCTTCTCCTTAGGGAAAGGAAAAGAATGAAAACTGAAATATGCTCATTTGGTTACTAATAACTCCAGTAAAATGATTTAGGATGGCATAATTTGAAAAGGAGAGCCAAAATATAGCCAAAGGAATACATGTAATTCTCATTAATTTGTGCAGAAAGGAAAAATGGATTTAGAGCCATAAGGCCAGAGTTTGAGTTGAGTCCTGGCTTCGTGCCTTGGTCTGCAAATGAGCCTGAGTCTCAGTTTCTTTATTACTAAATACTCTTTTATATTTGCATCATGGTTCAGTTAAAAAACACCCATCAACAGTTGTTGAATACGTTCATGCTCAAAGGAAGCTAAAAGGAAGGATATAAGAGAAATATAATGATGCCTGTCTGCTGGGTAGTTGTGGAGAATGAAAAACTATGTGCTTCTGAGGGTAGTTTTTAACTTTCAGATTTTATTTTTTTTTTAGTTGTCTTATGAGTCTCTTGAATAAGTTTTTTTATTATTATTATACTTTAAGTTCTAGGGTATATGTGCACAATGTGCAGGTTTGTTACATATGTATAAATGTGTCATGTTGGTGTGCTGTACCCATTAACTCATCATTTACATTAGGTATATCTCCTAATGCTATCCCTCCCCCCTACCCCGTCCCCACAATCGGACCCGGTGTGTGATGTTCCCCTTCCTGTGTCCGAGTGATCTCATTGTTCAATTCTTTTAAAGTCACTTCTGGCCTGCAAAACAGCTGAGGCATCCTCAGCTCACACCCTCTATTTTTGGCTTCTAAATTCTGAGACTGATATTCCATTTCCTGATGTCTTTGGCTACTGCTCAGCTGACCACAGCTTTCTGTTGGTCCAGGAGACTATCTAATTCCATTTGGTTGCAAACTCTAGTTTTCATTTAGCATCTTTCTGCAGAGCTCATCACTTCCCACCTGCAGACCCATCCTGACCAAATGCCCAGGGATCCCTTCCACATCTAATTTCATAATTCACCTCATCTGGACCTGTTTCACCTTAGAGAAAGCCAGTGCCAAAAGAATGCCTTCCCAATGTCTCAATATTAGACTATATAAAGGAGATAATGCTTATGCTTGAGCACACAACAATGTAAGATCTCCCACCACCGTCTCCAATGGCGGGAACAGCATAACTTGTCTGCATGGTCATTGTGAATCCCTCACTGGTCAGATTCAGCTCAGAAACAAAACACTGGAGTCTGCACCTGCAGTGAGTTGTCTCAAGAATGTGGCAGAGGAGGTCAGCTTCTAAGAGACAAATCAAGGAGACTCAGCAAGTAGAAGCACTTGATCAAGCCAGAGGGGGCCCACCCTGAGAAGTGTTTTGTCCGTGTGCTGCTGATGAAGACTTAGGAAATATTCAAGTGCAGCTAAGGGTGTGGCCTTAAGCCTGGATTTCACTGCAGCAAACACTTTTTTAGTAACTCTTTGGAAGGAGTGTTTTCGTTAAATGGTGAGGCTGCACTGGACCTGGGAAATGAAAATTGGACTGTCAAATCCCACCAGAAAAAACCATGCTGGAGGCACTACATCTAGCAACTATGTGGATGTGGATTTTCACAGAGGCTCTATTGTGGTATAGATTTTCTATAGCCTGAAGGAAGTGTCCCTCAAGAACAGTGCTTCTCAACTGGGGATAATTTTGTTCCTCAGGGGACATTTGGCAATTAACTCTATTATTAGTTTCCTTGAAGAGTAAGTTTTGGCCAGATTTCCTCTCACCCCTCTTCGGTTCCTAATACCCTAGTCTGGATATGTGGGATGGTTGAATAGCCATGTGATGTGGTTGGAATGTTCTTCTCCTCCAATTCTCATATGAAATGTGATCCCCAATGTTGGAGGTGAGCCTAACAGGAGGTATTTGGGTCATACAGGTGGATCCCTCATGAATGGCTTGGTGCCCTCCCCGCAGTAGTGAGTGAGTTCTCACTCTGTGAGTTCATGCTGGTTGTTTAAAAGAGCCTGGCAATCTTTCTTGCTCCCTCTTTCACCATGTGACATGTGTGTCCTCCCTGTGGCTTCTGCCATGGGTAAAAGCTTCCTGAGGCTTCACCAGAAGCTGAGTAGATGCTGGTGCCATGCTTGTACAGCCTGCAGAACCATGAGCCAAACAAAACTATTTTCTTTATAAACTACCCAGTCTCAGGTATTCCTTTATAACAACGCAAAGCAGACTAATACACCATGGATCAGAAAGAAGCTACAAAACCCTCTAGAAAGGAATGAACAAAGGATGACAGGGGTACAAAATGATGAAAAGGTGCCCCATAGAACAGTTTTCTTATTTTGATTCATTCCTTCCATCTCCATCTCTTTCTTCCCTCAAACAGTTACTGAAGACCTACTATATGCCAAGCACTGTGCAGAGCACTGAGAATATAAGGATGAATGACACAATCCCTACGCTTTAGGAAGTCACAGTCTAGTGGGAAAGACAGACTTGTAAACCAGTAGTTAGACCCTGTGGTAGTACTTCGTTAGAAATATAAATAAAAGATTTTGAGAGTGACTAGTGAAGGAATTCATATTAGTTTTCTATTGCTACTGTAACATATTTTTGGATATTTAGTGGCTTAAAACACCACAAACTTACTTCCTTACGGTTCTGAAAGCCACGCTCTGAAATTAGTTTCTCTAGATTAAAGTCAAAGTGCCAGCAGGGCTGGTTCCTTCTGGAGGCACTGGAGGAGAATCTGTTTCGTTGCCTTTTTTAGCCTCTGGAAGACTACCCGTCTTCCTTGGCTCATGACCCTTTCCTTGCATCCCTCCAGCTCTTGCTTATATCATCATACGCCTACTTCTTCTATAGTCAAATATCCCCCTGTTTAAAAGAAGTCTTTGATTACATTTAAGGCCCTTCTGATCTAGGCTAATCTTCCAATCTCAAGATCCTCGACTCAAATCACATCAACAAAGTCTCTTTTTAGCATAAAGGTGACATTCACAGGTACTGAAAATTAGCACCCCTGTATCTTTAGGAGGCATCATCCAACCTACCACAGAGTTATAGAATGAGGAGAGGGCATTTGGGCTGTGTCTTGAGGGATGAGTAGGAGTTTTTCCAGTACTTTTCTTCTTCGTCGTCTTTTTTTTTTTTTTGAGACAGAGTCTCACTCTGTCGCCCAGGCTGGAGTGCGCAGTGGTGCGATCTCGGCTCACTGCAACCTCTGCCTCCCGGGTTCAAATGATTCTCCTGCCTCAGCCTCCCGAGTAGGTGGGATTACAGGCACGTGCCACCAAGCCCGGCTAATTTTTGTATTTTTGGTAGAAACGGCTTTCACCATGTTGGCCAGGCTAGTCTTGATCTCCTGACCTCGTGATGCACCCGCCTTGGCCTCCCAAAGTGCTGGGATTACAGACGTGAGCCACTGCACCCAGCTGGCAATTTTCTAGGCTGAGAGAATATGATCTTACCTGTTCAGAGACTTGTAAGATATTCAAAGTAATCCTGTAGTTACTTTGTGCAGAAGTTGAAGCTGGTGAAAGTGGCAAGGCCAGCGCACAAAGAGCCTTGAATGCCAGACCTTGAGGTTTGAGTCTGGTTTTATTCACAACAGAGCTTATTATACAAGGAACGGAGTAGGCTGTTGATAAAGTCAAGTGGAGAGATGAGGATGATGAGGCCTTAATAAGGGCAGAGACATCGGCATTCATCGACTCTCCAATACCAAACCATGCTGAGTGTTCTTAACTCCCGTCCTCATTTCTGTGTCCTAGTTTAGGCCACCTCATCTCAGTGATTACTCAAGACTTCATAATCCTCCGATTTGCTGCTATCTGATCAATTCCTCAAGCTGCAGCCAAAGTGATCATCTAAAACACAAGGCTGATCATGCCACTGCCTGCCTAGTCGTGAATGACTCCCATGTCCCAGGTCAGGACATACATGACCCTCCAGCATCTGGGCCCTGCTCACCTCTCCAGTCTCACTACTGTGCTTTGCTTCGTCATTGTTCCCAAACGAGTCATAGTACAGTACTTAGCCAGTTGCTGACTCAGAAGATCCCCATCTCAGGAGACTTTAAACCTTCATATGAGCCCAGGTCACCATTTCCAACTCCTTCTCCTTATGGGAGTGCTTTTTGTTCCCTTGGCATCCGTGCTTATCAGTTTGACCTTGACCAGAATGACTCTAATTCACCCCAATGGGATCTAGTAATGTTCAATCTCAGAGAAAGGGGTAGTATCCTAGTCAGGGCTCTAAGATGGCCGTCAAGCCTCACCTTCCCCATGACTGTCCACCCTACCCTCGCCCAGGTCAATTCCCTTATCATCCCTTCTCCTTGAGGGTGGCTAGACTCTGTAAATATGATGGGGTAGCTCTCCCATGAGCAGGTTATGAATCAGTTGACTAAGTTAATCAAAAGGGAGAGTTTCTTAGAGGGGCCTGACTTCATCAGAGGAGGCTTTAAAATAAGTCAGAGAGATAGTCCCCTGCTGCCCTAAGGAGAAATAATGAGAGGCCCTGTGGGAATGACAGGGATATGGAATGAAACTGCAGGTCGCTACTAGAAGCTGAGAGCAGAGATTTGGCAAGAGAATTAGAGATTTAGCAAGAGAATGAGGACATCAGTCCTCCGACCTCAAGAAACTGAATTCTGTGAAAAACCATGTGAGTTTGGAAGAGGACTTGGAACCCCAGAAAGGAATGCAGCCTGGCCAGTACCTTGATTTCAGCCCCTTTGCAGAGAACCTAGCTCAGTCACGTCTGGACTGCTAAGCTACAGAAACCATAATATAGTCAATAGGAGTTGTTTTAAGCTAAATTTTGGGTGACTTTTTCTGTAGCAATTGAAAACTACTTATAAGTGAGGGTTATACAGGGGTCTCTTCCCACCAACAGACCCCCATGCTTCTTATTCAGATTCATTCCCACCCAGAACTCTGCACACCAAGAGGACCTGGGAGAGACATCAAGACCCAAAGACATTTTCATTGCTTCCTCCTGGTTTTAGAGTTACATAATCAAGAGGGGTGATTTCAGAAGAGATTTTTCTCCAATACAGTTCTGTGTGGAAAGGACGTGCTGGCTCCACCTACATGGAGAAGCAACGCTAAGTTGCTGGTTTAGGAAAAATCAAGTTCTTCCTCACCAAACATTGTATCATATATGGCTAAGAGTGAGATAAAGAGTAGCAGAAACTTGGAAATATGGTTTTAAGTGGTCTGCAAAGCGTGGTCTCCAGACAACAGCAGCAGCTGGGAACTTGTCAGAAATGTGCATTCTTGGGCCCCTTCCCGGAGCTCCTGAATCAGAAATGGTGTTTTAAATAGCCCTCCAGGTGATTCTGAGGTACAATAAACTTTGAAACCACTGACTTAGACAAATAAGTCGGCTATGCAAATGATGTATAGCAGTATTTTCTAAGTGAATCCCTCTAAAAAAATAACACAGTAACAAGGGATGCAGAGCCCATACATGGCTCAGACTTGCTCATACTGTCCACAGTTGTGATCAGCTACCCTCAGGCTCTCACAGGCTTTGGTGACATGAAGATCAGAGAACCTGTGATGTTAGCTGTCAGGGTCACTTTGGGATTTATTTAATCCCAGCCTAATCCCATCCTCATGAAGCCCGCCTGCCACATAGTTGATATTTGATAAATACTTGTGGAATGCATGATAAGGTGGGACTTTAAAAAAAACCATCCCTTGTTTCAGCCCTGGAATTGGAGTCCTCTTCCCAGGTCCACTCAAGGATAAATCCACCCTCATTAAAGAGAGAGGATAATTCTCTAATCTGGAGAGGTATGGTACATAGTGGATGGTGCCTTGGCATGGGGAAAGAAGCCATGGAGCAGAGGAAAGTACCATTCAAGAGCCTGCAGAGTCCCTCTCTGCCACCTCCAGCCCCAATTTAGCAACTGTGTTCAGGCTTCTGGAACAGATGTAGCACCTATGCTCATCTCAGTCAAAACCCTTGACACCCCCTATAGGGAGCCTAGGACAAGAAACTTCATATTGGCATAAAAGAGAAAACACTCTGCATTAATGCGCATGACAACAAATGGACAGGCTAATGACCATTTCTGGGCAGTAAAGGTCGCCCTGGGGCAAACTGGTACTAGCCCACATTCCAAGAACACAAGGTACTTTTTCAGCCTGGTCAACCAGATTGTAATTCCTTCTGTACCACACGTTATTATGTGATTCTTGTTGCCTTGGAAAGCTCAGATGATTAAAAGGGTTTGTTTGCCATTTCCAAGAATCCCTCTTGCAATTTAAATGATTCATGCACCCCAGTTTTACAGAAAGGAAAACAAACTCATTGTTATTTGCTCTGGTAAAGCCCTCAAGTGTTCAGCTTATTATTTTGTTACCTGGTAATGGGGGGTAGGGTGCTGTTATTTCTAATTCTCTAATCTTTTCATGGGGGAATTCTTATGGGATAATAAAAATTCCTTATTTTATTAACAAAGAAACAGCTGCTGTTTTCATCTTTTCTCCTTTTTTGGGAGGGTGGAAAGGGGAGATACTTACTGTCACATGCTAGTATTCTCTGCCACCTAGCAAGTTCAGAAGAAGACCTGAGCAAAAAAGAAGTCAGAGTGATAAGAATATTCCTTTCTTATCTCTGCACCAGAACAATAACACACTTGTGGTGGAGACTGCGAGTTCTCCCCCAGCATCCATCCCCTTCTTCTTTTCCTTTTTACAGATTCCTCAGATTTTACCTGCACTATGCTTATATTTAGGTACAGAAAAATTCCATCATCACAAGAAACCCTCGAGTTGCCCTTTTATAACCACACCTACCTCCCCACTGTCTCTCTAAACCCTGGAAAGCACTGATCTATTTCCTATTTATTTAATTTTGGCATTTCAAGGTGTTATGTTAAATGGAATTATGCAGTATGTAACCTTTTGGGTTTTCTTTTTTTCTCAGCATAATTCCCTTGAGATTCATCTAAGTTGTGGCATGTATTAATAATTCCTTTTTTATTGTTGAGCAGTCTTCTGCAGTATGGGTGTACCACAGTTTGAAGATTCACTCTTTGGAGAATATCCAATTGTTTCCAGTTTGAAGCTAGAAACATTTGTGTACAGATTTTTGAGGAACATAAGTATTCATTTATTTGGGACAAATGTCCAAGTGTCCAGCTTCTCGGTTGTATGATTGTTGCATGTTTATGTATAGTTGTTTATGATAATTATTATGTTTAGTTTTATAAGAAACTGACCAATTGTTTTCCAGAGTAGACTTAACCATTTTATATTTCTACTAGTAATGTATGAGTGGTCCAATTTCTCTATATCCTCACCAGTATTTGGTATTTCTGCTATTTCTTGTTTTAGTCATTTAGATAAGTATGTAGTGATAACTCCGTGTGGTTTTAATTTTCATTTTTTTAATGGGGAATGATGTGGAAAATTTTTCATGTGCTTATTTGCCATCTGTAAAGCCTTTTCAATGAAATACCTGTTTATGTCTTTTGTTCATTTTCTAATTAGATTGCTCATTTTGGAGACAATGAAAAATGATTTCTTGAGTTTCAAGAGCTCTTTATATGCACTAGATACTGGTCCTTTTTAGGATATGTGGCTGCAGTCCTTCTTTCTTTCTATAACTAAACTATTTGGGTTTATGCTGAGCACATGACTGTCCAGCTAGGGACTACTCTTCTTAACTTTCTTTGCAGCTGAATATAGCCATGTGGCAAATTTCAGGCCAAGGAGATGAGAGTAGAAATGATACATGCAAAGTCTGATCATGTCTAATGAAAACAAAGGCCGCTTTTTCTGAACATCTGTCCTCTACCCATGCTGGGAACATAGACCTTGCAGCCACCCAGCTTCAACGAGGCAGATGGGGATTCTGCCTTGGAGTAGGGGTCAGCTGTTAGTAAGTAGTAAGATAGTAAATACTTTAGGCTTGCGGGCCATATGGTCTCTATAGAAATTAGTTAACTTTGTCATTTTAGCACAAAAGCAGCCTTGAGCAATATATAAACAAACGAGCATGGCTTTGTTTATATAAAACTTTATTTACCGAAACAGGTGGTCCACTCACGGGATATAGTTTGCTAACCTCCTAAGGCAAAGCCACAAAATAATAAGAGCTGCATTCCCGAATGGTCACATGGAGTGGAGCTATTCCATCAGCCTGGATAGCTACTCTCCAGGCTAATTCATGAAAAAGAAATTAATTTCTGTTTTTGTAAGTCACTTTATTTTAAAGGCTCTTTGTTGTAGCAGCTCAGCCTCTCCCTATATATTATAAAAATTGGCATTTGCTGGGTACTTACTGTGCCCACTGTGATAAGATGATTCAAAGGTAAATGTTATATGCTCCCTACCCAGACAGAGCTTGCAGTTGACTCTAAGAGAATGATCCCAGTACAGTGAGATGGAGCTGTAACCAAGCTATAAAGAAAGAGAAGGAAAGAAACACTTTACTGAGTGTCTAATATATAGCAGGCATGTTATTGTTTTATCTCTGAAGGCTCAGGGAAGTCTATGAAGTATGTTATTACATTTCCATTTTAGAAATTTTTAAAAACCCATGAGTCTCTGTAAAGTTATTTAACTTTCCCAGTGGCATAGGTAAATCTGAACTCTTGAAAAATATTAACCAAGGATTTATTCATTGCTGACATTCAGAGTCTGACCTGAGTCCTCTCTCTCTGGAGCACAGTGGACCCTTTGCTTCCTCCCCCAGTCCTCCCTGCTGGATAGCACCTCCATCACTATAGTCAACCCAAGGAAGCTCAACAAGCACTTGCCAAGCAGCTTCTATCTGCCCAGCTCCCAAACCAGGTCCAGAAAGGCCAGAGAAATGAAGGAAAGGATTGAACCTTTAAAAGAATGTAGCTTTAGACAATGTGGTTAAAAAAATCCCCTGATCATTTTGTGTCTTGGGAGTGACCAACCACAAAAGACCACATTGCTCTTGTATAATATATTCTAAAACAAGACCAGTTTTCTCAAGACTTTTGTAAGACTTGTGATGATCCCTCGATTGCTTGCCCATATAAAATTTCAAGTCCCCTTCCTTTTCCTTGAGGCATTACTCATTAATGAACATTCTCCCTATTGGAATAACCTGAATAAAATAATCTCCTTTATTGTCTGGTGCTTTTTATGTTACATAACTTTCGCGACGAATCAAATAGGATTAGACTTCACCTTTGAATCCTCATTCACTCCATCTAGATAGTGAAGCTTCTCAGAGCCCTGTTTGTTCCCTCCTTCCTTATGACTTGGGGACCCAATGGTGGGCCCAACTCCTGGTCCTGTGCTCTGGACCTCTGGTCTTTTGGTAGCACAGTAAGTATTTGACTTTGATTCTTTTTAAGTTGATTTCTGGTACTGGCTTCTCTTGGCTTCTTGGTCTGACAAATCGGTATTCTCTGTAAACAGACTAATGTAAATGTAATAGGTATAATGTAATGTAAACAGATCTTTTCTGTATTGGATAAAAGATGACAAGGAATATGGTTTGTTAGTCTTTTCTGTTTGTCTATTTTTCTGTTTTCAATTCAAATCAATTAAAAACTTGTATCCACTGGGAGGAGAACAGATCTTTGCTATAAACTGGTAAGTTTTGCATTCCTGCATGTGTGTTTGACCTATGACTAATATTTTAGACTTGAAGCTATAAATTTTCTCTGTGTGTGTGTCTGTATGTTTATATGTCTGGAATTTGGAAAGGCCTTTACCTCTCATTGAGTGAGTGTGTGATATTTTCCTACATCTGGATGCTATCACCAAATTAGATGATAAAATCCTTAAAGGAGTTCTATTCTCATTGACTTAGAGGTAAATAAGTGCTTATATAAATTTAATATTCCTAGAATTTCCAGAAATTAAGGAAATTAAAGCTTAAATAGTTTCAATGTGGATAAAAAGAGGTATTCTTATATTAACTAGCTCAGAAATGTTCTGTGAGTTCAAGTTCACATAATTCAAGTAAATATTTGGCAAACAAAACTGGTCTAATAATTTTGATTCAATAAAAACAGCTATACTTTCTCTGAGTTATTAGCATTAAGTGTAACAGAAGCATACACTTTTATTCTACTTGGGGGTAGTCTCTCTAAACCTTATAGGTTCAAATAACTGATCAAATAAGCTAACATTACTTTGACTTAATGTTTAAGATTATGAAAAACATAAGTTTGTATTTAACCAAATAGAATCCTTATTCTAAAGACTTTATTTCAACAGTAATTATGTTTTCCAGTATGTGATCTTGAAAATAATTCCCAAGGTCTTTAGGTAAATTAAAATCTTGAACTTCTGCTAAATTGAATTAGACATCATTTCTGAGTAAGATTGAATATTGTAATATTAATTATTAACCATAATTTTAAGTTTATATATGTTTGCCTCTAATTTTTCTAGGCTGCAGCGAGGCTATGTATTTTGGGTGTGTTAATGAATGTTTTTACTTTTGCCATTTTGGGACATTATGTTATAAGAGATGCGTATGGTTACAGAAAGTGTGAGCTCTGCTAACCTGCTGCAAAGTGCTGGTGTGTGACAGAGTTCACAGTTACCTGCGTCCTACTTTTCTCTGGGGAATAGAGGTTACTGTGGTTAAAAGTTTTTATCAATATATATGGATGAGATTCCACTAGGAGCAATAGTGGCAAATGAACAACTATATATGCAAGGTAGGCAGGATATGTCTTTGGTTAATGAAAACAGAGAGTAGTTTTGTCTTAAACTAAAATGACTATTTGTTGCAGAGTGAGGAAGAGGAAAGACTAGGACCAAACCTGAATGGATAAAAACACTTATAGAAGGTACAGTGAAAAAAATTTCATCTATTGTCACAGCTAGCTAAGATTTGACGGGTTTGTTTATGAGATTTCAGAAAGAGCTTCAGTATTCTATATTATGCTGATGCAAAGCAAAAATTTGTTTTTAATCTTTGTTAAAGCGACAAAATTTCCTTGGATCATTGGTCTGCTCACAATGTAAGGTTATAAAACGTTATTCTTTACCTTCTGTGTAATCTGCCTAGATAGCGAAGATTCTGTGTCTTAACAGAATAAGCTTTTATGGTTTATGTTGATTTTATTATATCCTTGATGATTTAAGAAAACAAAGGCTTCTCATTTAGAAAAGAGCTAAGATTCTTTACAATCATGCTACCTTCTAGGTTTATTTTTAAATGTTTTATTGTCACTTTGAAATGAGAAGTAAAACATTATCTCTCAGACACCCATGATCCAATTCCTATCTTAGGTGTTCAAATCTAACAGCTTTTGATTTTTGCCTTTACAAAATTGACTCCTAAGAGATGTCATTTGCACCAAAATGTGTTTTTGAGATTTCCTAGGGGGACCCTAGAAAATCACAAAGGATTTGTTATTTTACTTTATAAAAAGAGAGAAACTAGAAATAATGAGGTTTATGTGATGTTACCACTGATGAATTTCAAAGCATTGCCAAGTCAGAAGGGATGCAGATGCTTAACCTTTTCTAGGATAAATCTGTGTGGGTAACATTATTAATACAAATATTTCAGAATCATATGCTGTATGGGAAGTTCCTGGATACTTGTCGGTCCTCTCGCTGTCTGTGATACAGTCCTGGTGCTGCTTTGCCTGATGTCAAACAACAACAGTATAGTCATAATTCAATTATTTTGAAGATGTGAACTGCATTGCAATTTACTTATTTAGATTGAATCTAACATCATTTAGGCTCATGGTTTTCAAGTGGATTTTTAAAAATCTATGAAGTTTTATTTACCATTTACCTATGGAGTTTTATTTGATACACAGATGTTTAAGACCTATCGTAGCCTTGCAGAATCTCTTCACTTGGTATTTCTGATATATTCTTGGTATTTTTTTTAACTATACACCTGGTATTTTCATGGTATATTATATGTCAGGATTATGGTATTTTAAATCTGAAGATTTTTTGGTAAAGATAATGTTCATCCATTTTTATAAATTAGATATAATATCCACTTTTCCTTGAAAATACAGTTAATCATTATATTCATAGATATTTTGTCTAAATTTTTTTTGGATTGACTTTTATCTTGTTTTACACAGACACAAATTCCCTTTGCAGTTGCATTATTCTTGTAGAAACTCTCATGGGATCTCTCACCTTTGAAAATTGCAGGTAAACAATAGATGTGCCAACTCTGTCTTGTCTGGTAGAGATTTAACTGCTTTTCTTCTTAACCCTTGGACAAAACTGGACTGATCTGTCACCTTGACCGTAGCGTCCATTTTTACCAAATTTTTAATCCTTTCAATTTTCTTCAATGCCTGGCTGCAATCCTCCAAACTATTTCAATTTTTCTCCCTCCCACCTGGTTCAGCATCACTGGGAACTAAAAACCTGACTGACCAGATGTCTATCATTACTTTAGGTTACCTTAAAGCTGGCTGTTTTCCCTAGGATCTGAAGAAATCTTGCAAGCTGAAGCCTGACAGTTTGGTGCAAACCTCTGAGGGCTCACCACTTCAGCAAAACATGCATAAGCCAGAGTTCTCTCTAGACAAATTGTATCTGGACAAATAAGAAAGTCCACTGATATGCTTAGACCATACATACCCTTTTATAAGAGGGAACCAAGACAATGGATGATGCCACCAAAAGCATCGACATCCAAGCTTTGGAGCTTGAAGAAACTCAAAGAGTGATGCTTGATAACTGAGAGAGTTTTCTCCACAAATGTCTTGGACTCATTGGACTCATTAACCTTCAGATTCAACTCCCAGCTCTTTCCTTCAATACCAGTTTTCATGTTAATGCTTCCCTTTTTCCTTTTAGGCATTCCCCTTCAAGAAGCCTGATCTCCAGACCCTAAAACAACTGATATTTGCCATTGACGCCCCACGGATGGTTCAGGTGGTTTTACAGGAACCACACTAACAAAGTCCTCTGGAGACCCTTTCTTGGATCTCGCTCCACCTTCTCAGGAGGTTTATGATCACCTCAGAGTTGTTCAGCAATCAGTGACTTTCACCTTGAACAAAAAGGGGACTGACAATGTTGAACTTTTCCTGAGTCTTGTGCTCCCTGGAAGTTGCAACAATTACAAAATCCCCCACCCCACCACCCCACTCCTTTGTGTCCCAGGAGGCTCACTACAGAGGACCACACTGCCCTTGCATATTCCAAGACAGACTCATCTCCATCCTTGCTCATGACTCCCATAGGACTCGCAGATGGCTCCCTTAGTAACCTGCTTGCATAAAACCCTTGGTCCCCTTCCTTTTCTTTGAGGACGTTCTTATTAACGATCATTCTCCTTATAGTAGCCTGAATAAAATCATATATTTAATTGTCTGGTGCATGGTATCTTTCCTCTCATTTTTATGGCTGAGTCTTCTCACTTTTTTCCTCTCCAAACCTTGGCTTCCTCATCTTATAAAGACTATTATTTCCACCTCCTAAGTGGTGTGAGAATTAAATGAGATAATGATGGAAAAGAACCAACTTAGGCTAATACTAAGTGCTCAATAAGTATTATTCTCTCTCCTTAGAGGAAAACAACCTTCATGCAATAGGTGATGGGAATGGGAACTAGTTTAAAGAGAAGGGATACGCTCACGTCTGTAATCCCAGCACTTTGGAGGCCGAGGCGGGTGTATTACGAGGTCAGGAGTTCGAGACCATCCTGGCGAACACGGTGAAACTCCGTGTCTACTGAAAATACAAAAAAATTAGCCGGGTGTGGTGGCGGGCGCCTGTAGTCCCAGCTTCTAGGGAGGCTGAGGCAGAGGAATGGCGTTAACTCGGGAGGTGGCGGAGCTTGCAGTGAGCGGAGATCGCGCCACTGCACTCCAGGCTGGGCGACAGAGCAAGACTCCATCTCAAAAAAAAAAAAAAAAAAAAAGAGAAGGGATACATCAGTGTAACTTTGTCTCCAAAAACAGGAAAACAATTGAGAGCAGGTGCCCTGACACTGAAGTACACAGCACAGGGCAGGATGGTCATTTTATATGGAGCAGAAAACTAGGTCTCCTATGCACCCCTTGCTTTCCTGTGGGGAGGTCCTGGAGACTCTGGCAGGTGAGAGTGCCAAATGTATTGATTCTGTTCAGATCTCAGGTCAGAACTACACAGGCCTGGGGTCAGGTTAAAAGTGAAATTTCTCACAGTGCTATACAACGTTTTCCATAATTCTCCAGCTCTTTCTGAAGCCTCCTCCAGGGCGACTGGCAGGAACTGTGTTTCTAAACGTACTTCAAAATCACTGGAAAAATGAAAAGCTAAAGAAACGATGAACCCTACAAGGAAGTTTACAAGTGAAAGAACAAAGTCACCACTTGACAATTCAATTGGAAACTGAAATTGCAGCAGTTAGCATTCATGAAATACTAGTTTTAGATACACAAATTCTAAGTAATCAGAAAAACATTTGCTCCTGAAAAGTGATCGCTGTGGTGCTTTGCATTAAGCTGTAATCACCCTGAATGTAAAATGAGCAAATTCTCAAGACCTGGAGATTTTAACCTCTGAGAAAGTAAGACTGTGTTGGGGGACTTTGACAAAATTTGGCTAGCCAGTTTGCTGCTTTCTCTAACCTACCACTCTGTATTCTTCTGTGATGTGTATTTTTTTTTTCATATTTGCAATTCTTTCCTCCCTGCCATCATGTTTTAAAATTTAATTCTGACCCCTATCAGGACCTAATTATTCAGAATGCACAGTAGGCACAGTGCCTAAGGCCCGCAAAGCTTTTTAATTTCTTTTAAAATCAGAAGAAGAAGAAAATTGGTTAATGGGTACAAAAATACAGTTAAATAGAAGAAATTAGTTCCAGTGTTAAATAGCCTAGTAGGGTGACTATAGTTATCAATAATTTGTTGTATATTTCAAAAGAGCTAGAGGAGAAGATTTGGAATGTGCTCAACACACACAAAAAATGATAACTATTTGAGGTGATGGATATGCTGTTATCCTGATTTATCATTGATATCAAAGTTATCCTGATTTAATTATTATACATTGTATGAATGTATCAAAATATCACGTGTACCCCATAAATAAGTAAAATTATTATGTATCAGTAAAAACAAAAAAATCTCAAAAGCAGCAAAAGAATTGTGACATCATGTACAGGGGAACAACAATTTAAAAAAAGAAGAAAATAAATGTTTAGGTCAAATAATGTAATATATAATATTAATAATTAATCTTTATATGAACACATTAAATATAATTTAAGATATTTTCTATGGAGGAAGCAGCCCATGAAAGATAATGGTCCTACGGTCCAGGACCATCATAGTGCAGCCTTGAGTGGCCAGATTTGTTTGCAAGTCTTTTTAAACTCTTTGGGACACAGAAACTAAAGGGTTATACTTACTTTGTCCTTTGGTGAAGCCAGCCCAAGGCCAACTTCCTAGGCCACCAGCCTCTGAGTTTGGGACACCTGCCATTTAGAAGCAGCGTCATGCACTTGTGGACTTCAGAAGGGTTTCTCTCTTGGCTACATGTGAGGGCTTTTGGCCCAGCAGCCTCATTCCAAGGCTATTGGAAACTGGCAACTTGCTGGTAGTGGTGACCCCTGGACACCCTGATTTAGATATTATAGAGAGACCAGAGTTATGACTGAACTATTCTACAAAACAAAAGTCAAGACACGTCCTCTGCCATGGGATTTTCCCCTCTATTTCCACGGATATAAATTTTAAGATTTATGTAATACAAACCTTAAAAGACATTGAATCATATAATTAACTAAGGGCCCTATGACAATAATACAATGATATGAAAATTAATATCAAAACTGGCAAGTAGAGGCTATCTGGTAATCCAATGTTTGAATATTTATTACCTAAGTGGCCCAGAAGGTCTAGGACCCTGACACACAGTAGGTATCAATCTTCTTTCCTTGTGAGAGCAGTGCCAGATATTATACAGAGAGCCCTGGTTCTCTTCCCTATGTTTTTTCAAGGACCACATTTACCCTTTCCCAATAACAATGACTCCCATTTTTGGGTTCCTATTATGTGTCATACCCTGTTGATATATTCAAACTTGACTATCACAAAAACTCTGCAGGGTAGATATTAAAATTCTCATTCATACACCAGAAAAATTGGGTAATTTGTCAGTGACATGGAACCAGAAGTGCTGCAGCAAATTCTAATTCTGCTCGCCTGACTGGAAGGGCCTTGGATCCCAGATGTTTACCGGTAGCTGCAAATCACTGGGATACTCTGAATTCATAATGGAAATGAGCTTTCCAGAGAGAGGAGGTATGAGTGTTGTCTGTGGTTCTCCTGCTGTCCCCTCACTGAGAAGGCCGATCAGAGCCTTCTCTTTTACAAATGGCTCCCTCAGGCCTTCTGCAACTTTCTTCTCAGGTCAAGTCCATCCTAGCCTCCAACGTTTGGTTCCTATGACTTTCTTGCCTCAAGTGCCCTTCCCAGGCCTCTCTCTTTAGCTTCTGAGTCCAGCTCAAATGCCTACCACTTCCCAGATAGTCTTCCATGATGACCCCAGCCCACACTGGCTTTTCCCTTTTCCAAATCCTTGTTATACTTTTGGCAGTGGAAGACTATGCTTTGTATCATGCAGGAAAGAAGATCAAATCCATGTCATCTGAGGTTCCAGTTTTCAGACGCAGATTCACACTGACAGTGAAATCCAAACAAATTTCTGATCATCATTCTCCCATTTTTGACACCTGGACTGAAGCCAGGTTTCCATCCCTGAGGGGGCCTATGGATATTTATCAGCCGATATTCCCAGCATCCTGAGAAACAATGCAGCTATTCTCAGAGATCTTGTTTCCTTTTTTCTCTCTAGGTTTCAAGGACATAGAAGAGCTCCTTTTAAAAACTATGTTGCAGCCTGGAGGAGGGAGGTGGTACACTTGGTACAGGCTGGTTTGTCCCCTGAACTTCTCCTAGAGACTATTCCTGGCATAGACTGAATGTAAGGAAACTGTCAGCCATCAAAAAAGGCAGTGAAGTCAATTAAAAATCAAGTGTAAACTCATGCCTTCTCTGTTTCTTCTCATGGATGCTATTTACATCTTACCACCTGGCTGTAAACTCCAAGTGGACAGGGATGGGCCCTACATTTGTTTGGTGTCATAGGCTGCTTCTCTTTCACTTGTACATGTTCAATATGTGCTTAGTATTTTATTCAATGAATGGAAGGATGAAATTATTTTTATATTTTCTGTAGTACGAACTCAGTAGTACACCTTCTCCTAGGCCTGAAAAGCAGACAGGCAAAAAGTGGCTTAAGTAGTAAAACCTATTGCTAGTTGATCTAGTCGCGCTAATCCAGAGATGAGCACCCAGTGGAGGCTAAGAAGGTTGGCCACACGGCATTCCTTTGCACACCCTTGGATTGCTGCCTCCTTGAGCCCTCAAATCTCTGCTCAGCGATAATCGTACTCTCTTTATTGGAGCTGATGGCAGCTCTAAAAAAAAAAATGGTTAACACTCCCGAAGATTAAATTCTCTCACGAAGAAAAAATACTCTGGGTGCTAATAACGTGAAAAAAAAGCAGAGGACATTCTCAGAAATGTTCCCACCTGTTCCCAACCAGGCTGTCTGTTTTTATATGTTTTCAGCCCTTTCCTTCTGATCATTAGTGAGGCTATTAAGATGGACTGATCTCCTCCTGTTCGGGCCTGCATGGAGACTCTGCTACCTTGCAGTAATTTCTGTTCCATGGAGCCCCAAATAAGCTTAGGGCACATAGTAAATTAGATTTCAGGAGACAATGGATCTTAGAAGCAACAAAACCCAAATAAATGATATTTACTGCCCTTGAGAAAGGACACTGCATTCTTCCTCATATGTAGCTGTGCTTCCTTCAATCTATTTCAGGGTGGCTTAGTGCAGGGCGAGGGATAAAAAATGGGGTAGGCACCCTCCTATTTAAGGGTGGAGCAGCTTGCTGCACCATCTCTCAGTTACTGAGTTGGTAATTGGCTGGCCACAGGCCTCAGACTTCCCATTTTTCCTCATACCCTCCTGCTATTCTAGGTTACATTTCCTCATTTCTGTAGACCCTTGGCGTCAATAGTCAGTGACATTGTATTACTCAGAACAGAATGGGCTTATTCAGTTAAAGACCCACAGAGCTGACCAACTGGCTCATTTGAAGCCTATACAGAACTAAGTTTTGAATCCTTAAGAATCAGAGAAATGGATTTTGAATTGTGGCAGTTGGGGAGGGGTATGGTGGGTAAACAGTTCTGAGCCAACCTGCTTAGAACTCAAATCCCACAGTCAGCCCTCATATAATTTTCCTTTTTTAAAATATTTAGTCATTTATTTTTGAGTAAATAATATATGAGCATGGTACAAAGGTAACAGTGTTCAAAAAGGCTGATGGTAAATGGCAGGACTGTCTCTCATTCTTGCACTTGCCACTTGGTTTATTTCTCCAAAGGCAATTGCTAGTATAAAGTTCTTGTGTATCCTGACAGTCATGTATGCTATGCATGTGCAAAAACATGTATATATGTTTCTTATTGCTTAAAAAACCAAATGTTGGAATTCTGAATGCTTTTACACTCTTGTCTTTTTAGTTTAACAATATATGTGTTGTGTCTTGGAAATTAGTTCATATCAATTCATATTGAGCCATCTCATTCTTTTTTAATGGTCATATACAGTAGTATTCAATTGTAAGAATATATCATAATACTTTTTAAAAAGTTCTCATTGATAGCTCTTTACATAGCTTCCAAAGGATTGTTTTTACAAACAATGCTTTAATGAATAAGGTGTACATCATTGACGTGTGTGCTGTCATATACGTAGAATAAAGTACCAAAAGTAGAAATTGCTGAGTCAGAGGATCTATGTCTTTATAATTTTGATAAACATTGCCAAGTACTTTTAATAGAGATTTTACCAATTTACATTACAACCAGCTATGCAAGAGGAATGTCTGTCTCTTTACATTGTTGCCAACATGTTTCCAAATATTTTGATCTTATATTGTTTAACTGATTTAAAAAGAGATAACATAGATTTAATTTTTATTTGTTTCATGAGTGAGGTCAAACATCCTTTTATTTTTAAGAGACACTTGTAATTCACTTTCTGTTTAAGTTCTTTGTTCTTTTTAAAAACTGGGTTATTGACTTTTTGTGATTGTAGGAGCTCCATAGATATTGGCCTTCTAACTGTGATTTTAATTGGACTTTTATTTTTTAACCAGTTTGTCAATTGCTTCTGACTTTTTAAGTGATATTTTCCCCCAGTATTTACAAAAAATTATGTGGAATTTGTCAATCTTCTAAGAAATGTCTTCTTGCTTTTTTTCCCCCTTAGGAAAGCTTTTTCTACATCATTCTATCTTTTTAAAGTTTAGTTGATGGCTTGGATATCATATTTTCCTGAGAAAACCAACATGATTTTCTCCTTAGTTTTATTATTATTCTGTTCCAAATTATTACTTTCTGCTTTCATTTATAATGTTTTCTTTCTTGTGCTTTATAGTTTTATAGTTCTTTCTTTACCTTCTTGAGTCACTTTATTTTTATTCTTTCATATTTGTTAATGCAAGTTTCTTATTTGTTATTAAAATATTATATAAACATAATTTTTTGTTTATTAATATACATTTTCTTCTGAACATGCCACATAGATTTTAACAACGCTTTGATCATTGTTATTTTGTTGGTAAAATATGCTTTCACTTTCCATTTTTGAACTAAGCGTTGCATAAGAAAAAGACTTTTTATCTAATTTTGCTAATCGATTTCTAGTTTTATCATATTGTAATTAGAGGATGTTGGCTATACTGTTCACATTTTGGAACATGTTGAGACTTTCTTTGGACCTAATAAATGGTCAACATTTTTAAGTATTTCCTGAGTTTCTTGGGATGTTGAAAAACTATAATCTCCATTTTCATGGAGTAGAGTTATGTTTTAGAATTATGTATTATATTTGAGTTTAACATTTGAAAGACAGATGATAGATAGATAGATAGATAGATAGATAGATAGATAGATAGATAGTATTGGTCAGAGTTCCCCAGAGAAATAACCAATAGAATGTGTATACATGAAATATAGAGAGAAAGATTTACTCTAAATAATTGGCTCATGTGATTGTGGAGGGTGGGCTTGTAGGCTAGAGACCCAGAGAAGAGTTTCAGTTGAATCCAAAGGCAGTCTGCTGGCAGAATTTCTTCTTGTCTAGAAGAGGTCAGTCTTTTTCTCTGTTAAGGCCTTCATCTGATCAGATAAGGCTCACCCTCATTATGGGTAAAGTCCACCAATTTAAATGTCAATCTCATCCAAAAAACACCTTCAAAGCAATCTTCAGAATAATGTTTGGCCAGATATCTGGTTGCCATGGCCCAGCCACATTATCAGATAAAAATTAACCGTAACCACATTATGTTATATAAAAACATTATATATATAGTATATGTATATTTTTACTTGTAAATATTTTGTGATAGTAATCATTTTTGTGTCTATAATTTTATATACTATACCAATCTTCTATTTCTACAGATAGTCTCTTGATTATCCTCATTAATCAAAGAACATCAGCATACTTCTTTTTTCTCTCCTTCCTCTTCCTCTTCTACACCATTCAATTTCCATTTGCTAGTTGATTTTTCTTAGTGTTTAACTTCCTATTTTTCCAATATATTTATATATCTATGGTTTGGTTTAGCAGCTTTGAATAGTGTATTTTTATAAGGAAATCAATACTTACATTATTTGCCACCATTCTTCCTCACTTACCCTCCTAAACTTCGTTAGTTATTTCTTATCTACATTGTAAAGATGCATAACATTTCCTTGTGTTCTGTAACTATAACATCCGCACCTGCTTTAGACTGTCTTAAAGTTGCGGATTCAATGCTCATTACTTTCCTTTTGCTGCAGTCTCCCTTAATTTCTTCTTTTTAAACATTTTTCTTTTTTGCAATTTAAACCAATTTATCATATAATGAGAGCTTGTTGGGTCGTAGAAACGAAGCTAAACACGATGTGCCATATCAGAGTATAACATTGAACATATAGGTTTAAGTATACATATCAACTACAGTGCAAGCAAAATTTAATCTGAAAATGCAAATGTTTCAGATTATTAAAGCCACATCTGTTTTTTAAAGCACAATTTAGACTTTTTATCAAAAAGCTATGTGTATGGCCTAGGTGCGGTGGCTCACGCCTGTAATTCCAGCACTTTGGGACACCGAGGCGGACGAGTTGCTTGAGACCAGATGTTTGAGACCAGCCTGGGCAACATGGCACTGCCTTGTCTCTACAAAAATACAAAAATTACCTGGGCATGGTGGTGCAGCTATTTGGGAGACTGAGGTGGAAGAGTCAATTGAGCCTATGACATCTAGGCTAGCGTGAGCCGTAATCACACCACTGCACTCCAGCCTGTGCAACAGTATTGTTCTTCATCCTAGTGTCCCTTAAGTTCTTAATTGGATCATAAAAGATTTTCCTGCTGTCTTATTACTGATCACATCTTATCCTCAAGGACTTTGGAAGTGCTTACAACTTAACTGTTTTTGTTGTTGTTGTTTGTTTGTTTTAATTCATTGCATTAGCCCAATTATCATTTAGCCTGCTCACCATTTAGCCAATTTTTTATTTTTTCTCTCTTTAGGTGACCCAATCTTTTTGTCTAGCTGGTAAAAAATCCTTCACTTTGAAGTCTAATAATTTTACTGGATTTTTTCTGCTATTGACCATGGAACAGTTTATCTTTCAATATGTACAGCCGAAATTTCTTTAATTACTACAAAGATTTATTTAATTATATTTTAAAATGATGTTTTGGTCCATTTATTTGAACTATATTCATTTGGGTCCCGTTATGCATATCTTTTCTTTTTTTTTTTCTGATACAGAATCTTGCCCTGTCGCCCAGGCAGATTGTGCAGTGGTGCCTTCTCAGCTCATTGCAACCTCTTCCTCCCGGGTTCAAGCGATTCTCCTGCCTCAACCTCCTGAGTAGCTAGGATTACAGGCATGCACCACCATGCCCCACTAATTTTTGTATTTTTAGTAGAGATGGGGTTTCACCAAGTTGGTCAGGCTGGTCTCGAACTCCTGACCTCATGATCCACCCGCCTTGGTCTCCCAAAGTGCTGGGATTACAGGCGTGAGCCACTGTGCTTGGCCTGATTCCATTTTTAAAAACTTCCACACTGTTTTGTTTGCTTTTTCTTAGTCCTTTGCTTCTTGTTCTTTGTTATATTTTCAGCAGTTTCTTTGCATTTATAGTGCTTTCAATTTGCTTTTCAGTTTTTTGATAGTTTTCACATGTTTTTTGCCCCAGCTCATAGTTCAACTTCCATTGTGTTGCCACTTCTTCCCTGAAGACTTTAATCTCTGTCCTAAAGACTTGTTTTGAAGGAGATGGCTACTCCATTATTGTTATTAATTGATTGATTGATCGATTGATTGAGATGGAATTTCGCTCTTGTTGCCCAGGCTGGAGTGCAATGGTGCAATCTTGACTCACTGTGACCTCTGCCTCCTGGGTTCAAGCAATTCTGCCTCAGTCTCCTGAGTAGCTGGGATTACAGGCATGTGCCACCACGCCCAGCTAATTTTGTATTTTTAGTAGAGATGGGGTTTCACCATATTGGCCAGGCTGGTCTCAAACTCCTGACCGCAAGTGATCCACCCGCCTTGGCCTCCCAAAGTGCTGAGATTACGGACATGAGCCACCGCACCCGGCCCATTATTATTATTATTATTATTATTATTATTATTATTATTATTTTGAGACGGAGTCTCGCTGTGTCTCCCAGGCTGGAGTGCAGTGGCGTGATCTCGGCTCACTGCAAGCTCCGCCTCCCGGGTTCACGCCATTCTCCCGCCTCAGCCTCCCAAGTAGCTGAGACTACAGGCGCCCGCCACCACGCCCGGCTACCATTATTATTTTTAAATTGTGACATGGTTGTTAAAATTTTCATCTGCCCTGTTGCAACACTTTTCTTATGCGTGCATTTTTAAGCTGTTTTGCTTTTCCTGTTGCTTTTACCCTTTCTTCTTACAATGCCTTTATCGGTCTTATATTTATTCCTTTAAGTTAATAACCATGTTTGAATTAGGTGAATTGTTTCTGGGTAAGCTATGTGCAGGAAATTTGTGTCTGGGAGGTGCCAGAGCCCTGTGCCAGCCCAGCAGCAATCTTCCTTATGATGGGATTGTGTAAGCGTGTGTTCCTCTTGTCTTCATTCCTCCCCAGCCAAACTAGATTGGCACAGCAGAATATTCCCAATATAGAGTCTCTTTCTTTCTTCCTGTCATCCTGACAGACTGCTTCTTGCAAACATGGTTTGTTTGTGATTCTTTATTCAGCTCCACCTTCCTAACTTTTCAAGACTTCATACCAAAAAGGGTCAATGGAAAATTCTACTTGCGAACTGTGGTTTTGTACCTTGGGGTATGCTCATGTTTTGAGAACTCCTGTCTGCTAGGTTTGTCTAATTTCTATAGCCATGAGCATCTTTTCTTGGCCCTTTATGCACCCCTATGAGATTTTTCTATTATTTGTGAACTTTTTATATTGAAGTTCAGGGTTACAGATGTATTCCATTTCATTAAACAGGCAGGAATTAATATTTCAAGGTTTCTTAAGAGGGGACCACCATCTCTGCCTCTGCATCAAAACAGAAGTCTGTTCTTCATACCACAGACTTGTATGAATTGGACTTCAGAAGGAGTGGCCCTAGTCAAACTCTGGGATCATCCCCAATTACCCTTGCCTTCTAACACTCATATCTGTGGTATCTCTCTTTTTGAGTGTGACAAGGCCTATGGTTTGCTTTCTACCAAGAGAACATGCCAAAGGTGATGGGATGCTATTTTCAGGATTATGTGACATAAAGCTGTCAACTGTCATTTTGGAAGACCCTAGATGTATTTATGGAAGCTAGAAGTGATGTAGTGATGTGTCAAGGACCTGAGGATGACTTCTAGCTAAAAGTGATCTAGGAACTGAGGGTAGCCTCAGGCCAACAGTCAGTGAGAAAGTGAGACCTTCATTCTGATTTCTTGTAAGGATCTGAATCCTGCCAACGACCAAGTATACTTGGAAATGGGCCCAATCAAGCTTTCAGATGAGATCACAGCCCTGGAGTAAATCTTAACTGCAGCCTTGCAGAGACCCAGCCAGTCTGTATCTGGATTCCTGACCCACAGAAACTATGAGATAATAAATGAGTGTTGTTTTAGATAATAGGTTTGTGGTGATATCATCATACATCAGTAGATAACTAATACATCATGTTAGGGCTATGTTGGAAACTGACTGTGGCCAGCAGTTCTATAGGTGTGGAAGGACACCACCATATCTGCCCTCATCAGGTTTATCTTTTAGTATTGAAGAATATGAAAATTTTGTAATTGAATAGATGTGTGTTCAAATACCAAGCCCAGCTTGTGTTAGGTTGTTGTCAGCTCAGTTAGGAACTATGTGGCCTGGGATGAGTTGCTTAATCTATCTGGACTTCAAATCCCTTACTTTAAAAATACAAGTGTTAAGTTAACTCACATCCTAGGGTTAAGACAGAGAACTACATGAGGTTAATAGAATGCTTTACATAGTCCTTGGCAGAAAGTAAATGTTCAATGAGAATCAGTCTTGCTGTTCAAGAAATGCTGTGAGGTGTTAGTTCCTGGTGACTGCAGACCCACCAGCAGATTCCAGGGTTTGATTTTTCTCAGGATTCTGGACTTGGAGTCAGAAGTCCTGTGTTTAGATCCTCAAGTTGTTCCATCTCTTGGAGTCTGTTTGCCTAACTCAAATTGATGGTGTTTGTACCTGTTTATATCATAAGGATCCAGGGAAATAGACTTATCTCAAATGTTTTGCTAGCATAAATAGGCTACCCAAATATACACATTGTTACTGTTAATAAAAATACTACATTATAAAATGGTAATTAAAATCTTGAAAGGGGCCTTTACAATGGATACCCATGGCATCTGTGGTTGCAAGCTTGGGCTCCAGAGCAGGATTGTCTGGGTTAAAACACCCCTCTGCCACTGATGGACTGTGAGGCTTTGGGAGGTTAGTTACCTATCTATGCCTCAGTTTCCTCAGCTGTAAAATGAGGGTGACAGTCACCACCCACTCCATAGGGTTGTTTTGAGCATCAAGTGTGATGATGGATTTGAGCAATATGAATCCTAAATCTTAGAAAAAATGTCTACATTGTAAGTGTTCAGTACATATGAACCAAAATCATTTTCTCTCATTCCTACTTTATCATTAGGAAGCAGAAGATGTCAGTCTTGGTTACTATTAAATTTCCTGCATTTCTACATTTTTGGTGGGAGAATGAAGTTCACTTTTTGGTCCAGTTTGGCCATCGGGCACTTCCTGTTTGTTTGTCTGCAAGGATTCCACAATAACTGATAAGGGGAGGTCTAATTTTGACCATATCAAGTACAATAAAGGATATCAAGAAACCACTTAAATTCAGTTTGATTTAGTCAGATTTCTTGAAGTAAATGATGACCAAGAAAGCAGTTAAAGTTGGTATGGGGAAGAAGTTACAAAGATAAATGCTCACTGAGTCTAAAAAGTAAACGTTTGTTGTCTTAGGACAAATGGTATAAATTTCCCCAAATATTTCTATTACATGAATGAAACCCCTTTACTGAAAGTGATTGGCTAACACATAATATTTTACTTCATTGAAAACAGGTTCCCTTTAGAAGATAATTTCCTGATTATACTCAGAGGCTCTGGAATCTGCTACTAGATTCAGAATTCAATTTTGAATGACTTAGGGAAATAAAACCTTCATAACTTTTCTCTCTAAATTATGAAAGCTCAAAGGCTGAACATCACCCTTAAAATAATTTATTATTCTATTATCTAATAGTCTATAACATATTTCAAAATTAATAATTTTTCAATAAATTTAACTATGTTAATTTTTAGAAGATTTTCTTTTATGAATTACCATTTCTTCTTTTGCTTTTCACGTAATTATAGTTAGGTCAGTTTACAACTAGAACAAAATCATAGAATATTAAAGCTATTAGACACCTACTGAAATATAATATCTCCTTGAACTCTACGATTGCCCTATGAGTTAGTTGTGATTTTTCTTATTTCTAAATGAGGAAGCCGAGTTTGGAATAGTTTACCCAGCACCATGGCACTAGCAGAACCTAAATCTAGCTCTGTTCAAATTCTAAGCTTTTGTACTTTCTACCATAGATGCTACCCATGTACTATTAAAGAACACCGAGCAACACCCCACCTCACTGCATATCACAGATGAAAATAACTAAGGCGTGGGAGGTGAGGGGACCAAGTCAGGGTTCCACTGTGGGCTGGTGGTAGGACTGAGGCTTGCTCAGTGGCAGACGGATGTGGGTTGTCTTTCCTCTGTCATTTATCAGCAATATGAGTTTAGGTAATTTGCCTAATCACTTTGAGTTCTAAAATCAGAATAAGCTTACATCATAAGGGTTATGAGATTGAATGAGATTATTACACATAGAGTACTTAACACTATTGCTTGGCATGTGGTAAATGATAAATTAAAGGTAATTGTTTTCAGTAACTCTGATAGTAATAACAGGAAATAGAACTTAGGCCTTTCGCATTCTGATAAAAGACTTGTAATTTGTCGTCACTGTAGTCCAATTATAAAAGCATGCCAATTTTGTGGCTGGTATGCTTTGTCCTATCTATTTATTTGCTTATGCATTTACTTAAACAGATCAGCTTTGCTTTAGCTAGCATTAACTTACAGATAGTGTCACATAACACCATGGACTGTGCACTCATATATCGACATAGTTGGATGCTGTTATTTCTTGGCACTGGCCACTAATTCCCGGGCCTCTTGAGAAATTTGGAGCTGTGCTTTTGCTCTTTGAAACCCCCTGGGATCCCACTGTGCTAGTCCCTCTGACATGTCAGCTGTGGCAGGTCCAGGTTCATTACTGATTTCCCTGGGCTCTCTGGAAATCGGGCCCTGCTAATTTGCCTGCATCCCAGCTGCCCGAGCTCCACCCGCTTTCTGGCGGCTGCTCCCCACGGCTTTCTGATCATATTGCAGTAGCTCCTAATTGTTCACAGCTTCTTGTCTTTCTTTTTCTCTGTGAGTGAAGCTCAGTGTGTGGATCATTTTGTATTAATGTATTTTGTATTAATTGTTTATTTAATAGACCTTCCATTTGTCAATGGGCTTCCATCTGCCTGTTCTTTCCTTTTAGGCTGGGACAGGTATACAAAAAAAAAAACCCTTATTTTTTTCTTAATCCCTTCTGTGTGTTTTGTTATTATTATTATTATTATTGTTTTTTCTCTCTCTCTATCCTTATCTGCCCCTTTAAGCTTTTACTGACACAGCAGATTCTTACCTTGCTTCCTTCAATCTTTCTCTTTCTTTCTTTCTCTCTCTCTTTCTTTCTTTTGTTCATTCGTTCGTTCGTTCTTTCTCTCTCTCTCTCTTTCTTTGTTTTTTTTTTTTTTTTTTTTTTTTTTTTGAGACAGAGTCTCACTCTTTTGCCCAGGCTGGAGTACAGTGACACAATCTAGGCTCACTGCAACCTCTGCCTCCCGGGTTGACACCGTTCTCCTGCCTCAGCCTCCCAAGTAGCTGGGACTACAGGCGTGTCCCACCACGCCTGGCTAATTTTTTTGTATTTTTAGTAGAGCCAGGGTTTCAACGTGTTAGCCAGGATGGTCTTGATCTCCTGACCTCGTGATCCGCCTGCCTTGGCCTCCCAAAGTGCTGGGATTACAGGTGTGAGCCACTGTACCCGGCCACTTCCTTCAATTTTTCTAAGGACAAATGATTGTTTAATGCCTTGATGTCAGGTACTTTGTTTATAAAGCCACATCAGTCTTTCCCTGTTCCTCTCAAGCTCTTGTTTCCCTGCATCTGATGATAACTTTAAAAGAACTCTCTTGTTTGTCCCTGAATGAATGCCTTAAATGACAGAATCAGGAAAGATATCTATGCTATATCTATATCAATGTATGTTTATATATCTACATTTCTATCAACATCTACATGAAACTTTGATTGACGTGGAGTATGGCAGCCTGGGAGCAGACTGTGAACATGGTGATTACGCAGAAAACAGGATGCCTGTTTCTGTATAGCTGTAGAGCAGCTCTAACTGTATCCCAACTCCCCAGGTGGTAGCAGGAATATAAGGCTGACATTCCCGATCTGGTTCTCACCAGGTTGTATAATATTGCACATAAACCACTAGGATTTCAAAACATGGTAGAGTTCAAGAACTTATCGTCCCAAAATGCCCCCTCTGTCTCTGCCAAGAAAGTTCCACTCGCCTATAAAGGCCCTTTTCCATTTGAAGTCTCATCTCTCCATGGAATCTTCGCTGATGGTGTCTGAGAGCTACAATTACATTTATTGTTTGACTCTCAGATTTTGGCATTGGTTCAGATTGTTTTGCAACTTACTGTGTATTCCTTTCTAGGGTGTTTCTTTTTATGCCTAACTGTTTAATATGTGTAGCTTTTCACTCCTAATAAATGCTATAAAATTGTTTAAAGGTAGGACTACTAATGTTTAGGCACCTTCACCCTTTGATTTTCGTCTACTACCAGATGATTTAGCGTATGTCAGAATGCCCTGGGGACTTGCATTAAAAAGACTCCTGGGTCTTTCTGTACCCCAGTTGAATCAGAAACCTCAGATATGGGGACCCAAAATTTATTTAAGTGAACTCTTGGGGTTTATGATATCAACAAAAGGGTGCTAACAATTACTTTTGGAGATGCCTCTAAAACTGCTTTCATATTTCTCTTCCTTCCTAGTCTCACTATCGTCTCACTAAGCCAGGCTCATATCATCCAAAATACATGTGGCATACATACACACACACACACACACACCCCTCTTCATTTTTTAAATTTGATCTTGGAACTCCTAACAAACATGAACTAGTGCTTTCTATGTGTCAGACACAGTGATAGATGTAGAGATGAATAAATCATGATCTTTGTCCTTGAGGAGTTTACAATGCAGAGAGGAAGGCATACATATACATCCCACAATTATAGGGCAAGGCCATAGACAAAAACATGGTTGCCTCGATTGTGCTTGGAACACAAGTGTCATAACTTAAGTACTATTTGTCCATCTCATCCTGGGAATGGGAGGTTTGAAGTTAGCCTTCAATTTCAGTGGTGGAGGAGCTGCATCTCCACAAAAAGAAAACAAAGGGGCCGGGCACAGTGGCTCAGACATCTAATCCCAGCACTTTGGGAGGCTGAGGTGTGCGGATCACTAGGTCAGGAGATGGAGACCATCCTGGCTAACACTGAAACCCCGTTTCTACTAAAAATGCAAAAAAAAAAAAAAAAAAAAAATTAGCCGGGAGTGGTGGCACATGCCTGTAGTCCCAGCTACTCGGGAGGCTGAGATAGGAGAATGGTGTGAACCCAGGAGGCGGAGCTTGCAGTGAGCTGGAGATTGCACCACTGCACTGCAGCCTGGGCGACAGATCGAGACTCCATCTAAAAAAACAAAAAACAAAAACAAAACAAAAAACAACAACAAACAAGGACATTGACAGTTGGTTATTTCACACTGGACCAGCACTTTCTGCGTGACTCAGATCTGAGAGCATCAGCATCTGGGGCCAGTTAGCTAAGTGCATGACTGGGAGGGAATTGCCCGCAGGTCCACTGAACACCTGGGCCTGGAGCAGACTGTCAAAACTTATGCTCTTTGGTCTCAAGAGTAAATTCCTGGTATAGTGACACCACTGATTCGTGACAATCTGTGATACATAGAAGGTTGGCAAATTCTACTGACCCTGTCAGAATTCTCATTTCTTGAAACACAGTCTGTCATTTCAGAATATCTAACACTTCAAAACAGCTTATTGTGGTGGTGCCATGGCAACAAAAAAAGGCTTTTCCCCATTTGTACCAAACAAGAGCTAAAGGTGTTTGAAGAGCAAATAGAAACAGTCTGTAGTTCAGTATGGGGAGACTTTTAAAGAAATTGGCAGGAGTAATTTGTGCACCAACAAATTGACAGAATTGATTTCCCTCCTCTGTCTCTTGTGCTTGTGAACCTGGGTCTCTGGTGGCTGGCTTTTCTGAACCATCTTTTCTCAATTTTTTATCAGATGAACACTCTTTTCTGGTGATGTGGGGGAATATTTATGCTAATGTATTGACTATGAGTAACATTTTGGAGAGCAAACGGCTACTTAGTCTCTGGGACACTTTGTCTAAGTCATACCCATCACATCTGCAGGCTGCTGTCTCCTCTGTAAGATGAGGGCTGTAGATGAGCTCAGTGTTTTCCAAACCTGGTTGGATATTAGAACAGTCTGAGAAGCATGTTAAAAATATAAGTTCCAGGCCAGGTGTGGTAGCTCACGCCTGTAATCCCAGCACTTTGGGGGGTCAAGGTGGACAGATCATGAGGTCAGGAGATTGAGACCATCCTGGCTAACACAGTGAAACCACATCTTTACTAAAAATACAAAAAATTAGCCAGGCGTGGTGGTGGGCGCCTGTAGTCCCAGCTACTCAGGAGGCTTAGGCAGGAGAATGACGTGAACCGGGGAGGCGGAGGTTGCAGTGAGCCAAGATAGCGCCCCTGCACTCCAGCCTGGGTGACAAAGGAGACTCCATCTCAAAAATGAATAAATAAATAAAAATAAAAATAAAATACAAGTTCTAGAGACCCAGCCAGTCTTACTGATAAAAAATCTTCTGAGGAAGGAGGCCAGGAAATGGTCTTTCTAATTTGCGCCCTGGTAGCTTCAATGCAGGCAGGCCTCTCCCTAGCACCTAAAACTATTGGTCCAAATGCTCCACAAAGACCTTCTAGCTTTGCATTCTATGCTTTAATGATTCTACAGTCAGGCCGCACCCAATTACTCCCTCCTTGTTGCTAACTTCCCCTCCTTACCTTATATACAAAGAACCTGTCAGCCTCTTTTCTTTGGTGACTCCTTTGGGCACTGGGAGGCATAAGAGTTTTGTTGACATTCAGCAAATGAGTACTTTGCTCAGTGAATGCAGGTCGCTCATCAGCGCTGCTATCAGATTGCTAAGTAATGGTGACTCTGTCCAGATAACATGCTACCTTTGTGCAGAACTTAAAGTTTCTTTTCAGGCACTGCGCACACTTTCACATAGGACTGGAATTGTAAGCCATTTCTGTCCATCTAGCTCTGTGGGTTGGAATCTACCAAGGAGACAAAGACCGGGATAATGTTGACCTAGGGATTCCACAGTAAAAAATCAGACAAGGGCTTGGAAGAATCTTTCTGTCTATAAATCATCCAGTCCAGTGCTTCATGCTGAGTACAGCACTCTCCCACTCATCCAGGAGAGTAAGATTCATGCCAGGTGAGAAAAAACAGCTGGCTGATTTCCTTTCTGAAAGATGGAAGGGATATAAACAAACAAAAACAAAAAACTACCCTTGAATTGGTAAATTTTGGATCATTGTTCCAGTCTGATCTGTTCCATTCCCAAAGCTAACAATGCTAGTGGAAGGTATACTTACAAAGTGACGCCTGGTTAAAAATCAATGAAAAGGAAGCTTGCTTTGGCAGAAGGGAGTCTCCTTATTGAATGTTTGTGAATGTGTTACTGATGGAGACTTGGTAAATACCTAAATTCAATCAAGGGGAACAGAGTTTATTCAGGAGATGGGCAGGTTTCCACAAAGAGCTAGAATCAAATCAAGAATGAGTGAAGGGTGTGGTTTGTATGACGTATCACAAAGAGAGTAGGGCAGAAAGCGTTTATCCAGTTCTTCGATGAACTGCATGGAGGGATTCTAACTGACAGACATGAGGACGTGGACACTCAGAGGGGCACTGCAGAGTGAGCAGTGGCAGATGGGAAAACAATATTATGTTACAATACAAATTATATTGGCTTCATTATTACATTTGCTGACACCAACTGCATGTCAGGCCCTATAGATACTAAAGTGCTTTAACAGATTTTAAAATTTAATCTCTAAAATAACCCTATGTCGTAGGACTGTTTTCATCCACATTTTATTGACAAGAAAACCAGTGACCAGGAGTTTCCTAAGCTAGTCACTTAGCTGGCCCAAAGAGGATGCAGGATATGAAGGCAGGCTCATCTGTCTCCAGGGTCCTGGTCTTAGCCACTCTGCACTCCTGCCCCCTTCTCCTCATCATGTTTTTCCTTAGCTAGGATGAAATATGCCCAACTATCCAACCCTTAGTCACTGATTCTCTGTGTATCAGCATCCCTGGAAACCTAATATAAGGAAGGGAGGTGTTCTGAATGGTTGGCATGACTATTATAAATGCTACACTGGCATTTGATTTATATATTTTTATAAGTCTAGTTAGCATAAAGTAATCTTCATGAGTCTAATGGTGGGTGAACTGAAAAAACAAATCATGAAGATATTAGAGCTCAGTGTTTAAGAGTTTGGGCTCAAAATCTGGAGTAATCTGCATTTTATTCTTGGTTCCATTGCTTATTAGCCATAACTGGGCCTCAGTTTCCTCATCTGTAAAATAGAGATAACGATAATACTGCTTTATAGGGCTGCCATGATGATTAAATGAAGTGGTGCTCAACTGTACTTAGCACAGTTCCCAGCTTGTGGTAGGTGCTCAAAACATGTTACCTATTCATTATTGGACTTTTGAAGCTGGGGGTCAGGTCTTGGGGTATGGTTACCCTTGATGTATAGTGTAAGAGGCTGCCATTTGTTGAGGATCTGCGTCTGCTGTAAGCAATCCTTTTGGATGAAAGCTTTTTAGCATTAACATATGAAAATATCATTTAATCTTTTTTGAACTTGCCTACTTGCGAAATTTTTTGGTTTTCACTTGTCCACATACCCCTTTTTGAAACTTTATTTTTCACATTTTAATTATGTATTAAAAAATATAAAATCATGCATACTTTTTATAATATTCAAAGAATACAAATGTATATAAAGCTAAATATGATGCCCTCACCTGTTCTACAGTTTAGTATGTAACCTTCTTAACTTTTTCTGTATGATCTATGTACATAATATATAATGTTTTATATTGTCTTTTGTTCTTTTCAAAGATGAGTTTGCATTGTACACAGTGTCCCGCAATTTGTTTTTTGTTTGTTTGTTTTTGTTTTTTCTCACTCAACAAATACTATGAATATTCTTCCACGCTGTAAAATGCTCATTTTTAGACATAGCCATATGGGATGTTAGAGTATCGTCTCCAAATTTTTCTATGGCAACAAATCTGGCAATGAATGTTCTTATCCATGGGCGTTTTTTTGTGAGAGTATTTTTGTAGACTATTCTTAGAAGTAGAACTTCTGGGCCAAAGGAGTCAGTAATATTATTAACCATTCTCTTATTTCGGGGCAGCTAAGTTTAAAATACTTTACTCTTTCACTGAAAAGTCTGTAATGATAGCCTTTGGGTTTACTTTTCTTTTGAATTATTTTTTTAGAATTTATTAATAAATAACAATAGTTACCAAAGTAAAATATAATCATAGGACAGGAACTCATGACTTGTGGTTTCTCTCCCATATTCTCCTTCTGGACACGTAGTAGTCTATCTTACAGAAGAGAAAACTGAGTGTCTAAAGGACTGACCTATAGCACCCAAGTGGCAGACCTAGAATTTGAGCTCAGATCAATCTGCTTTCAAAACTGACACTTTTTGATGCATCTGACCAATGTGGCTGCCCCTAAACATTAAGTATGAGCTTATTTTGAGATTCTAGGGCTATGGAGGGTTCATTGTCAGTGGTGAGAGGAGACCATCATTAAGGCAAGGGAGGTAACATAGCAAGATAAACACTGCAATGGGGAATCGCAGGGTTTGTGTGGGCCATCAAACCTAGCTCATGGTGGGGGCAATCCCTTTCAAAACCTATTAAATGGCATTCATTGTCTCAGTGCATTGATTGGGGGTAGATAAGAGTTAGCCCATTTATAGATGGGAAAGATGAGGCAGGGGACAGTTTATAATGACCTTACCTCGGTACAAGCCTGATGAAAACCAAAGGCTCTGCCAGGCTGTCTTCCATTGAGAAACACTGTTCTTTCTCCTACAGAATGATAATCTCTGGAAATATTATACTAAGAAGTGGGGCAACCATTCAGCATCAAGTCAATCTAGGAAAATCCCCAGGAGGCAAAGTCTTCCTGGTAAAAAGACCATTTCATAAGTGAGACTTCCTCTGGGAAAAGGAGCATGAAGTTACTTCATGCATCACTGGGTCAGTTCTCTGAGACTGTTGGTTGACTCTGAGCAAGGAGACACCCACAGGGAGGGGCAGACATAGGTGGACAAGTTCCTGAGCCTCTAGATACTCCATTTATATCCACGTGCAATTGTTCATGTTTTTCTCAGCACCTGCTGTTTATCAGGTGATGGGTCTACACTGGGAATCTAGTGATGATGAAGGTAGACCCAGATGTGCCCCTAAGGAATTCATGGTTCATTAAGGCAGCAGCCTGGAAGCCTTGAATCACCAGGCAGGGATATACATGTGGTCACAGGGTTTGTATAAAGAAATTGACTTTGAAGAATTAGTCTGAAGCCAGGCCCCTGAACAGGCTGACTTCTGTTTAGGGAGCACATTCTATTCTGCCTGGGAAGTGGGGAAATGGGGCATGTGAGCTAGCAAAAGTGCCTGGCCAGCATCGTGCTACCTGATGCAGTATAAAGTGGGTCAAACCTGGGCCATGCAGGACAGCCTTGTGATGACAAAGTCAATGCCCAGCAAACATAGTTATGAAAGGAGGGGATTCACAGCCGTGATCTGAAAGCATCTCTGCTCAGCCTAAAAGGGGGCTTCAGGCATAGCTCCACTCCTCGAGGAGCTCATAGTTCCTAACCGTTCCTTCAAATAATGTAGGGGCATAGCGGACACCATCTTGCAAGCCACCATGAAGGGCTCACAATCAAGGCAGAGATGCTTCTGGAGTGGTGGATGAAGTTACCTGTGTTCTACTCCCTTGGCAGAGCAGGCATCAGGGTATAAGGCGCAAAGAGCTGACCTAGGAGTAGGTAGAGCTGGAAGCCACCACTGTTATCTTCCCAGCCCCATGCAGAGTGTGTTTGCATCAGACTTGTCTCTAGATTGGAGCAGCCCTTCCTGGCCTGGGGAAATAATGCATCTCCAGCTGCTGGTGATGCCTTGTCTCGATCCTGGGAAGGTTGGATCCTGGCCAATTGTCCCTAGAAGCATTTTGAGTATCCACCTGTACTGAAATCCATCTCCCCAGGGTAGTTTTCTACCAAAACCGAGTTCCTTCTGCCTATGTCTCTTCTTTCCCCAACCTGTAGTCATGAGGTATAGTGAAGCTTTCAAGGAATAGCCAGCCACTTGCAGGGCTGTTACAGAACGAGTCAGTGTGGTCACCCAGATATTCTATCCCTGAGAAGAGCGCCCCAGGAATCAGACCCAGTTTTTTTCTCACTTCGGATGGAAATGCAGGTGTGTGTCCCACAGTGTGAGCACAGGAGCTGTGTAGCCATGAGGAATAGCCATGAGAAGGCCTTCTGAGTTCTTCCCTTCATGGAACCCATGATAGCTCTGTGGTGAGAGAGGCTTCTCCCAGAGATGACATACTGAAGGATGTGTGCAAGCCAACTACTCAATAAAACTGAGGAGTCCAATCAGGGAAGCAGAGCTATCAGGGAACAAAAAATTAATAAGAGGAATTGGTCCTTATGCAAATGTGGAAAAGCCTGAGGAAGTAAAGGTCTGAAAAAGAGATTTGGAAATTCGGAGAACTTATGTGGTTGGACAAGTCAGAGCTTGCAAAGACATCTGGATGTGAGGCATATCCTGCTAATGCAGTGGGACCGTGAAAAGTGGCTGATGTCTACGGAGGCTGTCTCTTCATAGCTACTCTCTCTGAGTTCACAGCCTGGGTTATTGGTCAGCAGGAAGGGACACTGGGAAAAAGAGATGGACAGAGGGCATGGGGAAGAGCAGGGACAAACTGGGATCCATCTATACCTCTGCATCCATCTCTCATTACCTCCATCCACAGTTCTCTTTAGAGCATAATGACTGACACTCCACTTTTGCCTTCCAAATCTTGGGCAAATTCTCTTTTGGCCACCTTTAAACTGGAACCATACAGCGATGAAGCTCTGAGAAACGTAATTCCAGCTCAGCCATGTTGACAAAGTATGAAAACACAATAGACCATCAAAGACCTCGGCACTGCGCTTTTCATCGGATATGAATATGTAGATAACCAGGGGATCCTGGGGCAATAAAATGTGCCAAATCCCAGAATCTAATAACATAATGGCACCTGCCAGGGTCTGTAAAAAGCTCAGCATGACTGGAGGATAGAGTGAAATATTAGGGATGGGGCAGATGAAGGCATGACAGAAGGAGTGTTGGTTGGGGCCAGATGATTTTGTGCTTTATATATTATAGTTAAAAGTTTAGCCTTTATCCCATGAGAAGAGTTTTAAGTGAAGAGGAAGAAAATGAGCACATTAGCAGTTTTAAAAGGTCATTCTAGTTTTAGTCCGTGAATGGTTCAGAGGGTGCAAACCTCGTGTCAGGGACAACAGGAGTCTGCTTCATGAAATGACGCCTAAGAGATTGAGAGAAGCCAACCGAGTGAAGGGATCTTAAGTATGGAGAAATGCTGGACTCTGAAGTTTGACTGGATATCAAACTGGGATAACTGAGTTGATGACAGTGCCATCGATAGAAGACAAAAGAAACTGGGAGAGGCTTGGAAATGAAGAGGATGATTTTGTTTAGGCTGTGCTGCTTACATTGTAGATATATGAATTGGAGTTCAGGGAGAAATACAATCTGAGTATATGGATTTCAGAGCATTAACATATGCCAGAATTAACTTTATGTTTTCATGAGTCCCTTAGAGAATATGAAGAAAGCCATTTTCATCAGAAAAAATGTGTACAACCCACACAAACACACACACATGCCACATTTTTTTTTCATGGGACACGCAGAGCACTTGAGTTCATCTGTAGATACTTTAGGGATAACAGACTATGCCTAGATTATGGATAGAGTAAGAAAAGGAGATCAGAAAAGAACTTTGGGAAGCATAATACTTAATGAATGGATGGGGTAAAGAGCCTGTACAAATTGCTGAGAAGGAATGGCTCAAGGAGAAAGGGAAGCCAGTAGAGTGTAGACAAACGAAAGCCATGGTAAAAAATTTAAAGAAAGCATGGTGATATTATATAAAATATAGAAAAGTCAAGTAAGGGAAAGATGGGGGGAAAATCGACCCAATTTAGCAAAAAGTGAGAAATTTAAATGTAGAAGAATAGGGGCCACTAAAGAACAAATATACAGGAAATGAGGGGACAGTTAAGTAGATGTGAGAATGTGACAGGAAAGAAGGAGGAGGATATGAAGAAGTCTAATGGGCAGAGAAAAAAGAGCAGGAATTTGTGGGGAATTCTGGGACATTGTCTTCTGGATATTCCCTGCTTCTGTAAAGGAAGGGCTCAGGTCAGCTAATTGGAGGGCTTGCTGGCCGTAAGTTTGACTTCCTGGGAGCTAGCACCAAACTGGACTAGAGTGAATTATGTGGTTCCTTCTGTCCCAAAGAAAGACATATTTTTAACTCAGGAGGCACGTCAGTCCCGTCTGCCTCCTTTAAGCAGCCCAGTCCTGTCTGCATCTTGTGCTGGACTCTATGCAAAAGGGGCAGCTGATGAAACCTCCCCCACAGGAGAATGGAGCTCGGACTGGTCTCCTGGTCCTTGTGTCACACATTACCATGCTGCTTTCTCAAGTCTCCAGGATGCCAGCACGGCTCTTCCCGTCTTTGCCTCCCATTTCAGATATGATGCTGAACCCTCTTGTTTACTCAGGAGTGACACTGACTTTCCCATAGCGAATCAGCAGCTCCCATAGCGAATCTCAGGGAACACCCTTGAGGGTGCAGCCCAGCCACAAGACCATTTTACCATGGGTCCTTTCATGGGAACATCTCGTGGGACAAAATTAAAACCTTGAGAAATTTGATTCAGCCTTGGATCAGATGAAAATGAAACACAGTTCACATTTTAGGGAGAAGACTTGAGAAAAAATAATCTTGTTGACATAAATACTTAGGAACTTAAAGTGCTATGTTGGTTAATATCTTTATCGGCAATATAGAGAAAAGCAGGTCAGAGAATATTTACACCTCAGTGAGTGTGGAAACACCGTGAACAAAAAGCACTGAGAGACACTTGCCAGAAGCCAGTGGGGCAAAGGTCTTATTTAGCTTTAATCATGTTATCATATTTATAACTCCTCTATTTAACTTTTGCTGATATGGAATAGGAGATTCTCCATGATATTCAATTACAAAGTTCTATTTTTCTGTTTCTTATTTTGAAGCAATTACAAATTATAACAAAAATAAAGAACATTTCCAACCTGAACCACCTGAAAAAAAAAATTGTTAATCTAATACCCATCACCTCCAATTACCCCAGTGAGTATTTCCTACAAATGAGTATTCTCTTATAAAATCATAACTTGATCAACCAAATCGGGAAATTAACATTGATAAATCACCATCTAACCCTCAGATCCTCAGTTGCTCAACAACGTCACGTGTAGCAAAAGGCTGCTCCAGTTCAGAATCACACATTACATTTGGTTGTCATGTTTTTCAGCCTTCTGTCTAGAACAGTTCATAAACCTTCTCTTTACTTTCATCTCCTTACATTTTTGAAGAGAACAAGCCAGTTATTTTGTAGCATGACCCTCAATTCAGGTCTGACTAATGGTTCTTCATGCTTAGATCCAGGTTGTGCATCTTTAGCAGGAATATCACAGAACTAATGCTGTGCTCCTCTTCCTGTGTCTTATTATCAGTGGCACATAATTTTGTTTGTTCCATTACTAATGAGTTATTTTAATCACTTGATTAAGGTAGTGTCTACCAGACCTCTCCACTGAGAGGTTGTTCTTCCCCTTTTTCACTTTACCATTTTGTCGGGAGGTATTATGAAACTATATAAATATCCCATTTCTCATCAAACTTTATCTAATTATTTACTTATCTCTCTATGGTCTCAATGGTAGCCTATGGTATGCAATCAGTTATAATCCATTATTATCATTATTTATTTTGATGATCAAATTGTCTTCAGTTTTTCCAGTGAACATCTATTGAAACAGAATTCTGTGTCTTTTGACATGTTTCCATCATTCTGGAATGCTTTCTTGCCTTCTGGCACAATAAATGTGTTAGTTAGCCTCACCTTTCACTTTCCCTGTCCCGGATCTGAAATCAGTCATTTTTCCAAAGGGGCCATGCTTTCTTTCAGTTGTGAGAATGGGATTTAGAAGCCATGATCTGGGTGCCAGGTATGTTCATTACAACTGGGGTGTCACTGCTCCCAGGCCCTTTCAGAGGACAGAACTGGGGTATATATGTATGTAAATATATAGATTTATTCACATGTTTACTTTTATATTTATTTATATAACTAATTCAATATATTAAAAGTCTGTGGTTCACATGAGTATCGCTAAGTCCAATCCAACCCACTGAGTTTATTGTGGTCTTTTTTCTTCTGGTATTTGTAATTTCCTTCTTCAATAATGAAAACCTGGCTCTCATTACCTCTGTATATCTACTTATTTGATCAACTCCCCTCCTTAAATCAGTTTTCCATCTCTGCTGCCACCTCTTTTCTTGTAAGGATGTCCTCTTCACCCCAACTTGGGTTCTGAAACTCTTGCCAGACTACCCCCTATTTGGAACTCTCTGTACCCTGCTGGATTGGAACCATCATACTGGTCTACCCCCATATGTGGATGCCCTCCTCAGCCTGCTTCAGATCTGACTCTTTCCACCTCTGCATGGAAACCTTTCTTATCCTACTTAGGTCTGACTTCCCACGTTGGATTGCCCTTGTCTTCACCTTGCTTTGTGGGTTCTGCCTCCTTACCCTGGCCACCTCTCCCGGAGCTGAACACACTCCTCACCCATTTTGGGCCAGGATACCTCACGCTAGTCTACCTGCTCCATGGATTCTGACATCATCTTGCTTTTGCTGACTCCCAATGTCCCAAGCATGAGTACCTTCCTTATTCTTTTTGGAAACTGACCCTTCCTACCAGATGCCTCTCTTCTGGGAGGTCATCCTGAAGAACACTGAATTAGGGCTCTCATCCCCCAACTGGCTACTCCCCCAATCACATGGACACCTTCCCCACGCTGCCTTACCCATCAGGGCAGGCCATCCCTCCTCAGGGGTGACCCCCTTACGCCTTAGATACTGACTCTTCACTATAACTGTCCTTTTGCCCTTCTCGGAGATGACCTCCTCACCCCACCTGGGCTCTGATTCCCTATGCCATGCCCCTTTACCTGGACACCTTTATCAATGTTCTTGACTGACCTGTTACACCAGGTTACCTCCTGACAATCTATACCAAAACTCCTCCAGGTGTGGATGCCCTTGTCACTATTCTTGGTCTCTGACCTTGCATGCCAGGCTATACTTTTACATAGGTGCCCTCCTCATTCTTTTTGGCCTCTGATACCTCGTGTCAGGCTGTCCCCATACTTGAATGTCCTTCTCACCCTTCTTGGCCCTCGACACCTCATGCTGGTTCACTTGCCTTCAAGAACAGCCTGCTTGGGACCCCGAAGCCCACCCCAGATGCCCCTCCAGCATGGATGCCTACCTTGCTCTGCTCCATTTAATGTCACCCAGAGCATCAGTACTAAATTATGGGGGAAGGGAGGGAAAAGATGAAAAGAAAGGGAAAGAGTTAAAGGACGGGCAAGTACCAAGTTTTATCCACAATTTTTCTTTTGTTCGTTTAGCCACTAGAGATGTAACTTTTAACCATGAGATTTGTTACAGGTTATTATGAAACATGTTTATTATAGGAAATTGTGTTTGTTCACTTATCACTTAATCAATTATAAATAAGTTAAATTGAAAACTGAATTTGTAACTTATAACCATATATGAACTCATCTACTCTGTTTTAATTAATAACTCATAACTATGTATACCATGTAAGGTCTCTTGAGAGCCAGAAAACACCAGGCTATATGTCTCCTGGAAATCTTGCTTATATGTCTGGGAGATTCAGATCTAAAGCCTCATTCTGCATAGCCCAATGAAAGTAGATGATTCTTAGAGCATTACATTCTAAAATAAATTTCTTACTTAGGATTATACTTTTATGACTGTTCTCATGTAGCTCTAGAATTTTGGAAAATGTGCCTTAGAGGCCTGGGGAGGACATCTCCTCTTCAAGCAGACTACTGGCTTTTTATCAATTTTATTTATCACGATTCTAGGTGAGTTTTCCTTCAAGGAGACGATTTTATGCAGCTTACTCCTTCCTAACATACTCTCATTTTTTCAGCTTTAGCAGACATGTTTTAAACTTTAATTTGACTAAATTTCAGATTTTTCTGCATATTATAGTTTCTGTAAGTAAAATAATTATGGCAAAGGAAGTGTACTGTGTTAGTTATTGCCATGAACATAGTGTGTAACAAATTGCCCCCAAATTTAGCTTAGAACAACAGTCATTTATTCTCATAAGTCTGCATGTTGGCTCATCTGGGCTGTACTTGGCTGGATGACTATGCTGGTTCTGATTGGTCTCACATGTCTAGAGATTAGCTGGGGCCAACTTTGCTCTGCCATATGTCTGTCATCTTCCTGTGACCAGCTGGCTGGTATGGGACAAGTTTGAGCAGACTCTTCTCTTGGCCTGGGAGAGAGGAAGCCTTATCTTGCAAGTGCTTTTCAAGTTTCTGTGAGCCTCTTGTCTGATTGGGAGGACACTGAAAAGTGGCAGTGGATGCAGGGAGGGAGAAAGAATTGGAGCCACTAATTCAAACTACCACAGAGTGCCACAGAGCAATAGGAATGGAAAAAGGTACTGCCAGAGGTTAGCAATTCTATCTAGAATACTGACTGGTTTATATTGTTTTCAGTCATATATATTTTCTATTTTCTTTGAGCTAGTAAGAGCTCCCTTGGTGGTTAGTCCTTCTTCTTTCTGGAGGACTGTCACTCTTTGAGACAGCTCAGTTAATCAAATGGACATAAAGCAAATATTGAATGTATGGATGAATAAGTGTTACCATGGTGTCAGCCTTATTGGGCCCCCCTGTTAATTGTGAATCCCTCTTAGGGGTACTGAGGCTGCCACTGTCATGTACTTCCATAGGCTGAAGTTAGGAATTGACCTTGCCCTATGATCTCCATTTTCATTCTTACTCCCTGGATTCAAGGTAGTCTTAGGCACTGCCAAATTCAGATTCTTAAGTATTCTAAGACAACTGAGATTTTTGTTAAATTTTGAGTTTATAAATATCTCTCTCCCCCACCCCCCGTGTGTGTGTGTAGGCAATTGTTCCAGTTTTAAACGACTTGTTATGTTTCCAGAAAAGTTTTACTAATATTTTAAATTAACTTTTATAGGAAGTGATAGATCCATTCTGGTATATTGTTGTCATTGTCCATTAAAACAATGGTTAACATTTATTAAGCACTACTATGTGCTAGTTGTTCGATATACCTTAGCTCTGCTTCCCAAAACAATTCTACTGGCTGGGCATTATTTAATATTCTCATTTGATAGGAGGAAGCTGAGGTTTAGAAAAGTTAGGTAACTTACCCAAGGTCAAGCAATCCATAAATTGATAGATTTGGGCTACCAGTCTTGCCAACTCCCTAGGCTGCACTCTTTCCAGTATACTATATTGCCTTGATTTCCTAATCAAGTTGGTCTCATGGACACCCATCACCCAGCAACTGCACCAGCATCTTCTCTCAGAGAACACCATTGTGCTCATGACATACAATGCATGCTCTGGTAAATAGTGGTTAATATAGGCAAAAACAAAACTTTTATTTTTTGCCTCCAATAAGCAAATGATTATTGTGATGAATCCTCCTTCATCTTTACTGAGGCAAGAGAAAGAAAAGGGGCTTATACCACTGAATAAAATGTTGAAGTCAGATATAAGAAAGAACTTCCTCTCGGGTTTGTTAAATACTATTATGAGATTCCCAGAGAGTTGGCAAATATTTTCACTCAGAAGAAGTATTGCAAACCTTCTTTGCTTTCTCCTTCCCCTCCTCCTTCTACTTATTTTTATGAATTTTTTTCCAAATAAAATCTCAAAAGTGATTCCATTCATCCATTCACTCATTTAACAAATATTGATACCTATTGTCCCCAACACTGTGTCAGGTTGAGGGCACAGTGGTGAACAAGAGGCAAAACCCCGTCATGACATTCTATTACAGGCTGCTGCTCTGGTTGAAAGGGTGGGAAACTCAGAGATGCCCTTACTTTGTCTTTCTCTTTACATCCCCATTCCCAACCACCTCTGTGCAATAACAGCAATCTGCAATACATTGTGAAAATCACTGCTCTGTAGACGTTTAGAGGGAATTAGGATTATAGCTGTCTTCTCTAATTTCCACTTTCTCATCCCCAGCATCTTACCTTTGAGGAAGTTATGAAAATATACTTTTAAAATAAATGCACACAGGCGTCTGTGTTTGGGAGATTGTTTAGAACAGAGTTATCTGGAAAAATGAGATGGACTGTTTTTTGAAGCCCTTCTCTGCCCTTGTTTCTTCGGCCTCCAGTTTTCATCAATCTGCTTTACCAACTCATCTTTGAGGCAGTGCTAGAGTTGTCTTCATAAAACTTTTGATGACTCCCTGTTGACCTTCTAATATAGTTCAATCTTTTAAACAGGCATTCAGGGGCCTCCTGAGCTGTCCTTACCCCTTGCCAGTTTTCTAGTCTCATTTCCGACGCATCCGTCTGTATATTCTGTAGACTCCTTCACTGATCACCTGCCTGGTCCCCAAACACATGTGATGTTCAATCCTCCTCACCTTTGTTAGGTCCAGAATGCCCGTTTCTTCCTCCACTAATCGAAACTTTTGCAACCTTCAAGGCTCAGCTCATTTTCAGCTTCTCCCTGAGGCCTGCTCTTATCACTCTACCAGAATTAATTGCTTCCTCCTCCATGCTCCCACGGTCCTGTCTTGTACTTCTCTTTAGCACATTTTCTGTTCTGCTTCATCTAAACACAATATGTTTACATGTCTGTTTCCTGCAACCCCCTTGGATACTCCAGGATTGAGGTTATGGGTCCATGTCAGTTCATCACTGCATCTTTCAGTGCTTGACTCACAAAAGGAACTTCACAAAATCTGTCACGTGATTGAATTACATTCTTGTACTAGGGTTCCACAAGATCAGCTATGGCCAGTCAGAGAGGTGGTATTGGTTTAATTTTTATCTCTAAGCGGTAGCTAGAACTTGGTGTAAGACAGACCTGGGGTCAGATCCCATCTCTAAGTCTGTGAGCTATGGTGAGTCACTTAACTTCTTTTGCACTCAGTTTCCTCATCTAAAAGTGGGGATTAACACCTACTTCGATGAGTTATTATGAAGATTAAATGACATGATGTGTGCTTAGCAGAATGCCTGTTACATAGCAGTGAATAATAAGTAGTAAATATCATTAAAGCTTTATTTCTGGAAGAAACACTAGCTTACATTACTGAATCCCCACTAGGTACAAGGTGCCTGTCTCCACACTTCATGCACACCATCTCATTTAACTCTCACAAACACCCCTAGGAGGAAGTTCTATTGTTACCACCTCTATGTTACAGGTGAAGACCCTGACACGTTAGTAGTTTCCTGGTGGCCCTGCAGCTAATAAGGAAAACAGCTGGATGTGAACCCAGTCGTTAGACACTAGATCACATACTTGTAGCTATTATTGCCATTTGATGGATTTGAGAAGTTAAAAAAGAATATTCTGGTTTTAATGGAACAGTGGAATTAGATGATGAAATCATCCCTAACCAGGATCTGTCATTATGTCAGCCAGTCATGAAATAGGTGGGAACTTACCAATAGAATAAATAAGTATCAGAGTGCAATCATTGCACTAAAGGATCTGTCAAGTTCTTAGCAGTGTCTATTCTTTCAAGAAGATTTCCTACCCTTTAGATTTTCAAAGAATTTTCTGTATTTTTGCAGTTACAATATTTCAAGACAAAGTTGGCTTAACATTTTCCTCAAAACCTCTCCCCCAAAGATGGGAGGCAAGGTCAAATCAACTCTGATGACACGGTACCTTCAACATATATAGATTGCAATAATCAGATCTAAAATTTTATTTACTTCCCTGGGAGTTACCGTGTGATCAATTTCAAGATGAATAAAAACGATACCTCTTGCACCATTTAGGTCTTTTATTTGCCATCATAATAATTCCTGTGGTTTGTTATTTGACTCACACTGAGGCTAGCTTAATCTGAAGTATGCATATTCTACTGTGTTACTATAATTTAACCAAACATTATTTTGTATTATATTTTATTTTAAATAAATTCATTTCCTAGTAATTAAAACTCAGAAAACCCAAGTCTCTCCCCTCTTTGAAGCCTTAGAATTTGCATATATCCCACTTTAAAATTTTCTATTTAATTCTTTTCCTCTCAACCAGAAACTTTAGATGCATGGTGACTTTTCTGGTCAAAAAATTCTTGCCAAATCCAAGAGCTTTCCCCCTCCCTCCCTCCTGCCCCCCCTTCCTCCTTCACTCCTTTTCTTTCTCCTTCTCCTCCTCTCTTTCCCTCCCTCCCTCCCTCCCTTCCTTCCTTCCTTCCTTCCTTCCTTCCTTCCTTCCTTCCTTCCTTCCTTCCTTCTTTCCTCACTTTCTTTCATAGCTTTATTGAGGTCTAATTTACATACCCCAAATTCGCTTGTTTTAACTGCACAATTTAATTACCTAAAGTAAATTTACAGCATTGTGCAACTCACACAATAATCTAATTTTAGAATATTTCTGTCACCCCAAAAAAGAAACGATGTGCCCATGTATGGTCATTTTCCATTTTCACTGCCAGCCTCAGGCAATCACTAATCTACTACCCAAATTCACTTGTTTTAACTGCACAATTTAATTACCTAAAGTAAATTTACAGCATTGTGCAACACATACAATAATCTAATTTTAGAATATTTCTGTCACCCCAAAAAAGAAACGATGTGCCCATGTATGGTTATTTTCCATTTTCACTGCCAGCCTCAGGCAATCACTAGTCTACTTTTTATCTCTACAGATTTCACTTTTCTGGAAATTTTATGTAAATGAAATCATACACATGTGGTTTATTGTGTAGTTTATTTATTATACTTCTATCACAAAACATAATGTTTTTGCAGTTCATCCATATTGTAGCATTTATCAGCCCTTTGTTCCTTTTCATTTCTGAATACTATTCCATTGCATGAATATATTACATTTTGTTTATCCATTCATTAGATGATAGATACTAGGTTTTTTCTCTTTTTGCCTAATGTGAATAATGTTACAAACTTTCACATATAAGTCTTTGTGTAGACATATATTTTTATATCTCTTGGAGGTTCCAGGAAGTGGAATTGTTGGGTATGCGGCAAATTTTTGTTTAACATTTTAAGAAACTGCCAAAATATTTTACAAAGTGACTGCGATATTTTACATTCCCACCAGCAATGTATGTGGGTTGCAGGTAATCCACATCCTTGTCAACAGTTGTTGTCCTCATATGTTATTGAAATGTATATGGTGAGAAAACTGTGAAAAATGGCGTCTAGATATAGTTTTAACTGCAATTCTATTAGGAGTAGAGTTGAGCATAAATTTATGTTTAAGGGCCATGTGTAAACTTTTTGTACATAAACCTCATGTGAACTCTTTTGTCCATTTTCTATCTAGTTTTTAGTCTTTGCTTTTTTCTTATCAATGTTTAATTATAAACTTTAAAAAATTAAAGTTGTGCTGTATTTCCCCCTTTATAAACACAGTATGTACTCACTAAAAAAATTTGAAAACAAAAATGGGACATGAAACTTCAAATTATGCATGGTGAGTCAACTGCATTTGTTTTAATCATTTCTGGAAAGTCTACCAAAATGATTGTGGAATGCTTTTTAAAAAGCATGAACCGGCCGGGCGCGGTGGCTCATGTCTGTAATCCCAGCACTTTGGGAGGCCAAAGCAGGCAGACCACGAGGTCAGGAGATCAAGACCATCCTGGCTAGCACGGTGAAACCCTATCTCTACTAAAAATACAAAAAACTAGCCAGGCTTGGTGGTGGGCACCTGTAGTCCCAGCTGCTCTGGAGGCTGAGGCAGGAGAATGGTGTGAACCCGGGAGGCAGAGCTTGTAGTGAGCTGAGATCGCGCCACTGCACTCCAGCCTGCACTCCAGCCTGGGCTACAGAATGACTCCGTCTAAAAAAAAAAAAGTGAACCTGGAAAGACAAAAAGAATAGAAATCAATAAGTTTTCAGAATGGGAAAGCAGATGAAAGAGGGCTCATAGACCAAGCAGAGTGGAGAAGTTTTACTCAATTGCCTTTAGAGAATATCCTGATGGAAAGGAGACCCATTCACCTAGCAGATATCTCAAGGTGGCCCAATGCAATAAAGGCAAGGCTGGAGTGCTGGAGAGGAGGAATGACTGAAAGACGTTTTGTAGAGAGGTGAGACTTCCCCCAGACTCTCTTACGTTTCTTGCACAGCCAAGTGACTACAAGTCTCCTCCCAATCTGCCTCTTCCCCCAGAAATGGGCCTTCCTAAGGAGGAGAGTGCTAAAAAGGGGAGGAATTGGTCTATGTATTGAATCATGAGATTCTCAGAGCTATTCTTCCTCCTCCCCACAGTAGGTTGAGCCCTGCAGAATTGTCCTCTCGTTCCCTCTGTCCCCAGGCAGGAAACTGAAGAATTATTTTCTGGAGAAAAGACCTCCAATACTGACATTTGGGGGTAGCCATTGACAAGCCTGCCTTACTTCTTGTTCACCCTGTTCTGAATCTTAACAGTTGACAATCACCTCTACCATAAAAGTATGAACATAAAATAAAGGATCATTCTTTATGTGAGGTAAGCTTTAGGTCTTTGTAAAAACTTTAAATATAAAAGAGGGAGCAAGAAAACAACTAAGAAAAAAAAAAGGAAAGATAAACTCTTCTAGAGAATACAAATACTTCCCCAGGGAACAGAAAAATCTAAACAAACCAACAAAATTACAATATATCTTCTCAAAGGTAAAAAAGATGCCTTAATCACAAGTCAAATGCAGGATGCTATGATAAAAGAACAGAAAAGCAGTAAGAACTCCTAGAAATTAGAAATACTATAAAATAATGAACTCAGTGAAAGACCCTTGGAAATATCCCAGAAAAAAATTTTAAGAAAATTAAAAAAAAATCCCAGAAAAAAAATTTTAAAATTTAAAAAAAATTAAAAAAAAAAAAATTACTGGGCATGGTGGATCATGCCAGTAATCCCAGCTACTCCAGAGGCTGAGATGGAAGAATCACTTAAGGCCAGGAGTTCAAGATCAACCTCAGCAACCTAGCAAGAACTTCCTGCCACACAATCTACCCCCACTCCCCCGCCAAAAGGAAGAAAGAATTATAGAACATTAAAGAAATGGGCAATAGCAGAAAAAAATTATAATATTATAAGATCAATACCAAGTGTCTCATATCATCATAACAAGATTGCCAGAGGAGAAAGCTGAGAAAATGAAAGGAAATTATCCAAGGAAGACAGAAATTTCCCAAAATTGAAAGGCATGCATCTCCAGTTTGAACAGGCCCGTCGAGTGTGATATAATGAATGGGGGAGTGAAGAGACATAACTTTGAAATTTTAGACCACTAGAGATAAAGAGAAGCTTCTGAAGAGAGGAAAAACATGGGGTTTCAAAGTTAAAGATGGTACTAGATTTCTCAATGGTAATATTGGACTCTGGAAAACATTGGAAGAAAGCCCTTCAGTAGCTTTCAATCAAGAATTCTGTATTTTGTCAAACTATTATCAAGATTGAAGGTAGAAGATATTTATATATATATAACAACTCTAAATATTTATCTTCACACACAGGCTTTAAGAAGCTACTTTGGGATGCTTTTCAGCGAAAGAAGTCAGTAAAGGAAGAAAGGACACTGCTCGCTCATCAGTAAATTGTATATATATCATCATCATCATCATATAATCTCTCTCTACTTATTTAGATAATAATTTTAGCATAACTGTTTAGGGACAGTGGGTAGAAGAGATGGCTATATACGTGTGTTTGGATGATTTTAAAAACTAAATCTTTGACCAGGTGTGCTGGCTCACGCCTGTAATCCCAACACTTTGGGAGGCCATGGAGGGTGGATCACAAGGTCAAGAGATTGAGAATATCCTGGCCAACATGGTGAAACCCTGTCTCTACTAAAAATAAACAAAAATTAGCTGACTATGGTGGCGGGGACCTGTAGTCTGAGCTACTCAGGAGGCTGAGGTTGGAGAATCGCTTGAACCCAGGAGGTGGAGGTTGCAGGGAACCAAGTTTGTGCCACTGCACTCCAGCCTGGCGACAGAGTGAGACTTCATCTCAAAAACAAAACAAAACCCAAAAAACCAAAAAACTAAATCTCAATTACCAGGAAAAGAATTGAAGAGATACTGTCTAAACTCTATAACTCAAGACATAGCAATATAAGTGTATGATTTAAAAATACTCTCTAGAAGGAACAGCGTGAGAGTTCAAAGTGACTGATCTGGACAGTGGGACTTACAGGTGCTGGTGCTGGGGGAGAGGGAATTACTTTTAGACACATGCATTGCTTTGATAAAAATAAGTAACTTTAAAAGAAAAGTTTGGGAGCCAAGTATAAACTATGACAACAGAAACAATAATACAACAAAGAAAGCAGGAGGGAGAAAAATGACTGTTGTACTACCCAAAGATAAACAATACTCTATTTGGTTGGTTGGTTGATTTTTTTTAAGTCCCCTCCCCCCGCCCCCACCATGCACAGGCTTTTGTTTCTTGCCTTTACATAACCATGTTTATACAGTTGGCTCTTCTGCTTTTCTTTTCTTTTTTTAAGATGGAAGCTCACTCTGTCACCCAGGCTGAGTACAGTGGCACGATCTCTCAGCTCACTGTAACCTCTGACTCCTGCGTTCAAGCAATTCTTCTGCCTCAGTCTCCTGAGTAGCTGGGATTACAGGTGCCCGCCGCCACTCCCGGCTAAATTTTTTGCATTTTTTTAGTAGAGATGGGGTTTCACCATGTTGGCCAGGCTGGGCTCAAACTCCTGACCTCAGGTGAACCTCCTGCCTTGGCCTCCCAAAGTGCTGGGATTAGAGGCATGAGCCATCTGAATAGACTACTATGCCGTGAGTAATTCTGCCTATTCTGCTTTTCTTAATCTAGTCTTATGGCATAGTATGCTCCCATGTTATCATGTCATGTTAAAATTAAAACATACTTTTCAATGGCTGCATGATGGCACATTGAATGACTATACTATAATTCACTTTTGTTCATTGTCGTTCATTCTTCTCTCTGCCTAAAGCTCTAACATTCTTGGTATCAGTCCCAAATCTTAATTGGGCAACTCCTCTTTCCCCTCTCCAACCGTATTATTCCAAAAGGGGGCGGAGCTGCTAATCACGATACCCCAGCCCTCTGGCCACAGTGCTAAGAATGTGGTCCACACCAGTTCAGCTGATGAGAGAACTTTTCTGAGGAGTTAGAAAACTCCCCAGGTGTTGGACAGCAAAGTTTGATGTGAGGATGTGAGCCTGGAGCAATGATGTGAGCCTGGACTCACCGGGACGGTCAGCCTGAAAGCACAAAGCACAGGGAGGCAGAGATGAGAGCCGACAGCTAGAAACAGAGGGAAGGGAGAGATACAAGGAAGGAACCGGACAGTATTCCACTCCCTGAACCTAGAGGTCCCTGAGGCCACCCTTACTCTAGCCTTTTCCATAATTAGTTTATCAGCTGATAAATACTTCCTTTGTACTTTTTATAATTAGGTAGGTTGAATTTGCTTCTATTATTTATAAATTAATAAGCCTTCACTAGTGTGACTTTTGGAATGGAACACAATACTCAAATTGTTCATAGCAGATATTTAATAAACACTTACCAAGCTGAGTTAAATGAACTTCCCTAGAGGCAGAACAGTACAGTGCAAAGAGCTTGCGCTTTAGAAACTGGCTGACCTGAGTTTGAATTATGGATCTATAAGACGTTTGGCATATTATTTCATAATTCAGAACCTTTATTCCTCCTCCTTTTTCATCCTCATCAGCATTATAATCTGTAACATTAGTTGACTTCTTTCTATGTGGCACATACTATGCTAAGTGCTTTGTATTTATGAGTAAAATAATCCTAACAGATAGGTCTTTTTTATTATTATATTGTTATGATCTTTGAAATGAGGATTCAATGAGGTAATCAATTTAAATCACTAAGCCCAAATAATGACTTTTTTCCTCCCACTTTTTCCTTTCTGAGTTAATCCTGCCTCTTACCACTTTGCCAGAATATAGAGTTATGTCTCCTTGACTTTTGGACAGATTAATCTGTTTGCTCTTTGCCGTCATAACTTGTTAACCTTTGTCTCTGTGCCTTTTTACCTGTCAATTACTCACTATGAGATGTGCTTAATAATGGTACAAACAACATAGATGGAAAGACATATCCTGTTCTAAAACTGGAAGACTAGAAATCACAAAGAGGTCAATTCTTTTTAATTTACAAATTTAATTCAATTCTAGTAAAAGTAAAAACAAATACCCCCCCTCCTTCTTTCTCTGGAATTGGACAAGTTGATTCTAAAATTCATATAGAAAAATGGATACACAAGAATAGCCAGAAGAATTCTGAAAATGAGAGCAGTGCAGAAGGCTTAGTCCCTCTAGGTAATAAGGCATATTACACAATCTCAATAAGTAGAAGAGAGGGATAATGATTCCTGAATAGGCAAACAGACCATAACACAGACTGGAAAGTTCAGAAATAGAACTGATTAACAAAGGAATTTAGTAGAATCATTGGTGAAGCTGGTATCAAGATCCAATGTTTGACAGCACACTCTCTTGGCAAGGCTGTGGGGAAGAAAATGGTACAAGCTCCAATTCCATGGAGGAAAATTTGATAATATTTGTTAAAATTACAAATGCATTTATCTCATTTCTGAGAATCTAACGCATAGATTTTGTTTGTTTATCTTGAAGTATTTTTATTTTTCCTTAAATAGCAGCTTCCTGGGTAGCCCTGAGCTCATTTATTTTATTTTTTCCAACCCAATGAGGTTAGCAGAATCTCTTGATTGCTACTTTATTTTTTATTTTTTCTTACTTTCAATAATTTTGATGTTTTTCCAACTTTTTTGTTTATTTTATTTCTTTAGCAATAATTCATTTATAATTTCAATTTTTGTTTTAGATTTAGAGCATACATGCACAGGTTTGTTACCTGGATATATTGTGTGATGCTGAGGTTTGTAACCCGTTGACTTAAGTGCACACATACAAAATGGCAGGTTTGCAAAATCTATTTATTGCAATTCACAATAATAAGAAATCCAAGGGTCCATGAGTAGGGGACTGGATAAATAAACTGTGGTGTGAACATATATTAGAATACTATTCAGCTTTAAAAACACACAGAGAAAAGTTTCTCTAGTCACTTTTACAAAGAGAAAAAAGTTAAAAACTCAAATGCAGAACAGTGTGTATAGTACCTTACCTTTGTGTAACAAAGGGAGTAAGAAGAATATTTATATTGTGTTTGCCTGTATCTGCATAAAGAATCAATGAAAAGCTACATAAATTGCTAAGAGTAATTACCTGTTCAGAAAGGGAGAATCTGCTAGAAGGGAAGAGAGATGAGAGCAAGACTTGTCAATATATACTTTATTACTTTTTTTTTTTTTTTTTTTTTTAAGACCTGGCCCCAACTCAACTGAGTCACTTGGTAGTTTTATAATCATGAACAGCATTATTTAAGTTCTCTTAGTTTTCTTGACTGTGACATGGGGCTACTAAAAGCTACCCTGCAGGGTCATTGTAAAATTAGAGATGATGGATATTCATTGACTGCGTTGACTGCTCTGTTGCCCAGTCTTGCCCTGTTGCCCAGGCTGGAGTGTGGTGGTGCAATCTCAGCTCACTGCAAGCTCTGCCTCCTGGGTTCAAGCAATTCCCCTGCCTCAGCCTCCCGAGTATCTGGGATTACAAGTGCCTGCCACCATGCCCGGTTAATTTTTTTGTATTTTTAGTAGAGACAGGGTTTTACCATGTTGGCCAGGTTGGTCTCAAACTCCTGACCTCAGGTGATCTGCCCACCTTGGACTCCCAAAATGCTGGGATTACAGGCGTGAGCCACTGTGCCCTGCCTGATTTTTGTATTTTTAGTAGAGACGGGGTTTTACCATGTTGATCAGGTTGGTCTCGAACTCCTGACCTTAAGTGATCTGCCTGCTTCAACCCACCAAAGTGCTAGGATTACAGGCACTCCTGCATCAGGCTCCCGAGTAGCTGGGATTACAGGAATGCGCCACCACACCCGGCTAATTTTTTGTATTTTTAGTAGAGGCAGGGTTTTACCATGTTGGCCAGGCTGATCTCAAACTCCTGACCTCAGGTGATCCACCTGCCTTGGCCTCTCAAAGTGTTGAAATTACAGGCGTAGGCCACCATGCCTGGCTGGTTTGGCTTTTTGAATTATGGGTTTATATCAACCATTCCAATAGAAAAAAGTAAAGATTAAAAAATTCAAGCAGCAAGTACTTAGTGTATGTTAAGATACTGTGCTAAACCTGTAAATATATCATCTCATTTAATCCTCACAAGAGACCTGTGAAGTTTTATTTTAATTTCAATTTTACAGATGACAGACAGAATAACTTAGATGGCTTAAGCAATTTGTTCATCTCTCTATCAATCCACGCCCCTCATTTCTTTCTGCCCCAGCTCCATATTAACTTCCTGCTAGTCTTCACACAGGTTATTTCCATTCAACTTCAAAAAGTTGTTTATTTGAATCTCTTCAGTAATTAAATACCTAGTTCACAACATATTCTTTTTTAAATGGCAAAAGCCTTAGGGCCTTCTGCCTGTACTTCCTTCATCTCCCTGACCATACTGTAAAAACCATGTTGTGTATCATACACAATATCATTTTTGCCTCCTCTCTTTCAGTGCTTCCAGGTACACTGAATTACCACTTAGTAAATCTCAGGATACAAAATAACTTTCACTTGTTTGGGTTCATGCAACTTACAGTCTATAATTACATTGAATCTCCCCAAAACTCTGTCAGGTAAGTTTTATTGACCTCATTTTACAGAAGAGGAAACTGACGCACAGAGGGACTCAGAAAGATTAACTACAAGTCATATCTAGGACTTCTGACAAAATAAGGCCTCTTTTTGTTACAATACAGCTACTTCTAGTTAAAGTCATACAAGATATCTGGTTGAATCGTATTTATTCCAGGAAAAGGTCTAGGTCAGTTATTCTAGAAATGAGGACATAGGGATAACTCAATTTATATTTAACATTTTAAGAAACTGCCAAAGTATTATACAAAGTGACTGCAACATTTTATATTTTCATCAGCAATGTATGTGGGATCCAGTTAATCCATATTCTTATCAACAGTTGTAACTGTCTTATACATTGGTGAAATGTATATGGTGGTGACAAAATGGTGAAAAATGGCATTTAGGTATAGTTTTAATTGCAATTCTCCTATTATAAGTAAAGTTAAGCAACAAAATGTGGTCCTTAGACTAGCAGCATCAACATGAACTGGAGGCATGATAAAATACAGCGTCTCAGGTCTCATCTCAGACCTACGGAGTCAGAACTTGCATTAGAAGACCCACAGATGATTCCTATAACATTCACATTTGAGAATTTCTGGTCTAAGACCCTGTTCAGTGACAATTCTCTATGATTTTATGATCTATGTCTAGGAGAACCAACCAATGAGTTATTTATCATTCTCCCCTCATTTGTGCTGTCTCTGAGGAGCACCTATTTCCTTTCTTGAAAACATCTTCCAGGATATTTTGGTGCAGTGGAATGAGAAGTTTCTTCTGTTTGAAAAGATCCTTTTGAGACCGGCTATGAATACCTGCAAAGTGAGAGAAATGAAGAAAGTCTAAACGTCCCCACTTGGCTGTCAATGCATCTCGCGTTGCCTGGAGAGTTGCTCTCTGCCTAGCACTGACTGTATAGAGTGGGATATTTCTGCCCTGAGAGTTTCCAGCACCACAGTCAAATAGAACCCCAGACTGCTTTCCTGAGTGTGCTGAGGTTTCTGGCTAGCCTGGCTCAAATTCCTTGGGGGAGGAATCACCTTTGCCTGACATGTTATCTCTGTGACCACCAGTTTGTTCATGTCTATTTCAAATGCTATTGATGTTAGTCAACTTTATAGCATGTGTACTTTGTTGACATTTAAAAAAATACCTGTATATGTTTGCTCATTGGTTTTAATTTATGGCATGGGAGGAACATGTTTCAGATCACAAGAGTAGAATGAAATCATGAGATTATTCACCAGTTGGAAGTACCAGAAAAGGCTGTAATTGAACATAATAATTTTCAATATTTTCCTTAAAACTTGTGTAGGTATTTTATTCCTAAATTTTTATATTATTTTAGATATATGTAATATTTTGTCTAGTTTGAAAGAAGAGCATTTTGATTTTCAGACTATGGAAAATGGAGAGAAGTCTAAGGGGACATTAAAAAACCAAACCCTCTAAATTCAATACTTCACATTTTGTTCTGTCTCTTTTTACTCTTTTTTGCTGTAACAGGGATCTTTTTCCTGCAACTTCTAGTGTGGAAAGCTTGTTTTAAGATCTCTTGTTTCATTATGACAAGAAGGACAGTGATTGAGCTCCCTTGTGGAGAGGAGGAGGATGAGTCAGCCAAAGCGACATGGAAAGGACACAAATAGAAACAACTGGACCACCTCCAGGGCAGCTGGGGCTTGCATGTTCCTATGACTCTGGACTTCAGGAAGAGTTGCCTGAGCCCCAGAAAGTCCTATGGATCCATCTGCACTGGACTCCATATGCCCACATGTCCATATGCCCACATGTCAACCTCCACAGCTGCGAGGCTGAGATGCTGGAGCTCTCAGTGACCATCCTCCTGGCCTGAAAGCTATTTCTTCCATAGGGCTGAAGTTGTTGAAATGCAAATTCCCCCCTTCCCATCAAACACACTGGAATACAGCCAGCAATCTATGTTTTTATAAACCCACTGGTGTGTAGGAAAGAATAATTGACTGGAGTCAAAAGTCTTGGATGGCATTCTGGATTTGCCAGTTAATAGTTGTGTGGCCTTGGGCAAGTCAGTTAATCTCTGTTAGCCTAACACTGAAGTCCCTAAATAGTTTATCCCTTTAAACCCGGAATGTGGCCACAAAAGACCCTAAGCTAAAATAGGACCTCTTGCTATGTAAGGTCTATTTCTTGGCTCCAGCAGAGATAGAACCTGTTCTCTGTTCTCAGGATGGCAAATGGGCTCGTGGAAAGGACTTGGAGTTCAAAACCAGGCAGCCCTGGCCCTAACTCTAACTCAGTCACTAGGTAGTTTTATAATCATGAGCAGCATTATTTAAGTTCTCTTAGTTTTCTTGACTGTGACACGAGGCTACTATAAGCTACCCTGCAGGGTCATTGTAAAAATTAGAGATGATGGATATTCATTGACTCTAGCTTAACAGGCACTCAATAAATGGTAGCCATTACTGTCATTGTCTGTTCTTTCAGTCATCTCTTTTCTAGGCTGACATCAACACATCTCTTAATTTTAGTTTCATTTCTCTTAGCCCATATCTGTTAAGCAAATTTCCTCTGAAATTATAGAATTTCAAAACCCCATCAGCCTCCTCTTAGATTCCAAGTTCTCTCTCTTTCTCTAACATATATTTTCTTGTTGGTGGTAAAAAGATACAAAGGAAGAATCAAGGCCCGTGTCCTTTGGGAGTCTTTAATCTCATTGGGGAGACAAGACTTAGACACAAGACACAATTAGAGAATAATAAAAAAGAGCGAGAGCACTCAAATGTGCTGAGTAGAATGTTCCATCCCTGTCTGCTTCCGAATTCCATTCCTGCTTTATTAAACAATATTGCAGTGCTGCTGACTCATGTGCAACTTCTAGACCCCTGAGACTGTAGTATTTCTCTGCCATAACTGCATATAACCAGTGAGAATATTCTATTGTGTATAATATTTCTATAGCATATTACATTTGGGCAGTTTTCCCTGATGTTCTTCATGGCACTTGTCCCACCAAAGTTCACTCTGTTTGTGTCTGATAATTTTTCTGTGCTGTCAACCTTGTAATATAATGCCTCAGCATCCTAACAGAGATACTCAGAGTAAGGCTCTTGAAACAGCTGTCCTTGCCTGCAGTGTCTGATACTTTCACATTTTCTCTCTGTACTTGCATTCGGACTCCTAGAGTAATGGAAAGTCAAGGGAGGGATAAATAGATGAACTTAAGCACGTCACTTCCCATCTCAGGGCCTCAGTTTCCTTGTAAGGGGAAAAGGGACTATGTGAGCACATCCAGTACAGATGTGTTGTGATTCTACATATGGTCACTACTTTGATATCAGTGATGTCACCAACAATTAGTTCTGCCAATGAGGAGCTGCTCTTCTGAGATGGGGCTCAGCACATCTCTCTCCTTAAAGGTGGGTCTGTCAGTGGGGTTGCAGCTTTTTTTTTTTCTGAAAATGGTGGCAGGACAACTCTGAGTCTTTCTCACCTCATGATGGGTCTGTAACACAGACCCACTAGACTATAGTAGGATCAGCTATAAGGCAACATAGAGAAAATGCTTAGCAGGAATAAATGTGAGATTCCTGGGTTTGCTAGAGATGGAAAGAGATAGTTTGCCATTTGCCAGCAATACCAAGTGAGAGCTCCCTGAGGCTATGTCCTGTGGAGGATATTTCAAAAGCAGTATGGGCTGTAGTGTCTGCCCTCATTGGCTTCATGGCTACCTTCATGGCTACATTTAGAGTAACTGGCAGGAAAAGGAAAAAGGGTAAGCAAATACACAGAAACGTGGCATAGGAACAATTCACATCTATGTTCACCTGAGGCATGCACAGGAGCACCAAATAGGATATTAGAACTGGAGGAGACTTTATAAGATCATTTCAAAATTCATACTTTGCAGACAATGAAAATGAGGTACAGAGGGTAAATGGCAGAGAGAAGGTCTGGGAGCTGGTGAATAGCAGACCTGGGTTCTCATCCTTCTGATCAGCTCAGGGTCATTCCCATCGCAATATTTTGCTTCTGCTGACATTATTGGATTTGGGTTTGTTAGTTAAGGTTACATGGGATGGCTGTATCAGGAAATTATTCCTAAGTGCAAGATGTGTGGTTCGTCTGGGAGGCACATATTTTAGATGTGTCTAGGTAGTTTTGTGACAACAGGAGGGTCTATAGAAAGTCTTGGTTACTAACATTGTATCTTGAACTTAGTAGGCATTGAGTAATAGTTATTTAAAATTTTTTGGATTTACTAAATACATAAAATAAAACTCTCATCATCTGTCTCAATTAATATTTGTTTTCTTTTTCTTTTTTTTAAGAGGCAAAATCTCACGTTGTTGCCCAGGCTGCAGTGCAGTGGCAGCATCATAGCTCACTGGCAGCCTTGAATCCCTGGGCTTAAAGGATCCTCTCACCTTAGCCTCCCAAGTAGCTGGGACTACAGGCACACACCACCATGCCAGGCGAATTTTAAAAAAATTATTTATAGCAGAGAGGGGACCTCGTTTTGTTGCCCAGGCTGGTCTTGCTGGCCTGGGCTCAAGCAGTCCTCCTGCCTTGGCCTCCCAAAGTGCTGAGATTGCAGGCATGAGCTACCACACCCAGCCTGAATTAATATTTCTTGATTGAGGTAGAAGTAACTGAGTCATATTCATAAGTAGGTTTGCCTAATTATAGACAGTACCAGCTGGTGAGTATTTTGATAGAGTCAGATAAAAAGCCTCACACATAAATATCCAGTGTAGGTGGACAGGCCAGATATTAAGGTAGGAATGGCTGCCTCTGTCAACCTTGGGTGTCTCAGCAAATTTCCAGCCATCTAATGGAGTTTTAAAAATGTGAACATACTCATATAAAAGGTATTTAGACCCTGGAATAAGTGAGCTATTTTACCTGCCTGGTTGTTTTCTTCATTGATCTATTAATAGTGCTAAAATAAAATATCCTAGCTCTTCATTAAGCATTCATGATCAGACACCCACTTCTGACAGAAGTCTGCAGCTCCTAAGAAACCTTGGATGCATCTCTCCTAAAAAATTGACTTTTAGTAAAGAAATGATCTGGGCTTTCCAAAGGTGTTTTAGTTATACATATGATATTTCATTCTTCATTTAACCATTTATCAAATATATTTCAAATACTTAATAATTATGTCTTATCCTATAGTTTCACATGCTTTTACATTGTCTCATTAGAACCTTACAACAGCCTTCTGAGCAGGGTAAATATAATGTGTCCAATTTCACAGAAACAATAGAGAAGCAGTGAATTTGGGATTCCAAGGAGGTGAAACATGGCCCTATTTTAGCTTAGGGTCTTTTGTGGCCACATTCTGGGTTTAAAGGGATAAACTATTTAGGGACTTCAGTGTTAGGCTAACAGAGATTAACTGACTTGCCCAAGGCCACACAACTATTAACTGGCAAATCCAGAATGCCGTCCAAGACTTTTGACTCCAGTCAATTATTCTTTCCTACACACCAGTGAGTTTATTAAAACATAGATTGCTGGCTGTATTCCAGCGTGTTTGATGGGAAGGGGGGGAATTTGCATTTCAACAACTTTCCAGGTAACACTGAAGCTGCTGGTCTGCAGACCACAAGCTGAGAACTACTTGTTGTTCAAAGTGTGGTCCCAGCAGGCATCACCCAAGAGCTCCTTAGAAAGGCAGATTCTCAGACCCACAGAATTAGATTCTGAATTTTAACAAGATCTCTGGATGATTTGTATGCAAATTAAAATTTGAGAAGCGTTGCTGTACACCACAGCTGTCAGTTTGCAGGGCACTGACAGAGACAGGAGACAATAACCATAATAACCCTTTAATCGGGCACTTTCTATATGGCAGGCACCCCTCTAAGCACGTTAGGCATATTATCTCATTTAATCGTCACAATAACCTCGTGAGGGAGATACTAATATTATTGCTGTTTTAAAGCTGAGGAAATGCCAGAGAAGAGAGAGGTCGGTAATCCAGTACAAGACCGATACGGGCTCTGAGGTTGGGCAGAGACCAACTCTGGTCCCAAACACCATGTTCTCATTCACTAGGCTGCAGCTTTGTAAGCTGTGGTCACCGTTCATACAGTCAGAGAGATAAGAAGGAAAGGCAGGCAAATAGGTATGAGGCAAGACAGAGGTCATAGCCTGAACATCGTGTCTGGGTCAAGGGAGTCTATTTGTGTTCCCCACTGGGGACCTGGGTTTGGCTGGGCCTCTGCAGTGGCTTCTGATGAGGAAGACTTTGGTGAGTCCTGCTTAGTATCTCCACTGGGAAAACGGAAGTAATCTTAACAACAATTGATAAACAGAAAAGACACTGGCAGCTAGACTAAAGGGAGGGTACTGAGAATTGAAAATAGAAACCACAATTTTTCAAAGCAGATTATGCAAAACAGATAAACTGTATCAAATCAAAACCACAGTGTTAATCTGCAGCTAGGGAAGCTTTCAGTCTTTTAACAGCAGTCTGTTCAGATCCGTGAGCTCCAAGATAAGACCACAGACAACTGATCTAACCGTGACTCTGTACAGACCAAGGCATACTAAATACAAAGCCACAGACTGTTCCAGAAACCCCCAAGTTTATTCCTGCTAAGCCCACCCTATGACTAACTTCAGCTTCCAAGCCCTATATGAACCTTTTTCTGACTCTCCTCCTTTGGAGATGCCCCCCAGCTCCCCATGCTCTATGGTCTCCCTTGCTGCAGCAAGTAAGAACCTAACTTTATTCCTACAGATGTATTCCCAGTGGTCTTTGGCTGACAGGCACTGACCCAATAACATTTTCCTGCCTATCCCATAGAGTTGTTATGAATATCACATGAAATGAAGCATGGAGAATGCTACATAAATGTGAGTTTCTAAATTTGTCATTGTAATTGTTTATGTGCTGTTTCATCTTCCACCTGCAAAAGTAATGAAGCCCTTAGTTAGAAGAGACCAGATCATATTTATCTTTGTGTCCTCAATGTCTAGAATAGTCCCTAATGCACAAGGTACTCAGTAACTGCTGGTTGAATGGAAAAAAACAAATAAATGAACAAATGAAAAGAAAATCATGCTCTAGTTCTCCTTTTCTCCAGTCCAGCCCTATGAGTGATCCAGACTTCCTCAAATGGGGTAAAGGAATTCCTAAGTGTTTAAATGTGAGCTTTACCTCCTGGGCAGACTGTCACTTGCACTTTGTAACAGTTACAGATAACCTTGTTTATCTCTTAAAAGTTTTTCTACCTGCAAGCTGGCTGGAATTGCTAGAGGGAATACTATTCCCTTTGCCCACAAAATCGATCCTGGAGCAATAACCGTGCAGTTGAACAGCAGCACATTTTATAGCCCATGGAGCTGGTGTGTATCAGCACATTAGCCAGTGCCTGTTGTAATCACACCTATGTTTAGCAGAATGACATACTTAGGTGCTTTTGTAATAGGCTTACACCAAGCAGAAATCATGGCCCATGGAACACAGTGACTCCACTGAACATTCTAAAATACTTTTGGCACAGCGAGTTCCAGTGATGGCTGGAGTCTCTGGGGATGACTTTGATCAGTTAGAAGCTGCCAGAGAATTCTTCATACTCTGAAAGCACAGAAGCTGTCCAGTGCTGTGTCTTCCTTTCTCCCCTCCAGTTCTGGCAGTAGATGGCCCATTTTATCTTCCCCTCTCCCTTGAACCACTTTTTAGTTGTCATGATTTCTGACAGATGCACCTTGGGGGGTAGGCAGGCATTTACCCTGGTGTAGGAGGGATGTAAGTAGACATCATTAATGGAACAAGCAAAAGCAGTTATCTCAGGAAACACAGGCCCTACAAGTTGGAATGTAGGCCAATGCTTTCTGAAACCATATTCTCTGCTAAGACCTACCCTGCTGGGTATTTTACAAGGGAAACAACTCCAGCAGTGTGTTCCCTTTCCAATGCCCTCTCCCTAGGACAGGAGTAAAGACAAAGAAAATGCTGTATGGGCTTCCCCTCTTACTTCCAGCCATCAGAGGTGCATTTGCCCCTGAATCAAAAATGGAATGTGTGTTCAATGGGTTCCAATGCCAGTGTGGAACTCCCCTAAGCAAGCCAAGAGACAGGGATTGTAGAGGCCTCTCACCAGGAATTTAATGGCTTCTATGCAATTCCCAGTTTCTTCTCCCTGCCCAGAACCTGCTCTCAGAATGGATAGGATAATGTTGACTTAGGTGAGTGGGCAAGAGTTTTTGGAAAGTAGTCCCTTCACGCTGAACATTGGTGTCTAATTGGAACCTTGAGTTTGGCTAGTTACATACCCATACATTTCCCATTTCCTTCTCTATTTCCCCTGATATTATTTGTGCACACATCTATTTTCTCCATTAGAATATAAGCATCTATTGAGTAGCATTTTCTTCTCTTCCCCTTGTCTAGCCTAGAGCTTAGTACAGTGCTTGATTTGAAACAAGTGCAAAATAGATACACACATTTGAAAGAAACATATATGTGGCCAAAGATCATGGGATTGTGGCAATTCCAATGGATTTAAGATTCGGTCTGAGCCTTACATTGGCATTTCAAGGGTTTTCTCTCACACCCTGGGAATAATAACACACTGTTTTTCTCCATGGAGATGGGATCCTGTGTCACTGGGAGAAAGAACGTGATGGAAGCAGTTTGAGCAATTCTTTCTGAATGAAAGACCTGTAAACACTTTCAACTTGCTGTCACTCCCTAAAGTGGGCAGCCTCTGGGGCTCTTTGGGAACTCGTGTTGGCCCAGACCCACGATCCTGATCCCTTGCTTGCAGTCTCTTCTCAGACTCAATTAGAAATTCCTTGGGCTCCCCTCTAGGAAGCTGCTAGGGCCTCTACACCTCCCAGGTGGTTAGTTTCCTGGTGGGTGGCATTTTGTTAGAATTTATACATTATCTATCCTTCAAAGACTTGTGGCTTACTTGGCTTTTGCTGTCTATTATTTCCCAAGTTTCCTGGGGTGGGTTAGGGAGTTGGTGGGAACTTCCTGACTGATTTTCTGGCTGTATTTGAGAATCCAAATATCCCAGGCAATTAGAGCAGGGGTGTAGGAAGGCGGTGCCTTAAGCAAGAACTGGCCAGACAGGCATTAATACCTTGATGCCCTTTCAAAGCAAAGAAGTTAGTTCACATATCTGTTCACCATGTATTTGGTGGAGGAACGAAGGGATTTGCATGGACCCTGGAGCCAGATCACTCAAGTTCAAATCTCACCTCTACCATTTCTGGCTGTCATTTTGGGCATACTAACCTCCTGGTATTTCAGTTTTCACATCTCTAAAATGAGGATAACAGTAATAAGCACCTCTTATTATTTTGTGAAGATTAAGAGTCCATATAGGTGGCCGGGTGTTGTGGCTCACACCTATAACTCCAGCACTTTGCAAGGCAGAGGTAGGCCGTTCACTTGAGCCCAGGAGTTTAAGACCAGCCTGGGCAACATGGTGAAACCCTGTCTCTAAAATAAAAATACAAGAAATTAGCTGGGCATGTTGGCACGTGCCTGTAGTCCCAGGTACCCAGGAGGCTAAGGTGCGAGGACCACCTGAGCCTGGGGGTTGAGGCTGCAGTGAGCCACGATCTCAGCACTGCACTACAGCCTGGGCAATAGAGTGAGACCCTGTCCCCGCCCCCCACAAAATAAAAAAGGAGTCCATATATGTAAGATGCTTAGAAGAGTGCCTGACACATAGTGAGTTCTCATTATTAGCTATTGCTTTTGTCAAAATAGAACTAGTACAGATTTTCTTTGTGTTTAAAGCAATTTTTTAAACTTTTTGTGAATATAACATAGACTTTAAACTAATTTTATGTTATAGTTTTTCTGTTATTTATGACTGGATTCTTTAATACATACTACTCATTAAGGACAGAGTTAATTTATGTGACATAGAAAGATTTTGCTTAAAAAACTTATTCTATTAATGTTTAATATGTGTTTCTCCGTTCTTGCTTCATGAAGGGAAAATGTTTCTTGCTCTCTTATTTATCTCTTCAGTGTTCTTTTGTCATGTTCTCAATTAGACAACTTTTGGGTGGCATGTTAAAGGGTTCGGGGCTGAGTTAGTGGAGTGAAACAGTCTTTCCCGGTAAGCAGCACTTCAGCGCGTGTCAATCATTAGTTCTCAGAGTTCCAGCAGAGTGGGGTCTGCTTCAGATGGCATCACTGACTGGCTTTGGGATGGGTGACTTGGCCTGGTACCAATTTTCATGTTGGTATAAGAAACTTCTCAGTGGACAGAGGTTGATGCTAAGAATGCTATTCTTTCCATTGGAAAGCATCATTTCCTTTGGTGGGAGGGGTCGCAGCCTGGGTCCATCTGTGTTGGAAGGGGTACATGAGGTCCAGCCTTCAGCTTTATTCTTCTGATGCTTTAAAGTTTGTTGCCGATGATGCTCCAACCAGCTGTTCCTTGCCTTGACTGGGCTCCTCCCTGAGCCTATGCTGCTGAGAAATTCTGAGAAATTTGAAAGGATGAAAGTTGATGCCTGTAATCACAGAGACTGGGGATGCTCAGGCAGGAGGATCACTTGAGCCCAAGAGTTTGAGGCTGCAGTAAGCTATGATTGTACTGATGCACTCCAGTCTGGGTGACAGAGCAAGATCCCATCTCTGGAAAAAAAAAAAAAAAAAAAAAAAAGAAGGAAGAAGGAAAGGAAGGGCAAGGAGGAGAGGGGAGAGAAGGGAAAAGAAAAGAAGAAAGGAAAGAAGTAAACAAAGAAAGGAAGGAAGGAAGAAAGAGAGAGAGAGAGGGAGGGAGGGAGGGAGGGAGGGAGGAAGGGGGGAGAGAGAGAGAGAGAGAGAAAGAAAGAAAGAAAGAAAGAAAGAAAGAAAGAAAGAAAGAAAGAAAGAAAGAAAGAAAGAAAGAAAGAAGAAAATGTACAGAAACATTCCCACATTCATCATTAAGATTATTAAGAGTCCCTCCTCCCAAACTACGCTCTTGGACCTAGAACCTACCTTTTCTCCTCTGCCTATTCTCATCTTTCTAGGAACAGCATAATAGAAAGATGGGATAGATGTGGATTCAACTCTCTGTTTTGCTGCTAGTCAGCTCTCTGACCTGGGAGAAGCTATTTAGCTCCTTCAATCCTCTATTTCCTCAACTATAAAATAGGAGTAATAATTCCAGGGTTGTTGTCAGAATCAAATTAGTTATTGTTTGTGGAATATATAGAACAGAATCTGAACTCATTAACAGCAGCCATTAGAAGTGGCTGCAAATAATCTCTTTTGTAAGGATTTATCAATCCCAGTTACCTGCAGTAAGAAGTTATTCTGGAATATTGACTTTCTCCCATCTGAAATGTGAGGTTTTCAAGGCCAACAACAGTATCTCCACTATCTCTATAGGCCCAACACCAGCGCAACTCCTACTGAATCCCTTCCCACTAGAATGAATCTTGGAGACCACCAGTTTCATTAATTTCATCAGCTCACTGGGATGTCAGCCTGTGGATAATCAGACTGAGCAAAGAAGACACCTGTCGATAGTTAAGTAAAGTGTGAATAAGATGCAAGAGAAACTAAAGTAAAACCCAGGTGCACTGTGGGCTACTGAAAGGCCCGTGGTCACAGATAGATTGCAGTATGGATAGATGGCGGCTCGAAGGGGCACTAAAGGTGAGTTGCCCAAGGATGTCCCATTTGACCCAAGCCGGGCTGTGCCTGGATCTCGTGCCCACCTTTCCATTGCCCCTAGCCTCCCCAGTCAGAGGGTGCTGATGTTGTTTGTGAGTTCCACTGGATGTGTTCTATTTACAAGTGTCTGCACACTTCATTTCCCCTGCCTGAAAATAGGGGGCTTTTAATAAGAAAGATTATATCTGGAGGTGGTTTAGCATAAAATATGAGTTGTATTAGTCCTCTATTTTGAGCCAGGCATTATGCTAAATCCTTCATATAAATTATCTCTAATAATTGCTAAACCTCCCCAAACAGTATTATTATTACCATTTACTACTATAGAAACCCTTGACCAAATGGAACAGCTAGTAAGTGATGGAGTTAGGATTCTAAGCTGATTCCAAATTCTAAGGACCTTGGTGTGTAGTTAGAAACCTTTGTTCTGGCCTGAGTCGTATAATGTTGACACATCATTGGCTCCTCAAGGTTTTCTGTACAAATTGGGAATAATCATACCTGTTCCACTTTCCACACAGAATGTTTATGAGGTTAAAGTGAGATAATGAGTGTTACGGCATTTTTATTGGGTATTTGTTATGTGCCAACAAATGCTGCCAAGAAATTGAATGTTATTTCTAGTAATTCTTATAAACCTAATGGTGCATAGCCCCACGGCCTGTGCCCTCTGCCCTGAGAGTTGGATTTCTTATGGAAGTGTTTTGCTCACACCATAGTTCTTGGGAAATTCCACCCCCAACTCAGTGTATTATTATCAGGCAAAGCTCTCTCTTCCCTGCTCACCCATTTTCTCATCTAGTAAATTGGGATAGCATAAGAACTTGTCTGTGAAAGCTCTGGGAGAAAATTGCTATCTGGATGCAAAGTATTATTCAGGAAAGAAAAACCCGTCCAAAGATGATGTGTGTGAAGTGTCAAATTTTAGCTGTTTTTGACAGATACACTGATAGAAGGGGGAGACATTCCATCCAGACATTTCGAACATTTTGAGTTGTGGAAACAGGACAAGGTTTAGCTGCCTGCTTGAAAGCATGCCTGCTACAACTGCAGACACTGCAGCATTAAGTCCCAGTGAAATTGTGTTCCCTGGCCCTTGCAAAACTTTGCTGGGGTTCAGTGCTGGCACTAGCCAAAGCTGGGAAGAAACATATCTGGTGGGATGCCCTGAGGGTGCTGTGACACTCTGTGTCCAGATGGCAGATAGGCATTTATAGCAGACCTTGTACCGCAGATTGAATAATGCACCAAGAATGCAGTCTTGGTCCCATCTGCCAGGTGATGCTATGAGAAACTAAAGGAACACAGAATTTATTCCCCCTGTTCCATTAAAGTGATTTTCCCAAACACATAAGCATGACTATATTTGTATGACCTGGGAGCACTGAGCCCTCTGGACTTGACAGCACAATATTACTGATGATCCGGGCTGCATGACACTGCAGACTTGATGTTTGCCCTTGCATACTTAGACCTCAGGTAAAGGAAGGGGACCACAAAAGATAAGAAACATTATTCTTGTTTTGTGATCCTCCCACTCAGAAGCAGAAGGGTATCAGAAATCCTGGAAAACTTGGTGGGAAGCAGGGACGCGAATAAGGAAGTGAAATGAAGACAAAGATGCTGTGGTTGTAGAAGGCAAAAGCTATAATTTAAAGAGCAAAGGGTTAAAAATTGGGACTTGAACTCTGGGTTCTGATATTATTAGCCATGTGATCTTGAAAAAGTCAGTTAATCTTGGAGAGTGTCAGCTTTCACATCTGACACTCCTGCCTCAGAGGGTGAGTGTACCTTGGGGCACTTTGTGAACTACAGAATGCTATTCCCACATAAGGTACCAGACTGTGGTGTGGATGGTGTTAAAACTGCCCAAAGGAGCAGACACCTGCCATCTTTCTGGTTGCATACTCAGTACCTAGGTCACTGCCTAACACAGGATGGGCACTTAATTATGTTTAAGGGACTAATGATGTAAATCATTGAACCGCAGGAGATTAGAGTGGTAACGAGCTTGGCTGACCTGGAAGATGGAATTACCAATGAGTCCAATCTGCTTCACATCTGGACAGATGGGAGGTTGAGGTCACTGTGATACATACAGCCAATGAAAGTCCAAATATGCACTGTTTTAAAAACTTTAGTACTGCATGCATCTTTTGTAAAGATAAAAAGTTTATGTGGATCCACAGGACTCACTGAAATTGTTTTGTGTGTGTGTTTTAACTTAATGAAACCATCTACAAATTCATTATGCTTATGAATTCCCATGCAATTATAAAAGTAGAACAAATTTATACATTAAATCTAAATGAAGCTAAAATACAATGAAATTCAAATGTGCATTAATGTAATGTGATGAATGATGCTGGTTTGTGAAATTAAATTGAGCCTCTAAATGTGAATAAGGTACTGAGTACTAAGGGGAAGATTCTTTTGAGTTGCCATGCAATGACTCATGTCTATCACCACTTTTTGAAATTCACATCAGTGTGAAATATTTACCCTATGACATCATTGTTTCTCACTCAATAAAAATACATCATTTATATAGTACATCCTCCTAAGTTATTTTCTTCTTAGTCAGGGACAAATTACATAGTATTATTGACACCAAAATGAATTCATTAAAAAAATTATTTACTGGGCAGCTACTATATTCCAGATACTGTTCTAGGTGCCTGGGCTGCATTACTGAACAAAACAGACAAAAGTAGCCCTGCTTTTGTGGAGCTTACATTGTAATGTGGGAGAGAGTCAATCAACAGTAAAATTAATATAATGTGTTATAAGTTACTAAGTGTTATGAAGAAAAAATAGACAAGATAGGGAGATTTGGTAGTCAGGGGTTGGGGTATGGGTGGGTGCTGCAATTTTAAACTGTGGTGCAATTAGGCCACATTGAGAAAGTTAAATTTGAGCAAAGACCTGAAAGAGGTAAGGAATAAGCTGCAGAGAGAGGGAAGAGGCAGTGCCAGGGCTGTGAGTTCATGGGAGAGGCCGGTGGGGTTGGATGGCAGTAGGTGATGGAGAGAGCAAACAAGAGAGGTCACAGGGAGCCTGATCTCATGAGCCCACATGGGCTATTATAAAATTTCTGGCTTTTACTCTGAGATAAAGGAGACCTCACTGGAGGACTTGAGTCAAGGCATAGCATGATCTGACTTACACTGTGGTAGTATCATTCTGGTTTTTGCATTGAGCTCAAGCTGTGGAATGGAGAGGCTGGATTAAAGATCATGGGGGAGACGATGATGCAGGGGAAAGAGGATAGCAGTTCCAACCAAAATGGCAGCAACAGAATTAGAGCTAATGGTCAGTTTATCATATGTTATGGAAGGTAGATCCAACAGGATTTCCCTTTGTCTTGAATGTGGAGTGTGAGAGGAAGAGAGGAGCTAAGCATGACTCTGAGGGTCTTGGCTTGAGCAACTAGATTAAAGGAGCTGCCAAGAATTGAAATAGGGAAGACAAGTGGGCAGGGAAGATTGTAGAGGTTAGGTGTTCAGTTTTGGACATGTTAAATTAGAGAAGCTTATTGGTAGGGTGATCATATAATTTATTGTCCAAACTAGGACACTTGTTAGTGTAGAGCAGAAAAGAGAAAACACTAGTAATCATGCTGGAACAAGAGTCATCTAGGACCATCCTAGTCCAACCTAGACATATGGTCACCCTGTTGGACATCCAGGTGGAGGTGAAGAGCAGGCAGTTAGGCTGACATTCAGGTGAGCAGCATGGGCCATAGTTAAGTGTTTGGGAGATGTCAGCTTATACAAGCTTTAAAGCCATGAGATTGGATGAGATCACTAATAAATGAGTATAAATGGAGAGGAGAACACCAAGGAGCAGAATCAGAGCTATCAACAGAGTAAGGGTGGGGTCACTGTCCTGTTGAGAGGTCAGGGAAAAGAAGAGGAAGCAGTAAAGCCAGTACACGGGAACCTACCTGTGGGCCAGAGACCAAGTGGCAAGACCAGGTCATGAAGTTTTCATCAGATGGTTTAGAAAAATGCTTGGATTGATATTTTTAAGGTTGCCATCAAAATGTAAATACAAAATTAAAAATTTATTGTAGAACCAGACTCCCAAGAATATTTTTGGGTTCTTGGTTTGAGAAAGAGTGCCTCAAATCAATCAGTGGTAGGCACAGATGGCTACTAGTGGCCCCAAGTCCATTGTTGGCTGCCTGGTACATCGAGATCACCATGTGATTTTGTGGGATCCTGCAAATAACCCCTCAAGCAGAGAAAGATAGTCTCATCTGATTTTGTCAATGTGAGAATTGAAACAGATGTTGGGTAAATTTCTTGGTCTCATTTCTTCATATTCAGGTGTCTACCTCCTGCACATTAATTTTTTACATCTTTCTACTTTCTTTTTCTTCTTCTCACCAGCCATTCATCATGCACCTTTTCTTTTTAAATCACTACAGCACTTTTTAAGACTCTACTTCCACTCTCAATCTTTTTCTTTCTAAGTCTCTGCTCCTGACCCATGTTAGGCCCATAAGTAAAGCTCTCACCCCCATGGCCCTCCAGACTTAGAAACTGGGATATTCTCCTCACCTCTGACCTTACGATGACTCTTTTCTAGGGCCTTTTTTTATGTGGCCATCTTTCTGAGAGAGGGAGCCACTTTCTCTTTGGAAGTGATGGTTCCCCCAAATGGGTCCATTTTTAATGAATCATCCTATAACCCACGATATGGGTCCTTTTATTAATGAAGAATAGAGGATACAGAACAAAAAGACAGAGGCACTCCCCATGTTCTTACTACACAGAGGAGTGCTGTGTCTTAGCTGAGGATGCTCTGGGTTATGAGACAAGAGGCAAGAGTTAAGAGACAAGAATTCCATGGGTTTGTGTCTGGCAATTTCTTTAGGGCCCCCATTTCCCTATGCTCTGGTGAGAGATTTAGAATCATATCCACTCTTCTGGAAAGTCAGGGAGTTATTAAGAAATAATAGAAAATCAAAAGGATATGAGATTTGAAACTGAGATTATAGTTTGGCTATTTAGACAAATATATAATTTCTTTGTGCCTCAGTTTGTTTGCTTATAAAAATGGATGTTACAAATAAAATTTCACAGCATTGTGAGAATGAAGTGGGGCAACACATAATAACATTATACACATGCTATCTGGGATTACTATTATTCTTTTCAATTTTAATACATTGGGCAAACTTTACTAGATTCATTGTAGCGGGAGATCCAGAAGCAGCTGGAGAAATACGTAGGAGCAGAGTGCCAGGATTTCTTCTGTTGTGTCACTGTGGAAATGCTCACCTAATAGGTTTATTCTCTGAGTCAGTAATTTTAATTTTTAGCTCTGCTGATGAATACCAAAATTTACTTTGATTCTCTGAGTTCAAGAAAAGCTCACTACTTATTAGTTTTATTGTTTCCTTCCCCCAGAGTCTGAACCTGGTTGATTTATCATTTGATTAGACAGTACCTTCCATTTGTAGAATTGTATTCATTTATTTAGTCAACAAAGGTTTATGGAGTTTTGGCAATGTGCTAGACAGTGGGGCACACAAAACTGAATCAGACTAGAAAATGCACTCCAAGGAGCTTATGGTCAAGTGGCAAAGACAACTAATGTCAGTCCCATTAAGGTAAAATGAAGAAAGTGCCATGACAATGGCATCAATGATATGCAGTGGGTATGAGAGTAAATGAGTGATATTTTGACTAAAGCACTTCAGAAAAGTTTTTCTGAGGAGATGATAGGGGACATTGCAGGAGGCACAGCTAGGGAGAAAGGGGAAGGAGGAGGGTTCAGAGGAGGTTCGCAAATGGGAAAATTAAGGAAATAGGGAACAAATCAGTGTTGCTTGAGTATAGTATGTGTGAGAGAGAGGGGTTGGGGGAGGGAGAGAAGACAGGCATGGAGGAAAGAAGGGCAGGTTGGTAATGTGCTTATTAAATAAATAAGCAGTAGAGACAAAATATCTTTTGCCTTTCACCTGTCAGTTTCTCCCGAGACTCTGACAATTCACCTACTTTTGCATACTTCATTCTGGTGCTGTTGGCTATATGCCGAGCACTGGCTGAACGCTCAGAATAAAAACAAGAATGAGACATTGGGGATAACAAGGCCATTCAGAATCTTGATTTCAAGCACAAAGTCAATCCTTTCAACTAATTTACTCAAGTGTTACCTCCTATCCCATTAAGATAACTAACCCATCGGCCCTACTAGTTTTTCCACCGTCCTTACCCTCATCTTATCATCCATCAGTTCACTCTCACCTGGATTCCATATTCTAGTATCATAGCTGCTCCTTCATAAAAATTCTTAACTTTTCTCCCCACCCCCTATAGTAAACAGCTGGCAAAGTTTCAATAGTCCATTTACTTGATGCCTACACTGGAAAAGAAAGAGAGAGGAAGGAAGGAAGGGAGGGAGGGAGAGAAAGGAGTAAGAAAGGAGGCAAGAAAGAAATGAAAAAAAAAGGAAGAAAGGGAAAGAAAATATACAACTTATTGCTTGGGATATCTTTAAATTTTTTACCACAAATTTCAAAAGAATACTTTACATTGGCCAGACAACCCAACCACATCTTTCTAAATGAAAAAATTCCCTCTTCCACTCTCTGAGATGACGACTGTACACTTTTTTCATTTCTCTGTAATTTTTGCCCCCATCCCACAGCTGATGGTCTTGCTTTGAAGACACAGCTAGAAAAAAATTAGGTCATTATTTTAGACATTCTTACAAGCCACTGCATCTGTAGACATATACTTTGCTTTCTAAAGTATACTCTCCTTTGGTAAGTACATTGATATGTTATTTTTCCAATTTTTTTTTTCTTGGAAGAAGTCGCTTCCTGTGTGAATTTGAAGAAGTGCCTTAGCTTCTGAGTCTCAATTTTCTTGTATGTACAATGGGGATAACAACTACCCTGCCTACCTCACAGAATTATTGAGGGGATCAAATGTGTTCGTGGAACTGGAAGCACTTTGCAAAGCATGAAAACACTACAGAGGGATATGATATGACAGAACAACGAGTGGGCCACGTCTTTTGAATTGAGATATTAAATAGTAGGCCATATAGGTAGTCATCTCAAATGGCTCAAATTAAGAAACTTGAATGAAAGGACTGGTTACAGAGATGAAGACAGGGTTAAAGTAACAGACAAGATACCATTGAGGCACCATTAGCTACCGTGGAAGCCAGTTACCTCCCCAAGACCCCAGGGGCAAGGGGAAGATGTAGTATTACTGGAACTCAGTCAGACTTTGCTGGGAGTGGAACGGCCTGCGGGGAGCAGTAGCTCTGGAAGCGTGCAGCTCCTGCCTGGGGACTTGATGCTGAAGCAGGGTGGGATGGGAGAGGAATACCTCTCTCTCCTCCACCCTCTGACCTGCTGCTGAATGTTGGCCAATTCCAATAAAATCCAGAAGGAAAGCAGCCTAGGCCAGTGGAAGCAGGGCCAGAGAAGGGTGGGGAATGGGGAAGGGGAAGTTAGCAAATAGAGAATTATCAGCACAGAAACCATTCTCTGAGGGAAGTACAATATAGTATTTCAGTTAGCAGAGTGCAATAGTGAAAACTGAAATTAAAAATGGAAACGTTGATAAGGATGGACTGTTTAACCTTCCTCCCTGCCTGCATATTCAGAATTTATTTTTTCCCTGTAAAGTGGGTGGCTCACAGGTGAGCTTGCAGCCCAGTAGGGCCCTGGGCTCAACCTGCAATGCAGAATTTGAAATAATTGATTTAGTTCATGGACCGTGCTAGGAGCTCAGAGAAGGAAATGTGAGCAACTTTCCTACTTACTATTTTTCTATTGCTCACCTGAAAACCATTCTTCCCCTTTCTTCCTTTCTTGTCTTGTCTTTTGTTGTTTGAAAAGAGCACAGTTATTGAATAATTGTTAGCACATAGCATGCATTTGATGCTCTCCCTGGAGATTCTGGTCTTTGCTTGGTAACAGTCAATCAGCACATTTTCCTCTCAACAGTATTAACATCCAAGATGGTGAGATAAACAAGCTCATTAAAAAGCAAGTTGTTACATGAAGCAAACACCTTAAACTAATAAAGTTTGGCATCCTCTGTGGTACACCCAGGGAAATGGTATTAGCAGTTTTGATAGCAGTCTGCATTTAAGAAAAAGACCCAGAAGGCAGCCAGTTTATCCCGTAGAATTATTCAGGAACCTCATCCATCTATGATGCCATGAGGAAATGCTAGGCCTGCATGCTCAGAAGGAAAATGTTCAGATGGCATGCTTATAGGAGGCTCTTTTCATTCCTTTAAGGGAACTTTTTCCATTTATTCAATGAACATTTATTGGGTATCTGTGAGATGCACTGTGCTGGCAACTAGGTGTGTAAGGATGAGTAAGATGCCATTTAAGCCATGAAAGGGTTCACATTCTGCTGGGTGATATACTGATGGGTAAACAGATCCAGATCTAGAGAGTTAAGTGCACTGACAGACATATGCCCAGAGGAAGCCTGTGGGAACATAAAGAAGGTTTAATCAGATCCAGTTAAGGCTGGGGAAAAAGATGGGGACAACTCTTCAGGGCCTATGCCTTATTTATTCAAGGAGCAGTGAATACAGCATCACACATGTAGTTCTAAGAGTTTTGATGGCCTAGTCTTCCATTTACTTGGAGGCTAACTGAACCAGTGGGCAAAGTGTTCTACTAGAGACCATACAACTTGATGCAATTTGGAAGGTGGTGCCCACCCCCAGGCCTGGAGCCGTCTCCAGGTGGGTGGAAAGCCTCAGCATGCACACTACACCCATGCTGGCCCATGGAGTCATGTGTGAATAATTGGCTATAATAGTTAGGTCTCCCAGGAGGGCAGGACACTGAGGCTTGACCTGGGATGAAAAGAGATTTGGGGAGGGATGGGGTTTGCAATGGTTAAAATGGGATTTGTAGGTTTCCATCTAAACCTGTCCGATTGAAGAGAAATTTTGGAGCTGCAAGGCCTACCTCCCCTCAAGGAAGACCAGGACCCATTTGACCTTGGAGAAGGGTAGCTCTTCCATATCTAAAAAGCAGGGAGTGTGAGGGAGAAATCTAACGCTTACCAAGTACATATTACATGTTCTGCAATTCTGCTTGATGTTAAGCTCAATTAATTTTCCCACATCCCCATGAAAGAAAGATTTCCCCTGCTCCCCGCTCCTTTTAAATCTCTATCTTAGAGAAAGAAATTTAAGGTTGCAGGGAGTTTAAGGAAGTGGACCCAGGCACTGAGGAGATAAGTGGTGGCAAGGATATGAGTCAAGGTCTGGTTGACCCTCCTATCCCACCTCCCACAGATCCTGACTTGAGTCTGAGTAGCATCCTGGCTCAGAGCTTTTCTTTAAGGTAGCTGCAGCTCCCACTATATCCTTGGAGTATCACTTGGTTAGGTGGTAAAGAATGAAAATGAGTCAGCATATGGTTTAGCTGGTCTGTCCCTGTGTCTGTGTGGGGACTCAGAATGGTTGAGGCAGACCCATCTGGTTCTGGAGCACCCCTAGGAGACCAGTTAAGGAAGGAACAGCACCTCCCTAGGTCTCAGAGTCAATTTAGAAAGAAAAGGGTCATGAAACAGCCACGTTTATGTGTAATATTTTTGCTAAGTAAATTAACCTCCAAAGAGAGCCGTGATGTTGGCTAATTTTTTAAGAAAACATTCTTTTTCACCTGTACTTTTCTAAGCTAGAGTTTATTCTATTGATCTCTGCTGAGGGCATGAGATTAAATATTCCCCAGTAGGTTGTGGGAGGCATTGTGCCTGTCTTTCTGTCTATCATTATTCCCACAGCATTGAGCAAACTGCCCAGTTGGTGCCCAATAAGTATTTGTTGAATCGATGAATTCCAGAAACAACTGGAAAAGGCTATCAGTAGTACCATCTTTGAACTCACCACTGGGCTCTCCCCAGGTCATTTCTATTTTAGTGTGGAAAGAATCTAGTGTAAATTGTTACTGGTGGGAATAGAAACATGGCATTGCTGGGTACTGCCACCCCCCCACCCTGCCCCCAAGCCTGCACCATGTCTCCCCTTTGTGCCTTCTTCCTCTTTAATGCACCCTGTGGAGGAAGGGAGGCAAACTAAGAAAAAAAATCCCTGATAAAAGGCAGGAAGTGATAATAAGTGGAAGAAGGAGGGGAGCAAAGGCTATAGGAGGTATAAGGGAGGGAGAAATTCATTCTGAATGAGATAGGATTTCATGAAGTGTTATGATGACGGCTCCTATAGCCAAAAGACAGAAGCAAAGCAAAACAAAACAAACAAGAAGCATTTTGGGAGTCTGAGATTACAGTATGGCTTTCGTGTGACCTTGAGTAAGTCTTGTGCCCTTGGTGGCCTCAGCTTCCTCATCTGCTGTGCGAGAGGATGAACAAGCTGGGGTAGTCCACAAGATAATGCTTTTTTCTCCAATTTATTTTTAAATTTACATAAAGTAAAATTCACTTTTTTATTGTATAGTTCTCTGTGGGTTTTGACAAATGCATAGAGTTGTGTAGCTTTTCCCAAAATTTTTTCATGGTGTTCTCCTACCGTCAAACCCTCCCTCATAGTCCTATTGTCTTGTCTCCCCAAGAATGTCATGAATTGAACCTCCAGTACATAGCCTTCTGGGTCTGGTTTGTTTCACTTAGCATAATGCATTTGGGATTTATCTATGTTATTACATGTCACAGTAGTACATTCCTTTCCATTGCTGAATAGTATTCCATGTATGGACATACCAATTGTTTATGTATTCACTTGTTGAAGATTAGGTTGATTCCAGTTTTTGTCAATTATGAATAAAGCAGCAGTAAACATTCACACACAGATATTTTTGTGAATATAAGGTTATGTTTTTCCTGGAGTAGAAGTGGAACGTCTGGGTCATATCGTAAATATATGTGGAATTTTATAATAAAGAAACTCTTTTTCAATATGGCTGTATCATTTTTCACTCCCACCAGCAACATTTGAGAGTTTCAATTGCTCCACACCCTTGCTAGCACTTGGCATTTTAAATTTATTTTATTTTACTTGTTCTGATAGATATGCACTGGTATCTTAGTGTGGTTTCTATTTGCATTTCTCTAATGATTAATGACACTCAACATCTTTTCTTGTGTTTATTTGCCATACATATATCTTCTTTAGTGATGTGCCTATTTAGATCTTTTGCTTCTTATTTTTTCCAACTGGGTTGCTTGTTTTCTTGCTATTTAGTTTGAGAGCTGTGCATATATATTGGACACAAGTTCTTTGTCAGATATGTGATTTACAAATATTTTCTCCCATTTTGTGGCTTATGTTTTTAAATCTTTTTTTTTAAGAGTGTACTTTACAGAGCAAAGTTTTTTAAAATTTTGAGAAAGTCCAATTTATCATCTTTTTGTTTTATGGATCATGCTTTTTTGTCATATCTAAGGATTCTTTGCCTAATTATTATAAGATCATAGACACATTTTTCCATGTTTTCTTTTAAAAGTCTTACAGCTTTATATTTCACATTGAGGTCTATGATCTATTTTGACTTAAGCTTTATGCAATGTGTGAGCAGCAACCCCTCCCCTCCTCTTCCTCCTCCCCTCCTCTTCTTCCCCTTCCTCCTCTTCCTCCTTCTTTGCATAAGTTCCAGAACTACTAATTGAAATATTATGCTTTCTCCAATGATTTGTCCACACACTTTTGTCAAAATTCAGTTGACTATATTTGTGTGTTTTCATTTTTGGACTTTCTATTCTGTTTCGTTGATTCAGTCATTAGGACATTGTTTTGATTATTTTTGCTTTATAATAAATCTTGAAGTAAAGTAATGTGAGTACTCCAACTTTGTTCTTCCCCCAACCCCCAAAATTGTTTTGGCTCTTCTAGTTACTTTGCCTTTCCCTGTAAATTTTGGAATCACCTTGTTGATTTTTATAAACTCCTTCTGGGACTTTAATTAGGATTTTATTGAATCCATAGATAAATTTTGATCTATAGATTCAATAAAACATCTCAACAAATTGTTTCCACATTCATGAAAATAGTCACTTATTACTTCCTGCCTTTTATCTTTCCATTTATTTAGATCTTTCTTCAATTTCTTTCATCAGTATTTTATAGTTTTCACATATATTTCATGTGCAGTTTCCCTGAACATATTTTGTTCGATTTATACTTATGCATTTCATTTATTTTGGCACTGTTGTAAACAGGACTCTTTTGCTTTAAAAAATTAGATTTCAAATTGCTCATTCCTAGAAAATAAAAATATTGATAACATTTTTATCAGTTGATTTTTACATTGTGGCCTTATGTCCTGTGACATTGGCAAACGCACTTATTACTTTCATGATTCTTTTGTAAGTTCTTTAAGATGGTCTATGTATACAATCAGATTGCGAAGAAGGAATAGTTTTATTACTTTCATTCCAATCTCTAGAAATTGCATTGAACTTATAAATCAGTTTGGAGATAACTGATATTTTTACTATATTGAGTCTTCCAATTCAAGACAATAAGTCTCTCCAATTTTTTAGGTCTTTGATTTTTTTCATCAGCATTTTTAGCACACAGAGGCTATACATGTCATCTGGTTTATACCTAAAGATTTCATTTTCTTTGGTGTGATTATAAATGGTATTGTGTTTTTAATTTCAGTTTCCACATGTTTTTTGTTAATGTATTTTTATTTGTTAATATATAATTTTTAAATTTTTTATGTTGGCCTTATAGCATGTGACCTTGCTGATGTCATTAATTACTTCTTGGAGTATATTTGTATGTCCTTTGGGATTTTATGTGTATATAATTACATGATCTGTAAATAGGGGTGGTTTTAGTTCTTCCTTTTCAATCTGTAAGTCTTTCTTTCTTTCTTTCTTTTTTTTTTTTTTTTTTTGAGACGGAATCTTGCTCTGTCGCCCAGGCTGGAGTGCAGTGGCAAGATCTCGGCTCACTGCAAGCTCCTCCTCCAAGGTTCACACCATTCTCCTGCCTCAGCCTCTGGAGTAGCTGGGACTACAGGCACCCACTACCATGCCCAGCTAATTTTTTGTATTTTTAGTAAAGATGGGGTTTCACTGTATTAGCCAGGATGGTCTCTATCTCCTGACCTTGTGATCCACCCTCCTTAGCCTCCCAAAGTGTTGGGATTACAGGTGTGAGCCATGGCGCCCAACTGACTTTCTTTCTTTTCTTGCCATATTGCATTGGCTAGGACTTAGAATCTGATGTTGAATAGGAGTTTTTAAGAGTTATACATTCTTTTCTTATTCCTACTCTTAGGGAGTAAGCATTCATTCTTTCATCATTATACACTATATTCATTGTAGCTATTTTTTTATAGATTTTATTTACTAAGTTTAGAAAGTTCCCTTCCATTCCTAATTTACCCAGATTTTTATTATAAATGAGTGATAATTTTTTTCAAATGCTTTTTCTGCATTTAATAAGATAACCATATGATTTTTTCTACTTTAGTCTACTAATATTACAAACTACATTGCTTGATAATTTTTTTAGTGTTGAACCAGCTTTGCATTCTTGGAGTAAACTCCACTTTGTCATGATATACTATTTTTTCAGATATAATTGGAATTGATTTGTTAATATTTTGTTGAGAATTTTTGGTGCCAGGTTCATAAGGTGTATTAGTCTGTAGGGTTTTTTCTTTCAATATTTTGCCTAGTTTTGATGTCAGTATAATGCTGATACAAAAGATGAAGGGTCTTATATTATATAATTATCTACTTTAAGAAACCAGAAAAAGAGCAACTTGAACCCAAAGCAAGTGACAGAAAGAAAATAATAAAGATAAAAGCAGAAATCAGTAAAACTGAAATGAGAAAAACAAAATCAATGAAATATTGGAATATTTTTACATTTCACATTCAGGTCTATGGTCTATTTTGACTTAATCCTAAAATACATAAATATATTTTACAGATTTTTTGGTAAAATACACAGGTATATTGTAAAAAAAAATACAAAAATACATTTACATATTTACAAAAGAAATAAGAGTGTATTTTACACAAAATACATAAAATGAGTTGGGAAGTGCTCCCACCTCTTTGCATTTCTGAGATTATATAGAATTGATATAATATCTTCTGTAAATGTTTGGTATAATTCACTAAGGTAAGCCATCTGAGCCTGGAGGTTTTATATATTTTTTTCTTTTTTTGCCATTTGATTTTGGAAAGGTTTTAACTACAAAGTTAGTGTCTTTTATAAAGATAGCATTATTCAGATTACCTATTTCTTTTGAATGAATTTGATAATTTGTGCCTTTTAAATAATTGATTCATTTCATTCAAGGTTTGAAAATTATGGGTATAAAGTTGTTATGGTCTTTTCTGTTTTAAAATTAACTAATTGATTAATTCATTATTATACTTTGAGTTCTGGGATACATGTGCAGAACATGTAGGATTGTTACATTAGGTATTTCTTCTAATGTCATCTACATTAGGTATTTCTCCTAATGTCACCTTTCCCCTTGGCCCCACCCCCAGACAGGTCCCAATGTGTGATGTTCCCCTCCCTGTGTCCACATGTTCTCATTGTTCAACTCCTGTTTATGCATGAGAACATTCTGTGTTTGGTTTTCTGTTGCTGTGTTAGTTTTCTGAGAATGATGGTTTCCAGCTTTATCAATGTCCCTGCAAAAGACAAGAACTTATCTTTTTTTTATGGCTGCATAGTATTCCATGGTGTATATATACCACATTTTCTTTATCCAGTCTATCATTGATGGGCATTTGGGTTGGTTCCAAGTCTTTGTGATCATGAATAGTGCTGCAATAAACATATGTGTGCATGTGTCTTTATAATAGAATGATTTATAATCTTTTGAGTAGATACGCAGTAATGGGATTGCTGGGTCAAATTGTATTTCTGGTTCTACATCCTTGAGGAACTGCCATACTGCCTTCTAACTGGTGTGAGATGGTATCTCATTGTGATTTTGATTTGCAATTCTCTGATGACCAGTGATGATGAGCTTTTTTTCATATGTTTCTTGGCTGCATAAATGTCTTCTTTTGAGAAGTGTCTGTTCATATCCTTTGCCCACTTTTTGATGGGGTTGTTTTTTTCTTGTAAATTTATTTAAGTTTCTTGTAGATGCTGAATATTAGCCCTTTGTTAGATGGATAGCTTGCAAAAATTTTCTACCATTCTGGAGGTTGCTTGTTCACTCTGACGATAGTTTCTTTTGCTGTGCAGAAGCTCTTTAGTTTAATTAGATCCTATTTGTCAATTTTGGCTTTTGTTGCAATTGCTTTTGGTGTTTTAGTCATGAAGTCTTTGCCCATGCCTATGTCCTGAATGGTATTGCCTAGGTTTTCTTCTAGGGTTTTTATGGTTTTAGGTCTTACATTTAAGTCTTTAATCCATCTTGAGTTAGTTTTTGTATAAGGTATAAGGAAGGGGTCCAGTTTCAGTTTTCTGCATACTACTAGCCAGTTTTCCCAACAACAATTATTAAATAGGGAATCCTTTCCCCATTGCTTGTTTTTGTTAGGTTTGTCAAATATCAGATAATTGTGGGTATGTGGTGGTATTTCTGAGGTCTCCAGATAATTGTGGATATGTGGTGGTATTTCTGAAGTTTTGTTTCATTGGTCTATATATCTATTTTGGTACCAGTACCATGCTGTTTTGGTTACTGTAGATTTATAGTATAGTTTGAAGTCAGGTAGCCTGATGCCTCCAGGTTTGTTCTTTTTGCTTAGATTGTCCTGCCTGTCTGGGCTCTTTTTTTGGTTCTATGTGAGATTTAAAGTAGTTTTCTTCTCATTCTGTGAAGAAAGTCAATGGTAGCTAGATGGGGATAGCATTGAATCTATAAATTACTTTGGGCAGTATGGACATTTTCACAATATTGATTCTTCCTATTCATGAGCATGGAATGTTTTTCCATTTGTTTGTGTCTTCTCTTATTTCCTTGAGCAGTGGTTTGTAGTGCTCCTTGAAGAGGTCCTTCACATCCCTTGTAAGTTGTATTCCTAGGTATTTTATTCTCTTGACAGCAACTGTGAATGGGAGCTCACTCACAATTTGGCTCTCTGTTTGTCTATTGTTGGTGTATAGGAATGGTTGTGATTTTTGCACATTGATTTTGTATCGTGAGACTTTGCTGAAGTTGCTTATCAGCTTAAGGAGATTTTGGGCTGAGAAAATGGGGTTTTCTAAATATACAATTATGTCATCTGCAAAGAGAGAGAATTTGACTTCCTCTCTTCCTATTTGAATACCCTTTATTTCTTTCTCTTGCCTGATTGCCCTAGCCAGAACTTCCAATACTATGTAGAATAGGAGTGGTGAGAGAGGGCATCTTTGTCATGTGCCAGTTTTCAAAGAGAATATTTCCTGTTTTTGCACATTCAGTATGATATTGGCTCTGCATTTGCCATAAATAGTTCTTATTATTTTGAGATATGTTAAATGAATATCTAGTTTATTGACAGTTTTAAGTATGAAGGGGTGTTGAATTATATTGAAGACCTTTTCTGCATCTATTGAGATAATCATGTGGTTTTAGTCATTGGTTCTGTTTGTGTGATGGATTACATTTATTGATTTGCATATGTCGAACCAGTCTTGCATCCCAGGGATGAAGCTGACTTGATTGTGGTAGATAAACTTTTTGATATGTTGCTGGATTTGGTTTCCTGGTATTTTATTGAAGATCTTCACATCAATGTTCATGAGGGATATTGGCCTGACATTTTCTTTTTTTTGTTGTGTCTCTGCCAGGTTTTGGTATCAGGATGATGCTGGCCTCATAAAATGAGTTAGGGAGGAGTCCCTGTTTTTGTATTGTTTGGAATAGTTTCAGAAGGAATGGTACCAGCTCCTCTTTGTGCCTCTGGTAGAATTTGTCTGTGAATTCGTCTGGTCCTGCGCTATTTTTCTAGTTGGTAGGCTATTATTTACTGCTTCAATTTCAGAACTTGTTGTTGGTATACTCAGGCATTCAGCTTCTTCCTGGTTTAGTCTTGAGAGAGTGTATGTGTCCAGGAATTTATCCATTTCTTCTAGATTTTTTAGTTTATTTGTGTAAATGTGTTTATAGTATTTTGATGGTAGTTTGTATTTCTGTGGGAAGAGTAGTGATATCCCCTTTATCATTTTTTTTTTCTTTTTGAGATGGAGTCTTGCACTGTTGCCTGGGCTGAAGTGCAGTGGGGTGATCTCAGTTCACTGCAACCTCTGCCTCCCCAGTTCAAGAAATTCTCCTGACTCAGCCTCATGAATAGCTGGTATTACACGTGCCCACCACCACGCCCAGCTAATTTTTTGTATTTTTAATAGAATGAGGTTTCACCATGTTGGCCAGGCTGGTCTCAAACTCCTGACCTCATGATCCACCCGACTCAGCCTCCCAAAGTGCTGGGATTACAGACGTGAGTCATTGCACCCGGTCAATGCTGTGGCATTTTTTTATGCTGTCTATTTGATTCTTCTCTCTTTCTTCTTTATTTGTCTGGCTAGTGGTCTATTTTATTAATCTTTTCAAAAAAAAAAAAAAAACAGCTCCTGGATACATTGATTTTTGGAAGGTTTTTTGGGTCTTATCTCCTTCAGTTCTGCTCTGATCCTAGTTATTTCTTCTCTTCTGCTAGTGTTTGAATTTCTTTTTTCTTGCTTCTCTAGTTCTTCTAATTGTGATGTTAGGGTGTTGATTTTACATCTTTCCTGGTTTCGCATGTGGGCATTTAGTGCTACAAATTTCCCTCTAAACACTGCTTTAGCTGTGTCCTAGAGATTCTGGTACGTTGTGTCTTTGTACTCATTGGTTTCAAATAACTTATTTATTTCTGCCTTAATTTCATTATTTACCCAGTAGTCATTCAGGAGCAGACTCTTCAGTTTCCATGTAGTTTTGCAGTTTTGAGTGAGTTTCTTGATCTTGAGTTCTAATTTGATCGCACTGTGATCTGAGACACTGTTATGATATCCGTGCTTTTGCATTTGCTGAGGAGTGTTTTACTTCCAGTTATGTGGTCAATTTCAGAATAAGAGTGATGTGGTGCTAAGAAGAATGTATATTCTGTTGATTTGGGGTGGAGAGTTCTGTAGATGTCTATTAGGTCTGCTTGGTCCAGAGTTGAGTTCAAGTCCTGAATATCCTTGTTAATTTTCTGTCTCATTGATCTGTCTAATATTGACAGTAGAGTGTTAAAGTCTCCCACTATTATTGTGTGGGAGTCTAAGTCTCTTTGTAGGTCCCTAACAACTTGCTTTATGAATCTGGGTGCTCCTGTATTGAGTGCATATATATTTAGAATAGTTAGCTCTTTTTGTTGCATTGATCCCTTTAGCATTATGTAATGTCCTTCTTTGTCTTTTTTGATCTTTGTTGGTTTAAAGTTTGTTTTATCAGAGACTAGGATTGCAACCCCTGCTTTTTTTGCTTTCCATTTGCTTGGTAAATCTTCCTTCTTCCCTTTATTTTGAGCCTGTGTGTGTCTTTGTATGTGAGATGGGTCTCCTGAATATAGCACACCAATGAGTCTTGACTCTTTATCCAATTTGCCAGTCTTTGTCTTTTAACTGGGGGCATTTAGCCTGTTTACATTTAAGGTTAATATTGTTATGTGTGAATTTGATCCTGTCATTATGATGTTAGCTGGCTATTTTGCCCATTAGTTGATGTAGTTTCTTCATAGTGTCAATGGTCTTTACAATTTGGTATGTTTTTGCAGTGGTTGTTACTGGGTTTTCCTTTCCATATTTAGTGCCTCCTTCAGTAGCTCTTATAAAGCAGGCCTGGTGGTGACAAAATCTCTCAGCATTTGCTTGTCTATAAAGGATTTTATTTCTCCTTTATTTATGAAGCTTAGTTGGCTGGATATGAAATTTTGGGTTGAAAATTCTTTAAAAATGTTGAATATTGGCCCCCACTCTCTTCTGGCTTGTAGGGTTTCTGCAAATAGATCTGCTGTTAGTCTGATGGGCTTCTCTTTGTGGGTAACCTGAACTTTCTCTCTGGCTGTCCTTAATATTTTTTCTTCATTTCAACTTTGGTGATTTTGATGATTATGTGTCTTGGGGTTGCTCTTCTCAAGGAGTATCTTGGTGGTATTTTCTGTATTTCCTGAATTTGAATGTTAGCCTTTCTTGCTAGATTGGGAAGTTCTCCTGGATGATATCCTGAAGTGTGTTTTCCAACTTGGTTCCATTCTCCCTGTCACTTTCAGGTATGCCAATCAACCATAGGTTTTGTCTTTTCACATAGTCTTGTCTATCTTGGAGGCTTTGTTCGTTCCTTTTCATTCTTTTTTCTCTAATCTTGTCTTCACGCTTTATTTCACTAAGTTGATCTTCAATCCCTGATATCCTTTCTTCAGTTTGATCAATTCAGCTATTGATACTTTTATATGCTTCACGAAGTTCTTGTCCTGTGTTTTTCAGGTCCTTCAGGTCATTTATGTTCTTCTCTAAACTGGTTATTATAGTTAGCAGTTCCTCTATCTTTTTATCAAGGTTCTTAGGTTCCTTGAATTGGGTTAGACCATGCTCCTTTAACTCAGAGGAGTTTGTTACTACCCATCTTCTGAAGCCTACTTCTGTCAATTCATCAAACTCATTCTCAGTCCAGTTTTGTTCTCTTGCTGGTGAGGAGTTGTGATCCTTTGAGGGAGAAGAGGTGTTCTGGTTTTTGGAATTTTCAGCCTTTTTGGGCTGGTTTTTCGTAATCTTCATGAATTTATCTACCTTTGGTCTTTAATGCTGAGGACCTTTGGATGGGGTTTTTGCATGGGTGTCCTTTTTGTTGATGTTTATGCTATTGCTTTCTGTTTGTTTTCATTCTAACAGTCAGGACCCTCTTCAAAATGTCTGCTGGAGTTTGCTGGAGGTCCACTCCAGACCCAGTTTTCCTGGTTATCACCAGCAGAGGCTGCAGAAGCAAAGATTGCTGCCTGCTCCTTCCTCTGGAAGCTTCATCCAGAGCAGCACCTGCCAGATGCCAGCTGGAGCTCTCCTGTATGAGGTATCTCTTGACCCCTGCTGGGAGGTATCTCCCAGTCAGGAGGCATGGGGGTCAGGGACTCACTTGAGGAGATAGTCTGTCTGTTAGCAGAGCTCAATCACTGTGCTGGGGGATCCACTGCTCTCTTCAGAGCTGGCAGGCAGGAACATTTAAATCTGCTGAAGCTGTGCACACAGCCACCCCTTCCCCCAGGTGCTCTGTCCCAGGGAGATGGGAGTTTTATCTATAAGCCCCTGACTGGGGCTTCTGCCTTTCTTTCAGAAATGCCCTGCCCAGACAGGAGGAATCTAGAGAGGCAGTCTGCCTACAGTGGCTTTGCTGAGCTGTGGTGGGCTCTGCCCAGTGTGAACTTTCTGATGGCTTTGTTTACACTGTGGGGGGAAACAGCCTACTCAAGTGTCAGCTATGGCCCTTTCCCCCACCAAGCTCAAATGTCCCAGGTCAACTTCAGACAGCTGTGCTGGCAGTTAGAATTTCAAGTCAGTGGATCTTAGCTTGCTGGGCTCTGTGGGGGTGGAACCCCCTGAGCAAGACCACTTGGCTCCCTGGCTTTAGCCTCCTTTCCAGGGGAGTGAACAATTCTGTCTCATTGGGGTTCCAGGCGCCACTGGGGTATGGAAAAAAAAAAAAAAAACTCCTGTAGCTAGCTTGGTGTCTGCTCAAACGGCCACCTAGATTTGTGCTTGAAACTCAGGGCCCTGGTGGTGTAGGCACCTGAGTGAATCTCCTGGTCTGTGGGTTGCAAAAACTATGGGAAAAACATAGTATCTAGGCCAGATAGTACCGTCCCTCATGGCACAGTCCCCCACGGCTTCCCTGGGCTAGTAGAAGGAGTTTCCCAACTCCTTGCGCTTCTCGGGTGAGGTGATGCCCCACCCTGCTTCTGCTTGCCCTCCATGGGCTGCACCCACTGTCTAACCAGTCCCAGTGAGATAAACCAAATACTTTAGTTGGAAATGCAGAAATCACCTGCCTTCTGCATTGGTCTTGCTGGAAGCTGCAGAGCAGAGCTGTTCCTATTCGGCCATCTTGCCAGAATCCCCCTATGGTCTTATTACGTTTTTGGTGTACATGGAATCTGTAGTGATGTCCTCTCTACTTTCACTCCTGATATTGGTAATTTGTGTTTTCTCTTTTTTCTTGGTCAATGTTGCTAAAAGTTTATTCATTTTATTGATCTTTTCGGAAAACTAGTATTTGGTTTCATTGATTCAAGCTTCTCTCATTGAATTCTGCCTTTTTTTTTTTTTTTTTAATTTTAATGGAATTTCACTGTTGTCACCCAGGCTAGAGTGCAAAGGTGCAATCACAGCTCACTGAAACCTCCACCTCCTGGGGTCAAGCAATTCTCCTGCTTAAGCCTCCTGAGTAGCTGGGATTACAGGCGCTCACCACCATGCCCAGCTAATTTTTGTATTTTTGTAGAGATGGAGTTTCACCATGTTGGCCAGGCTAGTCTTAAACTCCTGACCTCAGCCAATCTACCCACCTCAGCCTCCCAAAGCGCTGGGATGACAGGCCTGAGCCATCATGCCCAGCCTGATTTCTGCTTTAATCTTTACTATTTTCTTTCTGTTACTTGCTTTGGGTTCAAGTTGTTCTTCTTTGTGGTTTCTTTTTTTTTTGAGACAGAGTCTCACTCTGTTGCCCAGGCTGGAGTGCAGTGGTGCGATCTCGGCTCACAGCAAGCTCCGCCTCCCGGGTTTATGCCATTCTCCTACCTCAGCCTCCCTGGGATTATAGGCACCTCCCTGGGATTACAGGCACCCGCCACCACGTCCGGCTAATTTTTTGTATATTTTAGTAGAGACAGGGCTTCACCGTGTTAGCCAGGATAGTCTCGATCTCCTGACCTCATGATCTGCCCGCCTCAGCCTCCCAAAGTGCTGGAGTTACAGGTGTGAGCCACCATGCCCAGCCTGTGGTTTCTTAAAGTATATACTTATATAATTTAAGACCTTCTTTTTCTATATAAATATTTAACACTTTAAATTCCACTTTGAGCACTGCTCTAGACACATCCCACACATTGTGATGTTTTGTTTTCTCTTACTGTTTTTGCTTTTCATCATTGCTACCCAGTTACGAAATTACTGGGTAAAGGGGGCAGTACACTGAAGTCAAAGCCGAATGACAATAAAGGGCAAATATCCAAAAAGCTTCCCCAATCCTTTACTGGTTGTTCTGCAATTTTTGACTTCCCAACCCTATCTGGATGCTAATGTCTCCTTTTCAGAGTTCTTGTGTAGTTGTTTTTCTATTGTGTTCTAGAGTTTTTTTACTGTAATCAGTGGGAGAGATGAACTGTGGTAGGCTTACTCCATCTTGGCCAGCACCTGAAATCCTATTTAGTTCTGAGATTCCATCAGAGATCTACTGAAGAATTGTGTGTTGAAAGATAGCACTCATCCTGATGGGAATGGACTTTTGGTTTAACTGTCCCCTACAGCCACCACCTGAGATAAGGGGACAAAAATGAAACTCAGAACATGTCTTCTGTTCCTAAAGGAAAGCACCTGCCACTCATGCTTTCCAAAGGAATAGAAATTCCCTGACCACTTTAGATTAGAATAATCCAAAACCGAACTCTGCTCTGTAGAGATCACATTTGAGAAGGTTTGCCCAGTAAAGATAGAAGAGTAAGAAGTTCCTCTGAGCAAACACTGTGTACCTATAGATATTCCAGTCCCAGTGAGAGCTCTCCTTTTTATTCATTCTATCATTCTTCCATTCTTCTTTCCCTCTTTCTCTCCCCTTGTCCCTCTAAATCACTAATTGCTTAACAGTAGTGTCAACACTTTTAATTGTATGTTAATTATAATTAAAAACAATTTTGAGCCATCATCTCATACATACATAAACACACACACGATTTATAAAATCATAGCAAACCCATCTATAATACTATATGTGCTAGTCACTTTTCTAAGCACTTTACTTAATTAGCTACTATAAATCTACCAAATAAATATGAATAAACTTTAATTTTATTCATTTTTTAAGGTAAAAAGCACATATGAAGAGAGTAGTCATTTATCAACCCAAAAGAGGAAGTCATCTTCTCCTTTCCTTTTCCTGAAATCAACATTGCCATCTTCCTTCCCAGTTTGGTACTAGAGGTACGGGTGGCTTCTCCCATCACACACCACCTCTTCTTTTCCCCTCTTTCTTCCTACCAACACCTATCAGCTCTCACCAGCCTCCTCAGTTCCAAGCTGTTCCTTGCAATCCACTAATGAAATTCCTGTTTCTTTTGTAATTGTATTTCAGCATGGTTCATGCTCTGATACCAACCTTAAATCAAATTCTTTGCAGAGAGACTATCACAGGGTGACAAGCTCCTTTCTGCATGTCTCATTACTGAAACATTTATTCAGAGCTTCCTGAATGATATGAATGGCTGCCTTTGAGTGCTGCAATGACTTAATACACTACAACTAAAGGATTTTAATTTCCTCTCCTGGTCTGCTCACTTTGGTTCCTGCCTGAGTTTCCCTCTTATTTTGGATGCACAGCTGTGGTGTGGGTGGGACCACGCTTGAGCCTACAGCCCTGAGAGAGCCTATTCTAGTTCTGGAGTGTGGGGCATAGTTCATTGAAGGAGCCTTCAACTCTAGGCATGTGTGGTTTGCCCACATTTTGGCCAGCTGGTTTTCCCATTGTAGCACCTGTTCTCTCCAAGAGGCGCTAAATGTAAAATGAAGAAGAAAGCTCTTAGAAAGGGGAGTACAGGATGGTAGCTGCAATCTTTCTGGTAGCCTTAGCAAGGGGCCCATATCCAGGACACTTTCTGAATTTTTGTTCACCAGTTAAGAATGATGCTGGTCTCATTAGGGACCGTCAACACGAAAACCACCATGAAGAGGTAAGAATGGTTTGGGGATGACGTAAGAAATACAGAAGTCTGGATGGAGACTTACAGGTTTTTATAAAGGGGGTCAAGTGTCACTTGGGAGATGAGCATAACAGGATGCTGAAGGAGATTTTTCCTTTTTCGTTCCAGAATTAGCAACTGGGATTTACAGAAGATAATATGGGACATCTAGGGTCTGCATATTCTAAAAAGAGCAAAAAAATTAGAACCAGACACCTTTTAGGGCTTAATAAGAGGTAAAATATCCTTGCTCAAATGTTACATGTTTATCAAACAGTTTGAATTCAATGACATGTAAACATAAAAGAAATGTTTTCTCTGTTAATCTCCCTTTCCTTCTCTTTGTTGACTTCTCAGGCAAACTCCACAATTTTCCACTCATTTCTAGTTATTAAAAAGTCCAAGCCAGTACAATTTAAGATGTTCATCTCATCTCTTTCCCTCTTCCCATCTCAGGCTTGACTAGTGGCCTCAATAACCTATAGAGGGAACAACCTTTTTCTCTCTTTCCACCCTCCTAGTTCTAGCTTACTTAGAATTGGGGATTAAGAAGTAGAAATAGTAGAGAGGACAGGGGTCATCATAGGTAGTGGCCCCTGTACATGGAATAACCTTGAAGGTGGTAAGTTTATGGACAGCCCAAGCCACAGGAGATATTCATAATTTAATTGGATATCAGTTAACTAACTCATTTGACAGGCTCTTACAGGTGTAAGAGTTTTGTGGCCTAAGAGATAGGAGGAATGAGGCAGAAGTGTATATAAATAACTTAACCCAGTTATAGGATGGCAAATAAATGCAAAATCCAGTCAAGTGAAGAAGTGGCTAGGTCAGGCATTTGGACTTCCATGAGTGGACTGGGACCTGAATGGTGTAGGCTTGGTGGGCTACATGTCCTTGCTCCTCTCTGATCATGATTCAGATTCAATAATTGAGAAGATATCCTTCAAAGCTATTGGATGACCTAGTTGTTTTATTAGTGAGGAAGTACTTTTTAGCCCAAATATGATTTAGAATTAGGTATACAGATATTTATGAACATTAAACTCATAGTATATTTTTTAATAAGGGATCTCTCCAAATTGTTATCTTAGGTGTCTGCATTGTTTAAGAGAATTGGGCGTATTAGAGTAGCAGGTCAATCTTGTGACTGTAATTCAAAATTATTGAGTATTTGGTTTGAGCTTTTGACTTTAAGTAGAACTCTTAATAAATGTATATATTTGCATTAGCACACTTAAGAAGTCTTAAGTCTTACCTTATTTATAAGTTTAATTTATTAGATTTATAAGAGTGATTCAAGCACTTAGGAAGGCCTTTTTGCTAAGTCAGAAAACTGGGAAACTTAAAAGGGAAATTAAATATATTTAATAATTTAATGCAACAAAATATTTAAAGGAGTTAAACTAAATTTGTAAATGAGACTAAATGTTAATCAACGACCCCATAAAAGGCAATTTTTAATGATTGCTAGAACTTTTAATAGCAAAATAAGATCTGTAGGCTGAATTTAAACGCTTCAGAAAGAACTGGATTTTTGAATAAATGGAACATTAATTTCAAAATCAAGGTAACCTCTGAAGAATCCTTTCTGTGCACCCAATCTGCCCTTGACAGCCACCTGTCGGAGTTCTCTTTTGGCTGCTGCTCCTCCTGAGCTCACACTCACAGCTCCAAAAGTCCTCTGTATGGCAGGCCTCTGAAGGCAGTACTTTGGGGACCCTGGGTGGGCGTAGGGATAGATGAAGGGCCCCCCCACTCCTTTGCTCTCCAACATAGGACAGCCACCTCTGACTTGGTCTCTTCCAAAAACTTCCTGCAACTTCTGGTAGTTGGGGCTGCTTCCCCTGCAGCCCAGCCCTCTCAGTTGGGGTAAAAGCAAGATGCCTCACATTTTGCTCCTTCTGTAATGTCTGTGTAGCCCACAGGAAATTCATGCACCCCTGTTGTGACCAATGGTGGAAGCACAAAGTGTTCCACCACCACCACCTTGCTCTACCTTCATCTTCATTACTTCTTCTGCTCAGATAGAAGGGGTACACCAGCAAGTCTTCCCCTTGAGCAGACATACAATTTGAGAATGAGATATCACTCCACCCTTCCCACAGTTACCTGAGATTTCAACAAGTGATTTTCTTGGGGCTTCTTAATTTAGTTTGGTGGTAGGGAAAATGTCTCACAAGCTTATGACTTGTGGTTTCAATGATTCTCTCAATCCCTTTCTATAATCCTCCAGGTTTTTAAATAACTAAGAGTGTGTGGGTTGGGTTCTAAATTGTTGGTTTGTTAGCAAACAGGTTTGGCTCTCTCTTAGTCTGAGAAAGGTATCTTGCCATTGCTGGAGGCCATTTTGCAATGCATCCTTTTTTTGTCTACACTCTCAAGATCTGGTTGCCAATTCCTTGAGCAGCATGAAACATCCTCATTAGTATCCTATAACTGAGTTCATGTCCTCAGTTCTTATCTCCAATCAGCATTATAGGCAGGAGAATGAGATGACATGAGAGGTCCAATTCTGATCTTTCCAAGGACTGCTGATTTGATTCTTGAAAACCTAGAGTGTTTCCATTAAATTAAACAATAGATATCACTGACCACCTAATTAGACCACACAGGCTTTAGGGGCTCATGGATGGGCACATCTGCTGTTTGAACTCTGAAAGGAAATTTGCTTGCCAGATATACTCAAGTACAACCAGCAAGACTTCTTTGTAAAGCATTCCTGGAATTGCCTACCACTCAGAAGAAACAGTTTAAACCTTCTGTTGTTTCTAAACAACATTCTGTTGTTTTTACCAGTCCTTACCTGAGTTCAGAGCGACAGCAGGATACCTGTGTGATGATGTTATGCACAGGGATTCTGAGAAAGCTGCTTTCTTTTTATTTCAGATTCTGTTTGTACCTTCTAAGGGCAACAACTTTAGTACACTTCCCAGCCTCCTCTCCCTCCCAGACAATTAGGTATTACTGGGAATGAAAACAGCAACTAATAACAAATATATTTGTTGAGCACTTAGTGCTAGTGTTATAAGTTCTTTGCATGTGTTAACTCATTCAGTTCTCACAACCACTCCATGAGGTAGGTACTATTGATATGGGAGGCAGGTACAAAGTGCTGAGTAGAGAAGAGCAGGTCCCTGGCTAGGGCTCTACTCCCAGGCCTATACCCACGGTCTTAGGTGAGGACAGGCATTTCTGTTTTCCTGATCAAATGTTGCATTGCCCAAGACCACCCTAATCCATCACGCCCCCATCCCGTGCCTTTAAAAACCCCAAGACCCTAGCGGGCACACACACACACACGCAGGGCTGGACGTCGAGAGGAACACACCAACTGAAGAAAACACAAGTGGTTGGATGTCTAGAGGAATGCACCGGCATAAGGGCACACTGACAGACACCGGCAAGCTGGTGGGCCATGGACCGGTGAAACAGCATGGAGTTTGGCCGGAGCAGTCAGAATAGAGCCCCTGGCCTCTCAGCAGCCTGACTCCAGAGGAAAACCACCTTCCCACTCCATCCCCTTCTGGCTCCCCCATCTGCTGAGAGCTATTTCCACTCAATAAAACCTTGCACTCCTTCTCTAAGCCCATGTGTGATCTGATACTTCCAATACACCAAGGCAAGAAACCCCAGGATACAGAAAGCCCTCTGTCCTAGCAATAAGGCAGGGGGTCTAATAGAGCTGACTAACACAAGCCATCTATGGATGACTAAACTGAAAAAGCACCTTGTAATGCACACGCACTGGGGCTTCAGGAGCTATAAACATTCACCCCTAGACACTGCCATGGAGTTGAGCCACACAGCCTGCCAGTCTGCATGCTTCCTCTAGGGATATGAGCAGTGGGGCACAGAAGAAGTGAGTACACTCCTATTGGATGCCCTGTAAGGGGGATAAGGGAACTTTTCCTGATTCACTATTACTATTCTTATTTTGTAGATGAAGAAACTGAGGCACAGAGAGAGTAACTTGGCTAAGTTCTCACAGCTGGTAAGTGGAGGAGCCAGGATTGGAATCCAAGCACTCCAACTCTACTATATCACCTACATCCAGCAGTCTGCCTAGCTTGTCAATATACTATATCCAAGAATCAGACATAATTGGCCTTTTTAAAAAATATATATATATACTTTAAGTTCTGGGATACATGTGCAAAAAATGCAGTTTTGTTACATAGGTATACACGTGCCATGGTGGTTTGCTGCACCCATCAACCCATCATCTACATTAGGTATTTCTCTTAATGCTCTCCCTCCCCTAGACCCCCATCCCTAGACAGGTCCCAATGTGTAATGTTCCCCTCCCTGTGTCCATATGTTCTCATTGTTCAACTCCCACTTATGAGTGAGAACATGCGGTACTTGGTTTTCTGCTGCTGTGTTAGTTTGCTGAAAATGATGGTTTCCAGATTCATCCATGTTCCTGCAAAGGACATGAACTCATCCTTTTTTATGGGGGCACAGTATTCCATGGATATATGTGCCACATTTTCTTTATCCAGTCAGTCATCTGTGGGCATTTGGGTTGGTTCCAGGTCTTTGCTATTGTGAATAGTGCTTGAATAAACATACGTGTGCATGTGTCTTTATAGTAGAATGATGTATAATCCTTTGGGTATATACCCAGTAATGGGTCAAATGGTATTTCTGGTTCTACATCCTAGAGGAATCACCACACTGTCTCCCACAATGGTTGAAGTAATTTACATTCCCACCAACAGTGTAAAAGCGTTCCTATTTCTGCACATGCTCTCCAGCATGTGTTGTTTCCTAACTTTTTAGTGATTGCCTTTCTAACTGGCGTGAGATGGTATCTCATTGTGGTTTTGATTTGCATTTCTCTAATGACCAGTGATAATGAGGTTTTTTTTTTTCATGCTTGCTGGCCACATAAATGTCTTCTTTTGAGAAGTGTCTGTTCATATACTTTGCCCACTTTTTGATGGGGTTGTTCGTTTCTTTCTTGTAAATTTGTTTAAGTTCCTTGTAGATTCTGGATATTAGCCCTTTGTCAGATGAATAGATTGCAAAAATTTTCTCCCATTCTGTAGGTTGCCTGTTCCCTCTGATGATAGTTTCTTTCGTTGTGCAGAAGATCTTTAGTTTAATTAGATCCCATTTGTCAATTTTGGCTTTTGTTGCCATTGTATTTTGTGTTTTAGTCATGAAATCTTTGCCCATGCCTATGTCCTGAATGGTATTGCCTTGGTTTTCTTCCAGAGTTTTTATGATTTTAGGTCTTACATTTAAGTCTTTAATCTATCTTGAGTTAGTTTTTGTATAAGGTGTAAGGAAGGGATCCAGTTTCCGTTTTCTGCATATGGCTAGCCAGTTTTCTCAACACCATTTATTAAATAGGGAATCCTTTCCCCATTTCTCGTTTTTGTCAGGTTTGTCAAAGATCAGATGGTGGTAGATGTGTGGCATTATTTCTGAGACCTGTGTTCTGTTCCATTCGTCTATATATCTGTTTTGGTACCAGTACCATGCTGTTTTAGTTACTGTAGCCTTGTAGTATAGTTTGAAGTCAGGTAGCCTGATGCCTCCAGGTTTGTTCTTTTTGCTTAGGATTGTCTTGGCTATACAGGATCTTGTTTGGTTCCATATGAAATTTAAAGTAGTTTTTTTCTAATTCTGTGAAGAAAGTCAATGGCAACTTGATGGGAATAGCGTTGAATCTATAAATCACCTTGGGCACTATGGCCATTGTCATGGTATTGATTCTTCCTATCCATGATCATGGAATGTTTTTCCATTTGTTTATGTCCTCTCTTATTTCCTTGAGCAGTGGTTTGTAGTTCTACTTGAAGAGGTCCTTCACATCCCTTATAAGTTGTATTGCTAGGTACTTTATTCTCTTTGTATCACATGTGAATGGGAGTTCACTCATGATTTGGGTCTCTGTCTATTATGGATGCATAGGAATGCTTGTGATTTTTGCACATTGATTTTGTATCCTGAGATTTTGCTGAAGTTGCTTATCAGTTTAAGGACATTTTGGGCTGAGATGATGGGATTTTCTAAATATACAATCATGTCATCTGCAAACAGAGATAATTTGACTTTCTCTCTTCGTATTTGAATATGTTTTATTTCTTTCTCTTGCCTAATTGCCCCAGACAGAACTTCCAATGCTATGTTGAATAGGAGTGGTAAGAGAGGGCATCCTTGTCTTGTGCTTGTTTTCAAAGGAATGCTTCCAGCTTTTGCACATTCAGAATGATATTGGCTCTGGGTTTGTCATAAATAGCTCTTATTATTTTGAGATATATTCCATGAATACTTAGTTTATTGAGAGTTTTTAGCATGAAGGGGTGTTGAATTATATCAAAGACCTTTTCTGCATGTATTGAGATAATCATGTGGTTTTTGTCATTGGTTCTATTTATGTGAAGGATTACGTTTACTGATTTGCATATGTTTAACCAGCCTTGCATCCCAGGGATGAAGCTGACTTGATCGTGGTAGATAAACTTTTTGATGTGCTGCTGGATTTGGTTTGCCAGTATTTTATTGAGGATTTTTGCATCGATGTTCATCAGGGATATCGGCCTGAAATTTTCTTTTTTTGTTTTGTCTCTGCCAGTTTTTGGTATCAGGATGATGCTGGCCTCATAAAATGAGTTAGGGAGGAGTCCCTGTTTTTGTATTGTTTGGAATAGTTTCAGAAGCAATGGTACCGACTCCTCTTTGTACCTCTGGTAGAATTCGGCTGTGAATCTGCCTGGCCCTGGGTTTTGTTTTGGTTAGTAGGCTATTAGTTACTGTGTCAATTTCAGAACTTGTTATTGGTCTATTCAGGGATTTAACTTCTTCCTGGTTTGGTCTTGGGAGGGTGTATGTGTCCAGGAATTTATCATTTTCTTCTAGATTTTCTAGTTTATTTGCCTAGAGGTGTTTATAGTATTATCTGATGGCAGTTTGTATTTCTGTAGGATCAGTGGTGATATCCCCTTTATCATTTGTTATTGTGTCTATTTGATTCTTCTCTCTTTTCTTCTTTATTAGTCTGGCTAGCGGTCTATTTTGTTAATATTTTAAAAAAATCAGCTCCTGGATTCATTGATTTTTGAGGGTTTTTCATGTCTCTTTCTCCTTCAGTTCTGCTCTGATCTTAGTTACTTCTTCTCTTTTGCTAGCTTTTAAGTTTGTTTGCTCTTCTCTAGTTCTTTTAATTGTGATATTAGGGGGTCAATTTTACATCCTTTCTGCTTCCTCATATGGGCATTTAGTGCTATAAATTTCCCTCTGAACACTGCTTTAGCTGTGTCCCAGAGATTCTAGTTTGTTTTGTCTTTGTTCTTGTTGGTTTCAAAGAGCTTATTTATTTCTGCCTTAATTTTGTTATTTACTTAGTAGTCATTCAGGAGCAGGTTGTTCAGTTTCCATGTAGTTGTGCAGTTTTGAGTGAGTTTCTTAATCCTGAGTTCTAATTGATTGCACTGTGGTCTGAGAGACTGTTCGTTATGATTTCTGTTCTTGTGCAATTGCCGAAGAATGTTTTCCTTCCAATTATGTGGTCAGTTTTAGAATAAGTGCAATGTGGTGTTGAGAAAAATGTATATTCTGTTGATTTGAGGTGGAGAGTTCTGTAGATATCTACTAGGTCTGCTTGGTCCAGAGATGAGTTCAAGTCCTGAATATCCTTATTAATTTTCTGTCTCATTGATCTGTCTAATATTGGCAGTGGGGTGTTAAAGTCTCCCATTATTATTGTGTGGGAAATTAAGTCTGTTTGTAGGTCTCTAAGAACTTGCTTTATGAATCTGGGTGCTCCTGTATTTGGTGCATATATATTTAGAATAGTTAGCTCTTCTTGTTGGGTTGATCCCTTTGCCACTATGTCATGTCCTTCTTTGTCTTTTTTGATCTTTGTTGGTTTAAGTCTGTTTTATCAGAGACTAGGATTGCAACCCCTGCTTTTTTTTTTCTTTCCATTTGCTTGGTAAATACTCCTCCATCCCTTTATTTTGAGTCTATGTGTGTCTTTGCTCGTGAGATGGGTCTCCTTAATTCGGCACACCAATAGGTCTTGACTCTTTATCCAATCTGCCAGTCTGTGTCTTTTAATTGGGGCATTTAGCCCTTTTGCATTTTAGGTTAGTATTGTCATGTGTGAATTCAATCCTGTCATTATGATGCTAGCTGATTATTTTGCCCATTAGTTAATGCAGTTTCTTCATAGTGTTGACGGTCTTATGTTTTTGCAGTGACTGGTACCAATTTTTCCATTTTCATATTTAGTGCTTCTTTCGGGAGCTCTTGTAAAGCAGGTCTGTTGGTGAGAAAGTCTCTCAGCATTTGCTTGTCTGTAAAGGATTTTATTTCTCCATTACTTATGAAGCTTAGTTTGGATACGAAATGCTGAGTTGAAATTTCTTTTCTTTAAGAATGTTGAATATTGGCTCCCATTCTCTTCTGGCTTGTAGGGTTTCTGTAGAGAGATCTGCTGTTAGTCTGGTGGGCTTCCCTTTGTGGGTAACCTGACCTTTCTCCCTGGCTGTCCTTAACATTTTTTCCTTCATTTCAACCTTGGTGATTCTGATGATCATGTGTCTTGGGGTTGCTCTTCTCAAGGAGTATCTTGGTGGTGTTCTTTGTATTTCCTGAATTTGAATGTTAGCCTGTCTTGTTACATTGGGGAAGTTCTCCTGGATAATATCCTGAAGAGTGTTTTCCAACTTGGTTCCATTCTCCCCATCATTTTCAGGTACACCAATCAAACATAGGTTTGGTCTTTTCACATAGTCTCATATTTCTTGAAGGCTTTGTTTGTTCCTTTTCATTCTTTTTTCTCTAATCTTGTCTTCACACTTTATTTCATTAAGTTGATCTTCAATCCTGAATATCCTGTCTTCTGCTTGATTGCTTCAGCTACTGATACTTGTGTATGCTTCATGAAGTTCTTGTGCTGTGTTTTTCAGCTCCATCAGCTTATTTATGTTTTTCTCTAAACTGGTTATTCTAGTTAACAGTTCCTGTAACCTTTTATCAAGGTTCTTAGCTTCCTTGAATTGGGCTAGAACATGTTCCTTTAGCTCAGAGGAGTTTGTTATTACCCACCTTCTGAAGCCTACTTCTGTCAATTCATCAAACTCATTCTCAGTCCAGTTTTGTTTCCTTGCTGGCAAGGAGTTGTGATCCTTTGGAGGAGAAGAGGCATTCTGGGTTTTGGAATTTTCAGCCTTTATGAGCTGGTTTTTCCTCATCTTCATGGATTTAACTACCTTTGTTCTTTGATGTTGTTGACCTTCGGATAGGGTTTCTGTCTGAATGTCCTTTTTGTTGATGTTGATGCTATTCTTTTCTGTTTGTTAGTTTTCCTTCTAACAGATGTCTCTGCTGCAGGTCTGCTGGAGTTTGATGGAGGTCCACTGTAGACCCTGTTTGCCTAGGTATCACCAGCAGAGGCTGCAGAAGAGCAAATATTGCTGCCTGTTCTTTTCTCTGGAGGCTTCATTCCAGAGGGGCGCCCACCAGATGCCAGCCAGAGCTCTCCTGTATGAAGTGTCTGTCATCCCCTACTGGGAGGTGTCTCCCAGTCAGGAGGCATGATCGTCAGGGACCCACTTGAGAAGGCAGTCTGTCCCTTAGCAGAGCTTGAGTGCTGTGTTGTGAGATCCACTGCTCTCTTCAGAGCTGGCAGGCAGGAATGTTTAAGTCTGCTGAAGCTTCACCCACCTTCACTTCTTCCTCCAGGTGCTCTGTCCCAGGGAGATGGGAGTTTTATCTATAAGCCCCTGACTGGGGCTGCTGCCTTTATTTCAGAGATGCCCTGCCCAGAGAGGAGGAATCTAGAAAGGCAGTCTGGCTACATGTGGCTTTGCAGAGCTGTGGTGGGCTCTGCCCAGTTTGAACTTCCTGGTGGCTTTGTTTATACTATGAGGGCAAAACTGCCTACTCAAGCCTCAGTAATGGAGGACATCCCTCCCCACACCAAGCTCAAGTGTCCCAGGTCAACTTAAGACTGCTGTGCTGGCAATGAGAATTTCAAGCCAGTGGATATTAGCTTGCTGGGCTCTGTGGGGGTGGCATCTGCAGGGCTAGACCACTTGGATCCCTCGCTGCAGCCCCCTTTCCAGGGGAGTGAAGGGTTCTGTCTCGCTGGGGTTCCAGGAGCCATTAGGGTATGAAAAATAACTCCTGCAGCTAGTTCGATGTCTGCCCAAATGGCCCCCCAGTTTTGTACTTGAAACCCAGGGCCCTGGTGGTGTAAGCACCCAAGGGAATCTCCTGGTCTCTGGGTTGCGAAGACCATGGGGAAAGCAAAGTATCTGGGCCAGAATGCACCATTCCTCACGGCACTGTCCCTCAGGGCTTCCATTGCCTAGGGGAGGGAGTTCTCCGATGTCTTGTACTTCTCAGGTGAGGTGACAACTCACCCTGCTCCTGCTTGCCCTCTGTGGGCCGCACCCACTGTCTAACCACTCCCAATGATATGAGTCGGGTACCTCAGTTGGAAATGCAGAAGTCACCCGCCTTCTGCGTTGATCTTGTTGGCAGCTGCAGATCGGAGCTCTTCCCATTCGGCCATCTTGCCATCCACCTCTTAACTGGCCTTGTTTTAAAGCTAGGGTGTCTACAAGAGAATCTGCTTGGCCTAAATATCTTCAAAAAAATCCCATATGGATAAACTGAAATTTACCAAAAACAAGTCTTCCTCATTTTATAATCATAGTGTTTATGTGATATAAAACAAAAAGTTCCTCCAAATGCACTGATAATGTTATTTAATTCACCATAATATTATTTGCCTACAACTTTTCCAGGAAGGGTCTCTTAGACAGAAATTCTGTCTCTTTCCACAGAATAAGGAAACTCTTGGGTAAGGTCCTACAGCAAGTTGCTATTGGAACAAGAGGGGAATCAAGTTTAGAGACAATTCAAGTTCAATTAATTGTGGGTGCATTTAAGATATTTCTGTCAATCATTGGACAGGAGAGAACACATTTAATGTTTTGGTAAAAAAAAAAAATTTCAGGCTGCCCACGGTGGCTCACACCTGTAATCCCAGCACTTTGGAAGGCCAAGGCAAGTGGATCACCTGAGGTCAGGAGTTCAGGGCCAGCCTGACCAACATGATGAAACCCCATTTCTACTACAAATATAAAAATTAGCCGGGTGCCAGGTGTGGTTGTGGGCACTTGTAATTCCTGCTTCTCAGGAGGCTGAGGCTGAAGAATCACTTGAACCTGGGAGGTGGAGGTTGCAGTGAGCTGAGATCGTGCCATTGCACTCCAGCCTGGGCAACAAGAGTGAAACTCTGTCTCAAAGTTTTTTTTTTTTTTGTTCAGAACATTGTGTTGTCTAGTTCTTCTAAAAGTCTCCCTTTTAAGAATATTACATGTAGGTTAGCTGAGAGTTTTGTGAAAGTAATTAGTTCAAATGCAATGCCAAGTCATTGGACCTAGTTTGTCACTTTTCACTTGGGTACTTTCAGCACTGTTTTGGAATAGGAGTTAAAGAAATGGGGCCAACAGCTTGTTGGAATCCAAGAAAGATTTTGTCAGTTGTGTTTAGAAGCATGGCAGTCAGAAGCTATTTATTGGCTGGGTACAGTGGCTCACATCTGTAATTCTAGTACTTTGGAAGGCTAAGGTGGGAGGATCGCTTGAGCCAAGGAGTTTGAGACCAGCCTGAGCACCATAGCGAAACCTCATCTTTATAAATAAATAATTTAAAAAAAACCCATTTGTTGAAGCTGGGCAGTCAGTAAATACTCCATAATACAGTCAAAAAGTTTAGAGTGCAAAAATGTGTATAGATAGATTTAAAAAAAAAAAATCTAGGGTGGAAGTAAAGAACAGGAACTGGATTCATGGGAGTGTTAAAAAAGAACTTTCTACTATTAAGGGTACTGAACTTGGTAGTTGCCCAACCAGGGAAGCTGGAGGAAATTTATGTTTACTTCTGACAAGAAATGTGGCAATAGAGTGCCTGATATTTGTATTAACATGTGAGTGAAGCAGAGTGTTGAAGATCCTGTAGCTGAACTCCTGGATTTGAATCCTGGTCCTGCCACTTACAAGCTACATGATCTTGGGCAAATTTCTTAAGCGCTCTGCCTTAGTTTTCTCATCTATAACTTGAAGATAATGTTTTAGCATTGATTTAATATCTTAATGCATATAAGGTGCTTACAACAGTGTATGGCATATAATAAATAGTATGCAAATAGGTAGCTATTACTACTGTTAAAATATATATACCTATTTTCAATCACAGTCAATCACAGTGGTGTTGCCTTTGAAAAACCTTCAGCAGGGGTATAGATCCTGATCTACTGAATGTTTTTGAACAGTCTCTCTGATAGTGCAGGCATGTGTTCCAGCAGAGGTCCTCATGCAGAACTTTAGAAATATGGACACTGCTTCTCTTTCCTGGGGCTTCAGGGTGAGACACACTCTTCCTAGATGGACTCAGTTACCCAGGACTTTGGCACCCTCTAGTGCATGATAAACGCTGATGCTTTCCAGTTCCCCCCAGGATCTTAGAAAATCAGAGCAACCCTGAGCAGCAAATCCTCCCATCGTAGAGGGCTGCTGGGAAAACCCTGCAGCCTTGTCCAGGATAGACCTTGGAGGACCAACTGGGAGATCTCGATGTACATTAAAGATCCTGACTCTGCATCAGCAGCAGCAACAGAAGCTAGCAAGAGGCTCCATGTCTTTAATCAGCGTTCACTGCCAAGTCCATTATCTGTGTTGCTGAAAATGTGGGAGAGACATTGTGGTCATAAGTCAGCCTGTGAGGGATATGCTGACAAGCACATCCCAGAAAAATGCTGCAATTAAACCAAGTCTGAATGCTGTTCAAGCAAAGAGGTAAGTACATTTAAAGTGGGAAACATGAGTGAAGAGGCCTCTGTGGGAGTTTAGAAAGGAAGAGACCAAGGAGATTGATTCTCATTCAGGTCACCATAAAACATTACACGAAGGAGGGAACACGTCAAGAGTTTTTGCTATGACTGAAGAGAGAAGAATTGTTTGCCATAGGATAGGTGGGGTAGAGAAGGCAGAGCCTGAGGTGTGTGTGGACTGAGAGAGAATGAACTGTGCCTTGCATAGTGGTGAGTATCCTCACTCCTGAACACAGTTTCTACATCTTCCTTGTCAAATGAAAAGTTGGGATGGGTTAGGGAAAGAGTGAGGGCCCCTTTCCCTTTATTATAGTCTTAGGATTAAAGGATGAGAGAGACAGAATGGCCACGCCCAGGCACATGTATCCTGAGCCGAGAAGGACTCCTGAGTAGGTGAGTGGGTTAGTAAGGTCCCTTCTGGTCTGGACGTCTTCCCTGAGTCCTTTTCTGTGAATGCCAAATGCCACTCATCCACTGGGATGTGCTGCCTACCCTACATATACCATGACACAGGTACGATGTAGTAGGGAAGTAAGGCAGTGAACAACTGTTACTTTATCTGGACACCTGGACTGAGGATGATCTTGCCAATAAATCTACCCTACTTTACTTCCATTTCGGCAACATTCACTAACACCATGAAAAAACACCATTTTCTTGTGTTTGTGTGTGTGTGGCAAGGAGGGGTGTTAAAAGTTACCATATATCATCAATTCTAAGATGCAGGGGCACTTTATTCATACTTTCCTATCTCTGAAATTGAGATACCTCTTACATATAACATTGTGCATCATAATTTAATTGATGGCAATTTTTTCATAGTATATAAAGTAATAATAAAATTGGAATTCATCTTCCAAATTGTTGATATCTATCTTGGTGATTATAACTGATGAAATCTGGTAGTATGAAGCATGTTTTCACCTGTATAAATCTAAATCCCTTCCAGAAGTCTGCTTTACCAGTAATACCCCAAATATTTCAAATGCAAAATTTATTCTTCTGAATTATTGCAACTCAGATCTAAGGCATAAATAATTGCAGTGGATGCCATGGTGATCTTCCCAGATCACCCCCACCTAGGACTGGAAATGTTGTTGGTCAATAGCTTTCAGATGAAGAGAACTGCCACTCCCCCAAACCTCATCCCCATCTTGGGGTCAGGCCACATCCAATGATTGGTTGATGTGGAGATATGAAGGCTTGCCTCCTTTCCCCATTTGAGATAACTATAGAAGGCCATGCAATTCCAGAGCTTCTGGTAGGATTGGCTGAGGCCTTTGTTATACTGATTTTCATTTCAACTTATCCCTTTGCCAATTATGCTTCCTTTACTTTTCCTGCACACACAGATAGCTCCATCCTAGAGCCTGCTTCTCGGGCAACTTAACCTGAAGCAACTGGTACCAGGAGCATCCCAAGAAACTCTAATAGGGGGTTTTGGAGCTTCATCACCTGCTGGTGGACAATAGGATGAACGTCTGGGTCACTATACTATGTAGGCTTCTTCACTAGCAGAGGTACAAATAGTGAAGGGACTCTAGAATGGAGGTTGGGAGGCATGGAAGAGGGAGATAATGAGTATCAATTGTTGCCTGAAGCAAAACTGCAATGGCAAGGACTGTAGTTTATGCCACTAACCTTCCCATTATATGTTCCTACCAGGAAAAGAGGCCCAACAAAATCCTTGAGGAGCTTTTATCAGAACTTATTACATGAAGCAAGCAGATACAGACAGTACAAGGAATAGACTATAGTGGATAGCACGCTGTACTTTCCAGCTGTTTCCTATAGACTAAAGCACGCATTCTCTCAGCTGCTGGGAATGGGGGTGGCCAATAGTTTCCACCTGAGCTCCTCGTGAGGCCTTGCCCTCAGGTGGAGACAGGAGCCTCCTTGCCTTTTAAGGTCAGGCTGCTTGCAATGACTGCTCGTTGCATGGAATCTCTGGGGGCCATATTTAGTTAGACTAAGTTCCTATTAAACAGGAGATACTGTGAATTTTTGGCTTTAGTATGAGGTGGCAAAAAGAAAGTATATAGTAAAGGTCAAGAGTAGAAATTTAGAAATGACTACACTAAGTTTAAAGTTACTTGTCTGTGCCAGAGTTTCTTCATCTGAAAATGAGGTTGATGATAATGCTTTTATGTCATAGGAAGGTGGTAAGTTTTAACTTTGATATAATATAATATATATAATAATCTCTAGACATATAGTAGGCAATCCATCTATGGTTGATAGTATTATTATCAGCTATTCTTTCTTAATTCTAGGGCACAGAATTACCTCCTTACTTCTACCAGCCGAGCCAGGCAGAGTCCGATGTATTTCCCTGTAGAATAGATGGAGGTTTCTTAATCCTCTCATTAGTGAGGTTGCAGGAAAGTATTCTAAATGTATTTTTAAAATTCTAATTTTGGCAAAAGACTCCATTAAGATAGTGAAAAGTCAGTCTACAGGATAAGAGAAAATATTTACGATACTTGCGTTTGACAAAGATCTCATATCACAATATATAAAAAACTCTTACACATTAATAATTAAAAACCCCAGTCAACTCAGTAGAAAAGTGGGCAAAAGTCCTGAACCAAACATACCTACTGAAAAGGCTGAAAGAGGAGAAGCCAAGTGTTGAGAGGATGTGGAGGAACTGAAACTCTCTATACTGCTGGTGTTAACAAAATAGTATATTCATTTTGACCAGGTGCAGTGGCTCATGCCTGTAATCCAAGAACTTTGGGAGGCTAAGGCAAGAAGATTGTTTGAGGCCAGGAGTCTGAAATCAGCCTAGACAATATAAGCAGACCTAGCTCTACAAAAAAAAAAAAAAAAAAAATTAAATAGCCGGGTCGTGCGAGTCTGTAGTCCCAGCTACTTGGGAGGCTGAGGTAGAAGGATCACCTCAGTTCAGGAGTTCAAGGCTGCACTGAGCCATGATATTTTGAAGCAGTATATACAGCATATTCATTTTGGAAAACTGGCAGCTTCTACTTAAGCTGGGCATGTGCATCCATAAAAACCCAGCAGTTCTACCCTTAGGAACATACCCAAAGAAGTGCATACATGTTTTCACCCAAAATATTTAAGAATAGCCATAGAAGCACTATGGATAATAGACAAATAATGTGAAAAAAAGAAAATTGGCTAACTACCCATCGATGTTGGAATGAGTAAACACATTGTGGTATAATTACACAATAAATGCTATACAGTAATGAGAATTAATAACCAATAACTACATAAAGCAATAAATCTCATAAACTTAATATTAAGAGAAAATAATAAGACAAAATGAACATAGTGTAGAATTTAGTTTTTATGAAGGACGTATCTGACAAAATTAATCTATGCTATTAGAAGTGAGATACTGGCAACCTTTGGGCAAAGTATTGACTTCTGTGTGCTAGTAATGTTCTACTTTTTCTTCTGGGTGTTGGTTACATGGATATGATTATTTTATAAAAATTCATTTTTATAAATTTCAATTTTATACCTCTGTGTACTTTTATGCATATAGTTGGGCTTTAATAAACAGTTAAAAATATATCATTTATACATGCATAACTCTTACTAGCAAACAATATATCTTTGGCTTCTAGGAGGCGCATATCTTGCAGAAGCAAGGAGGAGTTGAATTATCTTAAGTATCATCATCATCATCATCATCATCATCATCATCATCGCCAAAGGAAGAGGCCAAAGAGGTTGGTGGGGGTGAAGGGAGAATCATATAAAAGAAATAGAGAGTTGAAGGGAAGATTTTGAATTTGTCTTTGAACCCAGTGATTTGTTCACATTTATTAGGCCTTCTCTAGGCCCTGGAGCACCAAGTCAAGGCTTATTTTGGCTGATGTCACTGACATATGCAACTAGGCTAAAAGCTTTTCCCCAGTTTCCCAAATGTGTTAACAGCTGAATTATCAGCAGCAATTTATTTTTATCGACATTTGAAGCTTGAGAGTGTGGATGATGTTGACAATGACAGCATGTTGATGAGGCAAATTATAAACTAGGCTTGAATGTGAGTTGGGGAAGGGAGAAATACCTACAGAAGATGTCCCTTGGAAAAGACTGCTACTGTAGTAGACCTCCTCTCCCCTTTTTACTGTCCCCTTTTTACCGTTTTTACTTGTCAGGAGCCTATGTCAGATATTCATAGCTATTGTCCCACCAAGAACTGGCTACTACTATTTTTCCTCCCTACCTGAAGATTTCTGCTTTCTCTAATTCCAATTTCTTTTTTCTTTAATTTCTTTTTAATTCTGTGGGTACGTAGTAGGTAGTAGGTATATATAGTAGGTACATTATAGGTACCCACTAACCATCCCTACTTCCTCCCAATTCCCTACTATCCTTCCCAGCCTCTGGTAACCATCCTTCTACTCTCTATTTCTATGAGTTCAATTGTTTTAATTTTTAGCTCGCACAAATAAGTGATAACATGCAAAGTTTGTCTTTCTGTGCCTGACATTTCACTTAACATGATAGCTCCCAGTGCCATCCATGTTGTTGCAAATGACAGAATCTCATTGTTTTTTATGGCTGAAGACTACTCAACTACGTAAATGTACCATATTTCTGTATCCATTAATCTGTTGATGGATACTTAGGTTGTTCCAAAATTTGGCTATTGTGAATAGCATTGCAATAATCTCATCACTGCAATAGCAGTGCAGATAATCTCATCAATATACTGATTTCCTTTCTTTTGGGTATATACCCAGCAGTGGGCTTGCTAGATTATATAATAGCTCTATTTTGAATTTTTTTGGGAACCTCCAAACTGTTCTCCATAATGGTTGTACTAATTTACATTCTCACCAACAGTATTCCCTTTTCTCAACATCCTCACCAGCATTCACTATTGCCTGTTTTTCGGATAAAAGCCATTTTAATTGGGGTAAGATGATATCTCACTGTAGTTTTGATTTGCATTTCTCTGATGATCACCAATGTTGAGCACCTTTTCATATACCTGTTTATCACTTGTATATCTTCTTTTGATAAATGTCTATTCAGATCTTTTACCTATTTTAGATTGGATTATTGGGTTTTTTCCTATAGAGTCGTTTGAGCTCCTTATGCATGCTAGTTATTAATCCCTTGTCATATGACATCATTTGAAAATATTTTCTCCCACTTGTGGGTTGTCTCTTCACTTTGTTGATTGTTTTCTTTGCTGTGAAGAAGGTTTTTAACTTAATGTGATCCCATTTGTCCATTTTTGCTTCGGTTGTCTGTGCTTGTGGGGTTTATTCAAGAAATCTTTGCATGGTCCAATGTCCTAGAGAATCTCCTCAATGTTTTCTTGTAGTAGTTTCATAGTTTGATGTATTCGATTTAAGTATTTGGTGCATTGTAATTTGATTTTTGTATATGGTGAGAGATAGCAGGGGGTCTAACTTCATTCTTCTGCATATGGGTATCCAGTTTTCCCAGCACCATTTATTGAACAGGTTGTCCTTTCCCAATATATGTTCTTGGAACCTTTCTCAAAAATGAGTTCACTATGGCTATATGGATTTATTTCTGGGTTCTCTACTCTGATCCATTGGTCTATGTGTCAAGTATGCCAGTACCATGCTGTTTTGGTTACTGTAGCTCTGTAGTATCACTTAATGTCAGGTGATGTGATTTCTCCAGTTTTGTTGTTCTTACTCAGAATTGCTTTGGCTATTCTGAGTCTTTTGTGGTTCCACTTAAATTTTAGGATTGTTTTTTCTATTTCTGTGAAGCTTGTCATTAGTATTTTGATACAGACTACAATGAATCTGTAGATTGCTTTGGATAGTGTGATCATTTTAACAACATTGATTCTTCCAATCCATGAACACAGAATATATTTCCTTTTTGTGTGTGTGTGTCCTCTTCAATTTCTTGCATCAGTGTTTTATAGTTTTCATTGTAGAGTTGTCACTTTTTTTGTTCGTAGGTATTTTATTTTATTTGTAGCTATTGTAAATAGGATTACTTTCTTGATTTCTCTTTCAGATTGTTCACTGTTGAAATGTACAAATGCTACTGATTTTTGTATGTTGGTTTTGTATCTTGCAATTGTACTGAATTTATCAGTTCTAATAGATTTTTGGTGGAGTCTTTAGGTTTTTCCAAATATGATATCATATCATTTGCAAACAAGGGTAATTTCTTGCTTTCCATTTTTGTTGTCTGTTATTTCTTTTGCTTGTCTTATTGCTCTAGCTAGTAAGTCCAGTACTATGTTGAATAACAGTGATGACAGTGGGCATCCTTGTTGTGTTCCAGATCTTAGAAGAAAGGCTTTCAGTTTTTCCCCATTTAGTATGATGCTAGCTGTGGGTCTATTGTATATGACTTTTTTAATGCTGAAGTATGTTCCTTCTAGACCCAGTGTTTTTTAGGGTTTTTATCATGAAGGGATGCTGAATTTTATTTTTTATTTTTTTAGATGGAGTCTCGCTCTGTCACCTGAATTTTATATAATGCTTTTTCAACATCAATTGAAATGGTCATATAGCTTTGTCCTTCATTCTGTTGATATGATGTCTTATATTGATTTGATTTATGTATGTTGAACCACCTTTGCATCCCTGGGATAAATCCCACTTGGTCATGATGAATGATATTTTTAATGTATTACTGAATTTCGTTTGCTAGTATTTTGTTGTGAATTTTTGCATGAATGTTCTTCAGGAATATTGACCTGTGGTTTTCTTTTTTTGATCTGTCTTGCTTTGGTTTTGGTAGCAGGATAATACTGGGCTCATAGAATGAATTTGGAAGCATTCCCTTCTCTGTTTTTTGAAAAAGTTGGAATAGGATGGATATTAGTTCTTCAAATGTTTGGTAAGATTCAGCAGTGAAGCCATTGGTTCCTGGGCTTTTCTTTGCTGGGAGACATTTTATGATAGCTTTGATCTCATTACTTGTTATTGGTCTGTTCAGGTTTTGGATTTCTTCGTGGTTCAGTCTTGTTAGGTTGTATATGTCTAGGAATTTATCCATTTCTTCTAAGTTTTCTAATTTATTGGCATATAGTTGCTTATAGTAGCCTCTAATAACCCTTTGAATTTCTGTGGGATTGGTTGCAATGTCTCCCTTTTCATCCTGATTTTATCTATTTGGATCTTCTCTCTTTTTGTCTTAGGCTAAAAGTTTGTCAATTTTGTTTAATTTTTCAAAAAAACCAACATTTTGTTTCATTGATCTTTTGTATTGCTTTCTTCATTTCAATTTCATTTATTTATGTTCTGATTATCATTATTTCTCTTCTTCTACTAACTTTGGGTTTGGTTTGCTTTTGCTTTTCTAGTTCTTTAAGATGCATTGTTAGGTTGTTTATTTGAAATTTTTAAATTTTTTGATGTAGGCACTTATAGCTATAAATTTCCCTCTTAGTACTGCTTTTGCTGTATCCCATTGGTTTTGGTATGTTGTGCTTCCATTATCATTTGTTTCAATAAATTTTTCAATTTTCTTCTTAATCTCTTCATTGACCCACTGGTCATTTGGAAGCACATTGTTTAATTTCCATGTGTTTGTATAGTTTCCAAAATCCCTCTTGTTAGTTGATTTCTAGCTTTATTCCATTGTGGTCAGAGAAGATATGTAATATGATTTCAATTTTTGAATGTTTTAAGATTTCTTTTGTGACCTAACATGTGGTCTATCTTTGAGAATGATCCATGTGCTAAGGAAAAAAATGTGTATTCTGCAGCCATGGGATGAAGTGTTCCATAAATATCTGTTAGGTGCACCTGGTCTATAGCACAGGTTAAGTCCAATGTTTCTTTGTTGATTTTCTGTCTGAATGATCTATTCAATACTGAGAGTGGGATGCTGAAGTCTCCAGCTATTATTGTATTGGGGTCTATTTCTTTCGTTAGTTCTAATAATATTTGCTTTACATCTCTGGGTGCTCCAGTGTTGGGTGCATATATATTTACAATTGTTATATCCTCTTGCTAATTGACCCCTTTATTATTATATAATGGCATTCCTTGTCTCTATTTATAGTTTTGTCCGAAATGTATTTTGTCTGATATAAGTATAGATACCCCTGCTCTTTTTTCTTTTTATTCACTTGGAATATCTTTTTACCTTCATTTATTTTTAGTCTATGTGTGTCCTTATAGGTGAAGTGTGTTTCTTGGAGGCAACAGATTTTTGGGTTTTGTTTTTTTATTTATTCAGCCACCCTATGTCTTTTGACTGGAGAGTTTAATGGAATTTCAGTCAATGTTACTGATAAGTGAAGCCTTACCCCTGCCATTTTGTTATTTGTTTTCTGGTTGTTTTGTGGTCTTCTCTTACTTTTTTCTTTCCTTCCTGTCTTCCTTTAGTGAAGGTGATTTTCTCTGGTCTTATGATTTAGTTTCTTACTTTTTATATTTTTTGTATCCATTGTATATTTTTTGTTTGAGATTACCATGAGACTTGCGAGTACTATCTTATAACCCCTTCTTTTTAACTGATGACAACACTGATTGCATAAATAAACAAACAAGCAAAAAGAAAACTAATTAAACACTGCACTTCAACTTTGTGCCCCCATTTTTAAACTTTTTATTTGTTTCTATTTATATCTTATTGTACTATATCTGGAAAAATTATTATAGTTCTTATTTTTGATTGGTTCATCTTTTCATCTTTCTACTTAAGATATATAGTTTACACACCACAATTACAATGTTATAATATTCTGTGTTTTTCTGTGTACTTACTATTACCAGTGAGTTTTGTGCCTTCAGATGATTTTTTATTGTGCATTAATGTCCTTTTCTTTCAGATAGAAGAATTCCCCTTAGCATTTCTTGGAGGACAGGTTTGGTGTTGATAAAGTCCCTCAGCTTTTGTTTGTCTGGAAAAGTCTTTATTTCTCTTTCATGTTGGAAGGATTTTTTGCCAGATGTACTATTCTGGGATAAAAGTAGTTTTCTTTCAGCACTTTAAATATGTCATGCCACTCTCTCCTGGCCTGTTAGATTTCCTCTAAAAAGTCTGTTGCCAGATGTATTGGAGTTCCATTGTATTTTTTTTTCTCTTGCTACTTTTAGTATTCTTTCTCTATTCTTGACCTTAGGGAGTTTGATTATTAAATGCCTTGAGGTAGTCTTCTTTGGATTTAATCTGCTTGGTGTTCTATAACCTTCTTGTATATGAATATTGATATCTTTCTCTAGGTTTAGGAAGTTATTATTTATTTATTTATTTATTTATTTATTTATAGGATTCAAGTGCTAGGCCAAGGAAAGGTAAATTATTTCTTTCCTTTTGAGCCACGTCCTAAAGGCAGCTATTTTTTTTAAATGTGAACATCAGAGCAAAGTATGTCATTAGTGGCTCCATGACCCTACTGGATTTCACAAGAGCAACCATCCTAAAAGGTTATCCATTAGAGCATATTCCTAATTAAGAGAAGAAAGAGAGAGAAGGAGAAGGAGAAAGGAGAAGAAGGAGGAGGAGGAAAAAAAGAAGAAGGAAGAAGAGAAGAAAAAGCAGAAGAAGGAGAAGAAGAAGAAAAGAAGAAGAAGGAGAAGGAGGAGGAGAAGATGATTAATGTTTTTCATATGAAAAAATGTTCTCAAATGTACCTGACTAGAAAAAAAATCACATAGGTACCATCATACCTGCAATATTCCTTCCTAAGCATTCTTATTACTTAACCATCGATCTAATCTCCCAATCCCACCAATGACTTTCTGTGATATCCATCATATATTTTATGTTTCTCTTCCATGCACAGTCAAGAAAGCTGGGGATTTTTTAAAAACATGCTTGTTCTTTTAATGAATTTAATTCAATAAGTGAAAATTTTCTTGGTCTCTCATTTGATATTTTGGATACCACTATTGGAAACAGAATCCTTTACTAGAATCTGGACCAGACATGGGAGGGTAACACAGTGACAACAGCACTGGCTTAGGCATCATGAAGCTTGAGTCTAGTCTTGGCTCTTCTTCTCATTAGTGGTGTGATCTTGGGTCAGTGACTTTAGTTTCCCCAATTGAAAAACAGAAAGTCTATCTACATTATCTATTTTTTTTTCCCAGAAATCCATGAGGTAGGCTGGGCATGGTGGCTCATGCCTGTAATCCCAGCACTTTGGGAGGCTGAGGTGGGCAGATCACGAGATCAGGAGATGGAGACCATCCTGGCTAACACAGTGAAACCCCATCTCAACTAAAAATACAAAAAGTTAGCCGGGCATGGTGGCGGGAGCCTGTAGTCCCAGCTACTCGGGAGGCTGAGATAGGAGAATGGCATGAACCCGGGAGGCAGAGCCTGCAGTGAGTCGAGATCACGCCACTGTACTCCAGCCTGAGCGACAGAGCAAGACTCTGTCTCCAGAAAAAAAAAAAAAAAGGAAGAAATTAATGAAGTATGTGCATGTTTTTCTCAGCATGCCCTAGATCCTTCACTATCACTTCTGTCTTCATCACTTGCTAGGAGAAAGAGTGATTATAACTGAGAGGAAAAGGGAGCACTAGGAATTCTAATCTTAATCTGTCTGTTCTATTTTCAATCAAAGCCATTCATTATATTAAAGTTTGAGTTTTAATTCTAAACAACATAGTCCTGGGGAAAGGAAAAAAGGGAAGTTCTATTTTGTATTAATTTTGCTTGTTAGAGAGCAGAGACTTGGTTACCCCATAATAATAGGATTGTAGGAATCCATGTCCTTATTGTCATATCCTTCCCTTGACAGCCCAAGCACTCATTAACACAGGCTTCCTGGTATCCATAATAGGAGAGACTCAAATGAAGTTTATGTGATGTGACTGGTAAATTATATTATTTGAAACTTTCAGGGCCATGAATTCCTTATGTTTTCGGATGCTGTGTGCTGCTGTGATGTAACATTTATTTTAATGGCCCCAGAAATGCACTGCGCAATAGTGCAGCAAATTAATGCCATCATCCTGCTTGCCTGAAACTGTAAGAGGCAATTTGAACCACATTTGGTGTTTATAATTATTTTGTAATCTGATTTGCAGAGTTGGAGCAATTATTGGTATGTAGATAACAAATAAATCTTAATAAGAGATATGTTATTTTTTAGAAGATCCACCATACCCACGTGGTCACTAGAAGAAGCAGGAAGGAGGAATATTTATCTGACTGTTTCTGATTCAATTCTTTTGGCAGTCAGGAAAGTGGCAGAAGAATTCATGAGAGTAAAAGTGAAAAAATAGAGAGATTCTACCATATATATTCCTTCTATGAATTAAAGTTCATTGGGGAGGTGGAGGTTCACTTTTGTCATTCCAACTTGTGACTGTTATAGACTACACTTGGCCTTCCAAAAACTTAAATCAACTGAAGTGCATCCCAGAATAGACTCTGATAGGAGCTGCCTTCAGAGATGATTAAACCTCTCAGTAGCTTCCCATGCTGAGATGGTGGAGCAACCATAAAGGCACCCTAGATCACTGAGTCTTCCTATAGAGGGCAGTTGGTCTGTAGAATTGCCTAGTACTGCAGCTTACCTTTGCACAAGCAGCAGATATATTTTTGTTGTGTTAGCATCTGAGTTTTGAGAGGTCGTTTGTTATAGCACCATAACCACATTAGTCAGCTCAGCTGCCATAGCAAAATATCATAGGCTGGGTGGCGAAAACAATACAATTTTATTTTCCCACAATTCTGGATGCTGGGCAGTCCAAGATCAAACTGCTGGCTAATTCAGTTCCTGTTAGGTGGTCACCTTCTCCCTCTGTCTTCACTGGGCAAGTGGAGAACTCTGGTGTCCAGTCCTCTTCCTATAAGAGCATTAATCCTATAATCAGGATCCCACCCTAATCTGAACCCAATCATCTTATCCCAGTATCTCCCAAAAGCCCCATATCTAAATATCATCACATTCGGGGTTAGGGCTTCAACACATGATTCTTGAGGCAGAGGGAAGGGGCAGTGGGAACACAATTCAGTACATGACAATAATCTTGCCTATCCTGGTTAATTAAGTAATGATTAAGGGATGTTTTAGCATCTTCATACCGCCTTACAAGGATTCATACTTTTTTTTCACTTTTGAGTTCAGGGGTACATGTTCAGGCCTGTTCCATAGGTAAATTGCATGTCATAGAGATTTGGTGTACAGATTATTTTTTTCACACAGGTGATAAGCATAGTACCCAACAGGCAGTTTTTCAGTCCTCACCCTCTTCCCACCCTCCACCCTCAAGTAGGTCCCAGTGTTTATTATTCCCTTTTTTGTGTCCACGTGTATTCAATGTTTAGCTCCCACTTGTAAATGAGAACATGCAGTATTTGATTTTCTATTCCTGTGTTCGCTTAGGATAATGGCCTCCAGCTCCAACTATGTTGCTGCAAAGGACATTATCTCATTCTTTTTTTTATGGCTGTGTGGTATCCTATGTGTATGTGTATCACATTTTCTTTATTCAGTCTACCATTGATGGGCATTTAGGGTGATTCCATGTCTTGCTATTGTGAATAGTGCTGCAATGAATATATGTGTGCATGTGTCTTTATGATACAATGATTTATATTCTTCTGGGTATATACCTAGTAATGGAATTGCTGGGTCAAATGGTAGTTCTGTTTTTAGCTCTTTGAGAAATCACCATACTGCTTTCCACAATGGTTGAATTCTCACCAACAGTGTATAAGCATTCCCTTATACACTCCCACCAACAGTACGTAAACATTCCCTTTTCTCCACAACCTCACCAGCATCTGTTATTTTTTCACTTTTTAGTAATAACCATTCTGACTGGTGTGAGATGGTATCACATTGTGGTTTTAATTTGCATTTCTCTAATGATCAGTGATACTGAGTTTTTTTTCATACGCTTGTTGGCCACACGTATATCTTCTTCTGGAAAGCGTCTGTTCATGTTCTTTGACCACTTTTTAATAGGGTTGTTTGTTTTAGTTGTAAATTTGTTTGGTTTACTGAATATTAGACCTTTGTCAGATGTATAGTTTGCAAAAATTTTCTTCCATTCTGTAGGTTGCCTATTCACTGTCTTGATAGTTTCTTTTACTTTGCAGAAACTCTTTAGTTTAATTAGATACCATTTGTCTATTTTGGCTTTTGTTGCCATTGCTTTTGGCATGTTTGTCATGAAATTTTTGCTTGTTCCTATGTCTAGAAGGGCATTGTCTAAGTTGTCTTCCAGGGTTTTTATAGTTTTGGGTTTTACATTTAAGTCTTTAATCTACTTTTTAAGTTGTATGAGGAAGGGGTCCAGTTTCTACCTTCTGTATATGGCTAGCCACTTATCCCAGCACAATTTGCTTGTTCTTGTCAACTTTGTCGAAGATCAGATAGTTGTAAGTAGTGAACTTATTTCTTGGCTCTCTGTTCTGTTTCATTGGTCTATATGTCTGTTTTTGTACCAGTATCATGCTGTTTTGGTTACTGTATCCCCATGGTATAGTTTGAGGTTGGGTGGCATGATGCCTCCAGCTTTATTCTCTTTGCTTAGGTTTGCCTTGGCTATTTGGGCTGTTTTTGGATTCCATATAAATTTTAAAATAGTTTTTTCTAGTTCTGTGAAGAATGTCATTGATAGTTTGATAGGAATAGCAGTGAATGTATAAATCGCTTTGGGCAGTATGACCATTTTAATGATACTGATTCTTCCTATTCATGAGCATGAAATGTTATTCTATTTGTGTCATTTCTGATTTTTGAGCAGTGTTTTGTAATTCTCATTGTAGAGATCTTTCATATCCCCGGTTAGCTGTATGCCTAGGTATTTTATTCTTTTTGTGGCAATTGTGAATGGGATTGTGTTCCTGATTTGACTCTCGGCTTGACTATACTACATTTTCTTTATCCAGTCTGCCATTGATGGACATTTAGGTTGATTCTATGTCTTTGCAGTTTATACAAATTTTGACACCAATTTTATCTCTGCAAATGTTACCCTGTCTTCTTTGCTATGCTGGAAAATGACCTCAATGGTAATTCTAGCATTATACCCAGAGAAGCATGTCATTAACTATCTCCTATGGTTTCATTTATTTATTTATTTTTATTTTTTATTTTTGAAATGGAGTCTTGCTGTCTCCCAGGCTGGAGTGCAGTGGCGCAATTTCAGCTCACTGCAAGCTCCACTTCCTGATTCACGCCATTCTCCTGCCTCAGTCTCCCAAGTACCTGGGACTACAGGTGCCCACCACCACACCTGGCTAAGTTTTTGTATTTTTAGTTGAGACGCGGTTTCACTGTGTTAACCAGGATGGTCTTGATCCCCTGACCTTGTGATCCGCCCACCTCAGCCTCCCAAGTGCTGGGATTACAGGCGTGAGCCACCGCACTCAGCCTTTCCTATGGTTTCTAATGTTCAAATGCCTCACTCTCTGTATGAGTCTATCACACTTCCTCATCTTTCATCTGAGTTCTACTCTGAGTGGAGGAAAAGCTAGGACATGCATGTCTAATCTTTTCACACTATCTTTGTCTTTACTTCTTTTTAAACCAACTAGGATAGAAAAAATGAGTTTTCTACCTTCTCTTCCTGTGTAGCAGATTTCCCTATGTTACATTCTTTTTTCTAATGAGAATTCTGTTTTGCTCTCTTCCCCTGGGCCATAAAGGTGAGCACCGGGAGAAAAACTGGCTTTCGATACGGGAAAACAGAAATACCTTATCCATGTTTTCACTATATGTTTACACATGTATTATTTTATTAATGTTATATTCACCACTAGCTAATGAGGTACATGAGGAGAGCGACTGAGTCTGTTTTCCTCATATTACATCCCTAGTGACCAGCATATTGCCTAGTACAGAAAAGGAGAGCTATACTTTCCCTTCAGAATGGAGGTGGGTCTATGCTAGGCAACTGTTCTTGACCTCCTTCCTTCACTCTCTGCTCCAGTGCAGCTTTCAGACTTCTCCTTCCAAGTTTGGCTCAATCGGTACTTCTTCCATGATCTCCTCAGTTAGAATGAAAAACACAAAACAACTAGTGTGACAACACTTATCTCATTCTACCTAAACCTAATTGTTTCTATGACTATTTCTTCAACTAGTTGCAGAGGGCAGATCCCTGTATTATTTACCTTGTATATCCCTCCCCGTCTGTAATGGTTAATTTTAGGTGTCAACTTGACTGGATTTAGGGATGTCTCAATAGCTAGTGAAGCATTGTTTCTGAATGTGTCTGTGTGGGTGTTTCCAGAAGAGATTGGCATGCGAGTTGATGGACTGAGTGAGGAAGATCTGCCTTCAGTGTGGGCAGGCACCATCCAATTGGCTAAGGGCAGATGGAACAAAGAGGCAGAAGAAGGGGGAATTCTCTCTCACCCTTGGGGTAGGATACCCTTGTCCTCCAGCCCTTGGACATCAGAACTCCAGGTTCTTTGGCCTTTGGATTCTGGTACTTGCACCAGTATCCTTCAGGACACTCAGGCTTTTGGCCTTGAACTGAGAGTTACACAATTGGCTTCCTTGCTTCTGAGGCTTTTTGACTTGGACTGAGGCATGCCTTCCAGAAGGTTCAGCTTGCATATGGCCTCTTGTGGGACTTCTCAGCATCCATAATCATGGGAGCCAATTCCCTTAATAAATCCCCTCTCATATATCTAACTATCTATATCCTACTAGTTCTGTTTCTCTGGAAAATGCTTCTTAATACACCCTCCTTACCCCTATCAATGGTGCCTTGCTCATTGACTGTGGTAGGTGTTTGATAAACTTTTGTTGCATTAAAATAAATTCCCAATCTCATTTTCTCTCTTTTCTGGCTTCTTAGAAACAGAACCTGAAGAACTCTGTACTATTTCTACATGAATTTTTACTGTACCTATCAGCAGCATCTTTGATCTATTTGCCAACCTGACATCTGAGAATGTCTAGCGTGGTTCTAGCACAGGAAGGGCTTGGCAAATATTCTGTCCTGATAAATAGATAATGAAGCACACAAGCGACCAGAAAGTTGCCTGGAGTCCCCCACTGGCAAATGGAAGCTGAACTTCTTGTGTGTAGTTTAGCTTCCAATTCACATCTCCTCCTCTCAGGATCCTTTAGTTCAGCAAGAATTTATTTAGCTCAAGGACACAAACAATAATGTCAATAAAGACAAATTCAAGAAATTGGTTCAGTAAGAGCACTTGGCCTGGCTCTGTTCCATAGCCAGAAACTGAACCACCAGCCATAGCCAGCTTACTTTGTAAATGCAGAACCCTATTACAAGGAGTTCAGACAAGAAAATGATATGCCCAAATGCATATGCCACAGATGATGGGCTTGCAGCATTGCTTTTATAAAAGAAGAAATCTTTCTACTAAATGCATTGCATCCCTGAGAAGAATATTAGCTGAAAATCCATTCCACTACCTACGAATTAACCTTAGGGTGGCTGAATCCCTATAGTATTGTGTAAACTAGGCCTTTATGCTTGTATCTGGATTATCAAGAGTCTCTTACTGGTCTCCAAGAAAATGGTCACACCATCCTCCAATCTATCCTCCACACTGCCTCCAAAACTGTCTTTGAAAAACAAACAAGCAAAACATGTATCTGATAATGAAAGCAACTCTACTAATGGTAGAACAGGCAGGATCCCAGTGTTGAGAGGAAATGTCAAGGGGGTCTAATGTGGTCTCACACCTCATGCTGTGGAACCTGCTGGATGACTGTTCTTTCTAATCAGTACTCTTCAATGAGAGGAAATTCTTTACTTCCTGAGGTAGCCCAGCTTTGACCAAAACCTGCTGTTTGTTCATGGCAATAAACAGAATACAATGCTTGAGATTAAAATGGTGTATTTTAAAACTGAATTAGAATACGTTACAGTTTGTGCTGCATTTTTTACTTTGAAAGATGAATTGTACTCCAGTTCACTAAAGGTGGACGCTCATGCTACATAATATGGGCTTTCGAGTAGGGAGCTACTGGTTTTAGTCAATAACCTATCAGCTTCCTTCTTTCTAGCTATCAATCCCTTCCCTACTTACCAATGAAAACTGTACTTCTCTCCTCCCCTATTCTCTTGGCCTCCTCATCCCTTACTCTTTCCCCTCCCCTTCCTCTCTCTCTTTTTCTCTTCCTGTGTCTCTCTCTCTCTGCCTCTCTTGGTGCTGGGACAGCAAGCCTGATGACATTCTTCAGTTATCATTCAGCTTCCTTGTGATCTGAATTTAGACCCTGATCACATCAAAGTCCCTGATATCACTGACATAGCTCTACAAGGGTAGGCAGGACTTTAGCAACCACAAATAGTTCTCCATAGAAAGAAGCTTAGTTTAAATTAAATAGCAAATGTAAGCATGGCTCCAGAATTAGGCTACAAGGCCTCAACATGTGACTTTAATGGGTAAAAATGTCTTAGATGTGGCTGGAAAAGTGCTGCCTACATCTAAAGTCTTTAGAAAAGTTATTAAGAATATTTATCTGTGAATATTTATGGGCTTATAAATATTTTTAATGATAATGAAAATTATTCTTCCTAGAAGCCTAGGGAGAATGGATGACTCCTGCTATTTTTCTCATTTTATAGACGTATACATCTATTCTGATCATTTATCTCGAATTCTAGACAAGTCGCTACTCCAGGTGTCATCTTCATGTTTGCTCACAGAATGTACTATTTGCTTTGCTCAGCAGACCACTGAGCTACATAATTCTTAGCCAAGTATAATCAATACAAGAACCTAATATGTGAAGGGCATAGTGGAAACTCAAAACTGTGTTGAGAAAATTAAAGAATAATGCTTGACTATACAAAGTTGCATATGGTCCTTCACTTCTTCACACAGGCCATAGCCAGGATCACAGGCAGCTCGGTGGACAATTTCTGTTTCTTATGGTACAAAATGTGCTTCTAGTTTTCCAGTTGCCTTTTATTTATTTTTTATCAATTTTGCAAGTGCTCATCTAGTTAAGACAAAGCCCATGCAAAAACATCTTGTCACGAAAGACAGTGCTTTGCTTTGAATCCAGTGGTTACCAACAGCAAGTGAGCTGGGATTGGTGCTCATTCCTCTAAGTCTGCTGTTCTGTTACTCAGGTACTTACACCTGTGGTAGTGCCCCTGCAGGTGATGTGAATCAAGGAGCTCTGGGGTCTATTCTTTGAACCTGCTTTTGTCCTTCTCAACATTTCTGGTGTCATCCACAGAACCACAGGAGGGTGACAAGGCCATCTGGGATTTTCCAGAGGGCAGTTATTCAGGTTCTCTTACCTCTGATCCTCCCACTCCAAGTCTTGTTTTTTTCTCTTCTTTTTGCTCAGCAACTGTCTTCAGAGACAGAGGTATCAACTACTTTCTTGAAGCTCTGCTTAAAATTCTGTGTGGGATGGAGGGGTCATACTACAATAAGTTTGGAGATGCTCATTACACATACTTCTTTATCCTACCTTAATAGTAGTTACCACTTATGAAGCAATTTATGCATGTTAATTCTTTTATTTGTCATAACAAACTCGATTACATATACATACTATTATTACAAATGCAGAAACCCAGGCACAGGGAGATTAAACAATTTTTCAGTAGTCACATAGCTAGTGATAGAATTGGAATTTGAATATAGGTAGACTAGTTCTAGAACCTTTGCTTTTAACCTCCATGGCATGCTGGCTTTTTGAGATGATGAAGAGTTTGGCTCTATCTCATATTTATACACACCCCTAAAACCATAGCCATTTATGACTTTTCTTTGTAATAGTCCTCACTCTTCTCTTCTGAGTTAGGCAAGCTGCAAAGAAGGTCTGATTATAACATTTAAAATGCATATCCAAGTAAATCTACTACGAGGTGTGAAACCCTTCCTTTGGTTAGCTGAGCTGGCAGAATAGTTGATTGTACTTAGTATAATGCCAACAGCCACAGACAGAGAGACCTATAACTAAGTATCTCAATTCTCTGATTCTTGATTTATTTTCAGGAAGGAAAAAAAGGTAGATCCAATTATGTTCAAACCTGCTGCATGCTTTCCTTCACCATTGATGACTTGCCAGTCAACTCCTTATTTTCCCAATCTCTCTCTCTTTTTATTGTAATCAAGTCAGCCTTTCCAAGTGAGAAGTGAGGTCCCTGCCCTTTCTGGCCAGGGTGGCTCTCATTCTGTTTGGAATACTTCTCTTCTTCACTGTGGATGCCAGCAGACCCCTGCTCAAAGAAACTGCCCACCAGGCAGCTTTGGTCTCTCCATCGTTTTTTTGTTTTGTTTTGTTTTTGAGACAGAGTCTCCCTCTGTCGCCCAGGCTGGAGTGCACTGGTACAATCTCTGCTCACTGCATCCTCCACCTCCTGGGTTCAAGTGATTCTCCTGCCTCAGCCTCCCGAGTAGGTGGGACTACAGGCACTCACCACCACACCTGGCTAATTTTTTTTGTATTTTTAGTAGAGAAAGGGTTTCACCGTGTTAGCCAGGATGGTCTCAATCTCCTGACCTCGTGATCCACCTGCCTCGACCTCTCAAAGTGCTGGGATTACAGGTGTGAGCCACCGTGCCAGGCCACCTCTCCATCTTTAAGATCTCAGGATGCACAGCCAAGTCCACTGGTGCAGAAAATTCCTGATATTCAGAATAGACTAGTAAAGAGGTAGATAAAACTGTGGGTCAAATAGATTTTAAATCATATTCTAAATTTTTCCTCTTCCAATTTGTCAACTTTGAATGGAGTAGTAATGAGAATCCCTCACTTGGAAAACACAATCATATGGCCACCATCTCAGAATCTGATGAAACTGCACAATGCCTAAGCATAGAATTGAATGGATTGGGTGTATGACTGGCTTAGGGCACTCCAATGCAAATGCATTAAAGAGAAAAGAAACACAAAGTCAGAATACCAATCCTATATGACTAAACTTCTTTGTTCCAGGTGTTTCTATATACATTGTCTCCTCTATCCTCCTAATGACCAAATGAGTTAGATATTATTATCAATGTTTTCCAGATCAGAAAAGTAACAATTGTCAAGTTTAAGTAGCTGTTCGTGGTTACACTGTTAACTGATGAAAGGCAAGATTTGAACCTGAGTTTTTGACCTTTGTGTTAGACTCTTCTCGCATTGATATAATTACCAGAGACTGGGTAATTTATAAAGACAAGAGGTTTAATTGGCTCACAGTTCTGCAGGCTTTACAGAAAGCATGGTACTGGCATCTGCTCAACTTCTAGGGAGGACTCAGGAAGCTTACAATTATGGCAAAAGGTGAAGGGAGAGTGAGAGGTCACGGGGAGGTGCCACACACTTTTAAATGACTAGATCTCCTAAGAACACAGTATCACGAAGACAGACCAAAGCCATGAGAGGTCTGCCCCCATGATCCAAACACCTCCCACCAGACCCCAACTCCAACACTGGGGGTTACAATTCAACAAGATTGGAGCAAGGGCAAATATCCAAACTATATCAACCTTCATTATAGCAATCTCTTGAATTCACAAGTAATTGTTCAAGAAAGTTTCAAATTGCAATTGGTATTACTTTAAATGCTCTTCAATTAAATAACTTTTTTGATAAAACAATTATTCTCCATGAAGGATAAACTAATCAAATATAATCAGTGGATAATCTACCTGATTAATCTTACCCTTTCCAGTTTCAGATAAACTTTTGTGTAACACTCTGTACATCCAACTGACCCCCATGATAAATGCAACACTACTGGGTTGCTCTGGTTTGGAGTCTATATTGCTAAGCTCTTCATCTAGAGGATCATCTATCTTGTATTTTTTTTCTACTTTGTATATTGGGATTTGTGCCAAGAAGATCTTTGAGGATGATGCTAACTAGCTTTCTTTGGAGACCATTACCTTGCCAATAATGCTGATACCTGGCTTTATACATATTCTTGCTAGCTCAGTCTCATTTATCTTCACCCAGTGCCAGATTTCTACCTACTTGGACTATTGTAGTAACCTCATAAGTGGCCTCTGTGCCTCCAATTTCTATCCTTTTGTGCTATTACTTTTAATAATAGAATCCCTTCTCCCATAGACTATGCCTATGGAATAGTCTAAATTTTTTACTGTCTATTGCAAACTCATGAGATTCTTACACTAATAAAATTTTCTGGATGTACTGCCTTCTACTCCATCTCAAGATATTTGTTCTAACCAAACTGGTCCCTGCTGTTCCCAGGACATATTTTATAATTTCCTTATCTCACCCTCTTGCCATATGCTGGGTCTCTAATGACCTTGCCCTGTCTCTGTACCTGGTAACATCTATACCTTCTTTGCAACCCAGCTCAGATTCTGCCTCCTTCATGAGACCTTTCTCAGGCTTTACAAGTCCACATGGTGCCTTCATTCCTATTTCCATAGCATTCTGGATTTTTTTTTTACTATTATAGTATTTAATAGTTTCTGTTTTGACTTACAGTTGTTTATAAATATGAGTCAGTCTCAGCATTCTGTGACTTCTCTAAAGAAAGGACTACTTCTTATTCATAGTTGTATCCCCTGCAAAGCTTAGTACAGCACCTTGCTAATAATAGGTATTCAGCAAATGTTTGACAACTTAAATATATTCTAATAAAGTTAGTTTCTGACTGTGTGACAAAGGTTATGAAATCATGAAAACTGGCTGTTTAAGAAGAACTAAAATTATTTTTTAGATTCCTTCTGTTGTACTGACAGAATTATATGTTTGATCAGATGCTTTCTTTAATGTAATTTCTTCTGAAACACCAAATAGCTTCATGCAAAGGAACTCACAGTAATCTTCTCCTTATTCTAGCTGTCACACTTTGTCTGCTTGCTTGGTAAGTATTTCAGCAGCCTTTGAATAAAAGCAAACTAACTTGCCTTAAATAACCTGAATAAAGTCCATTCTAATGCTTTGTTATGATCTTTTGGCTTGTAGAAACTGAGTTGTTCTCTATAGTAACAGTGTTCTCTAAAGTGTCACTAAGATAAAATTCGTTTTACAAAATTGATTCCCCCTTGAATTGAATCCATTCAATTGATTCAATATTCACCCTTTGCCTTCCTCCAAGTTTTCTTCTTTCTTTCCATTTTCCACTTCTGGTTATAAGAAAGCTTGCTTGAATGAGAAAATATATAAATATATTATTAGTAGTATACATAGAAATATACATATTAATGTTTCATAGAACATATATACGTATATCATATGACGTATATTATATACTACTATATATAGTGGTATAATGATAGATATATAATACGTATATATTATTATATATTATATAAAATGATGTACGTAATGACAGATATATGTTATATACCACTATATATATCTACACACACACACACATAAAGAAAAGAGGTTTAATTGGCTCATGGATCTGCAGACTTTACAGGAAGCATGGAATATATATATATACACACACATATATGGTGGTATATAATACATAAGCATGGAATATATATACACATATATAGTGGTATATAATATATAGTTATCATTACATATATATCATACATACGTATATGTATCAGCAGTGGGAAAAAATCTCCAAAGAATGGCAATCTTTGGAAGCTAGTGATACCATTTTAAGTGGATAGTGATCTTAAAGTGAATGTGTAAGTGATATGCAAATAATTTATAAAATTAACCTACAGTCCTTTGGCCAAATTGTGCCAGACTGAGCCAAGAACTCTCTTCTTATAGGTCCTTCTGTACCTGCAGTTTCCTTGTGTTATGTAAATCACCAGAAAACCCTGGCTGTTCCTGGGCTTATGGATAAGCAGGCACATAAAGAACTTGAAATATGTTCTGAGAATAATGCAAATGATAAAGTTGTGAAAAATATTCGTAACAGTGAGAGAGTTTCCTTTGCAGCAGGGCCTTCAACATAGCACCTTCCTGTCTGATGGACCTCCCTCCCTATCCCAGTAGCCATGACCAGGTACCTGCCAACTGGTTGTGAATAATAATATGTCCCCTCTACAGTCCCACCTGGACTGGATACTAACCTCATCTCTATTGAGATGATACACAGTAGCCCTCTCCCCCTCTCCGTTTGTCTGTGATCAGGAATGTGACCTTTGCTTGAATGTCTGCATCTCAGTAGTTTTTCATCTTTTGTGTCATGGTTCCTGAACAGAATCTGGTAAAAGAGATTTATATCAGAAAAATGCGCATACCCCTCAAAGCTTTGCATGTAATTTTGGGGGTTCATAGACCTCTTGAGTCCAGTCCATGGATTGCAAGCTTATAATCTCTGTACTAGACTGTAAACTCTGTGAGGGCAGAGATTGTACCTTATATATATTTGCATTCCCAATGAACATGGCAATGATTGGTAAATGCTTGATGAAGTAATAAAAATAAGAACTTTGAACAATTATTATATTTTCAAGAAAAATGAGGAAAGACCTGCTCTATTCATTACAAGAATGCCTATTGCATTTAGCTCTTATGGCTGCTAGTCTCCAGCACCATTGTGTATACCAAAAGGAGAAACAGGATTACTTAGTAACTGGACATAATTGAGCTAGATACAAAGAAGCCCTTCCCAATAGGAAGGTTAGGGGTTTCACATTAACTGTAAAAGAAAAGTGAACTTCCGGAGGTTGCCTTTAGAGTAGTGCTGTTCTCTGTGGTTGGGCAGAACTACATGAAGGCAGGGTGCCAGGCTGGTGAAGGGCCCTCCAGCCTTGAGATTCCAGTGGATGTTGTTTCCACCACACGCAGCATCTTTGAAAAACACCAAACTTCAAAATGAGCTCTCTGTTTCTAGAGTTCTAATCTGAGACCAAACACCAGATTAAACGGGACCTCAAAGCAATGTCATACTACATGACCAGAGCCACACTGAGAGGCATGGGAAGAAATCCACTTGGAGGAGGGTGAAGTGGGGACTGAATTTAGAGGAGAGTTTAAATGACATGAGAGGTGGAAGTTTGGTCCCAAGCAACCAGGTAAACAAGATAACAGGGAGAAAGAGATATCTGCTGTGGTTAGGACTTGGTGGATTTCCAGCCACCTCTTACTCTCCAGGCCAGAGTTTAACCTCAGGGTTAGGGAGGAGCAGAAATCATCCAAAAGATCCAAGGGGTTTTGCCAACATTATTCAAGGCCTTAAGGTTTCCCAGCAGCTCTGCAGTTTAAAATCAAGTATGGGAACGCATCCAAAGACTACTGGAGTCTCAGAGGCAGTTGCTGGCAATTCTTTCTCTGTCTTCCTGCCCATTTCCTTCTCTAGTTCACCTTTTCTCTCTTCATCATCTCTCTGTTTATTCCCCTTCGAACTACATTTTGTCGTTCTTCCAGGTATTGTGGTGTATCAGAAACAAAATATCCCAGTGTTTCTGCCAGCAGGATGATTTTGGGCAACTCACTTCACTTCTCTTAACCTCATTTTGTCACTTGTTAAACTAGAGCAATTGACTGAATAATGTCTAATTTGTGATGATACATAAATGGCTAATGCCTCTCCTCTCTTGCCTTCTTCTCCTATATTTTACCTCAATTTTTAGGCACTGGAGAGGGCATCCCTTAGAGTTAAAATGTTTTTCATGACTAGTAGGGCATCATATTAACAGTAATAGCTATGACAGATTGTATTTTCCAGAGATGGCCATAACAATACACCCAACCCACATGCTCTTGTACAGCATGACATTGACATTCCGTCCATTAGGTAGTGAGGTCTGTGTCCCTTCCCCTTGAACTTGGGAGGGCTTTGTGACTCCTTTGACCAGAAGAATACAGAGAAAGTGACCCTGGGCCAAATTCTGGGCGCAGGCCTTAGGAAACTCACAGCCTCTGATTCCTGACTTTTGGGACACTGACTTGTGGCAACTTTCTCCCGTGCTGGGAGAAAGCCATGAAGCCATATGGAAAGGCTCCATATAGGTATTTGGGTCAATAGCCTCTGTGGAGTTCCCAGTCAACAACCATCTTCAACCCCCAGAACTGTGAAATAAACCCTCAAAGGATCCCAGCACACAGCTGTAAAGTCACTCCTAGGCTCTAAGACTAGGCTTTCCCAGTTAAGCCTTCAGACATCGTGGAGCAGAGATCAGCCTTCCCTATTATTCTCTTTGCAAGTCCCTGATCCATAGACCTGGAAGCATAACTGAATGATTACTGCTTTATGCTATTAAGTTTGAGTGATTTTTTAGGAGAGCGAAGAGTAACAGGAGGAATAGCTAACCTTTATTGAGTGCTTACTGTGTGGTTAATACTCTTCTAAACGATTCACATGTATATTAGTCCATTTTTTGTTGCTATAAAGGAATGTCTGAGGCTGGGTAATTTATTTTAAAAAGAGGTCTATTTGACTCATGGTTCTGCAGGCTGTACAAGAAGCATGGCGCCAGCATCTGCTTCTGATGCGGGCTGAAGGAAGCTTCCAATCGTAGAGGAAGGTGAACAGGAAGAAGGTGTGTCACATGGTGAGAAGGGGAGCAAGGGAGATGCCAGGCTCTTTTAAACAACTGGTTCTTGTGTGAACTCACAGATTGAGAACTCACTCATCACCAAGGAGGTGGCACCAAGCCGTTCATGAGGAACCCAACCCTATGACCCAAACATCTCCCACTAGGCCTCGCCTTTAACAATGTGGGTCACATTTCAACATGACATAATTTGGAAACATGCAAACTATGTCAGCATCCTCATTTCACATTTAGAACAATTTTATGAGATACTATTGGTCTCATCATTTGCTGAGGGGAAACTGAGGCACAGGGAAGTTAAATAGCTTATTCATATTTACACATTTGGTAATCCAACAGAGGTAGTCTGGACTTGGGGTCCTGTGTACTTAACCAGTATGCTATAATGCTACTCGAAAATAAGACTTTTGAGAAGATACATTTTTAAATTTTTTTATTTTTAATTGACCAATAATTATATTTATTTATTGAAATATACACTATTAATTATAATTATCATCACCAATAGATCACCAGAACTTATTCCTCCTACCTAGCTGAAATTTTGTACTCATTGACCCACATTTCCCTTTTCCCTGCCTACTCCCCAACTCCTACTAGGCTCTAGTTACCAGCATTTTACTCTCTACTTCTATGTATTCAGCCTTTTTAGATTCCACATATAAGTGAGATTATGCAATATTTGTCCCTCTGTGCCTGGCTTATTTCACTTAGCATAATGTCTTCTAGGTTCATCCACGTTGTTGCAAATGCAAATGACAGGATTTCCTGTTTCTTAAGGCCCAGTAGTATTTCATTATGTATTTATAGCACTCTTTTTTTTCTTTGAGACGAAATTTTGCTCTTGTCACCCAGGCTGTGGTGAAGTGGTATGATTTCAGCTCACTGCAATCTCTGCCTTCCAGGCTCAGGTGATCCTCCTGCCTCAGCCTCCCTAGTAGCTGGGACTACAGGCACATGGCACCTCGCCTGGCTAATTTTTGTATTTTTAGTAGAGATGGGCTTTTATCATGTTGGCTAGGCCAGTCTCTAACTCCTGACCTCAAGTGATCCACTCACCTCAGTCTCCTCGAGTAATGGAATTACAGGCATGAGCCACCGTGCCCAGCTGTATAGCACACTTTTTAAATCCATTCATCTGTTGTGGGCACTTTTGTTGTTTCATATCTTGGCTAATGTGTGCTGCAATAAACATGAGAGTACAGGCATCTCTTCAACATACTGATTTCAGTTCCTTTGGGTATATGCCCTAGAAGTGAAATTGCTGGATCACTAGGTAATTCTATTTTTAGTTTTTTGAGGAACCTCCATACTGTTTTCCAAAATGGCTGTACTAATTTACATTTCCACCAACAGTGTACGAGATTCTCTTTTCTTCACATCCTTGCCAATACTTATCTTTTGTCTTTCTAATGATACTCATAGCCAATCAAACAGGTGTGAAGTGATCTCTCACTTTGGTTTTAATTTGCATTTCTCTGATAATTTGAGTTCTTAAGTATTTTTTCATGTATCTGTTGGCCATTTGTATGTCTTCATTTGAGAAATTACTCTTCAGGTCTTTGCCTCTTTTAAAATAGGGTTGTTTTCCTGTTATTGAATAGTTTGAGTTCCTTGTATATTTTGGATATTAGCCCTTTATCTGATGTATGATTTGCAGATATCTTCTCCCAATCTGTGGGTTGTCTCTTCACTCTATTGTTTCTTCTGCTGTGCAGAAACTTAATAGTTTGATAAAATCCCAATTGTCTATTTTTGCTTGTATTGTCTGTACTTCAGGGTTTTATCCAAAAAATCACTATCTAGACCGATGTCGTGGAGCTTTTCCCTTATGTTTTCTCCTAGTAGTTTAATTTCAGGTCTTACATTTAATTCTTTAGTCCATTTGAGTTGCTTCTTGTATAAAGGGTGAGATAAGGGTCCATTTTCATCCTTCTGCATGTGAATTTCCAGTTTTCCCAATACTATTTATGAAGGGACAGACTTTTCCTCATTGTGTGATCATATGGCTTTTATTCTTCATTCTCTTTATGTGGTGTATTATATTAATTGATTTGTATATGTTGAACCATCCATCCTTGAGTCCCACTTGATTATGGTGAATGGTCCTTTTAATATTTTGTTGAATTCAGTTTGCTAGTATTTTGTTGAGGATTTTTCCATGCATATTAATTAGAGATATTGGACTGTACTCTTCTTACCTCATAGTATCTTTGTCTGGCTTTGGCATTGGGGTAACGCTGACTTCACAAAACTATAGTAATAAGTATTCCTTTCTCTTTGATCTTTTGGAAGAGTTTGAGATGAATTGGCTTTAATTCTTCAAATGTTTGATAGAACTCGCCAAAGAAGTCATTGGATCTTGGGCTTTTCCATCTTGGGAGGTTTTTTATTAATGATTCAAACTCTATTCAGATTTTCTATTTCTTCATGATTAAGTCTTAGTAGGTTGTATGATTCCAGGAATTTATCTATTTCTTTTAGGTTAACTGGTTCATTGATATGTAATTGTTCATAGTAGAATATTATGATCCTTTTTATTTCTGTGGCTTTCATTGTAATGTCTTCTCTTTCATTACTTATTTTATCTGAGTCATCTCATTTTTTCTCAGTTAGTCTAGCTATAGGTTTGTTAATGTTTTTACCTTTTCAAAAATCCAACTGTTTCATTGTTTCTTTTTCTGTTGTTTTTCTGTTTTCTATTTTGTTTACTTCTAATCTTTATTGTTTACTTCCTTCTGCTAACTTTTGGTTTAGTTTGTTCTTCTTCTAATTCCTGGAGGTATAAAGTTAAGTTGTGTTTTTGAGATCCTTCCTTTTTAATGTAGGAATTTATCACTGTAAAATTTCCTTGTAGTACTGCTTTTGCTGTATCCCATAAGTTGTTGTATAGTGTATGCTTATTTTCATTTGTCTCAAGATACTTTCTGATTTCTCTTTGATTTCTTCTTTGACTTATTGGTTATTTTAAAAACTTGTTTCATTTCCACTTTTTTGTGATTTTTTTCCATTTTTCTTCAGCTATTGATTTCTAGTTTTATTTCATTGTGGTTGGAAAATATACTTTGTGTGATTTGAACTTTCTTAAATTTGTTAAGACTTGTTTTATGACCTAGTATGATCTATCTTGGAGAATTTTATGTGTGCACTTTAGAAAAATGTATATTCTACATTGTTGGGTTAAATGGTCCATAAATATCTATTAGGTCCACTTTTGTCTACTGTATTGTTCAAGTTCATTGTTTTTTTGTTGCTTTTCTGTCTGCTTGTTCTATTTATTATTGAAAGTGGGGTATTGCAGTCTCCTAATACCATTGTATTGCTATCTATTTTACCCTTCAGGTCTGCCAGTGTTTGCTTTATCTATTTAGGTGCTCTGATGTTGTAGCATATATATTTATAATTGTTATACCTTTCTGGTGGATTAATTCTTTTATTACTACATGATATTCTCTTTTTCTCTTGTGGCAGTTTTTGACTTAAAGTCTGTTTTGTCCTAAATAAGTAAGTCCATCCCTGTTCTTTTTTGGTTATCATTCACATGGAATAACTTTTTCTATCCCTTTACTTTCAGTGTCTGTGTGTCCTTAAATCTAAAGTGAGTCTCTTATAGACAACACATAGTTGATTTTGTTTTTTTGAAATCTATTTAGCCACTCTCTGTCTTTTGGTTGGGGAGTTTAATCCATCTACATCTAAAGCAATTATTGATATGGTTAGCTTTATGATTGCTGTTTTGCTTATTATTTTCTATTTGTCTTGTAGTTCTTTTGCCTCTCTTTTCTTCTTGCCATCTTTCTTTGTGTTTTATTGAGGTTTTTGTATTGATATTCTTTGATTCTTTTATCATTTACTTTTCTGTAACTTCTATAGATATTTTCTTTGTGGTTACTATGGGGCTTACCTAAAATATAACAGTTTATATATCACTTTTACTCCTTCTCTATACTTTATGTTACTGATGTGGTCATTTATAGCTACTTATATTGTATATCTATTCACATATTTTTAAGTTATATTATAGTATAGTATATACTATATATGTTATATATACTATAGTATATATTAATATATAATACATAGTATATATTTAATATATAGTATAATATATACTATTATATATATTATACACACTATAGTATATATTTATAGTATATATAATATACTATATATTTTCTTTTAAATTGTATATCAGAATTAAAAGTGATTTATCCCACCATTACAGTAATATAGTATTTTATTTGTCTATATATTTGCCTTTACCAATGAGTTTTATACTTTCTTATGTTATTGTGTTTGCATTCTTTCAAGTCAAAGAACTCCATCTGGTATTTCTTATAAGGCAAATCTAGTAATAACAAATTCCCTCAACCTTTGTTTATCTGGGAAAGTCTTTACCTAGTCTTCATTTTTGAAGGATAGTTTGGCCATTATACTAATTTTTGGTAGGAGTTTCAATCTTTCAGCATTTTCAATGTCATTTCACACCCTTCTGACCTGCAAGGTTTCTGCTGCAAAAATTTACTGAGAGTCTTGTAAGGGTTCCCTTTTATGCGACAAATCACTTTTCTCCTGTTGCTTTCAAAATTCTTTCTTAGTCTTTGATTTATGTCAATTTGAATGTCTCAGTGTGGATTTTTTTTCTTTTTAATTTTTCCTTATGTGTAATCAAAATGTATCAGTGTGGATTTCTTTGGGTTCCTTGATCTGGATATTATTTCCTTCCTCAGATTTGGAAAGTTTTCAGCTACCGTTTCTTTGAATAAACTCTTGAGTGTTTGCTTTCTTTTCCTCTGAGATTCCCATAATGTGTATTTGGTTTGCTTGATGGTGCCCCATAAATCCCTTAAGTTATCTTCACTGTTTCGATTCTGTTTTTCTTTTTGCTCCTCTGATTGGATAATTTCAACTCACTTGTTTGCTGATTCCTTTTTCTGCTTGCTCTTGTCTGCTATTGAGTCCCTCTTTTGAATGTTTCAGTTCAGTTATTATGTTATTCAGCTCCAATATTTCTCTGTGATTATTTTAAAACTTTTCCATCACTTTATTTTAAATTCTCACTGTCTTTGTGCATTGTTCTCCTGAGCTCATTGAACATTTTTATTATGGTTATTTTGAATTCTCTGTCAGTTAATTTATATATCTCCATTTCATTAGGTTTTGGAGCTTTATCTTGCTCATTTGTTTGGAATGTGTTTTCTTGTTTCTTTATTTTCCTTAACTTTTTGTGTTGAAATCTACACATTAAAGAAAAAAAATCTACCACCTCTTACAGTCTTTACAAATTGGCCTTATTTGGAGAAGACGTTCACCAGTCAACCTGGCCAGAGCTTCTATGGGCCTCTCAAATTTTCATGCTAGTCCAAACAGACATCTTTTTTCTTAGCAGTGGCCAGGTATGGGGAGAGTGCCAAGTCCCATTAGCACTCCAAGACAGGTGGGTCACAAACCAATCCTTTGGCTAGGCCCTTAAAAAGTTGGAATGCTGGTTGCAGAGTCTAACTCTTTCTCTCCCCAGGAAGAAGATGTGAGATTATGTTCTAACTTGCTTTCTCTGTGCTGTGAGGAGGAACTGCAGTGAATTCTTACACACTTGTTCAAACCTCCACTTTGTTCCTCATAGTGCCCAAGAGTCTAGCATATGCTAGGACTCATCAGCATTCTGAAACAGGCAAGATAAAATCCAATTCCTTTGGTAGCACCAGAAAAAAAAAAATGGGATGCTAAATACATGGTGTTATCTCCTTTGCTGCTCAGGGAAGAGCTAGGAGCTAGAGGTTGCCTCCAGATCATATGGAACTGTGATGGGGATAGGGATATGGCAACAAGGTGTGTCCACTTTTCCTACCAGTTTTATTGTGACTGATTTTTCACTTGCCCAGAGTGCAGGAGCCTTTCAACTAGTTTTTAGATTTCCTTAAAGGGAATTGATCCTTGTGTTACTGTTGAATTGGTGTGTCTGTGGGAGGAAGAAGCGTCAAGGGCTTTCTATTCTTCCATCTTGTTGAAATCTCCATTTCTTTTCTTGTAGATGAAGTGAGAAGACCCAAAGAGGTTATACGAGTTTTTAATATACATATAGCTGGTTGGGGGAAGATTGAGATTTGAACCCAGGCCCATAAAACTCTAAGACTGCACATATCCTGTTAAAGTACCCACCTTCTCACTAGGCCATGTGGACAATAAGGACTGGAAAGATGAAGAAACATGAAAGTAATATAAAGATATTTTTCTTTATTATACAAAGGTCCCAATATCCGTAATGAAACTTAATATCAGACTGTAAGCTCACCCCATGAAGGGATGAAATTGTGCTTTATTTTTGATTCCTCATTACTTAACACAATATCTGGTATATGGTAGGTGCTTTATAAATGTTTAATATATGAATATGATATTTTATAGTTGTTATGCATTAATGTGCTTTCTTATTATTCAGGTCAACAAATATTCATTTATTCAGCAGGTATTTAGCATATGCTATATGCTAGGTAATAGTTTCCCTTGTAGGATTATAGTTTTTAATGAGGGAAACCAAGTTCCTGCTCTTATAGAACTTAAATTTTAGTGGGCAAACAGATAAAAAAAACTCTGTGTGTGTGTGCATGTGTCCTTGTGTGTTATATCCACAAATATATACATATATAGAGATAGATTGGTAGATAGACATTTAAGTTGAAGGCTGAATAAATAGGAGATGTCTATGTCAAATCCAAAAGGAAAAGCTTTCTAGGCAAGATTGTATGAATGTGTGCTTGAGGAACAGTAAGAAAGCCAGTGGGCTTTTGACAATGGAAATGAGCCCAGTATGTTTGAGGAACAGTAAGAAAGCAAGTAGGCTAGGAAGAAGAATGAGAAGAGTGGTATGAGGGGTCAGAGTGATAGCAGGAGCCAGATCATGCAGGGGCTGGATTTTATTCTGTGCATGATGGGAAGCCATTGGGTGGTTTCAACGAGGGAGTGATGTGATCTAATTTACATTTTTAAAAGATGACTAAATATTGTGTGAAGAATAGACTGAAGGAAACAAAGTGGATCAGGAAGAACTGTTTATAAGTCATCACAGAAACCCAGGCAAGAAGATGATAGTGGTGGTTTAGACTAAGGTGATGGCAGCAGTGATGTAGAGAAATGGAAAAATGTTAGATATTTTCAGGAGGCAGAGTCAATATGATTTCCTGTCATATTGGTTATGATTTCCTGTCATATGGGTTATGAGGGGTGAAGGAGTCAAAGGAATCCTGGAAGGCTTCTAGTTTTGGGTGAAGCACTTTGAGGGACGATAGTGCTATTTGATGAGGTGGAGAAGATGGTAGATGTCACCAGAGGTCAAATGTGTACATAATGAAAATGGCTGCCATTTATCTAGAGTGGGGTCATGTGTGAGTACCCACATTTTATTAATGATCTTAGTGAGGCTAAGAGAGATTAAAGAATGTGCCCAAAACCATTCAACTAAGAAGAGGAGGAGTCTGGATCAGGATGCAGATTGTCCAACTAAAAAGACCTTCCATCATTAACCACACAGCCTCCCAGCATGAACCAGTTTTTTCCCGAGGCCTTCATCCTGTGTACAGATTTTTCCTGGATTTTTCTGCCCCCTGCTCAATGTAGTTAAGAAAGGGATTACCATTCAGGAAGCTGCCATGTTCAATTAAACTCAGCAAAATCTATTGAACACAATGTAATCTACTGATTACGTTGATTCTGTGGAAGGTCTTTGTGGGGAATACATACAAAAAGGAAATAGGCACTGGCCTCAAGACGCTGTGGAAGTGAATGACTCTTTAAAATTTTTTTCTGAGCAGAGGAGTAAAATGCTTTAAGAGGCAGAGGAGGGAGGAAAATTCTGATAGGAGGTGGGGCTGGCAGGGATTGGGGAAGACTTATGGGAGGCAGTAGCATTTGAGCTAGCTCCTGAAGGCAGGGTGGTAGTTGCGGGAGAGTGACATTTCAAACCAAAGCGATAGCTTGAGCAAGAGCAAAGTGGGATCTGCAGGTATCTGGAACACAGGAGAGGTAAGGAGTAGTGGTTAGAGCATGAACACTGCCACAAGAACACTGCAGTTTTAGGCTCTACCACTGACCTCTTGTGTGACCTTGGGCAAGTTATTTAGTCTTGCCGGGCCTCATTTTCTTATTCTGTAAAATAGTGATACTAGCATCTACTTCCTAGGGTTTTCATGAGATATGAATGAGTTAATGAATTTGAAGTGCTGAACACAGTTCTTAGCTTACAGAAAGGTCACCTGTGGGTAAATGTAGGGGAAGGAAAGTCAGAAAGTTGGAAGTAAGTCTTGGAAGGCCTTGAATGCCATATTGAAGATTTTCAACTTTGTTCTGCAGGCCACAAGGACCCATCAAAGGGTTACTGAACAGGCAGTAACAAGAGAAATACCTCCAAAGATGATATATGTAGAAAGATAGGAAGCAATTGACCAGTTAGAGGGTTGTCAAATTTCCTTACTAAGGTGCATGTAAATTTTTCTGAGAGCCTGTGAATGTACCTTATACTTTCATATTTTCACAAAATGTTATAATTTAAATCAAAATGAATCAAAGGCTGATTTAGCATGTTGCAAAGAGGCTATGACTACATGTATTTACTGAGGAAAATATTTTAATTTTTCCTAAAATGGTTCAGCAATGGAAATTCATATAATGTAGAAATGTCACACTAGCTAAGACTAAAGGCTCATCAGGCAAGATAAATTTCTATGCAAATATTTTTCCAAAGTGGAGGTAAGGAAAGAGTTTACTCTCTTTTTTGGAAATGAGGGCAGGAACAGTATCAACATGAGCAAAGGGAAAACAACCTTTCTTTGTTTTTTTGAATAATCAGGTTGACCCAGAAGCAACTCTCAACCACACAACATTTTTCTCCCAGGCTGCTGCTAAAAAGAGATAAAAACAGAAGAGCAAAGTGACCAGCACACTTTCTTTTGAGATTGAAAAAATTTGTGTGTTCATTTGTTTTACCACAGCTGCTCTCTTAGCAAATTGATTGTTTTTCTTTTTAATGTGAATTAGTGAGGTTATTTGCTCATAAATGTTTTATAAGCAACTTAATAACTCATAAGAAAATTGCTTTAGCAAAAAGAGAGGAAACTGATTCAAGACAACAAGACTTGCTGTCTGCAAAGAAATACCTAAAACAACTTTTTTGAGCATCCATAGAAGTAAGGATGCTGAGTTCCAGAGTCCAGAGCATCATTAAAACTGAGAAAGTTGTTGGCCAGAGGAAAGAATTACCTGCTAAGGTGTGTATCTGTTTGACCCTATGGCTGTGATTGAACTTGATATAGCACCCGAGTGAGCATTTATTTCATATGGTAGCTATTGGCAAATGTATTTTTTTTTTAAAAAAGCAAGCATTTACTGTCTTATTTTAACGTGCCTATTTACAATATAGTCTCCCAGACTGAAAAAAAGTAATCTATGGCTTGGTATGTTGGACTGTGACCTAACTTTGGGCAAAAAACAAATCTTATTACCTCATACATTTCTGGCAATGATTTCTTGGTTTAATTTAAATTCAAAACACGCAAACTGTCTCAAGAGAATTAGATATTAGCAATTGTATTGGGGTATGAAGTATCTGATTTGTAAGGCCGTATCTTTTACTACCACTAGATACTGGTTGAAACCATTGTGACTTTTTTATTGCTTTGATAAATGATGGCCTTTTAAGGGTGGTGACTTTCTTGCAATCTGCTTATGTAAGCTCATACCTACACTTTTTGAAAAGCATTTTTCTGTTTATTTGTCCTGCTGTTATCATAGTAAGTTAATAGCCTTTGCTTTACCACTTCATTTTTGTTGTCTATGATCATAAAAAGCCTGATGGATCAATATGAGGCTTTTAATGTACCTTTTCTGCCTTTTTCATTAAAGGTTTGCAGCCAGAGTATTAAAATGCAGTTGAGACATAATCTCTTTTGAGCTTGGTTCCCATAAAGTGCTTCCCAAGGAGAGAGAGGGTCGCTGGCAGTAAGGGTCTACACATGCTGGCTTTCATAATACAAAGAAGGGGAGCTTCCGCTCCAGCAGTTTTATGAAATTTTTTTCTCAAGGATTAGAGAATGTTGAGCAGATGTTTACTGCATCCTCCACTGTGCATTCTAAAGCATTGTCCTCATTTGAATGTTTAATTCTCATTGAAAGGCATGGCTGAAATTGCTGAGTTTATTCAAGGGCACATCTGTGGTGTGCTGGCAAATGATGAACAACAGGCTCTGGGGGTGGAGGATAGCCCTGATTTGTAGTGTTTGCTGAGTTCTAAGGTGTAAATACTCCCACCAAGGCCAATTTCAAGCTACCAAATGACTTGTTGAACACAGAGTTGGGAAGAGATGCTACACAGTAGCACATCATTATGCAGTAGTTCCATCGTGCAAATACAATACATAGAAATAACTTTATAAGTGTCAATAATAGTAAAATGTAGTAATAAGGAAGTAATGATTTTGAGTTTTTCTTATCTTTGGTTTTCATAGAATTGGTTCGTAAGTTTATATCATTTAAGAATTGAGCAACTGCCTTGACAAATTCTTGGAAACTTAACAATTGGGTCTGACCAACCAATCCCAGCAGGCTTTTTCTGATCTAAGTGACCTTTCTCCTGTGTAAATGACTACTTTCACAATGCTTCTGGCTCTTAGGGGAAAAATCCCTGCATCCAGTTTCTGGAAAGCTGCTTTAATTTACTGGAGGCACTCAATAAAGCAAAGTCAGTAGAGGCAGTCATGATTCAAAGGGCAGACCACCTGGGCAAAGTGTTGGGGAGGTTTTGGGCAGGTCTCATCACCCACATTGACTTCCATGGCAATGGCCCAGCAAACAGTGATGTTGCACCATGAGATGACATGTAAATTATACAATAGGGGTTCAATAAGTCATCCCCAAAATTCAACTTAAAGAGGATGTGATATGTATTCATTGTACGAGATACTATTTATTTATCCTATTCTCTTCATGGGGGTATAGGTAGATAATGTAACTTTAGATCAGTAAGAAATTTTCACGTTATTCTTGCCTTAATAGTACATTTTAGTGCCATTTACTGAGGTACACTGTCTTTGGTAATATACTAATTTATTCATTCACTCATTCCTTGCGTATTTATTGGGTCCCTATGGCAGGCAAGGGGTAGTATTTGGCACAGTGTATTTAAAGAAAAGTAAACCAGCCTTATGATCTGGAGGTCACAGTCTAGTGGAGAGATAAATATATACACAAATCACAATTTAACATGCCAATTAATATTTTAGTACAGATGTAAACACAATTTTATGTTAGCAATAGAGCTGAACAACAGGTTGATATATTTAATATGCTACTTCCTAAAAACATCGAGGGACTAAGTGTAAGGTCTTTTGAACAGGCTACACCATGGTCGAGCCATTGTGACCCCTATGACCCACACATATAGGCCTCCTGGAGTCACAAAGCCTGAAGCACCAGGAGAACCACTAAAGAAGAAGAAAGAGCTAGTTCCTGCCTTAACTGATTAACCTATCTTGCAACATTCCACCATTGTGGTATGTTCCTGCCCTACCCTAACTAATCAATCGACCTTGTGATATCATGCCTTGTGACTATGCACCTCGTGACTATGCACCTTGTGACGTTCTTCCCCTGCCCAAAAAAACTGCCCCTAACTGTAACTTTCCACTACCTACCCAAAACCTATAAAACCAGTTCCACTCTCACCACCCTTTGCTGACTTCTTTCTCGGACTCAGCCCACTTGTACCCAAGTGAATATACAGCCTTGTTGCTCACACTAAGCCTGCTCAGGTGGTCTCTTATACAGATGCACTTAACACTAAGTAATAAAGAAATATCCCAAGAGGAGCGTGATGAAGAAAGGACCCAATATTTCAGACTAATTGTATGCCCTGCACATAGTCCCTGCTCCTACCTCAGTAAAGCCCCACTGATGGTGGCTTCCGAGTTATTTAGTCAGCACCCTTTGTAGGAGGGGCTCTGTAGCAGTGTTCACTGCTCTGTACTCTGAGCTCACTGACACTCAGGTTATACCTAAATCATGGCATAGAGTTCCAACTTGCTAGCTCAAAAAATTAGGGTTATTTTGAAGAAACAGAGAGCTTTAATACAACAGTTCTGAAAAGCTAAGGATGCTGTATTTCCTTCTCATGGACTAGGACCATTACCTTTCTATTTTTCTTTGACTGCACCATTCTGTTCTCTCTCTGCTGGATGGCATTCTCATTTTATCTTACACATGGCCCATAAAGGCTGCCCTTGCCTCCTCTCTAGCTTTGTAACTCTCCTTTTGGCCTCTCCCACTCATTGCTAACTCTTAAAGGGTTAGGAGCTATATTTTTGTCAGTTTTCACACTGCTGATAAAGACATACCCAAGACTGGGCAATTTATAAAAGAAACTTATTGGTCTTACAGTTCGCAACTATCCCTCAAAGTCTTAACTCATTTCAGCATTAACTCAAAAGTCCACAGTCCAAAGTCTCGTCCGAGACAAGGCAAGACCCTTTTGCCTATGAGCCTGTAAAATCAAAAGCAAGTTAGTTACTTCCTAGATACAATGGGGGTACAGGCATTGGGTAAATACAGCCATTCCAAATGGGAGAAATTGGCCAAAACAAAGGGACTACAGGCCCTGGGGAAGTCTCAAATCCAGTGAGGCAGTCAAATCTTAAAGCTTCAAAATGATCTCTTTCGATTCCATGTCTCACATCCAGGTCATACTTATGTAAGAAATGGGATCCCATGGTCTTGGGCAGCTCTGTCCCTGTGACTTTGCAGGGTACAGCTTCCTTCCTGGCTGCTTTCATGGGCTGGAATTGAGTATCTGTGACTTTTCCAGGTGCACAGTGCAAGCTGTTGGTGGATCTACCATTCTGGAGTCTGGAGGACAGTGGCCCTCTTCTCACAGTTCCACTAGGCAGTGCCCCAATAGGGACTCTGTGTGGGGACTCCAACTCCACATTTCCCTTCTGCACTGCTCTAGCAGAGATTCTCCATGAGGGGCCCACCTCTGCATCAAACTTCTGCCTGGGCATCCAGGCATTTCCATACACTGAGGTTCCCAAATCTCAATTCTTGACTTCTGTGCACCCGCAGGCTCAATACCATGTGGAAGCTGCCGAGGTTTGGGGCTTGACCCCTCTGAAGCCATGGCTTGAGCTCCATGTTGTCCCCTTTCATCCATGGATGGAGTGGCTGGGAAGCAGGGTACCAAGTCCCTAGGCTGCACACAGCATGGGGAGCCTAGGCCAGGCTGCAAACAAAACCATATTTTCCTCCTAGGCCTCCGAGCCTGTGATGGGAGGAGATACCATGAAGCCCTCTGACATGCGCTGGGGACATTTTCCTCATTGTCTTGGTAATTAACATTCGGCTCCTTGCTACTTATGCAAATTTCTGCAGCTGGCTTGAATTTCTCCTCAGAAAATGGGATATTTTTTTCTATGGCAGCATCAGGCTGCAAATTTTCCCAACTTTTATACTCTGTTTCTCTTTTAAAACTGAGCTTTAACAACACCCAAGTCACTTCTTGAATGCTTCACTGCTTAGAAATTTCTTCTGCCAGATACCCTAAATCATCTCTCTCAAGTTCCAAGTTCCACAAATCTCTAGGGCAGGGACAAAATGCTGCTAGTCTCTTTGCTAAAACAGCAAGAGTCACCTTTACTCCAGTTCCCAACAAGTTCTTCATCTCCATCTGAGACCACCTCAGCCTGGATTTCATTGTTTATATCATTATCAGCATTTTGGTCAAAGCCATTCAACAAGTCTCTAGGGAGTTTGAAACTTTCCGACATTTTTTGTCTTCTTCTGAGCCCTCCAAAATGTTCCAACCTCTGCCTGTTACTTAGTTCTAAAGTCGCTTCCACATTTTTGGGTATCTTTTCAGCAGCACCCCACTGTACTGGTACCAATTTACTGTATTAGTCCATTTTTGCACTGCTGATAAAGACATACCTGAGACTGGGCAATTTACAAAAGAAAGAGGTTTATTGGGCTTACGGTTCCATATGGCTGGGAAGGCCTCACAATCATGGTGGAAGGTGAAAGGCATATCTCACATGGATAGCAGCAGGCAAAGAGACAGCTTGTACAGGGAAAGATCTGCCCCCATGATCCAATTACCTCCCACCGAGTCCCTCCCACAACATGTGGGAATTCACGATGAGATTTGGGTGGGGACACAGCCAAACCATATCAGAAGCTCACCATCAGCACTCAGCTGAGACAAGAGCTGGGGGAAAAAAACGCACTGGCCAGAGCACAGCTGCTTAGGACATTAGGGGATCTGGACAGGAATTCCCCAGAAGGAAGCATGGGTGGGTGGGCACCTTGAAATATGGCAGCGAGTTACTGGAAGTGCTTCTAGTTGGATGCCAAGCATGTAACAAACAGCCCATGTACTTGGCCTAGCTTCACTATTTGGTACTTGCATTCTCTGAACAAGTGACTGTTCTTCAGTGAGCTGTCAGGAAAGTGGGGTTGCAGTAATACTGGCTCTATCTACTTTTTCTAAGGACCACATTGAAAGTAAAAAATTTGGTAAAATGCTAGGAAGACAGCTAAGCATTGAACAGATATGATTCCTTTGGAGATTTATCTATGTAAAATTTCAAAAACAGAGGCAATATGAGCAAGTTCAGAGGCAAAGCACAGAATAGCTTTCCTTAAAAATGGTGGTAGAAGAGGAAGGCAAGACTGAGCAGAGCAGAGCCTAAAGACACGGGCTTGGTTCCAGAGGCAGGTAGATAGTGTGTATGTGAAGGAAACCCCTCTCTTCCTGCTGCTTATTTGCAACTTCTCTGTTTCTTCCTGTAATCCCTTTCCTCCATCTGACCTAGAGACTTCTGGGAACAAGAACAACTGGAAGATGAGAACTTCTGAGGGCTCCTGCTCTCCTGCCCAGTCTTATCCTTCCCTGATGCAATACTTAGAGAGCCTATAACCCACATGAACAATGGTAGAGGAGAGATTTAAAAAATCAATGTCCTAAAATTTATTCCAGCACACATTCTCCCTTCCCGGGTTAGTGATGACTTCGGAATCAAGTGGGGCTGGATCATCACTTTTTCCACCAAGGAAAGATTGTGAAAGTCAGGAGCCAACCCAATTTTTAGGACACTGAAGTATTCCTGAAAAAAAAATGTTAGAAATCTTTGCTGATATAGAGGTTTTTTAATTGAGTGGTCATTCATCCTCATGTACTTGGATTTTCAGCACTTATGATGGTCTTTGTTCCTCCAGATAATGAAGGGGAATGTGGAAGAGAGAGTAGCAATGATTGCTACTGGGGTCTGTGGTCTGAGGCCATTAAGTGCTGCCGGGATGAAGGGCTGGTGCTCACCTGCTTAGAACAATGTGACCACATTGAGAGTCTCTGGAGATTCCAAGTAAGTCCTAATGCTCTTTTGATGGAATGCCAATGCACGTCGAACCTGCAATTCAACAACTGTAAAATAAGAACCCACTGTGAGCCAGAAACTGCTCCTTATGGGGGATAGAAGGATAAACACAACCCACTCCTGGTCCTCGGAGAGAAGACAGTAAAGGAGAGAAGATGTGGGCACAGATTATTACAGTACAAGGTAGAGGGTGCTGAATGCTGAGCCAGGTGTCTTGGAGGTGGTGTGGGCATGGGCTACGTGTCGATGGGGCACCCTGAGGCAGGGAGAGGGCCCTGGAGCAGAAGGCTACAGTTGCAGCTGGAATCCTCCCTTTGGACAACTCTCTAATCTCTCTGAGCCATGGCTTCCTAATCTATTAAAAGAGATTAGTCATCAGTTCTTCATAGGTGATCTATGTGAGAACACTTAACCTGGTCATCAGTGACAGAGTGGACATTCAGCAAATCTCTTTCCCTTGCTTCCTGAAGGAAGTAGCAATGGAGTAGGGGATCAACATGTTTTGGGAAGAATTTTGGTGCCATTAAATCCTACAGAAATGGCAAACTGCATTTGATGTAAGTGAACTCCAGATCAGATTAAAGTCTACCTTACATAGAGAAAGGGAGGACTGTGTGAGGAATTTGCAGAGCGCTCTGTCTAGGACATCACTAAGGGAAGGCAGAGCTTGGGAACAAGCCAATGTAAATTACTAAACACCCAAACCCTCACAAGTCTCTAGCCTCCTGAAGGTCATATTTAAAAGTAAGCTGAAAGGAAACCTTTTGTCAGGTCTGCTGACCCTCCTAGGCTGGCATTGATTTAATTCCCTTCTAAATATATTTATTTTCCTCTACCCTTGGCTGCAAAGGGGTTTTAGTTTGGAGGTCTAAGAAAACACTTTGGTCCAACCTTCCTACTGGGCAACTAAATGAAGGCAGGAGATATAGGAGTTAGAAGGCAAAGTGCGAAGGGTGAAAGAAATTGGGAAGTTTAACAATAAGTCACTGATTTGGAGGCAATACTGTGTTTATTTGCAAAAGCTTATTCCCTATATAGTGGTCTTTTGTGAATATGTGTGTATATCAACAATATAACTTTGTCACTTGGCATTTTCTTTGCAGAAAGTCAGACTATTGTTAAAATTCCCTTTTCAGAACTATCTCTTTCTATATTAAATGAGTTAGTGCAGATAGAATAGTTAGATTGGTGGCTTTCCTAAGGTAAACACTAACCATTAACAGCCATTATCCTCATTTCTCTACACTCATGGAAACTTAAATTTGGAAAGGCTATGCCATATCTCTCTAGCAATTCATTTTTTCTGATAGATGGATATCTAGTCCCTACTTGATTACTTCCCACAACAGGTTGCTTACCAACTCACAGGAAAACCTAATTTAGTGTTAGACAGCATTTGATGACTCTGTGGCATAATCTCTAAAACAACAACTGTTGAACATGTATGTGTCCATACATTTATCCATCTCTCATATGTCAATTTATCCATACGGTCTTCTATTTGAAAGACTTAAAATCAAAGGCGTATTGGCATATATATCTGCTTCATAAGCTATATTACCAAGGGAAAAAAAGTCAAGCATCAGCTATAAAGGAAAAAAAGAATAATCATTTTTTTTAGATCTTCCTATGTGTACAAATCTTTGGTGAGATTTACAATCTCATTTAAAGTTCACAATTTTCGTGAAAATTGTGCAAGAATTTTACACATAGGAAGATCTAAAAAAAATGATTCTTCAGAATTCACTTTTCCTGAAATCTGTGGACTAAACAGCATAATCTATGTTGGTCCCAGTCCAGTCCTCTGGTTTCAGAAGGAGGTAGAAGGAGCTGGCATGTGACACCCATATTTGTCCTTTGGTTCTCAGATAAAGATGTGCAGTATGAGGAAGCATCCTGGTTTCTCCTGCACTGGCCAATGAAACATTGTGGTGAGGCTGAGGGGAAGCAAAGGTCGTCTGTCTTTGGCACAGTCATGGGCTGCAGTGGTCATCAGACTGACCCTCATTTACCACCACGGTTTTTCCCAGGTATGTAACTTTCCTATCTTGGGGAATCCTAATGGTGGAGGGATAATTTATGCAAAGCGAAGGAAATGCGTCTCCTTTATAATGGTTTGTGGTTAAGTAAAACGAATTTAAAATTATCTTGAAAATGTCAAACAATAAGTCACTAACCCAAATAAATAACTCCTTTTAGAAGAAAACCTGACTTCTGTAGATATTTCAGTTTTATAAAGGAAAAAGCCTATTATAATCAGAATGTCCAATCCCAAACCAATAATAGCACTTACTTTTTAACAGAGGTATCTATTTGTTTTACCCTCTGTTGTCAGACCACACTTAAAGGATTATCTTCTGTTCTCATTTTAAATTTATTTTAAAATTTTTTATTTATTTATTTATTTATTTATTTATTTATTGTACTCTTTGAAGTGTTTCACTTCGAAGGAATGGTGACAAAACAGAACATCATTAAAGAAGAACAATAAGAATATTAAAGAGATAAATGCAGCTTGGTGAACGTTTAAACGCCACTAAAGTTATTTATCCCGAGAAGGACATTCATTGGGGGAGGAGGACACTCATGGAGGGAGGAAGAGGAGCAGGATAGCTGTGTTTGACCACAACTCACCATCATATAGAAGATGGAGTCAACACTGTTTGTGCTCTTGTTGAGCAAAACAAGTAGTACATAGAGGCTCCAGGGAGGTAGACTTGGATCTAAATAAGAAGGGATTTTCCAACAAGACGTGATGTTCTAAAATGCAATGGTCTGCCTTGTAAAGTAGTAGATTTCCTAATTAAGGAAGTATTTAAGCAGAAACTAGTGATCATAAATGAGGAGTTTATAGATCAATGGTTCTCAAACTTTAGTATGACAAGAATCACCCAAAGTCCTTGTTAAATCAGATTGTTAGTTCCAACTCCCCGAAATTCCAATTCAATGTGTGTGAAGTGGGTCCTCTGAATTTAGTTTGCCTTTGCCTGAGTTCGCTGGTGCTGCTGCTGCTGCTACTGCTGGTCTGTGGATTAATAGTTTTCAACAGAGGTATCTAGTAGCAGAGTCTTGTGCATAGCAAGGCTCTGCTAATATATAACGTAAAATTGGACCAGATGGACTCATTTTCCAATTTTGAGAGTCCATGATGATAATCATAGAAAGAAACATAGTATGCTATATGGATTTGGGTATTACCAAAATGAACTTGCTCTGTGAAAATGTATATGAAATAACTTCGTGTGTTTACTGTGGTAAATAAGATTTCTGTTAGTATCAGTTAATGTTGGTGTAACATAGAGCAGTTGTGTCCAACCTTTTTGGCACCAGGGACCAGTTTTGTGGAAGACAATTTTTCCACAGAGTGGGGTGGGCTGGGGATGATTTTGGGAAGATTCAAATGCATTACATTTATTGTGTACTTTATTTCTATTATTATTACATGGTAATATATACTGAAATGATTATACAATTCGCCATCATGTAGAATCAGTGGGAGCCCTGAGCTTGTTTTCCTGCAACTAAATGGTCCCATCTCAAGGGATAGGAGAAAGTAACAGATCATTAGATATTAGATTCTCTTAAGGAGCCCGCAACCTAGATCCTTCACATGCACAGTTCACAATAGCATTTGCACTCCTATGAGTATCCAGTGCCACCACTGATCTGACAGGAGGCAAAGCTCAGGCAGTAATGCAAGCAATGGGCAGTGGCTGTAAATACAGATGCAGCTTTGCTTGCTAGTCCACCACTCACCTCCTGCTGTGTGGCCCAGTTCCTAACAGGCCACAGACCAGTACCAGTCCATGGCCCACAGATTATGGATCCCTGACACAGAAGGACCAGTGTAAAAGAAGTTGAACATGGTACTATATATAAATCCTAGTTATAAAGTGGATTTACTATTAGACTGTACAAATGCAATGCAAAAGCTAAAGTAACCCTTGCATTTCCTGAATCTAAACTATTATTTTCCATTTATTTTCCTTAAATAGAGATTGAGAAATTCAAAGGCAAGTATTTCCATAGCAAGAAATGTACAATTTAGAGGGATTTATGGGAAAGAGAATCCTCATGATTGACACTGGAAATTATGGCTTTGATCTGGCTGTGGTGCTCAGCCACACTACAAAGCAAGCCTATTTTCTTACAGCTGCATCTTGTTGTTGTGGTAATCCTCCACCTGCATGTGCAGAGGCACAAAGTATAGGATAACCAAGATTCAGGGGTTATTTTTATGACTTCCCACTGAAAACACGTATCTACACACAAGAGACAACAAAGGATTGAGTGTGTTGGCTGGGCCAAATGGATTCCCAGTAATCAGACCAGAAACATTCAGGACTTTTGCTCTCTGCCAAGATCTCTACTAGTTAACACACATATATTGTAGGTGATTACATGCTTATTTTAAAAAATTACGTTACAGGACTGCATGCATTTGCGATCCCATTTATGGTTTAAAAAACCTATGTATCTAGGTTATATGCGCATATGAAATTTCAAAAAAGATTCAAGAAACTGTTAACAGTGGCTTCCTCTGGGCAAAAGGAATGGATATGCATGTGTGTGTATGGGGGGGGTTATATATATTTTGTTAACAGATCAAGAGAGAGAAATTACAATATTTAACTAGTGAAACAAAATATTCAGCAACTTTGATAATTAATTCAGACCATCACTCTGCTACTCCTAATAACAAGGTTTAGAAATATAACTACAACTGACAAAGAAGATTTAGGGAGATTTAGAGTGATCTAGATAGGTGATTTAAATACTGCAAATTTTCCAAACTGTTATTTGACAATGCATTGACTTTGAAGTCTCTGAACAATTTGCGAACATGTAGTTGTGTTCATTTAATATGGTTAACAAGGGGTACATAGATCAGCTGTTGGATATGTGCTAAGCAATTTCACAATAATTGAGTTGTATCAGGGGAGCTAAGACACCAAGGTAATTTACCTAAATCAAGGGTCAGTTTTGTCAATGTGCAAGTCCGCCCTCTGCTGGTCATTCTGGGAAAATCACAGCTATTTTACAGCAACTGTAGTTATCTCTGACGATGGTCCAGATCATTCTTTCATTTCAAGAGTACTTATTATTCACCTACTGTGTGCCAGGTACATTATCATACATGATACAAGTGTCTGTTGTATGATTCTCTTTACTTTTTTGCGTGTGTAAAATATTTTATCGCTAAAAATATCCAATATAAAGCAAAAAAATCTGAAAAATAATAGGACAAATAAAATTTAATATTATTTTAAAGAAATTCTGATAGTAGTTCTTTCAGCCAATTAAATGAAGTTAAATTCCTGTAATCAATAAAATAGCATCTTAAAACTTGGCATTGCTGAAGAAATTATTTAGTTCAACCGCCATATTTTACAGCCAAGAAAACTGAGGGTCCAAGACATTAATAGCTAGTGTAAAGGAAGGCAGGAAATTACTTAAAAGGCTAGTACTAAAATCGACATCTCCTTCCTAGAAGATCTGCTTACATTTCAACCCAAGAATAAAAGAAATAATCAACTTCTTTTTTCTTTTTACATATGTAAGCAATGATCACTGACTTGACAAAGGATATGCACAGGAATTAATTTAAATGGTTGTGTGGAGATATTTATTTAGGGTTCATTCATATAGAAGCAAATTGCTTAAGCCAGAAATTGGATGAGGATACTAGAGATTGAATTGAGAGGTAAAAGTGAGGGAAGCTGATCCCAGCCCTCTGCAAGATTTAAAATTTAGGATCCTGAACTTGGAAATGGTTATGCTAATTAAGGACTGAAGAGTAGCAGAGTTTAGAAGATCAAGAAGGTTAGAGAGCCCAGGAGCACCAGGCACTGCTGGGGATTAGATAGGTAAAGGACAAAGTACCTGATCTTGTGAAGCCTATAGATTAGCAGGAAAAGTACATAGTCACACCACCATAGATTGTAAAGTGTTAGTTTTCCAGGTCTTTTTTTTTTTTTTTTTTTTTTTTTTTTGAGACGGAGTCTCTCTCTGTCACCCAGGCTGGAGTGCAGTGGCACGATCTCGGCTCACTGCAAGCTCCGCCTCCCGGGTTCACGCCATTCTCCTGCCTCAGCCTCCCCAGTAGCTGGGACTACAGGCGCCCGCCACCATGCCCGGCTCATTTTTTGTATTTTTAGTAGAGACGAGGTTTCACCGTGTTAGCCAGGATGGTATCTGATCTCCTGGCCTCGTGATCCACCCACCTCGGCCTCCCAAAGTGCTGGGATTACAGGCGTAAGCCACCGCGCCTGGCCTCCAAGTCTTTTAAAAAGAGGAACACACACTAAAGTTTATGGAAGAGTTGAAGTTCCTCTTCTTCATGTCTTCTGCCAGTTCAGAGGCTAATAACTTCATAGGATTTCCAAATCAGCAACGAGGCTCAGGGCATGCTGCAAAAAGCCAGCAACAGGAGGAGGTGACGAAGATACAGAGATGGACGGAAATTCTGGCTCATGCATATTTTCCAGTTCTGTACAATCTTTGAACAGTGATATGCTTGTTTTTACCAAATAGACAACTTCTATGTTCTTTCTCCTGCCCTACACGCTCCCCGCAGCACCCCACTTTGAATATACTCTTACTTTATTGCAGATGTTTCTTAGCACCAGACAGGAGATCTGGATATTGAACCATGAGTGAGATGAGGGCTATCCCATAGACATAGTCCTTTTCGTTTGCTTTAATATCATCAAGAAGACCTTGATGGCATCTATGTTGAATAACTGGGCAGAGAATAAATTAAATTCAAGATTCAGAAAAGAGTGATGTCAACAAGATGGCTGACTAGAGATGCTTGGTGCTCATCCCCACAACCTTCACAAAAAAGAACAAGGCAACAAATAAACAGCTAAGATTCGATTGGAGTGTTAAAGGGTGAGCAATGGAGTGCAGCGTAGCAGGGTTGGGGGAGGGGCGTCTGTGGTGATTGGAAGGCCAGGAGGGCAATGTAGAGGTGCCCAGACACTATAGCCTTGTCTTCCTCACCTGGACCAGCTCAGAGTCAGGAGGGACATCCCCTTGTGGAGAAAAGGTAATCAGAAAAACCCTATCAGCCCTCACTGCCACCACAAACACCTACAGTGCTTATAATAGTAGAATCCCATAGTCCTCGCAACCCCAGAGCCCAGTTTTGGAAGCTGTCAGGAATTCACACAGATGCATTGCCCAGGACCAGGAGCACAAGGTGTCACTCCACACTTCCACCCACCACCGGTGAGCCAAGCTGTGGAACCATAGAGCCATCTTAAGAACAGAGTCACTACTGGAGTGTGCCCTGCTCACCTATACTTCCAGACAGGGAAGTAGTCTGGCAGACTCACCTAGGGAGAACCCTCTATTGAGCCGGCCAAACTACTGCATGCCCTCCCTCAAGCAGAAGAGCCACTGAGGTGCTGAGCAGCTGACATGCCCCTGGGCTGACCAGACAGCCAGGCACCTATGTCTAGGGCTTGAGAAACATCCCGGTGGACTCACGCCCAGAAGACATGGCCTCCAGGCCTGCTCAGTAGCCCAACACCCATGCCCAGGGCTTGAGAAATAGTCCAACAGGTCTGCTCCCAGTAGACATGCCCTTGGGCTGGCCAAGCAGTCATGTGCCAGTGCCCAGGGCCTGAGAAACAGGTTTGTGGGCCTTGCCTCAGAAGACTGTCACCCCAGGCCTGTTCTGTAGCCTTGCACTCATGGTCAGGAACTGAAAAACAACCTTGTGGACTCACCCATGGCAGACACAACCCTAGAGAGGCCGAACAGCCATGCACCCACACTCTGAGCCACAAAAATAGCCAAGTAGTCCCACTCCAGGTGAACACACCTCCAAGCCAGCACTACAGTCGCATTCTCATAACCCTGGCCACAGTTATAGCGCTGTAGCTCCAACCCCAGTGAGCTAGACCCAGAGTTGGCTGACCCATTTTGTGCAAACATGCATCCCTAGCTTGAGAAACAGCTTGGTAAGTCCATCCCTGGCAAAGCCACATCACTTCCACCTCAAACTTTCGCAGCCTAGGACATTGATACATTCACAAACATCATTAGTGTAGATTAGAACTGAAGACACTGCATGGAGACTACATTACTGTATCCACTTAGAACCAAAACCAATGCACTCCACCCAACTGACACACCAAGACCCAGCCATATGAATAAGTGTTTCCCTATGAAGTTTATGCCATAAAATTGGAAGGGGTGACTGTTCCACCAGATGCAGAGAAATTGACTTAGAAACACATCAAACATGGAAAAGCAAGGAAAATAACACCTCCAAAGGAACACAAAAATTCTCTAGACCAAAATCATAAGGAAATATGAAATGACAGAAAAGTAATGTAAAATAATAATCTTAAGGAAACTCAATGAGACACAAGAGATACAGATAGACAATTGAATGAAATCAGGAAAACAATCAACAAAGAGATAGAGATAATAAAAAAGAATCAAACAGAAATCTTAAGAGCTGAAAAATTCAATTAATGAAGTAAAAAATACAATCAAGAGCTTCAACAACACACTAGACCAACCAGAAGAAAGAATATCTGAACTTCAAGATAAGTTTTTAAAAATAACTTTGGCAGACAAAAAACATAGAGTGAAGAATACCTATAGGGTTTATGGAACACCATTAAGTGAACAAATATTCACAATAAGGGGATTCTAGAAGGGGAAGAGAAGGGAAAATGTTTAGAAAACATATTTAATGAAATAGATGAAAACTTTCTGAATCTTGGGAGAGAAATAGACATTCAGATTTAGGAAGTTCAAATATCCCCAAATAGGTTCAACCCAAACAAGTTCTATGCAAGGTAAAATACAGTCAAATTGTCAAAAGACCAAGAAAAAATTGTAAAAACAGCAAGAGAAAAGTGTCAAGTCACATATAAGGGAATCCTCATTAGACTAAAAGCAGATTTCTCAGCAGAAACCTTATAGGCCAGGAGAGAATGGGATGATATATTCAAAGTACTGAAGACAAAAAAAATCTGTTAGCAAATAATATTATACCCAGCAAATCTATTCCTCAGAAATGAGGAGAAATAAAGTCTTTCTCAGACAAACAAAAACTAAGAAAGTAAGGTCACTTATCACTACTAGATCAATCTAGTGTTCAGTGGAATCTTACATCTGGAAGTGAAAAGACAACAGCCACCATCATGAAAACATGTTAAACTGTAAAACTCAGTGGTAAAGCTGATACACACAGAAGAAAAATAAATAAATAAATTATTGTCATTACAAAAACCCACCAAATTTCAAAAATAAATAATACTAAAAAAGTAAGGAACAAAGAATATATAAAGCACGCAGAAAACAATCAATAAAAAGACAGGAGTAAGTTCGAACCTATCAATAATTACCTGGAATGTAAACAGATTAAATTTCTTAATGAAAACATGAACTGGCTGAATGAATTTTTTTAAAAGACCCAATTATATGCTGCTGACAAGAAACTTTTCTCACTTATAGACACACATAGACTAAAAGTAAAGGGATGGAGGGAGATAATCTATGGAAATGGAAAACAAAAGTGAGCAGGAGAAGCTATATTTATATCAGATAAAACAGACTGTAACTCAAAAGCTTTTATAAAAAGAGACAAAGAATGATATTATATAATATTAAAGGGATCAAATTTAGCAAGAGGATATAACAATTGTAAATATAATTGCACCCAACACCAGATCACACAGGTATATAAAGCAAATATTGTTAGCTCAAAAAGGAGAGATAGATCCTAATACAATAATAGTTGCGAATTTCAACACCATTCTCAGCACTGAACAGAGCATCTAAACAGAAAATCAATAAAAAACATTGAATTTAAACTGCCCCATAGACCAAAGGGGCCTAACAGACATTGACAGAACATTTCATCCAACAGCTGCAGAATACACATTCTTTTAATCAGCACATGGAACATTCTTCAGGATTGACTCTATGTTAAAACACAAAATACATCTTAAAAATTTTTTTACTTAAAATTATATCAAGTATCTCATCTGATTATAATGGAATAACTAGAAATCAATAACAAGAGAAACATTTGCAATTATATAAACACATGGAAAGTAAACAACATCCTCTTGAATGACCAGTGAGTAAAGGAAGAAATTAAGAAAGAAATTAATCTTTTTGAAACAAATTAAAATAGAAACATAACATACCAAAACCTATGCAACACAGCAAAAGTACTACTAAGAGGCAAGTTTATAACAATACATCCTCACATTAAAAAAAAAAAAACAGAATTATTTTAAACAACCAACCTAACAATACATCTGAAGGAACTGAAAAACAAGAACAAAGAAAATATAAAATTGGTAGAAGAAAATAAATAATAAAGATCAGAGTAAAAAAAATGAAATTGAGACAAAAAAGAAATAATTAACAAAACAAAAAGTTTTTTTTTTTTTTAATGAAAAACATTGAAAAACCAGTAGCTAGACTAAGGAAAAAAGAAAGAAGACACAAAATCGGAAATGAAAAAGGAAATGTCCCAACTGGTATGACAGAAATAAAAATGATTATTAGAGACAATTATGAACAACTATATGCCAATAAATTTGAAAACTCAGAGGAAATGGATAAATTCCTAGGCAGATACAACCTACTAAGATTGAACCAAGAAGAAATAGAAAGGCTGAACAGGATAATAATTAGTAATAAGATTGAATCAGTAATAAAAAGTATTCCAACAAAAAAAAAGTCTAAGACCAGATGGCTTCACTGCTAAATTCTATGAAATTTTAAAGGAGAAATAATACCAATTCTCAAACTATTCCAGAAAATTTAAGAAAAGAGTATGTTTTAAAACTCATTCTACAAGGCCGGCATTAGCCTGATACCAAAACCAGACAAAGACACAACAACAGAATGAAAACTACAGGTTAATATCCTCGATAAACATAGATGCAAAAATTCTAAACAAAATACTAGCAAACCAAATCCAAACAACACTTTATAATACACCATGACCAAGTGAGATTTATCCCAGGGATGCAAGGTTGATTCAACATACACAAATCTATGAAAATAATGCATCACATTAACAAAATGAAAGACAAGTCACTTAATCATCTCAACAGATGCAGAAAAAGCATTTGATGAGATTCAATATATTTTTATAATGAAAATCCAGCAATTAGGTATACAAAGAAAGTACCTCACACAATAAAAACTGACAGACCCACAGCTAACATCGTATTCAATGGGGAAAAGTGGAAAGAAAAGCTGAAAGCTTTTCCTCTATAATCTGAGGCAAGACAAGAATGCCTACTTTCACCACTACTATTTAACATAGTACTGGAAGCTCTAGCTAGTGTAATAAGGCATCAGGCTGGGTATGGTGGCTCATGCCTGTAATCCCAGCACTTTGGGAGACTGAGCTGGGCAGATCCCGAAGTCAAGAGATCAAGACCATCACGGCCAACATGATGAAACCCCGTCTCTACTAAAAATACAAAAATTAGCTGGGCTTGGTGGCACGCACCTGTAGTCCCAGCTACTTGGGAGGTTGAGGCAGGTGGATCATTTGAACCCAGGAGGCAGAGGTTGCAGTAAGCCGAGATCGCATTACTGTACTCCAGCCTGGTGACAGAGTGAGACTGTCTAAAAAAAAAAAGAAAAAGAAAAAGAAAGGACATCCAAATTGGAAAGGAGGATGTAAAATTCTGAAAAACCTAAAGATTCTACCAAAAAACTCTTAAAAATGATTTCAGTAAGGTTGCAGAACTACCAAAAAATTCTTAGGAATAAAATTAATCACGAAAGTAAAAGATCTCTACAAAAAAAACACTATAAAACACTGATGAAAGAAATTAAAGAAGATATGAAAAAATAGAAAACATATTATGTTCATGAACTGGAAGAAATAATATTAACATTAGTTACAAGGAATTCAAACATCAGTAGCAAAAAAGCAAATAATCCAGTTAAATATGGGCAAATGCTCTGAACAGACATTTCTCAAAAGAAGACACACAAATGGCCAACAAATATGTGAAAAAATGTTCAACATCACTAGTCATCAGGATTATGCAAATCAAAACCACAGTGAGATATCATCTCACCCCAGTTAAAATGGCTATTATTAAAAAAAAATTAACAAATGTTATGAGGATGCAGAGAAAAGAGAAGTCTTATACACCATTGGTGGAAATGTAAACTAGCACAGCTACTATGACCAACAGTAATGGAAGTTCCTCAAATACCACAAATAGAACTATTATATGATATAGCAATCCCTCCAGTTGGCATTTATTCAAATAAATGTGAATTAGTATGCCAAAGAGACATCTGCACCCCACATTTATTGCAGCACTATTCACAATAGCCAAGATATGGAATCAACCGCAGTGTCTAACAACAGATGAACGAAGAAAGAAAATGGGGCATATATACACAATGGAATACTATTCAACCTTAAAAAAGAATGAAATCTTGTCATTCATGGCAACATGGATGAAACTGGAGGACATTAAATGAAATAAGCCAGGAATGGAAAATTAAACACTACATGTTCTCACTCATAGGTGAGTGAGATATAATCTCATCTCTCATATGACCTCATAGAAATAAAAAGTAGAATGGCAGCTGCTAGAGGCTGGGAAGGGTAGAGGAGTGAGGGAATAGGGAGAGATTTCTTGAAGGATACAAAATTACAGCTAGGTAGGAGTAATCATTTCTAATGTTCCATAGCACTGTTGGATGACTATCGTTAACAATAACGTATAGTCTCAAATAGTTACAAGGAGTATATTGAATGTTTCTGACACAAAGAAATGACAAATGTTTGAGACAATGGATATGCTAATTAATCACTATACCTTGTATATATCAAACATTACTATGTACCCCATAAATTAGGTAACTATTACATGTCAATTAAAAATGTTTTAATTAAAAAGTTCAATATTAAAAAAAATTCAGTGATGCAAACTATGCTCCAAAGCCTCCAAAAAGGTATTCATGATACCTTTTAGGATGCATCTACTTTGTCTCAGTTGATGTGATTATAAGAACCTAGAAAGTTCTTATAAAGCAGTTTTCCATGTATTATGACTCATGCACTTCACCAATGAGACAATGTTGAAGAGGACCACTCAGTATTTATTGGTCTTTATTTTACAGACAATTCTAACCATGGGTTGTCTGGTTTGTCAGGCCAGAACCACAAGTGAGAAGGGAAATACTGCTGGCTGCAGATTCAGTGACAAGAACCATAATAATGAACAACACAGGGAGGAGACATTAAAACTGCATTATAGCATTTGAGCAGTAATTAAGGTGCTTAATGATCAGAAGGAGCAATAAAAAAGGTTAAGTTATGTTCATTGCACACTGTTTAAGAAACAAGAAAACAGCTTAATCAATTTTAGAAATATTTTAATCAAAACACAAAGTGAAAGAGTAAAGAAAGTAAAAGTAAAAGAAGTATTTTCTTAACTATATAAACATAAGTTTCCTCAACATCCTGATGATATGATAGTGCCAGACAAATGAGGCTTTGCTATACGCTATATGATTGTGTACAAATCATCACCACTATGTGAAATTCAGCTAAATATCTCAGAACAAAGAGAACCAAGGCTTGCTGTGATAAATGCTAGAGCCAAGCTCAGAATGGGTCCCCAGAGTCAGCTTTTATACGTGCCTCTGTCTTGTGCTACTGTAGACAGGCTGTGTTTAAGGCCCTACAGTGGAAAGACAGGTGAAAACGTTTTCAGTGAAAGACCAGAGCTTTGCCTCCTGGCTTTTTACTTTTCTTAGTATGAGATCAACCTTATATAGGGAGAGGGAAGGAAGAGAAAGGGAGGAGGAAAAGGAGAACCCTGGAGTCCAAATCTTTATCCTAGAGACCATTTTTTAACTCATCTGTAGAAACAGAAGGGGGGAAAAAAGAGTATGCGATAACGTTTTCCAGAATGAATAAATGGATAAGTAAATGAAGTGAGGCAAATACTAATATGAGTCATCTTCCCCAGTTTTGAAGATTTCTAAACTCTCAATAAGCATCAGTGACAACCTTCCCAAAACATCCATTTCTGGCAGGATAATGATCAAACCCAATGTGAAAGAATTCATGGAAATAGCTGCCACTTTTAAAGACTGTAGCACTGTGGAGAAAGTTGGTGTCATCTTTGCCAAATAACACACCTTCTCATTTCCTTTCTTTGAAGATTCCATGAATATCACTGATAAGCAGATGTTCCTATACAATTACATATTCCCACTTCATGTGGAAAAAAGTGACTTTGGCTGTTGTTGGCTAATGCAGCCAGTGGGAGCTGTAATGCCAACAAGGAAACTCCAAACTCTTTGGGCCACCTGAGTGTTAACAGGTAACACAGTTAAAAGGAATGAATTCTTATGGTTTCCTTTTTGCTACGGTTAGCCTCCTTGAACCAAAGGAGTATTAAAATTGAGTCAGTTTAAATGAAAGAATGGGTCAATTACAACCGAAATTGCTGTTCACTAACTTTGTTTAAAATAATTTTATTATCCAGATAAATTTTATTTAGCTTAAAGGCAGTAACAGGGATAGATTTTCCTTTTTTACAATTTTATTTTTGGAGAATTTAGAAAGGCTTGAAAGGCCTAAAAAATCGTTATCAAGGATGGGAAACTCATTTATAACAATTTTTACGAAACTGAGAGACTCTCCCATCCTGGTACACACTTTCTAGGCTCTCCACACAGCACAAAACCAGGATCATCCAGAATCAGCCGCCAGCATCGGCATCACTCCAGGGCCCTGGGTTCCATTTAGAACTTGTACTAAAATTCTTTTGGGGATGAGATTTCTCCTTGATTCTTTTTCTTTTTATCTGTTTTGTGGAGCAGACAGTAATTGAGGAGCCAGAGAAGGAAAAACATGCCATTCTCAGAATTCTGTTTAAAAATGTAGGAATAAAAACTCCCATTTATATTGCTAACAGGGAAAGAAAAAAGTCAGGTCTTCATTTTCTTTCTAGAACTCTTCTCTTAGGTCCTTTCAATCAGCTCAGAACCCACACTCCCACGCTTTTACTTTCCAGGAACTATACTCCTTGGCCTGTCCTAAACCTTTCCTTATCCTGTGTTTGCCTTCATAGGACTGAACACAGACCTGTCCTCCACGGAGAGGATGGCTGACACGGTCCAGAGAATAGAGGCCACAGGGAAAAGTAGGGTCCTTCACCACAGGCAATTACTGAATTTACGGGCTTAGGGGTGTGTGGTCAAATCCATAAGTCAGATTTTAGATATAACTTCTAATGTCAGGAAGGCAGTTTTCAGGAATGCTTAAAAAAAAAAAATTGAAAACTCCTTATTGCAGACACTTACTCTGCCCTTGGTTTTTATATTCGGGTACAATTTGACTATCTTACAAGCCAAGAGAAAACTTTTTTCATAATGCATAAATGATAGAAACAAAGAAGAAATTCACTTATGAAACAAATATGAGTGCTTACTATGTGCTGGGAACTGTGTGGAAGAAGTTAGCCTGATTGCCCCAGGTAGTGTAATTAATAAATGTGGTTCAACATTTGAACCCACCTGATGCCAAAGCCAGTGTCCTTTGCTGTACATCACACTGTCTCCCATTCATGCTCAACTGATGTTTTTCAGGAGTTTACTAACTGAAATATTTAAAACCCTACCAGTATGACATGTTTTTCCTTTATTGCTGATTGCTTGCTGAAGCAAGCAAATTGTTCTATTGTACATAGGCAAAAGATGTATTTTTCTAACTACATTTATAAATATTTATAACAGAATGCCTTCTTGCAAGTTGTTTCCTTAATGTAATTTACAAATTGCATATTACAATGAATGAAGCCAGAAATATTTTTCACTCAAACTGTATTTCCTCATGCAAAAATGTTTATCATCTTGATCCCTTTAAACTATTTGAATAAAAGAATATGCATGTTAAAGAATTTTCAGGTAAAAGCCTTTCTTTGAAAGATTAGTATCACATACATCATCAAGTCCCAATTTCTGGCTCACAAGTAGAATCTGAGGTAATAATAATAAAAATGTATTTTAACATTATAAAAGATTTTAAAAAGCATCTGTAATTTTATCAGTCTTATTGAGCTTATTAGTGTCATTCAAATCTATTTGGTTCTCTTTCTGATCACATAGTAGGATTTAGCTTCCCTGCCCCCTTTGGAGTTGACACGCCAATGTGACTTGCTTTGGCTAAATAAATGTAAGTAGAAGTGACATATTTCACTTCCATGTAGAATCTTTCAGATATAGTACCAACTGTATCTTTCCTCTACCAACACTGAGACAATTGAGGCAGGATGTATAAAGATGGAACCTTCTTCAGCCTGGGTGCCAAAAGGATTACAATGAGCAGAGTCTGATTGGGTAGCATGAGCTTTTGTTGTGAGTCACTGATATATAGGTATTGTTTGTTACCGTAGCATAACCTAGCTTATCCTGACTGATATACTGACACAACCAATGGTTTCTGTTTCTTCATGTTCCCATCCACACTTTGTCCATATAGACATACAGTTTTTACATGGACATAATAATAGCATATAGCACACTTTGCTTTGTTGTACACTTTTCAAAACATTATATTATAAAATATTTCCCCAGATTTTTCATAGATAGCATATTTATAATTTTAATAGTTATAAAACAGCCTACCATATTAATATTCAACTACTTACTAACTGTTCATTTTTTTCTATTACAAACAATGCAGCTGTAGTTATCTTTGTACATATAGTGTTTTTTCTTTTTCAAAAGTATTTTCTTGGGCTAAAAAAATAAATAAATGTTTTTCTTTCAGTTTCGTAGTGAGGCATTTTACAGTCAAACTTACCCTTTTCTTGAAATTGGTGCAAGAATTTTAGTACTAATGAAATTAAGAAAATATATTCATGTTTTTGTCTTTATTTTATCATCCTTTGAAATTATGGTGCTAGTTTAAAAGATAATACCCAGAATATTCTGGAACCACATCCAAAAAGATATCTTTCTGAGATTAAATCAGGTCACACTCTAAACCTGACACCCTGATAAAATAAACTACTTGGTCATAGAATTTTTTGACTTACTATACAAGTTTGTGCCCCAAAGACAGATGAATTGTTCTTGCTGAGATGAAATTAGCAGTGTTTCATCCTCATGCTGAAGAAGAGAAGCAGTATTTCTATAGACTCTTTTATTAGTGATAAACATGTTTATACCACATTAATCCTTATGAAAACCAGGCTGGTTACTCTGCCACGGGGAAAAAAAAAAAAAAAGAAAACTCTGCTTTCTTCACTTTACAACTTTACAGTGATTATTTTTTGATGAATTAAAGCAATTTTATTTCTTTTCACACATAGACTATATATCTGAGGTTGTCTTCCACTTTTATGCACCCAGTATTTTATATTTATCTAACACTGTTTTCAAAGGCACTCAAAGGGCTTTTTAAATATTATTCCATAAAACACTTATAGAATGATGAAGTCAGCACTTTACACAAACATTGGAAACAGCCAAAGCCACCATTTGTGAAATGTTTAACTACTGCTAAGGTTTCTTCTCTTTTCCTTCTCCTGTTCCTTCCTTTCTCTTTCTCTCCCATCTTATGCATCATTTTCAATTTTCCCTTAAGTTTCGTGACACCACCGCCAACACCCTGACAATAAAGATGAGGACTGTACAGAGAGGTGGGACACTTTTTTCTCCTAATGCTCACTAATTTACAAGTGTCAATTATAGACTCGGGACCTACTGACCCTATCTTATTGGCAGCGGCACAATGATTCCCCAAGCTTGGAATTATCTCCAGCTTCGAGATGAGGAAACTCAGTGTCTAAATGGTGTTTCTGAGCAATTCTGAGAGACCGTGCCTTGGTCACATCATCTTTCTAACATCAGATTCTTACTAAATGACTAAAATGACACTAGTCATTCCTGTTTTACCATTCTCAAAGAGTGGCGAGGAGAATCAGATGTATAATGTATGCAAAAGTGCTTTGAAATTGTCTAGGTGAATACGAAGCCACATCAGTCTAATAAAATATAAATGATCATATTGTTAAACACCCTATCACTGCAGGAGAAACCAAAATATTCATTTTAAAAGTTTATTTCTCCAAATGAGAAATCTTATGTCCTACTGCAGGAGAAGAGGATGGAGCAGAAAAACTTAGTATTTTGATAAATATGTTGAAGACATTTTATGCTGAAAGGCATTTTTCATAAACAAAAACAATGTTCTTTAAAGGCCCAGTTCTTAAGTAGTTTTGTGCCACCTACCCCAGGTACTACCAGCAGCTCTCAGGCATAGGATTTGCCTGCCAGAAGTCCTGGCTTCAATTATTGGGTTACTTTTCTTGTGACTTTGAGAAAAATTACCCTATTCTTTGAAGTCGGCTTCATAGATAAGGTGACAATACCAATAACGTGCATGCCTAAAGATCAATGCAAAATTGTACATTAAAAACACTACGTAAATTAAAAAATAAACCAGCCCTCATAGCATCTATTTCCATAAACTCAAAACAAGATTTTAAAAAGAATGCCACTAGCTGACTCAGGTACATTTATAAGTGAAAAAGAATTTGATCACTATCATATGTTAGTCACAAGAAAAGAAAAGGATTCAGCCATCATAGCTGATAGGAATGTGGAGGTCAAGTTTGACTTCATTTTACAGATGACGACTCTGAGATGAGGAGAGACTCAGCCTGTGTTGTAGGTGAGACTTGTTGCAGAGCTTCACTAGAATGGAGTTCAACAGCTCAGGGTTCCTCCACTTTGCCCAGCCTCCCCCTGAGCCAACTGCCCACATCAGCCCTCCCACTTCTTGCCCCTAACTCACTTTTCAGCCCACCCCTCTTCCCCCTGAGCACCCACCAAGGAGGCTCTAAAATCACCAATGAACTTTCTTTTTTTTTTTTTTTTTTTTTTGCTTTTTATTTTTTATTTTTTTTTTCTTTTTCTTTTTTTTTACTGTCAATAATTATTTATTATTATTATACTTTAAGTTGTAGGGCACATGTGCATAACGTGCAGGTTTGTTACATATGTATACTTGTGCCATGTTGGTGTGCTGCACCCATCAACTCATCATTTACATCAGGTATAACTCCCAATGCAATCCCTCCCCCCTCCCCCCTCCCCATGATAGGCCCCTGTGTGTGATGTTCCCCTTCCTGAGTCCAAGTGATCTCATTGTTCAGTTCCCACCTATGAGTGAGAACATGCGGTGTTTGGTTTTCTGTTCTTGTGATAGTTTGCTAAGAATGATGGTTTCCAGCTGCATCCATGTCCCTACAAAGGACGCAAACTCATCCTTTTTGATGGCTGCATAGTATTCCATGGTGTATATGTGCCACATTTTCTTAATCCAATCTGTCACTGATGGACATTTGGGTTGATTCCAAGTCTTTGCTATTGTGAATAGTGCTGCAATAAACATACGTGTGCATGTGTCTTTATAGCAGCATAATTTATAATCCTTTGGGTATATACCCAGTAATGGGATGGCTGGGTCATATGGTACATCTAGTTCTAGATCCTTGAGGAATCGCCATACTGTTTTCCATAATGATTGAACTAGTTTATAATCCCACCAACAGTGTAAAAGTGTTCCTATTTCTCCACATCCTCTCCAGCACCTGTTGTTTCCTGACTTTTTAATGATCGCCATTCTAACTGGTGTGAGATGGTATCTCATTGTGGTTTTGATTTGCATTTCTCTGATGGCCAGTGATGATGAGCATTTTTTCATGTGTCTGTTGGCTGTATGAATGTCTTCTTTTGAGAAATGTCTGTTCATATCCTTTGCCCACTTTTTGATGGGGTTGTTTGTTTTTTTCTTGTAAATTTGTTTGAGTTCTTTGTAGGTTCTGGATATTAGCCCTTTGTCAGGTGAGTAGATTGCAAAAATTTTCTCCCATTCTGTAGGTTGCCTGTTCACTCTGATGGTAGTTTCTTTTGCTGTGCAGAAGCTCTTTAATTTAATGAGATCCCATTTGTCAATTTTGGCTTTTGCTGCCATTGCTTTTGGTGTTTTAGACATGAAGTCTTTGCCCATGCCTATGTCCTGAATGGTACTACCTAGGTTTTCCTCTAGGATTTTTATGGTATTAGGTCTAACATTTAAGTCTCTAATCCATCTTGAATTAATTTTCGTATAAGGAGTAAGGAAAGGATCCAGTTTCAGCTTTCTACTTATGGCTAGCCAATTTTCCCAGCACCATTTATTAAATAGGGAATCCTTTCCCCATTTCTTGTTTCTCTCAGGTTTGTCAAAGATCAGGTGGCTGTAGATGTGTGGTATTATTTCTGAGAACTCTGTTCTGTTCCATTGGTCTATATCTCTGTTTTGGTACCAGTACCATGCTGTTTTGGTTACTGTAGCCTTGTAGTATAGTTTGAAGTCAGGTAGCATGATGCCTCCAGCTTTGTTCTTTTGACTTAGGATTGTCTTGCAGATGCGGGCTCTTTTTTGGTTCCATATGAACTTTAAAGCAGTTTTTTCCAATTCTGTGAAGAAACTCATTGGTAGCTTGATGGGGATGGCATTGAATCTATAAATTACCTTGGGCAGTATGGCCATTTTCACGATATTGATTCTTCCTATCCATGAGCATGGTATGTTCTTCCATTTGTTTGTGTCCTCTTTTATTTCACTGAGCAGTGGTTTGTAGTTCTCCTTGAAGAGGTCCTTTACATCCCTTGTAAGTTGGATTCCTAGGTATTTTATTCTCTTTGAAGCAATTGTGAATGGAAGTTCATTCCTGATTTGGCTCTCTGTTTGTCTGTTACTGGTGTATAAGAATGCTTGTGATTTTTGCACATTAATTTTTGTATCCTGAGACTTTGCTGAAGTTGCTTATCAGCTTAAGGAGATTTTGGGCTGAGACAATGGGGTTTTCTAAATATACAATCATGTCATCTGCAAACAGGGACAGTTTGACTTCTTCTTTTCCTAACTGAATACCCTTGATTTCTTTCTCTTGCCTGATTGCCCTAGCCAGAACTTCCAACACTATGTTGAATAGGAGTGGTGAGAGAGGGCATCCCTGTCTTGTGCCAGTTTTCAAAGGGAATTTTTCCAGTTTTTGCCCATTCAGTATGATATTGGCTGTGGGTTTGTCATAAATAGCTCTTATTATTTTGAGGTACGTTCCATCAATACCAAATTTATTGAGCGTTTTTAGCATGAAGGGCTGTTGAATTTTGTCAAAAGCCTTTTCTGCATCTATTGAGATAATCATGTGGTTCTTGTCTTTGGTTCTGTTTATATGCTGGATTATGTTTATTGATTTGCGAATGTTGAACCAGCCTTGCATCCCAGGGATGAAGCCCACTTGATCATGGTGGATAAGCTTTTTGATGTGTTGCTGAATCCGGTTTGCCAGTATTTTATTGAGGATTTTTGCATCGATGTTCATCAGGGATATTGGTCTAAAATTCTCTTTTTTTGTTGTGTCTCTGCCAGGCTTTGGTATCAGGATGATGTTGGCCTCATAAAATGAGTTAGGGAGGATTCCCTCTTTTTCTATTGATTGGAATAGTTTCAGAAGGAATGGTACCAACTCCTCCTTGTACCTCTGGTAGAATTCAGCTGTGAATCCATCTGGTCCTGGACTTTTTTTGGTTGGTAGGCTATTAATTATTGCCTCAATTTCAGAGCCTGCTATTGGTCTATTCAGGGATTCAACTTCTTCCTGGTTTAGTCTTGGAAGAGTGTAAGTGTCCAGGAAATTATCCATTTCTTCTAGATTTTCCAGTTTATTTGCGTAGAGGTGTTTTTAGTATTGTCTGATAGTAGTTTGTATTTCTGTGGGGTCGGTGGTGATATCCCCTTTATCATTTTTAATTGTGTCGATTTGATTCTTCTCTCTTTTCTTCTTTATTAGTCTTGCTAGTGGTCTGTCAATTTTGTTGATCTTTTCAAAAAACCAACTCCTGGATTCATTGATTTTTTGGAGAGTTTTTTGTGTCTCTATCTCCTTCAGTTCTGCTCTGGTCTTAGTTATTTCTAGCCTTCTGCTAGCTTTCGAATGTGTTTGCTCTTGCTTCTCTAGTTCTTTTAATTGTGATGTTAGAGTGTCAATTTTAGATCTTTCCTGCTTTCTCTTGTGGGCATTTAGTGCTATAAATTTCCCTCTACACACTGTTTTAAATGTGTCCCAGAGATTCTGGTATGTTGTATCTTTGTTCTCATTGGTTTCAAAGAACATCTTTATTTCTGCCTTCATTTCGTTATGTACCCAGTAGTCATTCAGGAGCAGGTTGTTCAGTTTCCATGTAGTTGAGTGGTTTTGATTGAGTTTCTTAGTCCTGAGTTCTAGTTTGATTGCACTGTGGTCTGAGAGACAGTTTGTTATAATTTCTGTTCTTGTACATTTGCTGAGGAGTGCTTTACTTCGAATTACATGGTCGGTTTTGGAGTAAGTACGATGTGGTGCTGAGAAGAATGTATATTCTGTTGATTTGGGGTGGAGAGTTCTATAGATGTCTATTAGGTCTGCTTGCTGCAGAGATGAGTTCAATTCCTGGATATCCTTGTTAACTTTCTGTCTCGTTGATCTGTCTAATGTTGACAGTGGAGTGTTGAAGTCTCCCATTATTATTGTATGGGAGTCTAAGTCTCTTTGTAAGTCTCTAAGGACTTGCTTGATGAATCTGGGTGCTCCTGTATTGGGTGCCTATATATTTAGGATAGTTAGCTCTTCCTGTTGAATTGATCCCTTTACCATTATGTAATGGCCTTCTTTGTCTCTTTTGATCTTTGATGGTTTAAAGTCTGTTTTATCAGAGACTAGTATTGCAACCCCCGCTTTTTTTGGTTCTCCATTTGCTTGGTAAATCTTCCTCCATCCCTTTATTTTGAGCCTATGTATGTCTCTGTGTGTGAGATGGGTCTCCTGAATACAGCAGACTGATGGGTCTTGACTCTTTATCCAGTTTGCCAGTCTGTGTCTTTTAATAGGAGCATTTAGTCCATTTACATTTAAGGTTAAGATTGTTATGTGTGAACTTGATCCTGCCATTATGATATTAACTGGTTATTTTGCTCGTTAGTTGATGCAGTTTCTTCCTAGCCTCGATGGTCTTTACATTTTGGCATGTTTTTGCAATGGCTGGTACCGGTTGTTCCTTTCCATGTTTAGTGCTTCCTTCAGGGTCTCTTGTAAGGCAGGCCTAGTGGTGACAAAATCTCTAAGCATTTGCTTATCTGTAAAGGATTTTATTTCTCCTTCACTTATGAAAGTTAGTTTGGCTGGATATGAAATTCTGGGTTGAAAATTCTTTTCTTTAAGAATGTTGAATATTGGCCCCCACTCTCTTCTGGCTTGGAGAGTTTCTGCCGAGAGATCTGCTGTTAGTCTGATGGGCTTCCCTTTGTGGGTAACCCGACCTTTCTCTCTGGCTGCCCTTAAGATTTTTTCCTTCATTTCAACTTTGGTGAATCTGGCAATTATGTGTCTTGGAGTTGCTCTTCTCGAGGAGTATCTTTGTGGCGTTCTCTGTATTTCCTGGATTTGAATGTTGGCCTGCCCTACTAGGTTGGGGAAGTTCTCCTGGATGATATCCTGAAGAGTGTTTTCCAACTTGGTTCCATTTTCCCCCTCACTTTCAGGCACCCCAATCAGACGTAGATTTGGTCTTTTTACATAATCCCATACTTCTTGCAGGCTTTGTTCATTTCTTTTTCTTCTTTTTTCTTTTGGTTTCTCTTCTCGCTTCATTTCATTCATTTGATCCTCAATCGCAGATACTCTTTCTTCCAGTTGATCGAGTCGGTTACTGAAGCTTGTGCATTTGTCACGTATTTCTCGTGTCATGGTTTTCATCTCTTTCATTTCGTTTATGACCTTCTCTGCATTAATTACTCTAGCCATCAATTCTTCCACTTTTTTTTTCAAGATTTTTAGTTTCTTTGCGCTGGGTACGTAATTCCTCCTTTAGCTCTGAGAAATTTGATGGACTGAAGCCTTCTTCTCTCATCTCGTCAAAGTCATTCTCCGTCCAGCTTTGATCCGTTGCTGGCGATGAGCTGCGCTCCTTTGCCGGGGGAGATGCGCTCTTATTTTTTGAATCTCCAGCTTTTCTGCCCTGCTTTTTCCCCATCTTTGTGGTTTTATCTGCCTCTGGTCTTTGATGATGGTGATGTACTGATGGGGTTTTGGTGTAGGTGTCCTTCCTGTTTGATAGTTTTCCTTCTAACAGTCAGGACCCTCAGCTGTAGGTCTGTTGGAGATTGCTTGAGGTCCACTCCAGACCCTGTTTGCCTGGGTATCAGCAGCAGAGGCTGCAGAAGATAGAATATTTCTGAACAGCGAGTGTACCTGTCTGATTCTTGCTTTGGAAGCTTCCTCTCAGGGGTGTACTCCACCCTGTGAGGTGTGGGGTGTCAGACTGCCCCTAGTGGGGGATGTCTCCCAGTTAGGCTACTCAGGGGTCAGGGACCCACTTGAGCAGGGAGTCTGTCCCTTCTCAGATCTCAACCTCCATGTTGGGAGATCCACTGCTCTCTTCAAAGCTGTCAGACAGAGTCGTTTGCGTCTGCAGAGGTTTCGGCTGTGTTTGTTATTGCCCTGTCCCCAGAGGTGGAGTCTACAGAGACAGGCAGGTTTCCTTGAGCTGCTGTGAGCTCCACCCAGTTCGAGCTTCCCAGCAGCTTTGTTTACCTACTTAAGCCTCAGCAATGGCGGGCACCCCTCCCCCAGCCTCGCTGCTGCCTTGCCGGTAGATCACAGACTGCTGTGCTAGCAATGAGGGAGGCTCCGTGGGTGTGGGACCCTCCCGCCCAGGTGTGGGATATGATCTCCTGGTGTGCCTGTTTGCTTAAAGCGCAGTATTGGGGTGGGAGTTACCCGATTTTCCAGGTGTTGTGTGTCTCAGTTCCCCTGGCTAGGAAAAGGGATTCCCTTCCCCCTTGCGCTTCCCAGGTGAGGCAATGCCTCGCCCTGCTTCAGCTCTCGCTGGTCGGGCTGCAGCAGCTGACAAGCACCGATCGTCCGGCACTCCCCAGTGAGATGAACCCAGTACCTCAGTTGAAAATGCAGAAATCACCGGTCTTCTGTGTCGCTCGCGCTGGGAGTTGGAGACTGGAGCTGTTCCTATTCAGCCATCTTGCTCCGCCAAAAACCACCAATGAACTTTCAACTGCCAAAGCCAATAGGCACTTTCTGATTTTAGTCTTCTTTAGCATCTGCCACATAATTGCTCCTGCCTTCTTTACACTCTCTCTTCCTTGGTCATTGGTGTTCCCACAGTTGCCTGATTTCCTCCTACCATTCTTGTCATACCTAGTTTACTGATTTTCTGAGTCTTTTTTCTCTGTCCACCATCAAATGTTGGTGTTTATATATTCATTTTCATACTTACTTAGAGCTTAGTTCATGCCAGGCACTGCTATAAGGTCTTATAAATATCCATTTATTTTATATAACACATGACAACCTCAGAAAATAGATTGGGGAAACTGAGGCACAGGATGGCCAATCAATTTGGTATGCTGCTTCCTACCATGCTACACCATCTCTGAGATTACTAGAGCTCCCCTTGTGACCCTCCTGGCTCCTGACTCCACCTATTCTCATGAGGTGTGGTCTTAGTATGATCTATATCCCAAATTTGTATGTCTAGACTTGACCCTTCTCTTGAACACCACATTCCAACAGCACATTGGATATGAGAATCTGCATTTACCACCACAAGCATCACAAATGTAATGGTATCCAAAGTGAATTCATAATCTCTTCATCCCCAATTTGCCCATTACTCTGTCTTGTTATCTCAGGTGTGTGACATTGGACAAATATTTTAGTGCTCTGGGTCTCTGTTTCTTCATCTGTATAATTACCAGATTGAACTAAATAATCCCCATGAATCTTTTTACTTTAACATTCTTTAATTCTCTAAACTTCATGTCCCTGCACTGTCTCCAGGTTTTACTCTCTCTCTCCTTTTTAGACTTCCTTTATTCATTCATCAATTCTAAAAGCAATAATTGAGCATATTCTGTAAGCCAAACACAGGGCAAGACACTTGTCGAGTAAGATAAGACCCCTGCCTTCAGAACTGGAGAGAGGAATGTGAGTGAAGAAAGGCAGTTCATATGCTCCAACAGGGTGGCCATTGTTGTCACATGTATCCAAACAGAGGCCTGGAGGTTGGAGGGGTCATCACTGAGTCAGCCACCAAATCAGAGCCTGCCAGCCAGCTTGTCGCTTCATTCTCTCCCTTTCTTCCACAACCAGGCACTCCAGCAGTACCTGAGCTCTGTATCTCTGCCTCCTAAATGCCAGTGTTGTCTGCCGCTTCCAACTTTGCAGGCCCTTACCTTCACTGTCACTTACCCCCTTTCATTCTGATCGCTTTTCCTGCTTTGATCTTTTCTCCACTATTTATAGGGTGATATTTCCAAAACCCCAATCTGACCATGGCACTATCTTGTTTGAAAGCCTCCAGTGATGCTTCACGTCAGTAAGAAAAGTCTTCCTTATGACAAATACCACCTTCACCATCAGGCCCATGGGAGCCTGTCCTCTCTCAGCACCCTGGCTTTTGCGCTGCACTCCAAGAATGCTTTAAGGACCTGTGGTTCCCTGCACATGGGTCTACTGCTGCTCACTTCTGTGCCTGTGCATGTGCAGATTCCTCAGTTGTTCTGCCTCTTATCCATGTGACAAATTTCTATTGATTCTTCGAAACCTAGCTCAGATAACATCTCTTTTGAGAATCTTCTCTGTTCCTGCCTCTCTTGAAATTGACACTTCCATTTCTTAAATGTATTTCTGTTACTGCCTATAACATACTGCATTGTAATTATTGCTTAATGTTTGTCTCCCAACTAGAGCATTGAGTTTGTTAGGTTTGGATGGTGCCAGGTTAATCTTTGTTCCTCTAGCAATGCCTGGAGAGCAGCCTATACTAGGCCCACAGTAAAGTAAAGGTTTGTTGACTGGATGACTGACGGAAAAGCCACAAAAGCAAGGAGTATGTTAGAACATCCCCACAAGAGTCCAAAATCTGAAGTGACAACAATGCAGGCAGTTTTGGCTGCATCATTGGCAAAAAAAGAAAGGAAAGCAGATAGCAGCTCCAGGATTTGGAGTGAGAGGTGATGGTCCACTCCCATGCACGCTGAGCCCTTCTGCACTTCTCTTCTCACATGCATCTGTGTTTGCCCCAGAAGATGCATCAGATCACACTGGGCTTTTTAGATACACATACAGAGCAATGTCAGCCACTTTCTCCCAGTGTTTTACTATTTGCCATTTAGCGACAGCATCGGGAAATGGAAATCTGTTTATGCAGCAAGATAGGTCTGTGAAGGCAGATAATTGACTGACTCAGGCCCTTAAATATATATATAATTAAAGAAATAATCTTCTGCAAATGGAGGGTGTTCCAAAGGCTTTGTATGTTTCAGAAGGGATGGGCAACATTTAATTTGTTGTCTTCCAATTCTCATGTCCTCCCCTTGCCTCAAGTCAGCTTTCTGGGAAATTCTCCAAACATCAGGCAGAAGCTGTCCTAAGGTGACCCCTGGGTGAGCAGGGTAGAGAGTGCTTCAACCAGTAATCTTTTTTGCTTGTTCACTCGGGTAGGCATCAAGCCAGAAAGACAGGTTGACCCCAACTGTAATGAGCTAAGCCTTTTGTAGAAGCCTCATCTTTTCTGCATGTTTTTTTTAGCAGAGATAGGGCTAGTGTTTTGCCACTACTACAAATACTACATCCACAAAACCAGAACTCAGATACCAGAAAACTGCTAAAATCAATATCCTTCTTTATTATAGAGAGTCAGCTTCTGGATTTCCTGTGCATTATGCAGCCATGAGTGAAGTCCAGCCCCATCCTCTTCCACCTTCCCCACCATCACCCAACATATGCTCAAGGCTCTGGCCTCCATAGGACAAGAGTGACCACCCTGTTGAAGTATATGAGCTGCCTTTCTTCACTTACCTTCTCCCCAGTGGAAATTCTTATCTTATTCAACCATATATCCTCAGGGCTCAGGCTAGGGATTGGCCCATTGAATATGCTCAATTATTGCTTGTAGAATTGATGAATGGATAAAGAACATTTAAAAGGCAGAGAGATAGAGAGTAAATCCCAGAGACAGTGCAGGGACAAGAGGTTTAGAGACTTAAAGAATGCTAAAGTAAGAATGTTTATGGAGATTACTTAGTTCAACCCATTATTTATACACATAAGAAAACTGAGGCCCAGAAAGATGAAGAGATTTGTCCAAGAACATTCAGATGGCCAGCAGTTGTTTACATTTGAAGGGAGTAAATGTAAATCATTTAGGTTTTAAGCCAATTCTTTCCCCCTTCCCTCCCTGTAACCACTGTTTCTCAATGAAGGATGAAGGCCCATAGAATTAATAATTTCATCTATACCACTAATATTTACTGAGCCTACATCATGTGCCAGGCCCTGTTCTAGCATCTAGGAATAGGGAAATATACAACATCAACAAAAGCCCTTGTTTTTCTGGAGCTTACAGATTCTGGCAAAAGAGGTTTACAATAAAGTAAAATAAATAATTATATAGTTAGAAGAGAATGTGACATGGGAAAGAAAAAGTGGTAATAAGAAAGAGGAAGAGCCGGGGGCCAGAAAGGGACTCAGAAAGTGGCATTTGAGAAACAGCAAAGACTTGAAGGTAGAGAGGGTGCCTTGGCAATATTTAGCAGAAGGATGCCTAGGTCCAGGGAAAAGAAAGGGCAAAAGCCCTGAGTCAGGAGTGTGCCTGGCATGTCTGAGGCACAGCCAGGAGTTCAGTGCGTGCAAGGGGAAGAAGTGAAGGGTGAGGTCATTGAGAGAAAGAGAGAGAGAGCCAGTTAAACTGTGAAGCTCCTTGTGGGCCACTGTAAGCAGCCTGACTTACTCTGTGAGATGAGAAGCCACTGGAAGGCTTTGAGCAGACGAGTGACTTGTGAGTTCAGCAGATGACTCTGACTGCTATGTTTTGAAGAGATTATAGGTGGAAATAATAAGGCAAGAAGTCTTCTCTCAATGGAAGGTCTTTTATCGATCGAAGGGTTCATGGTCTCACGAGCTTCAAGGAATGAAGCCGTGGACCACAGTCGCGAGTGTTACAGCTCGATTAGAGAAGCCCGTGGACCCAGAGTGTGCAGTGGCAAGCTTTATCAGAGCGAAAGCGAAAGTAAAATGAAAGCGATAGTAAAACTTCCGCCTGGTGGAAGGGGACCTGGAAGGGTTGCGGGTTTTTGGCTTGGGTGTCTTATGCTTATGTCTCCTTATGACCGCTCTTCTTTTTCTTTTTCTGTCCTAGGTAATTAGCTTATTTTTAATCCGCTTGTGGGTTGGCGGGCCTGATTGGTTAAAAACATCAGGCTGCAGCTAGAGCTTAAACTCCCTGTATGATTGGTTGAAGTTTCAATCCCTTAGCTTGCAGCTGTGACTCATTTTGGCTTAGGGAAAAGTCCCCTTAGGGAAGTTCCTATTGACTCAGGAAGTCCAGCCAACTTAGCCACTTAGTCCCTCACAAAGGTTGAAAACAATAGACCCAGTAACTGTTGTGCTAATTCAGGAGAGAGAAGCTGGGGCTCTGGCAAGGTGGTGTCAGTGGGGGTTGAGAAGTAGTCAGATGCCGCATATTTGTGGAACAACTTCTTATGAAGTGAGACTGGAGAGAGTTCCTCCTTTGGGAGGGAAGATCAGGAGCTCCGTTTTGACATATTCAGTTTGAAATAACACATTTAAAGGTCTAGCATATAAATCCATATACACTTTGGAATTTATGGCAGAGAACTGGACGAGAGTTATAAGTGTAGATGTCATCAGCATAGGAAAGATCTTAAAGCCTGGTTTAAGACTGGTTACTATCACCAAAGGGTGAGAAGAAGGCCAAAGGGCTTAGCAGTGGGGCTCTCCAACATTTAGAGACTGGGAAATGTAGAACCAAGGAGAGTGAGAAGAAGCAGACAAGAAGGTAGGAGAGTCAGGAAAGTGTGGTGTCCTGGAAGTGTGCAAGGAAAGTATGCCAAGAAGAACCATTGACCAATGGTGTGAGCCAAACACTGCTGACATGGAAAGAAAAAAAAAAAAAAAAAAAAAAAGACCAGGCGCGGTGGCTCAAGCCTGTAATCCCAGCACTTTGGGAGGCCGAGACAGGCGGATCACGAGGTCAGGAGATCGAGACCATCCTGGTTAACACAGTGAAACCCCGTCTCTACTAAAAAAAAAACACAAAAAACTAGCCGGGCGAGGTGGCGGGCGCCTGTAGTCCCAGCTACTCGGGAGGCTGAGGCAGGAGAATGGCGTAAACCCGGAGGCGGAGCTTGCAGTGAGCTGAGATCCGGCCACTGCACTCCAGCCTGGATGACAGAGCGAGACTCCGTCTCAAAAAAAAAAAAAAAAAAAAGACGATGGCTGGGATCTGGGTGTAGACTTAGCAGTGAGGATGTTCTTGATGCTCTTGACAAGAGTCATTTATGTGGACAAAGGAGGACAAAAGCCTACTGAACACAATGGCAAGAGAAGGAGAGAAGAATTAAAGACAACTATGAGCACCAACAGTTCTTTCAAGGAGTTTAGCTGAAACAGGAGCAGAGAAATTGGGAGGTAAATTGATAAGAAAACAATGGAGGTCCACAAATGTATTTAGCTTTTTGTTTTCGATGAGAGAAATAAAAGCATGTTTGTCTACTGATGGAAATGATCCAGTAGAAAATACAAGTTTTTGGATGTGCCTGTACGTAAAACGTGAGAGTGACAGTCTTTTCATTCAATAAAATCCAATTCAGTTCAACTCAATTCAATTCAACTCACTTCAATTCAATTTCAACAAATATTTATTGAGAATTTACCCATGGCAAAGCACTATTCTTTATGGATACATTTGTGAACACAGGCAGAGAACATTGTCAGTATCTGGCAAGGGAAGTCAAATAATAAGTAACAAACATAACAGATAAGTACATCATATAGCATGTTAGAAGATAATAAATACTACAGAGAGGAAAATGTAGAGCAAGCTGCTACAGAGGATTAAGGTCACCAGGCATGAGTTGCAATTTTAAATAGTGTGGTCAGTGTGGGCCTTACTGAGAAGTCAAAGAGTCAGCTATGCCCACATCATTGAAAGAGCATTCCAGACAGAGGGAACAGCCAGGGCACTTTAAGCCGGAGGAGTACCAAGGAGCACAAGATGATTAAAAATATATATGCAGACAACTCATATTAGCCTTGGGTTGGCTAGAGAGAGAAATAGCCAAGGAGAATTCCAGTTGGGTTGAGAGAAGAAAAGAAGAGAAGAAAATAATAGACACTGACAAGATCATAATGTGACACAGGTGGGAGGAAGATTGTCCTGTGTGCCAGGAGATGATAAAGAAGTTCTGAGAGCACTGACACTTTAAAAAGGAGAGATTTCAGCTCAACAACCCACACCAGCTCCTGTTCCAACAATTCTCTTACTGTTTTTCTGGTTGGGACACCTGAGTCCGGCACCTGAACCTACTCCACCCAGACACACCTGTTTGCTTATCCCTCTTCCTGGCATGAAGGACCTACTCTTTACTTGCCATCCCTGAGGCACCTCGGCAGCACGGAGGTTTGGTGCCCCAGTATCATAAGAACCAACAAAACCTCCAACCGAGTTTCTCTCCTAAGTGGAATGGAAAGGACAGAAAGGAGAGACAAAAAGAGGCATCCAGATTAGTCAGAACTACTTTCCCTTACTGTCCACTGATGGTCTTCACAGGTCTCTTGCTTAAAAATGCAATCAAGGGAGTGCTCCTAACACTTTAATATTGGAAATTTTGTTGAAATACAGATTATGTGGCTATTACTAAAAAGTCAAAAAATGATAGATCCTGGTGAGGTTGTAGAGCAAAAGAAACACTTACACACTGTTGGTAGGAGTGTAAATTAGTTCAACCATTGTGGAAGACAGTATGGTGATTCCTCAAAGACCTAAAGAAAGAAATGCCATTCAATCCAGCAATCCCATTACTGGGTATATACCCAAAGGAATATAAATCATTCTACCATTAAGACACATGCACATGCATGATCACTGCAGCACTATGCACAATAGCAAAGACATGAAATAAACCTAAATGTCCATCAATGAGAGATTAAATAAAGAAAATGTGTTACATATGCATCATGGAATACTATGCTGTCATAAAAAAAGAATGAGATCATGTTCTTTGTAGGGACATGGATGGCGCTAAAGACCCTTATCCTTGGCAAACTAACACGGGAACAGAAAATCAAATCCTGCTTGTTCTCACTTATAAGTGGGAGCTGAACAATAAGGACATATGGGCACACAGGAGGGAACAACAAACACTGGGTCCTATTGGAGGTTAGAGGACAGGAGGAGGGAGAGGGTCAGGGAAAATAACTAATGGATACTAGGCTTAATACCTGGGTGATGAAGTAATCTGTACAACAAACCCCCATGACACAAGTTTACCTATGTAACAAACCTATACATGTACCCCTGAACTTAAAATAAAAGTTTTTAAAAAAAGGATAAATGCTTGAGGTGATGAATACTCCATTTATGTTTATGTGATTATTATGTATTACATGTCTGTATCATAAAATCTCATGTAATCCATAAATATATATACCTACTATGTATCCATAAAATATTAAAAATTAAAATTAAAAACAACACTCTTGTTGCAAAAAAAAAATGCAGATTCTGGAATTTATCCATTCCATCTATATTATCCAATTTGTTGGCCTATAATTGTTCATAATACTCTCTCATGTTCCTTTGTATTTCTGGGGGTTATTAGTTGTAATGTTTTCTTTTTCATCTCTAATTATATGTATTTGAATCTTCTCTCTTTCTCTTAGGGTAGCTAAAGGTTTGATGGGTTTTTTTCTCTATCTTTTCAAAAAATCATACTCAATTTTGTTGATTTTTGTATTTTTTAAAGTCTTTATTTCATTTATTTCTGCTCTGATTTTATTTCCTTCCTTTCAGTAGTTTTGGATTTAGTTTGTTTTGTTTTTCTACTTCCTTGAGGTACAACATTAGGTTGTTTATTTGACTTTTTTTTTTTTTTTGGTGTATGCATTTATTTCTATAAATTTCACTCTTAAAACTGCATTTGCTGTACACCATAGGTTTTGGAACATCATGTTTCAATTCTGTCTCAAGAAATTTTTTAATTTTCCTTTTAATTTCTTCATTGACCCATTGGTTATTCAGGACCATGTTGTTCAATTTCCACATATTTGTAAAGTTTCTGAAGTTCCTCTTGTTACTGATTTCTAGTTTTATACTATTGTGATCAGAAAACATACTTGATATATCTATCTTCTTAAATTTGTTAAGACTTCTTTTGTGACCAAATGTATGATTTATCCTGGAGAAGTTTCAAGTGCAGTTGAGGAGAATGTGTATTTTGCAGCTATTGGATGTAACCTACTATAAATGTTGGTTAGATCTATTTGGGCTAGAGTGCAGTTTGAATCTGGTAATTCTTTGTTAATTTTTCTGTCTGAATGATCTGTCCACTGCTGAAAGTGGGGTACTAAAGTCTCCTACTATTACTGTATCACAGTCTGTCTCTCCCTTTGGATATAATAATATTTGTTTTATATATCTGGGTACTCCATCATTGGGTGTATGTACTTATAGTTGTTACACATAAATTCTCAGACACATACAACATACCAAAATTGAATTATGAAGAAATAGAAGATCTGAACAGATCAATAATGAGAAAGATGAATCAGTAATATAGTCTCCCATCCAAGAAAATCCCAGGACCTGATGGCTTCACTGCTGAATTCTACCAAATATTTAAGGAAGAATAACAGTTCTTCTCATAATATTCCAAAAAGTTGAAGAAAAGAAAATATTTCCAAATTCATTCTTATATAAGGCCAGCATTACACTGATACCAAAACCAGACAAGGACACAACCAGAAAGAGAAAACTACAGACCAACATATCTGATGAACATAGATGCAAAAATTTTCAACAAATAATAGCAATTTCATTTCAACAGCACAGTAAAGGCCATGATCAAGTGAGATTTCTCCCAAGAATGCAAGAATGGTTGAATATATGCAAATCAATAAATGTGATGCATCATATAAACACAAAGAAGGACAAAAACCGTATGGCATTTTAATAGACACAGAGAAAGCATTTGACAAAATTTAACATCCCTGTATGATGAAAACTCTCAATAAATTAGGCATATAAAGTACATACCTCCACACAATGAAAGCCATATATTATAAATCCATAGCTAAAATCATACTAAATAAGGAAAAGTTGAAAACTTTTCTTCTAATATCTTAAATGAGATAACAATGCCTGCAAACTTTCATCCCTTCTATTCAACATAGTACTGGAAGTCCTATCCAAACAATTAGACAAAGATAAATAAATAAATTTTTTAAAAGTATTTACATTAGAAAGAAGGAAGTCAAATTGTCCCTATTTACAGACAATATCATCTATATAGAAAATCCTAAATATTTCACCATAAAAAAACTGTTAGAACTAAAAATATTCAGTTAAGCTTTAGGATGCAAAATCAATATACAAAAGTCATTAGCAATCACTGCAAACTATCTGAAAAAGAATTCAAAAAAGGATTGTACTTACATGAGCTACAAAAAACACCAAGATTTCTAGGAGTAAATTCAACAAGGAGGTAAAAGATCTCTATACTTAAAGCTATAAAATACTGATTAAAGAAATTGAAGAGGACACAAACACATGGAAAAATGTTCCATGTTCATGAACCGGAAAAATTAACATTTTCAAAATGTCCATACTGTCCAAAGTGATGTATAGAATTAATGTAATCCTTATTAAAATAACAGTGACATTTTTAACAGAAATAGAAAAAAATCCTACAGTTTGTATGAAACCACAAAAATCCCTGTATCAGACCATTCTTACATTGTTGTAAAGATCTGGGACTGGGTAATTTATAAGAAAAGTGGTTTAATCGGCTCATGGTTCTGCAGGCTGTACAGAAAGCATAACACTGGCATCTGCTTCTGGGGAAGGCTTGGGAAGCTTAAAATCATGGCAGAAGGTGAATGGGGAGCAGGTATCTCATATTTCCACATATGGAAAAAATATTTTTGAACTATACATCTGACAGTGGGTTAATATCCAGAATATATAAGGAACTCAAATAACTCAATAATATAAAAACAAAAAATTTTATTAAAAAATGGACGAAATATTCAAGGAACAGACATTTCACCAAACAAGACGTACAAATGGCCAACAGGTATATGAAAAAATGTTCAACATTACTAATCATCAGAGAAACACAAATCAAAACCCCAATGAAATATCACCTCACTCCAGTTAGAAAGACTATTATCAAAAAGCAAAGATAACAAGTATTGGTGAGGATGTGGAGAGAAGGGAACACTTACACACTGTTGGTGTGAATATAAATTAGTACAGCCATTATGGGAAAAAGTATGGAGTTTCCTTAAAAAATTAAAAATAGAATGACCATACAATCCAGCAATCCTGTTACTGGGTATATATCTGATATGATTTGGCTGTGTCTCCACCCAAATCTCATCTTGAATTGTAGCTCCCATAATTCCCATTTGTTGTGGGAGGGACCTGGTGGTAGATAATTGGGTCATGGGGCACGTTTTCTCCCATACTGTTCTCATGGTAGTGAATAAGTCTCATGAGATCTGATGGTTTTATAAGAGGAAACCCCTTTTGCTTGGTTCCTATTTCTCTCTTGCCTGCCACCATGTATAACATGGCTTTTGCCTTCTACCATGATCATGAGGCATTCCCAGCCACGTGGAAATGTGAGTTCATTAAGCCTCTTTTTCTTTATAAATTACCCAGTTGTGGGTATGTCTTTATTAGCAGTGTGAGAAAGGAAATTAAATCAGTATGTCAAAGAGATATCTGCACTCCTGTTTATTGCAGTGTTATTCATAATACCCAAGATATGAAATCAAACTAAGTGTCCAACAATGAATGGAGAACAACCCTACAAATCACTGCTCAAGGAAATAAGAGAGGACACAAACAAATGGAAAAAAATTTCATGTTCATGGATAGGAAGAATCAATATCGTGAAAATGGCCATACTACCCAAAGTAATTTATAAATTCAATGCTATTCTTATCAAGCTACCACTGACTTTCTTCAAAGAAGGAGAAAAAAACTACTTTAAATTTTATAGGGAACCATAAAAGAGCCTGTATAGCCAAGACAATCCTAAGCAAAAATAACATCCTAAGCAAAAATCCTAAGCAAAAAGGCATCATGCTACCTGATTCCAAACTATACTACAAGGCTACAGTAACCAAAACAGCATGGTACTGGTACCAAAACAGATATATAGACTAATGGAACAAAACAGAAGCCTCAGAAATAACACCACACATCTACAACCACCTGATCTTAGACAAACCTGACAAAAACAAGCAATGGGGTAAGGATTCCCTATTTAATAAATGGTGCTGGGAAAACTGTTTAGCCATAGGTAGAAAACAGAAACTGAACCCCTCCTTACACCTTATACAAAAATTAACTCAAGATGGATTAGATACTTAAATGTAAAACCTAAAACCATAAAAACCCTAGAAGAAAACCTAGGCAATACCAGTCAGGACATAGGCATGGGCAAAGACTTCATGACTGAATCACAAAAAGCAATTGCAACAAAAGCCAAAATTGACAAATAAGATCTAATTAAACTAAAGAGCTTCTGCTCAGCAAATGAAACTATCATCAGAGTGGACAGCCTACAGAATGGGAGAAGATTTTTGCAATCTATCCATCTGACAAAGGGCTAATATCCAGAATCTACAAGGAACTTAAACAAATTTACAAGAAAAAAACAAACAACTCCATCGAAAAGTGGGCAAAGGATATGAACAGACACTTCTCAAATGAAGACATTTATGAGGCCAACAAACATATGAAAAAAGCTCATCATCACTGGTCATTAGAGAAATGCAAATCAAAACCACAATGAGATACCATCTCACACCAGTTAGAATGGTGATCATTAAAAAGTCTGGAAACAATAGATGCTGGTGAGGATGTGGAGAAATAGGAATGCTTTTACACTGTTGGTGGCGGTGTAAATTACTTCTACCATTGTGGAAGACAGTATGGCAATTCCTCAAGGATATAGAACCAAAAATACCATTTGACCCAGAAATCTCATTACTGGGTATATTCAAAGGATTATAAATCATTCTACTAGAACGACACATGCACACATATGTTTATTCCAGCACTATTTACAATAGCAAAGACTTGCTATTGTAAGTCCAACCCAGATGCCCATCAATGATAGACTGGATAAAGAAAATGTGGCACATATACACCTTGAAGTACTATGCAGCCATAAAAAAGAATGAGTTCATGTCCTTTGTAAGGACACGGATGACACTGGAAACCATCATTCTCAGCAAACTAACACAGCAGCAGAAAACCAAACACTGCATGTTCTCACTCATAAGTGGGTGCTGAACAATGAGAACACATGGGCACAGGGAGGGGAACATTACACACTGGGGCCTGTCGGTGGGGCAAGGGGAGGCAGAGCATTAGGACAAATGCCTGATGCATGCAGGGCTTAAAACTTAGATGACGGGTTGACAGATACAGCAACCCACCATGGCACATGTATACCTGTGTAACAAACCTGCACATTCTGCACACATATCCCAGAATTTAAAGTAAAATAAAACAAACAAAAAAAAGAGAAAATGTGGTGTATATACACAATGAAATCCTATAAAAGCCATGAAAAAGAATGAAATCCTGTCATTTGCAACAACATGGATGAGTCTGGAGGACATTATGTTAAATAACATTGGTCAGATACAGAAAAGCAGATATCTCGTGTTATCATTCATAAATATAACCTAAATAAGTTGATCTCATAGAAGTAGTAAATAGGAAGTAACTGCCAGAAACTAGTGAGGGTAGGGAGGATGGAGGAATGAGAAGAGGTTGGTCAATGGGTACAAAGTTACAATTAGAAAGGAAGCATAGGTTTTGGTGTTCTGTGGCACAGAAGGGTAACTATAAGTAGTGTGATCATAGCTCCCTGCAGCCTTGAACCCTGGGCTTAAGCGATCCTCCTGCCTCCATCTCCCAAGTAGCTGGGACTACAGGTGTACACAACCACACCCTAGCTAATTTCTAAAATTTTTGTAGAGACAAGATCTTACTATATTGCTTAGGCTGGTCTTGAACTGCTGGGCTCAAATAATCGTCCCATGTTGGCCTCCCAAAGTGCTGGGATTACAGGCGTGAGCCACAGTGGCTGCCCAATCCCCTTTTCTTTAGTGCAGTCTTTGCACAGAAATCTAACGCTGTCGAATAAGCTACATTCAAAAAGTATCTGCTCCTGTAATCCCAGAACTTTGGGAGGCCAAGGCAGGAGGATCACTTGAGACGGGGAGTTCAAGACCAGCCTGGGCAACATAATAGGATTATGTCTCTACCCAAAAAAAAAAAAAAAAAAAAAAAAAAAAGGCCAGGTGTGGAGGTGTGGAGTCGTGGAGGTGTGCACCTGTAGTCCTTGCTACCCAGGAGGCTGAGGTGGGATGATCTTTTGAGTGCCAGAGTTCAAGGTTACAGTGAACTATGATTATGCCACTGCACTCCAGCATGGGCAACAAAGTGAGACTGAGACCCTGTCTCCAAAAAAAAAAAAAAATTCATCTGCTTGTATTTGCCTGATATATCTTTTCCTGTAACTCTGCTTCCAATCTCTCTCATTAAAATCATTCTCTTTTAGTGTTTTTTTTTTAAAAAACCAATCTATTTTATAATTGAATTATTTAAAACATACAATTGAATATTCTTTTTTTATTTTTTTTGAGCCGGGGTCTCACTTTGTCACCCAGGCTGGATTGCAGTGGCCTGATCTCGGCCCACTGCAGCCTTGACCTGCCAGGCTCAAGCGATCCTCCCACGCTGGCCTCCCTGGTAGCTGGGACTATGGGCCCCTGACACCACGCCTAGCTAAATTTTTATACTTTTTTGTAGAGATGGGGTTTTGCCATGTTCCCCAGGCTTGTCTCAAACTCCTGAGCTCAAGCGATCTACCCGTCTCAGGCCTCCAAAGTGCTGGGATTATAGGACTGAGCCACTGCACCCGGCTATTCTCTACCTTTTGATAAAGGGAATTAAGTTGGTAAGTTGGCATATAGTTCATTCAATTACATGTATTGTAATTGACTCTGTTTTTATATCAATTATTTTATGCATTTTATTTGATTGTTTTATCTTGTAATTTTTTTTCTTTTACAAGCTTGCACAAATTTTTTTTAATACCGTATTTTCTCCTTTTTAGTTTGAAATTTTCATGGTCAAATATCTAAAATAAAATTTTTATATTTCTAACTGGATAGTGATATATCAATTAATAGATTGATAAATACACATTTGAGGTAGGAGATGTAAATATATTAACAGATTTTGCTACAAGAAGTACATAAATGCTAAAAAATTTAAAATATTTGACTAATACAATTTAATAGACATATTTAGTTGTACCCTACAAAAAGATACTGCATTTAAAAAAGTATTTTATGTTAAATAGATGAAATTCAACACATTTTAAAAAATCAACAACTACTCTATTTGAAAGTTAAGGAGCACAATCCTAAAAGATCCTTGAATCAAAGAAGAAATCAAAACCAAAAATTTCATTTGTAAAGAAAGTAATGAAAAAAGAACATATTAAATCCAAACCTACAGGATATAACTTGAAACTCAACTGTAATACCTATAATATCTCTTAAAAAATAAAGAACAAATGTTCAATTTTAAAAATTAGAATAAAAGCAATAAATAAACCAAAAGGAAACCAAAGAGAAGGGAATTAATAAAGAAAAAGCTGAAATTAGCAGAAAACATAAATCCAAAATTACTTGTGGTATAAATAAAACCCAAAAGTTGATTATTTGAAGAGAACTGTAAAACAGATAATTCCTGTGTTAGAAGAATTAGGCAAAAGTATAGCATTAAATGTTTTTTAACTTTTATTTTAGGTTTTGGGGTACATGTGAAGGTGTGTTACATAAACACATGCCATGGGTTTGTTGTACAGATTATTTCATCACCCAGGTATTAAGCCCAATATCCAATAGTTATCTTTTCTTCTTCTCTCCCTCGTCCCACTCTGCACCCTCAAGTAGAGCCCAGCGTCTGTTGTTTGTTTCTTTACATTAGGAATTTTTAAGTGGTATATTACCTCAGATATTGAAAAAAACTAAAAGAATTACAAAAAACTGCAATTATCTGGCTATATATATGTTTAACTTAAAGTAAATAGATAACAACCCAAATAAAAATATTAAATATTATAAATACAATTTATTATAATAATATTAAATATTTTACATAATTAAATATTAAAATATTAAAATTGACCCAAGAAAAATATAAAAACTGAACAGATTAATAATCACAAAAGAGATTAGAAATGTAATTAAAGAGCTACCATTTAAAAAGCACCATATACAACCACTGCACAAGGCAGCTTGGCAATATCTACCTAAATTACATAGGCATATACTTTCTGACAGAGCAATTTCATACCTTGTAACTTATAGACACATAGCATGTATGTGAGCTCATATTTTTTTACACATGTGAAATTACATAAGTCTAAGGTTATTCATTGAAATATTGTTTAAAATGTTAAAATGTGGGAAATACCCTGAAAGTCCTAAATGTGACATTGATTCAATGAAATACTGAACAGCTGAAAAAATTTTACAGCTTATACTTTTAAATGAAAACATAGGATTCATACTAATTTGTATAATCTATGACTATTTCTGTAAAAGTGGTAGTAGATGGGAAGATATCTATGTGTGCTTATTCCTGTAAGTGTAAAAAAGTCTCTGGAAGGGTACACACTCACACACACAGACACACACACGCTGCATTGGCTTTCTATGATGATGGCATTGAGACGCCAAGAGTTGGGTGAAAAGGAGACTTTTCTCTTTATGTTGATAGTTCATTCATATTTTTTTAAAACATTGAGCCATGTGACTGTATTACCAAATCAAAAAACTAAATACATATTAAAAGATACCATTTCCAGATTGGTTTTTATATGACTTATAAGTAAATATAAAACCATAGTTTTCTATCTTATCTCAGAATATAGAAAAATTCCCAATTTTTAAAAATGCTAGTACATTCTTACTACCAGATAAGGCAACTTATAGAATATAAAGGCTATAGACTAATTTAATGTAAATAAATAGACACAAAATTTTAATAAAATATTAGCAAATGAAGTCATCAGAGGATTAAGAATAAAACATACTATGACCAAGCAGCAGAGGAACCAGGAATACAAGAATTCTTCAACTGTACAGAATCTAACAATATACTTTATTTCATCAGCCAGTTAAAGAAGGAAAAAAAGCATATTATATTAATAGCTGCTAAAATGGTATTTTTAAAGATTCTGTGGTATTCCTAATAATAATTTTGAAAGTATCATTTTGAGTAGAAAATAAGAAGCAGAGTTATGCATGTTATGATATAGCATTTATATAGGTTTAAAATGCACAAAGCAATAATTTATGGCTTGTAAAGCTATGTATAGTAAAAGTATAAAAACATAGATGGAAAGGAGGCATGCCAATTTCTGGAAAAAAAAAAAAAACACGACAAAATTATAAGGTCTGTCTTCATATACACTAGTTGTGAACAGAGCTGACCCTGACCTAAACCACCTGTGACTGCATCCCCAATCTACCACTTACTGCTTGTATGTGTGACCTATGGCAAGTTATTTAACTAACTTCTATTCCTCAATTTCATGAGTGTGAAAAGTGTATAATAATAATGCCTACCTCATAGGTTTGTTGTTGAGATTAAACGAGTTAAGATTAATAAAAGAGCTTGGAACAATGCCTGGTACAAAGTAAAGATTGAATAAATGATAGTTGTTATAGTAGATGTTGCTGTTGTTTATCATTTATTATTATCACTATTGTCACTATTAAGTCAGTCTTAACTAGAAATTACAAAGTCAGAAGTTCTATAAGCTTAATTGGAATTTAATAAGGAAACTTGTAAGAATGGGTGGCTAGTGATACAGTTGCTTTGAAAAAAAAAAGCAGTTTTAGCAAATACACTTTGTCATTTAGTTAAGGAAAAGGATAGTGAACATTTACATACAAGAATGACCAATTTAAATTTAATATCTATTCAGTCTGTATCTTATCATTATGGAGTTAAATTTATAAATCTACTTGCTAAAAGCAAAGAATTATCCTATAATATTGAAAGTTTCTTTTAATACTTCTAAGGACTGTAGTCTCTCTCTCAAAATATCTTATTATATGCAATATTTTTGGACTGCAGTTCACACTTGGGTAATTGAAACCTTGGAAAGTGAAACCATGGATAGAGGAACTACTCTACCTTCTCTATTTTGCTGTGAAACTAAAACTGCTCTCTAAAAATGAAGTCTTAAAAATGTAAAAAAAAAAAAAGGAATTTAAAGAAATCTAATAAAAATTATTTTGCAAGTAAAACTAAAAGTTGAGATTAACTTTTAAAACCCATATAGAATAGTGCTGTTCCTTGGTGTGTGGTATTCTTTGAAATATCTTTAAAAAGTAAAGGCAGTGGATAGACCTTCATACACCGGGGTTGTCCATCTGCTGACTCCTCTCTTAATTCACAGCCTCACTCACCTCTTTCGGGGCATGAAGATACGTGTTGCTTCCTCAGTGAGCCTTTCATTTATCAATTCTGTTTTTATGCACGGTGTTTCTTCATCTCAGGTCATCTGCCCACCCTCTCATCCACTGGCTGTATCCCATTAGCACTTCAGGTACCAGCAATGCTGTCTCATTCCTCTTCAGAAAGCCTTCTGTGAAGTCCTAAGTAAGTTCAGAGTAACTTGTAATTATTCCAATGGGCTCCTCTTAGTGTGAGAATTGTTTATTTATAGGTCTTTCACTATAGCATAAGCTCCTTGAAGACAGGGGCTGTGTCTTTTCTACTGCTTTGTTCCCTCTGCCTGCCTATCACAGTGATCAGTATGTGTCAAGAATTCAATACTTATTTCTTGAAGAAAGAGTGAGAGAAAGGAAAAAAAGAAAGAAGGAAGTGACCATAAATATTTTGCCTAAAAAAGGCAGAGTTTGGTAGTTCTGTAAAATCTAAGATAACCATATATACCTTATCATTAAAATGGGACAGTTCTGAGAGTGACAGGGGCAGGAGGGGGCACTATTAGTAAAGATACGGAGAAAACAGGCACGGAAAGGAGCTACCTTTGGTAAACTGAGAGTGATATCGACTACTTGAAGGTCCATAAATATTTTATTCTATGTTGCCATTCATTTACCTGTGCTGTTTCTTCTATGAAGATTGCTATTCCTTCTCTTACCTTTGTCCACCTGGCAATCATCTGTCTTAGTCTGTTTTGTGCTGCTATAACAGAATACCCAAGACTAGGTAATTTATAAAGGACAGAAATTTATTTTTCACAGCTCTGGAGGCTGGAAAGTCCAAGATTGAGGTGCCCATGTCTGGCAAGGGCCTTCTTACTGTGTCACCTCATAGTGAAAGGCAGAAAGGCAAGAGGTTAGAGAGAGAAGGGGAGGGAGCCAAATGCATTATTTTATCAGGAACCCACTCCATCTCTAACTACTCCACTCCCATGATAAAGTATTAATCATTTCATAAGGGTAACATCATTTCTTGTGAAGTTCTTCACGGATTACTCCCAGGCAGAGCTAATCATTCCCTTCACTACTGTATCCATGTGACTTTCTGAAAAAAAACTTAGTATTTGACATATATCATCTCCTCCAAGGGTTTTCCAGACACACGTATTGCAAAAGCAAAAGCAGTGATATCAACTACCTGTCACTTAAGAAGAGATTGTCTTACTTTTAACTAAAATGTGTATATTAGGTTTGCGGTTATAAAAGAAGGGAAATTGTACCTCTCAGAGAACATTTGGAAATGTCTGAAGACATTTTTGGTTCTCACAAATGCTACTGGCATCAAGAAGGCAGAGGCCAGGCGTGCTGCCAGATATCCTGCAATGCACAGAATAGCCCTCTTCTCCACCAGCAAAGAATCAGCTGGCTTTAACTGCCAATATTGCTAAGGTTGAGAAATCTTGTACTGAGTCACAAAATGAGTCCATTGTGGCTTCAGCTACATAAAATTATCTCATCTTATACCTTCCTCTGTTGTAACTCCTAAACAGTCATCTATGATCTGGAACCTGACCCCAGAATGTAGCTTAGCGTGAACTCTGAGGTTGTCATTCTAATAACAAACAACACAATAAACTGTGGGTTTTCAACCCATTCTTTTTTTTGTAACAGTATATATTTAAGGTGTACGATATGATGTTTTGATATACTTATCTTGAGCTACTTATCTTGAGTATTACAGTGAAGTAATTGCTATAGTTAAACAAAGTAACATATCTATCATCCCATGTAGTTATATTTCCTTTTCTTGTGGTATCAACCCATTCTTAACCTTATTGTTTAGATTAATTGTATAGTCTCTACAGAACTGGTAGGCCTTCACATAACATGACTGCTGCTCCCTAATTCAGTGGTTAGTCAAATCACATGATAGAATTGCTCCTTTAAATGCTGGCAAGCAAGAAGCATATGATGAAAAGAAAGCCTGGGACTTGCAGCTTCCCTTTTCAAACCTTAGATAAAATCAACAGACATGGGAAAGAACTAAGAATTTAAAGGAATGATATGTTACTACTCCTCATATTTTGCTGAGATATGTACCCAGGACCATTTTCCTGAATGCAAACACTGGGTTGTTATATCATCCAAGAAACACAGCATGGCAGATACCAAACTTTCATAACTGCTTTTTTGTATGCTAAGTGTTTGTAATAAGCTTGTATATTTCAATGCTTTTGCCACCATTACACTTTGTTGTTACTTTCAGTCATTACAATACATTTTACAATATTTAAAAATTACCTGTTTATATATTTCCCTTTGCTGTAAACCTTGTGTTTCTTGATGGCAAGAGCTATATATCCTACCTCTTAGGCTTGACACAGGGCCTGCAGCATAATATACATAAAGCAGAGGCTCCTTGTGCTGAATAGTTATGATAAGGCTAATTTGGATCTAGGCTCAGTTTAAGAGGCCAAATTAAACTGTCAATTAAAAAAAGAGTGCATAAATGATGGTTCGGTTGTCAAGCTGGGGTTTAGTTGGGCTCCACAAAAATAAGTTAGGTGCTTGAAAGATAAGAATTTGTTTTGCTAAACCAAGGTCAGGCACATCTAAAGTCAAAGTTGGTAGCTATTAAGTAAATTCTCTCACTTAGAGCTTAGAGTCACAGGTAGGCTGAGCTTTGGACCTTTATCAGAGAGGGACTTGAGGATTTTAAATACCAGGCCACATATGATGGTTTCATCTATTCTTCTTCACCTAGATGCAAAGAGTAACTCATGGTGCTCAATCTGCCTGCTTCTCCAGAGAGTTCTGATACTTCCAGTTAGTAAATCATAAAATACTATTGCATACCTACTATACCAGGCACTGTATAGGGAGCAATGAACAAAAGAGAGGACCTGCTCAATACAAAAGTTTATACAAATACACATGCACACATACACACACACACACACACACGACATATATGCCATATATAAAAATGTTGCACTTGCTGAGAAAGCCAAGTCTGAGAGTGGGGATTCAGAAATGGGTGGAATCTCCAAAGTCTTTTGCCCCTAACTTTGTCATTGACCTTGCTTCCTAACCAGAAGTCAAATCTAAAAGTGAATCCTTGATTCTTGGATATGATTTTTTCCTTTCCCTTAAGCTTCTTTTTAATAAGCACTATTACTAAATATAATCCAAAACATTTTGCTAATATAAAATTGTTTTTGGCAACATGTAAGAAATATTTACATATTGGCATCTTGTTCAACCTTTTTTGTTTTGTTTTAGCAAATGTTCCAGGGTTTATAAAATATATTTTTAATTTTTTCCACTCTCAAATAATGTATGATGTATAAATATAACTCACAATACACGTTTTCTCCTTCTGTCCTTTGTGCTATTCTTGTTATACATTTCACTCTGATATATACTTACTCTAATGTATTTTACAATACATTGCTATTATTTTTGCTTCCAACCATCAATTATCTTTTAAAGATATTTTTAAATTACAAAAATATCTTTTATATTAATCTCTAAATGTATCATTTCTGGTGTTCTTTCTTTTGTGCATCTAATTTTTCATTTGGTAGAATTTCCCATCTTCCCAGAGAACTTTCTTTAAATTTGATTTATAGTAAAGATCTGCTGGTGAGAATATCTCTCAGCTTATGTTTGTCTGATAAAGTATTCATTTAATCTTCATTTTTGAAAGTTATTTTAACTAGATACAAAATTCCAGTTTGGTTTTTTCCTGTGTGTCCTCTGCCGATGTTTCCATTGTTCTCTGACTTACATAGTTTCCGATGGACAGTCTGCTGTCAACTTTCTTTTTGTTCTTTAATGCAATGTGTCATTTTTCTCTGACTACTTTTAAGAATTTTTTATTGCTGGTTTTCAGCAATTTGATCATAATTTACCTAGATGTCATTTCTTTCAGCTTTCTTCTTCTTGGGGTTTATTGAGCTATGGGATTGTTGCTTTCATTAAATTTGAAAAATTACTATCATTTTATTTTTTGTTAACTATTTTTAAACTAACTTTGAATCTGTATAATTCTTTTAAAGCTAACTTTTAATTTTGATTAGCACTGATCTGTAGTAGGCTTTAGCCTAGGGCTAAATTAACCCCACTACTAAGGCAATACCCATATAGGGACTCTATCCAATTCCTTACATATTGCAAGGTGCCTCTATTGTAGCTGTTGGGATTGAGGACCACCTTAAATTGTGACCTCCAGGAATTATGGACTTATTGCTTCCGTGTATGTGTTTTTTTTTCTCCCTCAGCCTCATGGAGTTTTATCCCATGCATATACAGATTAATATTCAGATGAAGATTCAAGGACACACTTCAGCAGATCTTTAGAGTCCTCTCTCTGTTCAGCTCTTTCCTCTTTAACTTTCTGTCCACAAATTCTGGTTGTCTCAGCCTCCTTGAACTCTGATCTCTGTTTTCTCACCTCAGCAAGACCACTGCCTTGTCTCTGGTTCTCCTTTCCATCATTGTAGCCCGGAAACTGCTTTTACATAGTACATGACAGCAAATATACCTCATCCATTTCTCTTTTCTCACTGAGCTGTAGCTCAATATCTGAAAAACAATTGTTTCACATATTTTATCAAGTTTTGTAGTTATTTATGGTGAAAACACTATTACTATTGTAGTTAATCCTTCATTAGTGGAAGTATAAATCCAAATATTTTATTTTTTACTTTTATAATTTCCAGTTGATTCTTTTTATATGATCTACTCCTTCAGTAAAATCTGTATAAGCAACATTATGAAATTCAACCCAATCTCTTTGTTTGCAAATATAAAATTGTTTCTTGCTACATGTAAAAGATGCTTAATGGCAATTTTAAAAATCTCTGTTAATCAAAGTTATGTATATATAAGGCTCACATTTCATTACATCTCTGAATTATGCATTAACCATAGAGCATTTGTTATAAACTATTTTAAAACCATAGACACCAAACATTAGATTGTTTTATGCATGCTTTCTAAACAGTATTTATCTAAATATTCATATCTATATAAATTCTTTATAAAAGTTTTCTTCCCTAATTTGCTTCATATAGAGATTATGTTTGGCATATTTTTCTGCATATTATATACCACCATGTCTACTCGTTCACTTATACTCTCATTAATTGGTTCATTCAAGTATTTATTCATTCACTCAGAAATTTTTATTAAATGTGTGCCATATGCTGACACTATTCTAGACCCCAATTATAAGAAAATAAGAGACAAACCACCCCATCCTAGAATATTTTTCTGCTGATTGGAGAAGGTAGAAGGGGAAATATCCCCTATGATCATTGCATCATTGAGGCTTGAAAGGCTGCATTTGACAACGAAGTTTTTCTGAAGTAAGTGACATCTGAGCTATATTTGGAAGGAGAAGTTGAACTTAGCTGGGAATCAGGTATTCCAGACAAAGAACAACAGAGAATTTAAAGTGAAAACATTGGCTTTTATGGGAGGGGAGTGTGGAAAGACATATCTGGGTAGTTAGTGGCCAGTTGTTTAAATTACTATTCCCATGTAACAAACTACCCTCAAGCTCAGAAACTTCAAACAACAATTTGTTTTATTGCTCACAGATTCTGTATGTCCAGATTCCCAACAGTACATAGTAAGGATGGCATGTCTCTGTTCTACAATGTCTAGAGCAATGGCTGGGAAAAGCTGGCATTTGGGAGCTGCAAATCTGGAGAGATCTTCACTCCCATCCTTGGTGGCTGAGGCTGCTGTTGGTTGAGATCTCTCCAAATACCCTAGGCCTCTTCATACCATGCTGGTTTCAGAATAGTTGGATTTCTTATATGGAAGATTAGGCCTCCAAAATAAGTGAACCAGTGAAGAAGACAAAAGCTGCATCACTTTTTATGACTTAGCTTCAGAAATTATGCATTTACTTTCATGTCATTCTATTGGTTATAAGTGAGTTATAAGCCCACACAGATTCAAGGAGATAAGGCATAGGCCCCACCTTAAAATAGAAAGAATATCAAAAAATTTGCAGCTATTTATTTAAAACCATCACAGCAGTCACGAAAGAGGATGTTAAATGCAATGTTATGAGGAGAGATTTTGAAGTTAGATAGGCAAGGGTTTCCAGCTCTATCAATTTCTGGATGATTGATCTCCCTTGAGCCTGTTTCCTTGCCTATGAAATGGAAATAATGCTTTTCGTAATTGGGTCATGAGGATTAAATGAAATTATGTTCACAACATGTTTATTACAATGTTTGGCACCTAGTTAATGACAATTAGTAATACCCACTTTCCCCCAAATAAATTAAATCAAAATATTTGGCTACCTTAATAATCTATGCTATAGTAATATCTTTGACTATATACATAAAACACATTTTCTGCCTCATAGTAATTTTTGCTGTTTTTAAAAGATACTTCCAAAAGTTTCCTTGAAGTCAGATTTTTGAGAAAGTTACGAAACTTCTCTAAGTGTCTTAAGAATAAGAACAAAAAAAATTACAAAGCAGAAAGTATACTTTATGTGTTAAAGATAGGAGAAGAGAAGACTGGGGAAAAAAGAGGTTAATACCACTGTCAAAGCAACACTTTACAGTCATGATTCTGGGCAAAGGGATGACAAGAAAAGCACTCACTCTCTGGCCTGGTATACATCTCAGAGACCATGGCTTTCCTTGTGCAGGGGATCCCCAGTACCGCAACACCACTCTGGGGAAGTTGCTCTGCTTTCAATGGCAGACCACTGTATCACTCACATGAGCGAAACATTTCAACTTTGGCAGAAATTCTTTTTAAAAGTATGTCTTGAATGGAAAAAAAAAAAAATATCTAAGCTCAAATGAGATCTAAAACCGTATGTTAAATGGGGATGAAACAAGCTATGTTAGACCTTATGTAAGAGTTTAAGTTTAGGAGAAGGAAAAAGTTAACCACCCCCTGCCCCCACGCCCCACCACCCAAGGAAAGTCAGCAGTCTTAAACAAATAGGAGGAATGTTGCAGTGGAAGGAATATGTACTGTGAACCCTTTATTGGGCTGTCAAATTTTGGTCAACATGCAAATTTAATTTCTGTCAAACTAAATACCTATACTGTTAAGGGAGTAAATATCAGATAGTTGATGAGAATTTTAACATACTTGAGATATGAAAGGCACAATGCAATAGGTAGCCAGTACCAAAGGAAGATGATAACATGTCTAGTGGAACATGAGGTGACCCTGCTTCATGAGAGCATGAGGGGTCAGTCAGGCAGCACTTACTGCTCCAATAGTACTGCTAGTGGACAGACAACCGAGAGAGACTGATCTGCTTAGAAGGGCATTGGAATACTATAGCAATGCCTTATTTTAAGCTTATTGAGTTTTTTCATCCTTTCAAGTACAACTGCTAAAAATTCTAGTCCTAACGCATGTCATGAAACATATAAAACTTGAAAAAACCACTGGAGTCTAGCAGTCTTGAGTTTTTAACAAGGATTCCCTGATTTACTCATTATGTAACTTGTGGGGACCTTGGACACAACATTTATTTCTTTATTTGTAAAATGGAGACAATAATACCGACTTCCAGAGCTCTTGTGAGATCTAAATGAGACACAAGATATAGGAAAAATATCTACCTGACAAAGTGTCTAGAACATATTAAGTATTCGATAAACAGTAGCTATTGTTTTATTAGGGTTTTAGATCTGAAGCACCCTGGTAGCTTAATAAAAATGCTGATTTTTGGATTCCTTGCCAGGGGATTCTGATTAAATAAATATACAGTAAAGCCCAAGGCTTCTCCATTTATTAATTTTAACTTCCCAAGTGATTCTAAAGATCAACCAGATTTGGAAACCACCAAAATAGATAAGCTTATATGTTATAAAGCTAAATTTGCACGTCCTGCTGTATTTTCAAAAATATCCTTAAGTAGGGCATTTTTATATAAACCATATCAAGGCCAGGCATGGTGGCTCACGTCTGTAATCCCAGCACTTTGGGAGGCCAAGGCAGGCAGATAACCTGAGGTCAGGAGTTCGAGACCAGCCTGGTCAACATGGTGAAACTCCGTCTCTACTAAAAGTACAAAAAATTAGCTAGGCAAGGTGGTGGGCACCTGTAATCCAGCTACTCAGGAGGCTGAGGCAGGAGAATCACTTGAACCTGAGAGGCAGAGGTTGCAGGAGCTGAGATCATGCCACTGCACTCCAGTCTGGGCGACAGAGACTCTGTCTCAGAAAAAAAAAAAAAAATCATAATTCTGTGAGGTTGGTATTCATATTCCAGCTTTATAGGTTAAAAAAGAGTTATTGCTCAATTCCTCACTCATAATAGTAACAAACACAGAGCTGAGTAATTCTTCCAACAGTAGTCTAATGCTTTTAATTGCTTCATTTTGGATATTTGCTCTCTGTTGAAACATTAATAGATGGGTTTAGCTGTGTTTAAGGTAAGACACATAGTATGGCTATCAATAATCTATAAATGAGAATAAGTTTTAGAGTCAAAATGTTTATGTGCGTGTGTATGTTGATTACTTAGGATGTAATACAAAAATTAACTTCCAGTTTGTACCTTCCTGCATTCACTTCAGAAGCTTTCAAAGAAACTGAAGAGGTTCACTTTAGAGACTTACCTTCTCCGTATTCCACAAAATCTTCATGTCTCTAGTTCAGAAATTTTTCACCTTGTCTATTCTTAAATAATTATAAAAATCACATTACCCAGCAAATAAACTCACTGGTTTTAATTAACTAAAGAAATATTGGCAATAATTTTAAAGGGCTTGTAAGATTTAATGTAAAACTATTAAGGCATGGTTATAATGTCACAATCCATTACCATGAAATAAAAGGAAACACTTTATTATATAAGCCACAATCTATTTGTTCATTTATAAAGCAAAACTGAGTCAACACCTCGGGGGCATGAATATAGGAATTTGGGATGGATTCAATTCTTAGAACCTCTCCCATAATTAGATGTACCACAAGGTACTTCAGACGTTTGTATTTCTAAGGAAGCAAGCCAAGATAAGATGCTGAGAATAAGACAGCTTGAGGGTTTTCCATATACTTCACCACACTTACTAACATTTTTATTCATGATGTGTCTTCAAACTTTGGATTACTAAACTCTGTTACTTTACTACATATCTGATATGAAGCTCTCACTCAGGTAAGTCTGAAGACAATCCTAGGTCAATACTCTGCCTACTTCTTTTTTTTGCCCCCAAGGATTTGTTTCCTTGGGTTTCTGTTTTAGACCTGTTAATATCCATTTTATGTCTAACTTAACTATGAAATGAAATACATATACTGTCTCCAAAATAGGTAAACTACATCTTTTTACATTTGGTTTGAGATCTTTTATTTTGGGAAATGGTCAAGGGAAAATGGCAATAACCCAGTTACTAGGATTTAATAAAACATATCTGGTCTCATAACCAAGATCCCTGACCTACAACTCCTACATTTATTCTTGGATCATATTGGGAAGTCCTAATGGGATCCTGCTCCCCCTAAGAAGGTTTGAGCTCATCAAGGTACACTGTCCTTATCGTTATCGATTTTATGTACACTTTATCAGTTTTATGTATTCACCATTTATCAATACTCACTGAGTAAATAGTAATACATAGTTGTTACTGCCTTCTATCTGTTGGCATTTTTCTAGGGACTGCTAGGAAAGAAAAACTGTTCAATGCCAGGATCCTCTTTCAGGTTATTTTTGGATAATTTAATTTTGCCTCATTTGGGGTTTTTAAAATGTTTGTGTTCACTATGACAAAAACATATTAATATTTTTGGATCTTTAAAGAAAGTCTTTAAGAAAGATGAATGTTTTAATATTCATCCCCAGAAAAGTGCACAATCACACATACACAACCTTTGCATACAACATCAGGAGGTTCATGGGCTTCCGAAGTCCATCCATGACACTTCAAAGAGCCATGTGTTTCAGGTTTAGACCCACTGACAGACATTTATGCATATCATTTTCTGAATCCCAAAGAAGAGTTCAGGACCAAAGGAGATAGGACAAGGGACGGTGAAGAAAGGGTTGCAATAAGAAGATGAGGGATAATTATATATTTGAGCTTCTGGTCCTGGAAACAGCACTGAGAGTGATTTGGCTACTGTACTAGTAACACAGAGCACATTTCTGTCATTGCAGAGAGTTTTATTAAAGACTGCTGTTCTAGAGATCCTGGGTTGGACATAAACCCTAAGTAATGAACATCATTTGGAATTACTATAAACTTGCATTTCACAGAGATGGAAAGCAGGAGGTGTCACACATAAACTTGTGAGGCAGAAGCTAGAGTATGCAACTCAAGGTTTAGGAAGTGTTAAAACCAGATGGGAAAGGAGTTTAAGGTAATTGCTGTAAGGCCTCAAAATGTGTGGCTAACGGTTCCAAATGAACATGAAATGATTGCAATCTCTTCAAAGTTTCTCTACCACCTTAAAAATCCACCTGTCTTTGAAATGTATGCCATGTGACTCTACCACACATTCTTGCTACTTTATGCTGTCATCTATTAATCATTTAGAGTCTAGGCATTCCACTCATTCTCTGAGGATTTTGACACCTGTGTATAGTTTCCTTTGCATCCTAACTTTGGGATAACTCCAAAACTTACATGGATGATCTATATAATATCCCAGTTCTATATTACTTGCTCCCCTCATGTACAATGATGCTTTGTATTTTATTTCACTCACTGACTCTGACAGCCACTTTGTGAATCACCCTTAGCTTTCCAAACTCCAAAATCACCAACTTCCGCTTCCTCCCTTAGTAATGCCACTTATCCTTCTACCTTGCCTGCTTAAATATCCTTCTGCAACTTCAACATCTTCGAGACTTCTAATTCATAAAATACTCCACTTTCTCTTTCTGCTGCTCCTAATCTGTCTTCACTTCATTCATTCTAGTCTATGGTATAACTTTTATAATATCCTACAAAATACACTAAAAGTGCAGTTTGTGCACTTTTCTGGGGATGAATATTAAAACATTCATCTTCCTTAAAGACTTTCTTTAAATATCCAAAAATATTAATATGTTTTTGTCCATAGTGAACACATAAACATTTTAGAAACCCCAAATGAGGCAAAATTAAATTATCCAAAAATAACCTGAAAGAGGATCCTGGCATTGAAGAGTTTTTCTTTCCTAGCAGTCCCTAGAAAAATGCCAACAGATAGAAGGCAGTAACAACTACGTATTACTATTTACTCAGTGAGTATTGATAAATGGTGAATACATAAAATTGATAAAGTGTACATAAATCTTTGCTCTTCTTTTCTTTTCCACTTCAACCAAACTTCCGTCTTCTTCCTGCTTGCACCTGGGCAAAAAACATTGCTGGAGAAAGTTACACAACTAGGTAGACTAGTTCTATTAAAAATTCATGGTCATGAATATCAATTGTATATTTCCTTGTGATTACATGATTTACCTATGAGGAATAAAGCCAGGTTGTATGCAAAAGGAGAATCAGTTGGATAGATGTTAAGAAAAAAAGATGTTTTTCATTAATCGTTGCAGATAAAGTTGCTAGATGAAATAGGGGATGCACAAATGATATATATATTTATATATAAATATATAAAATATATAAATAAATTTATATGTAATTATGTAATATATATGTAATATGGAAAATTATTTGTATATGTAAATAAATTGACAAAAGTATGAATTTCATCAAGTTATTTAACTTCTCCTAATTCCACTTGTCTCATCTATAAAATAGGATTAATAATATTAGCCATCTCACAATTGTCTCTAGAATTACACCTGGTATGTAACAACTGCTCAACAAAATGCAGCTATGATCAGTATCAAATTATTTTCCATGACAGGAGTTTTGATAGGGTTAGATAGAAAAAGTACAAGGTTAGAGAAAGGGATTACCAAGGTTGCAGAAACAGGTACTAAGGGCACCAAAACTAAACTTTGCCTAACTTATGGAATGTAGTGAGCACAAAACATATTGCCCATGATAAGGAGTTTAGACTTACTATTGAAGTAGCCCACACATTAAAATAATAATAAGAAGAAATGGTTTGCAAATTATATTGTTGGCAGAAGTTTTATGTTGGACTAATCTTAGTTTGCACTTTCACATTGAGCATGAGTGGAAATTAGGAAGCTCATCTTATCTTCCAACACCATAGTTCTAAGGGAATAAGCAGAAGGAGCATGTCTCAGGTCTCAGAGGCACTTGCAAATCCCCACAGATATCTCTGCTTATGTTGAATTGGGGTATCCAGGAACTTCTTATCACTTAGAGAATAGGCCTGATTGCCAAAATAACATTCAGACTCTCTTTAACATATCTGATTATCTGTAGAGTAATTTTCTCCTCGTTTAAAAAGCTTGAGTGTTTACGATCTTTAATGTCACCAAGTTGTTGTATTGTCATTTTGTTTTAAATAATTCAATCATTAAGGAACAATTTTCTATTGTTTTATTGTGAAAATCATCATTGAGGAAGAATTGCCTATTAAAATGTTATTTTTCTTTTTTTTCTGTTGTTTGTTAGTATTTGAGACATGGTCTTGCTCTGTCACTCAGGCTGGAGTACACTGGCTCAGTCATAGCTCACTACAGCCTCCATCTCCTGGGCTTAAGCAATCCTACCCTGTCAGCCTCCAAGGAGCTAGAACTACATGCACATGCTACTAGGGCCAGGTAATTTTTATAATTATTATTTTTGTAGAGACAGAGTCTCACTATGTTGCCCAGGCTGGCCTTGAATTCCTAGGTTCAAACAGTCTTCCCACCTCTGCTTCTCAAAGTGCTGAGATAACAGGCATGAGCCACCATGCATGGCCATAATTTTATTTTTCTATGATAAAAATGAGATAAAAATATTATAACATTTTTAGGCATGTGAGAAAAATATTACACATAAGCTTACCACTCTACCTCATAATTATTAGCATTTTAGTGTTCTTATCTCCCTCCAGGCAGAGGAAACAGAAAGTGCAAAGGGAAGTTCTTTAAGTAAAAACAAGTTTGGTTGAAGAAAGGCCAGTGTGGCTGCTGCAGTGGAGGGAGTGCAGGAGATTAGCCTAGGTAGCCTGAATGATAAGGCTTTGGTAAGATGTGTGGGTTTTACTTCTTTTGGTAAGAAAGGGCTGGATCTCAGGGACACTTCCTTCTTTCTTTCTTCTTCATCCCTTTCTTTCATCTCTACAACTTTCTCTTAAGACATAAGGAAGGGCTTATGTCTTGATAATTTAACAATGTGAGGCACAGCCTGAATGCCAGTGACTTTTCTCCTCTTCTCAATTTCCACTGTACCACAAAAGAGATTACAGTATTTGTGGGCTGCTTTAGGGATGGATGAAGAGTTAGTTTTGGTCCTTTGGAGAGGATGAAGGTCAAAATGATGGTGGAGGTGGTGGAGGTGGTGTTCTATGACATGAAAGTAATTTTCTCCCAGAGGTTTTTAAAACAGTTTCACAAACTGCAATGATGAATTTCATTTCAAACAAGGTGAACAGTTTGTCTCTCACTCAAAGCTTATTTAAATGTCATGAATAAAACAAGGTAAAAGGAATCAGAAAATCAGGAAATTTAAAAAAAAATTATAAAAATAAAGAGGATTTGTCTTGGTAAGAAAGCTTAAGGAAAAATAATTTTATATGAGAAAGAATCTTGTATGGTAAATTTAGTCCTAGAGAAAACTGATTGGTTGTTCAAGAAAGAGGGATGTTCAGAACAAACCAGAAAGTCCAAGCATGTCGTTAATAGTCTGTACAAATCATAATAAAAGGATTTATTGTTTTTAAAAAGCCAAGAAACTTCTATATGATCAAGTTGTCACATTATTATTAGGTTTTGGTTTGCTTAGAGAAAAACTGAGGTTAAAATGTTTTTAAATTAAGTTTATTATATCCGTGTATCTTTCTGTATGTGCCTTTTTTTTTTTTTTTTTTTTTTTTTTGAGATGGAGTTTCATTTTTGTTGCCCAGCCTGGGGCACAATGGTGTGATCTCAGCTCACTGCAACCTCTGCCTCCCAGGTTCAAGCGATTCTCCTGCCTCAGCCTCCTGAGTAGCTGGGATTACAGGTGCCCACCACCATGCCTAGCTGATTTTTTGTACTTTTAGTAGAGACAGGGTTTCACCATTTTGGCCAGGCTGGTCTTGAACTCCTGATCTCAGGTACCTGCCTGCCTCAGCCTCCCAAAGTGCTGGGATTACAGGCATGAGCCACTGCACCTGGCCCTGTATATGTTTTTAAAGTCCTTGTGACATTGAGTTACAGGGCTTTGACTCCTCGGCTAAAAAGCACACCAAGTCCTGGTAAATTTTAAACACTACCAGCAATTAAAGCCCCATCTTCAGGCCTGGTAGAAGATGCCAATCAAAATAAACTGCATTCCTGAAACACAGGGCCAAAAATTAAAGCTCTTCAGCTCCTCAAGGTCCAGGAACTATCACAAAAGAGGTGAGCATGTGAGATTTTAAGGGCCAATTTTGAGGATAAAATGAGTTCAGTTTCTCTATAAATTGATCATTAATGTCAAAGGCACACTGATGCAAGACCAGCACATGGGCCCTGTGTCAGATCAACAAGGTTTTCTTGAAGCATTATATAACCTTCCTTAATGAAGGTTATAAAGGATTATGGAAGTTATATCTTGTGGTAAAGATGAAAATTTTATATATTGTTTACAAAATTTTGGAAAACAAATTAATTTGGCTTCATGCTGTTTTTATTAGGGCTCGTCATTAGGTCTCCTTTCTCAAAGAATGAAGGTTATCTCCTTTTTTGGGGAAATCCTTGAGTTACATCTTGGTTAAATGAATGACTTGTTTTACAAGGACCTGTCATAACCTTTGATATTTTGCAAATTTTCAAAAATCAAATCATAAAATATGTCTTTTGCTCACCTAATTAACCCTTTAAGATATTAATCAGCTCCCTAAAGTCCCAAACTAACATACTTGGCTTATTTGGTATAAAAACTATACAGAAAGCATTGCCTAATATAAAGTGGTATTTGGTTTTCTTTGGGCTGCATTTGTATAAATATGTTATTGGTATGTGTTCCAAAATTATGGGAAAATCCTAAAATTTTGATATGACTTAGTGTATGTTATTATTAATAGTTATAATTGTTATGTTAAATTATTGTGTGCCACAGAGGTAACAAATTTCTTTGTCAATTGCATCTTTGACCACTGCTGTCCTAAAACTTTTTGTCATCCACCGATAATTGTTATCTTCTTTTGGTTCTCCTTAGAAGGTGGTTTTATAATAGGCTATAAAACTCTAACAGGTGCTCTTGAATGCAGATTTCTGATAACTTTGGAGATTGTGACATCAGAATAGAGAAAATACTTTCGGGAATCATGGAGAGCAGAAATGTTCATGAATATCAACAGAACAGGGATTAACTGCATGTACTAAACTAATAGAAGTCTAAAATACTATTTTTAACTTTTTGCTTAAAATGTTGTTGATCCTTTGTTTATTTTCAAACATTAAGAAAACTTATTTTATTTACAGCTTTTAATAATTGAGTAAAGGAATACTATAAACAAAATTTTGAGCACATTTGTTTCTATATTATTTCTCTGGAATTTAGAAACTATTTGTGAGTGTTCTTAACTTATGACAACACAGTTATTTGCATACATGCAATAAGAATCTATTTTCATTTGTAACAGGAAACAGTTGGAGAAACTGGTTATTTTATGAAGGCTTTGACCGGAATGGTGTGCTTTCTTTTAAGCAATCAAACTTGACTTATGGAGCCAATAAAACCCCTTGGAAAAACTGGCCTCATATCTTTGCCTACACCGTCCCTGTACAGAGATCCTGACCTGTAGCAAGTGAAGAATGTCATGTTCTGACAGGCCCAGGAGCCCCAAGTTTATCTTGGAACCTCAAAAGGAGAGAAATTCATTCAACTCATAGGTATTTAATGATACAAATTTATGACTGGGCTTGGCTTTCAAAAAGTCTTATTTGAGATTCCTTCTATGGAACAAAGTTCCATCAAAGACAATTTAAAAGCCTATTAAAAAGAATTATTCTTGCTGCACTGTATACAAATAATCTGGCCAAGTATAATAAAGCAAATGAGAAACTGGACAGTGAAATATTATGTTTCAACAACTATAGTACATCTGTTGCTAGAGATTCTAGTCTTGCCTAATGTTTTTCAATTTTATTATTTTCTACTGTTTGGACCAAATTCTAATTTTTCTTGGCTATAAGTTTTCAAATAGTGTTTTCAATTTTTTTCCTTCTTTTTTTCCCCATTTTTCCTAATTTGGAGTCACTGAAAACTAAGCTATGCTTTCTTGAAGCCCTGTGAACTAAATCTAAACAACTTAAATTTCAGAGGGAAATAACAGCAACATATTTACATACATAAGCCACTTTCATACCTGCCTACTGATATATGGACTTCAGAGTAATGTGGCCTACATCAATTTTCCAGGATTGTTCATTTGTTTGTTGTTGTTTTTCTCCCTTTTCTCCCTATTTTCTCTTTATAAGACATAATACTTCCCAACCTGCTGAAAATGAGCTTTCCTAATGAATTAGAATGTATCCATCTAGGAATAAACCATCCTAGCCATGAGAGATCAGATGAAACCTGAGACCAGAGGCTCATTTTCTTCTATAATGTTTTCTCCAAAAGATTTTTGAAAAGAAAAAATGGGAAACGTGAATGGAAAATAAATGTTGAGGCCCCCAAATCACTAAGCTAATGAGAAAAGTCACGCTGGGAACTGCTTGGGGCAAACCTGCCTCCCATTCTATTCAAAGTCACTCCTCTGCTCACTGAGATAAATGCATATCTGATTTCCTCCTTTAGAGAGGCTAATCAGAAACTCAAAAGAATGCAAACATTCCTCTTTCATCTATCTGTAATCAGGAAGCCCCCTCCCCTCGGTGAGTTGTCATGCCTTTCCGGACCAAACCAGTGTACATCTTACATATGTTGACTGATGTCTCATGGCCTCCTAAAAATCTATAAAACCAAACTGTGCTCTGACCACCTTGGGCACATGTCATCAGCACCTCCTGAGGCTGTGTCATGAGCATGCATTCTCAACCTTGGCAAAATAAACTTTCTGTATTAACAGAGACTTGTCTCAAATTTTGGGGGTTCACACAAGTTTAGTTTTAAAATATTAATTGGCTTCCTTTGTGATTCTAAATTTGGGCAGCACTTTATTCCATAAAATAGAATGAGCATTTCAACAAGCTGAGGAGAGGAGGTTGTTCGTTTTCATAAGCAGAAAAGGTTGAAGAAGGCAGAAACACAGAACAAAAAGCAGATTGGTCATTTCAAAGTTATTTTCTTTGTAAAGGTGAAAGCACAAACCAACTCCCTTATCATGCCAGCTAAAACTGGCATGCTTGGGATTTGGCTGTCATGTCTCATTCTGCTAGTTGTAAGGGTAAACTGAGGCTGGAGCTGAACCGGGAATGAAGACACAAGGCAAATGGCAGTGAGAATAGCCTTTATTAGGACTCGCGGGCGAGGTTCCTCAGTCCAAAGGTGCGGGCCGAGGAAGTTGCGCTGAGGGAGGAGGGTAGGGGCTTTTTATAGCCTGAGAGGTAGGGAAGCTGGTTGTGCAAACAGGGCCTGGGGGGTCTTGAAACTACTAGGGCAGGAGTTGAGTAAGGGTCACGAGGAAGGGGTCTTTGGAAACTGTTAACCAAAACTGCTGTTTACAAACTTGTGGAATGCAGGTGAGCTGCAGGTCATGGGGGAGTGTGGTTGCCCAGCCGGAACCTCTGACTTATGTAAGTCTGAGGGTGTATTTAAAGAGGAAGGGAAGTCTCGAACAAAGGGCCTGCTTGAACAAAGGGCCTGCTACGCTAAGTAGCACCGCCATGTTGGGTCTAGGTTCCTGCCTAACACTAGTTTCTTGGAAGGCCAGACAAACAATTCAGTTTTAATTTAGAAAGTTTGCAGATGTAGCTATTTGTATTAAACCAATATCAGTGTCTTACTTATTAAAAATTACACAAGCAAAAATCATTCTGTTCTGAGCTAAGTTTATAGTTTTATAACCCCTATACCAAATTTTGATGTCTTATAGTATTTGGCAGGAATAAGTATGAAATTACTTGATCAATAAATGCAAACAAAAATGTATGCTGACAATTCTTAAGATATTTCTACTTTTATTTTATAATAATTTTAAAGCTAGCTTTAAGATTTTACTTAAGTCACATAAACTTGAAAAAGCATTTGACTAGTTTTTCCTTTTTTCTGATACGGTGTTTGATTTAAGCCCATTTATTTTTCTTTAACCCAATTAATTAGAGCTCATACATATATATATATATATATATATGTGTGTGTGTGTGTGTGTGTGTGTGTGTATGTATATATATATATATATTTTTTTTTTTTTTTTTTTTTTGAGACAGATTCTTGCTCTGTCACCCAGGCTGGAGTGCAGTGGTGCGATCTTGGCTCACTGCAAGTGCCGCCTCCCGGGTTCATGCCATTCTCCTGCCTCAGCCTCCCGAGTAGCTGGGACTACAGACACCTGCCACCCTGCCCAGCTAATTTGTTCTTTTTTTGTATTTTTTAGTAGAGATGGGGTTTCACCATATTAGCCAGGATGGTCTCGATTTCCTGACCTTGCGATCTGCCTGCCTTGGCCTCCCAAAGTCCTGGGATTACAGGCATGAGCCACTGCGCCCAGTCACTCTTTTATATATTTTTAGGAGTGAAACATTGTGTAAATAATGCATAAATAGAATAGACATATTAGACATACTGATAAAACTATGTCTTATATTAACAGATTCCTAAGACCTCCTTTTCCTCCCCACCTCCATCTTAGGCTTGGAAACTCTTGATAAGCTGTTTCATTACCCTGGCAGTTGTCAGCTAAATAGTACTAAATCTGCATATTGAAAGAAACAACTCTTAGATGAAAAATCAGATAGCAAAAGTTACATCTCAAGGTACAAAGAGAAAACGTCTGGTGGTGCTAGAGGGAGTTAAAGATGAATGCCAAATCAAACATAAAATTATAGAAATCTATCATAGGATTGTATGAGGAGAACAATTTTATTTAGATTTGGACTACATATCTTTTAACTGGATCTCTGAGCTCTGGGCAGTGCCCACACTGAATCCTGGGTCTCCAAAAAGGGAGAATTATTATGAGGTTAGACCACGTGATGCTTTTATAGTTCACTTAGATGCTGGTTGTTAATCTACTTTTAGCCAAGATAAACACCAATTCAGTTGCTTACGTAGGGACGGGTCTTAGGCTGCTCACTACCATCCTAGAAGCAGGAAAAAACTCAAATTCGTCCTCCCTGTTAGAAGCAAGCTCAAACTCCATAAAGGAGTTACCTGCCTTCCATCATCACGGGAGCAGGAAAAACTGCCTTCCTTGTATTGGAAGAAAGCAAAACTCCAAAAAAGAAAAGGAGTTGTACAGAAAAATTAACTTTAGATCTCGACCAAATGTGGGGAGATCAGAGATTCTCTGGAGGGGGCGCTTCAAGGCCTCAGTCAATTGTCCTACTGATCTGAGCCATAAAGATAGCTCAAACTGGTACCAAGCACCAATGGGAGATTTGCCAAAGGTCACGATCACTTCCACTCAGAATCCCTCCATAGTTACCAAAATGTAACCGGCCCCCCCACCCCCACCAATCTGAGACAGGTGTTAGTAAATTTAGTAAGTTTATTTTGCCAAGGTGGAGGACATGCACCCGTGACACAGCCTCAGGTGGTCCTGATGACATGTGCCCAGCATGGTTGGGGCACAATTTGGTTTTATACATTTTAGAGAGACATGAGACTTCGATCAACATATGTAAAATGTACATTGGTTCTATCTAGAAAAGCAGCACAACTCAAGCATTGATGGGGCTTCCAGGTCATAGGTAGGTGAGAGATAAATGGTTGCATTCTTTTGAGTTTCTGATTAGCCTCTCCAAAGAAGGCAATCAGATATGCATTTAGCTCAATGAGCAGAGCAATTACTTTGAATAGAATGGGAGGCAGATTTGCCCTAAGCAGTTCCCAGCTTGACTTTTCCCTTCAACTTAGTAATTTTGGGACCCTAACATTTATTTTCCTTTCACATTTCCCCGTTTTTCTTTTTAAAATCTTTTGGAGAAAACATAGAAGAAAACAAGTCTCTGGTCTCAGGTTTCATCTGCTCTCTCATGGCTAGGATGATTTACTCCTAGATGGGTAGGTTCCAAATCATTAGGAAAGCTCATTTTTAGCAGATTGAGATGTCTTATGTCCTATGAAGAGAAAATATGGGGAGAAAGGGAGAAAAACAACAACAAACAAAGGAACAATCCTGGAAAATTGATATAGGCCACATTACTCTGATCCCATTCATCAGTAGACAGACATGAAAGTGGCTTATGTATGTAAATAGATTGCTGTTATTTTCCTCTGAATTTTAAGTTGTCTAGATTTAGTTCACAAGGCTTCAAGAAAGCACAGCTTAGTTTTCAGTGATTTCAAGTTAGGAAAAAAGGGGAGGGAAAGGAAAAGAAAGAAGAAAAAATTTGAAAACATTATTTTCGAGACTTGTAGCCAGAAAAAGTAAGAATCTTGTCCAAACTGTTGAATATAATAAATATTGAAAAATATTAGGCAAGACTAGAATGTAACAACAAGTATACCATAGTTTTTGAAACATAAGTTTGTTTCTCCAGTTTTTTATTTTTACCAAAAGCAAATCATGGGAGTACCAATTTGCTTTATTATACATGGCCAGACTATTTATATAAAGTGTCACAAAAATAATTATTTTTTACATAGGCTTATACAATTATCTTTGATGGAAATTTGTTCCATAGATAGAATCTCAGATAAGACTCTTTTAAAGCCAAACCCATCCATGGATTTGTATCATTAAATACCTATGAGTTGGTTGAATTCTTCTCCTCTTGAGGTTCCAAGATAACTTGGGACTTCTGGACCTGTCAGAACATGACAGGTCAGGAACCCTGTACAGAGACTGTGTAGACAAAGGTATGAGGCCAGTTTTCCCAAGGGGTTTTATTGGCTCCATAAGTCAAGTTTGATTCCTTAAAGAAAAGCCTACCATTCCAGTCAAAGCCTTGGTAAAATAACCAATTTCTCCAATTGTGTCCTGTTATAAACGAACACATGTGCTTGTTCTTACACTTATACAAATAACTATATTGCTATAAGTTAAGAATACTCGTAAATAGTTTCCAAACCTGGAGAAATCAGGTACAGAGAAACAAATATGCTCCAAATTTTGTTCATAGGAGTATACCTAATTGTTAAAAACTGTCAATAGCTTAAAAGAAAGCTTTCTTTGACTGAAAAACAAAACAAAGGATCAGCAACATTTTAAGCAATTACTTCATTCTTTTATTAGTTTAGTCCATGCAGTTAATTCCTGTTCTGTTTGATATTCATGAACATTTCAGCTCTCCATGAGTCCTGGAAATTTTTGTTCTATCCTGATGTATCAGTCTCCAAAGTGATGAGAAACCTGCATTCAAAGGCACCCATTAGAGTTTTACAGCTAATTATAAAACCAGCTTCTGAAGAGGGCCAGCACAAGACAACAATTGTCTGTTGATGACAAAAAGTATTAGGGCAACCATAGAAAGACACAATTGACAAGGAAATTTGTTACCTCTGTGGAACACAATAATTTAACATAACCATTATAATTATTACTGACAAAGTACACTAAGTCATATTAGAATTACAAGAGTTTCCCATTGCTTTGGATCACATGCCAATAACATATTTATACAAATACAGCCCAAAGAAAACCTAATACCATTTTATATTTGACAATGCTTTCTGTGTAATTTTTATACCAAATAAGGCAAATATGTCATTTTTGGACTTTCAGGAACCTAATATTTTAAAGGATTAATTAGTTCAGAAAAAGACATAATTTATAATTTAATTTTGAAGAATTTGTCAAATATCAAAGGTTTAAAACACTTCGTATCGCAAAATAGGATCACATGTCATTGTAAAATAAGTCATTTGTTTAAGCAAGAGATAACTCAGGGATTTCCAATAAAGGAGAAAACTTTCATTCTTTGAGAGGAGATTTAATTTTTCAAACAATAAACCCTAACAAAAACAGCATGAAGCCAAATTAATTTGTTTTTCAAAATGTTATAAACAATCTATAAAATTTTATATTGATTATAAGATATAGCTTCCATAAACCTTTTACAACTTTTATTAAAGAATTGGTTAATGCTTTAAGAAAACCTTGGTAGTCTGACACAGGGGCCCTCATGCTGGTCTTGTATCATTGTGCCTTTGACATTAATGATCAATTTATAGAGAAACTGAACTTATTTTATCTCTCAAAATTGGCCCTTACAATCTCACATGCCCACATTTTCCATGATAGTTCCTGGGCATTCAGGAGTTGAAGAGCTTTAATTTTTGGTCCTGTGTTTCAGAAATGCAGTTTATTTTGATTGGCATTTTCTACCAGGCCTGAAGATGGGGCTTTAGTTGCTGTCAATGTTTAAAATTTACCAGGACTTGGTTTACGTTTTAGACCCAGGAGTCAAAGCCCTGTAACTCAACGTCACAAGGACTTTAAAATCACATACCAAAAGATGCACGGATGTAATTACCTTAAAAGAATTTATCTCAGCTTTTTTCTAAGCAAACCAAAACTTAATAATAATGGCATAGGAATTATTTTGATGAAACATAAAATCTGTTAGGCAAGTTACCAAAAAGCAAAAGAAAAGACCTTCAGTGCACAGAATATTATGTTGGAAGAAAACATTTCCTCTAGACCTTTAAGAAAACGTTGTTAAAAAAAAAATTAACATCTCATAATAGGAATAAATCAATCCCTTAATAAAATTTTATTGTTCTAGTCAATTCTTTAGTGTGTAAGTGTTTTTTCTATATCAAGCCCAATCTCTAGAAAGGTCATTATAATTTTCCTTTAATTATAGACAACTTGATTATATAAAAGTTGTTTTTTTTTTTTTTAATAAATTGTCTTATTGTCACTTACACAGGCCATTCATGACATCTGTGGACTTTCTGGTTTGTCCCGAACATGCCTGTTTCTTAAACAACCAGTCATTTTATTCTAGGACTAAATTTATCATACAAGATTCTTTCTCATATAAAATTATTTCTCTTTAAGCTTTCTTACCAAGAAATACCTCTTTATTTCTATAACTTTCTTTATATCTCTCTTATTTCCTGCTTTACCTTGTTTTATACAAACCTTTAAATAAGCTTTGAATTAGACAAAATGATTCGCCATTTTATAAAGGAAAGGACACATTTGGTTTTTTAAAAAGAAAGTTTTCCTACAATACCTTTTATTGGAAAATGCCCAAACAGTATTTTATTGAAAAATACCCAAATAGTAAAATGAAATATCTATTATTTAATTTGTTTAATTTATTATTTAATTTAATATAACTTAGTTATGACATTTGTCTATAAGTATTTAACCCATTACCTTTACCTAATTATTTTATTTTAATTGTTTACCTAGTTTATTTATAAAAGTGCAATAGTCATCAGTTAAACTTGTGAAACTCACTATTGCAAAATTATTAACTGAGACAGTGAAAAAGATATGACCTAACTGACTCCATCTTGCTTCTAACCTCCAAGCTGTCCTTGTTCATTCCTGGGTGTAGACTGAACTAACTTTGGGAGGACTTTAGTTTATAGTTTAGCTTTGAAAAAAAGATAACAGTCTTTTCCCAAAACAAAACTCCTTACAGCCTGTGGAGTAGACTGCCAAAAACCTCAAGATTAGAAGCTATGGTAATTTTACCAAATAATTCAAGATGTAGCTATTTTCATTAAACCAATATCAATGTATTACTTATTAAAAATTACACAGGCAAAGATCATTGTGTTTTGGGCTGGGTTTATAGTTCTGTAACCCCTATGCCAAATTTTGACAGCTTACAGTATTTGGGAAGGATAAGTTTGAAATTACTTGATCAATAAATGCAAACAAAAATGTATTCTGGCAATTCTTAAGACATTTCTAGTATTATTTTACCAACAATTTTAAAGCTAACTAATTTATTAAAGATTTTACCTAAGTCATGTAAACTTGAAAAAGCATTTGACTGATCTTCCCTTTTCTCTGATAAAGTATTTAAGTGCACTTATTTTTCTTTAACCCAATTAATTAGAGCTCTTTTATATATTTTTAGTAGTGAAACATTGTGTACACAACACATAAATACATAGACGTAGTAGGCATACTGATAGAAGTACATCTTATATTAATAAATTCCTAAGACCTTCTTTTCTTTTCTCTTATCTTAGACTTGCAAAGTCTTGATAACCTGTTTCATTACCCTAGTGGTTGTCAGTTAAATAGTTCTAAATCTGCGTAGATGAAAAATTAGATAACAGAATTTACATCTCAAGGTACAGAGAGAGAAAGTCTGGTGGTGCTAGAGGGAGATTAAAGATGGATGCCAAATCAAACATAAAATTATAGAAATCTATTATAAAATTGTATGAGGAGAACAATTTTATTTAGATTGGGACTACCTGTCTTTTAACTGGATCTCTGAGCTCTGGGCAGTGCCCACACTGAATCCTGGGTCTCCAAAAGGGAGAATTATTATGAGGTTAGACTACATGATGCTTTTACAGAATACTTAAAAACAATGTATTTTTTTAAAAAAGGACAATTGTAAACATCTAAACTACATTCTTCCAAACCCAAGAGTAGCCTCTGTTGCAGTTACTATTTTAAACAATAAATCAGGTAACACAATACAAAAGCAAGCAGTTTAAGAGCTGAGATGAACTTGTCTGTTTACACTTTTGGGGTTCGAGGCAGAAAATCAGGTTTCCCCCCAAAGAGAGTCTGATGCCCTCTCCATTTTCTTTAAGGAATCCCAGACTATTGTAAGCTATTTTAGGTTTCTCATGCAATAGAGGGTGCAATGGAAAGGAGAGAACGCAGAAGTAAATGAAGAAAACAGAATTCAGTCAACTGACAAGAAAAAACCTTTTGCTCAAAAAAAAAAGAACGACAAGGTCTTAGGAGAAAAAAACAAAAAGAAAAACATGAAAGCTTTTTAAATACACACACACACACACATCTTGGACATTAGCTTTAATTAAGCTGACTTTTAACTGTTGATTTCCTTTTAAAAAATCTTTTCAAATCTCATTACCATATTTCAGCTAGTACAAATTGCTGCTATTTCAGAAGTACCAAGTATCAAATCAGAAAGGGCTTGATTTAGGATTCAAACCTAGTCTTTTTTGGTGAAAAAAAAGGGCAAAACCCTTAGCTATGAAACTGCAGTGTGGGGTGAGAGCCATTACTCTTTCAATTTGGCATGGGTAGCAAAAAGGTGGCCTTGTTATGTAAATAAAATCCCTTAAGTAGTCAAAAAGCTTTCCTTTTCTTTTTTTTTTTCTTTTTGCTGGCCATTTTTCTCTACCCACCACACTACCTTTTTGTGTTTATGTGGGAATTTAGCCACTTCAGAGACCTTGTTCCCCATAATTTGGAACTTTCCTTTGGATTTGATCACGCTGGATACAGTTGATCAAACCCAGTGGGAAAAAGACTTAAACAACAACAAAAACAGAAACAACAACCACAACAACAACAAAACAGTTAAGGAAAACAAACAATGGCTCAACTTATACCATTACTGAGTGTTATAAAGGTAAGGAGACATTTGAGTTGGTTCCAAGTCTTTGCTATTGTGAATAGTGCTTCAATAAACATATGTGTGCATATGTCTTTATAGTAGAATGATTTATAATCATTTGGGTATATACCCAGTAATGGGATTGCTGGGTCAAATGGTATTTCTGGTTCTAGATCCTTGAGGAATCACCACACTGTCTCCACAAAGGTTGAACTAACTTGCACTCCAACAGTGTAAAAGTGTTCGTATTTCTCCACATCCTCTCCAGCATATGTTGTTTCCTGACTTTTTAATGATTGCCATTCTAACTGATGCAAGATGGTATCTCTTTGTGATTTTGATTTGCGTTTCTCTAACGACCAGTGATGATGACCTTTTTTCCATATGTTTATTGGCTGCATAGATGTCTTCTTTTGAGAAGTGTCTGTTCATTTCCTTCCCCCACTTCTTAGTGGGGTTGTTTGTGGTTTTTTTTTGTTTTTTTGTTTTTTGGTTTTTTTTTTTTTTTTTTTTTTGGCTAATTTGTTCAAGTTTCTTGTAGATTCTGGATATTAGCCCTTTGTCAGATAGATAGATTGCAAAATTTTTCTCCCATTCTGTAGGTTGTCTATTCACTCTGATGATAGTTTCTTTTGCTGTGCAGAAGCTCTTTAGTTTAATTAGATCCCATTTGTCTGTTATGGCTTTTGTTGCCATTGCTTTTGGTGTTTTACTCATGAAGTCTTTGCCCACGTGTATATCCTGAACGGTATTGCCTAGGTTTTCTTCTAGGGTTTTTATGGTTTTAGGTCTTATGTTTAAATCTTTAATCTATCTTGAGTTAATTTTTGTATAAAGTGTAAGGAAAGGGGTCCAGTTTCAGTTTTCTGCATATGGCTAGCCAGTTTTCCCAGCACCATTTATTAAATAGGGAATCTTTTTCCCATTGCTTGTTTTTCTCAGGCTTGTCAAAGATCAGATGGTGGTAGATGTGTAGCGTTATTTCTGAGGTCTTTGTTCTGTTCCATTGCTCTATATATCTGTTTTGGTACCAGTATCATGCTGTTTTGGTTAATGTAGCCTTATAGTATAGTTTGAAGTCAGGTAGCATGATGCCTTCAGCTTTGTTCTTTTTGCTTAGGATTCTTGTGGCTATATGGACTCTTTTTTGGTTCCATTTGAAATTTAAAGTAGTTTTTTCTAATTCTGTGAAGAAATTCAATGGTAGCTTGAGGAGAATCACAAATTACTTTGGGCAGTATGGATATTTTCCTGATATTAATACTTCCTACCCATGAGCATGGAATGTGTTTCCATTTGTTTGCATCCTCTGTTATTTCTTTGAGAAGTGGTTTGTAGTTCTCCTTGAAGAGATCCTTCACATCCCTTATAAGTTGTATCCCTAGATATTTTATTCTCTTTGTAGCAATTGTGAATGGGAGTTCACCCATGATTTGGCTCTCTGTTTGTCTATTATTGATGTATAGGAATGCCTGTGATTTTTGCACATTGATTTGGTATTCTGAGACTTTCCTGAAGTTGCTTATCAGCTTAAGGAGTTTTGGGGCTGAGAAAATGGGATTTTCTAAATATATAATTATGTCATCTGCAAACAGAGATAATTTGACTTCCTCTCTTCTTATTCAAATACTCTTTATTTCTTTCTCTTGCCTAATTGCCCTGGCCAGAACTTCCAATACCATGTTGAGTAAGAGTGGTGAGAGAGGGCATCCTTGTCTTTTGCCAATTTTCAAAGGGAATGCTTCCAGCTTTTGCCCATTCAGTATGATATTGGCTGTGGGTTTGTCAAAAATAGCTCTTATTATTTTGCAATACGTACCATCAGTACCTAGTTTATTGAGTGTTTTTAGCATGAAGAGGTGTTGAATTTTCTTGAAGGCCTTTTCTGCATCTATTGAGATAACCATGTGGTTTTTGTCATTGGTTCTGTTTATGTGATGGATTACGTTTATTGATTTGTGTATGTTGAACCAGCCTTGCATCCCAATGAAGCCAACTTGATCGTGGTGGATAAGCTTTTTAATGTGAACTGGATTTGGTTTGCCAGTATTTTATTGAGGATTTTCTCATCGATGTTCATCAGGAATATTGGCCTGAAATTTTCTTTTTTCGTTGTGTCTCTGCCAGGTTTCTACAACAGGATGATGCTGGCCTCATAAAATGAGTTAGGGAGGATTCCCTCTTTTTCTATTGTTTGGAATAGTTTTAGATGGAATGGTATCTGCTCCTCTTTGTATCTCTGGTAGAATTCAGCTGTGAATCTGTCTGGTCCTGGATATTTTGTTGTTGTTGTTGTTGGTAGGCTATTAATTACTGCCTAAATTTCAAACTTGTTATTGGTCTATTCAGGGACTTGACTTCTTCCTGGTTTAGTCTTGGGAGGGTGTATATGTCCTGGAATTTATCCATTTCTTCTGATTTCCTACTTTACATTATTTGCATACAGGTGTTTACAGAATTCTCTGATGGTATTTTGTATTTCTGTGGGATCATTGGTGATATCCCCTCTATCATTTTTTATTGCATCTATTTTATTCTTCTCTCTTTTCTTCTTTATTGGTCTGGCTAGCAGTCTATCTACTTTGTTAATCTTTTCAAAAAACCAGCTCCTGGATTCATTGGTATTTTCAAGGGTTTTTGGTCTCTATTTCCTTCAGTTTTGCTCTGATCTTAGTTATTTCTTGTCTTCTGCTAGCTTTTAAATTTGTTTGCTCTTGCTTCTCTAGTTCTTTTAATTGTGATGTTAGGGTGTCGATTTTAGATCATTCCTGCTTTCTCCTGTGGGCATTTAGTGCTATAAATTTCCTTCTACACACTGCTTTAGCAGTGTCCCAGAGATTCTGCTACATTGTGCCTTTGTTCTCATTGTTTTCTCTTTTTTTTTTTTTTTTTTTTGAGACGGAGTCTTGCTGTGTCTCCCAGACTGGAGTGCAGTGGCACGATCTCGGCTCACTGCTGCAAGCTCCACCTCCCAGGTTCACGCCATTCTCCTGCCTCAGCCTCCCAAGTAGCTGGGACTACAGGCGCCCGCCACCACACCCGGCTAATTTTTTGTATTTTTAGTAGAGGCGTAGTTTCACCATGTTAGCCAAGATGGTCTCGATCTCCTGACCTCTTGATCCACCTGCCTTGGCCTCTCAAAGTGCTGGGATTACAGGCGTGAGCCACTGCGCCCAGCCTGATCTCATTGTTTTCAAAGAACTTCTTTATTTCTGCCTTAATTTCGTTATTTACCCAGTAGTCATTCAGGAGCAGGTTGCTCTGTTTCCATGTAGTTGTGCAATTTTCAGTGAGTTTCTTAATCTTAAGTTCTGATTTGATTGTACTGTGGTCTGAGAAACTGTTATGATTTCCATTCCTTAACATTTGCTGGGGAGTGTTTTACTTCCAATTATGTGGTTAATTTTAGAATAAGTGTGATGTGGAGCTGGGAAGAATGTATATTCTGTTGATATGGGTAGAAAGTTCTGTAGATGTCTATTAGGTTCGCTTGGTCCAGAGCTGAGTTCAAGTCCTGAATATCCTCGTTAATTTTCTGTCTCATTGATCTTTTGAATATTGACAGTGGGGTGTTAAAATTTCCCACTATTATTGTGTGGGAGTCTAAGTCTCTTTGTAGGTCTCTAAGAACTTGCTTTATGAATCTGGGTGCTCCTATAGTGGGTGCATATATATTTAGGATAGTTAGCTCTTCTTGTTGCATTGATTCCTTTACCATTATGTAATGCCCTTCTTTGTATTTTTTATCTTCATTGGTTTAAAGTCTGTTTTATCAGAGACTAGGTTGCAGCCCCTACTATTTTTTTTCCTTCCATCTGCTTGGTAAATCTTCCTCCATCCTTTTATTTTTAGCCTATGTGTGTCTTTGCACGTGAGATGGGTCTCTTGAATACAGCACACCAATGGGTCTTGACGCTATCCAATTTGCCAGTCTTGGTCTTTTAATTGGGGTATTTAGCCATTTACATTTAAGGTTAATATTTTTATGTGTGAATTTGATCCTATAATTATGATGCTAGCTGGTTATTTTGCCTATTAGTTGATATAGTTTCTTCCTAGTATTGATGGCTTTACATTTTGGTTTATTTTTGGAGTGGCTGGTACTGGTTTCTCCTTTCCATATTTAGTGTTTCCTTCAGGAGCTCTTGTAAAGCAGGCCTGATTGTGAGAAAAATCTCTCAGCATTTGCTTGTCTGTAAAGAATTTTATTTCTTCTTTGCTTATGAAGTTTAGTTTGGTCGGATACAAAATTCCTGGTTGAAAATTCTTTTCTTTAAGAGTGTTGAATATTACCCCTTACTCTTTTCTGGCTTGTAGGGTTCTGCAGAGGGATCTGCTGTTAGTCTGATGGGCTTCCCTTTGTGAGTAACCTGACCTCTCTCTCTGGTTCCCCTTAACATTTTTTTCTACATTTTAACCTTGGTGAATCTGACAATTATGTGTCTTGGGGTTGCTCTTCTTGAGGAATATATTTGTGGTGTTCTCTGTATTTCCTGAATTTGAATGTTGGCCTGTCTTGCTAGGTTGGAGAAGTTTTCCTGGATAATATACTGAAGTGTGTTTTCCAACTTGGTTCCATTCTTCCCATCACTTTCAGGTACACCAATGAAATTAGATTTGTTTTTTTCACATAGTCCCATATTTCTTGGGGGTTTTGTTTGTTCCTTTTCATTCTTTTTTCTCTAATCTTGTCTTCACACTTTATTTCATTAAGTTGGTCTTCAATCTCTGATATCCTTTCTTCCGCTGGATCGATTTGGCTATGATACTTGTGTATGCTTCACAAAGTTCTCATGCTGTGTTTTTTAGGTCCATCCAGTCATTTATGTCCTTCTCTAAACTGGTTATTGTAGTTAGCAGTTGCTGTAACCTTTTATCAAGGTTCTTAGCTTCCTTGCATTGGGTTAGAACATGCTCCTTTAGCTAGGATGAGTTCATTATTACCCACCTTCTGAAGCCTACTTCTGTCATTTCGTCAAATTCATTCTCCATCCAGTTTTGTTCCCTTGCTGGCTATAACTTGTGATCCTTTGGAGGAGAAGAGGCATTCTGGTTTTTGGAACTTTCAGCCTTTTTGTACTACTTTTTCCTCATCTTCATGGATTTATCTACCTTTGGTCTTTGATGTTGGTGGCCTTCAGATGGGATTTTTCCATGGGTGTCCTTTTTGTTGATGTTTATGCTATTACTTTCTGTTTGTTAGTTTTCCTTCTAACAGGCCCCTCTGCTGCAGGTCTGCTGGAGTTTACTGGAGATCTATTCCAGACCTTGTTTACCTGGTTATCACTAGTGGAGGCTGCAGATCAGCAAAGATTGCTGCCTGCTCCTTCCTCTGGAAGCTTCATCCCAGAGTGGCACCTGCCAGATGCCAGTGGGAGCTCTCCTGTATGAGGTGTCTGTTGATCCCTGCTGGGAGGTGTCTCCCTGATAGGAGAGTAGGCAGTCTGCCTTTAGAAGAGCTCGAGCGCTGTGCTGGAAGATTCGCTGCTCTCTTCAGAGCTGGCAGGCAGGAATGTATGTCTGCTGAAGTTGCACCCACATGTGCCCCTTCCCCCAGGTGCTCTGACCCAGGGAGATGGGAGTTTTATCTATAAGCCCCTGACTGAGGCTGCTGCCTTTCTTTCAGAGATGGCCTGCCCAGTGAGGAGGAGTCTAGAGAGGCAGTGTGATACAGCAGCTTTGTAGCACTGCAGTGGGTTCTGCCCAGTCTGAACTTCCTGGCAGCTTTGTTTACACTGTGAGGGGAAAACCACCTACTCAAGCCTCAGTAATGGTGAACTCCCCTCCCTGCACCAAGCTTGAGCATCCCAGATTGACTTCAGACTGCTATGCTGGCAGTGATAATTTCAAGCCAGTAGATCTTAGCTTGTTGGGCTCTGTGAGGGTAGGATTTGCTGAGCAAGACCAATTGGCTCCCTGGCTTCTGCCCTTTTTCCAGGGGAGTGAACAGTTCTATCTTACTGGGGTACCAGGTGCCACTGGGGCATGAAAAAACTCCTGCAGCTAGCTCAGCGTCTGCCCAAATGGCCTCCCAGTTTTGTGCTTGAAACCCAGGGCACTGGTGGTGTAGGCACCTGAGGGAATCTCCTGGTCTGTGGGTTATGAATACCATGGGAAAAGTGTAGTATCTGGCCTGGATAGCACTATCCCTAATGGCACGACCCCTCACAGCTTTCCTTGGTTAGGGGAGGGAGAGCCCCAATCCCTTGCACTTCCCAGGTGCTCGCTGGGAGCTGCAGACCGGAGCTGTTCCTATTCGGCCATCTTGCCTGGGAAACCCTACATACTCCTAAATAGCCAATGGGTTAAAGAAGAAATTAGAGCAGCCATACCAGTAGGAGTAAATCTTCATGTCTTGGATTGGGCAATAATTTCTTAGATATGACAACAACCATATAAACAAGGCAAGAGAACAGGGCCTGGAGTCAGGAAACCTAAGGACTTCCTAGAATTAAATCAAATGGGAATACTTCAGCAATGACAGGAATTATCTTTTTCATTTACATAAGGCATACACTGAGTAAATGACTTTGTAACTTTACTTCATCCTCTTTATTTACATAGGGTGTACATCTAGTAAATGATTTTGTAACTTCACTTTAGCCTCTTCATTTATATAGGGCATATACCAAGGAACCAATTAAAACCTCCAGAAGGTATTTAAACCTCAAAATATTCTGTAACTGGGCCCTTAAGCCTCTTGCTTGGGCCTGCTCCCACCCTGTGAAGTGTGCTTCTGTTTTCAGTACATCTCTGCTTTTGTTGCTTCATTCTTTCTTTGCTTTATTTGTGCATATTGTCCAATTCTTTTTTTTTTTTAAAGTCTGAGTCTCACTCTGTCGCCCAGGCTGGAGGGCAGTGGCGTCATCTCAGTTCACTGCAAGCTCCACCTTCCGGGTTCAGTCATTTTCCTGCCTCAACCTCCTGAGTAGCTGGGACTACAGGTGCTTACCACCATGCCTGGCTAATTTATATATATATATTTTTTTGTAGAGACAGGATTTCACCATGTTAGCCAGGATGGTCTCAATCTCCTGACTTTGTGATCTGCCCACCTTGGCCTCCTTGTCCAATTCTTTGTTCAAAACCCCAAGAACCTGCACACCCTCCACTGGTAACATATTTTGGCAAGCCAGCCAGGAGGTAAGCCCAAAGTTTGGCGTTTATTTTTTTCCTTTTTCTTCCTGCTCCATATGGGTGAATCTCTCTCTCTCTCTCTCTCTCTCTCTCTCTCTCTGTCTCTCTCTCTCTCTCTCTCTTTTCCTTACCAACTCGGGACCCTTGGTAGACAGTACCTAAACACTGAAGCAACTGCAGGTTTCTGGCCAGGGACTCTCTTTAGCATTGCCTGAATGGGGATAGTTGCCCCACCTGGAAGGAGGAAGGTCTCTTTTCTATCTATTCCAGTTTCAGTCCCTAATACCTATGTGTGGCGCAGCTCCTCCAGGGTGAACTTGCAGGTGTTTCAGGCATCTTAAACCTTCTTATCTTATGCTAAATTATTCCCTCACCCCATCCAACTGGCTAAGAACAAAATAAACCCACCCACCCTCCAGTTCCTATCTAGTGGAATGGGAAGCATGGAAAAGCATGGCCTAATCAAATTATAAGGATGCTGGAAGTTGAAGCCTTCATCCAAGGACAAAAGGGAAGCTCATATTAGGTCATCACCTCTGGAGGGAAAACATGCAAAGTGGCACCAGTGCCCCCTAAGGTCCCAGATGTCTGACACCCTAAGATTGGACTCCATGGGGGGATGCCCCAGGGGATCCTCTGGACCTTAACATCTCCAATGGGGACACCCTCAGTGGAGGTTCTCAGGCCTACTACTAAGCCCTCCTTAGAATTTTCTCTCATAGTTGCAATATGGTTTGGCCCCAATATTGTTTGGAATCTGGAGTTTGCTGTTGAATGGGAAAGTGGGATGAAGCTGCATGTATCCAGGCTTTGGTGTTGCTGTTCTAAGCAGGGTCAGGCCTGGTTCATATGTGATGTTCTCCTTTGGTGCTGTTTGGCCCCAGTATTCTATGGAATCTGGGAAGCATTTGCCTTTAAAAATCAAATTGCCATGAAAACAGCTTTAACCTGAAATTTTGGTTCACAACTTTCACTGGATTACCAATGGCAAACAAAGTAAAACAGGTGAGCATGTATTGCTAGCTCATGACTATGGTTTCAACGTAAAAGCCACTGGATCTTCGTGTGTGTGTGTGTGTGTGTGTGTGTCTATACAAGTCTAGATATGTTTATTTATATGTACACTTGTTGTTACACGTTGTGTCTACCAAATTGGCTTACAAGTAAAAGAGTGCTCATAAATTAAGTAAATAATTCTAAGCAATTTTCAAGTTCATGTGACTTAAGTTTAGCTTTACTAAACTAGCTGGTTTTAAAATGATTGGTAAAATAAAAATAGAAATGCCTTCAGAATTGTCAGCATACATTTTTGTCTGGAATTTATATTTGTCTCTGCTAGATATTTTGAGGCATCAGGGTTTGGCATAGAAGGTTATAAAACTAAAAACCCAGCCAAAACAAAATGATCTTGGTTTGCATGCCTTTTTTTGACAAATGAGAATAATTTAATGTTAGCTAAATCTTCTGAGTTATTGGCAAAATTACCTCTGTATTCAACATTAAGACTCTTACTTAGGTTGAGGGGAGTACCTAATGTTCACTGGCTATTAAAAACATGGTTAACGGCTGGGCACAGTGGCTCACGCCTGTAATCCCAGCACTTTGGGAGGCCAACGGGGGCAGATCACGAGGTCGGGGATCAAGACCATCCTGGCTAACATAGTGAAACCCCATCTCTACTAAAAATATAAAAAATTAACCGGGCATTGTGGCAGGTGCCTGTAGTCCCAGCTACTCAGGAGGCTGAGGCAGGAGAATGGCGTGAACCCGGGAGGTGGAGCTTGCAGTGAGCCGAGATCGCGCCACTACACTCCAGCCTGGGTGACAGAGTGAGACTCTATCTCAAAAAAAAAAACATGGCTAACAAGGAAATGACTAACTTTAAATGATAGTGTCTAATGTCTCTGTTTACAGAAGTAATCTAGATAAACTGTTAAGAAAATGAAAGAATTGAGTACGTGTAAATGGGATAAATGTTTTTGGTAAACTTCTTGTGTGAATTAAAATCCTAAAATTATTTTTGATGCCCATGGAATAGCTGGGGCATTTCCAATTCAGAAAGGGCTGTGATATGGGGAAATACATTTCTGAAATTGTGGAATTATTCTTATCTATGAATGCTCAGATCTGAGAGTTCAAGATTTCTTGCTTTTTGTGTTCCACTAAAGTTTTAGGTTACTAAGAATAAGAATTCTAGTTAACACATAATTCTGTAGACAAAATGTACCAGAAAGGGTTCTTTAATTTGTGAAAAAAAGAATAATTTTGTCTAATTCAGAAATTATCTAAAAGTTAGTTCAAATTACAGATTTGCAAAGGGTGTTTATGAAACAATGTAGTAAGGAACCAGTAAGGAGGGGAGAAAGATGTGAAAAAAAAAAAGTTTAAATAACAAAATGTTATTTAAAGCCTGATAGAGAATTGGAGACATTTGGCTAATTAACATTTTCATAAAGCTCTTAGTCTTGATTAAAGCAAAATAAGAAATATTGTTGGCAGTTTGGAAATTCTTTTTTAAATATAGTTAAACATAAAGCCTGATTTAGTGTGGAGCCAAATTTCACATACATACTTGCATTGCTTTACACTATGTTTACCATTTTGCATGGATAGTCCCGGCACTGGAATACTTATTGGGCATATGCCTAGAGTGAATTTCTTGATTGCACAGGATATATGGTGATATTGGTGGACTTAAGGATATTGAATTGTGTATCAGCAATAAAATATTCATTATGCAGGTTTTGGGGGGCCCTGGGTTACACTGTAGCCTCCAGGGTAGATTGAGTAGAAAAAATTTAGGGTTGGTTTACTGTTTGTTTGTGCTTCTAATTTTCATTTGTTTGCTGTTTACTCTTCTGAGTTTTGCTTACATATGCATATATATAAAGCCCTATTTTTTTTTTTTTTAGTTTCCAGGGGAAGGCTTTTATTTGGTTCTATGAATAGCCATTTTGTTTCCTATGCATTTCTAGCAAGTCATCATTTGTTTAATTTATCTGGAATTCCTAGACTACTTTTGTCAGGCCCACAGAAATTGATGGATCATATCAACTTTCTAACCTTAAACTAAATTTTTGGAAATTAGGATTCCTGATACTTTATGTGTGTTGAGTATACTTTCACAAAAAGAATTTGAGTCATATTTCTCTCTCTGACTAATTTCTCCAATGTTTGTAAACTACTTGTGAATATTCTTAATTCATGGCAATGTGTTTATTTGCATACAGTTGAGCAGGGTTGCAAGGGCTGCTCATGGACAGGGAACCCAGAAACCTGACATGCCAGCAATAGGGTAAGAATTTCTTACCAATCGTACTTCTGGCCCCCCTCTCTCTGAGCAAACTAGTTGAATGAATGGTAAAAGATTATAAGAAGGCATGGGAATGTAAATTCTTGTAAATCTTTAACATATTTAATAGGCTTTCCAAAATCAAATTTCAGCTTTAAAATAGACTTTTCTGACCTCTAACTTTGCAATGCTACAGAAGGCCCCTGAAACATTGAAAAGAAAGGTAATCAGGATTATTTGACAAGTTTTGTTATGGGAAGTATTGTCAAAATAAAAAATAATATTTAATTATCTTCAGATTATATTTTAGTGAATGAGATTAATATATGTTCCAAAAGTGTATGGGATTTCTAAAATTCTAATATGTCTCAGTATATACTTCACAGTTTGGAGTAAAAGAAGTAATTCTTAGAAATGTGTCCCTCATGATAGGCTCTATACCAGATTCTATTATAAAGGCTATAGTCACACAACAGACTTTAAATTATTTTGTGAACGTTATGATAGAATTGGCTGAACAGAGAAGTATCTGTGCAACTGCTGGCACTTATGGCCTATGGATAAATACATCAAATGAGGATTATATAAATTCAGTTGTAGGGGATTAATGCAGAGTCCTCAGTTAAGTGAGTAGACTCTTTATCTAGGTCACTCTTTGATCTATTTGATTTTAGGTGTTTTGGTTTATGGGAACACTCATCCTGATAGTAATAATAATAGGCTCCCTGGCATGCTGTATTCTCTCAAAGGTTTTAAATGTTTGCATGCAGCCATCTCTAGAATGTCAAATGGTCTCTCTTCAACTGGAATGACAAGAGCTGAAAGAAATGTGTGACCAGGGGAACACCGTAACCTATGAATGACATGTTGAGACCAGAAACCCAAAATGATGGTAACTGAGAGTGGTGCTAAGGTCCTAAGTTTTGGTTGCACTCTCACCTAAGTGAGAACCTGACCAAAAAGGGAGAAGTTTTTTAAACAAAATTATGAGAGGCCATTGTTTTGGACTGAGGTCATGCACTAGGCCCCAACAGACCAAACCAAACCAAAATGGAGTCACTTATGCTGAGACTTTAAGGAAATACATAGATCCTAGAACAGACCAAGTTTTGTTTTTCTCCTGCAAATCTCTCTAACAAACATTCCTGACAGTATAGGTATCTGCCTCCTGAAGTTCCCATAAAATCTTGTAAACAAATTCATTTCTTCTTGCCTAGAGACAATAAATCTTCAGATGATCATGCGACAAGGGTTCCAGCCAGCTCCAGGTAAAGACACCACCACTGGTTATCGAGGCGTTACCCTGACTCCACTAGAAAAAGCAAGGCAAGGGTTCTGTGATCCACAGTAGGTAGGGACTATGCTCCAAAGCAGCATGAAGCAGTACAGAAGACCATCCGTGCCTCTGCCTCCCATAACAATTTATGGGGATCACTACTTTCAAGGCAGGAAATGAGGCAGGAGAATAGGGCCTGGAGGCAGGGAACCTAAGGACTTCCTAGAACGAAATCAAACGAAAACACTTCAGCTATGACAGGAAATATCCTCTTCATTTACACAGGGCATACACCAAGTAAATGACTTTGCGACTTCACTTTAGCCTCTTCATCTACATATGGCATACAGCCAGTAACCAATGGAAACCTCTAGAGGGTATTTAAACCCCAGAAAATTCTGCAACCGGGCCCTTGACCTGCTTGCTTGGGCCACTCTCACCCTCTGGAGTGTGCTTCTGTTTTCAGTAAGTTTCTGCTTTTGTGGCTTCATTCTTTCTTTGCTTTGTTTGTATGTTTTGTCCAATTCTTTGTCCAAAATGCCAAGAACCTGGACACCCTCCACCAGTAACATAAGCAATAAAAGAAAAAGAAAATTAAAATTAGACCGAATAAAATTTTTAAATCTTTGCAGCTCAAAATAAATCAAGAAAGTAAAAAGAAATCTACATAGAGGTGCATATTAATCAGGAATGCTTGCTGACACGTACCCAGATATTTATCATAGGTGCTACAAACTGGAAGCAACTCAAACAGCAGAATGTGTAACACATTGTGGCATATTTATACATTGGAATACTGTGAAGCAGTAAAAACAAATTACCTACAGTTTCATACCTCAATACATAAATTTTGAATGAAAGAAGCCACACATAAAATAAAACATACTACGGGGGCGGAGCAAGATGGCCGAATAGGAACAGCTCCAGTCTCCAACTCCCAGCGCGAGCGACACAGAAGACCGGTGATTTCTGCATTTTCAACTGAGGTACTGGGTTCATCTCACTGGGGAGTGCCGGACGATCGGTGCTGGTCAGCTGCTGCAGCCTGACCAGCGAGAGCTGAAGCAGGGCGAGGCATTGCCTCACCTGGGAAGTGCAAGGGGGAAGGGAATCCCTTTTCCTAGCCAGGGGAACTGAGACACACAACACCTGGAAAATCGGGTAACTCCCACCCCAATTCTGCGCTTTAAGCAAACAGGCACACCAGGAGATCATATCCCACACCTGGCCGGGAGGGTCCAACACCCACGGAGCCTCCCTCATTGCTAGCACAGCAGTCTGTGATCTACCAGCAAGGCAGCAGCGAGGCTGGGGGAGGGGCGCCCGCCATTGCTGAGGCTTGAGTAGGTAAACAAAGCTGCTGGGAAGCTCGAACTGGGTGGAGCTCACAGCAGCCCAAGGAAACCTGCCTGTCTCTGTAGACTCCACCTCTGGGGACAGGGCAGAGTAAACAATAACAAACGCAGGAGAAACCTCTGCAGACGCAAACGACTCTGTCTGACAGCTTTGAAGAGAGCAGTGGATCTCCCAACACGGAGGTTGAGATCTGAGAAGGGACAGACTCCCTGCTCAAGTGGGTCCCTGACCCCTGAGTAGCCTAACTGGGAGACATCCCCCACTAGGGGCAGTCTGACACCCCACACCTCACAGGGTGGAGTACACCCCTGAGAGGAAGCTTCCAAAGCAAGAATCAGACAGGTACACTCGCTGTTCAGAAATATTCTATCTTCTGCAGCCTCTGCTGCTGATACCCAGGCAAACAGGGTCTGGAGTGGACCTCAAGCAATCTCCAACAGACCTACAGCTGAGGGTCCTGACTGTTAGAAGGAAAACTATCAAACAGGAAGGACACCTACACCAAAACCCCATCAGTACATCACCATCATCAAAGACCAGAGGCAGATAAAACCACAAAGATGGGGAAAAAGCAGGGCAGAAAAGCTGGAAATTCAAAAAATAAGAGCGCATCTCCCCCGGCAAAGGAGCGCAGCTCATCACCAGCAACGGATCAAAGCTGGACGGAGAATGACTTTGACGAGATGAGAGAAGAAGGCTTCAGTCCATCAAATTTCTCAGAGCTAAAGGAGGAATTACGTACCCAGCACAAAGAAACTAAAAATCTTGAAAAAAAAGTGGAAGAATTGATGGCTAGAGTAATTAATGCAGAGAAGGTCATAAATGAAATGAAAGAGATGAAAACCATAACACGAGAAATACGTGACAAATGCACAAGCTTCAGTAACCGACTCGATCAACTGGAAGAAAGAGTATCAGAGACTGAGGATCAAATGAATGAAATGAAGCGAGAAGAGAAACCAAAAGAACAAAGAAGAAAAATAAATGAACAAAGCCTGCAAGAAGTATGGGATTATGTAAAAAGACCAAATCTACGTCTGATTGGGGTGCCTGAAAGTGAGGGGGGAAATGGAAACAAGTTGGAAAACACTCTTCAGGATATCATCCAGGAGAACTTCCCCAACCTAGTAGGGCAGGCCAACATTCAAATCCAGGAAATACAGAGAACGCCACAAAGATACTCCTCGAGAAGAGCAACTCCAAGACACATAATTGCCAGATTCACCAAAGTTGAAATGAAGGAAAAAATCTTAAGGGCAGCCAGAGAGAAAGGTCGGGTTACCCACAAAGGGAAGCCCATCAGACTAACAGCAGATCTCTCGGCAGAAACTCTCCAAGCCAGAAGAGAGTGGGGGCCAATATTCAACATTCTTAAAGAAAAGAATTTTAAACCCAGAATTTCATATCCAGCCAAACTAACTTTCATAAGTGAAGGAGAAATAAAATCCTTTACAGATAAGCAAATGCTTAGAGATTTTGTCACCACTAGGCCTGCCTTACAAGAGACCCTGAAGGAAGCACTAAACATGGAAAGGAACAACCGGTACCAGCCATTGCAAAAACATGCCAAAATGTAAAGACCATTGAGGCTAGGAAGAAACTGCATCAACTAACGAGCAAAATAACCAGTTAATATCATAATGGCAGGATCAAGTTCACACATAACAATCTTAACCTTAAATGTAAATGGACTAAATGGTCCAATTAAAAGACACAGACTGGCAAACTGGATAAAGAGTCAAGACCCATCAGTCTGCTGTATTCAGGAGACACATCTCACACGCAGAGACATACATAGGCTCAAAATAAAGGGATGGAGGAAGATTTACCAAGCAAATGGAGAACAAAAAAAAAGTGGGGGTTGCAATACTAGTCTCTGATAAAACAGACTTTAAACCATCAAAGATCAAAAGAGACAAAGAAGGCCATTACATAATGGTAAAGGGATCAATTCAACAGGAAGAGCTAACTATCCTAAATATATATGCACCCAATACAGGAGCACCCAGATTCATCAAGCAAGTCCTTAGAGACTTACAAAGAGACTTAGACTCCCATACAATAATAATGGGAGACTTCAACACTCCACTGTCAACATTAGACAGATCAACGAGACAGAAAGTTAACAAGGATATCCAGGAATTGAACTCATCTCTGCAGCAAGCAGACCTAATAGACATCTATAGAACTCTCCACCCCAAATCAACAGAATATACATTCTTCTCAGCACCACATCGTACTTACTCCAAAATCGACCACGTTAATTGGAAGTAAAGCACTCCTCAGCAAATGTACAAGAACAGAAATTATAACAAACTGTCTCTCAGACCACAGTGCAATCAAACTAGAACTCAGGACTAAGAAACTCAATCAAAACCGCTCAACTACATGGAAACTGAACAACCTGCTCCTGAATGACTACTGGGTACATAACGAAATGAAGGCAGAAATAAAGATGTTCTTTGAAACCAATGAGAACAAAGATACAACATACCAGAATCTCTGGGACACATTTAAAACAGTGTGTAGAGGGAAATTTATAGCACTAAATGCCCACAACAGAAAGCAGGAAAGATCTAAAATTGACACTCTAACATCGCAATTAAAAGAACTAGAGAAGCAAGAGCAAACACATTCGAAAGCTAGCAGAAGGCAAGAAATAACTAAGATCAGAGCAGAACTGAAGGAGATAGAGACACAAAAAACCCTCCAAAAAATCAATGAATCCAGGAGTTGGTTTTTTGAAAAGATCAACAAAATTGACAGACCACTAGCAAGACTAATAAAGAAGAAAAGAGAGAAGAATCAAATCGACGCAATTAAAAATGATAAAGGGGATATCACCACCGACCCCACAGAAATACAAACTACCATCAAAGAATACTATAAACACCTCTACGCAAATAAACTGGAAAATCTAGAAGAAATGGATAATTTCCTGGACACTTACACTCTTCCAAGACTAAACCAGGAAGAAGTTGAATCCCTGAATAGACCAATAGCAGGCTCTGAAATTGAGGCAATAATTAATAGCCTACCAACCAAAAAAAGTCCAGGACCAGATGGATTCACAGCTGAATTCTACCAGAGGTACAAGGAGGAGTTGGTACCATTCCTTCTGAAACTATTCCAATCAATAGAAAAAGAGGGAATCCTCCCTAACTCATTTTATGAGGCCAACATCATCCTGATACCAAAGCCTGGCAGAGACACAACAAAAAAAGAGAATTTTAGACCAATATCCCTGATGAACATCGATGCAAAAATCCTCAATAAAATACTGGCAAACCGGATTCAGCAATACATCAAAAAGCTTATACACCATGATCAAGTGGGCTTCATCCCTGGGATGCAAGGCTGGTTCAACATTTGCAAATCAATAAACGCAATCCAGCATATAAACAGAACCAAAGACAAGAACCACATGATTATCTCAATAGATGCAGAAAAGGCTTTTGACAAAATTCAACAGCCCTTCATGCTAAAAACGCTCAATAAATTCGGTATTGATGGAACGTACTTCAAAATAATAAGAGCTATTTATGACAAACCCACAGCCAATATCATACTGAATGGGCAAAAACTGGAAAAATTCCCTTTGAAAACTGGCACAAGACAGGGATGCCCTCTCTCACCACTCCTATTCAACATAGTGTTGGAAGTTCTGGCTAGGGCAATTAGGCAAGAGAAAGAAATCAAGGGTATTCAGTTAGGAAAAGAAGAAATCAAATTGTCCCTCTTTGCAGATGACATGATTGTATATTTAGAAAACCCCATTGTCTCAGCCCAAAATCTCCTTAAGCTGATAAGCAACTTCAGCAAAGTCTCAGGATACAAAATTAATGTGCAAAAATCACAAGCATTCTTATACACCAGTAACAGACAAACAGAGAGCCAAATCAGGAATGAACTTCCATTCACAATTGCTTCAAAGAGAATAAAATACCTAGGAATCCAACCTACAAGGGATGTAAAGGACCTCTTCAAGGAGAACTACAAACCACTGCTCAGTGAAATAAAAGAGGACACAAACAAAAGGAAGAACATAGCATGCTCATGGATAGGAAGAATTAATATCGTGAAAATGGCCATACTGCCCAAGGTAATTTATAGATTCAATGCCATCCCCATCAAGCTACCAATGACTTTCTTCACAGAATTGGAAAAAACTGCTTTAAAGTTCATATGGAACCAAAAAAGAGCCCGCATCTCCAAGACAATCCTAAGTCAAAAGGACAAAGCTGGAGGCATCACGCTACCTGACTTCAAACTATACTACAAGGCTACAGTAACCAAAACAGCATGGTACTGGTACCAAAACAGAGATATAGACCAATGGAACAGAACAGAGTCCTCAGAAATAATACCACACATCTACAGCCATCTAATCTTTGACAAACCTGAGAGAAACAAGAAATGGGGAAAGGATTCCCTATTTAATAAATGGTGCTGAGAAAATTGGCTAGCCATAAGTAGAAAGCTGAAACTGGATCCTTTCCTTACTCCTTATACGAAAATTAATTCAAGATGGATTAGAGACTTAAATGTTAGACCTAATACCATAAAAATCCTAGAAGAAAACCTAGGTAGTACCATTCAGGACATAGGCATGGGCAAAGACTTCATGTCTAAAACACCAAAAGCAACAGCAGCAAAAGCCAAAATTGACAAATGGGATCTAATTAAACTAAAGAGCTTCTGCACAGCAAAAGAAACTACCATCAGAGTGAACAGGCAACCTACAGAATGGGAGAAAATTTTTGCAATCTACTCATCTGACAAAGGGCTAATATCCAGAACCTACAAAGAACTCAAACAAATTTACAAGAAAAAAACAAACAACCCCATCAAAAAGTGGGCAAAGGATATGAACAGACATTTCTCAAAAGAAGACATTCATACAGCCAACAGACACATGAAAAAATGCTCATCATCACTGGCCATCAGAGAAATGCAAATCAAAACCACAATGAGATACCATCTCACACCAGTTAGAATGGCGATCATTAAAAAGTCAGGAAACAACAGGTGCTGGAGAGGATGTGGAGAAATAGGAACACTTTTACACTGTTGGTGGGATTGTAAACTAGTTCAACCATTATGGAAAACAGTATGGCGATTCCTCAAGGATCTAGAACTGGATGTACCATATGACCCAGCCATCCCATTACTGGGTATATAGCCAAAGGATTATAAATCATGCTGCTATAAAGACACATGCACACGTATGTTTATTGCAGCACTATTCACAATAGCAAAGACTTGGAATCAACCCAAATATCCATCAGTGACAGATTGGATTAAGAAAATGTGGCACATATACACCATGGAATACTATGCAGCCATAAAAAAGGATGAGTTTGTGTCCTTTGTAGGGACATGGATGCAGCTGGAAACCATCATTCTTAGCAAACTATCACAAGAACAGAAAACCAAACACCGCACGTTCTCACTCATAGGTGGGAACTGAACAATGAGATCCCTTGGACTCAGGAAGGGGAACATCACACACCGGGGCCTATCATGGGGAGGGGGGAGGGGGGAGGGATTGCATTGGGAGTTATACCTGATGTAAATGACGAGTTGATGGGTGCAGCACAGCAACATGGCACAAGTATACATATGTAACAAACCTGCACGTTATGCACATGTACCCTACAACTTAAAGTATAATAATAATAAATTAATTAAAAAAAAATAAAAATAAAAAATAAAACATACTACTTAATTCCATTTGCTAAAAGTTCAAAATCTCTCAAACTATGCTATAGCTATAGAGATTAAAATGTGGTCACTATTGGAGCAAAAAAAGGGGACAGTGCATGCCAGGGGCAAGAAAGGGACTTCTAAGATCTGAAAATAATTTATTCCTTAACCTAGGTAGTAATTATAAGGATATTTGTTTTGTGATAATCCGTTGTACTATGCAAGTATATTTTTAGCACTCTTTTGTATGGGTGCTACTTCAATTAAAACAAAACTGATTTTAAAGTATATATCAATCAAAATAAAGAATAAAAACAGAAAATTCATGGTACACTAACACTATTTATTAGTAAATAATTAAGTAGTGTACTCTTTAGTAAACTATTTTTACTAAAACTAAACTTAAAACTAATAATAAAACAATACTCAACTATTAGTTACTACTAATAGCAACTAATTATGCTACAGATGTAGATAAAATAATAGTAAACAGTGAAGCAATTCAAGTATTTTTATTTTAATTGTTCTAAATCCAGTCTCAAATAGTATGTAAATGGTATTAACAATTTTTAAAGAGCTGATTACATAAAATACTTATAATTTATTTTTTAAAAAGTGTAAAATCCCAAATTCCAACAAATACCAAGAGATTGGAGGGAAAGGTACTGAGAAGTGTCATTGTGCTAATCAATTCATCTCGCCTTGTTGCAAAGGTCAATCAAGAATTATTGATCATATTTTTTCTTTACTTGTGAAATATTTGAAAGAAATGTATTTTAAAAATCTAGCTACATATTGTTTACAGGAGACATACTATAATAAAAATGACTCAAGAAAGGTATAATAAAGGCTTGAGTAAAATATGTGAATGAATGTAAACAAAATAAATTTCAGAAAATAAATAAAGTAGAATATATGCAAAAAGTTTAATAATTTACAAGTCATTCTATGTTAGTAAAGAGTTTACTCCACAGTGGAGATATGTCAGTCAGAATTGTGTACTGAATAATAAAATCAAGATATATGAGGGTAAGTTTGACTGAAATTTAAAACAGACATTGATAGAAATAAAGTATTAGCCTAACACCACAAGAACTATTTTAGTTCTTAACAGATAATATAAAATCTCAAAAGAAGACATTTATGCAGCAGACAGACACATGAAAAAATGCTCATCATCACTGACCATCAGAGAAATGCAAATCAAAACCACAATGAGATACCATCTCACACCAGTAAGAATGGCGATCATTAAAAAGTCAGGAAACAACAGGTGCTGGAGAGGATGTGGAGAAATAGGAATGCTTTTACAATGTTGGTGGGACTGTAAACTAGTTCAACCATTTTGGAAGACAGTGTGGTGATTCTTCAAGGATCTAGAACTAGAAATACTGCTTGACCCAGCCATCCCATTACTGGGTATATAGCCAAAGGATTATAAATCATGCTGCTATAAAGACACATGCACAAGTATGTTTATTGTGGAACTACTCACAATAGCAAAGACTTGGAACCAACCCAAATGTCCATCAATGATAGACTGGATTAAGAAAATGTGGCACATATACACTATGGAATACTATGCAGCCATCAAAAAGTATGAGTTCATGTCCTTTGTAGGGACATGGATGAAGCTGGAAACCATTCTGAGCAAACTATCACAAGGACAGAAAACCAAACACTGCATGTTCTCACTCATAGGTGGGAAGTGAACAATGAGAATACTTGGACACAGGGTGGGGAACATCACACACCAGGACCTGCTGTAGGGTGGGAGGAGGGGGGAGGGATAACATTAGGAGAAATATCTAATGTAAATGATGAGTTAATGGGTGCAGGACACCAACATGGCACATGTATACATATGTAACAAACCTGCACATTGTGCACATGTACCCTAGAACTTAAAGTATAATAAAAAAATAAAAAATAAAAATTAAAAAAATTAAATAACATGGAAAATAAATGTATACTGAATCTAATACCCTAGAAAAAGTACCTTCTTTTCCAGAATTCATGATATATGTATATAAAATTGATAATGTGCTATGCTTTAAAGAAAGTCTCAATAAATAATCAGTAAATTAAAATCATTCAGGCAATTTTCACAATTACATGAGAATAATTAGAAATTAATAGCAAAAGTAAAACAAAATAAAACAAGACATAATTTGAAAGAAAATGCTGGCAAGTAATTCAAACCAAAGGAGACAAATCTTAACTGTAACTACAGGGAATTTAGAGAATAATGAGCATAAGAACACTGTACCTTAAAAATTCACTATGAGACTTGGCCAAATTAGTAATTAGAGGAACACTTACTATCATAAAAAAAGAATAAAGGATAATAAATAATATAAATAAAAACTCAAGAAACAAGAAATCCAACCTAAGGAAAGGATAAAAAATGAAATAAAAGTAGAAATTAATGAATTTATAAACCAAAAATTGTAGGCTTGATAAATGAATCTAAGAGCTGATTCTTTAGGGAGCATAAAGTGAGTAAAATAAACAAGACTCTAGCTTATTAATATAGCTTAAGCTCAGTGTAGCCTGCATTCTCAAATTAATTGTTACTTATATACTGTACGACGAGAAGTTTATGCAAGAATATAAATTGACTAAGTCACTAAACACACTGTCGATGTTCACTAACTTTTTGCTTTTGTAAGTCTCTCTTGAAGCAGTGCATTGATTTATATCCTGGTGCAAGCTGCTGGGAACTGGTTGAACTAGCTCTGCTATTAATCTAAAGTAGAATTAAGCTAATGCACAATATACAAAACGCACAATGCACAATATACAAAATTAATAAAGAACAAAGGGATTGTCTTTTTGATAGAGATAAAAAATTTATGAGGTAATATTAGTTTAATATATAATGCTAGATTAAAATGTTTCAAACTCATATAAATGAATAACCTTCAAAATAAAATAATAAATTGACATGCATAAACATATAAAGCCTATAAAATGAAGTGTTTAATAAATAAAAATTATCTCCAAGAAAAAAAAAACTGGCCTCACATGATTGCCTAGCAAATTGGTGTTAGCCTTCAATATACAAATAGTTACCATATTATGTACACTGTCCAGAGTATAAAGTAAATAGGGCAACTTCTTCATAAACCTGATAGCAAAGACAGCATAACTTTGACATAGTACAAAAAATTAAGCAGCAAACCAATCTTAGTTACAATAATCTTAGTTATAATTTTAAATGTAAAGCTCTAAACAAAATTTTAATAAATAGAATCCAACCTTTATATATATCACCACCAAGAAAGCTTTAATGTAGAACTATAAATATAGTTCAAATAGAAAATCTGCTAATATCATCCATCACAGAAATATATGAAATGAGGAAACCATATTATTATCTTAATAGATTTCAAGAATGCAGTCAATAAATCATTATTTATTATAAAATAATTATTTTCTGATTACACACACACAAGCATACATGCATACAAAGCTATCTAGAAAGATAAGAATATTTCTTTAATGTGATACAGAGTATGCTCCTCAGAACAAGAGCCAGCATCATATTCAAGGATGACACATCAAAAAAACAATTGCAGTCACCACTTGTATTGGAAAATGTTCTGAAAATACAAGGCAACTCAGTAAATGAGGAAAAAAATATAGGAATATTTATAAGAAAGGGAGAAACTATATTATGTTATCATTTTGGTTTTTCGATTCTTTACTTGGACTGATATAAGAATCCATGAAATATTTTGAATGAAGGTTTAGCAAATGACTGAAATTACATTGTGTATGAACTATTAAAAGTATAACATATATATATATAGTTTTCCATATAACATATATGTAAATAAAATACATACAACTATTAACTAGCTAACATGACCATAATAATAATTTGGAAAATACAGTGGAAAAAATAACATTGCCCATAATAATAAAATATGTAACTAGAAATTAACAACAAAAATTGTGAGCCCATGTGAAGAAAATTTCGCCAAAAGATACCAAAAAAGTGAATAAATGGAGTCGTTCTTTGTTATAAAGATCTCAATTAACCCATAATTAATTGATACATTTAATAAAATTTTATTTTTTGGAACTGTGAAAATACTCCTAATTTCGTCTATAAGAGTAAACTTGATAGAAAACTCAAGCAAAATATTATCTTAATAGACTCTATTGAAAAACAAGAGTAATAATTGGAGGCTATTCAAGGGAAATTTCAACAATCCTTAAAAGCTACAATAATTAAATAGTGTGGTTTTGATATCTGAATATAAAGAAGCATTAGTGGAGCAGAAGATAAAGATCCACAATACAGCCCAAGCACATACGTACTGAGAATACTGTACGGTGACATTTTTTCAATACGGTAGGGAAAGATGACTTGGTCTGCACAATAGACAGAGACACATGGTGATCTAGCACCAAAAAAAAAAAAAAAAAAAAAAAAAAATTCACATTAGAGTATTACTTCACACCATATGTCACAAACAAACTGTGAAAATATCAAACAGTTCAATAAAAACCTAAACCCATCAGAAAAAAAAAATACTATAGAAGAATAATTTTCTAATCTTGAGATGGGGAAGACTATGAGCATGACATAGTAGCCAGTAAGTATAAAGAAAACTACATTTTACTTCACAAAAATTAAAATAAAATAAAAGACAAATCTGTAATTTTTAAAAGTTAATAACAAAATAGGAGAAAATTTTGGAAAAATATGTGAGAGGAAAAAATGGTTTCCATTGATAATATTTTTAAATCTTAAAATAAAAAAGATAGAAAAATACAGAAAATATATTCATTAAATTTACCAAAGAAGAAATACAAATGGACTAAAAAATATATGAATAGAGTTTAGATTCACTGATATTCAAAGAATTGCTGATTAACAAGAAAATGGAGTATTTACTAATATTTGCTGATATAAACTCTTTTTCGCTAATGTAATTAGCAAAAAAAAAAAAAGGAAAAGAATATCTTCAAACATTTTTTATTAAGATAAAAATCGATCTCATTGTTCTAGGAAATGTTATATTGAAGATCTGAATAGCATTTCTTCAAATGCCTTTGACTCAAACCATAAAGAAATAGAAATATACAAAGCTACATGAGGATGTTTTTGGTCATTGTCTCCCATTCCCTATTCCAGCATTGGTGATAATGCTTTATCAATTGAAATGCATGAACATTCATTACCATCCTAAGAACTGAAATGTTTCCCCATATTTCCCCAAGTTTCACTATAGATCAATTCCCAAGCAGTACATTGTATTAATGGAGTTCTTCCAGGCTTTTTCGTACCTGTGATTTGATTAGACTTTGTGAGATCAACACAATTCCTGTGTTTAAAAAAATTTTACAACATGGCAGTTTCTTTTCCTGAATCCCAACTTAAAAAGCCAAAGGGGAAGGAAAGAGACTCGGGAAGGAGTTTTTGCAAATTAGTCATCACATAAAACTCACCTTAGTGGCCCACCTCAGCACAGGAAAGAGTAAAGAAGAAACACATATTCTCCGTAGGTGACAAGCATTCTGGAACCTGTTTCTTTACTGCAGTGCCTGGAAACATCTAGAGCAAATTTGATTTTCCTTTTCTTCTGATATGGGTTAGTTTTGTGACCTTTAGTTCCTTGAAGACTGTTAAGACTTAACGGTATTTTGAATTTTTCATTTATACCATATAATTGCATGACTAGGGAAATATATTTGTGTTTCATATATGCAATCAAAAGAAAAAGGCTAATTAGTATGAAATATTCACAAGGGATCAAGAATTCATCGAAAGAATAACTCATAAGGACTTCCAGCAGGGCAGAAGACAGATTGGGGCAGTGTCTGCTGCAGGTATGGGGAGGGATTTGGCCCACGGGGATTTCATTTGGATTTGTTTCAGATAAGGTGATAAATGGATGGAGTTGATTTGGAACTGAAGTTTAAGGGGAGCTTCTGAAGGAGCAAGAGGATATGAGTGATCAATGACACATCTAGATTATGAAAATGTGAATTGTGTTAATAGCTTTTCTATTTCAACAGCCAAGGAAGTCAAAACCCTAAAGAAAAGCACTGGAGTATACATTTTTGGTATTTGAAAGTCTATTTCTCAAACAAAAGTATATATCCAAGAGGCATTTTAAAATAGACATTGACTATATCGGTCTACTTTTCAAATTATTAAATGCAATATTCTTTATTCATGTATTTCTGTGATTTCATTTGCCTTGTTAATATAGAGTTATTCTGCTACTGTGTTGTCCAAGTGTTGGCTGGCATTACAATCCTGAATACTTGGAAGACCTCTGCATCAACAGGTATACTCAGGAGGGATTATTTTGATATTATTTGCTGTTGTGTTAGTTAAACTCTGCTTATTAGCCTCTGGATACACTTTCAAGTAGCAATGTATCAATGATACAAGGTTATGCTAAAAAGCCTTAAGTTAAAGAAACTTACCAAGGGACTCTAGATCTAAAAATAGTCTCATATTTTAATAGCTGTTGTAATCCATTATAACACAAATTTGTTAAAGTGCAATACAGAATTCCACTCAGTTTCTCTTTCAATTCAGGGCAGAGAGCAAAGATATAGGGAGACAATCATCAGATGATAAATTAAGGAGACATTAGCTTAAGAAAAATGTATTACCTTCTGGTTCAGCTGAGTGGTGGATGTGAAACATACCCTTGTAGAGTAGATAGAATACAGGGAAAAGTAGTGTCCCCAGAGATATTTACAGGTAAGCCGCATTTCTGAATACCTGTCGATACTGTATAGTCCGTACATTTTCTTTGCTTCGTCCTTTTAAAAAAGTGCACTGCCTGATCTGACTCAGCTACTAATCCCTGATTCTGCCTTTCTGACTTCCTCTTATATCCTTTATATTTTTTTCATATCCATTCCCAAAGCTTCCCATGCTTTTCTAAAAAATAAAAATAAAAACAAAAGTCCAGCCAGGCGCAGCGGCTCACGCCTGTAATCCCAACACTTTGGGAGGCCGAGGCGGGCGGATTACACCATCCTGGCCAACATGGTGAAATCCCATCTCTACTAAAAATACAAAAATTAGTGGGTCGTGGTGTTGCGCGCCTGTAGTTCCAGCTACTTGGGAAGCTGAGGCAGGAGAATCGCTTGAACCCGGAAGATGGAGGTTGCAGTGAGCCAAGATTGCGCCACTGAACTCCAGCCTGGCGACAAAGCGAGACCACATCTCAAACAAAAAAAAAAAAAAAAAAAAAAAATCCAGTATGTACCTGCCTCAGAGTCTCTGCTTGGAATTCCCTTTCAGATACCCACATAGCTTGGTCCCTTCCTGCTTAAATGTCATCAGCAAGCATTCCCTACCATATTATATAAAATAATACTCTCCCTTCTGTATTCCCCGTAGCCCTTATCCTGCTCCATCTTTCTCCGTAGTAGATACCATCATCTGGCTTATTCCTTATTTGCTTATTTGTTTAGTCTTTCTACTCCATTAGGATGTTTTTAAGGAACCATATCTGATTTTTTTCACTGCTGTGTCTACCCCATTGAAGCAGTGTCTGGCACATAATGGCCACCCAATAAATATTTATTAAATTAAATGACTAGCAGAATATTAATCTCTTGTATGAAGGCAGTTAGATGACTGTTCTAAAAACCAGTTAAGTGGCTTACACTGTGCCTCATGCAGAGTGTAATGAGTCATGCTTGATGAAATGATTTGTTGGGGTTTCCTCCTCCCCTACCTCACACTTCAAACCCTGTATCATGGGGGAAAATATAGGGATTCCCTGGTCTAAATAAACTGTTCAAAAACAGCCAACATGAGTGTTTCAACAAGCAGATAGTAGTATTGGAAGGAATGCAGGCTCCGTTTGGGCAAAATCTGTGTATGGAGAGGTTTTTCACAGTGTGTGTGTACATGCATATGTCAATGTATGAGGCTGAAGGAAGGTATCAAAAAAGAAACGTAAAAATGAAGTCATATGGCCAGAAACATTTTAGGAATCAAACTTATATTGAAAACAATCTACTTTGTACTTGAAAATGAGAAATAGTTGTGTGAGGTAGGCTTTTCTGTCACTCTAAGAGCCTTGGAAAGGCATAAAAATGTTGAGTAAGACATTCCTTAAATGCACTAACCAGCAATTTTAGGGGGGAAAAAAAAAGAATGCTCTTGGATGATAGAGAAAAATACATGGCAATAAAAATCTGACTTTATATTAAGAAGTTTCCTGATGCCAGAAACAATGCCAGGAAAAAGAATTACAGTGATTGGAGCTGGAGTCAGTGGATTAAGCGCTATTAAGAGCTGTCTGAAAGAGGGACTGGAGCCCACCTGTTTTGAAGGAGGCAGTGACATTGGAGGAGTATGGAGATATGAGGTCAGTTTGAATGGTCTTATGTTTTTATGTGTATGTGACTTCCGCACCTGGGAAATAGAAATACAAGAATTGCAGCACTAATTCATCTTTCAATTATCAGCATAATAATAACTATTTTTACTAATGTCTACACCTGTGTGTTGAATCTCATTCTCTTCTTTTCCTCAAGGTTGATGTTCAGTCAATCCTTCTTCCTTTGGGAGTCCAGCTTCTTGAGGGAAGAATGTATGCTTGCTCTCTGCACTTTCTCACCTCCCGCCACACTTCAACCATTGCTACACGATGGACATCTCCAGCATTTCCTGAAAACTGTTCTCACTGCTGTTTCCAAAGGTGTCAAATCAAGTGGACCTTCTGGCCTAATTTTTTTTTTTGCTTTCTCAAGGAGAGCTAATAATGTTAAAACCCAATCAACCTTCTTAAAAAACATTCGTCCCTGGCTTCTACAATTTCACTCTCTTTTCTTCTCTGCCTTTCCTTTTCAATATTTTTCCATTTGGCCTATAGATGTGGCTGGTTGTAGCTTTATTTTCAGTCTTCTGTTCTTTTAACTTTTTGCTCATTTCTTAGGCTGTCTCCTTATCCCCTGTTGACTTCAGCTGCCATATATGCTAATATATAATCTTTAGATCTTTATCTTCAGCCTAACAACATATGTATACTAGAGCAACTAACACTAACGGTCCCACAGACAAATTCTGAAACCTTAAGAGGTTAGCATAATAACAGTAGCAGATATGATTAAGTAACATTTCTTCAACTTTAACTTATACCCCTGGACCATATAGCCTCCAAGGGTGCCACAGAAGGGAAAAGAGAGAAGGTGGAAGGCTACTGACCCATAACTGCCTAGGGCTAGCCTAGAGGTGGGGTGGCTACCTGATTTTGCTAATCTCTAGGATGTTCCACCAACACCTCATTAGCTTTTGAGGTCTTTCATTATCTGTGAGATCAGTTCCCTGCATTACCTTCCCTGTCTCAAGTTAAGAGTAGTTTCCATGTTCCTGGTTGATCCCTGACTGATACAGACACATCTCCAGGAAGGCTTTCCCAGCACCACCCACCTCCAGGTCCAAAGCACCCTATGGACACACCACTATTATATCTATTACACGGCATGTGATTGCTGGTCTCCTGTGTTAGGTTTTCAAAGCATTTTATGTGAATTATTTTGTCCTTATAACAATACTGTGACTACAAGGACAATGCAAAGACTTATTTACAGATGGAGAAATAGATTCAGACAAATGATTTGATGTCAGGTTCTTTTTCCAAGCCACACAATGATATATATCAAGAACCACATCAAAATACCACCTCATGTCATCTAACTTCACTAGGGATGCTTACATGTCAGGCTGTCACGTATTAAACTGCTGGTCATATTTGCAGAGAATAACCTTATCAGGAGGGGGTAGTTTTGTATACAAGTACATCAGTAAAATGAGTTTTATTAATAAATAATGCTCTCCAGTTTGAAGAAGAAAACATATAGTTTGATTTTTCCTAAAGCTGATATACTTTAGCAGGAATTAGATTCCATATTTCAGGCTTGAAATATTACACACGATACAAAACATTAAAACCCCCAAAATTTTGTTTTATGTGTTCATGTAGTTAGGATTACAATAATTTTTTCTTGGAGAAAACAACATATTTTCAGTGGTGGTATGTTTTACCTTAACTTTAAATTACTTAGATATGTAGCCATATTTTTTTAAAAAAAAAAATCAAGAATGGCTGTTAATGTACACAACAGATACTATATATTGTATGGACTCCTATTATATCTTGGAAAATGAGAATAATGTGCTTCATAGAATTGAATTATAAGTCATTGTATATTGAAAACTCTTCAAAACCATAAAGTACAGTAGTGTTAAAACATTATATGCCCATCTGCATTTGTATAGATAAATAGATAATACAGGTAGCAAGAGATCTTGAAAGATAGACCGAGACTGGAAGGGTAAACATCAAGATGTTTAAAAGGATCATCATGAATTATAGTCTTCACCATAATTTTCTATAAAATAATAATAAACATGTGCTGCTCTTATAATTAGAAAAAATTGCCAATATAAAAGAATAAAGGATAAAAGAAAGTCTAAGTATGATCACTACTATTTTCTATGAGTCACTACAAATAGCCCAGGGCTTCCTGGATGCCCTCTGCCCAGTACTCTCCAGTCACCCCTCAGTCTAGAACTTGAACCCCTCCAAACTCTGCAGGCAGAGAAGTAGCGCTTATTTCCTCTGCTTATTTTCACTTTCTGGTGTACTATACACATTTTTCTTTTCCTGTCCTTCTATCTGTTCCCCAATAAATTTTTTTTTGCTCTTCTTAACTATTTGCCAGAAAATATCTTCTCTCTTAGTAAAGGTAATGGGAAATTGCTTTCTTTGAAAGAATTTAGTCCAGGAGCCTCATAATTCAACATATAAAGAGATTTCTTCCTTAACTTGTTACTCTTGTATTCTAAAAGATGGTGAGTGTCTTCTTCTCTTTTAGGAGAAGGCTGACGGTGGCAGGGCAAGCATCTATAAATCTGTCACCAGCAACACTTCAAAGGAAATGTCAGCCTATAGTGATTACCCTTTCCCTGCCCATCTTCCCAACTATTTGCACAATTCTAAACTGATGGAGTACTTCAAAATGTACGTCAAACACTTCCACCTTCTGAAGCACATCTGGCTTATGATAAATGAGGCAGAGGGCACTTAGCACAGGTGGAACCCTTTTGGGAAGGTGAAAAGCCAGGCCAGAGCAAAGTATAGCAAGGGCTCCATTCAGTTCGGGGGGTTGACTCGAGCATGACAGGGTTCACCTTACATACATCTTCAGTGAAATCAGCAGGAGCTTCTCTCTTCTCTTCCTTTAGGAAAAAAAAATACGGTGGATTGGCTGAAACATCAGACTGGACCCCTTTTGTAGACTCACCCCTAACTATGATGCGAACCATGGTTGGGAGCAAACCAGACTAAATAAGGCTCTACTTAAAGAGGCCTTGGTAGCAAAATCAATTCTAAAGGAACTCATTTATGAAAGCCCGGAGGAGAGTGGCTATAACCGACCTTATTCATTAAGGCCAAGAGTTCTTGGGAAGGAGGGCAAGTGGGAGGAGTGGTCATGAGTCTGAGTTTGTCTCATTCCCAGTCAAAGGTGTGCAGTGTGAAGAAGTGCTCTAACTTCTCGTGCACAAGGCAACGGGATGTTGTGGTCGAGACTAGAGGGAAGCAGAAATCCTATGTCTTTCATGGGATTGTGGTGTGTAGTGGCCTTCATAGCCATTCTGTATTACCACTCTAGGACTTTCCAGGTATGTCATACAGAATGTTAAGGCACTGCTTTTATGGGGTTCTATCATTGTTGTTATTGATATGTATTTTTAAAGTTTTCAACTCTGAAAGTCACCTTATTTTTACAATAAATATTACCTTTTCTGACTGTAAAATAATGCATGCTCTTTGAAAGTCCATTCAAATAATACATAATGTTTTAAATTGAAAATAAAAATTACTAGTATCTCATCAGCACCTGGATTACTTCAGAGCAAAGTCCTACATTTTACCACAATTGGAAGGTTGTTTTGTGGTGGTAATAGTTTGGAGTAAATAGGAAAATCAAAGCTACAGAAAATATTTTTAGATTTAGCCTTATTTTGTGTGTATGTATATGCATAGCATGACAAATATAAATAGCTATTTGCTGGTGTTACCATGCATCTTAAAATAGACTGAATGTTACTGTTCTACTATTTGGAAGCTCAAGCACCTTGAATACTAGGAATGGTGCAGGAATAATTTCCCTACACAAGATCTCTCTGTTCATCGCTAGAAATATGATACGTATTTAGTCTTCTTGAAGAGTACTGAACCTTAGACTCCTTCAAGGTTCCCAGGATGCTCTGGATTTCTCCACATCCATTGTTTCTTTCCCAGTGTATGAAAAGATGAGAAGGTCATAACTGGACAAGAGAAGTCTATTGACTAACTAGTTAATTAGAGATTTAAACATTCCTGTATTTATATATTCAATAATAATTCAAGAAATGCCTATTGAGCACCAACTTACCAGAGGCTCAGCAGAGAGCAACACAGACAAAACCTCCGTCCTCAAGGAGTGTGCATGGTAGTTGATGGAGACAGACACAAATGGGATAAATATGTTGGAGAAAATAATTGTTGAAGTGAAACACTTACCAGGGAAGGAGGAGGGGTTTTAGCAATAGGGGATTGTTTTACAACATTAAATAAGGTGGTAAGGCGAGACTCAGTTAGAAAGGGGCATTTAAGTAAATACCCAAAGGAGCTGAGGAAGTGATGCAGGTCTCTGGGGAAAGCATACTGTTTTGAAGGAACAGCGTGTGCAAAGGCCTTGAGGTAGGAGTGTGCCTCACAATTCCAGTGTGGCTGGACCAGAGGAAAGAGTGGGAAGAAGATGATGACAGTGAGTGAAAGAGGACCAGATCAAGAAGGGCCTTCAAATCTTATGTTTGGACTCTGACTTTGGACTCTGAGCCTCAGGAGTGGCATGCTCCCGCCACTTTGACTGCCGTGTTAAGAATAGCTGGGAGAAGATGGTAGTGGTGGAAGCTGGGAGACCAGTGTGGATGCTCTTGCACTAACCCAGGTGAGAGAAGATGGGGACATATATTGATATAGAGATGATGGGTACACGTATCGAGGTGGTAGCAATGGAGATATATAGAGATGTGCTTGGATCCCACAAGTAGTTTAATGGTAGAGATGACAGGATTTAGTGATGAATTAGAAATGGGATGTGGCAAAAAGAGAGGGGTCCAAGATAATGCCGATGTTGTTGGCCTGCATGAGAGAGAGAGATTGAGGAGGCCACAGGATGACCAGGCTCCAGAGATGCTCATTGAGAGTGGGAAAGAATGGAGTAAGATTGAAAACATTCAAAGGAGACAGCTAAATTTATTTTCTAAACACTTACTATATCACAGGAGCATAACAAGGGATCCTTATACCATTCCTATGCAATAGGTAAAATAATTACCACTTTACACATTACAAAGTTAACTACTAGGAGATTCATGCCTAGGTTTGTTTGACCTCAAAGTCACATTGACTCCAAGGGCAAAGAGTTCATTTTGGAATAAAAGAGAAACATTTTCTCCTGGGGAAAAGAAGCCAGAGGAAAGATAGATGAAAACACACTAACTTTTAGGTGTTGAGGAACTCACGTTAGAATTTTGTTGTTTTCATACAAATGAGAAGAAAGGTTATCTTCAGAGAATGAGAGGGATGACACTGGCACCAAGGAGAGGGGAAATAATGGAAGTAGCTGCAGTAAGAAAATTGATAGGGACTCTCCTATCCATGGGTAATTGAACTTGCCAAACGTGGAGTTTAGGAGCAATTAGAACCATGCCAGGAGTTCACTATGTGAGAATCAATAACTGTTTCCAAGGAAAAGCTAAAGTTTTGGAGCAAACTCTGTAGGGAAGAGGAGACTCAGCAAAGACTGAACCACCATTAGGACTGAGTAAGGCTGTGTGTGCAGTGTCACAGGAGGAGAGCAAATGAAGCCCATATGTGCAGACCCCAATATTGTTTAAAAGATGAAATGTTGCAAAATCAATCAGCTTTTGTGGCTTTGCTACATAATGTTTCTCTTTAAGTCAAAGTAAAAAACTTATTTTTTAGGAAAAAATGAGTTCTTACATCCTCTTAGCTGCAGATCTTGTGGGTGGTGATGGAATGTTTGGCCCCAGTAGGAGAACAGAGAGATAGTGCTGGTAGGAAGGGTGTACTTGCCCCAGAAGGTAAAGGAAACAGCTATACAAGGATGAAGCTTGGGTAGGGAAGACAAGACAGAGGAAACTGAGTCCAGAGCAGTAGTTGTGAATAGCATGGGTGACAGATGAGGAAAATATATTACTTAAACAAGAGCTGAGCTCCTCCTTGAAGGCTTCTCAGAATACAGATAAGTAAAAAGGAGTCAGAGGTGAGATATCTGAGTTTCTCAGAAGTCTGGGGGTCTGTTCTGGCTTGGAATTTACAGTCTAGAACAAATCTGTAGGAGGATTCATTCTGCCTGATGGTGCTGGGCTGGCAGGGTCCATGACACTGGCGTCAGTAGACCAGCAAATGAGATGTGTAAACAGGACAACCTTTGAGTTCAGTAATAAGCTTTAGAGTATTCCAGGAGTTAAAATAAATGGAATAATGACCAGTGCTTTAGTAATTCTGTTCTTTCCCACAGGGATCGAGAGGTTCAAAGGCCAATATATTCACAATTGGCAATATAAGAGGCCAGAGAAATTTTGGGAGATGAAATCATTGTGATTGGCCTTGGAAATTCTGGAACTGATTTGGCCATTGAGCTCAGCCATGTAGCTGCACAGATTTGGCTACTAAAATTCTCTGCCCCTCAGAGCAACCTGCCCACTTCTCTGAGCATTGCATGAAATATGTATAGCATCTACCCCGTCACACACACAGTCTTGATTGTTAATTACCTCTTCACACCTGTTTTCTTTGTGCAACATCATAGTAACCCATTTTTTAAAATTGAGAATGGAGTAAAAATAAATACTTCAAACTTTAACACCTGCCATATTGTTTATATTTACTAAAGCATCTGGATGCTTCATTAGGTCAGCCAAGGGTTTCAAAAATCAACATACCAGAAAACCATTTTTTATATTTCTTTCTTTTCCATTGACATGACATTTGACACCATCTCCCAACTCTGAGTCCTCCATACTTAGATTCCAGGGACATAATTAACGAAGTGCTCTAGATACTACAATACTATGATTAGCTGATAGATGGCATTTACATGTCAATTTGTTAATTTCTAATCTCCTTGCATTATTTAGTTTTTCTGGAATTTAGAACCTAAGTGATTGTATGTATGAAACCCTCCTTTGAAGAAGATTCAAAGGGCTAGTGAGTGAGATCCAGAGGGAGGCCTGGGCAGATTTCTGGAGCTATAAGCAATGTTAGGTGTGTCTGTATGTGTGAGTATATGTGTGACTGTATCTTGGTCTAACTGAATTTGAGAAGAGAGGAACACTTTAGGATAAAAAGGCAAGAGACTTCTTATCCACTTATCCTCTTGAGCCAAATAAGAGATATATGAAGAATATTTCTCAGTTCCCAAGAACTGAGAAAAGCATCTTATGAAAGGAAATACATTGTGAGGCAGTTATTTTTCATATATTTGTCTTCTCTCCCAGGTGTTTCTCAGCACAAGACAGGGTGTATGGATTTGGAGCCGGGTCTGAGATTATGGGATGCCCATGGACACTGCCCTCGTTACTCATTTTAAATCTGTCCTCAACAAATTTTACCCTGCATTCTTAATCAACAGATGGACAGAGAATAAATTAAATGCTTGATTTAACCATGAAATCTATGGTTTACAATCCCCACATAGGTATGTTTTGGGATTAAAAAAAATAATTTGGGGTCTTTGGGGTCAGCAGCTAAGACTTGGAACATAGAGGTGGTTTAGAGTCCCTGTTTACCATCTTGAAAATAAACTTCAACTATCTTAGGAGAATGTCAATCATTGTTGCTTTTATCATGCTTCTTTGAACCATTCTACTCACTTATCTTACAGGAAAATATCGAGTTCCAGGATTAGGGTGGCAGCTTCATCTGTCATCTGACACCATCTTCCAACTTTGACTCCTTCCATACTTAGATTCTAGGGACATGATTAACAAAGTGCTCTAGATACTATAATATTAATACTATAATTAGCTGATGGATGGGATTTATGTGTCAATTTGTTCATTTCTACTCTCCTTGAATTATTTAGCTTTTCTGGAATTTGGAACCTAAGTGGGGCATGAAAGTGGATAGGCCCACTCATTTAATTCACATACTGGCTACTTATATAATAAGGAACACACAGAAGGTACTCAGATAATAGTTATTCATTTACTACACTTAGTGTTTGGCCATTTCCTTCATGGTTCTCAGGCTTCTGAAATTCACTCCTTCTTTAGACTCTGAGACCTGCATAAGGTGGACAAGCAGTAGATGGTATACTGTGTTATAAAGCATCACCTCCATTTTCCCAAGCCAAAAGAATCAGGAATCTGGCACTATAAGGGGAGCAATAAGAGGGGAGACTTGGGGCAGGGAGAATCCTTTGAAATGCAGCAAACGCTTTCTTTGCCTTGAATAGAATTGTGGATCCAGACAGCTATCTGAATCTTTGCTTCACTATTTACTAGCTATGTGATATCACCAAATTTACTTAACTACTTACTTACACCTCATTTTTATTTTATATAAAATGGGGACAACGTTAGCACCAACTTAGAAAATTGTTTTGAGCATTAAATAGGAAAGCACATGTATAGCTTGTACTAGTACCTAATGCATAGTAAATGCTCAACAAATTTGTGTTGTTTTATATTATTAATTTTCTGACTATAGTAAAATTATACCTATGGAATTTAAGTTATGGAGGTGACTGACTGACAATATGAAGAAGTCAATGCCATCTAAAGAACTTACCTTTACTTACATTTCCCAAGCAAAACGGGTGTGCTATACCATGCAGGGCCATAGAGGAGCACCATGTTTGGTCAGGCGGAAGCCAGAGCAAGGCAGAGAAGTAGAAGGATCAATAGTAAGGATGGCAAAATATAAAGAAGAAAATTTCAAGAAGGGAATGGCCAAACGTCAAGTGTAGTAAATCAGTAAATATTATCTGAGCACCTTCTGTGTGTTCCTTATCATATCAGTAGCCAGTATGTGAGTTAAAAGAGTGAACCCGTCCACTTCCATGCCCCAAAACTCAAAAAGGGAAGTTTGCTGGAAACAAATGAGGAAATATTGCTCAACTTTTGTATGAAAACAGTTTTTGTCTGCATCTGAAGCATACAATTGTGTATTCTGAATACTGAATCTAAAAAAAAAATACATAATGGAGCTAGAAAAATCTCAGAAAGACAATGAAAATGATGAAGGTAGACTGATGGTCTGCTGCATGAAGACACAGTAGAAATCTGCAGATATGGTGGGGTGAAGGAAAGATGGAATGTGGAGTTCACTCAACGCTGACTGCAGACTAACAGCAAATATTCCCGAGGCTGAAAAAAGTAAAATTTGGGATAAGTATAAACATGCACACTGTATGATTAATTCAAATATGGTGTCAATAGAATAAAGCTTTGCTTGAAAATATAGCTAGAGTACTAGGGAAAGAGAAGTAGTAGAAAGTGGAAGAGGTAGGCAGGGGCAGACCACATAGGGCTTTGTAAGACTACAGAATGGTGGGGATTTGGGTTTTTATTTTCAGTGAAATACAAAACCACTGGAGAACATTTTTGTATATTAAAAGGATCATTCAGGCTGCTAAGTGTAAGAGAAAATGTAAGGAGTAAAGGGTGGAAGCAGGAAGACCGCTAATGGTACTGAAATTAGATAGTGCTAGTAAATTTATTAAAATGGCATGTATATTCTCAATATAAAATAAAAACAAAAATATAGTCTGATTTTCCTGTTCCAATGCAAACACCTTGGCAACTACTTTTTAAAACTTTCCTATGAAATTATTTAAAAGAAGTTAGATGTTAATGTACTACCAGTATAAGCTTTTATACCACATTTCAAAATCTTTCCTTTGTATATAGTAAGCATTAATAAATATCATTGGCATTCTGATAAATACAGAAAGTTTCCTCAGTAAGTAATTCAGAAAAAGATTTGAGGAAAAGAAATATTTCTGTAAAACAAAAATGTAGTTCTCTCATTAAACATTAAGTAGTTAATGGTAAGCAAATAGTAATTAATAATAAGCAAAAAGACTTACTATTAATTTTCCTGTACTTCAGTTGTTATTATTCAGATTCCTGAGCCATCAAATGACTATCAGTGATGATCTACCCAACCACATAATTTGTGGAAGAGTTGTGATGAAACAGAATGTGACAGAGTTCACTGAGACAACTACCATCTTTGAAGATGACTCAGAAAAGGAGATTGATGCCATCATCTTTGCCACAGGCTACACCTTGTCTTTCCCTTTCTTGAAGGATGACTCATCAATCCTGGACAACCAGTGTTCCATGTTTAAATATGTGTTCCCTCCTCGGCTGGAGAAACCAACCCTAGCTTTCATTGGCATCCTTCGGACAGTGGGAGCCACCATTTCCACTTCAGAAGTCCAGAGCTGATGGACTGTACATGTTTTCAAAGGTATGTGCTGACTTCAGGAGTATTTAGAAAAGGTTGCCATCAGGTGGTGTGATTTCAGAGACATTGCAAAGGTCTTTTGCCGTAAGACATCTCTGAAGTTAAAACCTTTACAATATCTGAAATTCTGCCACTTGAGATCTGTTACTTCAATGTTTGATAACTACTTATTTAATCTTCATGATTCCTGTGTGAATATGAAAAATAAAAACTACTCTCTTAAGCTACTAATGATAACTTATTGGCAAATAATTCCTTAGAGCACTATGGGGATGTATGTAGCATAGAATGTGAGAGCAGTAGGGAAAAAAAAAAAAAGATCTCAACATGAAGTAGAGGTGGGAAATAACAGCTCTCTTACTTCCCAATGTTGCTAGAGTCATTCTGGAATAAGTGAAAATTAAAGGAAGCATTTTTTGCCTATCTTTCAAGTGTCCATTCAAAATATAAAGAAAACAAGCAGGTAAATTCGGCAGAATCACAGAGCCACTGGAATAACACTACAGCACAATTCAAAGAGCAAGGGCTCTATAATCAAATAAACCTGGGATTAAAAACTAGTTCTACCATGTACTGGCTGCATGATCTTGGCCTGCTACTTGACCTCAATTTCCTCATTTGTTAAAAATGGGAAGACATGTCTACTTTGCAGGATGGTAAGAATTAACAATTAAGCACCTTGACTTTAGTAGGCATTCAATAAATATTGATCGAATAAATAGAGATTAGCCATTGTTGTAATCCATTATTACTATTCTTTATTTTACCATTAATTCTAAGCTCAAGAATGAATCAGTGATGACAGATTCAAAACCTACCTTTATAAAATGATGCCAATAATATTGTAGTAATTCTGTTTATTTGTCTCTTTCTCTTTTAAAAACTTTTCCGTATTTCCTGGAACGTTCTGTGTTTTTCAAAATGTAGGATGTCACCCATTTTAGGAATGAAAGAGAATTGTTGGAAGATGACTTCCGTCCATTAAGATGGAAAACTAGTACAAAACCTTGGTGTAAAGAAAACAATCAGAAGACTTTGAATTACCATTAATAGCTACAATCCATATTTGTAAACTAAGTAGTAATAGAAATGAACAAGTGTAACTTCCTATTTATGGGAGAACCAGAGTATACACTCTTATAAGGGAACTACAAATAAACTCATCTGTGCCTTGTCAGTTGGGTGAGACTCAACCCTTTAGTCCATCCTTCTTCATGGGCTTTGAGGGCTTTGAGGTCTGCTAATCAAGATGTGAACTCATCAGGCATGTGACAAAGATGTGTGTTTGCAACTGGCAGGCATGTGCCCTGTTAAAACAATGAGTGGAGGGCATTCCAGAGCTGTCCCTGGATTCATCTTCCCCACGCCTGTGCTACCTCACTCATGATGTTCTTTACCAAACGGAGCTTCAGGGTGTCTATTTTTTCCTGAAACCACATCTTCTCAATAAAAAAGCCATGTTGAAATCCGGAATTTCTTTCCTAGGATTGAACAAACTACTTTCAGTGAGTGACATGATGGCTGACATAAGAAAGAAGAGAAAAAAAATGTTGGAAAAAGTATAAGAAACTTGTTTTTTGGTAAAAGTCAATTGAAAGAGTTTAGGTGGAGCTGTTTGCCTTACAAATATTCTTTATATTTTAATCATCATAATGTCTTGATCTATTTATCAAGATGAGATCTCAAATTATCAACTTTTAAATTTCCTCTTAACCAAGCATACTATCATGTATGGAATGTTTAGGGGTGAAATGGACACAGAATGGTCCCTCATGAAAACTTCAGAAATGTGTTTAAAGTTCATGGAACGGCAGCCACAGCATACAGTTTTAAATTTATGATAGCCTTACAAATGTAAGGCATAGAAAAATGTAATATGAACTGAAAGATTGTTTTATTTTCTAGGATTCCTTTAAGGAGTTTAAGAAGTTATTTCCTTTAAGGAATTGGGAAGATAAATCAATGTGAGAAATGAGTTGGCGAATCACCATAGAATCTGATTAAAATTCTGATGTGAGTTCAGAAGCTTGTAGATTGTGCCAGACCTTCTTAATGAAAAAGTATTCTCAACCACTAGGGTTGGGATGTAATTTATTTCTATTCAACAAGTGTCTGTTGAGAATCTACAATGTGAATGTCACAGCATGTTCTCTAAGATCAAAGGGCTTACATCCTAAGAACAGTCAGTTATCCAGTAACTTTTATTTAAGAAGATTAGCCAAGAGTTGCATTTCAGTAATACATAAAATTAATGTCACACATACCTAAATAACTGTCATGTACAATTCATAGAGCATAGTTCCCACCACCGATTGACCAAGATAAGGTTGTTTCCTGAATGAAAACCAAATGCATGGCAAAAATATAGAATTTAGGACAAGGAAAAAATATCATTAGTAAGACAAAAATCTTCTGAAACACACCTATTACTATCCAAAAACCCTTCCAAGTATTTGAAGGAGAAAAATACACCTACGTGAATATTTCATTAGAAACTCCCGAAACCAGGATGGCAGAAAACAAGGAAACCAAATTTATCTCTTGCTTTTTGAAGAAGTCATCAATGACACAGTTGCTATTAAGCCACTAATAGCCATCATCTTTTCCCTATAGATGATCTCCTCACACAAGGTCTACCCAGTATTTAGAGGAAACTGCTTGGAGGGATGGAAGTTATCATGGGACACAAGGCTTCTGATTTTGTTTCTTTTTGGTCTCAGATTGCTGAAAAATCCTCATGAGGCACACAGAGTGTACTATGTAGATTACATAGATGAAACTGCCTCTGAAATTGGAGCGAAACCCAACCTCCTCTCACTCTTCTTGTGGGATCCAAAGCTGGCTATGGAAGTTTTCTTCGGACCATGCACACCTTACCAGTACTGCCTTCAGGGGCCAGGGAAGTGGGCTGGAACCCAGGAAGCCATCCTGATCCAGAGAGAGCAAATTATCAAGCCCCCGATGACTCATATCCTTACTCCTGACCAGCCTTCATTCTCTGTATTATTTTGGCTTAAAAGTATCAGTGCAGTCCTTCTTATCTTTGTCCTCATTTTCATCATTGTTAAAGGATAATCCTCCTTTGTGCATTATTACAGTATAGACCAACAATGGTACACAATAATTTAGAGCCCAGCATATGCAAGTGTTTTTCTCTCAATTCAGACTAGACTAGTGCAGTGAACTGTCTAATAATTCCAAAATTTCCCATGCATTGATATTTTGGCAAAATTGGAGATTTTGCAAACAGAGTTTTCAAGTAAAGTGGTTTGTATAAGAAATTACTTTTGAACTGCACATTTAATTTCTGTAACACGACAAATATTCCAAGAAATTCCAAGTACTCCTAAGCATCTCTTTATAGTAAACACATTTTTGTTGGCTTCTTGCAACTGGTAAATTCTTGTTTTTGCATCTGAAGCACAGGCTAAGAAAAAGTATCTCTTCAAATAATCTAGAAAATGTTAACAGTGAAAAATATCACCAGAAACCCTTTCCACGAGGGCCACATTCTATAGAATCATGGATATTGAAGTAACAGGCTATTTCAGATATGTTTGAGGATTTTTTAAGGTATGGAGGGTGGCGTGGAGAGAAAAAGAGGAAATAACAGAAGTCAGGAACTCTACATAATTTTGTGTTCTTTTAAAACTATTGAAAAATACATTGAATAAGTCACATAATAGACATAGAAAATTCTATAAACGCACTCAGGAGAATAAGAAGCAGATGTGGGTGAAAAGAGTAGAAGGTATTTGCAACATTTACAAACACTTTAATAATTAATCAAAGAGATGAAGTATTTTAGTCTCTGATTCAATCACTCCTAGTGAACCTAGTTCTGATATTCTGTATAAGCTTGTTTTTTATCTGAAATATATTACTCATTCTTTAATTTACTGAAAAAAGTATTTATTGAGCATCTGCTACATCAGATTGTGCTGAGTGTTGGGAATAAGCAGGCTCACTGGATAGCATCTGGTCTTGTGGATTTAATGCTGTCCGTGTACTGATGATGCTCAATCACAGATCTTTAACCTTCGACCTGACTTTAAAAGGCTGAAGTCTAAAGCTTACACTTACATCAACCATGTGTCTATTCAACCTATTCAAACTTAAGTAAGCCAGACCCTGGTGTTTTACTCTAGAGATTGGCTTCCCCATTTCTATAAATGAAAACTTTGTCTTTTCAATCCCAAAACAAAAAGTTTTGAATCTTTTGATTCCTCTCTTTCATACCCCATGCTCAGTCTATCAACAAATCCTGTCACTTTCAAAATAAATCCAGAATCTCATCACTTGTCACCACCTCCACTGCTACCACCTGAACTCTTGCCACCATCTTTTGTCAGTATTACTTCAGTAGTCTCCTCACTGGACTTCTTATTTCCCCCTTAATCTCTGTGCTTTCTTCTCCTTATAGCAGCCAATTGATATTTTTAAAATGTGAGGTTATGACATACTTTACTGCAAACTGCCAGTGGCTTCCACATCGCTCAGAGTAGAAGTCAAACCCTAACAATGACTTACAAGTGCTTCCCGATCTGCTTCCCCACTGCTCTTCTGACCTCATCTACCACTACTCTTTTCCATGTTCGCTCCTTGAACAAGCCAAACCCACTCTCACTTCATGACCATTGCACTTGCCATGCCTCTTTCCAGGAACATGCTTCCCTCTGAGGGTCCACAATGCACCCTCCCTCACCTCCTTCAGATGTGTGCTCAAATGTCATCTTGGGGCCGGGTGTGGTGGCTCACGTCTGAAATCCCAGCACTTTGGGAGGCTGAGGCAGGAAGATCACTTGAGGCCAAAAGTTCGAGAACAGCCTGCCCAACAGGTTTGGTTTAGTAGAAACCCCATCTCCACTTAAAAAAATATATATAGGCTTGGTGGTGCATGCCTGTAATCCTAGCTACTTAACAGGCTGAGGCATAAGAATCAAGAATTGCCTGAGCCCGGGATTGCAGTGAGCCAAGATAGCACCATTGCACTCCATTCTGCGCAACAGAGCAAGACTATCAAAAACGAACAAACAACCAAAATGTCACCTTGTCAGTAGGGTCTTTCCTGATTGCTCTGTATAAGACAGCATGCCTCAAAACAGTCACTTTCTATCCTCCTTATTCTGCATTATTTTGCTTCCTGTCATAATATATAACAACTATTACTCTGTTATTTATTTGTTTTTCTGTCTCCACTTCAAAGTGGCCAAAAGAACAGGGATCTTCACTATTTTGTCGGGAATAGTTCCTGCCACAAACTGGTCCTTAAAACATGTTTGTTGAATAAATGAACAAGTAGATATCATCCCCATCTTTGAAGAGCTCACAATGATAAATAAGAGGCATGTAAACAGATAATTAACAATTTATCACTGGTGTCTCTGTCTATAACCAAAATATGAACAAAATGCTGTTGGAACTCAAAGGGTAGAGCAAAGAACTCAATGAAGGGAAATTAGGAAGGATTTGCAGAGATGAGGAAAGTTGATTTAGATCACAAAAAGATGTTTAGGAGATTTTTCCAGCAAAAGAGAAGGGCATCAAATATGCAGTGTGTGTGTGAGTAGATCAGCCTGAATGCCAGAATGTGGGACTGGGTGAGGAAGATGAACCTGAAGAGGTAGTCTGGGGGCATAATTGGGAGAACCTCGGCTCACCACACTGATTCTTATTCCTTTGGTTCATCTGAGTCAGAACCACAGCCTCCCGACCCCCAGCTTCTCTCCCCTGTGCCCTGGTCCTGTTCTCCCTGTATCCAGCCTCTCCTGTCACCCCACACCGTCTCCCAAACTCTCTGCCAGAGCCGACTTTCTGAAACTCCAACCTGGTCACATCATTCCTGTGCTTAAAACCTTAATTTTACTCTTTGTGGTCTATGGGACTGGACTCAAACTCCTTACCTTGCTTGCACATAAAGTCTCTTTTTATAGGTCGAAAATGAAGTAAGAATTTCCACTTTTATTTAAGTTTTCTTTATTTTATTAATCCAGAAAGGAAATGTTGGAACTCAAATTTGAATCTGATACATATTTCAATTGCCTCCATCTCGAACCTCTCTCAGTACATGAGACTTCCAAGGAGGCTCATCTTTACCATGTCTCCTCTTTTCCCACATTGCTACAGACATAATCACATTAGGGTAATTCCAAGCAAAAAGGATTTTGTTTTGTTTTTTCATAGTTTGGTCTGACCTCTCACTGACAAATAATCCTCTCCAACAATGGTTCTTAAATTTAACATGCATCATAGTCCCCTGGAGTGCTTTTGAAAACATAGATTGCTGCACTTTACCCCCAAAGATCATGATTAGACAGATCTGGGGTAAGGACCAAGAATTTCCATTTCTACAAGTTCTAAGATGCTGCTGCTACTGTTGCTGCTATCTGAAGACCACACTTTGAGAGCAATCTCATGGGCAATGTTGAGATGGTAGATACCAGACCTTCTAGGACCCTGGGACAACCAGGTCAGCATCCTATTTAAGTGAGATAAAGACCTAGAGAGAGATTTTTCCTTGGTCACAGCCAGTTCTGCCTGAGGCTGGCCCTGCCCTGGGTAAAAAAAAAAAAAAACCACCTACTCTAACAGCTTCTACACACACACCACCTAGCTCACACCAGTGGACATTCACAATAAGTACTTATGTCCAAATAATTAAGTTCTACTGAACCCAATTATGCTGGAGTTCAGTGTAAATGCAAAGCATTTTCCTAACATGTTTCTTACCATGTTCTTATCCTAAATCTTTGATCGTTTCTATTTCAAAGAAACAATCATTGCATGTGTATTATAATTTTTGACATCAGATAATATTCTGTACAAAATCTTTCAGAGGTCAGAAAGTTTTAATATCCTTTTATCCTCAGGAAATGAAACAGATGTGTTAAGCTGTCTAGCCTACAGCTTCACACTGAATCACTAGGCGTGGAGATTAAAATCCAGGAGCTCTTAAGGGTTACATCTTGTGCCTAAGACAACACAGTTGCCCAGTCACAGTCCCTTCAGTTTTCTTGAAAAATTACCAAGAGAAATGGAGAAAATTAAGAACTTGAAAATAAAGAAATTGTAAGAATGGAATTGTTCTGTGAAACCATGTAAACATAGAAATGTCTAACAATTATTTCAGTTCCAAGTACAATATAAAACACAAAGGTCAATGTTGTCTTCTGAAGAATAAGTTATATAATAAGGATGGGCTTTAAAAAATACTAATAGAAACCTGGAGCTAAAATCTCGAATTTTCTTAACACAAGTTGAGATGAAGAGAGACTAACTCATGCTATTAATAAATTCTCCAGTTTAATAGGGGGTACTCGAAACATACCATTCACTTGTGACTACACTGTGGTAATTCTGAGACACCCTTGGGAGTGGGGAGTGCTTCTGATTTGGCCCTGATTCCACTGTCTGAAAGTTTGGTGTACTCTGTGTCCCAGCACTTGGGCAGTTCTGCATTTTCAGTTATGTTTCTTGGTCACAACTGAAATGGGTCTTAGGGACCCCTGCCCTCCTCAGTGACTAAGCAGTTTTTCCTCTGTACAGTCCATCTTCACAGACGTCTGGCAGTTCAATGTCTTTTTTTTTTTTTTGAGACAGAGTCTTCCTCTGTCACCTAGGCTGGAGTGCCGTGGGGTGATCTAGGCTCACTGCAAGCTCTGCCTCCCGGGTTCACGCCATTCTCCTGTCTCAGCCTCCCCAGTACCTGGGACTACAGGCGCCCGCCACCACGCTCGGCTAATTTTTTGTATTTTTAGTAGAGATGGGGTTTCACCATGTTAACCAAGATGGCCTCGATCTTCTGACCTTGTGATCCTCCCGCCTTGTCCTCTCAAAGTGCTGGGATTACAGGTGTGAGCCACCGCGCCTGGCCAGTACAATGTCATTTTTAATCTCAAACAGTTACAATCTATTTTAGTCTAGGCAGATGGCTCTTTTGTCAGTACAACTCTGTCACAACTTCAGCTATCTATTTCGTTCCAGACAACTCCAAGTACCAATAGCCATAGCCACAGCCTTCTTTTTACATGCTTCCTAAAGTTGCTGCATTTCTTTGGCTTCTCACAACTGTGCTTCTCCACCTTGACACACACACACACAAACACAAACACACACACACACACACACACACCCCCCTACCTCCTGTTTTGCTACTTTTCTCCCTTAATCCTGCCTTGAATCAATTGCATGTTCTTTGGCCTTTTCAGATATTAGTGGGAGAGAACACCTTGAGTTATTTTGCTCAACCAAAAGGATTTCCTGGCATCGCTGCCTTCTCTAGACGTGGACACCTTAGTCTACTCTAAGGCTTTAACAATGAGTAGGTTGGCTGTACCCTTAGTTTGATTCTGTTCCTAAGGCTAAATTTTAATCAACCATTGTCACTGAAAGGTCTTCCCAGTTTCATATTTTACTTATTGGGTTCAGAAGCCGTTGCCTCTTCCAATCCTGTAAGCTCGCAAAGTTTTAAATTATCTTTATTTCTTTTGTTCTTGCTTGCAAACTGGCCAACTCTCATTTGTGCTTATTTCTTTCTTACAGTATTGAACCAACTAACAGCAACTAACATACACTCCTCACATTGTTTTCCAACCTCTTTCTCTAGAGTCTAGAGCAAGGGTCAGCAAACTTTGTGTGCAAAGGTTGAGACAGTGAATATTTTTGCTTTGTGGGCTATATAGTCCTGCAGCAAGTATTCAACTCTGCCAATGTAGCACAAAAGCAGCCATAGACCATGTTTTTTTTAAACGAACATGGCTGGGTTCTAGTACAATCTTATTTATGAGCACTGTAATTTGAATTTCATATAATTTGTTCATGTCATGAAATAGCATTCTTTTGATTTTTTCAAGCATTGAAAAATTTAAAAATCATTCTATGATGCAGAATTATTTGAACTCCCTGATGATGATGACATAGGGTAGCTTACAGAATACTTCTGAAAACTTCAACCAATAAAACCAAAACCAATATATACAACTTTCTAAATGCCAGATAAGAGGTAAGCAAAGAAAGCCCTGTTCATTTAGCTAAGGAAAAAGATGGATACATTAAAATATGGAAACAATAAAACACAATGACAGAAATGAAGTCCAAACATCACTTATGAAAATAATTGCAAACTAGTAAAGCTCTCTAATGGGTTGAATACGACAAAGTCTATGTAGAAGAAAAAACAAAGTGGCACAAATGGTTATACCAGAGATTGGCAAACTATAGCCCACAGACCAAATCCAGCCCAGCCTGTTTCTTGATTCTATAAATCAAGTTTTATTGGAACATGGCCATGCCCATTTGTTCACAGATTTTTTGTGGCTGTTTTCAACCTATAGCAGCAGATTTGAGCAGTTGAGACAAAGACTATATGGCCCACAGAGCCTGAAATATTTATTTGGCTTTAAAAAAAAAAAGTTTACTGATCCCTAGGTTGGACAATAAAAAATAAACTAAGATATGTAATAGAAACAGGAATTAAATATTTTTAATAAAGTGGAATGAATTGTCAACCTTCATTAAGTGGATAGAAAATTGCTGAGTGTTAAGGGTAAAATGAGCTCAGAGTAGAACAACCCACATTTTTCAATTTTATTGTAAGCTGCACTATAAACTCCTTAAGGTACAGATTTATTTAATTTCCCAAATCATAATTCTTTCTTTACCAACAATAAAGGTTAAATATCAGTCTTTCTTTCCATCCAAACTAATTTTTCAGTCTCTAATTTACTTCTTTTCAGAGAGTGGTGTTTGAGTGAAACCAGCAACACAACTGAGGGCATATGAAAAATTTTAGGAAATTATTTATAGTACACATTGACAACATACATGAGAACTCTTAACAATTTCATTAAGCAAAATGCTTTCAATATAATGTATTCAAAAATAGGCAAATGTACTGTTTCTCTATATTGATTCTTATGTTGGATTAAACTTTTTAAACTGCAATCTGAAAACATCCCAGCTCACCTATGTGCAATGTGTACTCATCTCTTTGAATGGCCTGGGGATTCTATCCCAGTTTGAAAGGAATTCTCCACCTGAGCTGGGGTGGGCTTATTTGCCAGGAGCCAAGCCACTCCTGCTGTAGAAGAAACCCATTCCTTCAACTCTTCTGCTTTTTTAAAATCAAAACAAAGAGCCCATGTCTCCATTACATATCTCTTAATTCACTAATTTATTTTGGACCACCTATAAAAGACAATGTATACTTCCATGAGTCCTCCAGGCAACTGATGTCATGGAATAGTATCTTAATGCAGAATATACTATCCCAACACTCCTAGGACAATTTATTTACTTGGAATAGGCATGACTGTGCCACATCCCCATTCTCCTTCCTATTCATTTATCTCACAGATAATTATTGCGTGCCCACTGTGTTAGGGTTCTTTGGAGAAACAGAACCAATAGGAGATACATAGATAGATATTATACAATATTGTGGGGACTACCAAGTCTTAAATTTGCAGGTCGGGCTGGTTGGCTAGAGACACGCAGAAGAACTGATGTTGCAGTCTTGAGTCTGGAGGCAAATGCCTTCCTTCTCAGGCTGCTCTGTCTTTTTCCCTTAAGGCCTTCAACTTATTGGATGAGGCCCACTCATTTTATGAAGAGTTATCTGCTTTATTCAAAGTCACTGATTTAAATGTTAACGACCTTTTTAAAAAATACCTTCACAGCAACCTCAAAATTGGTATTTGACCATAGACACCCCAGCCTAGGCAAATTGACATATAAAATTAACTATGACACCCAACTGTGTTCCAGGCACTGAGGATACAGTGGTAGATAAGGCTGCCAGACCCATGGTCTCAAGTAACACACACAATACAAGTTCATAGAGCAAAACTGAATTAGTATAAAATACACAGAGGAATAATACATGTGCAGACATTAAATGTGGGGAGAGCATAACAACCTGGTGAGTGCAGTTAGGCAAACTTGGCCTTGTTGTCGGTCACTGATGGGGGACAGGTGTGCTCTCCCAGGGCTCAGCTCTTACATCTCCTCCAGGAAGTACATCACCGTAGGACTCAGCAACATTCCCCATGGGTCATCTTTACTGTGTGTGCTGCTCATTTGGGCAAGCAAGGGTTGGCTCTCCCACACAGAGTACATGCAGCCTTAGAAGCACGTAGGGGAAAAATGTTCAGCAGAGGAGCTTTTATGTTCTTTCTGCTTCTACTGATGCTCTTCACTTTTCTCCTACTTTAATCTTTTTGCAAGACTCACTGAGAAAACAGACCAAAATATACACCCCTGTGAATGTGTCATTCAATTTAGTTACCAAGACTTGACTGACATTTCCCCGATGACAGGCCCAGAAAATTTCAATTTTGCCCTGAGTTGCATATTGTCTATTTTTCTTCACCACGGTCAGCCTTAAGACTTTGCATCACTACCAGTCCCTTTTACAAAACACGTTGGTCCCATTTGACCCAAAAGTGTTCTTTGTAATGATATAATCTCCTCAAGCCCTTCCTGGATATATCATAATATGCTTATGATCTAGAAGGAGATAGGAATGCTATGTTAACCAACAGTTGAACAACTGTTAAGAAATTACTCAAGTATCGAGAGTAACAGGCTACTGGGAGGTTTGAGAGAAAGGGTTTGTCAGGATAATCTGATTTCATTGGAACTCTACAAGCTCCGCAGCTGGGAAGAGGTGACTCACCAAATGGGGTCAGCTGTTTTAAATTCCAGGCACTTTAAGCTGAGCTCTGCTTTCTGCCTTCTATTGTTTCTCCTATAATCATATACTTTCTCTTCTAATGTTAAATTGTTGGGTTTTAAACTTTATTCCATATTGATTTTGCCTGCTGTCCCTCAGTTCCAGTCTCTAGTCTCCAACCCCAACCTGGTAACTTCTCTCTGACCTCTAATGTCTTCCATTGTTTCAATTTTGTTTTTCTTCACTAGGGACCATATCTGACTCACTTAAATACAGTAGTTCAACACAAAGAACCCAAGTTCCTGCTGTTGCCAAATATCTTTCAAGGACAAAACCCCAGTCATTGTAGATAAATGAGAAGAAAGAGAGATCATTTATAATGAGTTTAAAATAAAAGATCTGATTCTGTCTCATACCATATGCTTGTCATTACATTAGGCAAACTCTATTTAAATCATAAAATTGTTTTATGTGCTTAATTCTGTAACATTTCCCTCCTCATATGACCATCATCTTAATGATATTTAATTAGCATGATACTTTGGCACCTTTGTAAATTTGGGCATTACACATTATTATCCAAGTAATGAAGAAGTCAGGGGAAAAGTCAACAGAGAAAACTTGCACAGGAGTCCCTAAAGAAATTCTCACATCATGTTACAGGTCAGACTGTATTATAAAGGTACATGGCTTGCAACTAGCTGCAGTATTCAGTATACAGAGGTACTTTTAAAAGGATAGATAGACATTATTGGAATTAAATCTTAAAAAAAAAACTGAAATTATAAGAGCTACCTATCTCCAAGGACCAGGTTACTGAAAGATCTCACTAGTAGAAAGTTTCAATTTACTTTTTCTTTTTTTTTTTTTTTTTTTTTTTTTTTGAGACGGAGTCTTGCTCTGTCACCCAGGCTGGAGTGCAGTGGCCGGATCTCAGCTCACTGCAAGCTCCTCCTCTCGGGTTCACGCCATTCTCCTGCCTCAGCCTCCCCAGTAGCTGGGACTACAGGCACCCGCCACTTCGCCCGGCTAGTTTTTTGTATTTTTTTAGTAGAGACGGGGTTTCACCGTGTTAGCCAGGACGGTCTCAATCTCCTGACCTCATGATCCGCCTGTCTCGGCCTCCCAAAGTGCTGGGATTACAGGCTTGAGCCACCGCGCCCGGCCTCAATTTACTTTTTCTCAGCAAGATAAAAGCACCTATTTAAACTATTAAATTGGGGGATCAAAATAGAAAGAAAGATTCCTGGATGGATCATTTCTAATGCTGAGAACATAGCGTTTTAAGTTGTTTCTTCCATAATGAAAATTGTTCAAACATTGGGATTATATCGTCTGCTTCTTTCTTTCTTGCAGTTTTCTTTATATTGTTCATTTGTATCCTTCTTTGTATTGATTAATTTCTATTTTTCATGGTACTTTGTTGCTAGCCCCCTGTCAGAAGGCATTCATTAAACAATGAATGAATGGGTATAAAAATGAGGAGAGACGGTGACTTCAAGGAGTGGAGCAGACCTTTCCAGCCAGCCTTGAACTAGACACAGATGACCATAGTGATGTTGTCATCACGTGTTTCCTTGTTTGCTAATGAGATAAGAAGGAGCTCTAAAGAATGTTCTCATATGCATTGTCCATAGGATTAAAATGAAGGAAGTAATGTTGGTTGTGATCGAGAGCCAGAAGAGTAGCTTAGCTGTTTGTTCAGCTACTGTTGCTGATATATAATACAATTGGATGTTGTGGAAAACATTGCTTGTTTCTATAGAATCTTATTGAAAAAAACTGCTGACCTGTGACCAGGCTTCATTTCAGAGGATTATGTGCATTATCTGCCAAGAAATTTCCTCAGGCATCCTTATAACTGAGTTTCTGTTACTGGAAAGTAGATGTACAAAGGATTAGAACATTTTATCTGTATTTTCTCCTTTTCCCAGGTATTCAGAGGAACACATAAGCTTTGCAGACCATTAACTTATTTTGTTTTTTATAACATAAGTTTGGAGTGAAAAATGGTAATAAGTAATGAAGATTAAGAAAACAAATTAACTTACTTGACTATAGTAATCATTTCACTATGTATGTGTACTTCAAAACATCATGTTGTAGGCCTTAAATATATTTTTAAAAGGAAAAAAAATTTAATAATAAGGCAGACATACTTCACACCCACCGGTTACACTCTCAATCTCCCTTACTTTTTCTTTTTTTTCACCTTTCTACATGCTATTTACTTTAATCTTTCTTTTTTCTTTTTTTTTTTTTTTGAGATGGAGTCTTGCTCTATTGTCCAGGCTGGAGTGCAGTGGTGCAGTCTCAGCTCACCACAACCTCGGCCTCCCAGGTTCAAGCGATTCTCCTGCCTCAGCCTCCCTAGTAGCTGGAATTACAGGTGCTCACCACTGCATCCAGCTAATTTTTGTATTTTTTTAGTAGAGACGGGGTATCACCATATTGGCCAGGCTGGTGTTGAACTGCTGACCTCAGGTGATCCGCCCACCTTGGCCTCCCAAAGTGCTGGGATTACAGGTGTGAGCCACAATGCCTGGCCAATCATTGTTATAACGATTGACAGTCCATCTCCTTCTGCTAGAATGTAAGCTGCAAAAGGGCACGCCCCTTTGCTTGCATTACTGATTGTATTCCAGGTGCCTACAATATACACCATTTACTCATGTAATCGATTTCACATAGTAATTCTGCAATGAACACAAAGAATTTTTAAACTGGGATTTTTATTTTACATAATATATGAGTTCTACAAACAGTTCTCATAACCAAGGGGTGGCAGACTTTTTCTGTAAAGGACCAGGCAATAAGTATTTCAGGCTTTGCAAGCTCTAAGGTTTCTGTCACAAATATTCAGCTCTGCTGTTGTAGTGCAAAAGCAGTCATAGGTGACACGTAAAAATATGAACATTGCTGTGTTCCAATACAACTTATCTATAGGTGCTGACATTTGAATTTCTTTTAATTTTCAGTGTCATGAAATATTCTTCCCCACCCCATCTATTTAGAATGTAAAAACCATTCTTAGCTTGTGGGCTAGATTCGGCTCATGGGCCTTAGTTTGACAACTTCTGATATAAACCATCCTTCACAAATCAAATCATCCTGTAAGTGAAAAGGGGAGGCTTTAGGAGGAGTTGTTGAGGGTAGGGCATCGTGGAATATGCCTCATTGCCTCTCCACGCTGACCAAACAGGAGAACTTGGCAAATCTGATGAGCTCACATTTTTTTTTCACTCCTTAATGGGGAAGATGAAGGGCTCATAATAGGAACCACAGAAATGTCAACAAGGACTTCCTTGTAACTTGTGCTTGCATTATTATTATCATCAATCAAGGGTTTCTTGGCAATAATCTTTTTTAAGCCACATGTCCTTGTGAAGTTTAGTTTCGATGAACTGGAATGATATAATCTATAAACCCATAGAACTCAGCCCAGGCAAGCTGCCACAGGCCACAATATGCCGAGAACAAATGAGCTAGTGAGAGTGCCATAGCCAAGCCCTCCACATCCCTTAGGGTGACCACAAATGTCCTGTGACCTTTTGACACAGGACCTATGTCAACATTAACCCGTATATTAAATACAGTAAAGCTGAATGCAATTCTTGCATTTCAAACAAAAATATGGCAGAAGGGTAATATTTTCTTCCTGCACCTCAATGGAGGGTTTAGTCCCTGACCTCCCTTATAAGATCACTAATCTGGTATATGACTAGCTAACAGAGCATAAGTAAAGCCACACCTACATAAAACCAGAGACAATACTCTATTTCAAACTACAGTAATTATTTAGAACATGCTAGATCCACTTTCTTGTTTCACCTCCTTCCTCCCTTCCCTGCTCAGCAGTAGCATTGAATGGTGTCACTCACAGAGCAGCTCTTCTCAGGTCCTCAGTTGATCCTGGTGGGGAAGAAGTGCACTAAAGCCTCACTGTCATCAATGGGTGACATATGGAATGGGTCAGTTTTCCATCTTTACTGTGCCAAACTTTCGTCATCTCCATGCTCTCCTAGTCCCATTCACATCCTTACTTCCCTAAGATCAATGAGATCCCTGCTCTTCTGCAGCATCAGCTTAGCAATATATTTACTCCAGATCCAGACCAATCTTTACTCCCCTCTTAAGTACTGCTGGAGAGAAACTACATCTATGGGATATTGATACATCTGCAATGCTCCAGTTTCCACCTTCAATGCTGCATGGCAATTCATGCATTCATTCAATAAACATGTACCAGTGCCTACTCCTTGCCAGTCCTGCCTACTGGGAATACATCAGCAGGCAAAATGGACAACCATGGAGTTTACATTATAGTAATAAGAGGCCAACATGGAACTGAATAAAATAATAAAATATAGAGTATTTTTAAAGCTGACAATGGTATAGGGACAGATCGAGTGAATTAAGGAGGATCAGAAGTGATAGAGCAGGCAGGATGAGCAGGGATGCTGCAGTTTTAGACAGGGCCCTCATGATGGGACTCACCAGGGATTTTGTATTATCCCATTTTCAGGCCCCTCTCACATTCCTCTCAGTGGTTGCCTCCAGTCTTCTAGCTTTCCTGAAATCCCACAATGAGCTGGGCATGGTGGTTCGTGCCTGTAATCCTAGCATTTTTGGAGGCCAAGGCTGGAGGATCACTTCAGCCCAGGAGTTTGAGATCAACCTTGGCAGCATAGCAAGATGCCGTCTCTACAAAAAAAAAAAAAAAAAAAAAAGAAAAATTAGTTATGCATAGGGGTGCACACCTGTAGTCCTACCTACTCAGAAGGCTGAGGTAGGAGGACTGCTTGAGCCCAGAAGTTTGAGGTTACAGTGAGCTATGATCATGCTACTGCTCGCCAGCCTGGGTGACAGAGCCAGACCTTGTCTGTAAAAAACAAACAAGCAAACAAACAAATACCCTTGCTGAGAACCCATCCACAGCTCCCATCTCTTTCAGAACACCACTTTGCCTCCTACATCATTAAGAAAATTGAGGCAATCAACTATGAGCCGACTCAAACTCCTGTATCATCTACCGTTGCATCAAACTTCCCTCCAGTTTGGGAGGAGACCCTCCTCAAGGTCAAGGCCAGCATCCCCATTAGGAGCCTTGGAATCCATCTCCTCCTCCTCCTTCTCTGGGTTCCACCACAATTATGCCTCCTCCCTAATATCTTCAACGTGACCCGCTTTCTTAATAATTCTCCCTCAGGCTGTGAAGAAAATCAAGCAAGAATCAACCATTCTGTCTTTACCTTGCAAACCTTTTTGCCTATTATCTGATTTCACCCTTTTCTATTCAAACAAGCTTTTGTATTCCCAGAACCTTGGTCTCACTTTTCTTTCACACTTAAAAACAACCACAGAAACTTGACTTCTCTTGCCCATTTCTTTGTTTGAACTACTTATGCTAGCGTTTAAATGAAACCAAAAAGCTATTTCCCTAATTCAGACCCTGGACTGGCTACATAATTTGCAGGATTCAGTGCAAAACAGAAATGAAGGACTTTTTGCCTAAAACTCTTTAAGAATTTAAAGACGTTAATGGCAAAGCAGTGCCAAGTGCCAGGTCCTGAGAGCAGGGCCCTGGGACAGCACACGTCACACACCCATGGAGCAGATTCTGGTCAGACCTTTCTACTGGACTCCTTGCTGTTTATAACAATACAGACCACCACTGCAATACAATTTTTTCCCTTCTGACTCCCAGAGGCAGAACAGTGCATTATTTAGAGCAGGGGTCCCCAGCCTTTTTGGCACTAGGGACCAGTCTCGTGGAAGACAACTTTTCCACTGACTGGTGGGGATTGGGGGATGGTTTTGGGATGATTCAAGAACATTGCATTTATTGTGCACTTTATTTCTATTATTATTACATTGTAATATATTATCAAATAATTATACAACTCGCCATAATGTAGAATCAGTGGGAGCCCTGAGCTTGTTTTCCTGCAACTAGATGGTCCCATCTAGGGGTGATGACAGACAGTGACAGATCATCAGGCATTAGATTCTCATAAGGAACATGCAACCTAGATCCCTCACATGTACAGTTCACAATAGGGTTCAAGCTCTTAGGAGAATCTAATGCTGCTGCTGATCTGACAGGAGGCGGAGCTCAGGAGGTAAGGTGAGTGATAAGGAGTGGCTGTAAATACTGACAAAGCTTTGCCAGCTTGCCCGCCACTCACCTCCTGCTGGCCCAGGGGCGTGAGGAACCCTGCTGTATGAGAGGATGTAAATATATAAGAAATATAAAAATACAGAAAATTATTTACAAAATACAGGGAAATAAAACGTGCCCCAGATACAGATATAGCACAGAGGAGAGTGCTGAGCAAGTGATCTTGGAGAAGACTTTCCTAAGTGGGGAGGCACAAGTGGTGGCAGTGGTAGTGAAGGTGAACTGGGGCCAGAGAGAAGGAATCAGGATAGCGCAGCAGATGTGGCAACAGTTCTCAAATCTGCACTATGTCACTATTTCTTTGAATGTTTCCTGTGAGATTAAGTGCTTAATTCATAGTTTATTTTCCTTAATACAAACCTTTAGCCCGATTCTGCCCTGTGAAGTCAACCATGATACTGCGTTTAGAAAATATTGACAGCTTCCAAATTTCCACAACTGTGTCGGACTCACTAATACCAAGCAGACAGGAAAGATAAACAAGGATCCCTGTTTGTCTATGAACCATCACAAAAAGATAAACTTCATTCAACTGAGAGCAGAGTCGACGGTGCATTTACTCTTAGCATTTCAGACATAGAGAAATACATTTCTCTGCCAAACCAAGGACTTTAAAGTCAAATTTGACTTCTCTTCCAACTTAAAGTTAGTTTTATTGCATTGCATATTTCAGAAACAAGAGTTTTTGTAAATGCTTTCAGAAAAAAAAAATGTTTATCAGTAGTAACTGCATGGTTCTCTCTTTTTCCATACCTACATCCAAAAGAATAGTGTGAGGTATCAGGATAAGAAAAGCAGGTATGAGAGATGATGTTTACTTTCAATAGGACGGGGGGCCAGGGAGAAGCCATAGGTGTAAGATTCCATGCTTTTCTGTGATTTATAATTTAGGTGTAGATATGGCTCAAAGGCATGAAGAGAGAGTTCGCTCCATGGATCTTTTTGGAAGGAGAAAAACAACACTGAGAAGAAAATGAAACATTTTAGATGTACAGGAAACTGTCGTTTGAAAATTTCTGTGAATTGAATAAACCAGTGATGTCCTTCATCTCCCACAAATTCTGAAGCACAGAACAGAAATATAGTTTAAGAAAGCATGTAGTCAGACGCTTGCAGCAATGGAATGCTAAGTTTTACATTACTTGGTAAAATTAGAATATATGTTCAAAGAGCTTCTGTTCATTTGAATTTTTTTCTGTTTGCTTTCACATTTCTGATTTTATCAGTTAATCATATGTTGAGATTTTTTTCCCATTACAAAATTTTCATTCTGCTGTTGTATGTCATAGAGTGTTGACTGATAAAAGGATATCCTGTTATGTGATGCTGTTACAAAATGCCTCTATACAGAACCAGTCAAGATTAGCAGGAAGGAAGAGAAGGTTATAGTGATAGGCAGAATTCTAAGATGACCCTAGTGACCCCTGCCCTTTATTTCCCTTCTCTGGAGTGTGGGTGGAGCTTGTGGCTATGATAGGAGCTCACTTCCAAGGGCAATTCAACAAATATTTATTTAGCACGCAGAATAGGTACCCTGTCACAACTTGTATTAAGACAACAGTTAGGCAGGGCTCAGTGACTCACACCTGTAATTCCAGTTCTTTGGGAGGCCAAGGCAGGCGGATCACTTGAGGTCAGGAGCTCCAGACCAGCCTGGCCAACATGGTGATACCCCATCTCTCCTAAAAATACAAAAATTAGCCGGGCATGGTGGCGAGTGCCTGTAATCCTAGCTACTCGGGAGACTAAGGCAGGAGAATCACTTGAACCCAGGAGGCGGAAGTTGCAGTGAGCCGAGATCGCACCACTGCACTCCAGTCTGGGTGGCAGAGTGAGACTCTATCTCAAAAACAACAACAGCAACAACAACAACAAATAAAAACCAGTTAAATGAATTGAGGAAATTTCTTTGGTGAAAGAGAAGGCTAGATAAGATGACAATTGTCTCAAAGTCATCATACGGAAAACAGAGTAGAAGCACAGAACAAGGACTATTGTATATAAGATAAGTAGGTATTCATGTAAGGTAAGAAATAACTTTCTAATGGCCAGAGCTTTTTGAAAATGAAATATACTGTCTATGAAATAGCAGCAGCCTCATCATTGTGTGTGGTCAAGACTTGATAAACAGAAGTGAGCTGTACTGTAAAGAGGATTCCTAAGTTTGTTAAAAAGTTGGACTAGATGACTTTTAAATTTCCCTTTCAACTCAAAGATGTGGGTCTAAAATTCTTCCTACGTTATAAGTGACAGCCCAAAAGCCAGTTATTTAATAACAATCATTTTTATTTGTTTTATATATATGTATTTTGTATAGAAAGGTATAAAGATTAAAAACACCATCACCCATAGTTGTATCACCCAAGTGTTATTAGTAACAATCTATTTCTTTGTGTAATTTTTATCTTATTTTGTTTTCTCATAAAAGTTATATGCATTAAATGGACATTTTCATTGTCTACACTATAATTTTTCTTAATATTAAATTATCTAAAAGGATACAAAGGTTTTGACTTCTGACTAGTGAATTAATGACATTGTTTATTTCCCAGAATATTTGTTATACTTTTCCCAGCCAATGAAAATGATTTCACTTGAAAGGTCTTTAAAATGTGTCAATTAGCATTAAAATGTATTGCAGACCAATATTAGTAGGTGAATTATAAATACCATCACATTAGACATGGTCCCAGCCCATCCCTAAAAGGCTCATGGCAATTTTAAATCCAAATTGTAAGACTTATGGGAAGGGATTATACATTAACTAATCTGATAACTTATAAATATCTTCAAGTTGCTGTGGAATGACTCTGTTTTCAAGAAGACAGAGGGAGCCAATACATCTACTTTCATTAAGAAGCTGAAATTAAATTTGAATTTCCTTCTTTCCAAAGGTTGGTCTCTTATGTTTGCCTTATACTATATATTGTCTTGTTGGGGGGAACCATGGGGATAGGCATTAACATATTTTATCTAATTATAATTACTTGGTGTAGTATTCTGATTGCCCAACTATGTTAGCAAGTAAAAGAAAAGTAGGGAAGTTTAGAAATTAATTAATTCTCTCAAATTGTATTCTGTAGATATTTGTTAGCTATAAGTCTCAAATCTCTAGGTGCTTATTACTCAATCAAGATAAGACAGGATAATAACTAATAAAATGATGTGTGAAATGCAGTGATAGAGATGTATGCAAAGCACTGTATGGTCACGAAGATGGTTGGGCTTAATGATGCCTGAGAAGTTTGGGGAAGGTTTTACATAGGAGATAACTAATAGAAATGGGAGGTCCTTTCTGCAGTGTAAATAGCATTTTCAACAAATGACATTTTCATGAAGAAAGGGCACGAGTTTACAAAGTCACTACAAATGATTCAGCAAGGTTGAAACACTGTTTGCATGTTGAAGGGGGCTAGCCCCTCCACACTTGTGGGTATTTTTAGTCAGGCGGGACGAGAGACTGAGAAAAGAAATAAGACACAGAGACAAAGTATAGAGAAAAAAAAGTAGGCCCAGGGGACCGGCGCTCAGCATACAGAGGACCCGCACTGGCACCGGTCTCTGAGTTCCCTCAGTATTTATTGATTACTATTTTCACTATCTCAGCAAGAGGAATTCGGCAGGAGAACAGGGAGACAGTGGGAAGAAGGTCAGCAAGAAAACATGTGAGCAAAGGAATCTGTGTCACAAATAAGTTCAAGGGAAGGTACTATGCCTGGATGTGCACCTAGGCCAGATTTGTGCTTCTCTCCACCCAAACATCTCAGTGGAGTGAAGAGTAACAGAGGAGCACTGCTGCCAGCATGTTTCACCTCCCGCCACAGGGCGGTTTTCCTCCTATCTCAGAACTGAACAAATGTACAATCGGGTTTTATACCAAGACATTCCGTTCCCAGGGACAGGCAGGAGACAGAGGCCTTCCTCTTATCTCAACTGCAAGAGGCCTTCCTCTTTTACTAGTCCTCCTCAGCACAGACCCTTCACAGGTGTCGGGCTAGGGGACGGTACCCCTGGTTTATTGAGAATGGAGAATGGCGATGACTTTTACCAAGCATACTGCCTGTAAACATATGGTTAATAAGGCACATCCTGCACAGCCATAGATCCCTTAAACCTTGATGCCATACAACACATGGTTCTGTGAGCTCAAGGTTGGGGCAAAGTTACAGATTAACAGCATCTCAGGGCAAAACAATTGTTCAGGGTACAGATCAAAATGGAGTTTCTTACGTCTTCCTTTTCTCAATAGACACAGTAACGGTCTGATCTCTGCTTCTTTTCCCTACAGCATGTATCTTAAACTCAGCAGTTACAGTGTAGTGTCTTCAACTTTATCTGCACCACCCTCTTCTCCCCTTAGATTGAGGCCTTGAAGTCTAGAACCCCGTCATATTCTTCTCTGTGGCCTGAGCAACAAGCTAGTACCTGGTCCACAGTTAAGAATCAATAAGTGTTTGTTGAACAAATAAATAAGGAGTAAATGAATGAATGTACAATCTATGGCTTAGAAATACTAAGTTTTGGTATTTTTATAATAATTTTGAGTTTATATTTATAGTTTTTAAGAAATTTCTTTTATTTTAGTCAGTTTTTATCAGATCATTAAATAAGAGAGAAAAAATCAATATGTTGGATTTACTTTACTTTCATAGGCTTTTCTACAGTGTAATTAATAGTCATTGTGTCTACTTTCTCTGGTCTTATTTTCTTCTCAAACTATTGTAAGATGACTTCTACCCTCCTACTCCACTGAAACTTCTCTCTCTCTCTCCCTCTGTCTCTTTCTTTTTAGAGACAGGGTCTCATTCTATTGCCCAGGCTGGAGTGCAGTGGTACAATCATGGTTCAATGTAGCCTCAAACTCCTGGGCTCAAGCTATCCTACCACCTCAACCTCCCAAGCAGCTAGGACTACAGATGTGCACCACTAGGCCCAGCTAAATTTAAAAATGTTTTTGAGAGATGGGGTCTCTCTATGTTGCTCAGGCTGGTCTTGAACACCTGGCCTCAAGTGATCCTCTCACCTAGGCCTCCAAAAGTATTGAAATTATAGGCATGAGCCACCACACTGAGCCCATTGAAACTTCTCTAGCAAGGATCACAAATGGACACAACCTTGGTACATCTAATGGATGTCCTTATCTCATTGAACTTCTTATGTTCCTCCACATTTCTCTGCATTTATCACTTCTGCCTTCACTCATGTTGTCTCTGCTGTCTGGAATGTTACACAATCCATACACATGCACATACACACACACGTGCGAGCATACACACACAGACGCGCGAACGTGCGCACACGCGTGCGCGCACGCACACGCACACACCCCTCCCTTCCTGGCCTCTTACCTAGCTGATTCCTAGTCATTCATCCTTAGGTTTTTGTGCCTGTGTCACTTCCGCAGCAGGTCAGGTATTCCTTCCTTGTGCTGCCTGCTCATAGCACACAGGGTATGATGCTACTATTACATTTATCACGTAGCCTGGGAATTATATGTTTGCATTTCTCTCTGTGACTATACTGAGAAATTTGGTGGGGGGAAGGAATATTTCTTTCTGTATACTTTTGTATCCCTTATACCTCTGATAGTCCCTGATTGGTAATCAACATACTGGTGTTCTCATTGTTAATAAGAATAGTGAAAACTTAGGGCAACAGACTGAAGGTCTTTGTGACAAGTAATTTTTGTTTAAATGAGATGGATGACAGTGACAGAGCTCTAAATTTCTACTAACCAGCTGAGACACGATGGCAAAGAAGCAGATTGCTGTGATTGGAGCTGTAATTAGCGAACTGGGTGCCATTAAGTGCTGCTTAGATGAAGATCTGGAGCCCACCTGCTTTGAAAGATATGATGATATTGGAGGTCTCTGGAAATTTCAAGTAAGTTTAGATTTCATTTGGTTTTAATCATGTAACTTTAAAAAAAAAAAAGCTAGAACAATTTGATGCTGGTTCCCTCAGAGGAAACATATAGCACATCACATTTTAGGAATTATGTAATGACTCTAATATTCTTGCTTATATTACGGATTAACGGAGGAATTATATGAATATATGTCAATTTCAGATTAAGCCATGAAATTTATCAGATTCTCTTCAGGGTAGCTGAGATTCCATGTGGTCATCAAAAATATTAGAAAGATATAGTGGTTGAGGATCCTTTCAACTGATCAGATGATATTGTGCCCAAAGTTAGAGATGTCACACCATTTTTTCCCCTGACTTAGCATGGGTATACAGTAGGGTAGGATGGTCTATTGCTGGGCTTCTCCCACGTAATCTCATATTCTCTTCTGTGGTCACACCTGCTGACTGGCCATTGCATGGTATCTTCTCTTGTCAATCAGAGGGCAATGACTTTTTATTTCTCTCAGTTCTTGGTAGCAGGAGATTTATTGCCGTGAGGAATTCAAACTTGGTGCCAAACGTTGAATAGGCTTAAGTTCCTGGGTGGTCTCATCTTCTTTTGGTGCTTCATTCTGCCATCCTTGGAAGTGCCCTTGAAGTCCAACACTTCTGATCAGTATTTTCCAGTTCTGATAATCCCAGAGAGCCACTCTGCTCACCAGTCATGTCTCGCTTTCTCATGGGTGTGCGTGAATGAGCAGATTTCCTTCTCTTGCTCCTGGCTCTTGTGCCCACCCAGACCATGTTTCAAGAGCCAGAACCCTCTCCATCCAGAATATGGAGAGTGGGCTTGAGGCAAAGTTATCAACAATGCTGCCCCACAGGGACTTTCCTCAGGTGCCACTGGAGCAAATCAGTGCCCAATCAGCATTCAGATAGACCTCCAACCTGCTGTTAGGGTCATTCAGATATTCTTCCATAACCTGTGGATTTTCCTGTGTACAGTTTTAATTGACCTTCAGTTCTAAATGTCCTATAATACCCATTTTGTTTCTTCTTTAAGAGTGCATTCATTCAACAAATATTTTTTGGGCCCTACTCTGTGTCAGGAACTTTTCTAGGAGCCAGGAAATATATTAGTAAACATGAATACAAAAATCCTTGCCCTTAAAAAGTTTACATTCTAATGGGAAAGGATAATTAAATTAAAAAGTAGTATGGTTAATGCTGGTAAGGATAATAGAGAAAAATAAACCAGGAAATGAGAGTTTGATGAATATAAATTAAATATGTGCTCATGAAAAGCCTCAAAATGATTTTTGACAAGGAATTGAAATGTAAGAAAGAAAGCTGAGAAGAGATCTGGGGGAAGGGATTGAGAGGAATCTTTAAGTGCAGAGCTGTGAGGTGGGAGCATGCCTTGCATGTTAGGGAAGAACCAGAGAGCCGATGGGGCTAGACTGTAGTGGCCCAGAGGAAGAAGTCTAGGAGGTGGTCAGAGGGGAATGGGAGCCCAGATCATATTAGCACTTAGACGCCATGATAAGGACTTTGACTTCCATATAGATTAAAACCATGAGATGGTTTTAAACGAAGGAGTAATGTTCTATGGCTTGTGTATTAACTATAAAAGACAACCCTGATTGCTCTATTGAGAATAGAACAAAGAAATGCTAAGAAATTTGTCCAGTTTGAAAGCTACTCAATAATGTTCCAGTGGGAGATCACAGCAAACTGCACCAGGTTTCTAGATACACAGATTTTTAAAAAATATGTTATAATTTCTTGTATGTTGACTTTTTCTATTTCCTTTTGAATTCACGTCATATATTTAAAAAGGTTTGTGTCTATTATATCTTCTTAGTGGATAGTTCCTTTTATCCATACAAAACACCTTTTTGTTCCTTTTACCTTTAATTATGTTGTGTTGGTATTAATCATGTATGCATGAATTTAAAATTAAAATATTACTAAAGTAGATATCTTTTTGTTATACCTTGATAAGCATATTTTTTCCATCACTTAATTTTCTGGTTTTTTTTGTTTGTTTGTTTGTTTGTTTTTTGAGACAGAGTCTCGCTCTGTTGCCCAGGCTGGAGTGCAGTGGTGTGATCTCAGCTCACTGCAAGCTCTGCCTCCTGGGCTCACGCCATTCTCCTGCCTCAGCCTCCTGAGCAGCTGGGACCACAGGCGCTTGCCACCATGCCTGGCCAATTTTTTTGTATTTTTAGTAGAGACAGAGTTTCACCGTGTTCTCGATCTCCTGACCTTGTGATCCACTCACCTCGGCCTCCCAAAGTGCTGGGATTACAGGCGTGAGCCATTGTGCCCAGCCAATTCCATCACTTAATTTTCAATTTTACTTCATTTTATTTTAGGTTTGCCCGCATAAAACCTGGTTTTACTTTATTGTTCAATGTAAAACCTTCTATTTTTCTTATTTTAAAAATCGTGCTGAGGTGTAATGTATGCATTAAAATGCATAAAGTAAGCTGATCTTATGTGTACAGCTTGATAATTGTTATATATTTGTATATCTATACAACTACTGCTTAAGCAAGATATAGACTATGTTCAGAATCTTAAAATAGTCCCGTGTGTTTCTTCACTATTTTGATGCTTATCACCATTAATTACTCCTGATTATCTTTGAAACAATGCATTTATATTATTTTTTGTATTTTTTGACTTTTAATTTATGTAGTTGAGATTTATTCAAATCATGGATGTAGCAGTAGTTTATTTTTTATTTACCATTAATGTGTAGTATTCCAGTATATGAAAATACTGCAATTTATTCACTTAGTCTCCTGTTGATAAAATTTTGTGTCTGGTTTCTTTCACCCATCATTTGTGTATGTCAAATGCATTCATTATATGAGAATAGCTTTAATTCGTCTAAAAATTTTAATTGTTGCACAGTATTCCATTGTTTGAATATACCACAATGTATTTAGTCTTTCTTTTTTTGTCGAAATTTGGGTTGTTTTTACTATTTGGCAATTGTGAAAATTCTTGCACATGCCTTTTGGTGGATATAAATTTATTTCTTTTGGGAACATTCCTAGCAGTAAAATACCGATTCAAAGTTTAAGCATCAGTAGATATTGCCAAGCAGTGTTCTAAAATGAATGTATCAATTCACATTTCCACCAATAATGTATGAGAGTTCCACTTGCTCTACATCCTTGCAAATGCTTAGTATTATTAGTCTTTTTATTTTGACCATTCTGGTGGATATGGAGTGGTATTGATTATAGTTTTGCTTTGTGTTTCCCTCATGGGTACAGATGCTGAACATCTTGTAATATGCTTATTGGCATAGATATTCTCATTTGTTAAAAATTTGTTCAAGTCTTCTGTCCATTGTCAATCTAGTTTGTCTATCTTTTTTCTTTAGTAAGAATTTTTTTTATATATTTTGTATATGAGTCTTTTGTTGCATACATTTGTTGTGAGTATATTCTGGTATGTGGTATGTGTTTTTACTATCATAAAGATAGTATACCTTTCGACAGAGACTCATGATTTTAATGAAGCCCACTTTATCAAGGTTTTTAATGGTTTGTAATTCTTTGTGTCACAGATAAGAAACTTTTATTTATCCCAAAGTCCTGAAGATGGTTCCTTGTATTTTCTTCAGAACCTTTATTGCTGTACCTTTAATGTTTAGATTTATGATCCATTTTGATTTACATTTTGTGTATGGTGAGATATAAGGATCCTGTTCATTTTTCTCATATACAGATATCCAGTGGATATAGCACCATTTATTGAAAAGATCATTATTTCCCCCATTGAGTTACAATAGTGCCTTTTATTTATTCATTCATTTTTGGAAATTTGGTGACTATTTATGTGGAGTTTTTTCTTAGTGTGTATCACTGGTCCATATTTCTATCCATACATCATTGCTGTATCTTTATAGTAAAGTTTGGCATTTTTGTTTTTCTTCCTAAGTATTTTCTTTAATTTTCAAGGATGTCTACATTTTAATGTAAGTTTTAGAATTAGCTGTCAATTTTCACAAAAATATCTGCCAGAATATTATTTGGGATTGCATTGGCTTTATGGCTATAGTTGGAAAGGATTAAATTTTTAATAATACTGAGTCATCTCATTTATGTAATAGTATGTCTATTTATTTATTACTTTTTCACTTCTCTCAGCAATCATGTAGAAGCCTTGCATATCTTTTCTTAGATTATTCTTAAGTATTTGATGTTTTTTATGCTATTGTAAATAATAGCTGTTGTGAAAGTTCCACTTTTCAATTTGTTGCTAGTAGATAAAACCATTAATTTTTATGTGAGCTTTGTATCCAGCAACACTGCTAAATTTTGTAACGCTTTGAATGTAGATTATTTTGGATTTGCTATGTACATAATCATGACTTCTATGCTTAATAACAGTTTTACTTCTCACTTTCCAATATTTATGACTTTTGTTTCTTTTTGTTCCTTATTGCATTAGCTGGGTCCTTAAGAATAATGTTGCATAAAAGTGCTAATAGAAGATATCTTTTTATTCTTCCCAACCTCACCTAAAAGAAAAACTGCTCAATATTTTACCAGTAAGCACGATGTTAGCTAAGATTTTTTGTAGATTAAGAAAATTTCCATCTATAAATAGTTTGTGGAGAGTTTTTTAAAGTCACAAACATACGTTAACATTTATAAAATGATTTTTCTGCATCACCTGAGATCAACATCTCAATAATTAGCATTGCTATGTTAGTGCAACACATTTTATAGATTAATATTCAGATGATAAAATAAATTTTTGTTTTCAGAAAAACCTACTTGGTCATTTGAAAATATTTTTAGTCATTGCTAGATTAGATTCACAATTTTTTTCTGATATTTTTAACTTGCTAAAATATAATTTTCATCAATGTTTGTGAGACCTTATATTAATAATTTTCCCCTCTTATAATGTCTATCTCAGGTTTGATATCAAGGTTATTCTAACTCAAGATTATGAAATGAGTTCAGAAGTGTTTCTGTTTCTTCTATTTTCTTAAATAATTTCTGTTCAATTGGTATTATTTTATTTTCTTTAAATGTTCAGAAGAATTCAACAGTGAAACCATCTGAGCCAGTTTTCTTTGTAAGAAGCTTTTTAATGACAAATTCAACAGATATAAGGATTTCAATTTTTCTTTTTCTTTTCATGTCAGATTGGTAAGTATTGTTTTTCAAGGAATTTGTCCTTTTTTCTAAGTCAACAGTTTAAGGGGTATTATTCATAATAACCTCTTTAAATATTTTTTACTATGTTTAGATTCTATAGTGTTATTTTATTTTTATTCCTAATATTGACAATTTATGTTTTCTCTTTTTGGGGATAATCTTGCTAGGGATTTATTAATTTTCTTAATCCTCTAAAATAACAAACATTATCATGCTGTGTACTGTTCATTTAATTTGTATTTCAATGATTTCAGCTTATATTTTTATTATTTTCTTTTTCTTCATTTTTGTGTTTATTTTATTGTTCATCTAGGTTGTTTTTTAAAAAAAATATTTTGGATTCAGCAGTACATGTGCATGTTTGTTACAGAGGTAAATTGCATGTCACAGGGATTTGGTAGACAGATTATTTATTTTACTCATGGCAAAGGGTGAAGCAGGAGCAAGCCTCCCACATGGTGGGAGCGGGAGCAAGAGAGAGAAGGAGGTTCCACACACTTTTAAACAGCCAGATCTCCTTAGAACTTACTCACTATTGCAAGGACAGCACCAGGGAGATGGTGCTCAACCATTCATAAGAAATCTACCCTCATGGTCCTGGACCCCACTTCCAATACTGGGGATTGCAATTCAACATGAGATTTGTGTGGGGACAGATATACAAACTATAGTAGATTTTTCTCCATCCCTTTACTTTGAGCCTATGGGTGTCATTGCTTATGAAATGGATGAAGACAGCATACAATTGGGTCTTGCTTCTTTATCCAAGATGCATGCCACTCTGTGCCTTTTAATTGGAGCATTTAATCCACTTACATTCAAGGTTAACATTGATACGTACAGATTTGGTCCTGTTGTCAATGAGCTATTAGATGATTATTATGCAGACTTGATTGTATTGTTGCTTTATAGTATCAATGGTCTATGTACTTAAGTGTGTTTTGTGGTAACCATTAACAGTATCTCCTTTCCATAATTAACACTCCCTAAAGGATCTCTTGTAAGAGAAGTCTGGTGGTAACAAAATCCCCTGGCATTTACTTCTCTGAAAAAGATCTCATTTCTCATTCACTTATGAAGCTTAATTTGGCTAGATATGAAATTCTTGGTTGGAATTTGTTTTCTTTTCTTTAAGAACGCTGAATATAAGGCCAGGCACGGTGGCTCACTCCTGTAATCCCAGCACTTTGGGAGGCTGAGGCAGGTGGATCACCTGAGGTCAGGAGTTTGAGACAAGCCTGGCCAACATGGTGAAGCCCCATCTCTACTAAAAATCTAAAACTTAGCTGGGCATGATTGCACATACTTGTAATCCCAGCTACTCATGAGGCTAAGGCAGGAGAATCACTTGAACCTGGGAGGTGGAAATTGCACTCCAGCCTGGTCAACAGAGCAAGGTTCTGTCTCAAAAAAAAAAAAAAAAAGAAAGAATGCTGTATACAGGCCTCCAATCTCTTCTGGATTGTAGGGTTTCTGCTGAAGTGTCCACTGTTAGCTTGATAAGGTTTCCTTTGTAGGTGACCTATCCCTTCTCTCTAGCTGCCTTTAACATTTTTTTCTTTCATTTCATCCTTTGAGAATCTAATGACTATGTGTCTTTGGGATGGTGGTCTTGTATAGTATCTTACAGGGACTCTCTACATTTCCTGAATTTGAATGTTAGCCTCTCTAGCAAGGTTGGAGAAATTTTCATGAAGGATATCCTCAAATGCTTTCTAAGTTGCTTGTTTTCTCTCCCTCTCTTTCAGGGATTCCAGTGAGTCATAGATTTGGTCTGTTTACATAATCCCATATTTCTAGAAGGTTTTGTTCTTTTATTTTTGTTCTTTTTTCTTTATTTTTTTCTGACTGTGTTCATTGATCTTCAAGCTCCGAGATTCTTTCCTTAGCTTGGTCTATTATGCTGTTAATACTTGCAATTGTATTATGAAATTCTTGAAGTGAGTTTTCAGCTCTGTCCAAACAGTTTTGTTCTTTCTTAAAATGACCATTTTGTCTTTCAGCTCCTGTATCATTTTATTGTATTTCTTAGATTTCTTAGATTGGGTTTTGACTTTCTTCTGAATCTCAATGATTTTTGTTTCTTCCACATTCTGAGTTCTAGGTCTGTCATTTTTACCTATTTTAGCTTGGTTAAGAACCATTGCTGGGAAACTAATGTGGTTCTTTGGAGGAAAGAAGGCACACTGCTTTTTGAGTTGCTAAAATTCTTGTGCTGGTCTTTTCTTATCTGTGTGGGTTGATATTGCTTCAGTCTTTGAAGCTGCTGTCCTTTGGGTGAGGTTTTTTGCTTTAATCTTCTTTGATGCCCTTGGGAATTTGATTGTGGGATAAGATGGGTTCAGTTGACTGGCTTCATTTCTAAAAGATTTTAGGGACCCAAAACTCAGCTCAGTATTCCAGACTGTGTCCTCTAACTGGGGGACTGGTACCAGCCCCAGCTTTGTTCTCTGATGTTAGGATCCTGCTGCACTGGAGGGGCCAAGGTGCTCCTGGTCCACTGGCCATAACACTCCAATGGGGGAGTGTGGGTCAAAGTACCTCTTCAAGGTGGGGCAGTGGGATCCATGCTCACTTGCATGTGCTAGCCAGCTGCAGCAGCGCATCAGCTGGGGAGGGTGCTGGAAGGGGAGCGGTTGCCGTCATCTGTGCTAGCACTACCTACTACCAGCAGCGGTCGCAGCAGTAGAGGCGTGGCACTCATAAAAACAGGATTGCCAGTGCCCATGAGCACATCCATCCTGCAGGGGTGACCTGGTGGGGTGTCAGCGAGGAGGGGGATGGGAGGTGTGGCCTGGCATCATGGGGTGGGGTGTTAGCAGGGATGGGGTAGTGGGGTGCACTTGTGTGTTGGTGGGGGAAGGCTGGCTCTCTGCTGGAATTCTTCTATAGTTAAATGCAGACAGCCCAAGAAGGAGCTATGATTAAAGCACTGGGAAGCACCCCAGCTGGGCATCCGTGGTTGCACTGCCAGCGGGTGTAGCCAGGCTGGGGCCCCAGGTGAGGCCAGCAGACAGGGGTATGCAGATCAGACTGTCTTCATCCCACAGGCAAGACCACCCTGCTTTGTCCAGGTCCAAAGTCACCCTAAAGCTAAAGTCTCCTAGAGGAACATAGTTGAGCCTTGGGAGATGGGTGCTCCAGCCATGCTCCACTATACCTAACCCTCTGAGCTCCACATGTGCTTGAGTCCTGCCCCACCACCTCTGTATATGAGTTTCTTCATGAGTTTCTCCTAGAAAAACTTTGTATATTAGTTTCTCCATTTGATTCTGTTAATTTTTACTTTACATATTTTGAAATTATGTTATTAGGTGCATTTGAATTTAAGATTTTAATATCTTCCTGTAGAATTGACATTTATATTATTATTTCTTTCTCTTTATGTCTAATAGTTCCACGATATCTAATTTGTCTAATGTAGCCACTCCAGTTGCCTTTTGTCTCTTGTAAATAAAATAAAGAGGTTTTGTCTGGTATTTTATTTTTTGTTTTAATTGGAGTGCTTACATATAATAAAGCATGAATATATTGGGTTTTAATTTACTATCTGGTATGCTTTTGATTTGTTTTATATCCTTCTTGTTTCTTTACTCTTGATTTCCTTCTTTCTTTTGGTTTTACTCATTTTTTTTTTGTACATTAATTATTTAGATATCCATTTTTGAATTATCCTTTTTAATTTTAATGCATATCCTTGTCTTATTGCTTTCTACCTGAAGAAGGCAAAGATCTTATAACAGTTTAGCCCCGTTTTCTGACCCTTGTGTTATTATGTATTTTACTTGAATATTTTATAAACTCCACAAGATATTACTATTACTAATGTTGTTGTTTTTTTTTTTTGAGACGGAGTCTCGCTCTGTCACCCAGGCTGGAGTGCAGTGGCCGGATCTCAGCTCACTGCAAGCTCCGCCTCCCGGGTTCACACCATTCTCCTGCCTCAGCCTCCCGAGTAGCTGGGACTACAGGCGCCTGCCACCTCGCCCGGCTAAGTTTTTTGTATTTTTAGTAGAGACAGGGTTTCACTGTGTTAGCCAGGATGGTCTCGATCTCCTGACCTCGTGATCCGCCCGTCTCGGCCTCCCAAAGTGCTGGGATTACAGGCTTGAGCCACCGCGCCCGGCCTATTACTAATGTTTTAGTCAATATTTTTATGTTTATCCACATATTCATGATTCCTAGGGTTTTCATTTCTTCCAGTATTTCATGGTTCCATCTTTGTTTATTCCCATTTAGCCTGAGGAACTTCCTTGCATGTGTCTCATAGTGTGGGATTGCTGGCAACAAATTCTCTCAGTTTTTGTTTGTCTGAATGCAGGTTTATTTCACTTTCATTTTTGATGGGTATTTTCACTGGTATTGAAGTTTATTTCAGTATTTTAAAGATAACATTCCAGTCTTCCTGACTTCTGTCATTTCTATTGAGCAATCAGACATAAGCCTATTGTTGACTCAGAGTAACTTCTTTCTCTAGTAGATATGGACAGAAGAGAGAAAATGTTCATGGAAAAGTAAAAGGCAATGTTCTTTATTATTCCCAATTACTTTTCTTCTCTAAAATATTTTATTTAGATTCTCTTGTTATTGTAAAGTTTATTTTATTAAGAGAATCTTTCTCCTGTAGAAAAATACTTCAGAGAAAATGCCTAGTATTTACAAGTAATCTGTGACCATCAATACTTCCAAGGAGATGATGTGCTTCAGTGACTTCCGTGTCCCTGATAATTTTCCCAAGTACATGCACAGCTCCAAACTCAGGACTACTTCAGGATGCATGCCACACACTTTGGCCTCCTCGATTACATTGGTTTTAAGGTAAAATCTAAGTGAATCATTGCATAGTCAATGTGTGTGTGTGTGTGTGTGTGTCTGCGTGTGCATGTATGTGTGCAGACACACTCAATTGTACACACATGAGCTATATTTGGCATCTTCTGGTACGATCAGAGAAAGAGATCATCAGCGAGCTTCCACCCTAGAAAATCACCCCTTATAAAGAAGTAATGTTTTGAATATTTCACTTGAATATAAGGTTGAAGAATTTTGCCCAACAGAACCTATTCTAATAAGACTTTGGTGTGGCATTGTAAGGGTCCTTTCTGTCAGCCTTAAATTCAACTGTTGAAGGACTTAGAATAGTGGCAGTAGTAATTGAGCCATATTATATTGTGTGTATGTAGAATAAGAATGAAGGGAAGGTCATATAAGCAACACAAGGAAGACGTTTTTTCAGATCCATGTAGTTCCCATAATCTACCACCATGACCCCCAACTCACACTTAAAAATCCATCTCTATAGTCATGGTGGAATATTAATTCCTATCTGAAACTCAAAAGCCAAGTGCAGGGAAACTGAATAAGTTTGTGCTAAAATATGAAAAATATAAGGAATATTAGTCTCTTGCATGTGGAAGTCATCCTGGAAGGATATTTCTCTTGCAGCTTCAGTCACTCCTCTGTTTTTTCACTGTTAAGTATTAACTATTTCTATTTCTATGGAAAATTGGATTTTTAAATAAAATACCTGTAATATCTTGAAAATGCACACACGGCAAAGGCAGTCACTGTGGGAGTGGGAACTAAAGTGAGAGCAAATGCCTCTGATGAAGATAGAAGAGTCTCAGATAAGTTGTATTACTCAGACTCATGGGGTTTGGGGGAGGAGGGATTAAAACTGAGAACTGTGATAGTGTATCACCTATGTTTTGCCCTTGTTCTCAGACCAAAGTGCAAAGTGTGAGGAAGCACCCAGATTTTTCTGTCAATGGACAATGAGATGTTGTTGTGGAGACTGAAGAGAAGCAAGAGACTTTGGTCTTTGATGGGGTCTTAGTCTGCAGTGTACACCACACAGATCCCTACTTACCACTTCAGTCCTTCCCAGGTATGTTACTAAGAATCTGTTTGGTAAAAGAGTACTTTCCAGATATCCCACAGAGCAAAATGATTGAGCACGAACTTTATTACTAGTCTCTGGTCACATTCAATAACAAACAACTAAATACCCAATATTTATGTTAACAGGACAATACTAGACAACAAAAATAGGCAAACACACATCTGTTTTTTACTTTCTATAGTTTTAAATAGCTTCTAATTAATGATAACAATTAGTCCTGGCCCACTTTCAACTGGTTTTAGTTTTGTGTCCATTCATCTGATCTCACTTCCTTTCAGAGAAAGTGGAATTACTAAAAATAAGGGGCAAATGGCAAGCAAAGCAAGCAAAAAGCTGGCAAATCCACAAACTTAAAAATTTTAGAGTATGGGACAAAATTTTAAATAACATTCATTTATCACTGGTTTTCATTGCTTGATAAAAACACACTAGCAGCTTACTGTTTGGTAAATTCCTTTGAATTCCGTTTGGTAAAATGGTGCCCATCTCAAATGAGACTATTACTTGAAAACAAAACAAAACAAAAAAGCTTCCCTATCCCCTCTAACTAAAGCCTCTCCCTTTACTTCTGATCCTTTTCCCCTCCCTTTACATCAATTGCTATCAGAAGTCAATCAAGAAATACTCGATATCTCAGTGCCTTTCCATGATGTCTAACAAGCCATCATAAGAAATTCTTTGGTGGCTGAGGCAAACTGAAAATAGAAGAGTCCTAGATGAAAATGAAAGGACTTAAACTTGAATTTTGGTTGTCCAACTGACTAGCTGAGTCATGTATGACAAATACCTGACCTTTCTGTGTTTGCACACCAACACAAACATTTGTAAAATAAAAAGACCTGATTTTCTAAATGTTAAAATGCAATGTAGTCTGGAAATTATTATATAATTATAACAAAATATATAGATTATATTAATAACTGTAATATACGTATCAGCTTCTTTTTGACTTGCTTCCTGGCTGAGAGACACACCCTACAGAGACACTTTTGGGACATATATATATTTTAATAAGTGTCAGGGGACAGAGATACAAACATGCCTAGAGCGAGACAATGTATGAGAATGCCAGACACAGATTACGGCTGTTCTGAAGCTCTCAGCAGAGCCAGGGACCACATGAGGGCATTAGGCACTTGGAAGGAAGAGAAGATGTCAAGTTGATGAAGAAAGGCCCTATACTTCCTCAGAAAATAATGAAACAAAACAAAACAACAACCAGTTTCCAGCTTCATCATTTTGCCTAAGAATGCAGAGGACAATGTAATCATGAATAAATTAGATCATAGTGAAATTGTTGTGAAACTTTCAATTTGGAATAGGTCCAAGACAGATAGATCTACTATTTGCTAAATACTTTATATGGCCACTAGTCTATATTTAGCGTGTGTGGGTTGTAAGTCTGAGTTTACTCCCTGCTTTCCTAAGCTCTGTGAAATATAAAATTACATTTTTAGGACATAGGGTGATGTTCCATATAGCTAACCCAGACTCAAAGTGTTGCTCTTCCAAATGAACCAGAATATAACTTTCTATGTGTTGAGTTAGCAATGTGAAAAATACCCCTAATAATGAGAAATGTTCTTCCGTCACAGGCATTGAGAAGTTTGAAGGCTGTTATTTCCATAGTTGGGAATACAAAAGTCCTGAGGACTTTTCAGGGGAAAGAATCATAGTGATTGGCACCGGAAATTCTGGAGTGGATGTTGCGGTGGAGCTCAGTTGTGTAGCAAAACAGGTTTGTTTGTTTTGAACAACTTCACTAATGGAAACACAACTTTCACTAATGGAAATCTCTGCATTTATAGGTGCCATTCAGAATGTAGGTTTAGTCTGTGAAGGACCAGAGAAGAAAGTGAAATCTATGGACCCTGGCCTCAAGGTGTTTACATTCATGGGGCGCAGAGGATAAATGCAAAATAAATCCTTCATATTCACAGTGGAAAAATACATGTAAACAAATTACTATTAATTGAGCCAATTCAGTAAAATATTAGCATAGATTAAAGAAAATGTTAGATAATTAATCTGACTTTTTTACTACCACAGCAGTGCTTTGGTCCTGAAACAGACTTCAAATAGTAGTAAAGATAAGAAATTGCAAATCTATCTGGAATCAGTAGATTTTGGTGGTAGAATTAAATAATAGAAAACAGAAAAGAGTTAATGATGATGATAAATATATAATTCTCTTTAACTAAAGTGTTATACTCTAATGATGAGGAAAGATAAAATATTAAATTTTGCTTTAGACATAGTTTATTTCATGCAAAACCAAGTTATCTAAGACTTTCATTTATGCTTGATTATTCAATATTATTTCTTCTCTTAAAAAATTAATAACACTCAGAGTTTATTAAAAAAATGAGATAACTTTCACATTCAGGATCATTGGCCACATTTAATAAAGCCTTAATTAATAAAGCACCCTACCTATGAGGATATTCAGATATCCTGATTTTCATTACTTATTTGTCTTTATTTGTTATCATTAATCATTAGTTTTTAGAAGAAATTACTAAGTGAATTACTAAAAGTTTAGTTTATTTTTAAAAATTTAATAAGCATTTAAAAAGGTAAATGTTTGGTCACTAGCGCCCATCTAATCTATTTTGTACTTCACAGATTTGACCAGGAGGAACTGAGATTCAACATCCTCAAGACTGCAAAAGCACCTATAATCAAACAACTTAATATATTTCCTAATTTTATCAGCATGCAGACAAGTTTACAAATACATTATAGAAAGATTTGAAGAGTGATTCTGGTTACGTTCAGTTAAGCAGGATGCTAATCCTGAACGATCTGATGTATTAAAGTTTTTAATGTTTGTATCTTTGTTTTGATGCATACAATATAGTGGAAGTCTATAGTAGTTAATATGATGATAATCGCTTCTAAATTTAAATCCTTATTTATATATGAAGCATAGCTATGTCTATGTCCAAGAAAGAATTTTAAAATAGTAAATCAGAAACTTGTAAACTAGTGAATACAATTTTCTATTTTTCATTCAGAAATTTGTTGTCATAGACACAGCCTTTAACTGGAAATCAGTAGACAGGTCTGGTCAAGCACAGCATAGCAACCACTGTGTAGTATTTTACTACCTAATCCTCAGTAGCCAACACTGTTAAATCTGCGCAATGAGTAGCATATGAATAAAAATAATATCATGTAAAATGTTCTCCCTCTCTCTCTCCTTCACTGGTTTGCTCTATCTCTGCCTCCCTCAGGTATTCTTCAGTACTAGACGTGGATCATGGATTTTATACCATGTTTGGGATAATGGGTATCCCATGGATAATTCACTTTTCACTCGGTTCAATAGTTTTCTCCAGAAAATATTAACTACAACATAAATAAATAACCAGCTAGAGAAAATAATGAACTCAAGATTTAATCATGCATACTATGGCCTGCAGCCTCAGCACAGGTGATCACCAAGGGGTCTTACTTTATGCAATTATGTGTATGTGTAAAAGGGAAGTTACCTTAAAGACAGTTCAGCTTCTGGCAATTAACATTTATTTCGGTCAATTAATCTCATACACTTGCTAATATAAATCACTTATATTATGATGTACATAATATATGTTATTGCACCTAAACCGGTCAGACAAGTGCCTGGAGAACAGCTTCAGGAATCTCCAAGGTGAGAATGGGAGAGTGGCAGATTTTGGAAAGAACTTGGTATGGACTTTGGTAAACGTCAAAGTCAGCCCTTCATGAAGAATGCCTGGCCCTAGCACTGCACAGATTAAGAAAAATATGAAGGAGTAGGTTGAGTCCTTCCTGAGGCCAGGAAAGGACTGAAAATGAGGGGACAGGAAGGCCTTCTCTATGTACATCAGCAAGAGAATGCATTACTGGTTTCTATATCTTGGACCCAAAGAAGTGGTCCTCTTCACCTTTTACCACCTGCAGAACAGCCACCACAAGGAGCATTCTGATAACCAGACATCAGCCCCAATGAGCCATCAAAAATCTACCATCCCATGTAAATGAATCGGTATCCAGAGAAAAGAGTCAGAAAATCAGAGCACATGCCTAGCTAGGGAAATGGAGGAGGAAAAAGAAGTCAACTTGCATTGGAATAGGAAGAGATCTTAAGGGGGATTCAACTGCCACAAGAAATATTATTCAGAGCTTAAGAATATCATTTGGCAACTAAAGACAAGACTAGATAAATGGAAGGAAAAATGGTTACTGGATAGGTTAAGAGAAATTGGAATAGGTGGAGAAGACTTGATGCTTAAATAAATAACAGAATAATTTTTTTCAGATTGAAAAGAAACCAGGATGATTTATGATCCTGAATTTACCATCCTGAATTCCAGGGTGGATTATGGACACACACACACAAATATACCCAATCACATACATGTACTCTTTTTTTTTTTTTTTTTTTTTTTGAGGCGGAGTCTCGCTCTGTCACCCAGGCTGGAGTGCAGTGGCGCGATCTCGGCTCACTGCAAGCTCCGCCTCCCGGGTTCCCGCCATTCTCCTGCCTCAGCCTCCCGAGTAGCTGGGACTACAGGCGCCGCCACCATTTTTAGTGGAGACGGGGTTTCATTGTGTTAGCCAGGATGGTCTCGATCTCCTGACCTCGTGATCCGCCCGTCTCGGCCTCCCAAAGTGCTGGGATTACAGGCTTGAGCCACCGCGCCCGGCCACATGTACTCTTATGTAGGATTCCTCAGTTTCCCCTACTTTTTTCTCTTTCCTGATCAAGATATATCAGCCAGCTGCATGTTTTCCCTTGCAGGCCTAAATCCAAGCCCGGGCCTTGAACATTTTCAGGCACTGATAAAGGTATTTAGGTTATTGCCCCAAACACCAAAGGATACTAGCCCTGGACCTAAGCCAGATTCCTTAAGCTCTCAGATAAATATCATAACCTGACCCTCTCATTGTGGATATACCTAAGCGGAACATTCCTTGTCTTAATAATCTGTAGAGAATTAACATAAAGAGAAGTAAATGAAGTAGGGGGAAGCCTACATGATTTTACAAGTGGAGGTCAAGGCACACTCTGCAGCATTCGACCTCAGGGACATACAACCAGAAGCCAGGAAATTCAGAAAAGAGCTGGTAACCTCTCTTCCTGTTGGGACGGTTTTCTTGGGTATTTCCAGGTTATTCCTACATCCAAGTTCCAAGAATCACTACCCAAAGCATTCAGCATAAGTGTGATGCAAAATGCTTTACATTCTGTATTTGCTGTTTGAAAAATTAGATAATGAGCAACCTGGAAACCAATCATCATAACTAAAGATGAGCAGGTTGATGCATAGCACTGTTCTTCCCTACTCCCACTCTCCCCCTCCCAAGTTTTTCTTTAAGCACTTAGTCCCTTCTAGGATTGATATGGGATAAGCACATTTGTCTAGCTGGCATGAAAATAAAAAGCTGGTTTATCTGTAAACAGACATTAAGTATTTTAGCTATTTCCATGCGTGTCTTACAATTCACAAATCTGAAATAACTCAGATTATTCTTTATGAAACTCTCAAACCCAATAATAGCATGATAAAAAGCAACACCTTCAAGATATCTCTAGGGAATCCAAATGTAGGAAAGCATAGGTATCTCACCGGAGCCCTCAGAGTCCCTCCACTGCCTGAGGATAAGTCACTTCTCACTCTTGATCTGAATCAACAGAGAAATTTCTGCAATCCCAGTCCTTGGTGATTTAGGACATAAGGATCCAGGAACTTTATAGGTAATCATGGTACCAATTCTACCCACAAAATATCTTTCTCAACAGCTGTCTAATTTCTAAAATGTTACCATTCAACTTTTCATTTGTTAAGTCTCTCTTTCATTATCAGGCAAAGACCTCCCAACCCCAGTTGTGGCAGTCTGAATAATGGCCACCTAAAGACATTTACATTCTAATCATTGAAACCTGTGGCTATGTTACTTTACATTGCAAAAAGGACTTTTTGTGATTAAGTTAAGGATTTGGGGATGGGGAGATTATCCTGGATTATTCAGGTGGGTCCAAAGCAATCATAGGATTCTTAAAAGAGAGAGGAAGGAAGTTGAATGAGAGAAGGTGATGTGATGCTGGAACCAGCCTTTTACAGCTGAAAAAGGTGAGAAAATGAATTCTGTTCTAGACCCTCTGCTAAATTTGTGGCGATTTGTTACAGCAGCATATATAAAACGAATATACCGATTTAAACCCCAATCATAATTTACACTTTTGTATCGAATTTCCCAAACTGCACTCTGGAGAATTTATTCTAGAGTACTTTAAATTGAAATGATGGAATTATAAAGTGATCCCTAGCAAGTTATGAAAATGCTACCGTCTAATCACCACTGTGGATCAGTAGCTTTACTGATTCTCTATGTAAACATATCTTTAAAGATGGGAACCATACATAAGATAACAGGTTATTGGATCCAGAAGTTGGGGTGTATGGCATAGTAAAGCCCCATCTTTGAGACCATTTAATCCCTCATTAAAGGCTTGGGTAAACAAGCCTTGGGTATATAGTTTTCTATAACTTTTTAGAAATAACTTATTTGCTCAGAAAAAGACTTGGCTATATTTCTGGGCATATATGCAAAGGAATATAAATTGTTTTATCATAAAGACACATGCTCCTGTATGTTCATCGCAGCGGTATTCACAATAGCAAAGACATGGAATCAACCTAAATGCCCATCGGTGGTAGACTGGATAAATGTGGTACATATACACCATGGACTACTATGCAGCCTTGAAAAGGAATGAGATCATGTCCTTTGCAGTAATATGGATGGAGCTAGAGCCCATTATCCTTAGCAAACTAACACAGGAACAGAAAACCAAATACCACATGTTCTCACTTATAATTGGGAGCTAACTGGGGAAAACAGGTGGACACAAAGAGGGGAACACCACATTCTAGGGCCTATTGGAGAGTGGAGGGTGGGAAGAGGGAGAAGATCAGGAAAAATAACTACTGGGTACTTGGCTTAATACCTGGATGATAAAATAATCTGTACAACAAACCCCCATGACACAATTTACCTATATAACAAACCTGCACTTGTACCCCTGAACTTAAAAGTTTAAAAAAATGACTTCACGTTTTTGCAGCTATTAACATCTTCCAAAGAGATTTCCCTTAATACAATTTTGAAACTTCAGGCATAATGTGAATACGTTAACCTGATATTTTTCTAAAAGAATTTTTCAGTAAGGTCATAAGGGAAAGAGTGTGAAGGTCACTTACACAGGTCAGGTGGAAAGAAATGAAAGGATGGTATAGAGAAGAAGCAGACAGAAACGTGAATTCAGAGGTTCTGAAAATAATCACTTTGGGTTTTACAGTTTTCCATCACACCGACTCTGGCCTATGCCTTCAATTTATCAGAGACTGGGTAGGGCTCGGGGAGTTTTGTTGTTACTGTTTCCTGAGTCCTGACAGCTGGAAGTGGGTAGCAGTGCATTCCCAGGTCATGGTGGAATTTTAGTACCCTGCCAGGATCTTAATCACCTGAGAATCTAGGAGGTCTGGGACCCGGCAACCCTTCAGAAAACATACCTGTTCACAGTATGCAATAGATAAACAGGACTAATAGAGAGAGAGAAAAAAAAAGACATTTTGTAGGTGTACATTAAAAATACCAACTTTCTCAGATGAGTAGATTGCAAAAATTGTCTCCCTTTCTGTAGGTTGCCTGTTCACTCTGATGGTAGTTTCTTTTGCTGTGCAGAAGCTCTTCAGTTTAATTAGATCCCATTTGTCAATTTTGGCTTTTGTTGCCATTGCTTTTGGTGTTTTAGACATGAAGTCCTTGCCCATGCCTATGTCCTGCAGTAAATGATGAGTTAATGGGTGCAGCACACCAACATGGCACATGTATACATATGTAACAAACCTGCAGGTTGTGCACATGTACCCCAGAACTTAAAGTATAATAAAAAAATAAGTAAATAAAAAATACCAACTTTCCTCCATTTATTAATCTATTCTAAGGGATATGAAGAGAGGCAAAAGAGCCCTGAGAATATATTTTCCTTCATAATTTAGGGAAACAAACAATGAGGCAATTCAAAGATCAAGATGATATTTAAATACTGCATAAAACCTTCACCCATGAAAGACCTTTAAGTGCACAGAATCACATCTTTTGATTGCTGATTTTATACATCTCTGTTAAGGATAAAAATAAAACACTTTGAAATAGCCCTCTCAGATGACTGTGGACCAAGGGCATTGAAAACTTTTATCCATATAGTCCAGACAATATTCCTTCATCACTTTTACAGTGAGCTGTTGTATATTGGCAGAAAGTGAATGTCTAACATATTTTCCACTAGAGTCTACTGCTACACCCAGAACTAATGAAACAATGTGTAGTCCATGATGATTATGTGGATCCTTAATTTCACAAATTTCTCCTAATAAGGTGCGATAGTTAATTTTAGGTGTCACCTTGACTGGATTAAGGAATATGTAGAGAACTGGGAAAGCATTACTTCTGGATGTGTCTGTGGAGATGTTTCCATAGAAGATTGGCCTATGAGTTGGTGGACCCAGTGGAGAAGCTCCACCCTCAATGTGGGTGGGCCACATCCAATTGGCTGGGGGCCCAGATACAACAAAAAGGCAGAGAAAAGGCAAATTCTTTTCCCTCTCTCTTGGAACTCAGACACACTTCATCCACCCTTAGACATCATAAATCAAGCTTCTTCAGGCTTTGGACTTCAGAACTTATACCAGTGGACCCCTGGTTTCTCAGGCCTTTGGCCCCAGAATAAGAATTAGATCATCATCCTCCCTGGTCAGGGGCTTTCAGACTTGTACAGAGCCATGCTACCAGCATCCCAGGGTCTTTCATTTGCAGACTGTTGTGGGACTTCTCAACCACCATAATTAGGTGAACCAATTCCTCCAATAAATCCCTTCTCATATGCCTATATCTGTATCTATGACTGTATCTATATCTATACCTATATAGATATAGAGAACCTATTCTATTGGTTCTCTCTCTCTAGAGAACACTGACTAATACAGATTTTGGTACCAAGAGTGGTTCTGGAGGAATAGAATTTTAAGGATGAGTTTCCTACACTGGTTTTGGAGTTTCTGGAACTAGTTCTCTAATCTGATTAGACCTAAAAATGCTAAGGACTCTACTCCTAATAGTACAGAAAGTACTAATAGTCCGTGGTGTAAGCTATTATAGAGCTATGCAAAAGAACTGTATTTGATACTGCTTTTTTTTGAGAGAGAGAGGGTCTCACTCTGTTGCCCAGGTGGGAGTGCAGTGGCACAATCTCAGCTCCCTGCAACCTCCATTTCCTAGGTTCAAGTGATTCTCGTGCCTCAGCCTCCTGAGTAGCTAAGACTACAGGTGTGAGCCACCACACCTGGCTAATTTTTGTGTTTGTGTTTTTTATTTTTTGGTAAAGACAGGGTTTCAACATGTTGGCCAGGCTGGTCTTGAACTCCTGACCTCATGTGATCTGCCCATCTTCGCCTCCCAAAGTGCTGGGATTACAGGTGTGAGCCAGCATGTATTTGACACTCTTAATCAACCACTTATAAGAGGCAAGGAACTTGATAACCCTTTATATAATACTTTCAAACATTTGTGGAAAATTAAGGAACATAATGACCTTGATTGGTTACATCCAATGTCACTGAACAAAGTAGTCAAGCTGGAAGGATGGAGATTATGCATGGTTTCAGCGACATGAACTTTCACTTATCAACAATGACCTGGCTACCTTAATTACTGAGTATTCAATCTGCCAGGAGCAGAGACCAACACTGAGCCTCTGACATGGCACCATTTCCTGGGGTGATCAGTCAGCTACGTCATGGTAGGTTGATAACATTGGACTACTTCCATCATGGAAGGAGCAGTGTTTTGTCCTTATTGGAATAGTCACTCTCAATACAACTTTGTCTTCCTTGCGCACAATGCTTGTGTCAAAACTACTATTTGCAGACTTATGGAATGCCTTATCCTCCATCATGGTATTCCACACAGCATTGCTTCTGACCAAGGAACTCATTTCACAGCCAAAGAAGTATGCCATGCTCTTTTTTGGGAGAAGGGTTCATGCTCATGGAATCCACTGATCTTACCACGTACCCCATCATCCTGAAGCAGTAGGCTTCACAGAACAGTGCAATGGTTTCTCAAAGTCACAGTTAGTGCCAGCTAGGTGACGATACTTTGCAGGGCTGGAGCAAAGTTCTCTAGAAGGCTGTATACACTCTGAATCAGCATCAAATGTATGGACCTATTTATCTTACAGCCAAGATTCACAGGTCCAAGCATCAAAGGGAAAAAATGGAAGTGAGACAACTCACCATTACTCATACTAGACCACTAACAAAAATTCCTGTTCTTGCAACTTCATGCCCTGCTGGCTTACAGATCTTAGCCCTGGAAAGAAATACAACAATGACTACACTGAACTGGAAGTTAAGACTGCCACCCAGTCATTTTGGCTTCTCATGTATCTATGCCAACAGGCTACAAAGGGAGTTAAAGTGTTGGCTGGAGTGATTGATCCAAACCTCCAAAAAGAAATTGGAGTTAAGAAAGAGTATGTCTGGATTATAGGAGATCCCTTAGGGAATCTCTTAGTATTACTATGCCCTGTGATTAAAGTGAAAGGAAAATCACAACAACCCAATCCAGGCAAGACTACAAATGGTCCAAATTCTTCAGGAAAGGTTTGGGTCACCCTACCAGGTAAAGAACCATGGCCAGCTGAGGTGCTTGCTGAAGGCAAAGGAAATACAGAACGGGTTGCAGAAGATAGCTGTAAATACTACCTATGACCACACAACCAGTTACAGAAATGAGAACTGTAATTGTCATGAGCATTTTCTCCCTCTTTTGTTAAGAATACATTTTTATGTATTGCATATATACATATTTTAAGCAAATATCTTTGTTTCATTCGTCTTTTGTCTTTATGATATGATTTATTGATTTTATATCAGTATTTAAGCATTGTTAATTTTACTTCATAGTATTTAAGTTATGTGATATCAGAAGAAGAGTAAGTACACCCAGGAACTTTACTTCCTCTTTTGGCAAAGGTATTAGGACATTTTTGGCTGTGCACAGGATAGTTGTATCATGTTAGGCTGAAATATTACTTTTTTATTGCCTTTTTTGGAGATTAAATATGGTTTAAGGAGATCTGTATAGGTGCCAAGTGGACAATGGAAGGACTTGTAATGATTGATTTCAAATGTGAACTTGACTAAATTAAGTAATACCTAGAGAGCTGATAAAGCATTGTTTCTGGATGTGTCTGTGGAAATGTTTCCATAGAGGCTTGGTATGTGAGTCGGTGGACTGAGTGGGGAAGATCCACCCTCAGTGAGGGTGGCCCCCACCCAATTGCCTATAGCTCAACTAGACAAAAGGCAGAGGAAAGGCGAATTCTTTTCTCTCTCTCTCCTAGAGCCGGAACACACTTCTTATGCCCTTGGATATCAGAAGTCCAGGTTCTCCAGCTTTTGGACTCCAGGACTTACACCAGCAGACCCTCACCAGGTTCGCAGGCCTTAGAGTAATACCATTGGTTTTTTGGGTTTTGAGGCTTTCAGACTTACACTGAACAATGCTACCAGCATCCCAGGGTCTCCATCTTGCAGATGGCCTGTTGTGGAACTTCTCAGCCTCCACAGTCAGGTGAGCCAATTTCCCTAATAAATATCCTCTCATACACCTATCTATACCTATATCTACCTATATCTATATATGTGCATATCTCCTGTTGGTTCTGTCTCTTTGGAGAATCCTAATAAACAGAGAAAGGAACACGTCACCTAGGTAATGAGAGCAGTGCTTTGTCATCACAGATTCCTGACAAAATTTGTCAAGGGAGCTTCTCTTATGCTAAAGAGCCCCAAAGGGTGGAATTGGAGACAGATCTCCTTCAGAAATGATTTATAACAGTTAAGTAGAAACAGTCTACCTTTATCTGTTGTGATCATGTTCCAAGAAAAAAGGTTGGGTTCTTCTAGGAGCAGGTACAAAGATCCTACCCTTCCATAAAAAAACAGTGGCTGGTTAAGTAAAAAAGAGGACTGAGGATGGGAAGGCACTGGCAACACCAAGGTTCCTCAGGATGTCGAGAGGGCACCTTGGGGGCATCACAGAGAAGAGACCAGAAAAGAGAGGAGACTGTCTCCTGCAACATAATCACTTGGTACATAAGCAACCCAACCTGAGGGGCTTGGGACAGGAAAATCCACAACAGCACAGCTGCACCCCACAAGAACCCAGGAAGGGGATGATTCCCCCTCCTCAAAGACAGTAAGTTAGATGACCCTTCCTTTGTGACATTAGAAGACTGTGGTTAGTCAGCTGGGTCTATTGAATTTTCCGCCTTCTTCCATCTTCTGCTCCATAAACACTTATTGCATTGGTTTAACCACTCTTCCAACAGCAACAATATATCCTGAAATTTCAGTAAAAGCTTTGGGAAAGTAAGAATTTTTTACTAATAGTAGAAATCTGGAAAAATCTAAAATGTGCAATATAATATAAATTTTTCCACCATTAAAATGTATTAATTCATTTAATAAATATTTTTTAGTACCTGTATACAGTTGTCCTTCAGTATTCTCAGGAGGTTGGTTCTAGAACTCTCTCAGATACCAAAATTCTGGGATGCTCAAGTTTCTTATACAAAATGGCATGGTATTTGTATATAACCTATATACATCCTCTCATGTACATCCTTCCGTATATTTTAAATCATCTCTAGATTGCTTATAATACCTAATACAGGGTAAATGCAATGTAAATAGTTGTACTGTATTGTGTATTATTTGTATTATTTTTTATTGTTGTATTGTTATTTTCATTTTTTTCTGAATATTTTTGATCCATTGTTTATCGAATCCACAGATGTGGTACCCATGGTTACAGAAAGCCAACTGTGTATGGAAATATATTCACAAAATTGTTAGATGAAAAAGTAGGTTAGTTGCTATAAGTAGTACATTAAATTTTAAAATACATATAGATTGATAGATATAAGTAGGTATACAGAGAGAGAGAGAGAAGGAGAGAGAGATGAAATCCAAAACTATGTATACTGTATAATCTCTGGGTTGATGAAAGAAGCAATTTTTATTTTTTTTCAATTTGACATTTTATGATTTTCTAAATTTGCAAGTATGTATTAACTGTGGGATAGAAAAAAAATGGAAAACATTCCTGAGTCCATTGTAATAGTTCATGAGCTATAATAACTGTGTGTGAATAAGTAGTGTTCTAGATATCAAATGGATATAAAATTTAAGACAGTAGGAGTTTGTTTTACACCGATTAAATTACTTATTAGCTCCTTTTATAAATAAACATAGAATATCTACATTAGAAAAGAAAATAAAACTTCCTTGAAGAAAATGTGTGTAAAACTGCTATGGATGTGAAGGTACCAGCAATATAAATATGTATTTCTCACTGTTTCTAACTAAGTACAAAATGGGCACAGAAGAAAGGTGAACATTAAAACATAGCATCAGTTTTATTGCCAAAAGGACAAGGCCTTCCCAATCAAGCTGGATTGGAGAATGTGACTCATCCCCATAACTAGAATAAGATTCCTATTTCTTCTCCCCCAAACCCAGACTTTGGAAGCTGCCTGGAAGAATAAATTCTTTAGAGTGCTCATCTCTAGCCAGGTGCATGGAGGACCACAAGTGTACTTCACACCCTTGAAGGGCAGAAGAAAGAGGCTAGGTGAGAGGGGGCAGTGCTTCAGCTTTGCTTCAGGTCATCCAACAGACAGCAAATCCTGCCACCTTGCCCATCAGAGAAGCCATTCGTCCTCCCACTAAGAGAAGTGAATCAGGGTACAGAGGAAGGAAAAACCAGAAATAATACCTCCAAAATGCACCCCTGCTGGGGGCTAAAGCAGGAATCCCTTCATTAAAACAACACTGAGTTAAGAGGGGCTTGACCTTACGAGTACCAAGGCCATGTCTCTGTCATTGAGTTTCTGTGCTATCCTTTGGCACTATGATGAGGATATCAAGTTGAAGAAGAAATATGGCACACCTGAAAGAATGCAATATTATAGAAAACTATGGTAAGTTTTAAATTGTGTGCTGCCAAGTATGAATAGGTAAAAGAAGGTCAAAAAGAGTTAAAATGGTCAAGAAAAACTTCAAAGAGACAATAGAAAATCTGACCTTCAGCAACATTTCTCTCAATTGACAGAAATGAGTCTTAACAAATAGATGTAATTGGGTATATGTGGAAAAGAAAAGACTTTCTGAACAGAAGGAATAACAGGGAGGAAGATACTAAAATAAAAAGGTCACATTGTGTTGGGTAGTATAAGGGTGACATGCAAGATGGCAGGGTGATGTCAAAGAATGAGCACTAAGATCAAGTAATAGGGTGAATCCAGATTTACCAAGAGCCTTGAAAGCCAGGTAGAGATGTTTAGCTTTGATGCAACAAGAAATGAGTACACTCTCTAAGAAACTGCTCCCTACAGTCATCAAAACCAAGAGCCCTAAAATATTTCTGTCAATATACTAAATGGGAAGACAAGAGAAATTGTTGTTTAACAAGTCTGATATTTTCCATTTCTGGACTGCCATACAGCAGTGATAAAATATAATTAATCTAATTTAATTAGGTTGAAATAGAGTATGCCTTATAGAGGCCAGCTTCTATTCTGATTTTGAATTAGGACCCAACACAACATTCCTATGTACATTTCTGGCCAACCTTGAGCATTTCTTAGTTATTAGTAAGCAGGCTATACTAGAGATGCTTTTATTATATAAAAATTATATTCTAATAAAATTTAATAGAGTGTAAAAAATCTGAGATATAGCTGCAATAAAAGATTTTGAATCAGCTGAAATTCATGCAAATTTCGTCTTGATTAAATAAGGCAAATATTTTATGATTTTAATAAAATGACCAAAGGCCTGGTCTCTAAATATATGCATTCCAAAATAATATAAGCTAGACTAGAAGCCAGCAAACCTCCATCAAGGGAAATAATGATCATGCTAAAATAAATGGGGGCACTGACAGGGCAATAAACCTTGATCTTGTCTGCCAAAACAAAACTGAATGTCTTCTTTATTCAAGCGACCATGCAAGACAAAAAAAAAATTGCAGTGATTGGCGCTGGGGTCAGCGGATTAGGTGCCATTAAGAGGTGCTTTGAGGAGGGACTCGAGCCTGTATGTTCTGAAAAAAACAATGACATTGGAGGACTGTGGAGATACAAGGTAATTAATAAACATTCTCATAAACTCTGATGTATCTGTGTACTATGAGAGAAGTGTTTTCTTTCTAACTAGGAAATGGAACTCTGATGATATATAACTTAGATATTCTTTAAGTGTTCTTTTCGAAGTGGTGCTATCTTATGTTCATATAAACCTGGAATTTTTTGAAGTGCTTACAAAAACCTATTCACTTTTATCCCCCCAACAACCCCATATGGAATACTTGGGGTATCAGTATGCAAATTTTACAGATGAGGAAGTTGAAACTCAGAAAGTCTGTGTAGTTATCCAGCCTCTGGTACACTTGGTAATAAGACCAGATCTCCTGAATTCTGGTTCTGACATTTTCCTCTCTACCATAGAATCATCCTCTTTATGTTGCTTTGTGTTGTTTAATGTATGCTGAAAAACTACCTTTACCAAGAAAGGTGTGTGTAATCATGATTACACTCATGCATAGCTTAAAGCAATAGGTTTTATATCACGGATAGCATCCAAGATGAATAGAAGTAAGTGTACTCTTAAAAATAATATCTTCATCGTTTATGCAGCCAACAGACACATGAAAAAATGCTCATCATCAATGGTCATCAGAGAAATACAAATCAAAACCACAAGGAGAGAGCATCTCACGCCAGTTAGAATGGCGACCATTAAAAAGTCAGGAAACAACAGATGCTGGAGAGGATGTGGAGAAATAGGGACACTTTTACACTGTTGGTGGGAGTGTAAACTAGTTCAACCATTGTGGAAGAAAGTGTGGTGATTCCTCAAGGATCTAGAACTAGAAATACCATTTGACCCAGCCATCCCATTACTGGGTATATACCCAAAGGATTATAAATCATGCTACTCTAAAGACATATGCACTTGTATGTTTATTGCAGTACTATTCACAATAGCAAAGACTTGGAACCAACCCAAATGTCCACCAGTGATAGACGGGATTAAGAAAATGTGGTACATATACACCATGGAATACTATATAGCCATAAAAAAGGATGAGTTCACATCCTTTGCAGGGACATGGATGAAGCTGGAAACCATCATTCTCAGCAAACTATTACAAGGACAGAAAACCAAACACCACATGTTCTCACTCATAGGTGGGAATTGAACAATGAGAACACTTGGACACAGGAAGGGGAACATCACACACCAGGTCCTATTGTTGGGAGGGGGAGGGGGGAGGGATAGCATTAGGAGAAATACCTAATGTAAATGACGAGTTGATGGGTGCAGCAAACCAACATGGCACATGTATACCTATGTATTAAACCTGCACATTGTGCACATGTACCCTAGAACTTAAAGTATAATAATAATAATAAAAGAAAGTAAGTCTTCTTGAAGTATAATTCATCTTTTTTAAAAACCAGCCTTTTTTCTCTTAAGTATTCAACATATTTATCTAATACTTTTTGTTTTTAATCCCTTAACATTTTAATATACATCACATTTGCATGATTTTTTTTCTCTCAGCTCTCATAATGCTTTTTTCCAGGGGGCTTCTCTTAATCCAAATTCTTTTAGTTGTGATGTCTTTTTTACCCTTTGGAAATTTCTCTTCTCAACCCCTTTTGGTCTGTTTTAATTTTGTTTGTTATGCTGCATTTTAGTATCTATAATCTTCCTTCCATTATAATATAATTACTGGTATTAATTTAGGTCTGTCATTATAAGCAAAATTCTGAACGATAAAGAGTTCCCTTTGTAGAGAAATGAGTCCAATGCCTCCGTCCTTCCTGTTGGGCAATATTACAGTAAACTGACTGTCAAGTACATTTTTTCAAGGAAAAATAAGCCTAAAACCACCTGTCTGATCATACCTAACACATTCTTTGTTGTGCTGCTGAATCCTGACAGCCATGGGTTTGTTGATTCCCACAGGAAACACCTGAAAGCGGAAGACCTGGGATATACAAATCTATGACCTGCAACACTTCCAAGGAGATGACAACCTTCAGCGACTACCCTTTCCCTGATCCTTATCCCAACTATTTGCACAATTCCAAAATGATGGAGTATCTCAGGATGTACACCAGGCACTTTCACTTTATTAAGCACATCCAGTTTCTGGTAAAGAATGAAAAGCATGCTCATCACCTACAGATTGTTGAAGGCAAATCTTGTGTAAGCCAGAGAAAGCTAAGGCGTATTTTCAATTTGCATTTTCCATTACGATTCAGAGAGAAATAGCATGTTTTCTATTAGTCTCAAGACTAGTGAATCTAATATTAGTTTTGCCCACCAGAGGAAAAGCATTGTCTCATTATTTGAACCTGAAATCTCGTTTTCAATTAATTTTATTAAATAGAGAACATAAATTATAGGGGAAGATTACCGTGTTTTGTTCTCTAAGGTACCTTGATGTCTGAAAAGGGATCATTTTAGGACATTTATGTGAACAAAATTCCTAAAGATCCGGAAACTCTGAATATAAAAGGCACCACCTATTTTATTTGTTAAGACACAGAATTGGGGGGAAAAAATGGAAGACTGAGAACAATGCTCTAAAACCAAGGCTATCTTTCTTTGTTCCCAGTCAAAGGTGTGCAGAGTGAGGAAGCACCCTGATTTTTCATCCTGTGGCCAGTGGGATGTTGTGGTAGAAACTGATGGAAAGCAAACCTGTGTCTTTGATGGGATCATGATTTGCAGTGGCTAATACAATTAAAAGTGTTTGCCCTTAAAGGATTTCCCAGGTATTTAAAGGATCAGTGTACAAGAAAAATATGTGCATTCTAAGAATCATAATATCTGCAGTATTACAGCATTGGACAGAACTGTTTACATGGTACAGTGGGGATATAAAAAAAAAGAGGGTGTAGCAACTTTCTGGAATAGCCAGGAAAGATCTGATAATAGAAATATAACACTTGAACTAGAAACTAAGAGTTCCTCAGGCAAGCCAAGGTCTCAGAGCAGGCATTCCGGGGAAAGGAAGCGGTACATGAAGAGTAATACCCTGTGAAATAGTCACAGGAGCTCGGGGAACGACACCCACCTGATGCTCCTGGAGCAGGTGAGTGTGCAGGGAGAGACATGTAGGAGTCAATAAAAGACCACTGAAGTGTGTGTGTTTGTGTGTTTGTGTTTATGTTTGGAGGGGCGGGTACGTGATCGTACTTTTATTTTGTAAAGATCAGTCTTGCAGTGATGTGGAATATTAATTGATACGGAAGAGGGAGGCAAAGCAGGAACATCAATAAAGAGGGTTTTGTAATAGTCCATTAAAGAGATGGTGAAAGCCTCTAGTAAAGTAATGGTAGTAGGACTCAAAAAGGAGGAGAAAAATTCAGGAAATATTTTGGAGGTCATTACAAGACTCAATGGATGTTAAAATATGCCACAAATAATTTTTTATTTAATATTTTTGAGATTTGGCTTTATTTTTGAAATATTACTTAATATTTTCAAGAAATAATCAATTTTTTTAGATTGAGTCTTGCTCTCTCGCCCAGGCTGGAGTGCAATGGGGCAATCTCAGCTCACTGCAACCTCTGCCTCCTCGGTTCAAGCAATTGTCCTGCCTCAGCCTCCTGAGTAGCTGGAATTACAGGCACGTGCCACCACACCTGGCCAATTTTTGTATTTTTAGTACAGACAGGGTTTCATCATGTTGATCAGGCTGGTCTCGAACTCCTGATCTCATGATCTGCCCCCCTCGGCCTCCCAAAGTGTTGGGATTACAAGCGTAAGCCACCACACCCAGCCAAATTTTTAAAAGATGTTTTGAAATTTCTGTTACTCTAGACTTGCACCGTCTTAGTCACTGATAGCAAGATATTGCTACTGAGCATTTGCAATGTGGCTAATATGAACTGAGAAGTAATTTTAGTGTAAAATACACACCAGCTTTTGAAGACATAGTAAAAATGTATAAAGTATGTCAATAATGCCCTTGTAAGCAGGACAATGGCCATGGAAGTTCGAATCCACTAAAAAGTGTGTAACTACTCACCTGCCTAAAAATATTAATTGGTAATAAAATATAAAAATTTTAAAATTAAAAAAACCTTTTTATATTGATTATATACTGATAACAGATTATGTTGGGTTAAATAAAATATATTATTAAAGTTAATATTTTTTCTACTTTTCTCATATTACTACTAGAAAATTTAAAACTGCATACATGGTTGAATTATATTTCTTTTAGACAACACTGCTCTATGTTACTCAGTATCTTTAGATATTTTTGACATCTATTTATGGAGTCACAAAAATAGAAGAACAGTTCCTCATGAATCAGTAGAGAGTAAGAAAAAGACAAACCCTCCTAAAGTGACAAGTCATCATATTGAGCAAATTTAAAACTGGATTTTTAAAAGGAAACATTAACATGCTTTGATTTTTTGTCTTAGCCATATCATCACTGCCATTAGATATTTCTTTCCTTAGATAATCACATCTTGCAACATTGGCAGCAACTGACCAACCAACACAGAAGAGGATTAAAGTAACATATACTTCAAGTTTAGAAATAAATTTTCTAAAACAGCCTTTCCTATTTCTGTTTGTGATTTGAGAGATTCTACCCTTTCCTTATAGGGATCAAGAACTTCCAAGGTCCATATCTCCACACCTGAGCATACAAGCATCACGACAATTTTGTGGGGAAGACAGCAGTTGTGGTTGGCATCGGGAATTCTGGAGCAGATGTGGCTGGCGAGATCAGTTACATTGCTGAACAGGTTTGACATTCTAAACTGATTCTGTTCTTTGGTGTAACCTTATACCTGCAAAGCATGGACCATGGTGAGTCTAGGCTTTTGTTATTGCTTTAGCAGTAACATCCCAACCTTGACTGCTGCTCTCCAACCTGGTAATAGCACTTTCTTCTTCTGATTATATATGAGTGAAAGAATGGAGAAAACCAAAATAATAGTACCCTCCCATACCATAATGCACGAAATCATGAAAGATATCTATCAAACTAGAGTCAGATAGCTTTGGAATTATCGAGGTATAGCTACGCTATGCTAGTGAGATGGAAGCTTTCAAACTGAAATGAATTTTACAGAAAATTCCAAAATTTTCACACTGGAAATAAAGTTTAAACAGAGAAAAATATACACAAGCGCGAGTAAAAATACACTGCTGATACATGAGAAAGTTGCTAGAAATAGGGTGGAAATTTTGTGAATTTCCTAAAAAAAAATTCTAAAAAAAATGAAGAGTAGGAAAAAATGAACTATTTTTTTCTCTACAGGGAATGTTTTTGACCCCTAAAGAGCATGGAGAGATTACTTTTCAAAACTCAAAATTAAGTTTCATTTTTAAGATTTTCAGGAAGAAGACACAAGATTTCCACTACTTAGAGTCTTCTGTATGGATGAAATTCAGTCAACCATTCTGAGTGCTATCTTACCCCTGCCAAGCATTGTATGCAAGATACAACGATAAATGAGTTATAATCTCTGAGATTAAAGACCTCACAAGCTAGTGATTGTATTTTCATTAAAAACTCTATAGACTTTTAAAATCTCAGTTAAATAATTCAAAATAGAGAATTTACAAAATGTATCTTCTATTTTTCATGGACTTCATACTTTTCATGTTAAATTTTCCATTTGTAAATGTGAAAAAAATTCAAGATGTGCATTTTCACATTGCATTTTTGGTTTTTGTGTGTGTGGTTTTGTTGTTGTTGTTGTTGTTTGTTTGTTTTCTTAATAGAGGCATGATCGCTCTCTGTCACCCAGGCTAGAATGCAGTGGCACTATTGTAGCTCACTGCAATCTTGAACTCCTGGGCTCAGGCGATCCTACTGCCTCAGCCCCACGAAGCGCTAAGATTACAGGCATGAGCCACCATGCCCAGCCTGTATTTTTGTTGTTATCCCAGTCTTTGCATTCATATATTTTCCATCAGTCTAAATTGTAGAATGATAGAAATGAGAAGGAGCCTGGATACTAACTTGTAGCTCTCAACATAATAAATCATTCATGTTAACCTTTTTTCCCACATTCTGAGACCTACGAAATTCCAGACATCTAGCAGGGCCATAAGTAAACATTAAAATAGAAACAAAAAATAAACAGATGAATTAAAATGACTTTAAATAATTGGACCTGGACCTGAGAAATGTATAAAGTGAGAGAGAAGGAAGAGAATCCGGAAGGGGGGATGAGATGATATGGGAAGTTAACCATATTCCCTTGACAGTTTAGAAAAAAATGCATCTGAGCTTCTGAGATAAAAGTAATAAGAAATAAAATGGTAATTTGGCAAGAACTTCTTTCCTACAGGTCTTCCTCAGTACAAGACGAGGTGCATGGATATGGAACTGGGTTTGGGATAATGGAAATCCTTTGATATCACAGTCTTCACTTGTTACAATACAATAATGGAAAAAATTTTCCCCACATTCATGATCAACAAATGGGTAGAAAATAAATTAAATGCAAGGTTTAACCATGACAATTATGGACTACAGCCTCAACACAGGTAAGGTGTAGGGTTTAAAACAAATAAATAATATTTTAAAGCTACTAGACCAAGCAGAATCTATAAGCTATATTTAAGAAATAAGAATTAAAAGGTACCATTCTAATACTTGGTAGCATTTAGTTGGATAGAGAGTATTCAAGTTATTTCCTTCCTACTAATAGCTCATGGTCATTCTACTAAGGTTCTGCTAAGAAACAGATGTGGGGGGTTGGTGGTAGGGGAGTAGAAACAAACTTTAATACTTGTTTTATTTGAGACTCACACCATCTAACTCTGCCACCCTCTATTTCCTCTTTTGCTATCATCTATTAACCACTTCCTGTTCACTCCCAGATTCAAAACTGTGATTGCTCTGGAGGACCTGACTGTCACCCTCAAACCTACTGTCAACCAGGACAATTTCAATGCCTGTATGTATGACTACCCAATACCCATGCAGTGCAGCCCCTTGACTTCCTCAATTGCCCTGGTCTCCTGTCGTACTTCACTTGAGCCATCCATACCCATGGCCATCCTGGAACGTATCACCCAGAACTGCAGTGCATCCGGATGCCATTCCAGGGCCCATTCTGTGATTGCAGCCTCTTCCTTTTACGCTGTCACCCCACTACATGCTAGCTAGTTCTCTGACCTTATCCAGTCCTCTCATCTCATGTCTTCCTCCTCTTGTTCTTTCATTTCTGTTACCATTTTTCTTCTATTTTCTTTCTTGCTCCCTTTTCCCCACTTGCCCCTCAAAACTTGGTGTTATCCATGTATCTATTCTTGGTCCTCTTCCCTTTTCTTCCTACACAGCTTCCTTTATTTAAAAAAAAAAAAAAAAAACCTAGGCAAAAGATAAAAGCTTGAAGTAAAGCAGTGAAAATTAAAAAATAATAGTATTAAGAAGTATCTGGATGAAAAAGCATACATAGCTTTATGACTAACTGATGTAGGATGTGTGACTCCAGGTTCTTCCCTGAGGAAAAAGTATTCAGAAGATGAAAGATGTGTATTAATAGTAAAGTAGAACTGAAAATACGGCTTCCTGCTACTAATTTATAGTTCAAGTACTAAATTACAATTACCAAAGGTCTGTGTGTCACTGAACGTAAGTTTTTCCAATGAAGATTCACTCTTAAAATCATGCGGCTGCACCGTGTAGGCCCTTGAAAAATATTAATGACTGACTGGTGTTAATATTTACATTATATTGAGTGAAACTACATATGTTAAGAATCAAAAAGCTTTATTCCTGGAAAAAAATACTATTAGTTAAAAATATATTTAGCTAAAAATAATCGGGTGTATTATCACCTGATTATCACAATCTGATCTGATTGTTATATTATTATTATTACCATTTTATAGATTAGGAAACTGAGACTGAAATGTTATGAGACTTTTCCAAGTTCTCACAACTTGTAAGTGACAGGACCAGTATTAGTCTAGTTCTGACTCTGAAAATCAAGTTTGTAACCAATAAACTATATCACCTTTTCAGGAATGCCAATATAGAATATAAAAAATTGGGAGGCTGAGGTGGGAGAATTACTTGAACCCAGGGGGTGTAAAACGAAAAAGAAGAAGAAAAATCAGGATCAAGTTTGATAGAATTGCATTGTAGTTTCTGATAACCAGAGTAAATTGATTAAGTCATCTGGAGAAGTTTCCCACAGATTCCTAAATAATTTTTATCAAGTTCTCCATGATCTGATTAATGAGAAGTCAGAATTGTATCTAATCAGGATACATCACCAGACAGTTCTTTCCTGATGAGTCAAAATGTGATAGAAAATAGTAGATACCTTCACTGAATCCTCTACATTTGAGACACAAAATTGTCAATTAGACAAGTCAAGAATTTAAAAGATGTACTGCTGTACACTGAGGCCAGAGTTCATATCCAAGTGGCTTATGTTGTTTCTACATCTTACATCGTTCACATTCTAAAGCCATGTGGTTATTCCCTTAGTGAAGTCATTTCTAATAATAACACATTTTATTCTCATTTAAAAATATCTACAGTGTATCACTACTTTAGGTAGATATGTTGGTTTCCATATATATATATACATATACACACACACACATATACACACACACACACACACACATATATACACATATTGCCCCTCTTTCTTCTAGCCACTCTGACTAGTGTAAGATGGAATCTCATTGTGGTTCTGATGTACATTTCACTAATGATTAATAATGATGAGCATTTTTTCATACATTTGTTGGCTGCATGTATGTCTTTTTAACTTTTATTTTAAGTTCAGGAGTACATATGCAGGTTTGTTACATAGGCAAACTTGTGTCATGGGTGTTTGTTTTACAGATTATTCCATCACCCAGGTATTAAGCCTCATACTCATTCGTTATTTCTCCTGATCCTCTCCCTCCTCCTACCCTCCACCCTTTTATCAGCCCAAGTGTGTGTTGTTCCCCTCTACATGTCCATGTGTTCTCATCATTTAACTCCCACTTATAAGTGAGAACATGAAGGATTTGGTTTTCTGTTCTTGTATCAGTTTGCTGAGGATGATGGACTCCAGCTCCAACCATGTCTCTGTGAAGGACATGATTTCATTCTTTTTAATGGCTGCATAGCATTTCATGGTGTATATATACCACATTTTCTTTATCCAGTCCATCATTGATGGCATTTCCGTTGATTCAATGTCTTTGCTATTGTGAACAGTGCTGCAATGAACATATGCATACATGTGTCTTTAAAACAGAATGATTCACATTCCTTTGGGTATATGCTCAGTAATGGGATTGCTGGATCAAATGGTATTTCTTTCTTAAGGTCTTTGAGGAATCACCACATTTCTTCCACAATGGTTGAACTAATTTACACTCCCACCAACAGTGTATAAGCCTTCCTTTTTCTCCACAACCTTGCCAGCATGTTATTTTTTGATAACATGTGATATGGTGTCTGATTGTGGTTTTGATTTGCATTTCACTAATTATCAGTGATGCTGAAGTTTTTTTCATATGATTGTTGGCCACGTGTATGTCTTCTTTTGAAAAGTGTCTGTTCATGTCCTTTGCCCATTTTTATGAGGTTGTTGGATTTTTCCCCTGTAAATTTGAGGGCATTATATAATGATAAAGGGTTCAATTCAATAAGAATATCTAATTATTCTAAATATATGTGATATATGCAGAACTTTCCACCCAAAAACAACAGAATATACATTCTTCTTATTACTACATGGCACATAATCTAAAATCAATCACATAATCAATAATAAAACACTTCTCAGCAAATATCTTATTTGCTCATGTCCTTTGCCTTCATTTTAATGGGGTTGCTTTTTGCTTGTTGATTTGTTTAAGTTCCTTATAGACTGTGGTTATTAGACTTTTGTCAGATGCATAGTTTTTGAAAATTTTCTCTCATTCTGTAGATTGTCTGTTTACTTATTGATAGTTTATCTTGCTGTGCAGAAGCTCTTTAGTTTAAGTAGGTCCTACTAGTCAATTTTTTGTTTTTGTTAAAATTGCTTTTGAGGACTTAGCCACAAATATTTTGCCAAGGCCGATATTGAGAAAGGTATTTCTTGGGTTTTCTTCTAGGACTTTTAGTTTGAGGTCTTACATTTAAGTCTTTAATCCATCTTGAGTTAATTTTTGTACATAATGATAGGTAGGTTTAAATCTTCTCCATATGGCTAGCCAGCTATCCCAGCACCATTTGTTAAATAGGAAGTTCTTTCCCCATTACTTATTTTTGTAACTTTGTCAAAGATCAGATGGCTGTAGGTGTGTGGCTTTATTTCTGGGTTCTCTATGCTGTTCCATTGGTCTATGTGTCTGTTTTTGTACCTGTACCATGCTGTTTTGGTTACTGTAGCCTTGTAGTATAATTTCAAGTCAGGTAATGTAATGTCTCCAGCTTTGTTCTTTTTGCTTAGGTAATATGTCTTTAAAACCATATTATCTTTTTAAAATAAACAGGCAATATATTTTAAAACATGTTTTAAAACATTTTAAAACAAAATGTTTTAAATATTTTAAAGATATAAGTTTAAGGAGGAGGAAGAGATATAGAGGAAGAGGGAGCATGAAATGTTCCAGTTATTCTGGGTTAAAACTCCAGAATTACATTTTTGAAAAATCTATAACTTTGCTGTGGTGCTATCACTTTGATCTTTGACTTCTGTGTCCAAAGGGCCAGTGGTTTGAAATTGGACTAGTCCCACTTTTTCTTCTAAGGTAGAACCCACTTTTAAAAAGCAGCTCTAAATAATTAGAACCATTTAATAGTAAACTGAATAGTTTCACAGTGGCAGCCATAGATGGAGATAGAACAATGTCAAAAGAAACCATGCATGATGCTGGTCTACTGCACCATGAGGAAGCCTCCACTAGAGGCATGCTTCCACCTTTGCATTCTATTTGGGAGTGTTGATTTTGACTTTCACTGGGGTCTCTCCTCTCTTCATCAAGCAGAGTAAAGGTTCTTCATGCATCTGATGTCTCTTTCATTCCCTGACTATTGGTTCCCACATGTGTGACAGCAGTTTTGGGTAAATGCATCTGCTCTGCAAACCTAAAGTCTCCCTTGGTGGGTCTCCTTAGGTTCAAGACTTAGGAAGAAGTATTAAAAAGCCCAACTGCAGCTGCATATCAAAGCCACAATCTATCTTAAACTTTATCAGAAATAAAGTTGGTGTTTTCATTACCATACGCCTGACTTCTGTGTCTTAATTCTGACTTGTTTCTGAACTCAGAAGGGATTTAAGGGCTGTGAGCAATTATTACCCCAAATGCCAAAACAAAACACTGTTATGAGAAATTTTGGAGATGGAAGAACAAGGCTACGAACACGGGGGAAATCAGGACTATTGTGGAACCAAAAGAGGTAGAAAAAAAGAAAATCTATGGGGGAGAAAAGTGAAATACCAAATGAAGAGCTATAAGAACACCAAGTAAGATCCTACAACCTCACCCTCGCTTCCACTCTGATCCACAGCACCTTAATAGTCTCTCATGAAGAATGGGAAGAATTGGAGACTCCTCACTACTAGATAACAACTTAGAGGATCTTGATGCAGAAGCATTAAATTCTAACTTTATTTCTGTAGGAGTTCTACCAGCATCCCCTTTTTGAGGATAGGGGATAAAGTTTACAAGACCGAAGTTTACATAATATCTCAGCTACCCTTAAGGATTTCTAGGTGAGAAAAAGTGAGATTCTGTTCATTATTCCTAAACACTTTATAAATTAAGATTTATGAAACTATGTTTTTCCTATTCGCTAGAATGTTTTCACTAGAAATCTGTGACTATGACAATATTTCAAGATCTGTATTACTAAAATTTCAACCTCAGTGGGAGATTGGCATCCACAATCCCCAAATAATGGAAGGTGTGAAGATGTTAACAGAATTTAATTATCAATTTTTCTCAAAGCAAGACAAAGCTATCTACACAAAGCCAGGTCATAGTACAGATATCCCAAGAGTCAGCACTCTAAACTGTAAGCCCACTGAGGAACAAGACTGTCACCTGTATCTTAAGCTTCTCTTCTAAGTAAAGCTGTGGACTGGAGTTCTTGCTTGTCTCCTTGTTCCATTACCTAAGTACATTCATTTTCACACTTCTATTCCAACTGGGGCCTCTTTTACTTTTTCCCTGACCTCTCCAGTAAAAGTCCCCTCCTTTTCCTTTTCATTCACTTCCATTAATTATAGCCTAGGCAAAAATTTCAAAGAGTTTTAGATTGACTACTTATCCAATCAACTAACACACACACTCTGTTGCTAAGTTATAATTTAAGAAATAGGTCAGAAACTGATTCAGAATAACAGAACACCTTTTTTTATGACTTTGATGTGGTTAACCTCATAAAAGAAAATTCAGCAGAGACTTAGCAGCCTAAGCCTAAGGCATTTCCGTCTTAAGTATATATTAGTATATATTACATTTATATTAGCTTCCTAAGTATACGTGTTTATTAGCAACTATTTTTCAGAAATTATCCTTTTATTAAAAGTTCACATCATTCTAAATACTTTTTTTCTAAACTTTCTTCAGAAAATAAATTTAAACTGTTGAAAATTCTAAAAATTCAAATTTTAACAGCTGCCCCAGGATTTGCTTCTTTAATGGTATTAATGATTCTCATCATTTTGGAGATAATTAACTATCAAAATTTATGCTCATGGGCTTGAGGCAATTTGAGTCTATAACAATATTACTATAACTTTGTTACAAGGTGAAATATGAGAAAAATAATGTGGTATAATGCAGCAAATAACAATTTGTGGAAATTTTTCACTGAATTAGCTGATCATTTCACCATTCTGCACATTCAGTTGGCAGGTTCTTTAGTGTATGCATTGGTTGGTTGTATAGGTACTCAATGATGAAAACTACTTAAGAAGTGGCAGAATCTAAGTATCTGTAAAATACTTGATCTACCAAGATCTTAAGAGACTCTTGGAGATTTATTCTAGGGTTTGGGGTGGTCCTCTATTTTCATATTTGTATAAACTTGACATAACTACCTGGATGCTTCCTGTTTTTTATTTATACAAAAGGCAGGACAGTTTTGTTTCTAAGAGCTTGTGTTCTAGAGCCAGGCAGCTTGAGTTCAAATCCTGGCTCTCCCATTTGCCAGCTCTGTGATTGTAGGCAAGTTATTTGCTCTTGTTATGTTCAGTTTCCTCGTCTATAAAATGTGAGTGATAATATAGTCCCTACCTCACATTAAATAAGTTGAAGATGTTTAAAATAGTACCTGCCACAGCATGAGCACTCAAAAAGGTGGTTATGTTAATAAATGTTAGCTGTTAACATGTCAAGCTGTTAGGTGTCAATCACATTTATGTGGCTCATTTGTGATCCTGATTCCATATTCTCTAGTGTAAAGAAAATGTATAAGAAACCAAGATAGCTTTGGGAGGCCGAGACGGGCGGATCACGAGGTCAGGAGATCGAGACCATCCTGGCTAACACAGTGAAACCCCGTCTCTACTAAAAAATACAAAAAGCTAGCCAGGCTGGGTGGCGGGTGCCTGTAGTCCCAGCTACTCAGGAGGCTGAGGCAGGAGAATGGCGTAAACCTGGGAGGCGGAGCTTGCAGTGAGCCGAGATCCGGCCACTGCACTCCAGACTGGGCGACAGAGCGAGACTCCGTCTCAAAAAAAAAAAAAAAAAAAAAGAAAGAAAGAAACCAAGATAGATATCTTTGCAGTTGGCAAGCTCATTTGTGTTTCCAACTGATATTATGTCATAATACCTTTAGAATGTCTACATTATTTCTTCTTCCAATGTGGTATTATACCATACATACTCTTGTGATTTGCTTATAAATTATTTAAGCAAACCACCAATATTGGACATTTCTGTGGTTCTGAAAAATCGCCTATTATTTTCCTGACATTGGACCATGTTTTTCTTCATTTGATGGTGTCAGATTCTCTTCTAAGAACAGAAGATGAAGGGCAGATTGATTTACTCAGCTTTTAATTAATTTCCTAGTTTCTAGTTATCATTCATGTATTTCAGCTCTGTTTTGTCACATTTTTCCTACTTCTAACACCTGATCCTTTGATAAACTGAATCTGTAAAGCACATAAAAAACTACACTGTCAATACTTCTTCCTAGTTTTGCTGAAACTGCGGAGCTTTATTTGTGGATACAACACCTCTCAGAATGCCATCCTCATTCCCAAACACTCCCTTCCTTCAACACCCCACCACCACTAGACTGAGTCCACCATTCTCTGAGAACTGTTATTTATGAATCCGTGTAGAAAGGAGAAGGCTGCCCCAAAAAGCATCACAAAGTTATGGCCGGTAGAGCTTCAGGGTCTCCAAGCCAGGAGAGCAAATGGGAAAAGGGCTGCATACCAGCCAGCCAAATGTCTTCTTTTTTTTTTTTTTTTTTTGAGACTGAGTCTCACTCTGTTGCCCTGGCAGGCTGGAGTGCAGTGATGCAATCTCAGCTCACTGCAACGCCCACCTCCTGGGTTCAAGTGATTCTCATGCCTCAGCTTCCAAAGTAGATGGGATTACAGGCATGTGTCACGACACCCAGCTAATTTTTGTATTTTTCATAGAAACGAGGTTTCACCATGTTGACCAGGCTGAACCCAGCACTTTGGGAAGCAAGGCAGGCAGATCACAGGAGGTCAGGAGTTCAAGACCAAATGCCATCTTTAAAATAAAAACCTACCATGCTATTTGATTAACCATTAGTATCCCTTCTTCCTTCATATTTTTTATTTTAAATTCCTTTTGGATGTCTTTATTCATCCAAAAAAGGTGATATTTAATATTTAAATGTTGTAGCAAAAATACATGCAGTATATGATATATCCTAAATTACTTTCAGCTGCCCTATTTGGACCTTCTAGGATAAAGTTTTAATATCATCATACTTAACTCTTCGTTCAAATTCAGTCCCCAAAAATGTAAGCAGTGGGAGAGGTCTAGACACATACTATTGCTGAAAGCCTCAGGCTCCAAAGTCAGACTGACATGGGTTCAAATCCCAGTCCTTCCTCTTACTGCTAAGTAACGAGGGACAAATTGCCTCACCCAAATGAGTCTCTGTGTCTCATCTGTGACATGGATAATAGTCCCTACCCCACAGAGGAGTTGCAAAGAGTAAATGAATAAAGCATGAGTGGTATGTCTCAGCACTGCACCTTATAAGTGCTAGATATCATGATTACTATCATTCTCTGTTGCATTCTCATTCTCCTAAGGAAGTCAAAGTGCAAGTTAGAGCCGGGTGCTGTGGCTTTTTCCTGTAGTCCCAGTGATACGGGAGGCTGAGGTGACAGATCTCTGGAGCCCAAGAGATTGAGGCTTTAGTGAGTCATGATTGCGTCACTGCACTCCAGCCTGGGTAACAAAGAGAGACCCTGTCAAAAAAAATAGTGCAAGTTGGATCTCAATCTTTGAAAAATGGCAGGCACAGAGATATTGAGCCAGCCCAGGCAACAAAAGCCCCCCAGCAGTCATGTAATGTGCCTGAATGTTTATTCAAGCCAAGACCAGGAAATCTCCAAAGCAAATACTTCTAAACTTCCTAAACTCTCTACATTTTCAACTCTTAGAGAAATTAGTGTATGTACACATTAGCGTATACAATATTCTGAATTGAAGTGCCCCTCAGTATTTGTAGCTCTCCAGCACACTAAATATGCCCACCAAGAAAATGTTAATTTTGATGATAAATTAATTTATAAAAGTGAAACAAAATTTGTCAAACTGACCCTAGAAATAAAAATTGTATTAGAAATGAGGATGTGGCTCAAAGTCCTCAAACATCTTTTTTATTCCAAAGGCACTTGGGCAGCTGCAACCTGTGAAGATGGACTAAAGAATATTCTGCTGTACTTGGTTTTCTCGATGTCTCTGACACTATAGGGTGAGGAAGTGACCCAAGGTATTTGTAGAGCCAGGGCTAGATGTGAATTCTAGGATCTGTCCTTTCTGGATGAATAAACTATTTGACTCTATCAGAAACCCCCAAATAAGTACACACAATAAGATTAGCATTTCTGAGCATGGTTTGGTCCACTTCAGAGAGACCCCCTCAGAACAAATGAATCCTTTTACAGGGAATAAAAAAGCCTTGACAGTCTCTCTTTTCTCAGACAACACCCAGCAAAGAAATGCACCCATTGAAGTCTTGACTAACACTCCTGATTAAATCACTCCCAATGGGCAGGCCGATCCCCGAGGGGAATAAATAAGTAAGAAAACACATTACAAGCTTAGTGTTTTTGACATGTGGCTTTTCCCGAATCTTTAAAGGAATCGATTTCAAAATAATGACACCTATAAATGTGAAACTATTTGAAACACGAACTAATTATTCTATATAATGCCTTTAGATGCCAGGAAGCATTAATATCTCTACTTGTTTGAGAGATGAACACATATACACATATGTGAAGCTGGCTGCCTTAAGGCACCACAGTGAATAGGGATTAAGACCCAGGAACATCCAGAGTAGATTGTACGGGTCAAATTACACAGCTGTTACAGAAAAGGAGTCCCTATCCAGACCCCCAGAGAGAGTTCTCGGATCTCATGCAAGAAAGAATTCAGGGCGAGGCCATGGAGAAAAGTGAAAGCAAGTTTATTAAGAAAGTAAAGGAATAAAAGAATGGCTACTCCATAGAGCAGCCCCGTCGCCTGCTGGTTGCCCATTTTTATGGTTATTTCTTGATGATATGCTAAACGAGGGGTGGATTATTCTTGCCTCCCCTTTTTAGACCATGTATCGTAACTTCCTGACGTTGCCATGGCATCTGTAAACTGTCATGGCATAAACTGTTATGGTGGGAGTATAGCAGTGAGGACAACCAGAGAGGTCACTCTCGCAGCTATTTTGGTTTTGGTAGGATTTAGCCAGCTTCTTTACTGCAACATGTTTTATCAGCAAGGTCTTTACGACCTGTATCTTGTGCTGACCTCCTATCTCATCCTGTGACTTACAATGCCTTAACTGCCTGAGAATGCAGCCCAGTAGGTCTCAGCCTCATTTTAACCAGTGCCTATTCAAGATGGAGTTGCTCTGGTTCACACACCTCTGACACAGCTGCCCTATCTCTGTTTCCAAAGGCTTGAAGGAAACTCCAGTCAATCAGGAAATGTGTCTATGTAGCCCTAGTGCTGCAGGAGATGGGAGACCTGCTGGCCCGCACTGTTCACCATACAGTCGCTTCCCACTCATACGATGACCCTTCAAAGACTGGGAGTCACAGGTTTAGTTTTTCCAGTTTTTCGGAATTCAAGTGGGTATCACAATGGCTTATCACCTTGGTACCCCTGCTGTGTAAAATTCAAAACATAACAGATCCTTATATTCTCAGAAAATCCTCCCCTTAGGGAATCCTTCCCTATCGGTTAGACATGCTGTTTAATCAGCAGACAAAACCAGTTGAACCATGAACCTATTCTGACCCCCAAGGAAGCACCACTTTTCTAATACTGTGCTAGCAGTATTTTCCACTTACACAATTTCCTTCATTTATTTATTTACTCATCACTGCAGCAAGCATTTCCTGAGCTCCAGACACTGTTCTAGGCACTAGAGATATAGCGGTAAACAAGAAAGTCAAAATCTCTTCCTGTGAGCTACACACTCCAGGGGGAGAAAATTACTCAACAGATAAAGAAACAATATCATGGAGGAGGAAAGACTAATAAGAAAAATAAAGCAAGATAAGAGACTAGAAGGTGACCTGGAATGGGGATAAAGAGGACTTCTTTTTTAAAAAGACTGGTTAGGGAAAAACTTTGAGGGAGAACATTTGAGCAGAGACCTTAATGAAGTGAGGGAGATAATGACTGTCAGCAACTTGGTGGAAAGCTTTTCTGATTCTTTTTTATGCATATGAATACACAAACTGTTTTCTCACAAAAACTGGATCATATTATAACAATTTTGTTGTAAACTTCCATAATTTATTTCAGTAATCCACCAACTGTTGGGGATTTAGTTTGTCTCAACATACTTGAATTTGTAAGAAGAATCAACTGAAAATTAATAATAGATAATAAAGACTTTAATAACTGAAGAGGCTGAAGGCTGGAAAAATAGATGATACATCCAAAGATGACTGTCATGTTGACTAGTAATTGTAGCCAATTACTGTATTTCATCCAGAACACTAATTTACAGTAACTGTGGATTCTGCTACTGTTTCCCACACCTGTAAGTGCCACCATCACCTCTATCATCTCTCATTAATGGAGAACCTACGATCCACTCCAACATGCATGAAGTAATTCAAAGCCTATTGTTCTCAGAACCAGGAAACAAGAAAGAACATATGAGCAGAAAACATTATCTGGCTTCTCTCCTTGAGCAGACAAATTCCTTGCTGATAATGAAAGACACCTGGAAAGTTCCTAACCTTATGAGATTCCACCACCATCTGATTTCTGCCTTCATGGGTTATCCCATGTTCCATCTTCTCTCTTTCAAACAATTAACTGCTTATCTGCATCCCAGACTTAAGATTTTAAGAAGATGAACTAGACACATGGCACAAGAAGTTCTGAATTTCCAAGGGGACACAATCTGCTCTCCTGCTTAGTACAATGATGAGGATATGAGTTGGAAGAAGAGTCATGGGGCCCAGCCACTGTATTCTCCCTTAAGGAATCAGGTCTTTTAAAGAAAGCCTAGGCTCTACTGCTCCCACTATAGAAAGCCTACAGAAAGAGGAATAGTACTTCCTGCTCAGAGCTTTAAGTGAACCAACTCACTAGGCAATTGACCCAACCTCTCACCTCCCCCCACTTGCCAGTCCTTACTACTATACTTATTTTTTTGACCTGTATTTAAGGACCCTAGCCCACTTCTGTGATTGCCTTTTGTCCCCTCTTATTTGAGCCTAAACTGGCTGCCCAGGACTTGGCTGGCTCAATGCTGGTAAAATCTGGCAGTCTGCCAAGTCAACAGTGGCAGGGTAATAGCTACTATTGGGCTTCCCTGCCTCAAGATGGGAGGCAAAATATAGGAAGACTGCAGGAAGCAACAGGTCCTTCTGCAAGCAGGAGACCTCTAAAAGACAGAGGCACAGAAGTCAGGATAGGGGCTGTTGGGGCTTGGGGGCAGGGCCACGATACATCTAGTTTTACTAGATGCCACAGCAATGTGTCATTATGATTAAAAAAAAAACAAAAACAAAAACAAAAAACAAACAGTACTGAGGAAAGTTCTTGCTTAGGGTCTAGTAAAGAGCTCACATGGATGGGCACTGACATGATTCTCACCATATAGTAATCCATCAGTTAGTGCTTCTCTATGAGAATATATGACTTTTCTCTAAAAGAATTGACACGCTACTCTCAAAAAGTAATATAAGCGCATTCTATATCAGCTAGATGACCAGAGACCAAATTTGTTTATGTTAATGTTAATGACTGCATCACTGCTAACAGGCGTAGGTTTTTAATTGTCTCAGAACAAATGATAAGAATTTAATATGTAAGTGGTGAGCAACAAAGAGAAGGCTAAACAAAGTGTTCGTAACAGTGCAAAGAGAGAAAAGTTGTCAAGACAGAGATGCCCTCTCTCACCACTTCTATTCAACATAGTGTTGGAAGTTCCAGCTAGGGCAATCAGGCAAGAGAAAGAAACAAAGGGTATTCAAATAGGAAGAGAGGAAGTCAAATTCTCCCTGTTTGCAGATGACATGATTGTATATTTAGAAAATCCCATTTTCTCAACCCAAAATCTCCTTCAACTGATAAGCAACTTCAGCAAAGTCTCAGGATTCAAAATCAATGTGCAAAAATCACAAGCATTCTTACACACCAATAACAAACAAAGAGCCAAATCATGAGTGAACTCCCATTCACAATTGCTACAAAGAGAATAAAATACCTAGGAATCCAACTTACAAGGCATGTGAAGGAACTCTTCAAAGAGAACTACAAACCACTGCTCAATGAAATAAAAGAGGACACAAACAAATGGAAGAATAGTCCATGTTCATGGATAGGAAGAATCAATATCATGAAAATGGCCATACTGCCCGAGGTAATTTATACATTCAATGCCATCCCCATCAAGTTACCAATGACATTCTTCACAGAATTGGAAAAAACTACTTTAAAGTTCATATGGAACCAAAAAAGAGTCTGCATTGCCAAGACAATCCCAAGCAAAAAGAACAAAGCTTGAGTCATCACACTACCTGACTTCAAACTATACTACAAGGCTACAGTAACCAAAACAGCATGGTACTGGTACCAAAACAGAGATAAGACCAATGGAACAGAACAGAGCCCTCAGAAATAACACCACACATTTACAACCATCTGATCTTTGACAAACCTGACAAAAAGAAATGGGGAAAGGATTCCGTATTTAATAAATGGTGCTGGGAAACTGGCTAGCCATATGTAGAAAGCTGAAACTGGATCCCTTCCTTATAGCTTATACAAAAATAAATTCAAGATGGATTAAAGACTTAAATGTTAGACCTAAAACCATAAAAACCGTAGAAGAAAACCTAGGTAATACCATTCAGGACATAGGCATGGGCAAAGGCTTCATGACTAAAACACCAAAAGCAATGGCAACAAAAGCCAAAATAGACAAATAGGATCTCATTAAACTAAAGAGCTTCTGCATCACAAAAGAAACTACCATCAGAGTGAACAGGCAACCTACAGAATGGGAGAAAATTTTTACAATCTACCCATCTGACAAAGGGCTCATATCCAGAATCTACAAAGAACTTAAACAAATTTACAAGAAAAAATCAAACAACCCCATCAAAAAGTGGGCAAAGGATATGAACGGACACTTCTCAAAAGAAGACATTCATACAGCCAACAGACACATGAAAAAATGCTCATCATCACTGGCCATCAGAGAAATGCAAATCAAAACCACAATGAGATACCATCTCACACCAGTTAGAATGGCGATCATTAAAAAGTCAGGAAACAACAAGTGCTGGAGAGGATGTGGAGAAATAGGAACGCTCTTACACTGTTGGCGGGAGTGTAAATTAGTTCAACCATTGTGGAAGACAGTGTGGTGATTCCTCAAGGATCTAGAACTAGTAATACCATTTGACCCAGCCATCCCATTACTGGATATATACCCAAAGGATTATAAACCATGCTACTACAAAGACACATGCACACATATGTTTATTGCACACTATTCACAATAGCAAAGACTTGGAACCAACCCAAATGTCCATCAGTGATAGACTGGATTAAGAAAATGTGGCACATATACACCATGGAATACTATGCAGCCATAAAAAAGGATGAGTTCATGTCCTTTTTAGGGACATGGATGAAGCTGGAAACCAATGTTCTGAGCAAACTATCGCAAGGACAGAAAACCAAACACTGTGTGTTCTCACTCATAGGTGGGAACTGAACAATGAGAACACTTGGATGCAGGGCAGGGAACATCACACACCGGGGCCTGTCGTGGAGTGGGAGGAGGGGGGAGGGATAGCATTAGGAGAAATACCTAATGTACATACTGAGTTAATGGGTGCAGCACATCAACGTGGCACATGTGTACATATGTAACAAACCTGCACATTGTGCACACGTACCCTAGAACTTGAAGTATAATAATAAAAAATGAGAGAGAGAAAGAAAAGTTGTGTAAAAAAAGAAAATCAACTCATCACACAGCACATATTCATGAAGTCACATTGATGCCAAGAGAACAGGAGTAGTTTGATACCATGGTCATATTGCGAGCAGCTTTATACTTTCATCAAACTGGCATCTATTAGTTAAATTAATGTTAGGAGTTTGTTTTCACTTAAATTTAAAATTTGTTATGTAAGAGTTATCATTATAAGAAATTTTAACTGGTTTTAATGTCCGTACATAAGTAACCGGATAATTAAAATAATTTAAGTAAACATCAGAGATTCTCAAGAATTATTTTTCACTTACAGAAAGCTCATTAATATTATTTATTGCAGCACTGTTTATAATTGCAAAGCATCAGACATATGCCAAATTCCAAATATCTATCTATAGCATACTGATTAAATAACTATGGTGCAGCCACACAGTGGAATATGATACAACTGCCAAAAAAAAAATAAGATAACATGAAGCAATCTCTAAGATATTTGTTCAGTAGAAAAAAGTACAGAATAGTGTAAATAGTATACTGCCTTAGGAGTAGAAAAGGTAAGAATAAGAGTCTACGTTTATTTTTGTTTGCATTTACATTTTTAAAAAGCACTACAAGGACACTCAATAAACTATTAAAAGTGGATATCAATGAAACCAGACAGGAGGACTTCTCACTGTGTTTCTGGTTATATCATGTCCATTTTTGAACCATACAAAATTGATATACTGAAAAACTAAAACTAAATCTATAAACAAAAAATAAAACTAGTGCATCTATTGTTAGCCAAGATTAAGAAACACTCAGTAAATTGTTGGAGTGAGTATGTAGATTAAGGTGTTTTAGAAGTTCAAGAAAAAAGCACATTTATAGATTCACATATTAAAGCCACCAAAGTCTATTGAGGATCCTGGGCTGTCTCATTCATGAATAGCTCATTCATGACCCTGGATGAAGTTTAAACTCCGGTTTGAATGCACTGGTTTCAGTGCAACATGCTGCCTGACAAGTTACCTCAGTAGGGTCCATTTCAGCCACTAGGTAAACTGCGTTAATGCTAGATACTGTGATAGACATCGCCTGCGACTGTTTTGGGGAGTTACGCAGACTGCATTCAAGTATTTCCTTTGTTGTATCTTGATGTCTTTAGTTTCGGATTTTAGGAGCAAACTTCAAAGAGCAGGTTTTTTTGTTTCGTTTTGTTTTGTTTTTTGTCTTTCTCCAGATATCCAAGGAGTGCCCTTGCATCTCTGCAGTAATGACCCCACACAACTCAGGAGAAGAGTAACAACGACAGCCAATCATTGGGAAAAGAAAGTTAGTGGTAGAAAGGAAGAGAAGATAACCACTGGAGTGGCTTTGACCCCAAAGCAAAGCTTCCACTGGAAACTTGAAGACATCCTCTCAGCATACTCCCCACCCCAGCTGTGGAGAGCAAGGAAGGCTATTCAGGGCAATAGAACATTAGTAGGTGAGATCAGAGTCTGAGGGGAGTAGGTTTGCATCGTGGCTCTACTACTTTCTAGCAGAGTAACATTGTGCTACTCATTTAACTTCTCTGGGCTTATGTTTGCTTACTAGGAGAACAGGGACTATCACCATACAGTCCTCATAAGGCTGTTGTGGGAATAAATCATCTGTGTCAAATACTGAGCACAGCAATAACCAGCACAGATAAATGTCAGCAGCTGTTAATGTGTGATTGACAAAATCATTAGTAGAATTATTCTTTAAACACCTAAATTAAGACAAAGTTGTTTAAAATATGTGTATTACTTTGCAAAACCCAGCATACTCTGACTGAAAGCCAGAATATAGCAGCATTCTGTAGAGGGTGTTCCATACTTACCCCAAACTCCAGACCATGACTGTGGTCATCAAGTCGGTGCTCACTGGCCCAGGTATTTGACTGCATCAATGTCACATGAGTTCTTTGTGAGACAACAGAGGGGTTAGCTGCAAATGATAGAATCTTCACTTTGGGATAAGAACTATCTATGGTGGCCGGGCGCGGTGGCTCAAGCCTGTAATCCCAGCACTTTGGGAGGCCGAGGCGGGCAGATCACAAGGTCAGGAGATCGAGACCACAGTGAAACCCCGTCTCTACTAAAAATACAAAAAATTAGCCGGGCGCGGTGGCGGGCGCCTGTAGTCCCAGCTACTCAGGAGGCTGAGGCAGGAGAATGGCGGGAACCCGGGAGGCAGAGCTTGCAGTGAGCCGAGATCGCGCCACTGCACTCCAGCCTGGGCAACAGCGTGAGACTCCGTCTCAAAAAAAAAAAAAAAAAAAAAAAAAAAGAACTATCTATGGTTTATTATACAGTTAAACCAAGCATGAATGCCATATTTTCCAGGTCGGCTGTTGTACAGAGCTAAATTCAGCAAAAAAGAGGGCATTTCTGATGAGTATGCAGGACTAATATGCCAGGCACAATCTAGCCTCAAGGACTGGCTCCAGAAACTGGAAAACTGCTTGAAACCCAGGCAGGACCCTCTCCCTCTCAGGTCTCTGTTCTGACAGCTGCTTCCTTCTCTGCTTTCTGCATAGAGCAGCTTCCTCTGCTCCCAGCCTACAAGGTAGAATATGGTTGCTCATAGCTTCCCAGCATAAGTGCGTAAGTTGCAGGTCCAACACATGAGGGAAGTTAAATGTTCCTCAGTTTCTGTTCTAAATTCCCCGTGAAGGGTCTGTAATTGACTCACCTGGGTCAAATTCTCATCTCTAAAGCAAGCAACTATGGCTTTCTGCAGAGGGCAGACTTGTTTCATACTTACATGGCTGCTGGAAACCCACTCCTTGACCTGAGAGGGGCCAGTTAAGATAATTGCTAAGATCTGGACAGATGTCTCCAAAAATGCTCACAGTAAATCATCTAGAGGGGCTCTGATTTTCATGCAGCACATAGAGACAAAAACCAAGCTTCTTCTGTGAAATCGTAGAAATATTACTTCTTTATAAACAGATTACAATACATTCTTGGTCTATTTTTGTTTTCTCAAAAGATAAGTGCTGAGTCTTCTTTAACTCCATTTATAATCCTCTTACTTGAAAGTTTTCTGCTATTCCACGTATTTCCTTGGGGATGGCTTTCTCTTCCCCTGCATGGCCCTGAGGCTACCTCTATCTCCCCTGAGCTCTGTCCCAGCTACCTCTGCCTTCTCCAGATACCACTTTGTTCTCTCTTCTGCCCCTGGCTCCCAGGGTAGCTTCCTGATTGGACCTGAAATACAAATGATGCCTTTTCACTTCCTCTGTAACACCCACACATGGTACAGTTAGTCCACTCCTCACTCCATTACCTGTGTGTACTGCAGATGCTTCAAATTAAAGAAATGATGGTCCTCATCTTAAAATCTTCTCAATCACCTTCATGTCAGGATGACAGCAAACACAACAAAGAACATGATGTTGGAAGCATATTCTTAGGCTTATGGAATTTTTGAATTTGGCTATTTCTATGCCATGGACTAAAGAAACTTAAAAACTGAGAACAGGGGCAATGTGATGTTTTACACAGACAGCAATTTCAGAATATTTTACTATATTTTCCAATTTGAACTACTGTAGGAGTGATAGGTTCTGACCAAGTAGCAGTGATTCACTAGATGACAACTAGATGGGCAAACTCCATACTTAGCATAGGTGTCCCCTCCCCTTGGCATTACTGCACATACCATCTTTAGAATTCTAGTACAGTATCTTGCAGTGTATTGTCATTGTCTGTTTGCTACTATCCATTAAAGGGCAGAGACCATGTCTTTTCCTCTTTTTATCTTCACCACCTAGAAAAATAAGCGTCATACAGTAGGAGCTCTATAAACATTTATTTGATGAATGAAAAAAAAAAGCAATAAGAATTCCAAACACAAAGGAATTTTGTAAGAAGCAGATTACAACTAATACGCAGATGAAAGTAAAGTGAATCCCACTGAGGAAAATAAGGTACATTTGAGATACATTTTTTAAAATGCTACCTCAGCCATGTATAATTGATGAATATTGAGTGCTCTCTGACAGATAGGTAGGGCCATGTAACTGCTTCAAAACAATGAAGTCACGTAGGTGTTTTTATAATGTGACAAGAATATTTATTTTCATTGCTGACAAGTATTTACATTTTTCCACCATGAGGTTAACCTAATCTTGTACCTTGTCATTTTCTCTCTCCTACAGAGGTAAATCCTCTGTCTATAAATGTATACAACCATAATCCCTTGAGCCATGCAAAGACAGCGTGCCAGTTTTCACTGTGTAACATCTACTTAGTAGCTCAAGGGGTAGCTGACAAAGAAGTAATTAAGAAAAAACAGATTTCACAAGCCAATAAAAATTCTCCCCTTAGCGCAGCTTGAGAACTACAAAGGTAGGACTTAAATCTAGAGATAAACATTAGATAATTAGCTCCTAAGCCCTTTCAAAATGAAGATTTCTCTAAAAATTGAGCTTAAAGCCACTCTATATAATTAATGTCAGTTAAATCTAGCAACCTTTTTCTAAGCTTTTGTAATTTTAGAAAAACTGGTATTAGATGACCAAAAAATACAAAATATATTTACCTTTAAGGAAAGAAAAATAGAGCAATTTGAGCTATGTGAACTATACAAAATGTACCAGGCCTAGAGAAACATGAGTGTGGGACTTCATTCGGGCTTCCCCCCACCCATGTCCAGAGGCAAATGTTAAAAGGCATTTTTGTTCCTGACTAGTAACGACGACGATAAAAAAAAGCATTTTTGTTCCTCACTCATTATCATCATGTTTCTAGAATTTGTGATAGAAAGAACAATGTATAGCCAATTGATAGCTTATGTTATTTTAACGTAAATTCCTGGTAAACAATGTAGAAACTGCTTTTTCTTTTTTCCTTAAAAGCCCACTGTGACTGCTGCTAATCAAAGAATGGACTAAGGGCAACTTGAATGTATGCTCTTGGGTGACCATCCTCAAGCTTTGGCCTCAAATAAACTCTGCTTAATTATATTTTCTGAATTTCATTATTTAAGGTTGACACCTTTAAAGTACTGAATTCTTTCAATATATGTGATTGTGAGCCTACATTCCAGACACTATCCTTAGCCCTGGAGTTACAAAGGTGAATAAGACATGGCCTCTGCTCTCAAGAAGCTTGCAGTCTAGGGCAAATGAGCTTGTAATTCCATTTTTATAATAATTATTCAAAATTCAGGAACCCTGGATTGTCATAAACCTCTGGAAGTGTATTCCCTAGATCCTAACAGGTCTCATCTAAACTAGTTCCGATGACTGCACATGCTTATTTCTCTTGTTGAGAACTTAGAAAAATATAGTAAATCCCTACTGTTAATGATAGAGACAGGAGATAGCCAAGGGTCCCCAGTGAAACCCCACCTTCAAGCCTAAAACAGCCTGAAGGCTGAAAAACTGGACTGCTGGTCCTGGATGAGGCCCGTCCTTTCAGAAGGCTTCTTTCTGAATAATGCCCACCTGTGCACTGGGAGAATGGGGTGGAGCCTCAGCAAGTTCATGCCGTTTGCAGTGAGGAGGAGCCTGGCCTCCCCAGTTCCTGAGTGGGATGACCTGGGATTCAATCTGTAAGGCGGGAGACCTGCTAGCAGGAATTTCTCTCACTTTGCTGAGAGTTACTTTTCCTTTTTCCTTTTTGCCCAATAAATTCCACTCCTCACCCTTCTGTGTGTCTGTGAGCCTAATCTATCCCAGTCATGTGACAAGAACTTGGTTTTAGCTGAGCTAAGGAGAAAGTTCTGCAACATTAATTTTATGTGCCTTTAATAATCAATAAAAGCCATCAAAAAGAAAAATAGCATCTAGTAGATGTTCAGTATAAACATAATCAAACATTCACTAGTCTGTTAGCAAATGATTTAAAGTGTTTATATTAGTAGTCAAATGATAACTTTTCTCTAAAATTTTCTCAGAAAGCTTACAAAATCTGTGGGATCTTTGAAGCCTAGATCCCACATCCCATCATGGGAAGATGATTTGCGATCTGAATCATTTTTCTTTGCAGGATGTTTTGTGTCTGTAGCCATATTTTGGTATTCAGAGACAAATCAAATGCCTAGCTCATAGTTTCTTTATTAACTGCAATGTCCCACTGCCTAATGAAAGATTCAGGTAACTTTAGCAGATGAGAGTTTATTTTTAAGCCACTTCTGCTGTTTTCTTACTCTCAAAGTGAAAAGTATTCCCCTCAAATAAACAAGATGAAAAGAGAGTCTTTCTTAACAGTACAAACGCACAGTTGCACTAGTTTTGGAACTTTAGTAAAGTTGAAGACTACCTATTTCGACGATTTCTCTCAATATAACAGAAGACCAGCAGTTCCGCTGCTTTGACAGGCAAAGCAAAATGGTGCTGTCTAAGCAGTACTTACACTTCATCTTCTGGTCTTTCTCCTTTTCCCAAGTCCTGGCTTTCCCTGAGAGAGAGAACTGACAGTGCAGTAATTTAAAGGTTACAAAGTGAAGAAAGAGCTTGAAAGTGCAATTTTACTCTTTTTTAAAAATTTTTATTTATTTTTATTATTATACTTTAAGATCTGGGGTACATGTGCACAACGTGCAGGCTTGTTACATATGTACACATGTGCCATGTTGGTGTGCTGCACCCATTAACTCGTCATTTACATGAGGTATATCTCCTAATGCTATCCCTCTCCCCTACCCCCTCCCCACAACAGGCCCCGGTGTGTGATGTTCCCCTTCCTGTGTCCAAGTGATCTCATTGTTCAATTCCCACCTATGAGTGAGAACATGCGGTATTTAGTTTTCTGTTCTTGCAATAGTTTGCTGAGAATGATGGTTTCCAGCTGCATCCATGTCCCTACAAAGGACACAAACGCATCCTTTTTTTATGGCTGCATAGTATTCCATGGTGTATATGCACCACATTTTCTTAATGCAGTCTGTCACTGATAGACATTTGGGTTGATTCCAAGTCTTTGCTATTGTGAATAGTGCTGCAATAAACATATGTGTGCATGTGTCTTTATAGAAGCATGACTTATAATCCTTTGGGTATATTCCCAGTAATGGGATGGTTGGGTCAAATGGTATTTCTAGTTCTAGATCCTTGAGGAATCACCACACTGTTTTCCACAATGGTTGAACTAGTTTACAGTCCCATCAACAGCGTAAAAGTGTTCCTATTTCTCCACATCCTCTCCAGCACTTGTTGTTTCCTGATTTTTTAATGATTGCCATTCTAACTGGTGTGAGATGGTACCTCATTGTGGTTTTGATTTGCATTTCTCTGATGGCCAGTGATGATGAGCATTTTTTCACATGTCTGTTGGCTGTATGAATGTCTTCTTTTGAGAAGTGTCTGTTCATATCCTTTGCCCACTTTTTGATGGGGTTGTTTGTTTTTTTCTTGTAAATTTGTTTGAGTTCTTTATAGGTTCTGGATATGAGGCCTTTGTCAGATGAGTAGATCGCAAAAATTTTCTCCCATTCTGTAGGTTGCCTGTTCACTCTGATGGTAGTTTCTTTTGCTGTGCAGAAGCTCTTTAGTTTAATGAGATCCCATTTGTCTATTTTGGCTTTTGTTGCCATTGCTTTTGGTGTTTTAGACATGAAGTCCTTGCCCATGCCTATGTCCTGAATGGTATTACCTAGGTTTTCTTCTATGGTTTTTATGATTTTAGGTCTAACATTTAAGTCTCGAATCCATGTTGAATTAATTTTTGGTCTTGACTCTTTATGCAATTTGCCAGTGTGTGTCTTTTAATTGGACATTTTAGTCCATTTACATTTAAGGTTAATATTGTTATGTGTGAACTTGATCCTGTCATTATGATATTAGCTGGTTATTTTGCTCATTAGTTGATGCAGTTTCTTCCTAGCATCGATGGACTTTACATTTTGGCATGTTTTTGCAATGGCTGGTACCGGTTGTTCCTTTCCATGTTTAGTGCTTCCTTCAGGATCTCTTGTAGGGCAGGCCTGGTGCTGACAAAATCTCTAAGCATTTGCATGTCTGTAAAGGATTTTATTTCTCCTTCACTTATGAAACTTAGTTTGGTTGGATATGAAATTCTGGGTTTAAAATTCTTTTCTTTAAGAATGTTGAATATTGGCCCCCACTCTCTTCTGGCTTGTAGAGTTTCTGCCAAGAGATCTGCTGTTAGTCTGATGGGCTTCCCTTTGTGGGTAACCTGACCTTTCTCTCTGGCTGCCCTTAAGATTTTTTCCTTCATTTCAACTTTGGTGAATCCGACAATTATGTGTCTTGGAGTTGCTCTTCTCGAGGAGTATCTTTGTGGTGTTCTCCGTATTTCCTGAATTTGAAAGTTGGCCTGCCTTACTAGGTTGGGGAAGTTCTCCTGGATGATATCCTGCAGAGTGTTTTCCAACTTGGTTCCATTTTCCCCGTCACTTTCAGTCACACCAATCAGACGTAGATTTGGTCTTTTCACATAATCCCATATTTCTTGGAGGCTTTGTTCATTTATTCTTACTCTTTTTTCTCTACACTTCTCTCCTCACTTCATTTCATTCATTTGATCTTCAATCATTGATACTCTTTCTTCCAGTTGGTCAAGTCGGTTACTGAAGCTTGTGCATTTGTCACGTAGTTCTCGTGTCATGGTTTTCATCTCTATCAGTTCTTTTAAGGTCTTCTCTGCATTGATTATTCTAGTTATCCATTCATCCACTCTTTTTTCAAGGTTTTTAGTTTCTTTGTGCTAGTTAAGTAGTTCCTCCGTTAGCTCTGAGAAGTTTGATCGACTGAAACCTTCTTCTCTCAACTCGTCAAAGTCATTCTCCGTCCAGCTTTGTTCCGTTGCTGGCGATGAGTTGCGTTCCTTTGGAGGGGGAGATGCGCTCTGATTTTTTGAATTTCCAACTTTTCTGCACTGCTTTTTCCCCATGTTTGTGGTTTTATCTGCCTTTGGTCTTTGATGATGGTGACATACTGATGGGGTTTTGGTGTGGGTGTCCTTTCTGTTTGTTAGTTTTCCTTCTAACAGTCAGAACCCTCAGCTGCAGGTCTGCTGGAGTTTGCTTGAGGTCCACTCCAGACCCTGTTTGCCTGGGTATCAGCAGCGGAGGCTGCAGAAGATAGAATATTGCTGAACTGCAAGTGTTGCTGTCTGATTCTTGCTCTGGATGCTTCATCTCAGGGTGTACCCAGCCTGTGTGAGGTGTGATGTGTCAGTCTGCACCTCAGTTGAAAATGCAGAAATCACCCATCTTCTGTGTAACTCACTCTGGGAGCTGGAGACTGGAGCTATTCCTACTCGGCCATCTTGGGTGTCACCTCGCAATTTCACTCTTGACTCTTAAGAAACTTAGGAAAATAAAGGTTAAAAAAAATTTTGGAAATGTTTCAATGTGGCCACTAGTAGATCTACGACTTCCTCCTAAATGACATCATATATTGGCAAGGATGCGAAGAAGGGGGAACACATACACTGTTGCTGAAAATGTAAATTAGCACGATCATTATGGAAAACAATTCCTCAACAAACTTCAAATAGAACAACCATATGATCCAGCAATCTCACTACTGGGTATATATCCAAAGGAAAGGAAATCGGTATGTCAAAGAGATAGCTGCATTCCGTGTTTACTGCAGCACTATTCACAAGAGCCAAGACATGCAATCAACCAAAGTGTCCATCAACAGATGAATGTCTAATGAAAACATGGTGTATACATATATATGTATAATTGTGTGTATACATATGTGTATATATGTGTGTGTTTCATATATATAATGTATATGTATATGGGGTGGAGAATAGGTATATATGGGGTGGAAAGGAAAAAGAAGCCAATGTGAGTGTATTAGTACTGCCAAAGGAAACAGGTTTGATTTGTCTGAATAAGGACAAGAATTCATGTATTCATAAACTGATGGGACATAGTCACAGGTGAGGTTTATAGATACAAAGATACAGCTAAATAGGAGGATTATTGTTTACATATGTCAAAATATTATACTGTACCCCATAAATAAGTACAATTATTATGTATCGGTTAAAAATAATAAAATCAAAACATAGAATATAAAGCAAAATAAGAAAAATTATTACACAAGGGAAGAAATATAAAATGATACAAGAAACACAAATTATGTAAATTAGAGAAATTAATTAAGCTTCCATCCACATAAAAAAAGTCTCTCATCTTGAGTTATAATACAAAATCTAACCTCAGACTGTTTAAAGGAAACATACCTAAAATAAACTGTCCATGATCTATCAAACAAGTGTCAAAAATATAAAGGTTTACTCTATTAAATCAGACAAAGAATTTAAGGCAAAATATTAAACAGTTTCTATGGACTAAATAGTATAATCCAAATCGATTGAGTTGGAGTTTACTCAAAAGCAGAGCCTGAGAAAAGAATGTGTATGCAGGTAATTAATTTGGGAGGTGATTCTAGGGAACAAAAGTAATAGAACAGAAAAAGTGGGTGAGGAAGGAGAAAGAAGTCAATGTAACTATGTATTATTGCTGCCAAGGGAAATAGTGGTTTGATTTGTCCATATAAGGACGAGAAACGGGAAATTTATTCATCGGCTCCCAATTGTTATTAGCAGAGGGTTGCCCGTAACGGTTTTATTCCTAAGTACTTCCAAACTGCATGTGTGTATGGGCTGAGTGGGCTCACACAAGAGTCCTAAGCTTTGAAGAAGTCCCTGAACATAAAGTGAAAGACTTGATGGATGAGTTTAAGGCACACACTGTTAGCCTGAGATAAGATGAAGCCCTCACAAAACTGTCCATTACAGCTGTGGCTGGAATTAGAGATAAAGCATAGAGGTTATGATTCAGAGCAACAGAGAAGTCTGATAGGACAGGGTTCTCTGAATAGGTGATGTTTGAGCGGGGACTTAAAGAAATGGAGGAATTGAGTTGTGTGAATATTTAGGGGAAGAAAAACCCAGGCAGAAGGAACACAAGGATGAATTTTTAATGATGATGAAAAGCCTTTAAAGAGTTTGAACAGAAGAATGCACTGACTCTCATTTTGAAACAATCATTTTTGCATTTTTGTATAGGTAATGGAGAGAGTGGGAAAAGAATGGAGGTGAAAAAGAATCATAGAGAGCCTAAAATAACTATACTTAAAATGAGTAAAGAGAAAAAAGGAGACAGGAATCTGTATAAAAGAATGAGATACTATTTTTAAAAAATCACACATTTGAAAACTCATCAAAAAATAAGATTATGGTAATTGAAATTGAGAAATTGGCTTAAACAGCAATTTGACACACTGACAGACAGAAATAGAAAACTGAAAGATATGTCTGAGGAAATAATTCAAAATGCAGTATGAGAACATACAGATTTAAAAAACAGGAAAGAGAAACTAAAGGATAGAATGAGTGAAATGAAAAGGTCCAATATAGAGTTCTAGAGAGAAAAAGAGAACAAAAATATCTGAGAAGAAAATGACAGAATATTCCATACTTGATAAATGATGTCAGACTAGACTCAAATTGTGTGCCATATGCAAATTAATTAAATTCATATAATTCATTGTATTACCCAAATAAAACAGAAAACCTCCTAATTATTTCAATAGATGCAGAAAAATCATTTCCTAAAATTCAACATCCATTTATTAATTTTAAAAAACCTTGGCAAACAAAAAGTAAAAGGGAATCTCCTCTAAAATGGGCAATAAATGAGAAAAATATCCAGCTAAGTTTTTGTTAAATAATGCAATATGGAACATTTTCTTCTTGGCTTGGTAATAATGCAAGAATTGACACTAACCCACCTCTGTTCAGCATTGCACTAGAGATCCTAGCAAGTTAAACAAGGCAAGGAAAAATAAGAAAGACATAAATATCTGAGACAAGGAAAAATACTTTTATTATCAAATATAATTGCATTAATAAAAAAATCCAAAAAACATTTAAACTACTGGAAATAATAAGTGATTTTAGGAATATTGCTCGCTTGAAGATTATGTTACTCAGGGTTCCTCAGAGAGACAGAATCAATAGGAGAGGCATAGATAGACACACAGACAGATAAGATTTATAAGGGAATTGACTCATGTAATCATGTAGAGTCTCAGAAGTCCCACAAGAGACCATCTGCAAGCTAGAGACCTTGAGGTATGGGTAGACTGGCTAAGTTCAATTCCAAAAGCTTCATACTAAGGGAGCTGGTTGTGTATGTTCAGTACAAAGCCAAAGGACTAGAACCTGGGGGGCCACTGGTGTAAGTCTTTAATCTAAAGGCCAGACAGCTTGAAGTTCTAATGTCTAAGAGTAGGTGAAGAAGAGTGTTTCAGCTTCAGGAAAAAGAGAGAGAAAAAAGAAATCACCTTTCCTCTGAATTTTTGCTCTATTCAGGCCCCCCAACCTATTGGATGATGCCTGCCCAACTGAGGGAGGAGAATTCTATAATGAGAGAATTCTATAAACAGTAAGGGAAAAGCATCAAGTAACATAAAGGGAATCTCCATTAGACTATCAGCAGATTTCCCAGCAGAAGCTTTGCAGACTGGAAGGGAATGGACTGTATTCAAAGTGTCAGTCAAGAACACTATACCCGGCAAAGCCATCCCTCAGAAATGGAGGAGAAAGAAAGTCCTTCATAGACAAGCAAAGGCTGAGGGAAATTATCATCATAGAGCAGCCTTACAGAAATACTTAAAGGAGCACTGCAACTGAAATTAAAAGAGTAATAATTGCTATCATAAATACACACACATGACACTATAAAACTCACTAGTAGAGGCTGGGAATGGTGGTTCATGCCTGTAATCCCAACACTTTGGCAGGCTAAGGCAGGCAGATCACAAGGTCAGGAGTTCGAGACCAGCCTGGCCAGCATGGTGAAACCCTATCTCTACTAAAAATACAAAAAATTAGCTGGGCACAGTGGCGCATGCCTGTAGTCCCAGCTACTCAGGACAATTGCTTGAACCCAGCAGGCAGAGGTTGCAGTGAGCTGAGATCATGCCACTGCACTCTAGCCTGGGTGACAGAGTAAGACTCCATCTCAAAAAAAAAAAAAAAGAAAAGAAAAGAAAAAAAAACTCACTATTAGAGGTAAATTCATAATCAAAATCAGAATACTCCAAAACTGTACATGTGCTCTGTAAATATTTCTAATCCCTAGCATAAAGGCCAAAAGTAAAAACAGAAAAAAATAAATAAGTAAATAACTACACCTACGGTTAGTTGTTAAGTAACTCACAATATACAAAGATGTAAATTAAGGCAACAAAAATATAAATTGTGGGGTGAGATAATAAAAGTCTACAGTATTTTTATGCAACCAAAGTTAAGTTGTTGTCAGCTTAAAATAGTCTATTAAAACCACAATTTTTTTATATTAGCCCCATGCTAACCACAAAGAAAGAAATTGCAGCTGACACACAAACAAAAGTAAGAAAGAAATTAAAGCTTAGCACCACAGAAAACCACCATACCACAAAGGTAAATAAGAGAGGAGGAAAAGAACAAAGGATCTACAAATCAACAAGAAAACAATTAATAAAATGGCAGGAGTAAGTCCTTGCCTATCAGTAATCATCTTATATGTAAATAAATTCAATTCTCCAATTAAAATATATAAACCACATGAATCGATCAAAAATAAGACCCAACCATATGCTGCCTACAAGAGACTCCACTTTATCTGTAAGGACATGTAGTTATTTACTGTAAACCAAAACTAGATTGTAAGGTTTAATGAATAGGAAGATATTCCATGCAAACTGAAATCAAAAGTGAGTAGAAGTAGCTATGCTTATGTCAGATTAAAAAAGGATCTTACAATCTATTTTTGGTTTACAGTCAAAAATTATTTTAAAACCCCAAAAGGTCATTATACAATGTTAAAGGGAAATAACAAGAGGAAATAATATGAGAAATAATTCAGGAAGAGGATGTAATAAATAAATAAATAAATGTATATATATATATATACACACACACACACACACACACACACACACATACATACACATACACACATCTAATATAGGAGCACCCAAATATATACAGCAAATATTATTAGATCTAAAGGAAGAGATAGACTTCAATGCAATAGTAGGGAACTTCAACAACCCACTTTTAGCAATGAACAGATCATCCAGACAAAATAAACAAACATCACATTTAAACTAGACCAGGCCAGGTGCAGTGGCTCACACCTGTAATCCCACCACATTGGGAGACCAAGGCGAGTGAATCGCTTGAGCTCAGGAGTTTGAGACCAGCCAGGCCAACATGGTGAAACTCCATCTCTACTAAAAATACAAAAATTAGCCAGACGTGGTGGCACACCCCTGTAGTCTCAGCTACTTGGGAGGCTGAGGCAGGAGGATCACTTGAACCTGGAAGGTGGAGGTTGCAGTGAGCCAAGATCCTGCCACTGCACTCCAACCTGGGTGACAAAGCGAGACTGTCTAATAAGTAAATAAATATAAAAAGATAAACTAGACCAAATGAACCTTACAGACATTTACAAAACATTAAATCCAACAGTTGCAGAATGTACCTTCTTCTCAAATGCACATGGAGTGTTCTTCGGGACAGATCATATGTTAAGCCTCAAAGCAAATCTTAATAAGTGTAAGAAGATAGGGATCTTATCACATGTGTTTTCTGATCACATTGGTATAAAACTAGAAATCAATTAAAAGAGGAACATCAGAAACTGTACAAATACATGGAAATTCAACAACATGTTCTCAATAATCAAAAGATCAATAACAATATTAAAATGGAAAGTTTTTAATTTCTTGAGGTAAACAAGAAAGGAAAAATAACATACCAAAACCTATGGAATACAGCAAAAATAGTTATTAGAGGAGGGTTTATTGCAATAAATGCCTACATCAAAAAAGGAAAAATACCTCAATTTAAAAACCTAATGTAGGCCATGATAAAGACTTCATGATAAAAGCTTCAAAAGCAATTGCAAAAAAAAAAAACCCAAAAACTGATAAGTAGGAACTAAGTAAAATGAAGAGCTTCTGCACAGCAAAAAATAAAATAAAAATAAACAGACAACCTACAGAATGGGAGAAAATATTTGCAAACTCTGCATCTCACAATGGTCTAATATCCAGAATCTTTAAGGAACTTAAACAGATTAACAAGCAGAGAACTAATAACTCCATTTAAAAAAGGGATAAATGACACGAACAGACACTTCTCAAAAAAAGACATACATACAACATAAAACCAATAAGGATCCCATTTTTTTTCTACAAATGCTTTCGTTTTAACAGCAGACATCTCACAAGCTGAGAATTCAACTTTAGTTGTAATTCTCAGGAAATATCTCCTTCATTTACATAAAGCGTACACCAAGTAACCAATGGAAACCTCTAGAGTGTATTTAAACCCCAGAAAATTCAGTAATGGAATTCTTGAGCCCCTATGCTTGGGCCCGCTCCCACACTGTGGAATGGTTTGTGTTTGACTTAGCAATTTCAGCCTTATGGCTACAGGAGAGATTCTTCTCTAGGGCATACGTAGAAGCTCTTACACTGTCTATATGGAGATGAAGACAGGAATTCGAATCCCTGAACTCAAACTTTTCTTTCATTGCTTTGTCCAGCAACATTAGAAGAAACCAACCAACATCATTATATTCCCTGGTTTTACACAAATGTTTGAAAGTGTCATATACAGAATTACCAAGTTCCTTGCCTTTTGTAAATAACTGATTTACATATCCAATGCAAATATTTTGTGTATTTCTATAAACATTTCACACCATGGACTATGAGAGTACAGAGTGCTTTCTATATATTAGAAGTAGTGGCCGGGCAGTGGCTCATGCCCGTAATCGTAGCACTTTGGAAAGCTGAGTCAGGTGGATTGCTTGAGCTCAGGAGTTCAAAACCAGCTTGAGCAATGTGATGAAACCTCATCTCTACCAAAAACACAAAAATTAGCCAGGCATGGTGGTGCATGCCTGTGGTCCCAGCTACGTGGGAGGCTGAGGTGGGAGGATCACTTGAGCTTAGGAAGTTGAGGCTGCAGTGAGCTGAGACTGTGCCACTGCACTCCAGCCTGGGCAACAGAGACATTGCTTCAAAAAGAAAGGTAGTGTTCTGAGCATTTTTAGGTCTAATCAGATTAGAAAGAAAATTCCAGAAACCCCAAAACCAATTATGAAAATTCATCTTCAAAATTCTTTTCCCCAAGAGCCATTCCTGGTACCAAAATCTTTATTAGTCAGGGTTCTTCAGAGAGACAGAGCTAATAGGATATAGATAGATGGATGGATGAATAGTAGGTAGGTAGGTAGACAGATAGATAGATAGATAGATAGATAGATAGATAGATAGATAGGCACATAGATACATAGATAGATACATAGTTACATAGATAGATGAGAGGATTTATTAGAGAAATTGGTTCATGCAATTATGAAGGATTAGAAGTCCCACAACAGGTTGTCCGTAAGCTGGAGATCCTGAGATGCTGGTAGTGTGTCTCAGCTCAAGTTCCAAAACCTCAGAGACAGGGGAGCTGATGGTGTAACTCTCAGCCCAAGGCCCAAAACCTGAGAACACAAGGTGTTACTGTGAAACCATCCTCAGAAAATTAATAAAAAGAAATTGTTAGGACTTTAACAAAGGCAAAAGCTTTGCATAGAAGTATTGCGAAGCATTAACCAGCTTGCCCTATAGCCCTCTTCCCCGACAGGAGAATAGGACCTGGAGACAGGAAACCTAAGGACTTCCTAGAACTAAATCAAATGGAAACACTTCAGCTATGACAGGAAATATCCCCTGTATTTACACAGCGTGCACACCAAGTAACCAATGGAAATCTCTAGAGGGTATTTAAATCCCAGAAAATTCAGTAATGGGACTCTTGAGGCTCCATGCTTGGGTCCACTCCCACCCTGTGGAATGTATGTTTGTTTTAAATAAATCTTTGCTTCTGTTGCTTCATTCTTTCCTGCTTTGTTTGTACGTTTTGTCCAACTCTTTGTTCAAGATGCCAAGAACCTGGACACACCTGCACCAGTAATGTATTTTGGCAAACCAGCCAGGAGGTAAGCCCAAAGTTTAGGATTTGTTTTTCTCATTTTCCTTTCTGCTTCATACAGGAGAATCTCTCCCTCTCTCTCTCCTTTGCTTTCAAACTTAGGACCCTTGGTGGGCAGCAGCTAAATACAGAGGGAATGGCAGATTTCTGGCCAGGGCCACTCTGAAGGACTATTTTTAATGTTTTCCGTTTGTGGTCCCCGATCCCTACATGTGGCACAGCTCAGAGTGAACTCACACGTTTTAAGTGATGTAAACCTTTTCTTATGCTAAATTCTTCCCTTAACCAACTCAATTGGCTAAGGACAAAGGAAACCTACCCAGCCTCCAGTTCCTATCATTAGTTCATGGCTATCACTAGTGGAATGGGAAGCATGGGAAAGCATGGTCTTATCAAATTATAAGGATGCTGGAAGTTGAGGCCTTCGTCCAGGGACAAAACGAAAGCTCATAGTAGGTCATTGCCTCTGGAAGGAAAGTGGCACTGGTGCCCACTTAAAGTCAGATTGGACCGCAAAGGGGGACACCCCAGTGGATCCTCTGGACCTCAACCTTTCCAAAGGGGATGCCCTTGACAGATGTTCTGTGGTCTAGTACTAAACCGTTCTTAGAGTTTTCTCTCACAGTTGCAATACTGTTTGGCTCCAATATTGTTTGGAATCTGGAGTTTGCTGTTAAATGAGAAAGTGGAATGGAGTTGTATGCATTCAGGCTTTTGTGCTGCTGTTCTCAGCAGGGGGCCTGGTTAATGTGTGATGCTCTCTTTTGGTGCTGTTTGGCTCCAGTGTTCTTTGGAGTCTGGGGAGGTTTGTCCTTTAAAAATCAAACTGCCATGGAAACTGCTTTACCTGAAATTTTGGTTCACAGCCTTCCTTGCATAATCTATTGGGGCAAACAAAGTAAAACCAGCAAAATGGCATTGCTATCTCATGGCTAGGATTCTAAGGTAAAAGTTATTGAATCTTCATTCGTGTGTGTATATACCTGTCTACATGTGTTTATTTGTATGGATACTTATTGTTATATGTTGTGTCTACCAAATTGGCTTATAAGTAAGAGTGCTCATAAATTAAGTAAATTAAGCAATTTTCAAGTTCACATGACTTAAGTATAACTTTACTAAACAAGCTGATTTTAAAATTATTGGTAAAATAAAAATGGAAATGCTTTCAGAATTGTCAGCATACATTTTTGTCTGGATTTTATATTTGTCTCTGCTAGATATTTTAAGATATCAGGGTTTGGCAAACAAGGTTATAAAACTACAAACCCAGCCAAAACAAAATGATCTTGGTTTGCATGCCTCTTTTTGACAAATGAGAATAATTTAATGTTTGCTAAATCTTCTGAGTTATTGGCAAAATTACCCATGTATTTAACTTTGAGACTGTTACTTAGGTTTAGGTGAGCACCTGATGTTCATTGGTATTAAAAACGTGGTTAACAAGGAAATAACTAATTTTAAATTCTAGTGTCTAATGTCTCAGTTTACAGAAGTAATCTAGATAAACTGCTAAAAGTAAAAGAATTGAGTACAGTGAATGGAACAAATATTTTAGGTAAATTTTTTGTGTAAATTAAAATCTTAAAATTATTTTTGATGCTCATTTAATATCTGGATCATTTCCAATTAAAAAAGAGTTATGATATGAGGAAATATGTTTCTAAAAATTGTGGAATTGTTCTTATCTATACATGCCCATATGTGACAGTTCAGGACTTCTGGCTTCTTATGGTTTCATTAAAGTTTTAGGTTACTAAGGATAAGAATTCTAGCTTATGCATAATTCTGTATACAAAATGTGTCAGAAAGTGTTGTGTTATTAGTGAGAAAAAGAATACTTTTGCCTAATTCAGAAGTTACCTAAAAGTTAGTTCAAATCACAGATTTGAAAAGGTTATTTTTGAACAATGTAGTAAGGAACCAGTAAGTAGGGGATGACAATGTGGAAAAGTTTAGATAATAAAATATTCTTTAAAACCTGATAGAGAATTGAATATATTTGCTTAATTAACATTTTCATAGTTAAGGGTTTTAGTCTTGATTAAAGTAAAATGAGAAATATTATAAAGAAATGCATTGGCAGTTTGGCAATCCTTTTTTTAAATGTAGTTAAGCATGAATCCAGATTTAGTGTGGAGCCAAATTTCACATACATGCTCGCATTACTTTACACTATGTTCATAGTTTTGTGTGGATAGTGCTGGCACTGGCATGCTTATTGGTCATGTGCCCAGAGTGAATTTCTTGATTGTACAAGATGTATGGTAATATTGGTAGGCTTAAGGCTATTGAATTGTGTATCAGGAATGAAACATTCACTCTGTGGATTTTTGGGATAACACTCTAACCTCCAGTGTAGATTGACTAGGAAAAGCTTAAGGTTGGTTTCCTGTTTTTGTTTTTAATTTTCATTCATTTGCTGTTTATTCTCCTTTGGGCTTTGCATATGTATGTATATATACAAAACCATGATTTTTTTTTTAGGTTCTAATGGAAGGCTTTTATTTGGTTCTGTGAATAGTTATTTTGTCTCCTATGCATTTCTAGCAGGTCACCATTTGTTCTATTTATTAGGAATCCTTAGGCTACCTTTGTCAGGCCTGCAGGAATTAATGGAGCATGGAGCACACCAGCTTTTTAACTTTTTGGAGTTTAAGCTTCCTGATATGTTAGGTGTGTTGAGTATACTTTTGTAAATAGAATTTGAGTCATCTCTCTCTCTCTCTCTCTCTCTCTAATTTCTCCAAAATTTGTAAACTATTTGTGAACGTTCTTAATTCATAGTAATGTGTTTGTTTGCATACAGCCAAGCAAGGCTGCTAGGTCTGCTCAGGAGGAAAGAACCCAGAAATGCAACATGCTGGCAAAAGGGTAAAAATTTCTTACCATTCAGACTCTGGCCTCTCTCTCTCTCTGTGTAAACTTGTTAAATGAATGGTAAAAGTCACTGTTTACCTCCTCTGTAAAATTTGTATTAATACAAAAAAGAATTCTGAGGCTAGTCTTAAACTGTAGTGAATCTGGTGTGCTTTGTGTGTCTTTCTGTATTATTCTGTCATACAGGGGGTACCTTAGGATGAAATGTGTACTTAGGACCCCATAGGTCCCCTGTTCAAGACAGCTCAGCAAACTTGTCAGTCATGTCCTTGGGGGCTTGACCTTGTAACCATGTGGCCATTCTTTCTCTTTTCACAATGGTGTCCCAGGTTTAGGGTTTAATTCCTGGCTTAGGGAATGAGTCCTTTGTCATCTGTCTGTCTGTGTTTTTATATGTGTTGTATATATAATATAAAAGAGGTTTAATTAATTGGTTTAAAAATAAGAGCTTAAATCAAATATTTTGTCAGAAAAGTAAAAAGTGTAATGTCTTTTAATTAGTTCATGTTACTTAAATAATCTTTGGGAAATAAGACAGTTTTAAAGATTATTGGTAAAATAAAAATATCTTCAAAATGCAAACATTTGGTCTAAATTATGCAGGTCAGATATTAGGTTTGTTAAATGCTTTAAGGTCATATACTGCTTCTTTGACTTTTAAAATTTGTTCAGTTTATTTGAGCAATTGATTCTAGATAAGACCTGGGGACATGTGAAATTAGCCACATCCCCTAACTATGCAAAGAAAGTTATAAAGAAAAGATATTTTATATAAGATAGGATTTTGTATGGTAAATTATTGTCCTAAAGTAAAATAACTGGATGTTTCAAATGGGAGATGTTTAGGACAAGCCAGAAAGTCCAAGCATGTTATAGATGGTCTGTGTAAGTTGTGAAATTATTTATAAAAGAGAATTTATGCAAGAAATGTTGTACAATTTAAAGGAGATTAGGCCTCCTAAATGCTTCATAAAATGTCACTACTTGCCTGCTTTACAGCTGAGTAAGGCCTGGGACACATGGAGTTAGATACTGGAAAGAGATAGACCTTATCTGAACTTCTGTCTGGGTCCTAGGCTCCACACCTAGCACATAATTAAAATCCTGAACTTACCAAGGTTTTCACCCAAAGTAAAAGTCGCTAAGAGTTAACATTGTAACATGTAATTGAGATTACTGAAGAAACAGTTTTACATGAACAGTGTGTAAGCATAGTCAAATATGTTTTTGGTAAAAGATTATAAGATTGGGAATATGGATTTATTTTTTGCCTAAATGGTTAAAGGATTGTTTTAAGTTAGGCTAAAGCTAAATGTTTGAACAAACTGTGGAAGGTTTGTAAAAAAAAAATAAAATCTCATGAAAAATTCTGTGTGTGAACATATTGACTAAATTTAAGGGGGCATTTGCTGGTTTTTCCATAAATTAAACATTGAAATAAAAGCACAAACAGGGTTTTCTTAAAGCATTGATGTGCTCTTTAACAAATACTTGCAAAGGGTTATAAAAGGTTTATGAGAATCTCACCTTGTGGTCAAACTGATTAAGATTGGAAAGATTTGTCTATAAAGTTTTATTTAAAAATTGGGGTTAACATTAATAGTATACTAATGCAAGAGTAAAATTTAGTTTTCTCTCTTAAACAAGATTTTCATGTAATATTAAAAGATAATGGCTGGGTGTGGTGGCTCACACCTGTCATCCCAACATTTTGGGAGGCCAAGGTGGGAGGATCAACTGAGGTCAGGAGTTTGAGACCAGCCTGGCCAACATGGTGAAATCCTCTCTCTACTGTACCAAAATTAGCCAGGTGTGGTGGTACGTGCCTGCAATCCCAGCTACATGGGAATCTGAGGCAGGAGAATTGCTGGAACCTGGGAGGCAGAGGTTGCAGTGAGCCAAGATTGTGCCACTGAACTCCATTTTGGGCAACAAGAGTGAGACTGTCTCAAAAAAAAAAAAAAAGATAATTAAAGATTTTTGTTTGCCCTTTGAATAAAACTACTGAAATAAAGAAGGGAAAGACAAGAGACAGATTGTTTGGAAAGCCTTCCATCTATCAATGAGTAAAGGTTTTTGCCTTTAAAAAAAATTTTTTTGAGTCATTATTTGGCTAAATGAATGACTTGTAACCTGGAATTTTATTTCATAATATCAAGTGTTTTAAACCTTTAACATATTTGATAGGCTTCCCAAAATCAAAATTGCCTTTTTCTGACTTCTAACTTTGAGATGCTACAGAAGGCCCCTGAAGCTTCCAAAAGAGAGGTAAACAGAATTATTTGACATGTTGAGTTACATGAGAAGCACTGTCAAAAGTAGTTTTTAAAAACGTTTAATCTTCAGGTTAGGTTTTAGTGAATGATATTAATATATGTTACAAAATTGTATAGAATTTCTAAAATTTTAATATGTCTGATTATATGCTATCAATCATAATTATGGATATTATGTTAAATTATTGTAAACCACAGAAATAACCAAATTTCCTTGTCAATTGTATTTTTAACTATTTAAAGTCATTTCTACAGTTAATTACTTAATACTGATGCAGTTTCTGAAAATTTCACAAGCACAAAAATCCTAGAATATGGTGTCTTTGAGAAGGTTCAGTAAAGGAAGAAAAGAACCCTAAAAAGCACTCTTGAATACAAGTTTCTAATAACTTTTTAATCATATCATTTGAACTGGGTAAGAATTCCTGGAACCTTAATGAAAAGAGTAACTGGGTTATAAAGCTGCTAACCTAAGTAGAGCAAAAATTAATTAAATAACAAGAAAATACTTTGCCAGATTTTCATGCTAAATCAGCTGATACTTAAATTGTTTAGATACACAATTTGAATGAACTTCATGGTCTAAGAGTCAAATTACCTTTTTTAACCCATCAGTTACCAGTACTATGCACCTAATTTGGAGAAACGACTGGTATTCAAGAGGATGTAAGTCTAATGTTAATTAAGCATTGACTTATGAAGAACCATGTTGGCCACCTTGTCCTTCCTGAGTCCTTAAAGCTTTTATTATTAAAAGTTCTGCACTCTGTCACTCATTATGGAAAAGATAAAATGATACAAATTGAATATATTGGTGTGGTGACTTATAAATTGCTAAAATAGTTTATAACCAATGTTTCATCCCATATTCCTAGGAAAACAATTAAAGCTTCAGATATATGTGATCACCTGATGGACCACTCAAATATTTTATAAAGGGATTTTATTCAATTTTTACCTTCAATGCATGTTTTCTGGTTATATAAATGCTCTCCCACACAAGAGGGCTGATGTTATAACACTAAGTTATTATGCCACAGTGCATTTTCATCTGGTAAAGAAAGCTTTTTATGATTCACTGAAGACAATCAAGCCTTTCACAATCTAGAACCCAAAAATTGGATCTTCTGAGAACATCAGAGAAAGACTGTCCTTGCCATCCACATTGCAGCCAAAGTTTGGAAACTTGAACTTTGGGTTCATAATCTCACAACTGAGAAGTGTCCCTCCACACTCATGGAACTGTACACCCGTTGGAACCCTTAAGGTAAAACTAACCAGGGAAGTCCCTCCTCAGAAGAAAACATCCTTGATGTGAACAGCTTTTCCCAAGATCATGGATCAAGGCTTCTACTATCATGAGACACTTACCTATGAATATTTTTTCTTGTTTATGTTTCTATGAACAATAGAAATGAAAAAGAGATCTGTTGTGTGCACTTACGAGGTATATTTTTTATTTGTGAAGGATTTTGCAGGCAGCCTTATACATGGATAAACTTATACTTTGATAGATAAAAGATTAAGGTCCAGTATAAGTCAGAAACTTCAATGGTGCATACGTTGCTTCATAATCAGTTAGAAACAGAACATTGGTTCACCCCTCTTAACCCACATTATGGGTTAAAGAGAACATGGCCAGGAGGCCTTCACTCTTATAGAAGGGCATCATTTGTTAGGACCTTTTTCCATGGTTTGGAGTAAACAAGTCAATGATTAGAATGTATCCCTCATAATGGGCTCTATAGCAGATTCTACTGTAAAGGCTATGGTTACACAACAGACTTTAAAGTTCTTTTGAAAGTTATGCTAAATAATATAACTGGCTAAACAGAAAAGTGTCTGGAGAACACAGCAGATATTATAGAGATTCAGTTGTAGCAGATTAACAAAGAGACTGCTTAGTTAAGCAAGTAGACTCTTTAGCTCATTCTTTGATCTCTTTGATTTTAGGATGTTTGGTTTATGGGGGCCCTGGGTAAGGAGCATACTATCTCCAAGAGGACAGTCATTATATAGTCATATTATAGTCATAATAATAGTCTCCCTGGCATGCTGTATTCTCCCAAAGGCTTTAAATGTTTGCATGCAGCCATCTCTAAGATGTCAAATGGTCTCTCTTCAACTGGAGTGACAAGAGCTGAAAGAAGTGTGAGACCATGAGAACACTGTAACCTATGAATGACATACTGAGACCAGAAACCCAAAATGATGGTAACTGAGAGTAGTGCTAAGGCTCTAAGTTTTGGTCATACTCTCCCTATATGAGGACCTGATCAAAAAGGGAGAATTAAATATATATATATATATGGTAGGCCATTGTTTTGGACTGAGCTCATGCACTAGCCCCAACAGACCAAACCAAACCAAAATGGAGTTGCTTGTGCTAAGACTTTAAGGAAACACACAGCTCCTAGAACAGACCAGGTTTTCTTTTTCTTTTGCAAATCTCTATAATAAACATTCCTGATAGCATAGGTATCCACACCCTGAAATTCCATTAAATCTTTTAACCAAATTCATTTTATCTCATCTAGAGACCGTCAAGCTTCATATGATCATGCGACAGGGGTTCCAGCCAGTTCCAGGTAAAGACACCACCCCTGGCCATCGTGGAGCTACCCTGCCTTCACTAGACAGAGCATGGCAAGAGTTCTGTGATCTCCAATAGGTAGTGACTATGCCCCAAGCCAGCATGAAGCAGTCACAGAAGAAAGAGCACCAGATCCGCCACCTCCCATAAAGATTTATGGAGATTACATCTTTCAGGGGGGAAATGAGGAAGGAGAATAGGGCCTGGAGACAGGGAACCTAAAGACTTCCTAGAATGAAATCAAATGGAAACACATCAGCTATTTCGGGAAATATCCTCTTTACTTACATAGGGCATATACCAAGTTACCAATGGAAATGTCTAGAGGGTATTTAAACCCCAGAAAATACAGTAACAGAGCTCTTGAGCCCCTATGCTCAGGCCCATTCCCACCCTATGGAATGTACTTTCATTTACAATAAATCTCTGTTTTTGTTGCTTTATTCTTTTCTTGCCTTTTTTGTGCATGTGGTACAATTCTTTGTCAAGATGTCAAGAACTTGGACATACTCTACTGGTGGCACTTCTTTATAATTTCTTACTGCTTAAAAGTCACATACTCCTTGTCACTAGGTTCTAACTTCCCTTAAATGTTTCCACAGATAGCATCTTTAATGTTAAGAAACCTCAACTTTTCCATGTGAGATATTTTTCAGATTCTGTATTCCAATGGGTCCACCGACACCAGCCAGTTTGAAAATCCTCTCTGAGGAACTGACTCAGTGCAAGAATGCAGTTTCTATATCTTTATGATTTCCTCCCCCATTCCCCAACCAATCACCTCCTTTGCCCTCTACCCATTGAAATTATCTTAAAAACTCCAGTTCAAAACCCCTCAGGGTGGCAGATTTGAGGTTTCCTCTCATATCCTCATTTGGCTTCCCTATGATTATTAAACTCTTTCTCTGCTTCAACCCCTGCTATTTCAGTGTAATGGTATGTTATTGTGCAATGGGTAATCGAACCTGGTGATCTTATAACAGCTGGCATATGTCTTGGAGTTCAAAGGCTAAACAGCCTGGAGTTTGGATGTGCAAGGGCAGAAGAAATGTGTTCCAGCACCAGGAGAATGAGCGAGAGGAAACTGTCTTTCCTTTTCTGTTCTATTCAAGCCCCCAACTGATTAGATGGTGCCCACCCACATTGAGAACAGATCTTCCCCACTCAAACCCCAACTCACTAATCAATCTCCTTGAGAGACACCATTACATGTGCACCAAAAAATAATGCTTTGCCAGTTCTCTAGGTCTTCTTTAATCCAGTCAAGTTGACACCTGAAACTAACCATCACAAAGGTCAAAAATCAAAAGTTTATTGTATTAAAATTATATATCATATATATTTTAAATTGTCAATAGGCAAGTTAAAAATCACGTATTAAACATCTCATTTACCTTTACCTTAAAAAACTTATGTATAAATGTAGAAGGATTAATAGTATTCAAAATTCACTACTTCCTAACCACCATAGTAATAATTTATTCAGGCAAGAATCAAAGTCGAGGAATGAAAGTACAATAAAGAATGATATATTCCCGAAGTAAATGTATTGTTTCAAAGTATTTCTCCACAAAATACTTACCAGTTACAAAGGGAGAAATGGTAACTCTACAGTGGGGAATCTTTGTAGATATGAAAGCAACCTAGTTATCAAATTAATATGTGATAATAATAGAACCAATTGGTATGTTTTGCCTCCTGATGTGATATGCTCAAAAATAATCTAAAATTATTTTGATGGTATTTCCAAGTATGCATAATCTGAATCTAATCACGCTAAACATCAGGGAACTCAAATGGAGGGACAATATACACATAACTACACAGTGTTCTTTAAAAATGGAAAGGTCATAAAAGGGAAAGACTAAGGAATTGTTCCAGAGTAAAGGAACAGATTAAAGGCAATTGTTAAAGACAATGAGTCATCCCTTTAAAAAGGACTAATAAAAATTTAAAATATTAGCAAACTGCTTAAGAAGAGAAAGCACAAATAGCTAACATGAAGAATGAAAAATTGGACTTAAATCAGAAAAAGACAAAACACTTTACAAAAGAAGATATCCAAAATGGTACTTAACATCATTAGTCAGCAGGTATACGCAAATTAAAGCCAAATAAAATACTATTATACATCCTGAATGGCTATTATGGAAAAATGAAAAATGACAAGTGCTGATGAAAATATAGAACAATGAGAACTCCCATATACTGCCACTGGGAAGATAAATTGATACAGCCACTTTGAAAAACTGGCAGTATTTCTAAACATGGAGAAATATATACTTGCAAATCAGAAATTTTACTCATAGGCATATAGCCAAAAGAAGTATATAAATCACATATTGACCAAAGACATGTAGTAGAATGTTCAGAGAAACTTTTCATAACATTTGTCATTTAAAAATTCAATGTAGAACAAATAATAAAATTGTCACGTAGTCACATACTGCCAATACTATACTACAGCAATAATAATTGATGATCTACAATTACACACACACAAAACAAAATGTTGAATGAAAGAAGCGTGAAACAAAATTAAATTTTGGGGCCCCAAACTCGTTTAGCTAAAAGGAAGAGTCAAGCTAGGAGCTGGGTTATGCAAACCTGCATCCCGCTTTTGCTTCCTAAATAAGACAACTACAAGATGAAAGGCTACACACCTCCCCCATATTTTGCTCAAAATGAAATTCCTAGCGAGCTGTTAAAATTTCACCAAGGCAATGCAAATCGACAGCTTATCTTTATAGGTGCAGTCACCCATGGGCCACCAAAATAAATTCTTATCTGATTGTTCCCCTGCCCCATTATGTCTATATCTTTTTTTTTTTTTAATTGAGACAGAGTCTTGCTCTGTCACCCAGGCTGGAGTGCAGTGGTGCAATCTTGGCTCACTGCATCCTCCACCTCTGGGTCAAGCAGTTCTCCCACCTCAGCCTCCCGAGTATCTGGGATTACAGGTGTCCACCAACACATCCAGCTAATTTTTTGTATTTTTAGTAGAGATGGGGTTTCGCCATGTTGGTCAGGCTGGTCTTGAACTCCTGACCTCAAGTGATCCACCCGCCTTGGTTTTCCAAAGTGTTGGGGTTACAGATGTGAGCCACCACACCCAACCTGATCTATGTTATCTTATGTAAACTGTAGATTCACTGAGCCAGAACAAAGGCATAAATGACATTTTTCCCTACCTGACTCTTGCATGAAAATTGTGTGCTTCTCAATATCCCACCCTTTCCTCTTTAAATTTGGAGCCCTCAAAATCATCTGCAGAGAAAGGCATAGACCTGTCTCTGGGTTTGTCCTTAACTTTGGCAAATAAATCTCCTAAAATGATTAAGATTTGTCTCATTATTTTTCTAGATTGACAGAAGCTAGACACAAGTGTATATATATCACACACACACACATATATATATCATTTATACATTTCTATACACAGCTTAAACTGATCTACATTGTTGGAAGTCCAGATATTAGTTATCCTTGATGAAAGGTGGTAATTGCAAGGGAGGACATGGAATATTATTAACGTTCTGCTTCTTGATCTGGGTTTTGGTAACACAGGTATGTTTCTTTACAAAAATTTATTGAGTTATGTATATTTTTTCTGCATGTATATTTTACTTCAATTGAAGTTTTTAAAATTATATTTATTTTACTTATCAGATTTTCAAGATAAAAAATTTAATAATACACTGGTCTACCAAGGATACAGAAAAATAAGCATCCTTATGCTTGTCGGCATGGGGGTAATGTGGTACAACTTTGGTATAAAGAGTGTTAACAGAGAGGAGTGCCAAGATGGCTGACTAGAAGCAGCTAGTGCATACCTCTCTCAGGGGGTAATGTGGTACAACTTTGGTATAAAGAGTGTTAACAGAGAGGAGTGCCAAGATGGCTGACTAGAAGCAACTAGTGCATACCACTTGACACAGTGGCAAGTAAACACTAGTTCTTCAAGTGGTTCATCCAGAAGGTCACATTGGGATTCATCCGGGAAGCATGGAAAACCATGGAAAGCAGAGAGGAGTGAAGCAGGACAGCCACCCCTGCTGGATTGGCACAGAACCAGAGGAGGCGCCCTACCATGGGAAAAGGGTGAGTGAGAGCCCCTGAGGAACTACATCTCCACCATGGACCTTTTCAATCATGAACACAGGAGATCTCCCTTGACCCTCCTGGACCTCCACACCAACATGGAGAGCTGCCTGGAGTCTGGACAGAGCCATGACTCAGGCCCATGTTGAGCCCCACAGGCCTTGGATCCCTGAATACCTAAGTGCCAGCTGCTGTAGCCTCACCAACAAGGGAGGCCAGACTCCTTCGTACACCCCTAGTATAGGGGCCACATCCACAGTGCTGAGGAGTAAATGGACTTTAGGCCCCGCCTCTGCTGTACCTTACTGGGCAACGCCCTCTGGCCTGGTTCCCCAGCACAGCCACCCTACCCTAGCCTGATCACTGTGGCAAATCAAGGCTCTCCATTTCTCTAGGACATAGGTCCCAGAGGAAACAAACAGGCCCACTGTAATTTCCACTATCACAATTCCTGTCCCTGCTGCCCTCAGGATGGGGAGGAAGCGAAGAGCCTGAGAACTTTCATGGACCTCCAACATGCCACAGCTGCCATACAAAAAGGCAGCCAAACTGTCTTCCATGTAGGTCCCTCCTCTACTACCCCTCCCAGCTTGGGACCCCAGCACAGCCACCCCACCACTGCCTATTCACTTCAGTTGGTGGTGGCTTGTCATTTCCCCAGGATGGAGCTTTCAGAGAGCACTGACTGGACTTCTGCCATTGCCACCGTTGTGGTACCAACCCTTGCTTCCCTGGGCTGGAGAGGGAATAAAGAGCCTGATTGCTTTGCTTGCATGTCCAACAAGCCACAGCCGCCCTATGGAGAGCCAGCCAGATGTCTTCCTCACAGGCCCCTACTCCCTCTGCTTTTCACCAAGCAAGGCCAGCTTAGGCCTGCAGTGCTGTTGCTCCACGCCCAGTTTATCATTCCAATTGGTTATGGCTCTGTGTTTCTCTGGAGTGGAGCCCCCAAAGGCAATTAACAGCCCTCTGACATCACCACCACTGTGGGTCCCACTCCTGCTATCCCCAAGCTGGTGAGGGAACTAAAAAAACCTGAACTTGTCCCAGAGCTGTGGTGTATAGCTTGGGAGTGCTAAGCAGGGATCTGTGATTAGCACTGAAGCAGGAGAGGAGCCCACACTCTCAGGCACTGAGAGAGGTGAGTCACGCAGGCTTGTAGGATAATACAGGAGCAAGACAAGCCTCCCTCTGCAGGGCCAGCCTGGAAAGTGTTGGCCTGTCTCCCTGCTGTGTCTTCTGCTTGAGGGAGCCCCATGGCCTGGAACATATAAAATAGAAATGCAGACACAGTGCCAAAGACCAGAAGGGGCTTCTCGAAGGCCCAGCAGCAGACCTGGTGAGGGGGTCACCTTTCTCCCCACTGCACTGTGCAGAAGGGCTGCAAATGCCAGGAAATACAAAGGAGCCATGCAGCTAAGTAAGAGCCTCTCTCTCGCCATTACTGTTAAGCACCATCTACTGGACCACAGGCCAAACTACAACACCAAAAATATTTTGCTAACGTATCCTGTGAAACCAAGGGCAAGAATTCAGTCACAACTAAAGATCCTGCACAGAGCCTTGACCCTCTGAAAACATCCAGAAACAAAGCCAACTGACTATATTCAACTTATTCCACAGTTAAGGAAACACCCACCAACCCTCCCAGATGAGAAAGGATTAGTGCAAGAACTCTGGCAATCCAAAAAGCCACAGCATCCTCTTACTTCCAAACAATCCACTAGCTCCCCAGCAATGATTCTTAACCAGTTGGAAATTACTGAAATAACAAGCAGAATTCAGAATCTAGATGGTAAGACAGCTCATGGAGATTCAGGAGAAAGTGGAAACTCAATCTAAGGAATTCAAGGAATCGAGGAAAATTATTCAAGAGCTGAAAGATGAAATCATCATTTTAACAAAGAACAAAACTGAACTTTTAGAGATCAAAATTTTTTTTTTTTTTTTTTTTTTTTTTGAGACGGAGTCTCGCTCTGTCGCCCAGGCTGGAGTGCAGTGGCGCGATCTCGGCTCACTGCAAGCTCCGCCTCCCGGGTTCACGCCATTCTCTTGCCTCAGCCTCCCGAGTAGCTGGGACTACAGGCGCCCACAACCGCGCCCGGCTAATTTTTTGTATTTTTAGTAGAGACGGGGTTTCACCGTGGTCTCGATCTCCTGACCTTGTGATCCGCCCGCCTCGGCCTCCCAAAGTGCTGGGATTACAGGCGTGAGCCACCGCGCCCGGCCGAGATCAAAAATTTACTACAAGGACATTATAATACAATTGGAAATATAAAGAGGAGAATAGACCAAGCTGAGGAAAGAATCTCAGAGCTCAAAGACCAGTTTTTCTAATCAACTCAGTTAGATAAAAATAAAGAAAAAAGAATTTTTTAAATGAACAAACCTCCAATAAATATGGAATTATGCAGAGACAAAATTTATGACTCATTGACATTCCCGAGAGACAAGAAGAGAGAATAAACAATTTGGAAAATATATTTGAGGATATAGTCCATAAAAATTTCCCTAATCTTTCTATAAAGGTTGACATGCAAATCCAAGAAATACAGAGAACCCTGGCTAGATTCTATACAATATGACCATCCCCAAGGCACTTAGTCATCAGATTCACCAAACTCAATGCAAAACAAAAAACAAAACAAACAAACAAACAAAAATCTTAAAGGCAGATAGATGGATCAAGTCACATATGGAAGGAGCCCCATCTGTAGCAGTCTGTATACTAACAGCAGACTTCTCACCAGAAACCTTACAAGCCAGAAGAGGTTTCCTTCTATTTTTAGTTTCCTTAAAGAAAAGAAATCCCAACCAAGAATTTCATATCCCACCAAACTAAGCTTCATAAGTGAAGGAGAAATAAAATCCTTCTCAGACAAGCAAATGCCCAGGGAATTCATTTCAACTAGACCAGCCTTACAAGAGGTCCTTAAGGGAGTGCTAAACATGGAATTGAAAGGACAGCACCTGCTAGCACATAAACACACTTAAGCACACACCCCAAGGAGACTATAAAGCAATCACAATCAAATATATACAACAACCAGCTAACATAATGATGACAGGATTAAAATCTCACATATCAATACTAACACTAAATATAAATGGGCTAAGCACCACACTTAAAAGGCATAAAGTAGCAAGCTGGATAAAAATATAAAATGCAACCATCTGTTGTTTTCAAGAGACCCATCTCACATGCAATGCCACGCACATATAATCTCAGCCCACAGACTTAAACTAAAGGGATGGAGAAAGATATATCACGTAAATGAAAAACAAAAACGAGCAGGAGTCACTATTCTTATATCAGATAAAACAAATTTTAAACCAATAAAAATTAAAAAGGACAAAGAAGGGCATTACATAATGGTAAAGAGTACAATCCAACAAGAAGACTTAACTATCATAAGTACACACCCAACATTCGTGCACCAAGATTTGTAAAACAAGTTATTCTTGGCCTACAAACAGACTTAGTCAACCACACAGTAATAGTGGGCCACTTCGATACTTCACTGACAGCATTAGACCAAGCACTGAAGCAGAAAGCTAACAAAGAAACTCTGGACTTAAACTCAACACTTGATTAACTGGACCTATAAACATCTATAGACCACTCCACACAGCAATCACAGAAAATGCATTCTTTTTATCTGCACATGGAACATATTCTAAGATCAACAACTTGATTGGTCATAAAGCAAGTCTCAATACATTTTAAAAAATTGAAATCATACTAAGCACATTCTCAGACAGCAGTGCAAATAAAAATAGAAATTCATACCAAGAATATCTCTCAAAACTACACAAAAACATGGAAATTAAACATCATGGTCTTGACTAACTCCTGGGTGAAAATAAAAATTAAGGCAGAAATCAAAAAATTATATGAAATTAATAAAAATAGGAATACAACATGTCAAAATCTCTGAGATACAACTAAAGCAATGTTTAGAGGAAAGTTTATAACATTTAACTCCTTCATCAAGAAGGCAGGAAGTTGGATTAACATTAAACTCCTTCATCAAGAAGGCAGGAAGTTGGATTAACATTAAACTCCTTCATCAAGAAGGCAGGAAGTTGAATTAACAATCTAACTTTGCACCTAAAGGAAGAAAGAAAAAAGGAACAAACCAACCCCAAAAGATCAAGGAAACCGAGAGTTTCTTCTTAAAAAAAAAAAAAAAAGATTAATACACCCCCCAGCTAGATTAACAAACAAAAAAAGAGAGATCTAAGTAAGTTCAATCAGAAATGACAAAGATGCCATTCCAACCGATCCCACAGAATTTACAAAAGAACCTCAAAGAATACTCTGAACAACTCTATGCATAAAAATTAGAAAATCTAGAGGAGATGGATAAATTTCTGGAAATACACAATCTCTCAAAATTGAATCAAGAAGGGATTGAGACCCTGAATACACCAATATCAAGCTCTGAAATGAAATCAGTAATTTAAAAATCCTACCAACTATAAAAAGCCCTGGACCAGATGAATTCACAGCTGAATTCTACCAGACACACAAAGAGAAACTGGTATCACTCCTACTGAAAGTATGCCAAACAATTTAAGAGGGGTGGGGTTCCTTCCTAATTCATTCTATGAAGCCAGCATCAGCCTAATACTAAAATCTGGCAGAGACACAGTGAAAAAAGAAAACTTCCAGCCAATATGCCTGATGAACATAGATGCAAAATTTCTCAACAAAATACTAGCAAATGGAATTCAACAGTACATCAAAAGTTGCTACGCCACAATCAAGTAGGCTTTATTCATGGGATTCAAGATTGGTTCAACATATGCAAATCAACAAATGTGATTCACCACAGCAACAGAATTAGAATAAAAAACCATATGATTATCTCAATACATGCAGAAAACGCTTTTGATAAAATTGAATATCCCTTCATGATAAAAACCCTCAACAGATTAGACATCAAAGAAACATGACTCAAAATAATAAGAACCATCTATGATGAACTCACAGCCAACATCACACTGAATGGGCAAAAGCTGGAACCATTCCCCTCGAGAATTAAAACAAAACAAGGATGGCCATTCTCACCATTCCTATTCAACATGGTACTGAAAGTCCTAGCCAGAGCAATCAGGTGAGAGAAAGAAATAAAAGGATCTAAATAGGAAAAGAAGAAGTCAAACTACCTCTCTTTGCTGAAATATAATTCTATACCTAGAAAACCCTAAAGACTGCCAAAAGACTACTAGAACTGATAAACAATTTCAATAAGATTTCAGTATACAAAATCAATCTACAAAAATCAGTGGCATTTCTATACACCAATAATGTCTAAGCTGAGAGTCAAATAAAAAATGCAATCCCATTTACAATAGCCACAATGAAAATGAAATACCCTTGAATATAGCTATCCAAGGAGGTGAAAGATCTCTACAAGAAGAACCATATAACATTGCTAAAAGAAATCAGAGATGACAAAAATAAATGGAAAAACCTTTCATGTTCAGGGATTGGAACACTCAAAATCATTAAAATGGCCATATTACCCAAAGCAATTTACAGATTCAGCAGTATTCCTCTCAAACCACCAATGCCATTCTTCAAAGAATCGGTAAAAACTATACTAAAATTCATATGTAACCAACAAAGAGCCTGAATAGCCAACGCAATTCTAAGCAGAAAGAAAAAAAAAAAGAAGAAGTATCACATTACCTGACTTTAAACTATACTATAAAACTATGGTAACTTAAACAGCATGATACTGGTACAAAAACAGACACATAGAGCAATGGAACAGAATAGAAAACCCAGAAATAAAGCCACACACAACCATCTGATCTTCAACAAGACCAACAAGAATAAGCAATGAGAAAAGGAGTCCCTTTTCAATACACGATGCTCGGATAACTGGCTAGCCATATGCAGAAGAATAAAACTGGACCTTACCTTTCACCATATACAAAAATTTAACTCAAGATGGATTAAAAATTTAAATGTAAGATCTCAAACTCTAAGAATCCTAGAAGAAAATTCAGGAAATACCCTTAGCAATACTGGCCTTGGCAAAGAATTTATGACTAAGTCCCTAAAAGCAATTGCAACAAAAACAAAAATTGAAAAGTGGGACCTAATTAAACTAAAGAGCTTTTGCACAGCAAAAAAAAAAAAAAAACTATCAATAGAATAAGTAGACAATATACAGAATGGGAGGAAATATTTACAAACTGTGGATGACAAAGGTCTAATATCCATCTATAAAGAACTTAAGTAAACAAGCATAAAACAAAGAATCTCATTTAAAAATAGTCAAGAGATGTGAACAGGCACTTCTCAAAAGACAGACACTTTGTGGTTGGACACGGTGCTTCACACCTATAATCCCAGCACTTTGGGAGGCTGAGGTGGATGGATCACTTGAGGTCAAGAGTTCAAGAATAGCCTGGCCAACATAGCAAAACCCCATCTCTACTAAAAATACAAACATTAGCTGGGTGTGGTGGCATGCACCTGTAATCCCACCTACTGGGGAGGCTGAGGCAGAAAAATCCCTTGAAGCTGGGAGGCAGAGGTTGTAGTGAGCCAAGCTCATGCCACTGCACTCCAGCCTGGGTGACAGAGTAAAACTCCATCTAAAAACAAAACAAAATAAAAAACAGACAGACACTTCTCAAAAACATACATGCAGCCAACAAACATGAAAAAATGCTCATCATCACTAATCATCAGAGAATGCACAGTGAGATACCATCTCACACCAGTCAGAATGGCTATTATTAAAAAGTCAAAAAACAACAGATGCTGGTGAGGCTGTGGAGAAAAGGAAACACTTATACACTGTTGGTGGGAATGTAAATTAGTTCAGCCACTGTGGAAAGCGATTTGGAGATTTCTCAAATAACTCAAAACAGAACTAGTATTCGATCCAGAAATCCCATTACTGGGTATATATCTGAAGGACAATAGATCCTTAGACCAAAAAGACACATGCACACTGATGTTCATCACCATGCTATTCACAATAGCAAAAACATGGAATCAACCTAGGTGCCCATCAATGGTCAATTGAATAAAGAAAATGTGTTACATATACACTATGGAATACTATACAGCCATAAAAAGAATGAAATCATGTCCTTTGCATCAATATGAATGGAGCTGGAGGCCATTATCCTAAGTAAACTAATGCAAGAACAGAAAACCAAATACCACATATTCTCACTTATAAATGGGAGCTCAACATTGAGCACACGTGGACATAAAAACGGTAGCAACAGACACTGCAAACTATTATGGCAGGGCAGAGGGGAAGGATCCATTTGGTTTGAAAAACTACCTATTCAGTACTATGCTTACTATCTGGGTGCAATATATCCATGTAACAAACATGCATATGTTTCCCCTGTATGTAAAATAAAAGTTGAAATTAAAAAAAAAAAAAAATTTAGCAAGATTTGTTCAGAAAAATGCCCTTCAACCCAGTAATCTAATTCTAGGAATTTACCTGAAAATACACTTTGGCAAAATTGTTCCCTAAAAGGGTAGTTACCTATGCATTGTTTGTGAGAGTAAAAATATGGAAACAAATAGTCCATAACAAAGAATTTATTGACAAATGAAACTGTCTCTTTAGCTGGCTATTGTATGGTACGAGTAGAAATCAGGTTGTTCTTTTGCACCAACGACCCTTCAAATACATCCTGTCAGCTAGAACTTAGATAAAAATCTCAGACAACTCTCAGAGATTTTCTAGTCACTCTCAAGTATTCATACACAGATTTATTCTCCAGGTGCTACAAACTTCCAGACCAGTCTAATATGAAAGCTTTAAGCAATCACTCAGTTTTAAGTTCTCCAAGGTGAGCTTCTTTCTGAAGTCTACCACATTTGTCTAGAAGAGTAAAACTCCCTCACATTTTCAACTCCAAAAGATATCAATAAGTGAAAACAGTAATACGCTATGTGTATAGTATGCTAAAATGTGTAAGGAACAAAAGGAATACATAAACTTATATATGCATATTCATTACCCAAGAAACAAATCACAATGATTGTCTCGGAATAAAAGAACCAGGTGGCTTACTTTTAAAGTGATGTAATTCTATACCTTCTAAATTTTTATCATGTTTTTCCAGTGCCTATTCAAATAATAATAATGAAATAAAAAGGAGGTCCAAAAAACATTGTCAGGTGAAAACAACATAACACTGTAACCTCATTTTTATAAGCCATATTTGAGCTGGTGATAAACGGGATTTTGATTTTAGTTTTATGTAGTTTTATGTTTTATAAATTATTGTATTATTTTAGTTTTTCAATTACATTTACATGTACTGCTTAAAAGTTCTGTAAGGATATTAGAAAATAAGTAACCTCTAAGGTCACAGCCCTTGGCTTGCTCTGATCTAATGAAGAAAGAAAAACCACTCAAGCAAATAGATACATATTTAGGAGAAACAACACAAAATGTAAATATCCACAGCTGATAATGTATATAACGTGTATTTGTTAAATAATTTAGTGTAAGGAAGCCTATCTTAGGTTTTAGCTAATGAGATGCAGATATTGAATGAGCAAGGGGGCCTGATCATAAGCAACAGATGTAGTTATTGTATTTTAATTTAATGAGCCTTAGAATGGCTGTGATGAAGACTAGAGAAGGGTGATCCTTTACAGGAGTCATGGCTTCGGAGTCCTAAAATAGCATTTGTAAAAGGCAAACCCTTGCTCTAACCTATAGTACTTTAGGAAACATTGTCCTTGTACAGCCACGAGATTCTTTGGCATGACAGTATTTCAAGTCTGCCTCAATTTTTTTACCTAAACTTAACAAAGTCATAAGAAATACCTTTCTACAGCAGATCACTGCACAAACTTTTTCCAATTCTAGCCCCTCCTACACAGCCCCGAGCAACTCACAACCAATTCCAAAGGGTGTAGGTGTAGGCAGGACAGGAAAAGAACATAATCAGCAAAGACTAGTCAGCACCATTATATCATTACATCCATCACTCTTAAAGGGTTTTGTTGTTGTTGTTGCTTCTCAGAATAATATGTTAGCATTATAAATTAATTCTACTTTTTTCTACTATTTTCTAATTCACTATTTTCATGATTAGTACATTATTTCTTTAAAAACTTAGTCTTTTGTTCACTAATATATTAGTCATATTAATTGTAGATAAATTTCATTTCATTCTTGCTTCTGTATTGTCTGTTTTTAAATTTTTCTTGTTTTAATCAGTTTAAGTCCACTGATTATGGCCTCCTTGCTTATTTTAAATCTGCAAGCTCAAACCATGTGTGTAAACAGGCCTATGGGCTGAGTCCTGGCCCTGTTCTGGGGAGTTAGATGCCGGGCACTGTCCTGTGCACTCTAGTATCACAGTGAGCAAGCCAGAGTGGCTCCCACTTCTACAAAGTCACAATCTGGAGGGAGAAAAGAAACTAAATACAGAAATCTTTACAAATGCCAAAGCTGCAAAACACAAACATTCCTATTTATGGAAAATATAAATGTAGACTCTAAATGAGACATTAAATAAAGTATTGGATGTTCAATAATGAAGTTCCTCTACACGAAGTAGGAGAAAACATAAACACAATTGAGAGAAAAAGATGTAAGAACATATACAGAAAAGATCAAAAAGCTGTCCGACTACCCTTTCATATTAATGAACTTAAAATTTAAGTTTTAAAAGTTATCGCAAGAAAAACTAAAACATGTGACAAGGTAAGTAACCAAAAATTAAATTGGAAAAGGTGTCAAATAATTTTTTTAAAAAATCTCTGGGTTCAGATGACCGTACAGCTGTTAAACTCTTTTAAACACTTGGAGATGCTGATTTCAATATTAATTGTGACCAAATGTATTTTAAATGTACAAATATTTGACTTCTACATAAAGAAAATGACATAACTTCTTCAAGAAACCTAAAGGAAGGTAAGAATATGAATGCTACAAAGTAAGACTATCTTTTAATAGATGTTCCAAACCCAAGATTTGTTCCACTTGCCCTCCTAGGCAGGCTGAAGAAGTGAAACATTCAACCTCTTCCCCACCAACCTGCTGTGCTTTCTGTTAGAAATAGCATAGATTTTAGCTGTGGTAGATTTATAGCATCGTTGTGGTTCTGAGCAGTATTCTTGCTGCAAGTAAAGGAAGTTATTGGTGCCTTCTCTGAGATCAGCAGCTCAGGAGTGGACCACGGAATCACCTTTTGTGATAGCACCCCTCTTGTCCTTCCACCCCGCACTCTTAAGGCTGCGCTGGCCTGGGTTGACTTGTAGCCTCTGGAAAGGATGGGAAGTTGGCTGGCAGTTCTCAGTCATGCTAAGGGCAAGGAAGATAAATAATTTTTAATAGGACTGTAGTATATTCAGAGTACGGAATATTATCCAGTGCTAAAGAGGAGCTATCAAGCTATGAAAGGCATAGAAAAACTTAAATGAATACTACTAAATAACGGAAGCCAATATAAAAAGGCTACATACTGCATGATTACAACTATATGACATTCTAGACAAAGCAAAACTATGAATACGTAAAAACATCAGTGGTTGCCAGGGGTTAAGGGCCAGGGAGGGATGAATAGTCAGAGCACAGAGGATTTTTAGAGCAATGAAACTATTTTATATGATACTATAATGATGGACACATGTCATTATGACTTTGTGCAAACCCATTGAATGTACAATATCAAGAGTGAATCCTAATGTAAACTATGAACTTTGGGTAATAATATGTCAATATAGGTTCATCAATTATAACAAATATACCACTCTGATGGGCATAAGGGAAGCTATGCCTGTGTGGGGGCAGAAGAGCTACAGAAATTCTCTGTTTCTCCTACTCAGTTTTGCTGTGAACCTAAAACTATTCTTAAAAATAGTCTATTTAATTATATGTATATTATATATAATATGTATTATTTAAATAATAAATATAATTTATATTTAAATATTTGATATGAATATTATTTAAATATATAATGTATTGTTATATAGGAAGTAAATGTATCTTAATATAATTACATTAAATATAAGTACATTAAATATAATATAAATTTTAAATATAAATATGCACATTAATATAAATATGTAATATATGTAAATTATATATATATTTGTTGAATGAATGAACCTGAGAAAATGTGGTCAACCAAAAACTATAAAATTAGTATGCTTACTAACCACAATTTGTTTTTACTTTTTGCCTTTTCACTATTGCTGCTCCCGTCAATAAAGACCAGAGTCTTTGTAGGAGCAGATTTGGCCCTGAAATCCAAGTCACAAAATCATGTCTGCAGGACTGGTCCTCTCTTTTTTTATAAATAATCCCACAGAGCTTTAATTCAATTATCTGTTCAAGTACTCTTACACATACCAATTAACATTGTTCTTCTATGTTAATGGTGGTCCCTGCTAAGTGCCGGTAATTATTTTTTGTCCCCAGATACCAATTATTATTTTAAATCTAAAAATTCATAAGAATTTGGGACATGAGTGCCCCAAGAAAACTTTATTTCCTCTAGTTCTGATGCTCTTTCCTTGAGTCATAGTATCCTTGAATGATTTTACATACACACAGGCGCGCGCACACACACACACACCCAACATGTGACAACCAGCACTTGGGTCATTTCTGCCCTCCTTAGTTTCAGAGGAGGGTAAAGTTGTGATAGCTGCTTGTTCATTTTCCACATTGGCAGTACTGTTGAAGTTTATCCTGAAGAAACAAATTGCATCACAGTCCTATCAAAATCCTTTTCCTTCCCTGCCGTTAGCATCACAGAACTGCCAGCCAATTTCCCATGCTTCCCAGGGGTTACAAGCCAACTCAGGCCAGTCTAGTCTTTAGAGCATGAGGTGAAAGGACAAGGGGATACTCTCACAAAAAGTGATTCCATGGTCCATTCCTGAGCTGCTGTACTCAGAGAAGGCACCAATGACTTGCTTTTCTATTCTTGTGGCAAGAATACTGCTCAGGACCACACTGATGCTACAATCTATGCTCATTCTAACAGAAAACACAGCACGCTGGTGGGAAAGAGGTGGAATGTTTCATCTCTTCAGCATGCCTAGGAGGGAAAATAGAACAAAGTCCACCTTATTACTAGAAATAAATATTTTGCAAACACACAATAAAACTTATGGGGAGTAAAGCATTAAAATTCTATGGAGGGAAGATTCTCCCTTTCCTTGGAAGCAATCCAATCAGTGTGGAATGACAGAAATAAACACGAATTATATTTCCAGCCCTGCCTGTCAGCCACAAAATCCTGTGACTTTAGGCAAGGGCAAGGTGACCAGGACTTGTGAGGGCCTATATACACCAGGCAAACTGTGAGGCAGATGTTATGCACATTCCCCAGAATGATAAACTGTGACTCAAAGAAGTTCATTCACTTACCTAACATCGCATAGCTAGTGGGTGGTTTAAAAAAAAAAAAAGAAATCAAATTCAGTCCTATCTACCTTCAAGCCTATGGTTTTTTAGTGCAACACACTAAACTTCCCAAGGCTTCAGTCGCCTCACCTAAGCTCTCTTCCACCTCAAAAGTTCTACGTAAAGAAGATATAATATAAATTCTCAGTAACAGTACTTTTTATAGAAAATAGAGATTTACTCCTCTGAATAAACTGTAAATATTTTTTAATTCCATACTTTTATTTTATCTTAGATGCAAAAGTATACATATCATAAAATACAAGTAGATTCTCTCAGGTGCTAGGTTTACCCAGAATAGAGTTGAAACCAAGATGACAATTTCTTTTTTTGAAATCAATGTTAACCATTAGCTTCTTTGCTTGGGACATCCCTATAAAGCATTGTTACCATTCACAGCAAAAATGGAATGGAATTTGGAAAGTCATCCACACTCAGAGAAATTGCATCATCAGACCTGTGCAACTATTCTCAGAACTTTCTTAAGTCAAAATTGCCACTGTTTCCATCTTTCTCTGCCACCCTATCCTCCTGCCATTGTGTTAGTTATTGAATTAGAAAGGTAAATGAAAGTGAAAAGCTTCTATTCACTGTAAGATTTATAATTTTGTTCTTTATTCATGTAATAAGTTTCATGTAAAAATCCTGTAACTGAAAACCATACACCACATGTTCCCACTTATAAGAGGGAGCTAAACATTGAGTACACATGGTCACAAAGAACGGAACAATAAACACCAGGGCCTAATTGAGAGAGGAGGGTCAGAGGAGGATGAGGTTCGAAAAACTGCCTATGGGGTACTATGCTCAAAACTGTCTACCATGATGAAATAATCTGTACACCAAAACCACATGATGCACAATTTACTGATGTAACAAAACTGCACATGCACCCTTGAACCTAAAATAACATTTGGAGATAAATTATTTTAATCTTGTAATTATAATTTTAAAATTTACATCAAAGCTGGATGTGGTGGCTCATACCTGTAATCCTAGCACTTTGAGAGGCTGAAGCAGGTGGATCATTTGAGCTCAGGAGTTTAAGACTAGCTTGGGCAACATGGCGAAACCCCATTCCTACAAAAAATACAAAAATTAGCTGTGTGGCATGCACCTGTAGTCCCAACTACTTGGGAGGCTAATGTGGGTGGATCCCTTGAACCTGGGAGGCAGAGGTTGCAGTGAAACAAGATTGCACCGTTGCACTCCAGCCTGAGCAACAGAGCATGACTCTGTCTCAAAAATGTACATATTGAGATAATTTATTTTTATAATATTTAAGTTTATAATAGATACGTATAAATCACCCTTCACAAATCAAATTATACTATAAATGAAATTGGATAGCCACTGATGGACTTAGGAGACGTCTGCTGAGGGTAGGGTATACAGGTATATAGCATCCCAGTGCCTCCCTGTGCTGTCCAAACTGTGCAAATATGATGAACTTATCATTATTTTTCAAGCCTTAATGGCATGACTGAAGAGCTCGTAATAAGGAATTAGAGAAGTATCAGCTCAGACTTTCTTGTTAACTTGTGTTTGCATTATTAATATTATCATCAATCAAGGATTTCCTGGCAGTGATCTTTTTTAAGCCACATGTCCTTTTTGTGAAGGTTAGTTTCATTGAATTGAAATGATATAATCTGTAAACCCATGGAACCCAGCCTAGGCAGGCTGCCATAGGCCACAGTATGCCAAGAGCAAATAACATAAGTGAGGGTGCCACAGCCAAGCCTTCCACATCCTTTGGGGTCACCACAAATGGCCTGTGCCTCAGACCTTCTGCCACAGGACTTATGTCAATATCAACTCACATATTAAACACAATAAAGTTTAATGCAAGTCTTACATTTAGAACAAAAATATGGTAGAAGGATAATATTTTCTTCTTGCTCCTCAGTGGATGGTTTAACTCACTGACTCCTCTTATAAGATCACTAATCTGGTATATGACTAGCTAACGGAGCATAAGTAAAACCATTCCTACATAAAACCAGAGACAATTATTCATTTCAAACTACCCTAATTACTTAGAATGTGCTAGATCCACTTTCCTGTTTCACCTCATTCCTCCCTTCCCTGCTCAGCGGTAGTCACCCACAGAGCAACTCTTCTCAGGTCTTCAGTTGATCACGATGGGGAAGAAGTGCACCAAAGCCCCACTGGCATCAGTGGGTGGTGTCTGGAATGTATTGTTTATGCATCTGGACTGCACTGGCTTTTAGTCATCTCTATGCTCTCCCAGTTCCATTCACCCCCATACCTGCCTAAGATCAATGAGTGCGTGTAGATATCCACACCTCTTGCAGCCTGCTCTTTGGCAGCATCCACTTTGCAACATATTTGTCCAAGATTTAGATCGATCTCCACCTCCCATCTTAAATACTGCTGGAGTAAAACCACACCTCTGGGATACTGATGCATCTGCAAATCTCCAGTTTCCACCTTCAATGTTGCTTGGCAATTCATACATTCATTCAATAATGTATGTAGGAAGGTATGTATGAATGTATGAACCAGTGTTGTAATGTCATCAAGATGGCTGACTAGAGGTGCCCAATGCATATCTCCTCTACAAAGAAGAACCAAAACAACAAATAAATAACTGTACTTCGAGTAGAGTGTCTAAGGGAGAGCACTGGAATTCTGCAAGGAAAAGATGAAAACCCTCTGAAACATGGGAATTTGAGATAGCAGCATGAAGAAGGAAGTAAAGTGACAAGGTGGGATTGGCTTGGAACTAAGAGACACTTCCTATTATAGGGGAAAGGTAAGCAGGCAGTCCCAGAAGTCCCCATTACTAACATGAATACCTGCAATTCTAACTACAGGAGAACTTCACAATTCTCTTAGGCCTTGAGCCAGTTTAGGGAACTGCATGGAAGCAACACAGCTATATTACTTCAGTGAAGGAACTCACACTGGATCACTTTGGGACCAGTGCTGCTGTGCCATGGTGCCATTTTGAAAACAGAGCCATTGCTTGAGTGCATCCTGCCTTGGTGCTCAAATCTCCTGCACCTCCACATCATGGGACCTGCTGTCATCCTACCATATCCATACAAAAAGATGCAATGCCATGACCCCAGCTTCACCCAGCAGTACAGATGTGACACTAGCACCTAAACTCACACAGTGCCCTAAACCTCATGGGACAGCCAGTCCAGCACAGTGGGGAGGCTGTCTGTCCCCAAGACCAGGGGAGCCAATGCATACACTCCCCAGGGCCTGAAACCTACTTGCCTAGTGCCCATCACTGTAAGCAACCTTGTCCCCTTCACCACCAGAGCCACTGCGTACTGCATGTGCCCCAGAAACCAGGGACCAGGCTGCCCAGCTCCTGCCACCACCAGTGACGCCACACCCTTGACTTAAGGAGCTGCTACACCTAGCAACACTCACTCCCCTCAAGGCGTGAGAAATAGCCTTTCCAGTGGCTCCCATCTGCAGTAAAGGCATACCACTGCCTCCACAAACACCCAGTCTTGGCCACTGAGGCACTCACAGATACTGCTGGCATTGATTACAGTCAAAAAAAAATTACATGATTACAGTACTGTGCTCACCCATAACCAAAGCCAAAATACTTCACCCAACTGATACTATAGGATGCATTTACAGAAAAAAAAAAAAAAAAAAAAAGTCTTTCCTTATGAAATCTACTAGATAAAAGTGGAAGAGGTAACTGTTTCAGCAGACACCATGATTTCAATGTAGGGACCCATAAAACATGGGAACATGACACCTCCAAAGGAACACAATAATTCTCCAATAACAGACTTCAAAGCAAAGAAAATCTATGAAATGCATGAAAAGGAATTCAAAATAGTAATCTTAGGAAAACTAAGCAAGATACAAGAGAATAAAGATAAAAAATTCAATGAAATCAGGAAAACAATTCATGATTTTAATGACAAATTCAGCAAAGAACTAGATATGAAAAGACCCAAACAAAAATTTTGGAGTTGAAGAATTCAATGAATAAAATAAAAAATACAGTTGAGTGCAACAACAAAGTCAAGCAGAAGAAAGATTTCGGATGTGAAGACAGGTCTTCTGAAATAAGCCAGTCAGACAAAAAATAAAGGATAAAAAATAATGAAGGAAGTCTATGAGACTAACCGAACACGATTAAGTGAACAAATACTTGCATTATAAGAATTCTAGAAAAAGAAGAAATGAAAAAAGGCATAGAAAATCTATTTAATGAATTAATAAGTGACGACTTTTCAAGTTTTGGGAAAGGTATGGGTATCCAGATTCAGGAAGCTTAAAGGTCCCAAATAGATTCAACCCAAAAAAGATCCTGTCCAAGAAACATTACAGTCAAACTGTCAAAAGTCAAAGACAACAAGGGAATTGTAAAATTTATCACAAGGAAAAGATGTCAAGTTCCATAGGAGGGAATCCTCATTAGACTAACATCAGATTTTTCAGCAGAAATCTTAAAGACCAGGAGAGAATGAGATGATATTTTCAAAGTGCTAAAAGAGAAACAACAGCAAAGAATACTATACCCAGCAAAGTTTGTCTTTCCTAGACAAAAAAAAAAAAAAAAAAAAAAAAACCCAGGAAATTCATCACCACTAGACTGGCCCCACAAGAAATGCTTAAGGGAGGCCTACATCTAGAAGTAAAAGGATGATGACTACCATTATAAAACATGCAAAAGTATAAAACTCGGTAGCAGAAAGATACAGAAATTTGAAAAAAAGAAAAAGGAGTCGACTTTTGTCACTACAAAAATACCACCAAACTATAAAAATAAACAATAAAAGAGGAAGAAACAAAGGATATGCAAGATATCCTGAAACAACTAAGAAAATGACAGGAGTAAGTTCTCATGTATCAATAACCTTCAATGAAAACTGATTAAATTCCCCAATTAAAAGATATAAACTGGCCGAATAGATAAAAAAGCAAGACCTGAATATATGCTGCCTATAAGAAACTCACTTCGTCTAAAAAGATATACACAGACTGAAAGTGGAGGAATAGAAAAAGATATTCCACCCAAACAAAAATCAAAAATGAGCAGGGGTAGCTATTCTTATATCAGATAAAATAGACTTTAAGTAAAAAACTGTAAAAAGAGACAAAGATGTTATTACATAGTGATAAAAGGATCTATTCAGCAAGAGGATATAACAATTATAAGTTTGTATCCATCCAACACTGAAGCACCCAAATATGTAAAGCAAATATTATTAGTTCTAAATGGAGAAATAAACTTCAGTACAAAAATACTTGGAGAGTTTGACATTGCACTCTTGGCATTGGACAAATCATCCAGACAGAAAGTCAGCAAAGAAATATGAGATTTAAATTGCACTATAGACCACATGGACCAAATAGCATTTACAAAACATTTTATCCAATACCTGTAGAATACACATTCCTCTCATCAACACATGGTACATTCTTCATGAAAATCCATGTGTTAGGCCACAAAGCAAGTGTCAAAAAAATTTTTAATCAAAATCATATCAAGTATGTTTTCTGACAACATTTGTATAAAACTAGAAATCAATAACAAGAGTAATTTTGGAAACTGTACAAATATTTGGAAATTAAACAACAGGTAGTCCTTTTCCTGTGGCAGCTGCTGGGCTGAGAGGAACATGACTGTCTCCTCTCTCCACCATGACGTGTGCTCACTCACTGATGTCAGTGTACTCCAAAAAGTGGGAGTCATCTGACAAAAATGTTACTTTGCCTGTTGTATTCAAGGCTCCTATTTGACAAGATATTGTGAACTTTGTTCACACCGACTTGCACAAAAACAACAGACAGCTCTATGCTGTCAGTGAATTAGCAGGTCATCAGACCAGTGCTGAGTCTTGGGGTACTGGCAGAGCTGTGGCTCAAATTCCCAGAGTTCAAGGTGGTGGGACTCACCAATCTGGCCAGGGTGCTTCTGGAAACATGTGTTGTGGAGGCAGAATGTTTGCACCAACCAAAACCTGATGCCATTAGCATCATAGAGTGAACACAACCCAAAAACTATATGCCATCTGTTCTGCCCTGGCTGCCTCAGCCTTACCAGTATGGTCATGTCTAAAGGTTATCATATTGAGGAAGTTCATGAACTTCCTTTGGTAGTCGAAGATAAAGTTGAAGGCTACAAGAAGATCAAGGAGGCTGTTTTGCTTCTTAAGAAACTTAAAGCCTGGAATGATATCAAAAAGGTCTATGCCTCTCAGCAAATGAGAGCTGGCAACAGCAAAATGAGAAACCGTCACCAAATCCAGAGCAGGGACCCCTGCATCATCTATAATGAGGATAATGGTATCATCAAGGCCTTCAGAAGCATCCCTGGAATTACTTTGCTTAATGTAAGCAAACTGAACATTTTGAAGCTTGCTCCTGGTGGGCATATGGGACATTTCTGCATTTGGACCAAAAGTGCTTTCCAGAAGTTAGATGAATTATATGGCACTTGGCATTAAGCTGCTTTCCTCAAGAGTAACTACAATCTTCCCATGCACAAGATGATCAATACAGATGTTAGCAGAATCTTGAAAAGCCCAGAGATCCAAAGAGCCCTTTGAGCACCACACAACGAGATTCATCAGAGTCCTAAAGAAGAACTTAACTGAAAAACCTGAGAACCACATTGAAGCTATACTCATACACAAAGACCATGAGCCAGAAAGCCATTCTTCACCAGGCCAGGAATCACAAGCTCTGGGTGGATAAGGCAGTAGCAGCAGCTACAGCACTAGAAGCCAAATCAGATGAGAAGCAGGTTGCAGGAAAGAAGCCTGTGGTAGGTAAGAAAAGAAAGAAGGCTGCTGTTGGTGTTAAGAAGCAGAAGAAGCCACTGGTGGGGAAAAAGGGCAGCAGCTACCAAGAAACCAGCCCCTGAAAAGAAGCCAGGAGAAAAGAAACCTACTACAGAGGAAAAGAAGCCTGCTGCATAAACTCTTTAAATTTGATTATTCCATAAAGGTCAAATGATTTTCGACAACTTCTTTTGAATAAAGATCTGATCAAAGAGGCAGTGAGAAAACAAAAAGGTATATAAATAAATTAAAAAGAAAATCCAAAAATGTATTGAAAGAAGTGAAAATAGAAACACAATATACTAAAACATATGGGATACAGCAAAAGCAGTTATTCTAAGAGGAAAGTTTATAGCAATGAACACCTACATGAAAAAATATATATTTCAAATAAAAAATCTAACTATGTATCTCAAGGAAGCAGAAATGCAAAACAGACTGAACCCAAAATTAACAGAAGGAAAGAAAGTATAAAGATCAAGTCAGAAATAAACAATATAGAAACAAAAAACATACAATCAACAAAATGAAGGGCTTTTTTTTGAAAAGATAAATCAATTTGCAAACCACTAGCTACACTGATGAAGAAAAAAGATACAAGACCAAAATAAATAAAATCAAAAGTGAAAAAGGATACATTACAGCTGATACCACAGAAACATAAAGAATTATTAGAGATTATTACAAATAACTATATGCCAGGAAACTGGAAAAGCTAGAGGAAATGGATAAATTCCTCGACATATACAACCTACTAAAATTGAACTAGGAAGAAATAGAAAACCCGAACAGACCAATAACAAACAATAAGATTGAATCACTAATAAAAAGCTTCCAAACAAATAAAAGCCCAAGACCTGATAACTTCACTGATGAAGTCCATCAAAATTTTAAAGGACACAAATTTCAAAAACTTGAAAAACTGGGAATTCTTCTAAATTCATTGTACCAGGCCAGCATGATTCTGATACTAAAACCAAATAAGAACACAGAAAAAAATCACAGGTCAATATCCCTGATGAACATAGATGAAACATCGTCAACAAAATACTAGCAAGCTGAATCCAGTGGCATACTGTGGGACTCAACAAATGACCTTTAACTAAATGGAAAGCCTAGCAGTTTCCATAGTGTCTGGTATACTTAGACATGAAATAATAATACTTTCCTTTCTTTGTTAAGACCTCAGCTTGAATACAAAGTAATAGATAAATCAAAGTGATCTATCATTTACATGTTAGCATAAAGAATAATGTGACCATAGGGTGTACTAGAAGGAATTATTATTAAAGAAAGAAGGATACAAGTAGGGGACATTAAAAACAAACTAAGCATATGTGTCCTTGCTCTATTAGAGTGTTATAGCAGCCAGCACACATCAGAGCCTGTCTTGAGTGTCTGTCTGCATCCTAGCCATTTAGTTTGCTAAATATCATATGGTAGACATTTTTTATATATCAAAGGCTCCTAAGGGTCCTGACATTTATATTACTCAAAGTAATGGATTGTCCCTATGACTTCTATATGTTTCTGGGCTCCAGCTGGCTGGTGCAGGAACAGCTGGCCTGCACAGTGCAGGAGCTGCCCTCATTTGTGTGCTTTTCTATGTCTGTACAAACCCAATGACTGAAAGCCTCAACCAGTGGCTTTTCAGAAAGGGGAAAGATCAACATAATTAAATACAAACACACACACACACACAAATATACATATATAATTCTCATAAGGTGTGCATAAATGTATATATGTGATTAAGTATATCTTAATTTCTAATGCATAAGTGAAAGACTATCTGTAGAGATTATTAAAAGGCTCTGGGTTCTAAAAATTAATAAGATCTAGAGATTTCTATTTCTAACAACCTGTAGACTGAGCTAAGATGAGTAACCACTCACTCCCTTCAAAAAATAAAAATAAAAAGGGAATTCAAATGCAGATGAGAAATTTCTAGTTCAGAAATGAAGAGGGAACTTAAAGCCAGAGCAGCCCATTCATGATCCAATATCGAGAAGACCAGAGGAGATACAGGGCTGAACAGATCCTACAGACCATCGGTTGGAGTTTTACAACCAAACTAGATGCAAGTACCACATGACATGAAGATGTCAGAGTATGACCACTGCCTACATCCAGAGTATTAAGAAAGATACCCTCTGAGTAAAACAGCAACTAGAATAATTCTGCCCTGTGCCCTAAAGAAGCACCAGAGGAGGCCTATATTTTCTTAGGTCTCTGAGTGATAGGCTTCCATGAAAGATAGAAACACCAGGCATATGGCACACATGGGTTTGGAGTTTAAATTTATACCATGTGCATGTTGTATAAATTCCTAAAACAAAAAATTAAAAGACCACAAACATGCTAGAGTACATAGCAAAAGCAGATGTAAAACTGCTCTTCTGTACTTCAGGTTGCAGTATAGACTCCCACAGGTAAGGAAAAATAATTACTGAAGATGAGATCATAACAAATAAATTACAAACCACATACGTGAAAATGATACAAAATGAGACAGCATCAGCAGTCACACACACACACACACAAAACAGGATGAATAGCTCTCCAAATATTGGGTTAACAGACCAATCTCTAATGCAAGAAAATTGAATAAAAAGAGAATTCTCAAAGAATATATAAAGTTTTTAATTATTAAAGATATAGAAGAAACCTAAGTCATAAGGAAATGACTATGAAAAAAAGAATCTCTACATATGAAAAAGATAGTCATAAAAATTAGACTAAATGTAGCTGAAAAAAGATATAGAGGACTGGAAGATACATCAGCAGAGATTACACAGAATGAAACATATAAAGATAAAATAATGAAAAATACTTTTTGTAAGATGTTAGCATTTAAACACACAGACCAGTGTCACTATAAAGCAACCACACAAACAAGCCAACATATTAACCAGCTAACAACACAATGACAGGATCAAATCCACACATATCAGTACCAACCTTGAACATAAATAGGCTAAATGCCCCCACTTAAAAGGCACAGAGTGGTAAGCTGGATAAAAAAGCAAGACCCAATGGTATGCTGTCTTCAAGAGACCTATCTCACATGCAATAACACATATAGGCTCAGAATAAAGGGATGGAGGAAAAGCTACCAAGCAAATGGGAAACAGAAAAAAGCAGGGTTTGCAATCCTAATTTCAGACAAAACAGACTTCAAACCAACAAATATAAAAAAAGACAAAGAAGGGCAATACATAATGGTAAAAGATTCAATTCAGCAAGAAGACCAACTATCTTAAATATATATGATCCCAACATAGGAACACCCAGATTCATAAAGCAACTTCTTAGAGACAAAGAGACATTGACTTCCATGCAATAATAGTGGGAGACTTCAACATTTCACTGGCAGTATTAGACAGATCACTGAGGCAGAAAACTACAAAGATATTCAGGACCTGAACTGAACATTAGACCAAATGGATCTGATAGACCTCTACAGAAATCTCCATCTGAAAACAATAGAATATACATTATTCTCATCACCACATGGCACATACTCTAAAATTGATCACATAATTGGACATAAAACAATCCTCAACAAATGCAAAAGAACTGGAATCATACCAAACACACTCTCAGACCACAGCACAATAAAAACAGAAGTGAAGGCTAAGAAAAATTGCTGAAAACCATATAATTGCTTGGAAATATAAACAGCATGCTCATGCAGGACTTTTGGGTAAATAATGAAATTAAGGTAGAAGTCAAGAAGTTCTTTGAAACTAATGAGAACAAAGATAAAACATAACAGAATATCTGGAACACAGACAGGGCAGTGTTGAAAGGGAAATTCATAGCACTAAATGCCCATATCAAAAAGTTAGAAAGATCTCAAACTAATAACCTAACATCACAACTGAAAGAATTGGAGAAGCAAGAACAAATCAACTCCAGAGCTAGCAAAAGATAGGATATAAGCAAAATCAGGGCTGAGCTGAATGAAGGAGATTGAGACATGAAAAACTATTCAAAAGATCAACGAATCTAGTTGTTTTTTTTTTAAAAATAATAAGCTGCTAGCTAGCCTACTAAAGAAGAAAAGAGAGAAGATCCAAATAATCACAATTAGAAATGACAAAGGGAGTGTTACCATTGACCCCACAGAAACAAAAATAAACAACAGAAATAAATACAAATACTTCTATGCACACAAAATAGAAAACCTAGCAGGGATGGCTGAATTCCTGGACATATCCACCCTCCCAAAACTGAACCAGGAAGAAACTAATTCCCTGAACAGACCCCTATAATAAGCTCTGAAACTGAAACAGTAATAAATAGCCTATGAACCAAAAAAGCTCAGGAACTGATGGATTCACAGCCAAATTCTACCAGATTTACAAAAAAGAGCTGGTGCCACTCCTATCGAAACTATTCCCAAAAATTGAGGAGAAGAGATTCCACCCCAACTCACTCTGCATCATACTGATACCAAAACCTAGCAGAGACACAACAAAAAAAGAAAACTTCAAGCCAATATCCTTGATGAACATTGATGTAAAAGTCCTCAACAAATACTTGCAAACTGAATCCAGCAGCACATCAAAAAGCTAATCCACCACAATTGAGTAGGCTTCATCCTCAGGACACAGGTTAGTTCAACATACGCAAATCAGAAAATGTGATTCATCACATAAATAGAACTAAAGATAAATACCACATGATTATCTCAATAGACACAGAAAAAGTTTTCAATAAAAATTCAACACCACTTCATGTTAAAATCTCTGAATAAACTAGGAATTGAAGGAACATGCCTCAAAATAATAAGAGCCATCTATGAGAAACCCACCACCACCATTATACTGAATGGGCAAAAGCTGGAAGCATTCTCCTTGAAAACCAGCATAATACAAGGATACCCTCTCTCCACTCCTATTCAACATAGTATTGGAAGTCTTTGACAGAACAATCAGGCAAGAGAAAGAAATAAAGGGAATTCAAATAGGAAGAGAGGAAGTCAAACCATCTTTGCTTGCAGGCAACAGGATTCTATATCTAGAAAATCATAGCACTCCCAAAACTTCTTCACCTAATAAACAACTTCAGCAAAGTTTTAGGATACAAAATCAATGTACAAAAATCACTAGCTTTCCTATACACCAAAAACAGCCAGTCAAGAGCCAAATCAGAAAGACAATCACATTCACAATTGCCACAAAAAGAATAAAATACCTAGGAATACAGATAACCAGGGAAGTGAAAGATCTTTACAACAAAAATTACAAAATGCTGCTCAAATAAATCAGAGAAGACACAAACAAATGGAAAAACATCCCATGATCATGAATAGGAAGAGTTGATATCATTAAAATGGCCATACTGCCCAAAGCAATTTACAGATTTAATGCTATTCCTATGAAACTACCAAGAACATTCTTCACAGAACTAAAGAAAACTATTTTAAAATTCATATGGAACCAAAATAGCGCCCAAATAGCCAAGACAATCCTAAGCAAAAAGAACAAAGCTGAAGGAATCATGTTACCAAACTTTAAAGTATACTACAGGGCTACAGTAACCAAAACAGCATGGTACTGGTACAAAAGCAGACACGTAGACCAATAGAACAGAATGGGGAGCCCAGAAACAAGGTTGCCCACCTATGATCATCTTATCCACAACAAAACTGACAAAAACAAGCAATAGGAAAAAAAACTCCCTATTTAATAAATGGTGCTGGGATAACTGGCTAGCCATATACAGAAAAATGAAGCTGGATACCTTCCATGCATATACAAAAATCAACTCAAGATGGATTAAAGTCTTAAATGTAAAACACAAAACTATAGAAACCCTGGAAGACAACCTAGGCAATACCATCTACACATAAGGGCAGGCAAAGATTTTGTGACAAAGACACCAAAAGCAATTGCAACAAAAGCAAAAATTGACAACTAATTAAACTTAAGAGCTTCTGCAAAGCAAAAGAAACTATCAACAGAGTAAACACACAACCTACAGAATGTGAGAAAATATTTTCAAAGTATGCAAATGATGTTGCGGAAAGTCAGGGACCCCGAAGGGGGGGACCAGCTGAAGCCATGGCAGAAGAACATAAATTGTGAAGATTTCATGAACATTTATTAGTTCCCCAAATTAATACTTTTATAATTTCTTATGCCTATCTTTACTGCAATCTCTGAACATAAATTGTGAAGACTTCATGGACATTTATCACTTCCCCAATCAATACTCTTGTGATTTCCTATGCCTGTCTTTACTTTAATCTCTTAATCCTGTCATCTTAAGCTGAGGATGTATGTCACCTCAGGACCCTGTTATGACTGCATTAACTGCACAAAATTGTTTGTAGAGCATGTGTGTTTGAACAATATGAAATATGGGCACCTTAAGAACAGGATAACAGCAATTTTCAGGGAACAAGGGAGATAACCTTAAAGTCTGGCTGCCTGAGGGCCGGCCAGGACAGAGTCATATTTCTCTTATTACCAAAAACGGGTAAGAGAAGTATCGCTGAATTCTTTCCCTAGTAAGGAATATTAATAATTAACAGCCCTGGGAAAAGAATGCATTCCCAGGGGAGGCCTCTGAAATGACCGCCCTGGGAGTGTCTGCCTTTATGCAGATGTAGATAGGGATGAAACACACCCTAGTCTCCTGCAGTGCCCCCAGGCTTCCTAGGATCAGGAAATTCCAGGCTGGCATATTCTAGTCAGACTGGTTCTCTGCTCTTGAACCCTGACAATGCGTGCACAGCAAGACATGGAAGTTCGTTCATTAGTGATTTAACTTTTGCCCTGACCTTCTGCCTTGTGATCTTTTGTCACCCTTGAAGCATGTGATCTCTGTGACCCACACCCTATTCGTGCACTCCATCCCCCTTGAAAATTGCCAATAAAAACTTGCTGGTTTTACGGCTGGGTGCTCCTGTATTGGGTGCATATATATTTAGGATAGTTAGCTCTTCCTGTTGAATTGATCCCTTTACCATTATGTAATGGCCTTCTTTGTCTCTTTTGATCTTTGATGGCTTAAAGTCTTTTTTATCAGAGACTAGTATTGCAACCCCTGCTTTTTTTTGTTCTCCATTTGCTTGGTAGATCTTCCTCCATCCCTTTATTTTGAGCCTATGTATGTCTCTGCATGTGAGATGGGTCTCCTGAATACAGCAGACTGATGGGTCTTGACTCTTTATCCAGTTTGCCAGTCTGTGTCTTTTAATAGGAGCATTTAGTCCATTTACATTTAAGGTTAAGATTGTTATGTGTGAACTTGATCCTGCCATTATGACACTAACTGGTTATTTTGCTCATCAGTTGATGCAGTTTCTTCCTAGCCTCGATGGTCTTTACATTTTGGTGTGTTTTTGCAGTGGCTGGTACCGGTTGTTCCTTTCCATGTTTAGTGCTTCCTTCAGGCAAGGAAGGCAGGCCTGGTGGTGACAAAATCTCTAAGCATTTGCTTATCTGTAAAGGATTTTATTTCTCCTTCACTTATGAAACTTAGTTTAGTCGGATATGAAATTCTGGGTTTAAAATTCTTTTCTTTAAGAATGTTGAATATTGGCCCCCACTCTCTTCTGGCTTGTAGAGTTTCTGCCGAGAGATCTGCTGTTAGTCTGATGGGCTTCCCTTTGTGGGTAATCCGACCTTTCTCTCTGGCTGCCCTTAAGATTTTTTCCTTCATTTCAACTTTGGTGAATCTGGCAATTATGTGTCTTGGAGTTGCTCTTCTCAAGGAGTATCTTTGTGGCATTCTCTGTATTTCCTGAATTTGAATGTTGGCCTGCCTTACTAGGTTGGAGAAGTTCTCCTGGATGATATCCTGAAGAGTGTTTTCCAACTTGGTTCCATTTTCCCCCTCACTTTCAGGCACCCCAATCAGATGTAGATTTGGTCTTTTTACATAATCCCATACTTCTTGCAGGCTTTGTTCATTTCTTTTTCTTCTTTTTTCTTTAGATTTCTCTTCTCGCTTCATTTCATTCATTTGATCCTCAATCGCTGATACTCTTTCTTCCAGTTGATCGAGTTGGTTACTGAAGCTTGTGCATTGATCACGTATTTCTCATGTCATGGTTTTCATCTCTGTCAGTTCGTTTATGGCCTTCTCTGCATTAATTATTCTGGTTGTCAATTCTTCCACTCTTTTTTCAAGATTTTTAGTTTCTTTGCGCTGGGTACGTAATTCTTCCTTTAGCTCTGAGAAGTTTGATGGACTGAAGCCTTCTTCTCTCATCTCATCAAAGTCATTTTCTGTCCAGCTTTGCTGGCAATGAGCTGCGTTCCTTTGTAGGGGAAGATGCGCTCTTATTTTTTGAATTTCCAGCTTTTCTGCCCTGCTTTTTCCCCATCTTTGTGGTTTTATCTGCCTCTGGTCTTTGATGATGGTGACATACTGATGGAGTTTTGGTGTGGGTGTTCTTCCTGTTTGTTAGTTTTCCTTCTAACAGTCAGGACCCTCAGCTGTAGGTCTGTTGGAGATTGCTTGAAGTCCACTCCAGACCCTGTTTGCCTGGGTGTCGGCAGCAGAGGCTGCAGAAGATAGAATACTGCTGAACAGTGAGTGTACCTGTCTGATTCTTGCTTTGGAAGCTTCCTCTCAGGGGTGTACTCCACCGTGTGAGGTGTGGGGTGTCGGTCTGCCCCTAGTGGAGGATGTCTCACAGTTAGGCTACTCAGGGGTCAGGGACCCACTTCAGCAGGCAGTCTGTCCATTCTCAGATCTCAACCTCCGTGTTGGGAGATCCACTGCTCTCTTCAAAGCTGTCAGACAGAGTCGTTTGCATCTGCAGAGGTTTCTGCTGCTTTTTGTTGTTGTTGTTGTTTAGCTGTGCCCTGTCCCCAGAGGTGAAGTCTACAGAGACTGGCAGGCCTCCTTGAGCTGCTGTGAGCTCCACCCAGTTGGATCTTCCCAGGGCTTTGTTTACCTACTTAAGCCTCAGCAATGACGGGCGCCCCTCCCCCAGCCTCGCTGCTGCCTTGTCCTTAGATTGCAGACTGCTGTGCTAGCAATGAGGAAGGCTCCATGGGCATGGGACCCTCCCGGCCAGGTGTGGGATATAATCTCCTGGTGTGCCCGTTTGCTTCAAGCGCAGTATTGGAGTGGGAGTTACCCGATTTTCCAGGTGTTGTGTGTCTCAGTTCCCCTGGCTAGAAAAGGGATTCCCTTCCCCCTTGCACTTCCCAGGTGAGGTGATGCCTCGCCCTGCTTCAGCTCTCACTGGTCGTGCTGCAGCAGCTGACCAGCACCGATTGTCCAGCACTCCCTAGTGAGATGAACCCAGTACCTCAGTTGAAAATGCAGAAATCACCTGTCTTCTGTGTCGCTCGTGCTGGGAGTTGGAGACTGGAGCTGTTCCTATTCAGCCATCTTGCTCCGCCCCCCCATCTCGTAAAGGACCTCTTCAAGGAGAACTACAAACCACTGCTCAGTGAAATCAAAGAGGACATAAACAAATGGAAGAACATACTATGCTCATGGATAGGAAGAATCAATATCGTGAAAATGGCCATACTGCCCAAGGTAATTTATAGATTCAATGCCATCCCCATCAAGCTACCAATGAGTTTCTTCACAGAATTGGAAAAAACTGCTTTAAAGTTCATATGGAACCAAAAAAGAGCCCGCATTTCCAAGACAATCCTAAGTCAAAAGAACAAAGCTGGAGGCATCACGCTACCTCACTTCAACCTATACTACAAGGCTACAGTAACCAAAACAGCACGGTACTGGTACCAAAACAGAGATATAGACCAATGGAACAGAACAGAGTCCTCAGAAATAATACTACACATCTACAGCCATCTGATCTTTGACAAACCTGAGAGAAACAAGAAATGGGGAAAGGATTCCCTATTTAATAAATAGTGCTGGGAAAATTGGCTAGCCATAAGTAGAAAGCTGAAACTGGATCCTTTCCTTACTCCTTATACGAAAATTAATTCAAGATGGATTAGAGACTTAAATGTTAGACCTAATACCATAAAAACCCTAGAAGAAAACCTAGGTAATACCATTCAGGACATAGGCATGGGCAAGGACTTCATGTCTAAAACACCAAAAGCAATGGCAACAAAAGCCAAAATTGACAAATGGGATCTCATTAAACTAAAGAGCTTCTGCACAGCAAAAGAAACTACCATCAGAGTGAACAGGCAACCTACAGAATGGGAGAAAATTTTTGCAATCTACTCATCTGACAAAGGGCTAATATCCAGAACTTACAAAGAACTCAAACAAATTTACAAGAAAAAAACAAACAACCCCATCAAAAAGTGGGCAAAGGATATGAACAGACATTTCCCAAAAGAAGACATTCATACAGCCAACAGACACATGAAAAAATGCTCATCATCACTGGCCATCAGAGAAATGCAAATCAAAACCACAATGAGATACCATCTCACACCAGTTAGAATGGCAATCATTAAAAAGTCAGGAAACAACAAGTGCTGGAGAGGACATGGAGAAATAGGAACACTTTTACACTGTTGGTGGGACTGTAAACTAGTTCAACCATTATGGAAAACAGTATGGCGATTCCTCAAGGATCTAGAACTAGAAGTACCATATAACCCAGCCATCCCATTACTGGGTATATACCCAAAGGATTATAAATCATGCTGCTATAAAGACACATGCACACGTATGTGTATTGTGGCACTATTCACAATAGCAAAGACTTGGAATAAACCCAAATGTCCATCAGTGACAGACTGGATTAAGAAAATGTGGCACATATGCACCATGGAATACTATGCAGCCATAAAAAAGGATTAGTTTGTGTCCTTTGTAGGGACATGGATGCAGCTGGAAACCATCATTCTCAGCAAACTATCACAAGAACAGAAAACCAAACATTGCATGTTCTCACTCATAGGTGGGAACTGAACAATGAGATCACTTGGACTTGGGAAGGGGAACATCACACACCGGGGCCTATCATGGGGAGGGGGCAGGGAGGAGGGATTGCATTGGGAGTTATACCTGATGTAAATGACGAGTTGATGGGTGCTGACGAGTTGATGGGTGCAGCACAGCAACATGGCACAAGTATACATACGTAATAAACCTGCACGTTATGCACATGTACCCTAGAACTTAAAGTATAATAATAAAAAAAAAAAAAAGCTTAAGGGCAGGAATGAAAGGAAGTAAAGTACACGTGGAAAAGGGCCAAGTGGGTGACTTGAAAGACAAGTGTGCAGTTTGACCTTTCGACTTGGGGTTTTATATGATGGCATGCTTCTGGGATCTTGTGTTACTTCTCCCCTTTCTTCTACCCTTGGGATGGGCTGTCCGAATGCACAGTGGCCTGCCAGCACTTGGAAGGTGAGCACGTACAGTGTGTTTATTGGAGGTGTGTGCATGCTTACCTGAGGCATTCTTCCCTTACCAGTCTGAATGTTCCTAGAAGGTCATATACCAGTCTAACATCACCATTTTGCCTCTTAATGCACATGTGTAAGCCCATTGGCCCAGCTCCTGAGATCTTATCAGGAAGCTACTGATCACCAGTTTCAGGTTTTTCTATCTATTGGGAAACTGCCTCTCCCTGGCACTGACTACATCCAATTATTATTTTAGAGAGACAGCTTAACAAAGACCTGATCATCACCCGATGGTCACCTGACATTCCTGATGAGGGTGTTGGGTGGCCCTCTCCTACCTGGCTCATGTCTGACTAGCTATCTACTGTAACCCTCCTTCCAAGTGCCTATCTCTGGTCTTAGCTGGAGGCCTACTTCCCAGGCTGGGCAACAGCCACCTTGCAGGCTGCAATCTTTTCTAAGGAATAAAGTTTCCTCCTCTCTTTTTCTAAATTTATACACTATCATTTTCTTCTAAGTTAATGGTTCCGTGATGCCTCTGTTCTCAAGTGACTTTCTATGTGGAAAGTTTTCAAAGGCTTTGGAAAATGTTGGTAAATTACATTTCATGACATCACAATGCGAAGAAAGAACAAAAACTTCTGGACACATAGAGCTATTAATCAATGACTAGGAAGGACAATGACAAAGGTGACTGGACCATTAGAAAGGGGGTCTTTTGAGCTCCAATTCTAGGTGCTACTCACTTTAATAACTCTACAACTTCAACTTCAGAGTTTTACACTTCAGATGGGAACAGTTTGACAAGTTCAAGCTGATTGCAATACCCTACAGGATGAATATTTATAATGAAATATTGTTTAATTCCTTCTCAATTTCCCTCACTGCAAAAATTATGATCAGTAAAAGCATTTTTGTTAATGATCTCAGATTTCTACTAGATGAAAATCGAGGCTCATTTTTATATAACAGACATTCCATCTTAGAACTTCCTTCTTTTTTATAATCATCTAAATCCAAGTTTCTGCCTTTGGGAATTTGGTAATGGATGTTCTGTGTCTATTTGGCATTTTCTTTTTAAATTTAGGAGATTACTTTGTTTCCTTTCTAGCCTTGATTTGTTTTGTTGTGTAGTGATTTGCTATTAATATTTAAGCCTATTCTTAAGAGGCTATCCCTAATGAGTAGCATTTTTCACAAAACAAATTACCTCTTGGCTATTTATTGCATGTAGAAAAGGTATAAATTATATAAACTATCTGGAATGATATTTTAAAACTAAACCTTTAGCCATCTAGTAAACGGCAACACTTCTCTCCTTATTTTAAATATCAGTGGTTCTTAACTCCCATAATACTCTTAAAATTATTGAAAACCCCCTCCAAAAACTCTTCTTTTTGTGAGTTATGTCTATTGTTATTTATCACATTAGGAATTAAAACTAAAACATCTTAAAATATTTATTTACTGTTCATTTAAAAATAACAGTAATAAACCCAATGTCTATTAACATAACCTGTTTATGAAAAAGTTTATATTTTCATAACAAAGACATTTTAATGAAAAAAGTGGCATTGTTTTGTATTTTGCAAATCTCTTTAATGCCTGGCTTGATAGAAGACAGCTGGATTCTAATATCTGCTTCTACATTTAATCTGCTTAAATATGTTATTTTGATTGACATTTATGAAGGAAATACAACCTCACTCAGATGTAGTTGGAAAAGGCAGTCATGTTTTAGTAGCCTTTATAGATAATCATGGATATTTATCTTTGACAATAAAACAAAATTAAACAAGTGGTAGTTTCTTAAAGGTTAGCTACAGCATGGAACCTGGATTTGTATTTATAGTCTACTACATCAAAATTGATTGATCTATCTTGCACTTTGAACATACATTCTAACCATTCAAAATTCTGCAACATCATGCATTGGTCATTTAGAAAGCATTAGTTTCCTGAGTTATGAAGGTTTTCCAAATGTTGACACTATAATATTATACAATATCAGAGGATCACATTGCTCAGCAGTAAAGCCTTTATGTATTGGGGAGCTATCAAGCTTGGACTAGCAGATACAAGTTTTTTTACATTCTAATTTTCACTTGAGTGCTTTACTTTATTATTGATGACAAATGCTGTCAGTTGCTTTCCTTGAATTGACAGGCTTACTTCATTCATTTTTCGGAAAATGTCTGCCTAACGCCCGAATCAGAATAACCAGAGTTTGTGTAAGAGTCACTTTTTTTTCAAGTAAAAAATGGTGTTCCACGGGAAAAGCCACTAGTTCAGTTTATAACTTAAACAATTGCATAAGTGCTTTTTCCTGGAGATAGACATCGTATTTCAGAATGTAGCAGAGTGCTGTATGCACACTTCTCTTTCTATTACACAGAATGTTAAAAGACTCAAGGGTCAAGATTTAATAAAAACTAGTACTTCATCAAGGACATGGTTAGGTGAAACTGACTTTTTTAACGCAAATGCATGGATGAGGAATTAAATGACTACTCACATGGTGTGGTGCCACTGCTTTGATTTGTCTTGAGGCACCCACCATTGCTTTTGTATCATCAGTGCAAATGTCAACACAGTGAAAAAAGCAAATAAAGATGATATTATGATGAAAATAGTTTTCCCCTCACAGACTTTCTGAAAGCGTCTCCGAGACCTGCAGAGATCTGCAGATCAGACTTTAAGAACTGCTGCTCTACATAGTGGTCAGTTTCGTCCTAACTTCTAAGGCTTCGATTTAAAACCTGCTAAAACTTCAGCAGCATGGCCTCATGAAGGTAAGGAAAGGAAGCCAGAACTGAGAGGTTAAAAACGACAAGAAAATCAGCCCCATTAGACAAACACCCCTTCAACAAAGTGAAATCTAGTCAGGTGAAAGCTCAAGTCAGCCTAGCGGTAAGGATGGCAGCACTGTTATTTGAGGTAGGAATATCTTTATTTATGTGATCTAAAAAAGACCACTGCCACTGGCTGGGGGACAGAGGATAAGAAGTTATCCCCCAGAGATGCCATTTGGCAAGAGCTAACTAGGGTAATAAGTCCCCACTTGGATAGGTTGAAGTCAAACATAGAGTTCATTCCTAGTGGTATAATTGCACATAAATAATGTGCTAATCAGCAAACTGAGGCAGATGCCTAAAAATCATAGAGGGAACCAACTGGGGCAGGATGTTGGTCTCAAGGAAGAGAGAGAGGTTAAACAAATGCAAATCAAATAGTATACAGGTTCCAAAGGCATACAACCAAGTATATCAGGTCTTTGATCTACAGTAATAAGATTAATACCAGACTATAACAGCTGGCCTCTCAGGCTAATCATAAACCTTATTCCTTCATAAGCTGTAGTCTTGAAACTAGGGGTGACAGAGTTTGCAGATGTAAAGTTTTAACAGCTCAGTCAGCAAGGTTGTCAAGGCGGCAAAAATAGACTTGCTTACCTAAACCAATGCAAATTATTTTATTTTGGTAATCTTAGTAATCTGATAAATAATTATCATTATTAGAATGAAGATATATAAAGCAGTGGTTTTCAAGTCGTAATCTTCATGGTCCTAGGAGTTAGAGAGGAGAGGCTATCACTGTAGAAAAGCCAGGCAAGCAGGCCTCCCTCACCTCCAATTTGACCAGCGAAGCTCCACTGCTATCTGTTATTATATATTAAACTTCTGAGTAAGAATTCACTTGCAGTAATAGTCATATATATGAATATTAACATTTTTCTCATATATACTATTTGTTATATTATATATATTTCCATATAATATATAATTATGTATTATTTATAATATATAGTACATATATAATATTAAATGTACATTTATATTATATATAATGATTGATATATTACTAATTTGTATATTTACATATATATTAAAAACACAAGTTTAGAGCATCAAATTAGACATTATTTCTTTTGGAACAGTGCAAAAACATATACTAAAGTATATGAGCAAGGGTCATATGAAAAGTCATGTACCAGGGTCAATGCTTACTGTCTTTAAAAGTCATTATGAACTTTTGCTTCCAGGTGGGATACACAAATATCCACAGTTCATCACTCCCACATCAACAACTAGGAAAAAAATAGACAAGTCACAAAAATCTTAAAGACATTGAAGAGCTTGAAAACAAAGGGTTCTAAACGAATTACAATTCCAGAGTTGAAAGAGCCCTTTTTAGGTGAACAGAAATCATCAGCCTTTTCTCCCCTGGAGACATTTGCTGGCATGACAGACTAGACTATAGAGAGATCTCAGATACACAGCTAGTTTTGCCCATGATTCATATATTGAGTACTGAAGTGGCACAGGAGGTTGAGGCGAGGGGAGGGCGTCGGACCTGAAGGGCAGAATGAGATCTCGTGTAGACTCATGTTGCCTGTAATCCCAGCACTTTGGGAGGCTGAGGCAGGAGGATGGCTTGAACCTAGGAGTTTGAGACCAGCCTGCACAACACAGTAAGACACCATCTCTACAAAAAATGAGCCAGGTGTGGTGGTGCACATGTGTGGTCCCAGCTTCTTGAGAGGCTGGTGCAGGAGGACTACTTGAGCCCAGGAAGTCAAACTGTGATTGTGCCACTGCGCTCCAACCTGTGTGATAGAGCAAGACTATTTCTAAAAAATAATAATAAAAATAAATAAATAATTTTTAGAAAGAAAATGAATTGCAAAGCGGCAGAACATGTTACATGACAGAAAAGACAGAAAAATAATATATATATATATTATTATAATGCCACTAATAGTAACTACCAGAGGTACTATTCCCTGTGCTGAGCATTTCACACAAATATTTCATCTAGCCCTCACGGTCATCTGATAGATAAGTATTCCTATCTCTATTATATTATTGATAAGAAAATCAAGACTTTTAGTAAAGAGCAGAGTCAGCTCTAGAATCTGAGTTGCCTGACAATAAAACTCAAGTTTTTAACCATTCTGCTGTTAGGCCTCTCTTTGGATTACAAAGCAAAACCAAGACTATAGACAACCCCAGCTACAAAGTGATGATTTTACTTTGGGAAATTTCCATTACTATGAGAAAGGGTCAGTGATATGCTCAGCTTACTAGTTGTAGAATATAATGAAAGACTCAAGACTATTATATACATATTGTCTTAGCTTATTTGCACTGCTGTAACAAAATAGCACATACTGGGTAATTTACGAAGAACAGAAATTTATTTCTCTCACAGTTCTGGGGAATGGAAAGTCCAAGATCAAGTCATTGGCACGTTCAGGTGTCTGGCAAGGGCTACTCTCCACTTCCAAGATGGAGCCTTGATTCTGCATCCTTCAGAGGATAAGAATGCTGTGTCTTCACATGGTGGATGGCAGAAGACAAAGCTATCCAAAAGCTGCATGAAGCCTCTTTTATAAGGGCCTTAATCCCATTCATGACAGAGGAACCCTCATGGTCTAATCACCTCTTAAAGGCCCCACCTCTTAATACTCTTATCACATTGGTAACACTTGAATTTTGGAAGGGATACATTCAAGCCATAATGCATACATATAGATGTGTGTGTGTGTTTCTGTGCCTGTATATAGCACACATATATTACATACATATATATGTATGTAAATATAAACTAGTAAACAGAAATATAAATATAATACAAGTGATTACATATACTTATACATGTATGTGTAAAAGTTTGTATATATCTATATATCTATTGATCCCTCTATGTCTCAACCTATCTATCTATCCATTATATCAGGGCCTGATATTTGAAAGAATCTTTATTTTGAAACAACTACATAGATATAAATAATATTGTTTTCACTTAAATAATGCTTAATTTTTTTAATTAGAAGAGGTTTTGGAATTCAGTCATAGAAAACAATAAATTAGTTCAATTTAAAATCAGAAAGTTTCTAAACTCAGAAATTTTGTGTCTGGATACATACTATTACTGTATTACTGTTCTTTAAGTTTAGGAATGTATAATAGACTATGTATATAGCTTAATCTGTTTCTTACTTTCAAAAATTTACTTAGATGTTATACAGTCTAGAGAATACAGTTTGCACAACTGTTTGCCTCTTTTCTCTGGAAGTGAAAATTGCTAGTATAGAATATTTCCTCATTATTACTGGTAGAAGGTACTAATACCTGTAGTGGTGAGTTGATTATAAAATTGAATGGTATATAAAGTGAATATAGAAATATTCAGGAACAGTTCAAGTATTCCTGATTCCAGGATTCTAAAGAAATATGTCAAAATATTTCATCATTATAAACAACGGTGCATTCTCTAAACTGATGAGATGAGAGAGGAGTTTGTGACACAAACATAAATAGCACAGAATCCAAAATCTGTTTGTACATCCTTGTCTTAGAATTTTCTCTAACAGATCTAACTTGTCAAAAATGTTTAGCTTTAGCAAATAAGACAAATGTCGTAGATCACATGTGAGCATCTATATCCCCAAAAACAAAGGCAATCATGGCTAGAAGAGGGAAGACAACCTGGGACTAAATTTTGTCAAGGTGAATTGTCTGAGAAAGGCCTAAGAGTTGGCCAGGTATCTTCTAACAACATATAATCAAACCACATTCTTAAAATAAAACACTTTACAGAAGAAAGAAAAAAATGTACTGGCTGTGTCTAAGTTATTCTGTGCATATATTTAATGACACTTTATTTTTTACAGAAGGTTTATCAGTATTACATATTTCAATAAACATGTTTCAAGGGTCTTGAAAAACTTCACCAAAGCCTGGAGTAAGGAATAATTCAGAATCAGAATAGCTAAACTGAACTTTTGGTGTTGAGGTAGGAGGCGGGACTCAACTCTGGAGGTGAGGCTCAGATACTGGACAAATTGAGGACTAGCTAAAAAAGGTTCAGGGCTGAAGTAGCTTTGGAAAGGACAACTCCCACCAGTGTGCCAAGTCAGTTCATCATTGCCATGACAACACTCAGAACTTACTGCCCCTTTCCATGGCAACAACCTGACAATCTGGAAATTACCACCCTCATTCTAGAAATTTCAGCATAAACTACCACTTTATTTGCATATAATTGAAAGTAGGTGTAAATATTAGCGCAGCATTGCCTCTGAGTTGCTACTCTGGGTACACTGCCTATGGGGTGGACTTGCTCCTCAAGGAGCAGTACCTCTGCTGCTTCTGTACAGTTGCTGCTTTGATAAAAGTTGCTGTTTAATAGCACTGGCTCCCTCTTAAATTCTTTTCTGGGAAAAGCAAAGAATCCTCCTGGGCTAAGCCCCAATTTGAGGGCTTGCCTGTCGTGCATCAGTGTCATCTTCTAAATCTCAAATTATTTGCAAATGGTGCATCTGTGAGTTACTCTTAAAGAGCCAAGCAGCCCTTGTGTTAGTTCAAATCCCTAAGTGTGTTAAGTCTTGCATGTGCCTAACACTGTATTAAATTCATTGGGGGATACGACTGAAGTCTATGACAAATTCTCTGGTCCCAAGGAATTTACCTTCTCATTATGAAATTGAAATATTCATACCTGGCCATACTGCCCAAGGCAATTCACAGAGTCAACGCTATTTCCATCAAGCTTCCAATGTCACTTTTTGCAGAACTAGAGAAGAACTATTTTAAAATTCATATGAAACCCAAAAAGGGCTCAAGTAGCCAAAGCAATCCTAAGCAAAAAGAACAAAGCCAGAGGCATCACATTACCTGACTTCAAACTATACTAGAAGGCTACAGTAACCAAAACAGCATGGTACTGGTACAAAAACAGACACACAGACCAATGAATGGAACAGAATAGAGAACCCAGAAATAAAGCCACACACCTACAGCCATCTAATCTTTGACAAAGTCAACAAAAACAAACAATAGGGAAAGGAGTCCCTATTCAATAAATGCTGCTGGGATAGCTGGCTAGCCATATGCAGTAGAATGAAACTGGATACCTACCTTTCACCATATTTTTAAAACAAAACAAAACAAAACAAAAAAAACCCAAGGTGGATTAAAGATTTAAATGTAAGACCTCAAACTATAAGAATTCTAGAATAAAACCTAGGAAACATCACTCTGGACATTGGTCTTACAAATCATTTTATGACTAAGTCTTCAAAAGCAATTGCAACAAAAAAAAATTGACAAGTAGGTCCTAATTAAACTAAAGAGCTTCTGCACAGCAAAAGAAACCATCAACAGAGTAAAGAGATAATCTACAGGATGGGAGAAAATATTCACAAACTATACATGTGACAAAGATCAAATATTCAGAATCTGTAAGGAACTTAATTCAACAAGCAAAAATAACCTCTTTGGAAAATTAGCAAAAGACATGAACAGATGCTACTTATTTAATTTAGTTTTATTTTAAGTTCTGAGATATGTGTCCAGGACGTGTAGGTTTGTTACATAGGTAAGCATATGCCATGGTGATTTGCTGCACCTGTCAACCTGTTACCTAGGTATTAAGCCCAGTATGCATTAGTTATTTATCCTGATGCTCTCCCTACCCCCACACCCCACTGACAGGCCCCAGTGGGTGTTGTTCCCTTCCCTATGTCCATGTATTCTCATTGTTCAGCTCCCATTTATAAGTGAGGACATGGACTGTTTGGTTTTCTGTTCCTGAATTAGTTTGCTGAGGACAATGGCTTCTGGCTCCATCCATATCCTTGCAAAGGACATGATTTCCTTCCTTTTTATGGCTGCGTAGTATTCCATGGTATATAGGTACCAAATTTTCTTTATCCAGTCTATCACTGATGCACATTTGGGTTCATTCCATGTCTTTGCTATTGTTTCAGTGAACATACACATGCATATATCTTTATAATAGAATGATTTGTATTCCTTTGGGTTTATACTCAGTAATGGGATTGCTGGATCAAATGGTATTTCTGGTTCTAGGTCTTTGAGGAATGGCCACACTGTCTTCCACAATGGTTGAACTAATTTACATTCCCACCAACAGTGTAAAAGCATTCCTATTTCTCCACAGCCTCTCCAGCATCTGTTGTTTCTTGACTTTTTAATAATCACCATTCTGACTAGTGTGAGATGATATCCCATTGTGATTTTGATTTGTATTTCTCTAATGCTCAGTGATGTTGAGCTTTTTTTCATATGTTTATTGCCCACATAGGTGTCTTCTTTTGAGAAATGCCTGTTCATATCCTTTGCCCAGTTTTTAATGGGGTTGTTGTTTTCTTGTAAATTTGTTTAAGTTCCTTGTAGATTCTGGATATAAGACCTTTGTCAGATGGATAGATCGCAAAAATTTTCCCCCATTCTGTAGGTTATGAACAGATGCTTCTTAAAAGAAGACACGTGGCTGGGTGTGGTTGCTCACGCCTGTAATCCTAGCACTTTGGGAGGCCGAGGCGGGTGGGTCATGAGGTCAGGAGTTCGAGACCAGCCTGGCCAACATGGTGAAACCCATCTCTACTAAAAATACAAAAATTAGCCAGGTGTGGTGGCAGGTGCCTGTAATCCCAGCTACTTGGGAGGCTGAGGCAAGAGAATTGCTTGAACCTGGGAGGCGAGGTTGCAGTGAGCTGAGACCACACCGTCGCACTCCAGCCTGGGCAACAGAACAAGACTCTGTCTCAGAAAAAAAAAAAAAAAGAAGACACACAAGCAACCAACAAACATATGAAAAAAATGCTCAATCATGAGAGAAATGCAAATCAAAACTACAATAAGATACCATCTTACACCAGTCAGAATAGCTACTATTCAAAAATCTAAAAACAACAGATACTGGCAAGGCTACAGGGAGCATGGAACACTTATACAGAGGGAATGAAAATTAGTTCAGCCACTGTGAAAAGCAGTTTGGAGATTTCTCAGAAAAACTTAAAAGAGAGCTACTATTTGACCCAGTAATCCCATTACTGAGTATATATGCAAAGAAAATCCTTCTGCCAAAAAGACACTTCATCACAATACTATTCACAATAGCAAAGACATGGAATCAACCTAGGTGCCCATCAATGGTGAATTGCATAATGAAAATATGGTACATATACACCATGGAATACAATGCAGCCACAGAAAAGAATGAAATCATGTCCTTTGCAGCAGCATGGATGCAGCTGGAAGCTATTATCCTAGGCAAATTAACACAGGAACAGAAAACCAACCACCACATGTTCTCTCTTACAAAAGAGGAGCTAAACAATGGTTACTCAGGGACATAAAGATGACAACAACAGACGATGGGCACTACTAGAGGGAGAGAAAAGGAAGAGGACAAGGGTTGAAAAACTAACTATTGGATGTTATGCTCAGTACCTAGGTGACAAGATCAGTCATACCCCAAACCTCAGCATCATGCAATATACCCAAGTAACAAACCTCCACATGTACCCTGTGAATCTAAAATAAAAGATGAAAGTATTAAAAAAGGAAAAGTACAAAAGAAGTACTTTTATCTCAAAAAAGCAGCATTGCCTTTTACCTTTTAGGGATAAAAGTACTTCTTTTATAGTTTTCTACAAAAGATCTAGAATATCACTTTTGCTGGTTGCTTATTTGTGAAGATTAGATGCCTGTAGGTGTGTGGCTTTATTTCTGGGTTCTCTATTCTGTTCCATTGGTCTGTGTGTTTGTTTTTGTACCAGTACCATGTTATTTTGTTTACTGTAGCCTTACAGTATAGTTTGAAGTCAGGTAATGTGATGCTTCTGGCTTTGTTCTTTTTGCTTAGGATTGCTTTGGCTATTTGTGATCTTTTTTTTTTTTTTAGAAGAGTTTCATATATCAAAGTTAAAAAAATTAAGAATTTTTATATTATGTTATACATGTTAACAGGAAAGTCATCATCATCATCATAATGTATCTACTTTTCTTGAAAAATCAAAAATACTCATAACTAAAATAGAGAACAAAATAAGACTGTAAAATGTTAAGACATGTAATAATTATGATAGAGAGCTAAATTTTAAGTGGATCTCAAAGGAAGGATAGAATTTTGGTAAGTGAAGATTGAGGAAAGGGCACTCATTTTTCTAGCAGTTCGTATTTCATCACCTTCTAAAGATGGAAATGAGAAAACTATATTTGGGGTCAGCAAGAAGATTGGCCTGTTTGTAAAACTGATTGATATGAGGAGCAAAGGGATTGGGAAATGCATTCATAATTTTGGGTGTCTACTATGGCATGACAGTATTACTAGTAGATATGGATATCGAAGTAGATATGGACAGAGTTATAGATATAGATTCTCATTTAGGCCTTGCAGCAGCCTTTTGTAGTAAAATTAGTATTTCCCCCATTTGCACCTACAAAACTATAACTTGCCTGAAGCCACACAGCTAATAAGTGGTGGTGGGGCCAGGATTCAAACTCAGGTTGTTGTTTGTTTTTAATCATCCAGCCCAAAATGTCAACCAGGTCCTTTTAACTGTAAAACTACCTGTGTTACATAAGGCCTGGATAGGCATGGAAGGTAAAATCAGGTTGAGCCTTAGAAATTATAGTGTTATCTCTTTCACAATCCCAGATCAGGGCAAACAGAACAGAACTGAGAGCTCCAGCACTCTCTGTGATGCTCTGAGAGACTTCTTCATCTCCCATGGAAGCACGTGCACTGGCTGTGGTCAGCAGTGCACAAAGCAGTTCAGGTGCCCTTGACCCTGAGTACCTTAGCTAAAACAGAAGCTAGCCAGAGATTAGCATTTAGCCACAGATTGCTTTACAAGATAGCATAATAAAGAGCTGAGTTCTAACAACTATATAAACAAACTAGAATCTTGCATTAATCCACTTTACAGGAGAAAAAAAAGCTAATAGCATCTGGTGGCTAAAAACATTTGGCGTAATCTCCTCATGGACTCGTTATCTCCTTTGCCTAACAGCTGCTGGTAATAATTGACTAGAATTTTTTGGCAAATACAGAATCTGAGTACTTTATGTCTAACTACACCATTATGTTACCACCTAGTGGTTAAATATAAACTAACTTTCCACACTAATGTTATGAGGGAATAAGATCATATGCCCCTGATGTCCTTCCCACCACACCGTTTTATTAAATTGAAATCATATCAGATTCCATTCTCTCTGATGATCAGAAAACACCCCAGGGTTTGCACCTGCTGAACTCTAAGCTCTATGAAGGAGGAGTGTATCTATAGGCATTTAACAAATATGTGTTGAATGAATAAATGAGCTTTCATTTTTCTTTTCAGAACTTGCACTTCTCTGAACCAGCTATAAAAGAGGTAGTTTCTCATATGTGTAAAATAATAACAGGTAAATGTCTCTTAAGTATATCCTCAGGGATCATAGAGTTACCAGATGAAAACTGAGGTGGTTTCTGATTTTATCATATAGATGCTATCAATCCCTTAGTTAATTATATTGAAGAACTAAGATGCTCTTAGCACTGTGCTAAAAGATGTAAGGGAAATAAAATTCCTTGTTCCTATTATCAAGCTTACCAGGAAGATATAATATACCTAAACCAAAGAATAATGTAAACATTTTATATAACTAAACAGAAGATGGAGAGTGGTGTAGATAATAAATATTTTAGGAAGAGATAATGATGGAGAGGAATGATGAAAAAAACCTCCAGGAATGTGGTAGACTACAGTTCTCTGCTCCCACCCTTGTAAGAGTATTATACAGCCCTTCCCTTGCCTTGGCTCCTCCTGGGTGAAGTATGCTTCCACGCTCCAGGGTCAAGCTTGGCCAGGTGACTTGCTCTCGATAATGGAATGTGAGTGGAATGTATACACTGTAAGCAGCCAGAAATTCTAAATGCACATGCTTGATTCTTTTGGCCTTTGCATTCCTGTCCTCTGTTATGAGAAAAATATGTCTTAGACATACCACAGAAGCTGCCTTAATGAGCTAGAAATTATCAGATCCACTGAGTCAGAAGGTTAAAAGAGCATGATGGAAAGAAAACATTTTGGACCATGCCTGAGTAGGTCAGGAGATCACAAATAAGTTGCATGGTCCAGACTCCAATGTCACTTATTTCTAATGCATAGACATCTTTCATTCAACTTACTTCATCAGGGGCCCTACAATCAACTGACGGAGGAAGAAAATCTCGGGCCTGGTTCATAGACTGATTGCCTTGATATGTTGGTACAAGCGGAAGATAAACGATGTAAATGATCTGGAAGGACAGTGAGGAAGTGAAACCTTCCCAGTGGGCAGAACTTTAAACAGCATACTTGGTTATTTCTCTCGTACAAAAGGAAAAATGAGATGCACTAGGACTCCTGTGCAATGGACAATGGATTAACTAGTTGATCAGGGTGCTGGAAAAAGCAAGATTGACAGATTGGAGGGAAGAGGGAATAGGGAAGAGGCATGTGAATGGGCCCATTGGAGTGACACAAAGTGCTTAGATCTGTGTCTCACACTGATGTCCAAGAGGGAGTCATCCACCACTAACCTGGCAGAGATCCTTCTTCCTTGACCAGGCTGCTTCCTTGACCACCACTTTGCTTGTGCATGGGTCCATGGTGGCCATGATATCAGTGACAAGTGCTATGCAAAGGCCCAACAGCATGGGCTTCCTCTCGCTAAAGCGGATCTAGCTCCTGCCACTGTTGAGTGTTCAATGTGCCACTAGCAGAGACCAATACTGACCTTTGATATGGTATCATTTCTCATGGAGGCTGGCCAGTCACTGTGTGGCAAGTTGATTACATCAGATTTCTTCCAACATAGAGGAGGCAGCAATTTGTCCTTACTAAACTGAAACCTATTCTGGATGCAATTTGCCTTCCTTGCCACAGTTCCTCTCCAGGGCTTTACAGAACTCCTGATTTACCGACATGGGGTCTTGCACAGCATCACTGCAGACCAAGGGAATTTACATTACCACTAACCAGCTGTATGACTGCAGACAAGTTATTCACTCTAAGCCTCAATTGCCTCATCTATAAAATGAACAATTTAATAGTAATGTTATGGGATCTTTGGGGGTGTCAATATTCTGGCCAGAAACTTCTGTGACCACAACACTGTTGCCTGAGTTTTTGTCCTGCATCCAAGAAGAATGAGGTACAAAGACAAGTAAAGGGTGAACAAGATGAAGATGAGGAAGATGAGCTCCTCTCTGTAGGCAGGTCATCCAGCAAGTGTTTAGGTCTCAGCAGAGGAAATCATGGAGAGGATAGCTCTTCTCTGCAACTGATCATCCCAATATCTGCAGCCCTCAGCTGAGAAGAGACCCTGAAGAGAGACAGGTTGGCTGCTCTTGCAGGCAGGACATCTCTGCAGCTCTCAGAGAGAGGGTAGCTCTTCTCTGATGCTGGTCATCCCATCATCTCTAGCTATCAGCAGAGACGGTACTCCTTTCTGCAGCTGGTCGTCTTGTCCTCTCTCTGCCCTCTTCATCCTCTGGCCATCCTCTGCCCTGCTCTGGCTGAGCCCTGAGCTTTTATGGACCTCAGAGGGAAGTGAATGCCAGTTGGTCCATGGGTGGCCATGGGCTGGCAGAAGAGGATCCATGAGTCCCCACTCCAGTCCAGGGGACTGGAAGCCCAGGCACCAGCCTTCAGGCCCTCCCTAGCCTGAAAGTGGAGCCTTACTGGGACCCACCCACTTCCACCCAGGAATCTGTCTGCCTCCCACTGCCATTCATGCCCTTGGGGCTCAGTCCCAACTCTGCTCTGAGATTGGAGTGGCTGCTGGTAGAGAAGAGGCAGCACCAGGCAGCAGGAGCAGACATTTCTGAGCCAGCAGGGGAAGGTGGGCCATTCCTGGCCTGAGGATGCAGGCTACAGAGACACCCAGGTGCTGCACCTGGGGAGCTCCTGCCCCTGCCCTGCCAACTAGGAAGGGTCAGGGCTCCCGCTTGTCCCCAGCTCCTGCCTGCTCCATGGAGTGGGAGGGCCGGGTCTGCAGCCGAGGGTCAGGCAATTGCAGCTGCACCCCGGAGGGCAGATCCTGCCTGCTCCCAGCCTGCCCCAAGAGCAAAGGGAGGCTCGGATCCACAGCCTCAGTATGGACCGCTGTAGCCCTGCCCAAGAGGGCATGGCTTCTGCCTGCTCCGTAGCCTGAGTCTGCGGCCTTTTTTTGGGAGGCTGCAGCAGCACACAGGGAGCTCCTGCCCCAACTCAGAAAAGGCAGGGATCCCACAAGCTCTGTGGAGTGTACAGCCCCTGTGCAGTCAGTGTGATGACAGCAGCCACTGGCATCAGTAATGTTACTGATTATAATTTATATAAAGACATTAACATAAAAGTCCACAGTGAATTTCAGTTCTATCTCCTATCTTCATGGTTTATTTGGTCTCCCCAGCATAAGCTGGGGGAAAAAAGTGTGGTGGAAAACAGTGCCTGAAACCCAATCAATGTTAGGGGTGTGGTTTCAGAGACTCCTTGAAGTTACATGAAGACTAATACCAAACACTGCACTAATAACCTGGCATTCCACTGTCAGGGGCTCTCTCCCTTCAGCTTGAGGCTAATCTGGGAGGAATCCACTTTGCTGCAAATATTTGTTTTAATTATCCCAAAAAAAGTTACTACTGTATATAATATTATGTAGTGTGATCAAGTAGTTGTAATCTTTAAGACAGGAAATCAACATGGTGATCTGCTCCATTTTCTCCCTGAGGAGGAAAAAAAATGAGAGAAGCTTCCAAGGAAGGTCAGTTAAAGGAGATATGAAAAGCCATTTAATTGCACACTTAAAATGGGTGAATTTATGGTATATGAATTATATCTCAATAAAGCTTAAAAAAAACTATTGAGAAAATCTGTGAGGGAGGAAAAAAAAAGGAGCTATGAAGACAACGACAGATCTTAAGAAATACTTCTAGATTATCACTAACCTAACAACTTTAATGGAATTAAATTGTATCATTTTCTCTTCTCTCTTCAATTTTGAACGACTGAATAAAAGTCTTTTTATTGCCTTGCCTAGCAAACCTATCCACATTGGTAACTCCAACACTCATTTTTAATAAATATCCGGTACCTGATTCTCTCAGTTGTTCTCCAGTCATGAACCTGCTCAAGAGGGCCAGTTGTTAAATTTTAAGGCCTTTTGTTAAACACAGCCATCAGTAAAAATCAAACTAAACTTAAAATTAAATAAGTTAAATTAAATACATAGGTGATAAATACCTCAAAGTTATCCCTTCCCCTATTACTTTACTACCATTATTATTATCTATGCTCTGAAGTGTATTTATATCTTTTGAGGTTATTTATGTCTATTTGGAGAGAAAAAGACCATCCTGTGCAAGAGTCAGGAATGGCAAGAGAAATAGGAAGAAAGGAGGAGGCTGTCTGCCACTGTTAGCTACTAGTATTGTTATCACTGCTGCTGCTGGTGCTACCCAGAGACACAGAGCCCCACAGTGTACAACCTATGACACCCTTAGCAGTTGGCACCCTTCTAAGAGTTCATCCCAGAAGATCTTGCACACCATGGCCCAAGAAAGCCTGGTCACCAACGAACTCAGAATTCCACAAGGCTCAGCATTTCCAACAAGCTCAGAATTTCCACAAGGTTCTCCTCTGCAGTTTTTCCTTATCTTTTATTTCTCCTTCCAAAGATAGCAATAACGTTTTGCAGCCCCTTAGAATGTGTTGTGCTCATCTATTGTAGATGGCAATTGTTTGTCCACCAGCTTGGTTCTCTCCTCTACTCTAAGAGAGACTGAGTTCCAGTAGAATCTGTCTGTATTAGTCTATTCTCGCACTGCTATAAAGAAATACCTCAAACTGGGTACTTTATTTTTTTTTTTTAAAAAAAGAGGTTTAATTGGCTTATGGTTCCACAGGCTGGACAGGAAGCATGACAGCATTTGCTCCTGGGGAGGCCTCAGGAAGCTTTTACTCATGATGGAAGGCAAAGTGGGAGCAGGCATCTTCACATGGCCAGAGCAGGGGGAAGAGAGAGAGGGGGCAGGATCAACACATTTTTATTATAAACAACCAGATCTCATGATAACTCACTCACCATCATGAGAACAGCACTGAAGGGATGGTGCTAACCCATTCATCAGAATTCTATTCCCATTAACCAATCACCTCGCAACAGGCCCCACTTCCAACACTAAGGATTACAATTGAACATGAAATTTGGGTGGGGACACAGATCCAAACCATATCATTCTGCCCCTGGCCCCCCGCAAATCTCATGTCCTTCTCACATTGCAAAATACAATCATGCCTTCCTAACAATCCCCCAAAATAACTCATTCTAGCCTTAATTCAAAAGTCCAAAGTTCCATCTGAGGCAAGGCAAGTCCCTTCTATGAGCCTAGCCTGTAAAATGAAAAATAAGTTAGTTACTCCCAAGAAACAATAGGAGCACAATTATTAGGTAAATACTCTCATTCCAAAAGGAAGAAATCACCCAAAAGAAAGGGGCTACAGGCCCCATGCAAGTCTAAAACCTAGCAGGGTAGTCATTAAATCTTAAAGCTCCAAATATAATCTCCTTTGACTCCATGTCTCATATCCAGGGAACATTGGTGTGAGGGGTGGGCTCCTAAAGCCTTTAGACAGTTCCACCCATGTGGCTTTGCACGGTTTGGCCCACACAGCTGCTCTTATGGGCTGGTGTTTTCCAGGCAGAGGGTGCAAGCTATTGGTGGATCTACCATTCTGGGATCTGGAGGACAGTGGTCCTCTTCTCACAAATATTTTAGGCAGTGCTCCAGTGGGGACTCTGTGTGGGGGCTCCAATCCTAGATTTCCCTTCTGCACTGCCCTAGGAGAAGTTCTCCATGAGGGCTCTGCCACTGCAGCAAGATTCTGTCTAGACATCCAGGCTTTTCATCCTCTGAAATCTAGGCAGAAGCTTGCAAGCCTCAGCTCTTACACTGTATGCACCCACAGGCTTAACACCATGTGGAAGCTGCCAAGGCTTATGGCTTATACCCTCTGAAGCAGCAGCCTGAGCTGTACCTGGGCTCCTTTTATCCATAGCTGGAGCTGGAGCTGCCTGGATACAGAGAACAGCGTCCTGAGGCTCTGCAGAGCACTGGCACCTTGGGCCTGGCCCTAGAAACCATTCTTCCTCCTAGGCCTCAGGCCTGTGATGGGAGGGGCTGCCACAAAGTTCTCTGAAATGCCTTGGAGGCCTTTCCCATTGTCTTGACTATTAGCACTTGGCTGTTTTTATCCTCATGAAAATTTCTACAGCTGGCTTGAATTCCTCCCCAGAAAATGGGCTTTTCTTTTCTACCACAAGATCTGGCTCCAAATTTTCCAAACTTTTACACATTGCTTCCCTTTTAAATATAACTTCCAGTTTGAGATCATTTCTTTGTTCATGCATATGAACATACGTTGTTAGAAGCAGCCAGGCCACATCTTGAATGCTTTGCTGCTTAGAAATTTTTTCTACCAGATACCCTAAATCATCACTCTCAAGTTCAAAGTACCACAGATCCCCAGGGCAGGGACACAATGCCTCCAAGTTCTTTGCTAAAGCATAACAAATATGACCTTTACTCCAGTTCCAAATAAGTTTCTCACCTCCATCTGAGATCTCATCAGCCTGGACTTTTTATCCATATTACTATCAGCATTTTGGTCAAAACAATCTGCCAAGTCTCTAGGAAGTTCCAAACTTTCCCTCATCTCACTGTCTTCTTCTGAGCCTGTCACACTCTTCCAACCTCTGCCCCTTACCCAGTTCCAAAGTCACTTCCACATTTTCAAGTATCTTTACAGCAATGCCCCACTCCTCAGTACCAATTTTCTGTATTAGTCCATTCTGGCACTGCTGTAAAGAACTGCCTGAGACTGGATAAGTTATAAAGAAAAGAGGTTTCACTGGCTCACAGTTCTGCAGGCTGTACAGAAAACGTGGCAGCATCTGCTTCTGGGAAGGCCTCAGGAAACTTTTACTCAGGGCAGAAGGCAAAGTGGAAGCAGACATCTTCATATGGCTGGAGCAGAAGGAAGAGAAACAAGAGGAAGGTGCTACACACTTTTAAACAACCAGATCTCATGAGAACTCACTCAGTCACTGTCATGGTGGTGACACTCAGTCACACCACCGAGGAGATGGCGCCAAACCATTCATGAGAACCCTATCCCCATGATCCAGTCTCCTCCCACCAGACCCCACCTCCAACACTGGGGATGACAATCAAGCATGAGATTTGGGTGGGGACACAGATCCAAACAGTATCTCTATCCAACTTGCATTTTTTTTTTCTTTTACTAATCTAATAATTCTAATGGATGTAATAGATCACATGTTATGATACCATTGCTTGGCTATTTTTGTTAGTTAACAATAAATATCTTTAAGCTTTTATCCTATTGTAAACCTTCTGAAGTTTCCATAAATTATAAATGTAATTATCACACAAAATGGCCTCTTTCCTTCAGGTTCTCTTGAAATCCTTTTGGTCTCACCTATACTACTTCCCCCTTTAGGATCCTCTAACCTCTGAAACTTTTTGTAAATCTAAAGGCTTTTGAAGAATAATATGAGGCATATTCATTAACTTCTTCTCTTCTTTCTACTTATTTCAACTCTGCACCCACCTCCTGCTCCAGGAAGCCTCCCCTAATCACTTTAGCTCCGTCTTGAGCCACCTGTGGGAAATGGAGTGAAGTGGTTAAAGGAAACGTTTTGGTCTTTGGTTTGTTTAGGGCTCACACACCAGGCATAGAGACTTCTCTTCTGTGGGAGGCACCTCTTTCCTCTTGGTGGGTATGGAGTTGAATAGATAATTACTTTTAAGGACACATTCGCCAATTTCCATAATCAATATGTGTCTAAAAAGATAAAAGCAGCAAAAATCAGAAATAAATATAAAAAATAGTTTTAAATTTTTAAATTTATGAAGTGAATATATATTCCATTAAGGTAGTCCATTGTTAAGTGTTTCTAATGCCCACAGTGTCTTTGTCCTGTCTCTGTCTTCTTTTTTTTTATTTTTCCACTGTGTGTCCTTTGTGCTCCAGATACTATGGGAGGCATTTGGCACAGATTGGCTGATTTCTTTCTCACTAAAGCAGGAAGTGAGGTTACAAAGGTGGGGGTAATTTCCCCAAGGCCAAAAAAGCTTATCAGCAGCAAAGTTGGTAGTATACCCTTGATGTGTCTCATTCCAAAACCCAGGCTTTTTGTAATATTATTAATATGCGTTTTTACTAATACGATTCTTATTACTTCTAATAATCCCACCTGATTATTCAACATCCTCATAGCATTTTTTTTCTAGGGGTGCTACAAAGAACAAGTAGGAACTGAATTCCTTCAGAGGTTGCTTCCTAGCTTATTATCGTGAATTTTACCTCAGTATCTATTTCTTGGTGTAATTTAGATACACCTTCCTCCCCTCCCGCGCCCGCTTGGTTCAGAGCTCCTGCCCTACCCAAAATGGACAGCAAGAGGGGGCGCTCAGCCTTTAGCCCTCCCTCACTCTGCAGGGTGTGTGGTTGTAGGGTTTGATGCTATCCTTTCTTGGGTTTCCAAAGCACCTTTCTCAAAAGGAAAGTTTAAGGAGAAGGGGAAAGTGGGAAGAAGTAGAAAAGATTGAAGAGACGCTCCAGAGATAAAAGTGTCATCGTCACTTAGGCTTGGTGTGGGGAGCACGGAAATAGCACGAATGAAAAATAACAGTGTGGCCAAAGGGGTAGTGGCATTGTTTGGTGCCGGCGGGGACGCCTCTATTTTCCACATCCGCCTTTTAATATTTGATGTTATTATGAGAAGGGCGCTTCATCGACATAAACCTCAGTCTTCTCATCTGTAAAACAGTAGAATAATACCTGCCCTGCCGATTTCATGGGAGTAGTGCAAGGATCAAATAAAACAATGAGAGTGAACATGCCCTGAAGTGTCAAATCTTGTGTAGGTCTGGACTGCCGATATCAATATGGAGAGGCGGGCGGCATGGAGGGGAGCTAAGGAAGGTAATAGGCAACATATACTGAGTGTTAACCTTGTGCCAGGCCATGATTCAAGAGCTCCAGGTGTACTGAGAAACCTAAGATGGTAACAGCCTAAGAGGGTCAGAGACAAGAACTATGAACCCTCTGCCTTGCTGAGTCACCCAGATGGAAGCAGTGACTGACGTTTTTTTTTTTTTTTTTTTTTTTCTTTTTCTTTTTTTGAGACAGAGTTTTGCTTTCGTTGCCCAGGCTGGAGTGCAATGCAATGGCGCGATCTCGGCTCCTCAGCAACCTCCGCTTCCCAGGTTCAAGCAATTCTTCTGCCTCAGCCTTCCTGAGTAGCTGGGATTACAGGCATGCACCGCCACACCCTGCTAATTTGGATTTTTAGTAGAGACAAGGTTTCTCCATGTTGGTCCGGCCAGTCTCGAACTCCTGACCTCAGGTGATCCACCCACCTTGGCCTCCCAAAGTGCTGGGATTACAGGCGTGAGCCACCAGGCCCGGCCGTGACCAACATTTTTAATAAAAGAAAAAGAAAAAATAGCTGTCTTTGAAGATGAATAAACTCAGTCCTGCCACTAACTGCATCAATCTATTATTACATATTTCTAAGTTTTGCTTTTCTTTCAGTAAAATGGGAATAACAATACCCACAGTGATGTAAAAATTATATGAGATAATGCAGTTCCTTCCTCATTTTCCCCATCTTCTTTTTGCTCTGGTAGTTTCTCACCATTGATAGAGCAGAAAACACAGTGGTAGGGGCTCCAGCCCCTACAACCGCATTCTATCGAGGACCATGTCCAGACACAGAGCCACAATCCCGTGAGATCTAACGGTTAGGACCAGTTCCACAGCATGCTCATTTCCCTGCCTACATGGATTTCCGAGCATGATAGTACCTTGCACACACCTCAAAACAAAAACTCCTTAATCAAGAAAATGTTTTAAATGAAAGATGAATGACTACATTAGGAGACTGCATATTCTCATACTGGACACCATTCACAATTGTCTGAAAATCTTGGTTTCAAATAAGCTGCCTTACTATTTATCCATCATCAACTTGGAATGTGTCAAATTGAGTGTTCTCATTGTGGGGTTAAAAATAAGGTCACACTGCTTTTTATAATTAGAAATCTCTTCTTTTAAAAAAAAAATTCTAACTTATTAAGTAGAATTTTAGATTAATTTGGTCTACATTACGGTTAAGAAAAATTATCCAAAACTTGCAAATTAGGCAGAAGGAAAACTGCATGCCCTTTCAATGTGAGACTGAAACTTTGTTTAACAGGCTTACCCCAAAATGACTTGATTCTCTAGTAGACATACCTTTGTTTAACTTGCTATTTATTACTGATTGGGGCCCGGATACTGTGAGGTTAGATGGTAACTTGTAGATTTTCATTAGGTAGCAATGCAAACAATTCCTGTACTATAGAAAAGAGAACCACAAAGTTGTGGTTTTATTGGCCAGTATGATATTAACCCAGGTTTGCACATAACCTGGCATTCAACATTCTTTCCTCAGTGCCTAAAACTTCTTCAAATGATCTTGACACCAGCTTTACCATCTTGCTGATCCCCTTATCAACAAGCTTAATAAATCTTTGATGTATGTTCATTCTATTTTTGTGTGAGTATATATTTTGTTTTGTTTTGTTTTGTTTTGAGACAGGTCTTGCTCTGTGGCCCATGCTAGAGTGCAGTGGCACACTCTTGGCTCACTGCAACCTTAGCCTCCCGGGCTCAAGCAATTCTCCTGCCTCAGCCTCCTGAGTGAGTAGCTGGAACTACAGACAGGCATCACCATGCCCGGCTAATTTTTGTATTTTTAGTAGAGATGGGGTTTTACCATGTTGGCCAGGCTAGTCTTGAACTCCCGGCCTCAAGTGATCCACCTGCTTCGGCCTCCCAAAGTGCTGGGATTACAGGTGTGAGCCACTGCACCCAGTCAAGTATGAGCACATTTTTCATTTTTAAAGAATTATTCTTTGACATTCCTTTCCCTCCCCTATTTTCTACCACTGCATCAGTGAATGATAGGATAATAAAATTCCTGATTGTATATCACAGACAGAAGTGGCTGCAATAAACAAACAGTCTGATTCTGTAACCACTGCCAGGAAAAACAATTAGCTATTCTGTACTAAAATGAAATGTATTATCTTTAGGACAAACAATCTCCATAATCTAATATGTATACATCAAATAACTACTTTCTGAAGGTCATCTCGTCCTGTTCCTGAAGGTATGTTTTGCAGATTTACATTCTAGTATAAATACCAGGAGGCAGAGTTACTTGTGATTTCTTCATCTATTGAGCATTAATTTCTTGTGGGCATCCTATTTGCCAGAGACTACTCTCGCTGCCAGGGTTGCAGCAATTAACACAGTAGACCAAGTCCTTCTACCCATAGAGCTTACATTCCAGTCAAGAAAAATATAATAAATAAACAAGTACATGTAAAGGATCTCAGATGGTGTTAAGTACAATGGAGAAAATGAAGTGGAACGTAGGAGGTAGAGAATGTGGGACATGGGAAAGCAACTACTTTATAAAGAGTAATCATGGAGGGCCTTATCTGGATGGGGACATTGGAACGGAGAAGGTGAGAGTGTTCCAAGGGAAAGGAACAGCAAATTCCAAGGCTCAGAGGAAGAAGGGATGGAAGGCCTTAATAGACACACTAATAGCTGTGAATTGTATTATGCTGATTAGAGAGATTTGAGCAGAGGAAGGACCTCGCCTTTTTAAAACATTCTGGCTACTGTGTTGAGAACAGGCTCTAGGGGAGAAAGGTAGAAGCCAAGTGACCAGCTATGAGGTCATTGTCAGTGGCCTAGTGAGAGGTGATGGCAGTTTACTCAAGGATGGGGATGGTAGAGGAGGACAGACTCTGCATATATTTTGAAGACAAAACCTACAGGATTCATAATGGCTGAAAGGATAAAGAAAGGAATTAAGAATAACAGCCAGATCAATTGAAATTATAGAGCTGTTACTTAATAGAATGGGAAGACTATAGGAGAATAACTTGGGAGTAGTGTCAGGATTTCATGTTTGGACAGATTTAGTTTGACGTACCTATTAGACATGCAAATAGAAATTTCTGGCAGGCAGTTGGATATATGAGTCTGCAGTTCAGAGGAGAGGTCCAAACTGGAACATCAATCAATGTGGGTCTTGTTTCAAATGTGGGTATGTAAAGCCAGGAGAACAGATGAAATAAGGAAATGAGTATAGAAACAGAAGTCTAAGAAACGAGCCCTGAGGCATTCAAATGGTCAGCTATGGGAAAAGAGGACAACAAAGAAAACTAAGAAGAAGCAATAAGATAAAAACAAAGCAGTGATATCCTGGAAGTCAAATAAAGACAAGGTTTCAAAAAGTAAGTCATGATACACGTACTCAAATAGATACTTGTATTCCAACCTTCATAGCAGCATTATTCACAATAGCCAAAGAGTGGAAACAACTCAAATGTCCATCAACAGGTGAATGGATAAACAAAATGCAGAATATACATACAATGGAACATTATTCAGCCTTAAAAAGGAAGGAAATTCTGACACATGCTTCAACATGGATGGAACTCAAAGACATTGTGTTAAGTGAAATAAGCTAAACACAAAATGACAAATATTGTATGACTGTATGTATATGAGGTACTAGAATAGGCAAATTTACAGAGATAGAACTAATAATGGTGTTGCCTGCGGATGGGGAATGGAGGAATAAGAAGTTATTGTTTAATGGATAGAGTTTGATGCAATAAAAAAGTTCTGGAAATGGACAGTGGCAATGAGTACACTAAACGTAAAAATATACTTAATGCTACTGAATTCTACACTTAAAAATGATTTCAGTGGTAAATTGTGTGTTATTTGTGTGTATATTTTACCATAATTACAATAAATATATATACAAGGTTATATATAGGCATGCTATGATCAACTTTATCAAATGCTGCTGGAAATAACCAGCTCCCAGCCCACCTGCTGTCTGACTGCAGCTGCATAAATGATCCCAAGCAAAACTAGTAGATATACCACATAGCTGGGCCCAATGTGAATTGCTGACCCCCAGAATGAGCAATAAGATGATTGCTTTAAGTCATTAGATTTTGGGGTGCTTTTTAATGCAGCAATAAACAACTGATATGCTTGACTTCAACATGGATGGAACTCAAAGATATTGTGTTAAGTGAAATAAACTAAACACAAAATGACAAATATTGTATCACTGTATGTATATGAGGTACTAGAATAGGCAAATTTACAGAGCTAGAACTAATAATGGTGTTGCCTGCGGATGGGGAATGGAGGAATAAGAAATTATTGTTTAATAACTTAATCAGTTTTATGTTACTATAACAGAATAACTGAGACTGGGTAATTTTAAAAGAAAGGAGGTTTATTTAGCTTACAGTTCTGCAGGCTAGGAAGTCCAAGTTTGGGCAGCTCATTTGGTCAGGGCACCATGCTACTTCAAGTCATGGAGCAAGAAAAGGGGAAGCTGAGAATGCACAAAGGAACTGTAAACCAGAAATAAAATTATACATCCCTCACTGACTAAATGGACCCCCCTCTTGGCCAAGGGCACTTGAAAGAAACCTGAAAAACTAGTTCAGACTATAATGGGAAGGAGGGATGGGACAGGCCTCATTATACCCTACTCCCTTTGGAGTTTAGGCACAACTGGACAGCATTAATATTAAAATAGAGATCACAAGACTGAAAAACAGACTCTTTGCACAATAAGCTACCAAATTCCAACCTGACTCTGGAATAGCATCACATGACACATAGTTAGCCCTGAAGAAAATCTAAATATTTTACACCAAAATACAGTCTTCTGACATATTTTGAAATGGTCCTACAAGGCTGTCTTTTGTGGGGGAAAATTTGCATTCTGTAGAGAATCCCCTTCCCTTACGGAGTCTTTTCTGGATAATCTAACACCTTTTAAGTTCCAATAAGAGATATTTACCATATATTCTCTCTGCAGCCTGGAGGTTTCATCTGTATGACAAGAATCTTGGCTTCTACAGCTCCCCTTATCTTAACTCAAGCATTTCTTTTTGCTAACTTCAACTCTTCAGGCAAAGCCCCTTTCAACCAATCACCAATTAGGAAATTTTTGAAACCACCTGATGTGGTTTGGTTCTGTGTCCCCCCTCAAACCTCATCTTGAGTTGTACCCCCCTAATTCCCACATTTTGTGAGAGGGAACCAGTGGGAGAGAATTGCATCATGGGGGTGGTTTCCCCCATACTGTTCTCTTGGTAGTGAATAAGTCCCACAAGATCTGATGGTTTTATCAGGGGTTTCCACTTTTGCAGCTTCCTCATTTTTCTCTTGCTGCCACCCTGTAAGAAGTGCGTTTTGGGCCAGGAGCAGTGGCTCATGCCTGTAATGCCAGCACTTTGGAAGGCCAAGGCAGTGGATCACCCAAAGTCAGAAATTCGAGACCAGCCTGACCAACACGGAGAAACCCCGTCTCTACTAAAAATACAAAATTAGCCGAACATGGTGGTGCATGCCTATAATTCCAGCTACTCAGGAGGCTGAGGCAGGAGAATCGCTTGAACCCAGGAGGCAGACATTGCAGTAAGCCGAGATTGTGCCATAGCACCCCAGCCTGAGCAACAAGAGCAAAACTCTGTCTCAAAAAAAAAAAAAAAAAAAAAAATGAAGTGCCTTTTGCCTCCTGCTGTGATTCTGCGGCCTTCCCTGCCATGTGGAACTGTAAGTTCAATTAAACCTCTTTTACTTCCCTTTCTCAGATATGTCTTTATCAGTAGCATGAAAACAAACTAATACAGTAAATTAGTACCAGGACTAGGGTGTTGTAAAAAGATACCCAAAAATGTGGAAGCAACTTTGGAACTTGGTAACAGGCAGAGGTTGGAACAGTTTGGAGGGCTCAGAAGAAGACATGAAAATGAGGGAAAATTTGGAACCTCCTAGAGATTTGTTGAATGGCTTTGACAAAAATGCTTATAGTAATATGAACAATAACGTTCAGGCTGAGGTGGCCTCAGATGGAGATGAGGAACTTATTGGGAACTGGAGCAAAGATAACTGTTGTTTTGTTTTAGCAAAGAGACTGGCGACATTTTGCCACTGCCCTAGAGATTTGTGGAACTTTGAACTTGAGAGAGATGATTTAGGGTATCTCATGGAAGAAATTTATAAACAGCAAGGTATTCAGGAGGTAACTTGGGTGCTGTTAAAAGCATTCCATTTTAAAAGGAAAACAGAGCATAAACGTTTGGAAAATTTGCAGCCTGATAATGCAGTAGAAAAGAAAAACCCATTTTCTAAGGAGAAATTCAAGCTGGCTGCAGAAATTTGCATACATAACAAGGAGCCAAATGTTAATCCCCAAGATAATGGGGAAAATGTTTCTAGGGCATGTCATAGGTCTTCATGGCAGCACCTCCCATCACAGACCTGGAAGCCTAGGAAGAAAAAATGGTTTCATGGGTGGCCCCAGGGTTCCCATGGTGTGTACAGTCTAGGAACTTGGTGCCCTGCATCCCAGTCACTCCAACCATTGCTAAAAGGGGCTAAGGTACAGCTCAGTCCATGGCTTCAGAGGGTGCAAGCCCCAGTTCTTGGCAGCTTCCACATGGTGTTGAGCCTGCAGGTGTACAGAAGTGAAGAATTGAGGTTTGGGAACCTCCACCTAGATTTCAGAAATGTATGGAAACTCCTGGATGCCCAGGCAAAAGTTTCCTGTGGGGGCAGGGCCCTCATGGACAACCTCTGCTAGGGCAGTGCAGAAGGGAAATGTGGGGTCAGAGCCCACACACAGAGTCCCTACTGGGTACCACCTAGTGGAGCTGTGAGAAGAGGGCCACTGTCCTCCAGATCCCAGAATGGTAGAAGCACCAACAGCTTGCACTGTGCACCTGGAAAAGCTGCAGACACTCAATGCCAGCCCGTGAAAGCAGCCAGGAGGGGGAGCTATACCCTGACAAACCACAGGAGTGGAGCTGCCCAAGACTATGGGAACCTACCTCTTGCATCAATGTGACCTGGATGTGAGACATGGAGTCAAAGGAGATCATTTCAGAGCTTTAAACTTTGACTGCCCCACTGGATTTTGGACTTGCATGGGCCCTATAACCCCTTTGTTTTGGCCAATTTCTCCCATCAGGAATGACTGTATTTACCCAATACCTGTACCCTTACTGTATCTAGGAAGTAACTAGCTTGCTTTGGATTTTACAGACTTATAGGCAGAAGGGACTTGCCCTGTCTCAGATGAGACTTTGGACTGTGAACTTTTGGGTTAATGCTGAAATGAGTTAAGGCTTGGAGGACTGTTTGGAAGGCATGATTGGTTTTGAAATGTGAGGACATGAGATTTGGAAGGGCCAAGGACAGAATGATATGGTTTGGCTCTATGTCCTGACTCAAGTCTATCAGGGGAAACCCCACCCCCGATATTTATCCTGGGTTCTTTTCTGTTTCCCTAAGCATCTTGGCTGGTTTGAGAAATACAGGGAAAGAGTACAAGAGAGAAAAATTTTAAAGCTGGGTGTCCAGGGGAGACATCACACGTCGGCAGGTTCTGTGATGCTCCCTGGGCCGTAAAACCAGCAAGTTTTTATTAGCGATTTTCAAAAGGGGAGGGAGTGCACAAACAGAGTGTAGGTCACAGAGATCACATACTTCCCAAGGTAATAAAATATCACAAAGTAAGTGGAGGCAGGGCGAGATCACAGGACCACAGGATGGGGCTGAATTAAAATTGCTATTGAAGTTTCAGGCACGCATTGTCATTGATAACATCTTATCAGGAGACACGGTTTGAGAGCAGGCAACCTGTCTGACCAAAATTTATTAGGCTGGAATTTCCTCATCCTAATAAGCCCGGGAACACTACAGGAGACCAGGGCTTATTTCATCCCTTCTGCTTCGACCGTAAAAGGCGGCCACATCAAGGGGGCTATCTATAGACCTACCCTCAGGGCACATTCTCTTTCTCAGGGATGTTCCTTGCTGAGAAAAAGAATTCAGCAATATTTCTCCTATTTGCCTTTGAAACAAGAGAAATATGGCTCTGTTCCATCCGGCTCAAGGCAGTCAGAAGTCTTCTCTCTCTTGCTCCCTGAACATTGCTGTTATCCTGTTCTTTTTTCAAGATGCCCAGATTTCATATTGTTCAAACACACATGCTCTACAAACAATTTGTGCAGTTAACGCAATCATCACAGGGTCCTGAGGTGACATATATCCTCCCTAGCTTACAAAGAAGATGATAGGATTAAAAGATTAAAGTAAAGACAGGCATAGGAAATCACAAGGGTATTGACTGGGGAAGTGATAAGTGTTCATGAAATCTTCACAATTTATGTTCAGAGACTGCAGTAAAGACAGGTGTAAGAAATTATAAAAGTATTAATTTGGGGAACTAATAAATGTCCATGAAATCTTCACAATTTATGTTCTTCGGCCGTGGCTTCAGCTGGTCCCTCTGTTCGGGGTCCCTGACTTCCCGCAACAAAGTCTTGTCTTGAATTGTATTCCCATAATTCCCATGTATTGTGGGAGAGACCCAGTGGGAGATAATTGAATCCTGGTGGTAGTTTCCTCCATATTTTTCTTGTAGTAATGAATAAGTCTCACAAGACGTGATGGTTTTATCAGGAGTTTCCACTTTTGCATCTTCCTAATTTTTCTCTTGCCACCACCATGCAAGAAGTGTCTTTTGCTTCGGGCCATGATTCTGAGGCCTCCCTAGCCATGTGGAACTGTTCGTCCAATTAAACCTCTTTTTCTTCCCAGTCTCAGGTATGTCTTTATCAGCAGCATGAAAACAGACTAATACACCACCTAAGACCTGGAAGCCCCCGACACTTTGAGAAGTCCTGCCTTTGTGGGCTGAACCAACGTATACCTTCCATGTACTGATTTACGTCTTTGCCTATAGCTTCTGTCCCAAGCTGTAACCCAACCTTGGGCTCATGTTCTCAGGGCCTCCTGAGGCTGTGTTACAGGCCATGGTCCTTAACCTTGGCAAAACTAATTGCTAAATTAATCTGACTGTCTCAGATACTTTTTGGTTTACTCTGTTAAATCTGCTCTCTTCCTGCCAGAGTCAGAACTCACTCACTCCCTTGAACATCATTAATCTTTCATGAAGGTGGATACCTCAAGACCCAAACTTCTCTCAACACAATCACATTGTCAGGGACAAGCCACATCCAAACCATAGCAGATAAGAAATTATATTCATGGGACTATTACTCTTCTATAACTTCTACAAGACAACTTGTTACAGTAGGTAGCTAGTAAAGCATGAGCAGGGCAGGACAGGGCTCCCCCAACCCACCAGGAATGTCAGGCAACCATCAGGTGATAGTCCGGCAGTTGTCACACTGCCTCTCTAAAATGATAATTGGCAAGCCCACTTGCCCAGTTCCTGAGATCTTACTGGAAGCTGCCGATTACCAATTTCATGTATTTTATCTATTGGCAAACTGCCTCTCCCTGGTGCTGGCTGTGACCAGAGCATGTGCATTAAGAGGCAAAATGGTGGAGTATGACCTTCCAGGGGCATTCCACTGGAAAGGGGAAGAAAGCCTCAGGTGAGCATGCGTACAACTCCAGTATGCACAGCATACATGCTCTCCTTCCAAGCACAAGCAGGGCACCACACATGCTGGCAGCTCACCCTAAGGGAAGAATGAAGGGAAAGGGGTGCAAGATGCCTGAAGCAGGCCAGTATATAAAATCCTAGGTTCAACGTTAAACCAAGCACTTGACCTCCAAGATGCCCACTTGGGTCTCTTTCAAGTATACTTTCCTTTCTTTCCTGCTCCAAAACTTTTTAGTAAACTTCAACTCCTACTCTGAAACTTGCTTTGGTCTCTTTTTTCTGCCTATGTCCCTCTGTCAAATTCTTTCTTCCGAGGAGGCAAGAATTGAGGTTGCTGCAACCCATATGCATATGCTGCCAATAACTGGGATATTCACCACTGCTAACAAACTCTTAACATATGCTTAAAATTTTTCCAGATCAAAATTATTTTACCATGCTTGAGGTTTAGAACTTTAGGGATTCCACCAAACATGTGCTGAAACTGATCTAAAATTACTTATGAAGAAAAGTCTGGCTTTGTCTACAGATGCCTTTTTATCCAGGCCACTTATTTTTTTGTAATTTTGTAGTTAGATATCAACTCTTCCTCTGCTGAAGTGGATTCCAAAGCACTTAGAATCTTCCAGTGGGCAATATAAGACACCAGCATTTCACTCTGTCATTAGAGAAGTGTCTCCTTTCTAGCTCCTAGCAAAAGCTAGGCTGGGAGCAATGACATTTAGAGAAGACTAAACAATAAGTAAGCTCCCATTTACCCCTCCAAAATCTCTAAATTCATTCCTTCAGTGAAAATTTGGACACCTAATGGATAAATATTACAGTTCATATATTTATCACCTTACTTAGTTATCTTCACTGAGCCACAAGTTGATGTCATTCCCTCAGCTTTTGCTAAGAAACAACCATATTCATCAGTTATATGCGTGTGATGAGAATTTCAAGTGATTTTCATTCTCTTCCATGAGTAAAAGAATTTTTTTCTAATAAGAGAAGCAGTTTCCAGTCCAAATATATAAAGAATTTAGAACTAGTAACTCCCATCCTCATTAGAAAAAAATGCTGAACAAACTGAAAATTAACATTTTTTTAGATCTATCAGAAAATGGAGGTCACAGGGCAAGTTGCCACCTCAATAAATGGAGAGATGGGGGAAGACAGAGAATCACGGCTTACAGGTGCAGAAGCCACTGCTGGAGCCAATACGATAGGAACACTTGTCAGAGGCTCAATGTGGACCTGCAGGCAAGGTAACCTCTCCCCACCAGGGGAGGGGCAATTGCAGTGGAGCCCCCACACATTCAAATTTTACCTCCAGAAGCTCCATCAGGTTCTCAAGGTTAAAATCAGAGAAAGTTCCTCTAATGTTTCTGGCACGGGGAACGGGACAAGTAATCCTTTTAAAACAATCCCAGAGCATTCTGTTCTCAACAAAAGCCTGCCTTCAAGGGAAACTATTTTATCAGAGCCTAACCAACAAGGGTTTTACCAGAGTCTACCAGACTTGGGGAAGGGAAATGCCCAAATCCAGCCTGCTCTTCCTGTCTCACTTAAGGGGGAATGGGAAGACCTGAGAAGCACCTGTGAAGGTCCTAGCCCAGGGACACAGGCTTGCTAAGACTGAGACCTAATCTTAGGATCAAAGAATGCTTCTTCTCCCTCCAAATCCTAACACCACATCAATCAGGCACCTGTCTAGTAACAGGGGCTTACAGATAAAAGAAATGCAAGCCTCAGACTGTTTTTAGGAGTCTACAGAAATCCAAAGATGACAGTGCAGATGAAAGCACAGGTATGAGAGGAAATTTTAGACTCCAACACTACAAGCACAGCAAACAATAAACCCAGCCTAAGTTCCAGCTAGATATATATGAAACCTCACACTGAAGGCCTTTTCATCTCAGTTCCTTTTACCTGATAGATCTTGTCTGGTTTTCAACAACAAAAAAAAAATGACAAGGCATTGTAAAGGGCAAAAAAAAAAAAAAAAAAAGGCAAACAAAAACACAGTCTGAAAAGATAAAGCAAGCATTAGAACCAGACTCAGATATGGCAGATAGTTGGGAATTATGAAAATTGAGATTTAAAATAACTATGATTAATATGCTTAGGGCTCTAATGGAAAAAGTAAACAACGTGGAAGAACAAACGGGTAATGTCAGCAGGGAGATGGAAGGTGAAAGAAAGAGGAAATTCTGGAAATAAAAACTATCATAACAGAAATAAAGAATGTTTTAATGGGCTCATTAGTGTACTGGACACAGGCAAGGAAAGAATCAGTGAACTTGAAGATATGTCAAAAGAAACTTCCCAAACTGAAAATTTAAAAAAAAAAGAAAAGAAAAGAAAAAAAAATACCAGAACTACGGGAAAATTATAAAAGGTTTATAATATACACATAACAGAAATATCAGAAGGAAAAGATAGAAAGAGAGAAACAGAAAAAAATATCTGAAGTAATAATAGCTGAGAATTTTCCATAATTAGCAATTGACACCAAACCAAACAGATCCAGGAAACTCAGAGAACACCAAGCAGAATAAATATAAAAAAGTTTACACCTAGAAATATCATACCTGTGATGGCTAATTTTCTATGTCAACTTGACTAGGCTAAGAGATGCTCAGATAACTGGTAAAACATTATTTATGGGTATTCCTGTGAGGGTATTTTTGGAATAGATTAGTATTTGAATTCACCCTCACCAACATAGGCAGGCATCACCCAATCCACTAAGGGCCTGAATAGAACAAAAAGGTTTTATTGGGCTGGGTGTCCATCTTCTCTTGCTCTCAGACATTGGAGCTCCTGGTTCTCAGGCCTTCAGATTATAACAGGTTGAATTATAACACCAGCTTTCCTGCCTCTCCAAATTGCAGACAGCACACTGTGAGACTCAGCCTCCATAATCATATGAGCCAATTCCCTTCTTCTTCTTTCTTCTTCTTCTATATAGAGATACACTCCCCTTCTATATAGAGATACACACACATTTTCCAGCCTTTTCTCATACAGGTGTGACCATGTAACTGATCCCAACCAATGGAATGTGATAAAAGAGACAAGCTTTACTGTAGGGGCAAGAAAAGGGTGTACCTTTTTCATTTTCTCTCCCCTTCACTCTGGCAGATGGAGAAAACCACAGGCCCGAGATGGTGGCAAAGCCAAAAGACGGAAGGAACACGGATCCTAAATCACGGCATCAGGAGTCACCTGTGGACAGAAACACGCTGGACTATGACATCAGTGGAAATCACACTTCTGTTGTGTTTGTGCCTTTATGCATTTGGGGTCTGTTTATTACAGTAGCTATAATAGTATGACCCTAAGTGTTTTGATTCCCTTCCTCTTCTAGAGAAACCACTGAGTGTTCCTTAACTCTCTGAGGTGTTCTAACAACACACCTCCTCTCCAAGAACTTCTAAGTCCTTCCAAGGAACTCCCCAGAGCAGGATTTTCCTTACCATTTTATCAGGATGTACCGGGAATAACTTCTGGCTTTATTGGGTAATATTTTTGAAAAATGATAGGGTCTCACTATGTTGCTCAGGCTGGTTTTGAACTCCTGGCCTCAAGCAATCTTCCTACAGCCTCCTGAGCAGCTGGGATTACAGATACAAGCCGGCATGCCTGGCTTGTTATGGGGTAATTTCTAGGGCTAGGGTTCATATCTTGCTCTTTCTCTTAAGTGCCAGAATCCCAGGGAAGAGAAAGATATAGTCAGCAGTGATGCTCCTTCCCCATTTGGTTCTCTCCTCCTTTCCTCCCCATCTAGGATCCCTTTGTCCGCATACCTGAGGATATCTACCACAAAATGGTCAATTCTCCTTCTCCTGCTTCAGAGCAACTCCTTGAGGGCCAAGGTTGGGAGCCCTAAGGCCAAGGTTGCCTCTTGTCATCATCTCAATAAGCTACACCCTCAAAATTGCTCTATAAGAAGGCACCCCAGAACTCAGTAGCTTAAAACAACACTAATCTCTTCTAATGGTCACTGGTATTCATGTTAGCAAGGATAGCTCTGTAACACATGCCTCCTTCTAATGCCCAAGTTGGAGGGTCAGTGACTACTTAAGCATGCTTTTGTCATAGCAGAGATCAAAAGCTCCCAGAGGTGCAAGGAGAAACTTCTGAGGCCTCTTAGGACCTCTACTCAGGACTCACACACAGTCACTTCACCCCACATTCCATTGGCTGAAACTCACCATAGAAGCAGGCCAAGTGAAGCGGCACTGAAGTACATTCTGCACATCCCACGGCAAAGGTGTGGCTTATAACACTACCACAGGGACACAAAGTACCAAGACTATTAATTCAATCTACAGCAGTACCCGAGGAATAGAGGTATGTGGGCCAGTAGCTATGTTGACCCGGCCATGGGGCCTCTGCTGAAGGAAATCAGAAATGTGTATTCACCAGGGAACACTACAGTTAGAAATGAGTATTTTGTAAAATTTGAGGCTCTTTGGAACTCCTATGGTTTGTGTACTGTAATAATTCAATAGGAGGAAGGATGAGGTCAGACCAACAGCATCATTAAAGAACTATTATGTTGATTAAATGAATGTTCAGCTGATATTAGCCACCAACTAAGAGAAACCCATCCTACTGAATTACCAGAGTAATGCACTGTCTCAAAGACTGGCTTCAATCACTCCCCATTCAGACTCAGATAAAGTCTTATGGACAATGGGAACAATAATAGAGCTGAGAGAATGTTAGGACAATGCATGGTTCAACTCTCTTTTTGCAGATGAAACACCAGCAGAAAGAAGCACAATGACTTAGAAAACCACTTAAACATGAGTCTGCAGTGTATTGTGCCTAAGCCAGCACCTTGCTCCTAGGGTAAGTCTTGTTAGCAATTACAGACCCGTAAAAAGATGGATCCTCTGACAGTAATTGAGATCATAGGACTGTGGGTTCAAAGTCAAGAATTCGGGTGGGTCACTGTTAGTTTCTTCTTGGGGACACCTAATCCAAGCCCATGAGAACATTAGGGCTCTCAAAAACTAAAACTCTAACATAGTAGGGGTGTGTGTGTGTGTGTGTGTGTGTGTGTGTGTGTGTGTATCTCATAACTGTATTAATTTCTTTTCTAAGATGCTGGGGTGCCAGCAACATCCCTAGTACCCTTCCCGCTTCCAAATGCCCTCCTCGATTTCTATTTGAATCTGCCATTTCCTCAGAAAAATTAAGAGGGCAATGTCAATCAATTCAAACTAAGATGTCACTCCTGTTCTACAAATACTTACTTTATACACAAAAATAATTGTTCATTAAAACAAAAAAAATAAATTCTAGCCTCCCTCCCAATATTTGAACGATCTTTTCCACCCACAGATTAGATCTTCTACGGTCTTGGGCTGTCAGCCGTGATTGCACTTCAAAGATGTGTATGTCATGTCATGCTACATTTTATGTATTAAAAGCACAGTGCACAGTGACCTCTCCCATGACAAAGAGAAGTAAAATTCACATATAAGTAGTAGTGGTCATGAAAACTTGGAAAGACAGGTCTTTTCCAACAGATACTCAGGTCTCAGGGACAATCTAAAGAGTTTGAAGGACTCTTTTCTTTACCAAAGTTTTATCAGGCTTAAGCCCTCTTCTTCAGCAGGCCTCCACCCTGGTCCCCTGACCACTCACCGCCTCCTCTAACACCCCCCCCACCCCCCCGCCCCGCCCCGCCCCGCACCGAACCTGTGGCTTGCCCAGCTGTTTTAGCAAGAATCCTGCTAAGTCAGGCTAGAGAGAAATCACCACCCTTGATATCTGATCACCATGGATATCTGATCAAATTTCTCCTTCCCCCACCCTTGATATCTGATCGCCTTAGCCTGCCTTCAGCAAGAATCCCTCTAGGCGCTTGATGTCTCGTCTCAGTAATTTTCCATCTACTGACCCCTTCATTCTGCTCCTTGGCTATACATCCCCAGCATTCCGTGTCAGACTTCATCTCTCCCTAGTGTGATCATCTTTACACCTATAGCAATAACCCTGTATAAAGTCTTCCTTACTGTTTTAACAAGAGTCAGAATAATTTTTTCTTCAACAAGTTCTCAACAAAAACCCAAACCCAGAATCATTTTCTGGAATGAAAAGGGCTTCAGGGCTTCTTGGGTCACTTTTGTTGTATTGTCCACAGGGCTGAGAGTAAACAACTCCTTTGGACGTTTTGGAGAAGAAAGGTCCTTCTATACACCTACTTCGTCCAAGGGATTACATGCTTGGGATTCAACCAACAGCTACAAAAATCAGGAAGTTCCTTCTCCATGTATATGACGAAGTTCTGGACAGAAGCCTGCTGCCAGAATACTAATATTCTTCCTCAAAGACCCCTCCTCATGCCCCTACACTCTCTTGCCAGTCTAGCCTTTCATTCCCTGAAACACGGCGAGAGCGCCTGGAGAGCTCGTCCAAGCAAGTGCAACCCGCTGGTGACTGCAAATGAGCACATGGAACTGTGCGCCCACGCTACGCTCAGTTAAAATCAATCCGGGCTCTTCCTGCCTCGTCCACGCCGAGGTCACACGCAGCACTGAAAGCGGCCTGCAGCTGGTGGGGCAGGAGAAGGCCGAGGGCACGGCTGCCCAGGCCCGCGAGGGACTGCCCGGGCGGCGCGCGGACCGGCCGGAAGCCGCGCCGAGAGGAGGGCCCCGGAGCTCGCGCGGACGCCGTCCCCCGGCGCCGCCGAGGCCTGCTGACATCAGCCGCGCTCCTCCCCTCGCCTCCCAACACCCTCAGCTCCGGGCCGGACCCTCCCTCCTCCCACCACGTGTCCTCCCCGCTCCCTCCCGAGGGGCCGCGCGCACGGGAGGACGGAGAGGCGGAAAGGATGGCGCTGTGACAGCCGGGCCGGAGCCCTCGCGTCCCCACCCCGCGCCCTGGCCGCTGGGCCCGGCGGTGAGTGCGCGCGGGCGGGGGCGGCGGCGGCGCGGCCCCTCCCCCGGGTCCCGGGCGGCTGGGCCGCGGCGGGGCGGGGGCGCCGAGGCTGCGCCGCCGCCGCCGCCGCCTTTGTTGCGGGCCCGCCGGGGTAGGCGGGCGGCGCCGGCTCTCGCCGCCCGGCAGGTGCGCTGGGGCCGGGAGCGGGCCCGGCGGGGAGGCGGGCCGGGCGGAGGGGGCGGCGGAAGCGCTCCCGGCGCGGGGCCGCGGAGAAAGGGAAATGGGGCAAGATGGCTGGAGAAATCCGAACGCGCCCGGGGGCGCGGCGGCGGTGGCGCAGGCGGGGCAGGGCGGGCGGCGGCTCTGGTTGCGGCACCTTAGCGCGGGGCGGCGGCCCCTCCCACCTCTGCCCCGGAGCCGGCCGGGAGACCGCGGCCAAGTTCGGGTCCCAGCTGCAGGCATCTGAAGCCTAGACCCATCCGTGCCGCGTTCGCCCATCTTTTTTGGAAATATCGAAGGAACCGACTTTGAACTCCGGAGGGATCTTTTCTTTGGAGGTCCCCCGATGCAGCCCTGAAGATGCACCCGCACTCCACACCTAGGAATTGCCCGCGCCCGTAGAGGGCAGGAGCGCGGCCCTTTGTACTGGCCAAGAGTCAGCGAATAGGGAATTTGCAGCCCAGAGGCAATGGGTCATTTCCCTGTCGAGGTGGGCCACAGCAGATTTCTGCACCTTTTTGGGTATCCAGGCATACCCCTCGGTATGTTTCACTGACTCCTGGGTTTGCAAAGTCCCTTAAGGTAGAATGACCCTATTTTCTGAACCAGCTCGTGGACAGAACCTTTGAATTTGGAAAATCCAGGCGATGGGCCTACTGAGCCAACCGCTCCGCCCATGGCTTCCAGCACCCATTCCAGTTGAGTAAGTGTCCAATCTGTGTTCAGACACCTTCACTGATAGGAAATCAGCACCCTTCCCCTGCCTCTGATTCCTGTTTGGGTGGCACTGGCTGCGAGAAAGTATTGCCTTTCTCACTGCTTAAAACCTTTTCCAGGAATATTTACCCACTGGCCAGCCTCAGTTCTGCCCTCTGGTCTCTACAAACCAGTCTGGGTTCTCTTCCCCAGATAGCTTTTTAAATATTTGAAGGCAGCCAGATGCGTTATCTACCCATAGCCTCTCTTATCACAATTAAACATGTCACCCTGTAGCTTCCTGGCCGACTCTGTTTCCTTACTTCCCTCCAGAGGGAACAGTGCTTGGGGCTAAAGAGGTTTGTATGTGGCTCAGCGTCCCCCATCATAGGCTTTGGGGAGGTCACAGTGACACCTGGTTTTTCTGAACCTGAATCTTGCTTGCAGAGATGGAGTCCACAGCGTACCCTCTCAATTTGACCCTGAAAGAAGAGGAAGAGGAAGAAGAGATTCGGAGCCGGGAACTGGAGGACGGCCCAGCAGACATGCAGAAAGTACGAATCTGCTCTGAGGGCGGATGGGTAAGTAAGAAGGTGTGGAGTCCACACAGCCAGCAGAAGCAGGCCTGAGAGCCCAGCTTGCTTTAAGTCTCCTCCTCAGACAGACGTGGGAAGTAAAAATAGCCCAGCCCGGTGTGTTTGCATTCCTGAGAGAACAGCTCTGTGGCTTTAAAAGGCAGTGCAAAGAATGGAGGAGGTGGTTATGGAAACAGTCCCTCAGCCATGTAGCTTGTCATCGTTCGATTGGAAGTCCTAGAAGCCAAGACCTGTCTCTCTCGTTCACCCACTTCTCCTGCACTGTGTTTGATGCCAGGCACATTGTAGGCACCAAGTAAATGTTGGTTGACTTACTGCTGGTTGAAGGGAACCATTTTAAATAAGACTCGAGTCATTGGGTTGACATGAGAGGTTAGGCTAGTTGATTCTGTGTGAGCAACCTCTTACCACAGTTCACACAGGAGAGCTGCCTGTCCAGCTGACCTGGATAGAAATGGTGGGCAGCAGGGAATACAGAGATTCAGGGTATACACACAGGATAGTATGATAGAGGTCAGTTTATACAAATGCAAATGCAGTAGATATTTATAGTTACAGATAGTTATTCACAGTAGTTACTGGACTTCGTGGTAATTAGGCATGAATAGTAAACATTTTAAATAAGCAACAAATTGACATTCCTTTTCTCTGCTTATTTTCTGTTGTGTATAAACATTGTCAGTATACATAATATCCTTTGCTTCCATGAAGAGCCCCTATCCATACAAGCATGGTACTTCTAAATTGTTCCCTACCACATGAGGGAACTGGGATGCAGAAAGATTATTTGCCTTGCCCTAAGGATAAACATGAACACTGACATTTGTTCTTCAAAACAGGTCTCCTGAGCTGCACCCTTAAAAGTAATACATTTTACCATATGTATGCTATACCTTAATTTTTTTAAAAAAAAAAAGCAGTGCAAGCACAGGCTCTCAGTTTGCCAGTCTAGCTGTGGACGCTGCACTGCCTTTGTCTCATCAGTGTTCTTTGCCCAACACATCCTTCTTCCCAATTCTGATCCAAGCAGGCGTCAGGTCCATGTAGCCTGGAACAAGACCTCAAGGCAGTCGAAACTCAGGGCTTTGAGGCTCAATTGGTCAACCCAGAACATCTAAATGGAGAGCCTTGGAGAACAGGTGCAATAAAAGTGAATGTGTTGGGACAGTGAGGAATGAGCAAGATGAAGACCAACCATGCTTGGGTGGGGAAAGAAGGAAGTAACCAGAGGGGCTGGAGGAGGGACTCCAGCAGCTGATGGTGCTGGGGATTGGGCATTTGTGGCCTCCAGGCAATCGGCCATCCATCCACAGTTACCAAGCACAGTGTTGGGCGTAAAGAGGGTCTTTTTTCCTGATGTAATTTCCAGTCTTGTGAGCAAGACAGGGAAGTAAACATAAGTAATAGTAAGCACAGTCTGCAGAGTGCAGTGGTGGAAGGCTGCAAGGATGCATCAGGAGCCAAGAAGGGGCATGCCTCATTCAGGCTGAGAACTCCAGGGCTTCCTGGACAAGGCCTAATCTTGAGCAGTGAGCAATTTTGCCCCCACCCCTGGACATTTGGCAACATCTGGAAACACTACCCCCTTTCCCCACCCCTGGATATTTGGCAATATCTGGAAACACTTTTCGTTGTCTGACTTGATAGGGGTGCACTGGGGACTGGGAGATCCTCCTGGCACCTAGTGGGTAGAAGGGGTGCTGCTAGACATCTACAGTGCACAGGATGCCCCCCCCCACCTGCCACCCACACACATACACACACACAATAAAGAAGTAACTGGCCCAAAACGTCATTGTGCTGAGGTTGAGAAACCCTGCTCTAGAGCATTAAATTAGAAGAGTCTGTTTTAAAAATACGTATTTTGGTTATAGAGAATTATGTTAGGGTGATCAGTGAAAGGTTTTCAAGCATAAGAACTATGATAATATATTAGGATAAAATTCCATAGACTTGAAATAGAAATACAATTTTAAGTAGGAAAAATAAAAAATGTACTTTGAACTGAGTCTTAGTCATGATGGAATCAGCCAAGGTAAAGGGAAGGGGGTTACACTCCAGGCAAGAGGACAGCACAGGCAAAAGCACTGGGGAGAGGAGCTTGTGTGCAGTTAGTTAGGAGCAGCTCCTGCAGCTGGAACCTGAAACTCATGGCAGGGAGAGGAAGGGGATCAGGCATAGGAGGCGAGGCCAGGCCAGGGGCCAGAGCCAGCCAGGAGGACATGAAGTGCTACGCTGGTGAGTTTGAGCTTTCTCCTTAGCTCTGTGGAATGAGGCCTTAGCCCATCTTTCTAAGGGAGGCCTCAGGCTCTCTACAGCCACCATGCTAAGGCCTGTGTGGCCTGCTAAGAAAGCAAAGCTTTGGCATCAGACTTTCTAGCTCTGTAACCTTGAACAAGTTACTTAAACACTGTTGTTTTATGGGTAACGTAAAAGTGAGGTAGTGATCCCCATGTCCCTAGTTCAGAGGATTCAGTGAGAGAATATATTTATGTGATTGAGTATCCTATACAGTGCTTGGCACATAGCAGGCACTCCATCAGTGGATCAGTACAAACTCACTCCCCTGAGATCCCTGCATCTTTGCTGGGTGGCTGCAAGGCTTTAGTGAGGCTGTGCAAGGTGTAAGCACTTTACAACATTTACCCTTTGAGATAGCATTGGAATGCCAGCTTCCTTAGCAGAGCAAGGCAGTGCACACAAGCTAGAGGAAGAACACTTATCCAGGGAGCCCTTGATCTTCTGAGGAAAGGGAGGAGGGCAGGGATTGAGGGTCCCTACCTGCAAGGCCAAGAAGGGGTGTCTAGAGGTGGTACACAGACTGCCTGACTTCTCAGTTTTGCCCAGGGCCGGCCCTGTTTACCTTCTGCTGTGTTCAGCCAGATAAAAGGCCTCTGTGGAGCGAGGGGAGGCCTGCGCAGCAGGGCCTGGCTGAAGGATCACTCCATTCTCACAGAGGCTTGCTGTGAGGAGAATTTCTAAGCCACTGCACTGTGCCTCTGGAGCATAATGTGGGCTTGTTTGAAGATCCTCCGTGGCTCAGTCATCAATAGGAGGAGATGAATCCTGCACCAGCCCCCAGCTTTCTTCCTGCAGCTTCAGGGCTCCTGGTACCTGATGTTTTTACCAGGCCTAGAATATGTTACTCCCCTAAGAGTATTGATGGCCCCTCTGAAATGACAGGCATAGCCAGTCCTGTTCCCATTTTATCAGCAAAGGGAAAGGGACTATAAATAGGTATGGCCTAGATCTGGAACTTCCCAGGGAGAAAAAAAGGCCAAAGAGACAGTTCTTTAAAAGCCTGGGAAGTGGGAAAGGAGTGGGGTGGAAAATTCCTGGGCTGACTGGCTTTCCAGGGCAAGGAAGTCTGAGGAAAGCCTGGAGACAAATCCGTCTTACCTCCTTGTATTTCCCACTTAAGAGATTTTTGTCCATTCTTACTCCAAAGAGTAGGCTCGGTTTTGTGACAGATAAAATGTAATGATTCTCTGAAACAGTTCCAAGTGGAACAAGAGAAGGGAAATCCAGAGAAGATTTGCCTAGATCATATATTCAAAAACACATTTTTCAGTGACTACTAGCTACAGGAAGTGTCCTGGGCTTAGGGAGGCAAAAAGGAGTAAGTATAGGTCCTGCCTTCAACGAGCTCAGATTCTAACAGAGGGAGCAGCCAAACCAACCGAAAGAGTTCTGCAGTGTGATGAGTGCCCCGGGAGTGTGGAGCCCAGGGCATCACAGGGATGTTTGGGTGTGCTCACAGCATGGGACAGAGCGGGCTTCCTGGGGAGCAGGGATTTGGGGCCGAGTCCTGGAAGATGGGTGGGTGTCCGCCAGACCAAGAAAGGGGAGGCCCTCCAAGGCCAGGGGAGAATATGGGCCAAGGTGTAGGGGGCATCGGGGAATGGTTGTTCAGGGAACTGCACACAGCTGAATACAAGCGGAGCACAGAGCTGGGGAGAGTTGAGGGTTGGTCATCAGGGAGGCAGCTGTGCTCAGTATTGCTGGATCCTTGGGGTCACGCAGTGCTGGGTCCAAGCCGCAACCCCACCATTTATTGGCGATGACATTAGCCTGGAAATGAGACCTCTCTAAGCCCATATTCTCCTTGATTAAGTAGGGGCACAGTGGCTCACGCCTGTAATCCCAGCACTTTGGGAGGCCGAGGTGGGTGAATCACCTGAGGTCGGGAGTTTGAGACCAGCCTGGCCAACATGGTGCAACCCCGTCTCTACTAAAAATACAAAAATGATTACAGGGGCACGCATGGCGGCGTGCGACTGTAATCCCAGCTACTAGGGAGGCTGAGGCAGGAGAATGGCTTGAACTCGGGAGGCAGAGGTTGCAGTGAGCCAAGATCGTGCCACTGCACTCCAGCCTGGGCAACAGAGCAAGACTCCATCTCAAAAAAAAAAAAAAAAAATAGGCATATCTGCTCCTCCACAGGCCCGTTGCGGGGAATAAATGAAGCAGTTACAGGCCCTTTCCTAGTACGTGCTTCCTATGTGTGAGGTGCTGTGGAAGGTGGGGAGAGAACAAGGGGGCTTCCTTGGGTCAGGGAGGAAAGGCCAATGTGACCGATGGCCTGAGCCCTGAAGTGGCCACAGGCTGTATAGTGTATGGACACTAATTTTCTAAACTGAGGAAAAACAATATCATAATCACCTAGACCCAAGATACAGCTTTGGGAAATAGCTTCAAAGGCAAGAATACAAAATAACCAGACTGAAACAAGCTGTCCAGTGCCTTCTTACCACTAAATAGGATGAGCTTTGGAGTAGGATTTTTAATGACTGAAATAAGAAATACAGTTAAAAAGAGGAGGGTGGTTTGGGTGGCTTGGATGCCTTGGGCTACTGAGGAGCCCCCTGGTACTGGGGCCAGGAAGCAGAGGAACAGGGGAGGGATGGAGTCTTTTGGGCTTTCTGCCTACCTGGTCTAGGATCAAAGTGAATGAGTTTGCTCTGGCATCTCATTACGTATATTAAGCTCTAATTAGCCCTTCTTTCTTACTCTTCATGCTCCTGTGGATCGGAAAGGCCAAGTAGGGCCCCTTCTCTCAGTGGCTGTACTCTGGGCAGCTTTGGGTCCCAAGTCTAACACTTTGGTTGGTACCCTTGGAAATGCAGTGCCCTGGAAACCCACAAAGATCCCATGGAGGGCAGTGATCCTATTCAGATTTACAAACCCAACTCACCCCGCCCAGGGCCGAGGGTCTTTTTCTGGGGTGGGAGGGAATTGGGGGTGAGTGTGTTGGTGGGACACTTTGTCTGGGTGTGGGTGGCTTAAGTCTTGGGTCAGAGGTGAGCCGTGAGCAGCTCTCACCACAGCGCAGGAGGGTACAATGTCCCGGTATCCCCCAGCCAGTGATCATGATCGGGAGTTTTCTTCTCAGGGTGCTGCTTACCTTATCTGAACGGGGGGTGGCAGCCGCGGTGGTGTGCACAGAAGGACTGTGCTCTTGCCCTCGCTGGCCTCCAGCAGCTGTATGAATGTGGACAGTCCATTTTCCCCTGCGTCAGGGTCCCTCGCCTGACCTGTGAGAGGACGGGCTGTCCCAGGCTGTCTGTAAGGTCCTGTGCGCTCTGAAAGTCTGTCTGCTTGTGCCTGTTCGTCAGTGTGAAAGAGCTGTTCACTCTTCTAGGTACCGGCCCTATTTGATGAGGTGGCCATATATTTTTCCGACGAGGAGTGGGAAGTTTTGACGGAGCAACAAAAGGCCCTCTACCGGGAAGTCATGAGGATGAATTATGAGACTGTCCTGTCCCTGGGTAAAGCTTTGTTTTCCTTGGTCTCCTGGAAGCTCTGAGCCCAGAGAATTGTTTCCATGCCTCTCTTCTCTGGTATATCCAACATCCCTCTCTCCTGAACTTAGACTCTGCCTTCTCAATGTCTGTGCCCATTTAATTTCCAATTTTTGATTTGGGCAGAATATAAATATTGTGCCATCCTACTCAGCAACCCGTGCTGCCTCAGAACTGCCCCCATTCAACCCAGGCATTCACATTTAAGGAAAAAAAACTATATAACCTTAGAAATGTCACCATGGATCTGGGCCTGTGCCTCACTGTTCCTTACGAGAGAAGGCAGGCATTGATGTTACCCTGCCAGCCTCAGAAGTTTGGGGACATATCCTCCCAAAGACTGTTTGCTCCTCTCCCCAGCCCCCGCCCCAAATTGATATCACACATCTTATCAGCAGAGTGTAACCATTTGAAGAGATTTCCCAGTTTGCTCATACAGGTACCAAAATGTTAATTGGATCAGCAGCTGCATTCACCCTCTTGCCTGCTAAGTGCAGTTCTTTTATTATTGGTGCCAATACCATCCCTCATTAGGAGAGATCTACCCATTCCCTTGGACAGACCTATTTTCCATTATCTTTTTTCTTTAAGTATCCCTGAGCCTTTTTCTCCTTGTTTTTCACAAAGAAGGGGAGAGTGGCTCTTAAGTATTTTAAAGAGTTGGTAGTGCTCCAGGACAGTAATACACAGCTGTTACCTATTTTATTTCCTATCAACAGAATTCCCATTCCCTAAGCCAGACATGATCACCCGGTTGGAAGGGGAGGAGGAGTCTCAGAATTCTGACGAGTGGCAGCTCCACGGAGGCACCTCTGCAGGTACTACAAGTAAAGCAGTTCAGCGTCCATCCAGCTGGGAACATTGTGAAGTGGGATTTTCAGTGTACATTCCACGGGGTATTTAAGAGGTAGAAGGATTATGGGCTTTGGAGTTTTGAAATCTCCCTCTTTGCAGTGCTAAATGTGTGACCTTAGGCAACTGCTTTTACCTCACAGCTTCCATTCTTCCTCTATCAGCTCTGAGTAACGAGACTCGATGTATGACCTTCTATGTGGATGAAGCAAAATGAGGCTTGTGCAGTGTTTGGTCCAGTGCACCTTCTAGCTGAACAGGGCTACCTCAGTAGTGTACCATGTGCCTCTGCAAACTAAGAATAGTGAGAGGAAGCACACTTCCTGAGTTACCTGGCTTCCTGTCCATTTCATACTGGATAGAAAAAGCATTAGCAGTCATAGTATACCTTTGAGCAAATGTATCTAAGAAGTACCTAGTCCTTTGTCAAGAAAAATGGTTATTGAGGCCGCAGTTGAATAGATATAGCATTGCTTCCAGACTGCCAAAATAGTTTTGTCTTTTCTCCAGAGGAGTTTAAAATGCCATATTTCACTGACTCTGAGACATGTTTTTCCCCCATTGCTTTACTGTCTCTGAAATTGAGAATGCCTCTTAAAATCAGTGGCACATCGTAGCTTAATTAGTAGTGTTTTCTTTCTTAATGGCACATAATGATGCATCCTACAACTGATGGCATTTTAGTTTGGGTGAGATAGGGTAATTTCCCCAAGTCATACTCAACTTCTGTGACCACCTCCTAAATATAAAGTGAAACCCGGTTCCACTGTTAATGTGCAAGAACTAATTTTCTGCCTTATAAGCTTAACTTTGTTAAGTGTGGTTTTTGCTATAGATTTTCTTGGTTCTAAAGGGATATGAATCAGGCCATGATGTGTCTCTGTAATATTATATGGTAATATGGTTTACATTTGGCTTCTCATTCACATAAAAAGTATTTTGACACAAACATGGCCCCCAAATTATTTGGTCCAAGCTTGGTGCCTCTGTTCAATTCCCAGCTCTGCCACTTTCTGGCTTGGCTCCCTTGGTGTATTATGTAACCTCTGTAGCCTCCCCTTCTTCATCTGCAAAGAAGGAACAGTGATATTTAGAGTTACTAAGAGAACTAGGTGTGGGTAGTCCATATAAATTGTCATATGGATAAGGACTTAGGCAATGTTACCTGTTATTAAAGTTACTACTTTTGGTGAACCTCAGAGTAAGGTATTCTTAGCATTTCAACCCCCAAAAATCAGGGTATAAGCCATTTTACTTACTGGCATTATTTTTGCCCCTCACTATTTGTCTCCCAGAAAATGAAGAATCTGACGTAAAGCCTCCAGACTGGCCACACCCAATGAATGCTACCTCCCAGTTTCCTCAGCCTCAGCACTTTGATAGCTTTGGCCTCCGTCTGCCTCGGGATATCACAGAGCTGCCCGAGTGGAGTGAGGGGTACCCCTTCTACATGGCCATGGGCTTCCCAGGGTATGACCTCTCGGCTGACGATCTAGCTGGGAAGTTTCAGTTCAGCCGGGGCATGCGGCGCAGTTACGACGCAGGGTTCAAGCTGATGGTGGTGGAATATGCCGAGAGTACCAACAACTGCCAGGCTGCCAAGCAGTTTGGAGTATTGGAAAAAAACGTTCGAGACTGGCGCAAAGTGAAGCCACAGCTTCAAAACGCCCACGCCATGCGGCGAGCATTCCGAGGCCCCAAGAACGGGAGGTTTGCTCTGGTGGACCAGCGTGTGGCCGAATATGTCAGATACATGCAGGCCAAAGGGGACCCCATCACCCGCGAGGCGATGCAGCTGAAAGCTCTCGAAATCGCCCAGGAAATGAACATTCCAGAGAAAGGGTTCAAGGCAAGCTTAGGTTGGTGTCGAAGAATGATGAGAAGGTATGACCTGTCTCTGAGGCATAAAGTGCCCGTGCCCCAGCACCTGCCGGAAGACCTGACTGAGAAACTCGTCACTTACCAACGCAGTGTCCTGGCTCTACGCAGGGCGCATGACTATGAGGTAGCTCAGATGGGGAATGCAGATGAGACGCCCATTTGTTTAGAGGTGCCATCACGGGTAACTGTTGATAACCAGGGCGAAAAGCCTGTCTTGGTCAAGACACCAGGCAGGGAAAAACTGAAAATCACAGCAATGCTTGGTGTCTTGGCTGATGGGAGGAAGTTACCTCCATACATCATCTTGAGGGGAACGTATATCCCCCCGGGGAAGTTTCCCAGTGGGATGGAAATCCGCTGCCACCGGTATGGGTGGATGACTGAAGACTTGATGCAGGACTGGTTGGAAGTGGTGTGGAGACGGAGGACAGGAGCGGTGCCCAAGCAGCGAGGGATGCTGATCTTGAATGGCTTCCGGGGCCATGCCACAGATTCCGTGAAGAACTCCATGGAAAGCATGAACACTGACATGGTGATCATCCCAGGGGGTCTGACCTCACAGCTTCAGGTGCTGGACGTCGTGGTCTACAAGCCACTGAATGACAGCGTGCGGGCCCAGTACTCCAACTGGCTTCTGGCTGGGAACCTGGCTCTGAGCCCAACCGGGAATGCTAAGAAGCCGCCCCTGGGCCTCTTTCTGGAGTGGGTCATGGTCGCGTGGAATAGCATCTCAAGTGAGTCCATCGTCCAGGGGTTCAAGAAGTGCCATATCTCCAGCAACTTGGAGGAGGAAGACGACGTCCTGTGGGAAATCGAGAGTGAGTTGCCAGGAGGAGGAGAACCACCAAAAGAATGTGACACCGAAAGCATGGCTGAGGGCAACTGAAGGGAAAGGGAAAGGTAACCACTCAGGAGTAGATACTCAGTGCCTTTGCTGATTGACATGCCCTTCTCTCTTTCCACTATTTTTCTGTTTTTAAGTTTACTTAAGAGCCTACAGTGCAGTAGTATAGATCAGGGGTCTCCAGCTCCCAGGCCACAGACCATACCAGTCCATGGCCTGTCAGGAACTGGGCTGAACAGCAGGAGGTGAGCGGCATTACCACCTGAGCTCCACCTCCTTTCACATCAACAGCGGCATTAGATTCTCATAGGAGCACGAACCCTGTTGTGAACTGCGCATGCAAGGGATCTAGTTTGCATGCTCCTTATGAGAATCTAATGCCTGATGTTGTGAGGCAGAACAGTTTCATCCCAAAACTATCCTGCTGCCCCCCATCCCGCATGCCCTGGGTCCATGCAAAAATTGTCTTCCATGAAACCAGTCCCTGGTGCCAAAAAAAGTTGGGGACTGCTGGTATAGATAACAGACCGTTAGCATTTTCTCCTTTATATGGAACATTTATTATTTGATTTACTTTGTTTCTATTTTGCTCTGTGGCCTGGACCCAGAAACACTTGTATAATAGGTGAAATGAACAAAGAACGAGCTGCCAGAACATCTGAGAGCTGTAAAGTTGAAATTATTTGAGCCCAAAGAAGCATAGTCTGGCATTGTTCAGTTCACACAAAATTTTGTCTGAAAAGCCAACTTTTTTCTTTCCCTTTTAAATTATGCTGAACATTTAGGGCCAGTATGTGTAACTGTGTAACTGACATGCTGGGACAGTTGTACTCACTTTTGCTGGCCTGTAGGACCATGACATAGGGAGACCATTAAGTGTGCCTTCAGTACAGTGTCCTCTGGGCCTCGGGTCTCAGTCCTGGAGCTGTCTACACAGTATGCCACCAGCGAATAAGAATAATAGCGTCTGCTTGCTTTTCCCTAGGGAATTCAGGGTTTTTGTTTTTTTTTTTTTTTTAAAAATCTTAGTCTCATTATGACCTTCACATGGGCTATTACAATAATTTCCTGTAGTCAGCAGATGTCTGAAGGAAGGTATTTTTAAACTGAATCTTTACACCAAAAAAAGAAAACAGGGTGCATATCCAGGACTCTAAGTGAGTAAAGTTTGAGGGCTGAAGACAATAGGCCTGGAATTTTCCGGGTTGAGTACACAAGAAGAGCAGCTTTCAAAGGAAAGTAGGAATGGAGGCCTGAGACAATAGTGAAATGACCCCACCCACCTACACCTCCAGAAAGGAGGAGGATGAGCATGTACAGCAGGGGGGACACCCACAAAGAACAAACAATTCATTTACCTCTTTGTTCTTATCTCCCTAATTATAAATTAATTTGATCCTCTAGACAGTGTTTTATATGAAGGAAGAAGCCACCGCTTTCACAGAGGACCTGAAACCATCAGCCATCTTCACACATTCTTTTTCTTTTAATTAGGTGTTTCCATCTTCCTTGCTTTTTTCTCCAAATGAAATGCTAATGGGAGCCTTCTTTTACCCACTTCAGCTATATAAGTCTGTATGTGTTTCAAAGAGTGACTTACGTCTCCTTCCTTGTCCCCAAATTAAATTGTACTCATATTGCTGAATCCCACTGTAATTCTGGGATCCCTGGAATTATAATAGAGCAAGGATAAGTTCTTACTATTACATTCAAAATCATCAAAATTGCTTTTTTTCCCCCTTGTGTCCTCCATGTTTTGAGAAACCCCATGAATCCTGCCTCCCTTTTCTGCTGACCCTTATATTGCCTGCATTGGACTTCAAACTGAATTACACTGAGTTTCCATCTTTTCCTCATTTACCTTTCGCTTTTCCCTCTCCTTGTTAGATAACATTTTTGTGCACTTTTAATTTCCTAAGCTCCTTACCACCTCAGGGACATGATTAAACACTTCCAGAAGAGGAAAGGAGAAAAAGCTATGCTGAGTTGCATTTACGAATGTTGGCCTCTAATATTGGTCATGCGCTTTTGCTCTTCTAGACTGCCACCATTCTCTCTGCAGCTCCTGAGGAGGTGATGGGAGTAGACAGATCCACAGTGAACAAGAGATTTGGGAGACCAAGTTGGCATAAAACTGCCTCTTGTCATCCATTTGGAAATCTGACTGGTGGAATTATTATGTCTGTTAAAAGTTATACCAAAAAGCCAAGGGTTAATTCATTTAGGTTCTCTCTGTTTTCCAGCAAATGGAACTCTGATTGAAACAGCTGGAGAGGAAAATCCTCAAGAAGATTATTCCTGAAAGTGTGGATGCGCTGGATGCACAGGGAACATCAGGAAAAGGCCACGGGGCTCTGAACAGCCCGGATTCAGACAGCAGCCTATACATCCATCCCAGGACACAGACCAGCCTCTCCCCACACCATAAAAGGTATCAGAAAAGTCTAGGACCTATCATTTCATCAGAGACATGCTCAGAAAAGAAACTGCTTCTGCCCCATTTCTTGTTTTGGAGATTACTCCATCTGTCCATCAAAAGAAACCTGTAAATATGAACGAACAAAGGTTATTTCCTGGAGGAAAGACAATTTGTTCAACACCAACAAGGGACTCATCATATGGGCACAACTCTGGTGTCCTTCTATGGAGAAAACCTCGAGTAAAGTTTTATTCTGCCTTTGAAAATGCTTCCAAAAGTAGACCCTGTCCCCACACAGGTCAAGACTACAGAGAAGGCTTTGTAGAAATGTGTCACTTACGTACACCTGCTACTTACACATTTCCTCTTTTGGAAAAATGAGATATTTAGGATAACAAGAAAATTAAGACATACTGGCCTGGTGCCAGCAGATGGCTTTTCTATAGACAAATTAGGTTAGTCTGGAAGATATAGGTTAAAATAAACTATGCTGTTTTATTTATCTTCCCAACCTGATTGGCAGCTAGACTTTTTTTAGGGTCTCATTTAGTGGCCCTGTTTTTTTCATTATTATATTTAATGATAGGGCAGGATTTCGTATGCAAGCTCTTGTTTCTCAGGCTGCCTGCAGAAGTCACTATAAATTATCTGCTGTCTACATGGTACAAGGCCCATTGACTCATTTGATGCTTGTTTTGTTAATTTCTTTAATATTTTTATCACAGGGGCAGTGGGAGGGCTTGGGCTTTTAGCCACAGCTGTTTTAAGACTTCTGCTCTCCTGCCCTGCAGGAATAGGTGGGAGGTCATTGAATTTTTACACTATAGTAATTTGCATTCCCACATAAGTTTGAGTGTTACAAAAACATTCCTTTAAAGCGATCTGTGCTACAAAAAATATGCCAGGACTTCACAGACAAAGCCATTGCTAGAAATGTCATTCCAATGATCAAATCTGGAAACAGGCTGCCATAACCACTTTTCCTTCCTGTAGACTCAGCTCACCTGTATATTAAACTGTTCTTGGCATCTTGAAACACCTATTTCTACTCAGGTACTCATTTTCCTATTAGTGATTCACCTTTCTGATCCTTTTAAACCAGTTTTCCCCTAAGGGGGGAAATTTTACTTAACCTCTAGTATCTGAACAACTGTCAATATTTGAATTGTTTCCCCATTTGCTTTTACCTGTACTGTATTCTTGGTCATCTCAAATGGCATCTAAACCCAGCTACTTTGCATTCCAGAAGTTTCCATTCCCTCCAATTCCACCTAATTTTTCATCTGTCCTAGTTACTGGCTCTTTCTTCTTCATGTCTTATTTCTCTTGCTTTGGGAGCTTAAAAGATTTTACAAGACCTAATTTTGGGCTCCTTCCTTGGAGCCACCATTACCCCGCCGAGAAGAGTGGAAAATGGGTTCAACTCCTGTTTCACTCCACCAACACCTCCGTGAGTCTCATCATCGGCTGCGCGATGATGCCTTACAGGTTGCATAGCACTGGAACTTTCCTAGAGTAACGGCTCTGCTGCCAGGGTTTCTCTGGGCTCATTCTTCCACTGACTTAATTATGATCTATGCCTAACAGAGCCCCAGTACAACTATTTTGCAGAATGGCTGTTACCCTAGAATTACTATAGCACATATTGAGACATAGTTGTACTCCCTAGTAGATAGGAACTGACCCCAACAATAAACTTTGATAATAAAGACAACAGGCTATGGTGGTTTTATTTCTTTACCTATTAGCATTGTGAAAAGTTACATTCAAGCTGTTGGCTGCACCTTATTCTCCATCCAATTTGGTACCAATATATTACATCTTTGAATCAAAAAGTGTTCATGAGATGCAGTATAAGTAATACTGGTATCTGTGAAGACACAGAGACGAATATGCAGTGGGGCAAGTTTGGCATAGCTTTTTTTCTCAGTCATGTTTTGTATGCTCTCAGCAATGGTACATTACCAAAATCACATGAAAGAAATCCCATAAAGGGATCTGAATTTTAAATGAAAGTATGATGAACCCATAAGTCTTAATTATGCACTTTTAGTAAAATTAGTCCTGACAATTTATAGTGCCCATAAAGTGGTACTCGATTCTCCAGGAATAATCTGGCAGTGTTATTTTTCCTTTTTAACCCATCAGCATTAAATGCTGAGCCACTCTCCAAGTCTGACCCCTAGACTAAGCTTCCGTACTCTTCCTCCCAGAGGCATTTTGGGATGAGTCAAAGGCATGGTAGGACACTGGCATTTACCTGTGGTCATCACTTCAGGCAATGGAAAGGAAAAGTGTTTGAGTAACTCTGTCCCTGGTTGATCAGAGAAGTGGGTGATAAAGATGATAAGAACGTGCTAAATAACAAACCTGCACACCTGTACCTCTGAACTTAAAAGGTTTTTAACTCAGAACAACAACAAAAGAACATGCTACACAAGTCCTCCCACCTGCCTGGTAAAGTACAGCCAGCCTTATCACACCTGGTTTTGCACAGTGATAAATTCCTGCAGGAAAAAAGTTTTATTCTAAGTCTGAAATTATATGGTTTCTAACAGCTTTTTCCTTGTTAATTATTTTTCTACATGATGCTTAATAATAAGCTTTTGTTTCTTAACCTAATTAGAGAAGAGATTGCACTCAGAGTCCCCAAAGCTGGCAATAGTGTTACAGATGGAACCAGCCTTTGGTGGACAGAGTTCAGATGTTTCAAGAGGCTCTTGTGAAAATGCTAAGTATTACTGTTTCTACCTTCCTGCCCTGCACTTTACCCCATCTCCCTCTTTAGAAAATGATTTCATAGGAAAACTGGCATGAAGAGCAGATAGTAGAGTGTAGACCTGAAATACATGAGGCAAAGGGAGTCCTCCAGCATTCTATGGTCCTGCCAGGTGGGTAGGTGACTAGGAATTCAGGCCAGGCCATAGAGAGTAGTGGGAAGTTTTCCTGTTTGCAGTTTCCTCTGTGCTGTACATACAGCCATACAGCCTATGGAACCTGACATTGCAGTGGACAGCAGGACATGGTCAAGGCTCCTGGCTGCCTCTCCATCTATGGAACTATGAAATTTCACACATACTCCCTAGGCAGCATTAAGGCCCAGGTATATAAGCCGTCCAAACCAAAACTATATTGGAGTATTAGTTCAAATTCTTCCAAGCCCTTAAAGTTCTTACGTAGTTTCTCACCCAAAACTAATGGCTTGTGCCAAGAACTGAAACTAAGCTATTGATTTTTTTTTCCAAGCCTTAATCTATACATAAGAAATTACATACCTGGCCAGGTGCAGTAGTTCTGGCCTGTAATCCTAACACTCTAAGAGGCCAAGGCAGATTGCTTGAGCTTAGGAGTTCACAACCAGCCTGGACAACATGATAAAACCCTGTCTTTAGAAAAAAAAAAAAAGTTTGTAATTACCCGGGCATGGTGGTGCGAATCTGTAGTCCCAGCTACATAGAAGGTTGAGATGGGAGAATCACCTGAGCCCAGAGGTCAGGGCTGCAATGAGCCGTGATCACACCACAGCACTCCAGCTGGGGTGACAGAGTGAGACCCTATCTCAAAAAGAAAGAAAAGAAATGGCATACCTTAATTGGAATCTGCTTTTTAATCTTTCTCATCTAGTACATTATTTTGAGAAGTCTCTGCCAAGCCCTCATAAAGCAGACAATTTTCATATTTCTGTAGAAGGCAATATTCCTTATAATGTTTAATAAACAACAAAGTTTTCTCCCAAAAGGTTTATTTGTCACATTTAAAGTACAAAATCAAATACACAGATCCAGATATGTGAACCATATATACATATCTATACAGCCATTATTTAGACCGAGACAAACCTATCTATACATTCTAATTTATCTATCAACACTATCCCTTAAATAAAGAGCAACACATCTCTTAAAGTAGGTTTGTTATCAGTAACACTGTCGAATGTAAATTATTTTCACTTTATCACTTGAAACGGTAGAAACAGGTACCTCCTAGAAACTGGGGAATTACCAAGCATATATCCAATTTGTATAGATTTCTTAAAATACATTCTATAGGAATAATTAACCAAAGAAACTGCCAATCAAAGTTTTTGGGCCTATTTAACAAAACTTGAGTCATGGGAAGGCGTAAAGTTAATTAACTGCATTACAAGAGTATTGTTTTGACTTTGGTTTTAAATGCAAAGAGGGACTTTATTTTGTTTAGTATACACAGAGCATTTCCATGTCATATTTCCTGTGGAGTTATAGTGATAAATTTCTCAGGGGCTATCTATAGCTATTAAAAATTAAACTGGTCACTAAAGGAGGTATCTGATTGTTAACACTGTAGGTTATTTCAACCAAAATGCAAGAACACATTCTTTAGGAGAAAGGCAGAAATTTTAAGACTACTAGATACAGAATGTATGACGTCACTGAACACACAGATATCCTGCTGATCAGGGGGATTAAGTTATAACAGCTTCTTTGTTTTACGATGTCATCTATCTTACATGCAAACCACAGGACACTAAGCCTCAGGTACCTAAATATCTCCATTTCAGGCACAGGATTTCGTTAGTGCCTGCTCCCACAACTGGGAACATACACACATATAGAAATATGGGTCATTACCAAAGATTTATATTAATGGCTTCACAATAGCAACACAAAATATACTCAATGTCACATTTCCATAGGAAAGGTTATATATACACTATACACTTCAGCCTTGAAATGTGGACCCCAAAAACATTCAATTTGCAGTAATCAATGAATTTGGTGAGGGTCCCACACCCTCAAATCCTAATTTAGCACAGCAAAAGCCCCTCCTTGGCTGCCAAGCGCTGGCGGTGAACTTTGTCTTGCTGCAGCTCTTCATGATTTGGATGCCAGAGTTTCGTGATGATCCTTTCAATATTAAGGGCATAGACAGTATGTGTAGGAATGACTTCCCTGTGTACCTGGGATTAAAAAATTAACGCGTCTCCAATTATACTTCAGTAGACTTATTTTTCTGACATATAGAAGGGTTTAGATCAACAAAATGTACACACATCTATAAACTTTCAGTCAGACACTAAAATGAATCACCAATTGAATAATAATAAGATAAGGAAATAAGCTTCTGAAACAGGAATAGGAGAACGAGGGATTTTTTTTCTTTTCTTTCTTTATTGGGGAGATAGAAGATGGGCTCAGGATTTGAAAAATGAGGCTAGTATTAATAATGGCTTTTATAACAGACAAAACTGAAAAACACAAAGCCAAGAAGTGGAAAAAAAACAGTGAGTACCTTTGTAGACTTAAAGACTCTTTTAACCTATCCATAAATCTAGGTAAACTTTAAGGAGCCAAGACTTACCTGCAAAGCTTCAAAAAGGTCATACATGTTCACTGGAGGCAAAGATGCAGGCAGTGTGTCTCCAGAGCACGCCAGCAGGAGTGCAGCCTGCTGCTCAGCATCATCAGGGGGTGGGTGAGAAGCTGGATTCTGACCAGCACAGGGAGCAGTAAAAGCTGGAGGGCTGAAAATACAAATTTCAGAAATATTCCCAGCATGGAGACAACCAAACAACAAGGACAGGAGTGGCCTGCTAGAATCTTATTAAAAATATATTTAATTGAATTAGAAATCCATTCAATGTCTACTCCTGTAGATATGAATAGTCTGTAATTTTAATGTGTAAAGGCTGGAAATAAAACATAATGCAACTACATTTACCCTCCTTCTTCCACAATGGTAAAATACTTACTTAGCTCAGGATACTGAACCAAAATTGTTTCCTACCCTTAAAGAGCTTCTAGTTGAAAAAACTAATAGACCTTAACTACAGGAATATAACATTAAAAACAGAGGGAGGTGAATGGTACTGGAGACAACTCGTTCTAAAATAAATGAGAAGAAAAGAAGACATAGCACAGAAGCAACAGGCAAAAATGGAGAGTGGGGAAAATTAATTCAGAACCTGCCAATTTCCCAAAATAGAGGAAGATACAAACTGAGAAATCAGACACGGGTTTTACTTCATAACCCAGTAGGAGATAACCTACACAATGCTGAGGACATATCAAGAGGTAAAACAAAAGAGTAAAGCAGTAACTCAGAGGAAAGCACAGTGGAACGTTAGCGTGGGACTGAAGCATCAGACAAAAGCAGCCCTGTTAGAGTAACAAGTGGCCAATAGAGAGGCAAAAGCCCTCAGAGACCAGCCAGCAGGGCAGAGAGGGCTTGGGAGTCCCGCCAGGGCCAGACGCTGCTCCCAACATCACCCACTACAAGGAGCCACTTTTGGGGATTTGTTTTTTTCTAGAGAAGAATGATCCCAAACAGATACGCTTGGATGGGATTCAGACAATAAATCACCACATATGGCAATCTAAACAGTGAACCCAATTTAAGATGGGTTAAAATAGGCCCATGACCCCTGTAAAGGTCTTCAGAGTCATGAAATGGGCACTGGCACAAACTCCCACATGTGGTATCAACATTTTCTCTATCCAACTCTCTTAGCTTTTCACCTACACCTCCTGCCTTCCCTTCCTGTCACTTCACCAATCACCCTGCCAGCCTTCCCAGTCATACATACTTTTTTCTCTGAACTTGCAAGTCCCAGTTATCTCTGTACCTCTCTTCTCCCAAACTAACCAGATATGCAAAGTCCAGCAAATCCCCAGAAATTCAAGTCACTTCAGTAACCATAAAGAAAATTATATTATTGTGTTTTTTTTATTTCTCAAAGGTTTAAAATTCAGACTGAATTCCCTTTGGGGAAAGTGGAGGACAAAGGGAGATGGAAGGATAAGAAAGACAACACAGGGATGAAAGTAATCCAGGCTGTTTCACAAAGGGGTGACTCAGGACACACAGACATCCTGAAGCCCTCAATGGGAAGAGGACACAGGAATCCCAGAGGTGAGCTGAGAGACCACGTCTGCACAGCAGGAGGCCAAAAGCAATGTGATGACACCAGGCACAGGCCACTATCTTGAGCTCTGCCTACAAGAGCCAGATGAGGGCCTGGAGTAACACCTACCACTCCTCCTCCTCCTACCACCAAGACACCCAGTTGTGACCCAACAATCACAGGCCCTGCCTCTAACTGAAAGCAGGCTCACTTCCCCACTGGGCAGGTGATGCCCCTCAGGAACCCTCAGGATGCACTGCCTATGCACTACTCCATTCCCCCTAAGAAAGTTGGGGAGGGGGGATGGGGGGACAAGCACATTAAACCCACATGCAGCAGCCAAACTCTGCAACTTCACTTCTCATAAAAGGAGTACCAAAATAATTCACTAGATCTCAAGCAAGTATCAGACTTAAAAAAATAAAATTGTACTCCTATTAAAGGTACTTTAAACCTACGAAAACACAATTATTTAACAATTAATTATTTACACATAAGAAGAGTATAAACAACTACCAAAGATGGAAGAAAATCACAAGAAACTTCATTTACCTTTCTATTAAGTTGTTGTAAGCTACTACACTATTCTTCAGGTATGGCTGCGGGGTCACATTACTGCCAAAGGCATATTTAAAATGGCCATCTCGTAACCGATAAGCTTTCCTTCTTGACACAACTGATGTCAGTATATCTTTCAGGTGATTCTATAAAAATAAGAAAAGAAAAATAGCATGATAGCCTCTTTAAAAGAAAATCATAAAACTTCCATTGACCAAAAAACATTTATTGGCATTTAGACGGAGATGCACAATAGGTTAGTATATGCTAGAACCAAATGAACGTTCATATGAAGAGCCACAGAGCCACACCAAAGAGCAGGAGGGTATGGGAAAGAGGGGGACATGCTTATTGTCATTAATAGTTCTCTTTAAGATGGGCTTGCTATACATGAAATTTGACAAGTCTTTACATCTCTAAATTGGCTCTTCTCTCTCAAAAATGATTTTTAGATGGCTTTAAAAGAAGTACACAAAAATGACTTTTTGAGATGGAGTCTTGCTTTATTGCCCAGGCTGGAGTGCAGTAGCACAACCCCGGCTCACTGCAACCTCCGCCTCCCAGGTTCAAGCAATTCTCCTGCTTCAGCCTCCTGAGTAGTTGGGATTACAGATGCCCGCCACCAGGTCCGGCTAATTTTTGTATTTTTAGTAGAGGCGAGGTTTCACCATGTTGGCCAGGCTGGTCTCGAACTCCTGACCTTGGGTGATCCACCCACCTTAGCCTCCCAAAGTGCTGGGATTACAGGTGTGAGCAAAAATGACTTTTTAAAAAGAGACAAACTATGCTGAAACTTTAAAATAGGACAAAAAGTTTTAAGATCTGATATTATTGGAACCAAAATCCTTGCGTGAAAAGAACCTTGGCTCTCTCAAAAGCCACATAAACAACAGATATATAGGAAATAAGCACAAAATAAATTAGGTACTTGATTTCTCTTCACTTTCATGAGAGCCAAGTACACAAGAAAAGGTTCAGGAAGCCTGTGAAAATAGTGACAGAACTCGTCCCAGGCTACCATTATAGGGTACCATTGTAGGGGAGCCAGGATCAGGCAGGGTGCTTCAATTATACCAAGGAAAATCCACTTATATCAAGACGTTATTGTACTATTTAAGTTGGTTTGCGCACCAACTTATATATTAATGTTTATAACTTATATTAATGTTTATAACTTCATGAGACAGCTGTTATTATTTTTGAGGTACAGATGAAGAAAATAGGGCTCAGAGAATTAAAAATCCAATGTCACCTGACTGTACCCATGCACTATAGACCTCAACGTCAAATTAGTTTTGTCAACTAACTAAATGAATAAGATGAATAGACGAATGAAATCATGTGCAGAGATAAGAATCCTGCTGTTCAGATGCCAAGACTAATACTTTTCGGTGCTGTATCACAGCAAAAACAAGTGACTATAATCTTTAGGATTCTCAATTTCATTTCTTTCCTTAAAAACTGTTCCCCTGTTGACAAAACATCAGATCAACCAGAAGAGTTATGCCATAAATAACCTTTCTGAAAAGCTTAGTCTATTACCTGAAGACAATTATTTGGATTGTAATGAGTTTCTCCTCTTAAAAGAAAACAACTTTCAGCCAGGTGTGGTATGGCTCACACGTGTAAATCCTAGCACTTTGGGAGGCCAAGGCGGGAAGACCACTTGAGCCCATGAATTCGAGACCAGCTAGACGACATAGAGAGACCCCCATCCCTACAAAAATTTGTTTAAAAAATTAGCTGAGTATGGTGGCGCAAGTCTGTAGTCTCAGCTCTTGAGAGGCTGAGGCAGGAGGATCGCTTGAGCCCAGGATTTCCAGGTTCCAGTGAGCCATGATCGTGCCACTGCACTCCAGCCTGGAGACAGTGACGCTGTTTCAAAGAAAAAAAAAAACCAGAAAACCTCAACAGTGACAATTCTGTGAAATCAGAGTGACATTTGGATTCTTTTCTTGCAATACCGACTTTAAACAACACAAACAAGCCTATCACATTCAACCTGTAAGATTATTTCTGCCAACACAAACCAACCTCCACAGCATAGACAACAGCTGAAACTGCCTCCTCGGTGACATTGTCCAGCCCATGCTCATAAGCAGTCACGATCATTCTCCCTTCAAGCTGGCCTCGAGTGGGAAGCATCATTGTGTGGGAACAAAGTTTCAAGTCGTCATCATCTTGGGGATCCTTTGCCACAAATTGCTGAGCTCCTGAGAGAGGATTTTGAGGCTGGAATCTATGCTATGAGTAAGAAAAACTTTTAAAAATTACTCATCACAGTGGCAAACAAGACACAAAAGTTAACTCCTGTATTGAAGTTGAGATCCTACAAATTAATGCCACCAAAACTATACCACAGGAGTTAAGGGGAAAAAAAGTTAATTCATGCACAAATAATCACAAATTCACATCCAATACAAGGTAATAATGAAGACATGGATTAAGGGGAATAATGATAGTTTGCATAGTAGTTTATTCTATTCAATTAATACCTTGGTGATCACAGAATGTATGGCACTGTGTTAAAAATAACTGACGGAGAAGGAGAAGTATAGAACTATATTCAAACAAGTCAGAGCATTTTAAATCTAACCGTAAGTAGGTTCTAAAAGTACAAACATATAATGAATGATTCAATTAAATCTTAAAAAGCCTAGCTAACCAATATGGCAGATCTAGTAACAAATATTCCAAGATAATGCTATGTAGTGTAACTATTTAATTGCTGTTATTTTCTACTTAGAATTCTCAACACAGAACCTAAGATATAGTCATGACTATTTATCTCAGTCTTTTTCATTAATAAAATCTCAGCCTTCCCCTGGGAGATTCTGATAGCCCATTCATATTCTCCATCACCACTGGGAGATATGCCCCGGTAGCTTTTGCTTAAGGCCAATATAAAAGATTTTGCAGTGAAGATGTTTTGTCCCTGTTTGAAATTGGTATTATGAAACCAACACGGTTATTTTTCCATTTTCCAAGCACAAAACTACTTTATATTGAACATGTCTTTTTAAATCAGACATGTCTCTCTAGAGATCCCGATGCCCTCTAGATTCTTACTGATATAAAGCATAGAGTCAAGGTGAGAATAAGTAATTGTTTATTGATGCTAATCAATAAAGCTATCAATACCCCATAAACCTACAAAAGGGTTACTTTGGGGAAGTTTCTTTTCCCTAAATATATACTGGAAAAAGCAATTTGTTTTAAAATGCTTCCAAATTTTATAGCCAAATGCCTTCATGACATCTCTATTAGTCCCCAAAAGGCTCAGGGCCCAGCTGGGGATCACCAAGATCCCACCAAAGGCCTGCACGCTGCCTGAGCCCTTGGGACAGATGTCTTCATCCAAGAAACATTATTCATTCAAGAAAAATATTTAAGAGGAGAGACAAAGGCATTGTTTTGAATAACTGAAAAATCATTAGGTACTAATGATAACATTAATATTTAAGCAACAAACAAGAACTATAAAAATTCAGACACCTAGAACTCACAATCCTTGAAACCCTTTTCTTCCCAAATCATACTCCCTTTTTTTCAACTCTGCTACCAGTATTTTAATATTCATTTAAAAACTAAAGCTAGTCCCAACACGCCAGTACTTCAATCAGTCATTATCAAGATCTATTAAGGAACAACCTACATCAAATTTCTGACGAACAGAAGAAAGCTTTTTCTTTCCTTTGGGTTTTCCAGGTTTTGCTGCGGAACCCCCTGGCCAGGGCAAAGATCCAGCACCATCTAGGAGACAGAAATATATAACCATAAGTAAAAATAAGGACAACTGATAACTGCTAAGTTTGTTTTCATTTGGGGTAAAAAGCATGGAATGCTCATGAAATGCAAATAAATAATGAATGCTTAAATCAAAATCTTCTCTTTCTACTTCTCTAAATAAAATCATCAATCCTCTCAAATCACATTTTTTTTTCCTAGCTGCAACTAAAATTTTTTTAGGAAGACAAATTTTTTTGTATTTTTAATTACTGTTTATTGGGTGTTTTGTTTATTAGCAGTAGTAGTATTATAGACTAGACCAGCAAATTCTGGTCTAAGATGATGAACTTAGCACATGTATTTATCTCCTCTACCAAGATGCTACAAAATATGAAAGTAAGGAAGGTAAATGGCACACTTGCACAACAGAGATTAAAATGGAAAATGAGTGGCAGACACGATGAGATGTCAACACATTTCTAGGATGGACTAAAAGGGTGCAGACTCACGAAGCAGACCCATGGAAGCTGTAACCTAGGCTAGGCAAGGAAGGTGGCAAGTGAGGCAGAAGCACGTCAACCTGCCTGGTAGAAACCCACAACCTGGATTGGGAGAATGTGAGTGAGTGGAAACGAGGAGGGATCTGTAAGGCTAAAAACAAAATTAATGGAATGTCTATATCCTTAAATCATCCACACAAACCCATTCACTCACCCCCAAAAGTGGGTTCAGTGCAAAATCAAAGTGCTGGGCCTCGTGTTCAAAAATTAAGGATTTCAAGATAATGATGGTACAAACCCAAGTGCAGGGCCCTTCTGTGCAACTGCAGGTCACAGGCCCATGAAGGCTCATTCCCATGCACAGATGACACAGAGCAGGGTATTTGTAATAGCTGGGGCAGGGGGTTAGAAGGAAGGTGGGGAGGAATAAGGACTCTTCTCTAGTTAAACTGAACACAATTTCTGGGATTTACTAAGGTAGTTGGTATGGATGTCGGTACCCTACAGCAAAGCTCTCTGCATACGGGAATTTGGGAGACCCCAGTTTAACAGTAGGCTTCCTGTCAGCTCACTCTAAAGCAAAGTCTCTAGGCAGTTTTATGCTTCATTCTTAAAACATGAAAAAGACAACAATGAATCACCAGATATTTGACAATATTCTTTCACATGACAAGAAAGAGCAAGCTAAAAAAACAAAAACAAAAACAAAACAATAGAGGTCCTAGACAGGAAATGCAGAAGAATTCTGATAAAATTTCCAACTGGTATCTGCAGAAAACTTTGAGAACATGTTTATCCATGAAACAAGATGCTATCAAAATTGCTGAATTAAAGAATGCATTCAACAGAAAGGCCAAAAGAGTTGAGGAAATCTCAAACACAGAGCAATAAGACAGAGATGTTAAAATCAGTAAATCCAGAAACAAATTTAAGCAACTATGAGGGCTATAGAAGTCCCACCAGAAGAACAAAAAAACAAAAAGTAGTTGCCTTTGGAAATAGGTCTGGGGTGGGAAAAAGCTTTTATCGTAAAACCTTCTGTGCTACTGATGTTTTTTTAAACCATGAATATATATTGTTTAATGTTAAAAAAAAAAAAAAAAAAGAATACAACCTCACTATAGTACACTTAAAACAAAAAAATGTTTAAGAAAGAAAAAAATCACCCATAATCATAGTAAAATGTTCCTGCAATTTTGATATTTTTGGAAAGAAACGTTTTTAAAGCTTTCAAAAAAAAATATTCCAGATTCCTCAGCTTAAAAAGAACTGTTTGGGAAGTCAGGTTCCTCTTATCTTTGGCATGCACAGATCTCACTTGATAAGGTCAGTCAATCTTAGATGATTTTCCCAAGAAATCTCTTCCTGATAAATGAAACTGGATGCTAAGTGATGATAGGAAAGTAGGCTGAACATGCAGATGATGATGCAAAGGAGCAGGCCTGCAAACTCAGAGTTTACCAGCTGCTGCTGTATGGCCAAGCAAAGCATGGTAAGGCCTAACCATGACAAAACGGAAGGCTTTTTAGTAGCACTTAGATTTCAGTTTTGATCCAGCACATCCAGGATTAAGGCAAGTTTTTATTTTCTTTTGTTTTGTTTTATCTTCTCTGAAGTTTGTGTCTTTATCTATAAAAACAGGCTAACACCTACCCTGCAGAATTGTTGTGAGGATTAAAGACAATGCATATAAGTGTCTAGTATGCTGCACTCAACAAATATTATTATTAATATCATCTTTCCTGACAAGTTTAGAAAACTAGAAAACAACCCATCCAAAACTGTGAGGTACAAAGAACTATATTTTACTTTTAATAGAAATCTTCTCTTTGTTGCTAACAAATATTAATTTCATTTTGAGAAATTTGGGGTGTTCAATGGAAGAATACATTCTCAAAATCCAAATGCTTCTTCATTTAAAATAACTATTAACAAGCATTCAGAATATCAAAGGTTTTTATCTAATTAAAATCAGCCACCTATACTTACGAATACCACTTCAACACTTGTTTGGCAATTTTTATTTATTCTTTTAATTTAATTCACTTTCTTTTTTGAGACAGAGTATTAGTCTGTTGCCCAGGCTGGAGTGCAGTGGCACAACCTTGGCTCACTGCAACCTCCGCCTCCCGGGTTCAAGCGATTCTCCTGCCTCAGTCTCCCTACTACGTGGGATTATAGGTGCCTGCCACCACGCCCAGCTAATTTTTGTACTTTTAGTAGAGAAGTGGTTTCACCATGTTGGCCAGGCTGGTCTTGAACTCCTGACCTCAGGTGATACACCCACCTTGGCCTCCCAAAGTGTTGGGATTACAGGCTTGAGCCACCGAGCCTGGCTGGCATTTTTTATTTTTAAAATCACTTTTTTGTAAGTTCATAATCCTACAGGGTAGATATTGCTGTACTTATTTTATAAATGTGAAAGTTAAGAACACCCAAGTAACTGTATTATGTAAGCTAGTGGCAAAACCTACAATTGAACCTAAGTCTCTTGACTCTTATCAACCAGGGTTTTTATTTCTGATCACTCCATTTATCTTTTGCATACGTGGCCATTTACAATATGCTTCCCTAAAAAGTAAGATGTAATCCTCACAATATTGGCTTTTCTGATCAAATTAAATTTTATACAACAAAGTAGATTATGATTTAACTTTGGACACAAAAGAGGAATGGCTAAAATCTACTTGTATATAAATTAACTAACACATCAAAAATCTGACACGGTGTAAGAATGTGCGGTGATGAGTGTGGTAAGGGGAGGGAAGCAGTCACTGCTCTCTAATACAACTCCACAAGCAAGTGGTCACAGTTTACTACACATTAACGACTTCTTTGAGGGTCAACGAATGAGGTGTTAGGAGATCTTACATGAATTCTTTTTTTTTTTTTTGAACACAGTTTCACTCTGTCACCCAGGCTGAAGTGCCGTGGCACAATCTTTGCTCGCTGTAACCTCTGCCTCCCAGGTTCAAGCGATTCTCGTGCCCCAGCCTCCTGAACAGCTGGGACTACAAGTGTTAACCACCACACCTGCTAATTTTCTTTTTTGTATTATTAGCAGAGTAGGGGATTTCACCATCTTGGCTAGGCTGGTCTCCAACTCCTGACCTCAAGTGATCCGCCCACCTTAGCCTCCCAAAGTGCTGTGAATACAGGCATGAGCCACCATGCCCTGGCTGTGAGTTCTTTATCATACAGTAGAAGTAAACAGAGAGAGAGGATAAAAAATACCAGGCATTTATAGATAAAACATAAGCTTTCAGTATATGATTATCAGAATCACCCTAAGACCTTAAAAAATTTCCATTTAATCTACAACAGGAGTTGGTAAGCACAATTCTAATGGTAACTTTTGTAGTCTTATGAATAGATATAAATTGCAATTTAGAAACAAAAAAACTACTGAATAAATCATTTGGCCTAATTTTTTTTAAAAAGTCCAGGATGACTTTTATCATGAGGAAAGTTTTCAATGTATTTAATTACTTGTTTCTGACTGATTAAACTAAGATGGTTGAAAGAGGTGACTTATAGTTTAATCTTCTCTTCAGGTTAAAGTGACAGGTTTCGTTTCTACCTACCCCCTCAACATGCTACTATCCCCTGCCTCTTGTTCTCTGCCAATAATCTGCCAAACACAGGAGCTGAAGCTTGACCTTTCAGGTGCTATCTTGCTTAAGAACATAGTGGAAGTCCAGGTTCCCAACATATGCTGGGTTCCTCCACCTCCTGAAAGCTACGGACACCTTTCAAGTTAGGTATCCCTTAGGTACAGGACACCTAACACCAATTGCCCTCTCTTCATCCCCCTTACCTTCTTCATCCAGACTTCCCATCCTCTTCCTCACTTCTCATTTACTTACGTAATCTAAAATGTAGCTGAGTGGGGAGTCAATACCAAAAGGCAATATGATATAAGTACAGGGACATGGCCTGCTTTACAAAGGCTCTGCATATTTGGACAGTCCCTGCTTCGGTGCTCACCCTGAGCCCTCTTGTTCCAGGGCTCTCTCCTCACTTGCCTTCTGGCTCTCCCATGCCCTTTTCTGAAGGACACCACCATTTCCCCCATTGAGCAAACTGGCCTGTGGGGGAGGGTGGCACACACAGCAGCCTTGCCCAGCTCTCCCATCACAACATGCCCGGACCCAGGGGTCCACGGGGGCTAGGACTTGGACATGCCAAGGATTACACAATACCACCTAGGGAGAAAGCGCTTGTGACAATGAACATTCAGATAGCCCTTCCTTCTGGGTGTCAGAAAAGAGAAGCCCCACATCTGGCTTGGCTGAAAAACACTTTATTGATGTAGGAGCTGGCATCATAAGACGAAGATTATAGACGAAATGTTGGTGTTGTACTATTCAGTTTTGGCAAAGAAAAGTTTGGTGTCAAAAATGGTGATCACATTGCATAGCTCATTTGTGAACAGATTTTTTCTCCAGAAATAGAAGTTCAAGCTTTGGATGACACTGAAAAGGGTTCTGGAGGTTTGGGTTCTACTGGAAAGAATTAAAATGTATGCCAAGAATCAAAAACGAGAAATCATACCTTTTTCTCAAAAATAAAGAGTTTTCGCTTTTAAAAAAGAAAAAGATTCTGTAAAAGAATTTGTATCTACCTAATAAAATGTTTCTTCTGAGCAGTTCAAAAACATCTGCTTTACAAACACTAGCTGTGTCTATTAGAGAAAGCTAAAGTCTAGTGCTTTGCTGACTGACACACACTGGAAGTATTTCCACTCCCTTACCTGGTGTAGAAACCAAAATCTGACAACGCGTGAGAATGGCCAGGAGGAAATCATTGTGAGAATGGACTGAAAAAGGGAAGACAGTGACAATCAAATTCAAACATTTTCAACACAAGGAAACCACAACTTTGGTCTAGCTTGTCAGGATTTTGGATATCTCCTATTCTGCCATGCTTTATACTTAATTTTAAATATCCACATGATTCAGATAACCTTATACACCACAAAACCCAAATTTTACTTTTTAAAAAGGGAAAAGACTTTACCACAAATCTAGGAAAATTATAGAATAGTAAAATAACTCCGCAGATAATTATTTTACCATTATCCTGCGTGAGAAGTCTATGAGCTTCAAGGTCAAACTCCTCTTTGCTGATTTTCTGCTTGAACCACAGCTTTAGGTTAGCCCAGTATCTGTAGAGGCAGAAACAATATTAAGAACCACAGATTTGGCTGCTTCCAGTTTGTTTTCAATTGGTGGTTTTTTTTTTTAGAGACAGGGTTTTATTTTGTCACTCAGGCTGGAGTGCAGGGGAACAATCAGGGCTCTGAACTTCTGGCTTTAAGCTACCCTCTCACCTCAGCCTCCTGAGTAGCTGGGGCTACAGCACGAACAGATCTTGCTTCTTCCCCAAGTTCAGCATACATGCTCCAACTCTCAGGAAAGGAAATTCTGCATTCCCTGGCTCTGTGGGCTGAATTGTGTCCCCCCACAAAAGTCCTATGTTAAAGCCTTAACCCTAGTACTTCAGAATGTGACTGTATTTGGAGATTGGGCCTTTAAATAGTAATTTAAATGAGGCCATTAGGGTCGGCCCTAATCCAATATGATTGGTGCCTAAGATAAGAAGAGGCAATTAGGACACAGACACATTCACATACAAAGAAATAACCATGTGAACACACAACAAGAAGGCTGTCATCTACAGGAGAGAGGCCTCCTGCCAAAATCTTGATCACAGACTTCCAGCCTACAGAACTGTGAGAAAATAATTTCTGTTGTTTAAGCGAACCAGTCTGTGGTACTTTGTTACGGCAGCCCTAGCAAACTAATACACCTAGGAATCAGAATACCAACAAAGAAAGGAAAATCCTCCCTAAAAGGGGACTGGCCAGCGCAGTGGCTTATGCCTGTAATCCCAGCACTTTGGGAGGTCAAGGCAGGCAGAATGCTTGAACCCAGGAGTTCGAGATTAGCCTGGGCAACATGACGGAACCCCCTTCTACAAAAAATACAAAACTTAGCTGTGCATGGTGGTGCATGCCTGTAGTCCCTGCTACCTGGGAGACTGAAGTGGAGGGACTGATTGAGCCCAGGAGGTCAGGGCTGCGGTGAGCCATGATCACACCACTACACTCCAGCCTGGGTGACAGAGCAAGACCTTGTCTCAAAACAAATAAAAGGGAATTGGCAGGTAGTCACAGAATTGGGCTCGTGATTCACTTAGCCCAACACTATAGCTATACCTTTGTTTCTCACTGTCACCTTTCTAACAGACCTACTCTCCAGAATCCTGCATTTCAGATTCACATTTCAAAGTGTGTGTGTTTAACAGAGAGGGGAGTAGTCATTTATATTTGTTTTAGGTGACATCCTTCCCTTCAGATAAACTCAACTTTCAATCTAACTGGCTGGAAAAAAAAAAAAAAAAAAAAATTGGGTTTCTAAACATCTCAGCACAAAGAAAATGCCTGGGGATATGAGAAACTTGGTAGTTTTTAAAGTGAAAATCAACACCTAATAATAAAAATTACTAGGTAACTGGTAGAAAAAAAAATGACTTAACCTTTTACACTTTAACAAGAGTGTTAGAAATTAGAGTAAAATATGTCACTTTTCACATCACATCCACAACCCTTGTTTTGGTACTTGAGGAAGCTGCTTCTTGTTTATGGAATGGGATGAAAAATTACTCAGTACTTGAGTTCCTAACAGGAAAAAAAAAAAAAAAAACAGATTTCTAAATGGGATGATTTAATATTTTCACTGCCATATTATGCCCATGGCAGGACTCCCCCTGTGTGTGGATTAGCTTCACGTCATCTTAGTATCTCTGTATGTAATTGACTATGATCATATGTAGTTGCATGCAAAGCTTTGGGTTCATGTTTGTTGTTGTGTTGTTTTTCAGGAGAAAACCTATCGCTTTTATGGGGTCTTAAGTGGCCCAAAACCCATGACACTGCCATCTTTCAGGCCCATTTCACTCAACAACAAAACACGTGCCGATCTAGAGCTTGGTACCCTTTCCACTTGATAGCTGCACATTCATTAGTCAATCGATTAACAGCAACTTCCCAACAGTGGACACTTTTATACATTTTTTAAAGGACAGGAATAATAATGAAATAAATAAAATAAAGTTCCACAGAAAAACAAAGGTCTTTTCCTATCCCATCCTATTCAACAACAACAACAAAAAAATAGTAACCTAGAGAAAAACTCTATTATTTAAAAGTCCTATGTCAGTATTTTATAAGAAGCAGATATATATTTGGAATGAATGAACTTGTTCCAAAACTAAAACAAGGCTCTACCATGGAGCTCTGTCAAAATAATGCAAACTATTTTCTCCAGTGGCAAACGTTTTAGCCCAAAGAGCTAGAACTAGCTACCAAAAGTTAAAAGACTTGCTCTCCAATCCTGGTCCCTGTGTTAACTCACTGTATAGCCACAGACAAATGACTGTTTCCCTCAACAATACTGCTATAGTTTGGACATTTGACCAAACCTCATGATGACATTTAATCCTCAATGGTGGGGGTGGAACCTAATGGGAGGTGTTTGGGTTATGGGAGAGGATTCCTCACCAGTGGCTTGGTGTGATCTTTCCTAGTGGTAATGAGTGAGAGCTCGCTCCCACTGTGAGTTCCTGCAAGAGATTCTCCAAGCGCTGGTTGTTAAAAAAGAGCCTGACACCTTCCCCATCTCTTGCTTCCTCTCACAAACTGATCTGCAGGCCGGGCGCAGTGACTCACGCCTATAATCCCAGCACTTTGGGAGGCCAAGGCAGGTGGATCACCTGAGGTCAGGAGTTCAAGATCAGCCTGACCAATATAATGAAACCCCGCTTCTACTAAAAATACAAAAATTAGCCAGGTGTGGTGGAATGTGCCTGTAATCCCAGCTACTTGGGAGACTGAGGCAGGATAATCGTTTGAACCCGGGAGGCAGAGGTTTCAGTGAGTCCAGATTGTGCCATTGCATTCCATCCTGGGCAACAAGAGCGAAACTGTCTCCAAAAAAAAAAAAGAAAAAAAAAGTGATCTGTACATGCGGGTTCCCCTTCACCTTCCATCATGAGTGAAGCTGCCTGAGGCCCTCACCAGAAGATGCTGGTGCCATGCTTTTGGTACAGTCTGCAGATCTGTGAGCCAAATTAACTTCTTTATAAATTACCCAGCCTCAACTATTCCTTTATAGCAACACAAATGGATTAAGGACAAATACCAAAAAACAAAGTCAATCAATCCCTGTGAAGGTGAGGACAATGGGTAGAAGTGTAAGTAGGTCAGACTACGAAGCACTGGATATATCTAAAGAATATTAAATAACATATGATCATGGCCAGACGCAGTGACTCACACCTGTAATCCCAGCACTTTGGAAGGCCAAGGTGGGTGGATCACGTGAGGTCAGGAGTTCAAGACCAGCCTGGCCAACATGGCGAAACTCTGTCTCTATTAAAAATACAAAAATTAGCCAGACATGGTGGTGGGCACCTGTAATTCCAGCTACTCAGGAGGCTGATGCAGGACAATCACTTGAGCCCAGAAGGTGGAGGTTGCAGTGAGCCAAGATCGCGCCACTGTACTCCAGCCTGGGCAACAAAGTGAGACTCTGTCTCAAAATAAATACATACATACATAAAGAAATAACATATGATCAAATCGATAACAGAAACGAGGCACCTATTTGAACATGGCATTCTACTGGCTACCATACAAAGTGAGTTGTCTAGCAAAGCCCATGTCTTCCTGGAAGCAGCTTGGGCACACAACTCAACCAGTCAGACATGAAGGATGTTCAGACCACTGGATACATAGCAAATAGCTCATATCCAGCCTCTGTGCATAACCTTGTATGTTTTGCCTACTGCCAAGGACCACACTTAAATAGGCTATGCAAACCAAAGCAAATTGCTCATGGAGGAAATATAATAAATGACTGTACAGTACAGCAGTGTTACTATTTAACCAAGAGGTACTTTTTAAGGAGAAGGGAAAAGAACAATGAGAGAATGGAAAAACAAATTTAGAACTATACCATACCATTAACTGTTTCAGGCATAAAAACTTCTTTTGATTGCATTTTAGTGGGGATTCATGCTCCAGATGTACCAAATTTAGCTTCAGCATCAGTATTTGACCAACATCACATAGTCGGTTTTGGCCTTTAAAACCTAAATAAGGAATGCTAACTTCAAAAACACTTTTGGCAGCCCTGAACCTGTAACTGATGAGTATGGGATGACAGAGGTCACCATTGCATCTAATCAGGGTTAAAGGCAATCATACACAAACCAGGTCCTTCAGATTTATTTTGGTATGTAAACATTCGCTTTCAAATATTTGTAAACACTGTAGATAGAACAAAGTGAAATGCCTCTTATGTGCTTAAAAATGTAAATTTTGGCTGGGCGCTGTGGCTCACATCGGTAATCCCAGCACTTTGGGAGGCCTAGGCAGGTGGATCACAAGGTCAGGAGTTCAAGACCAGCCTGGCCAAGATGGTGACACCCGGTCTCTACTAAAAATACAAACATTAGCCGGGCATGGTGGCGGATGCCTGTAATCCTAGCTACTCAGGAGGCTGAGGCAGAGAATTGCTTGAACCCAGGAGGTGGAGGTTGCAGTGAGCGAAGATAATGCCACTGCACTCCAGCCAGGACGACAGAACGAGACTCTATCTCAAAAAAAAAGGTAAATTTTATCAGTCGGTATTAAAAAAGTAAAAACCTATAGTAATTAGGGTGAAAGCTGTCAATTTTACCTATTAAAATAAGTAAGAATATTTAATTCAATAAGCACAGTGAACATGAATATTAAAAGATAACTTTCGGGGAGCATTATAGTCGGGTGTGGTGGCTCATGCCTGTAATCCCAGAACTTTAGGAGGCCAACGCGGGAGGATTGCTTGAGGCCAGGATTTGAGGTCAGCCTGGGCAACACAGCAAAACTCTGCCTCTGAAAAAAAAACTTTAGCCAGGATTGGTGGGGCATGCCTATAGTCCCAGTTATAGGCTCACGGCACGGGAGGATCTCTTGAGCTCAGGAGATCAACGTTGCTGTGAACTGTGTGATCAGGCCACTGTACTTCGGTCTCTGCCACAGAGCAAGACCCCAATCCAAAAAAAAAAAAAAAAAAAGTGTAACATGTCTCTGGGAGTAAATAAATGTTCACCAAAAATTAATTATGCTAAAATAACAGTTTAGATTTTAATTCTAGTCTTTTTATAGTTTCCATTACTATCTTATTAGGATGAAAAGTAGACTGTCAACTCTGCCACCCCAAAATTTCACATGAAGGAAAAACTACAAAATTCATGGATGACATCCAAGGTAAGTAATTTCAACCCAGTAATAATAAAGAACAGAGAAGGATGAAAAGAAAGTATTGGAGAAAAATTAAGTATTCCCAAATTGCTCCTCCACCAACATCATTTAAAAGTGTGCATCCATTGAGTCATGCAAATGTGTAGAATACCACAGAAGCCATCTAGCAGCAAAAACACAGGCACTATAATTTTAAATGTTTACATTTGCTTTCTACATTTTTGAAAAATAAAGTTGTAATAACAACGTTTTGAAAATTTCCAAACTCTTCCTTGTATCCCAGAGGTTCCTTTTACGCTGTTTGGCTTTGGCCTTGGCTGGATACTGATTTTACCCTTGGCCATTCTGAATCTAACCCGACTGTGCACTAAGTCCCCTGCCATAACCTGGATGAAGGTCTGGCTGGGCGTCTCTGGGATCCTTCACAGCCCCTCTAAGAAATCAGTCGAGAATCAAAAGCGTGGGTCCCAATCCTGACAGTGACTTTTGAAGTTATTTATCTGCACTAGGTGTCTCAGTCTTCTCATCTGTCAAATGGGAATAACAAGTGTACCTACCTCACATCTGTTGTAAGGATTAGATAATATATTTAGTGAGTTCAAAATGTTTAAATGTCCGCTACTGCTATCATCACTATAATTGTAGTGTTCAATGACTATGATTTCACTAGAGGGTCCGTCTGCCTTACGAAATTGCTGTCAAAAGAGCTTACCGATAATCCCTAGCAGATCACACGAGCTCAACAGGCCTTCACCTCCAGGAAGCCCTCCTGGGATGGGCCGCCCTGAGCGATGCCCTCTGGCTGGGTGCACAGGGCCCGGTTCACTCCGCCCAAGTCAGCCTCCCGCATCCCGCAGGCCCGCGCTGGGGCCCGCACCTGCTCAGCAGGCCCTTGAGTGCGAAGTGCGCTTCTCCCGCCCCACCCAGGGCAGAGAGTCCCGAGCAAAGGCGCCCGCCGGGGTCTCCCGGGTGCCCAGGAGGCTCGGTCCCTCCAGGGCGGTGAGTTCAGGTGGCCGCCCCGCCCCGGCCGGAGAAACCCCGAAGCCCCACCGCCGCGGACTCAAGGCTGCACAGGCCCCCGGGCGGTGCGGGCGTCTCCGGGGCGGGCGGGCAGCCCGAGGCCAGGAGAGCACCCGCGTGTTGGCCTGGACGCTGCGCTGGGGCAGCTCTTACTGTTTCACGTTGTCCCCCAGGGCCTCGCTCAAGTTCTTCTTGGCCGCCTCCAGCTCGCTCACAAAGGTCGCCATTGCTCCGCGCGTCTCAGCCCGACCGCAGACCGCCCGGCCACCGCGATCAACAACCAAAAAACCAACGCGGCGGAAGGCCTTGGCTCTGAAAGCTAAGCCTGCCGCCGTCAGCCCCGCCCCCAATCTCTCAGAAGTCGTTTGTTTGGTTTTCGGCTCCGCCCGCCTTTTTGTAGGGAAGGTGCCCAGCCAAACTCTGCTCTCTTCCTCCCGCCCCTCGAGTCACGTGATCTGCTTCACCTTGTAGCGCGCCCAACCTAAAGCCGCGCGCCCCGCCTCGGCTGCAGCGTTGCTGGCAGGCTGGCGGGTCCCAAGCCCTTTCATTCTGGTACCGCTGGGGCAATTCCGAATTCAGCCTGCTGTCCTTCTGCCTGGAGGAGTACCTTACCGTTCCATTTCAAAAAGTAGATGCAGTATCAGTTTTACTCTTTCCTTGCCTTATTTTTCCCCGAGCACTAATCGTCTCATATGACATTTAGTTGATTTATCTTGTAAAAGTTATGGCTCGAGGACAGGAGTTGTGTTTTATTCACTATTACCCGCAGTTCCTAGAGCAGCGACTGGCACATAGTGGATGCTTAGTAAGTATTTGAGTAAATGAGGTAATTATGTAAAATTTGGAAAATACACAGAAGGATAAAGATAAAAAGAAAGAAAAACTGTTTCACCACTCCCGGACAAACACTTGGATTTCTCCTTTACTTCTCACACCCCCATGACTTAAAATACTCTGTTCAATTTTGCACGTTTTTAAACTTAAGGATTTGTCTGTAGTATTATGTTGTCTTTATAATAATTTTAATGACAACATATTAAATACCCCCACAGATGGAAAGTACACAATAACTTGTTTCCCAATTGTTAGACTGTTTCCATTTTTTTTTTCTATTAAAAGCAATACTGTAATACTGCTTTCGAAGCATATAGCATAATGAAGCAAAACTTCTTTATGCGTAAAACTTTTCCTCCTTTAGGATTATTACCTTAGCATAGAGTCCAACAAATAGAATTACTGGATCAAATGATAGGAATATTTATAAATGCCTTGGTGTATATTGTCAAATTGCCTCCCAAAGATTTTAAAATAATCCTAGATAGCTTTTAAATCTTGTGCGATTTCTCCAAAGAAGTCCCCTTAAGTTCATTCATTCAACTTCCTCACTGCCCAACCTAAACCCACAAGCAGTGCCAGCAGGGCACCTTCTCTTCACTTGAATTCATACAGTGAGCTCCTATTATGTGTCTGGAACTCTTTGGGTACTGGAGATGTACAGGTGAAAGGAGATAGAAAGATCAGGCAAAGTTTCCTCTCTGTGTCAAAACTCCGGGTAAATTTTGACACATTTTAAAAATATCCACTTAAGTTTTCCATGGCTCCCCACTCTGCTGAACAGATTCCAGACTCCAGCATTCAAATGTTCTCATGAACTGAACTCACTCTACCTGTGTACCTCACACACCACTGGCCTTCCCTCTTAACCCCCACACTTGCACTCAGCATTCTAATTAACTTGACTTTAACAAATCACATAGCTCTGTCCCTTTACACGTATCTCCTCTCTGCTGGTTTTCAGACACCATCTTTAAGAACTGTAACACCATGTTTAAGAACTTTAAGAGACACTGCAGGCCGGGCGCGGTGGCTCAAGCCTGTAATCCCAGCACTTTGGGAGGCCGACACGGGCGGATCACGAGGTCAGGAGATCGAGACCATCCTGGTTAACACGGTGAAACCCCGTCTCTACTAAAAAATACAAAAAATTAGCCGGGCGCGGTGGTGGGCGCCTGTAGTCCCAGCTACTCGGGAGGCTGAGGCAGGAGAATGGCCTGAACCCGGGAGGCGGAGCTTGCAGTGAGCTGAGATCCGGCCACTGCACTCCAGCCCGGGCGACAGAGCGAGACTCTGTCTCAAAAAAAAAAAAAAAAAAAAAAGAGACACTGCAAGGGTCCGCAGCTTCATTCTTGAAGTCAGCGAGACCAAGAACCCGCCGGAAGAAACCAATTCTGGACACAATATTATAAATGAATACCAAGCCGGGGGTGGTGGCACATGCCTGTAGTCCCACCTACTGGGGAGGCTGAAGTGAGAGGATTGCTTGGGCCCAGGAGTTCAAGTCTGCAGTGCGCTATGAGAGCACCACTGCACTCCAGCTTAGGCAACAGAGTGAGACCATGACTTTAAAAAAACAAATTTTTTTGAAAGGAAATGAATATTAAAACCACTTGTAATTTGGAAGGTTACTTTAAAGAAACTAATTCTAAACCTTTTACTTATAGCAGTATTTGTACAATGCATAGTGCAACTAATAAATAGCTTCAGAGAATGTGTGTCAAAATGCTTTATAAAGAGCAAGGAACTTGACAAATGTTTAGTCTAGTTTTTTTTTCCCTTCTATTTTTTGGGTAATCCAGCTGGTTACAAGCTGGTTTGAGAGTAACTAGTAGAGTTAACTCAATAGGTTGCTGAGAACAGACGTCTGAGGATCCAAACTTACCTAACATCTAAGTATTTATGAATATTTCTCCAAGTATATGGATTATGTGTATAAATATTTACATATGTAGTCTCCATTTACATAAAATAAAGTTTCCTTTATCTTATCCATATCTTTTTTCCATTTCATTAGATAGATAACTGAAGGTTGGTGGTATTATTCATATATACTGCCTGTTTCTCTACAACTTTTTTCCTTCATAAATATAATTGTGTACAAACAAGGAAAACCCTCTAAACGGTGTATTCTCATAGATAGTTTACTTACATATTTATGAGAGCCTGGCCTGTACCTCCTTAATTTTTCCCATTCTTATTCTGTATTTTATTAAGCACTAGTCTTTTAACATTAGGATTTCTTTTTTTATTGTGGTGAGAACACATAACACATGATCTTCCCATTTAACCTTTTTTTTTTTTTTTTTGAGACAGAATCTTGCTCTGTCGCCCAAGCTGGAGTGCAATGGTGCGATCTCGGCTCATTACAACCTCTGCCTCCTGGGTTCAAGAGATTCTTCTGCCTCAGCCTCCCGAGTAGCTGAGATTACAGGCACGTGTTACCACGCCCAGCTAACTTTTTTTGTATTTTCAATAGAGACGGGGTTTCACCGTATTAGCCAGGATGGTCTTAATCTGTTGACCTCATGATCTGCCCACCTCGGCCTCCCAAAGTGCTGGGATTACAGGCATGAGCCCCCATGACAAGCCCCCCTTTTAACAAATTTTTAAGTGCACAATACATTATTATTGACTACAGGTACTGTGTTGCACAGCAGATCTCTAGAGTCTATTCATGTTGCTTGACTAAAAGTTTATGATTAGCGACTCCTCATTTCCCCTCTCAACAGTCTCTGGTAACCACCATCCCACTCTTTGAGTCTATAAATTCGACTATTTTAGATACCCACATAAGTGGAGTCATGCAGCAGTATTTGTCTTTCTGTGACTAGCTTATTTCATTTAACATAATGTTCTCAAGGTTCATCCATGTTGTCACATATTGCAGAATTTCCTTCCTTTTTAAGGCTAATAGTATTCCATTGTGTACACACACACACACACACCCCCCACATTTTCTTTATCCATTCATCTGTCGATGAACATTTTGGTTATTTCCACATCTTGGCTATTGTGAATAGTGCTGCAATGAACATAGGAATGCTAATATTTCTTTGAGATCCTCATTTTAATTCTTTTTGATAAATGCCTAGAAGTGGGATTGCTAGATCAGATGGTAATTCTATTTTTAATTTTTTGAAGAACCTCTACACTGTGTTCCATAGTGGCTGCACCATTTCGCATTTCTGCCAACAGTGTACAAGGATTTCAATTTCTCTCCATTGTCGCCAACACTTATCTTTTGGATTGACTTTAGAATTTGACGTTGAAGGGTTGAAGGAGTTCTGAGATGTTCCAGCTCTGGAGATTATATAGTTATTATTCTGTCTTAATCCAATATATGATATTTAGATTTAGTTTATTTAGCTTTTTAAATAAATCATAGACTCCTTCTTTACATGGCCAGGGCCTAGCATAGCAAAAATATTTGATTGACTTTCTTACTCCACTTACCCATTACCATTGACTCATTAGCACTGTCAGCAAATGTGTGAGTTATTTCCATTTCAGACATCAGCAGCTCTGCTTTCCTAGAAGGACTCTTACAGTTCAGCTTTAAAATATTATTAATCATATATTCAATTTTCTTGTTGAACTTATAACATTTGCTGTAGTTTGTAATACTTATATGTATGCTATGCTGTGGTACATAAGGTACATGCATATGGTAACTATACATATGGTACCTATACATATGGTTATACTATGGTACATGGTGGCTCAAACTCAACATAAATGTTTGTTGGAATTAAATATTTTAGAAAATTCTATGTAATGTTTTCCTCCTCTATATCTGCATCAGTCTACAGATTTTAATATAGTTAAAGGTTATAAACATGGGATATATTAGGCCCTAGTAAAATTTATGGTTGAAAATAAGTTGAGAGTTATCTTGCCCTGATACCACATCTATTTATTTTATGCCTGATGGAAGGAGGTAAAGAGGTTCTTAATTCTTTTTCTTTCAATGCCATGGGATCTCACTGCCAGTCCGGTGATGCCTTTGGAGTCCTTCTAAGAATAATGTTTTAATGCATAAATAACATAGCATTACATTTAAAACAATTTTATTGAACACAGTTCTATCATGGGCCTTTTTGGGGCCCATGGGCCCCAGCTTAAGACACTCTTAAGTTGTACAGGTACTTGTCTTAATCCATTCAGACATCTACAACAAAATACCACAGTCTAGGTGGCTTAAACAATTGAAACATCATCTCACAGTTGTGGAGGCTGGAAGTTTCATGTTTGGAAAGGTTTGGAAAAGAACCCCTTCAGACTTCTGTAACCACGTAGCCAAATAAAATTTGGAAATTTTGAAGCCTTTGACCACTACTCAGAATGTGGATAAGAGCTTCTCCACAGTGCTAAAAAATATGTTTGTATCGTGATGAAGGTAAAGCATTGGAGAGATCTTTGGCGCTCTGGGCAGGTAGAGATTCTAAACTGATGCACTGTCACTGAAGTTGCTACTAACATAGCAAGACTATGCTCGATGAAGACTAGGCTACTGACATCACCCTCTGGAAGGAGGAAAAGCCACAAGTGCTGATCCAGAAAGATGAATTGCTGTCTGGTGTTGCCCTGAAAAATCTGAGCCCAGGGAAGGAAATTGATACATGAATTTCAGAAGATTTGGCCAGGTTTGTTGGTGGAAATGTAGGAGGTGGTTCACTGTCTGGAATTACAGTCACAATTATACCAAACAGCGTTCTCTATCCTTGAGAGCCAGGACTTTCCCCAAAGTAACGCGTTCAGTCTTGCATCTTTTGTGAGCTTTATGCCTAATTTCTTTTACAAATGTTGTTCTCATGAAGACATTTTTTTTTTTTTAAAGACAAGGTGTAGCTCTGTCATCCAGGTTGGAATGCAGTAGCGCAGTCTCAGCTCACTGCAACCTCCCTCTCCCAGGCTCAAGTGATCCTCCCACTTCAGCCTCCATCCAGCGTAGCTGGGACTACAGGTGCCCACCAGCGTGCTTAGGCAATTTTTAAATTATTTTGTTGAGATGAGGTTTCCCTATACTGCCCAGGATAGTCTTGAACTCCTGAGCTCAAACGATCCTCCCACCTCGGACTCCCTAAGTGGTGGGAATACAGGCATAAGCCACAATGCCCAGCCTCCTATTATGCTGTCTCATTTGGTTTGTTGGGACTTCGGAATGCAATGGAGGCAAAATAGCATAGTGTTAAAGTGCAAACTACAGAGCTAGTTTGCCTGAGGTTTCAATCCTGGCTTCTTCTAATTTAGCTGTGTGACTCTGAGCAAGTTACTTAATCACTCTGCCTCAGTTTCCACATCTGCAGTGTAGGAACAGTAATGCTACTTACTTCAGGGTTCTTGTAAAAATTAAATTATTGTAACATGTAAGAGTACATGAAAGCCTTGGCATAGTGCCAGATGTGTAGTAACAGTCAATATTTCATAGCTATTATTATGCCTATCTTGTGTATACTGACATTGCTAAACTCCTTTATTATTTCTAATAGTTTACCTGCAGATTTTTTTTAGATATTCTATGTGGATAATCATATTGTCTACAGATTAGGAAAACCTTGCTTTTTTCTTTCCAACCCTTAGGTCTCTTCTTTCATTTTTTGGTTTTTCTGTTGGCTAGACCAGCTTTGTCCAATAGAACTTTCTACAATGATAGAAATGTCATATAGCTGGGTTCTCCAATACGGCAGCCATATATGGCTATTTAGCACTTGAGATACAGTTAGTGAGACTCAGGAAGTGAATTTTTAATTAAATTTAAATTTAAATAACCACCTGTGGCTAGTGGCAATAGTATTAAACAGCTCAAGACTAGAATTTCCATTGCAGTGCCGAGCACCTGGCTTTCATGGCACTCCTTCTCACATTTCACCAGGAAGTATGATATTTGTTGTACATTTGGAAAGACACCCTTTATTCCCAGTTTGCCAAGAAACAGAACCAATAGAAAAAAAATGTATGTGTGTGTGTGTTTATTATCGCTCACGTGATTATGGAAGCTAAGAAGTCCCACCATCTGCCATCTGCAAGCTAGAGAACCAGGAAAGCTGGTGGTGTAATTTAGTCCTAGTCCAAAGGCCCCAGGAATGGAGGAGATTGCGGGGAGGCGAAGACACCGATGTAAGTCCTGCACTCCTGAGGCTAAGGAGCAGGAAGCCCCAAACCATGGGCAGTGGGCAGAAGCAGACGATGTCTCAGCTCAAGAGAGAGAATTGGCCTTTCCTCTTTCTTTTTGTTCTATTCAAGCCCTCAACAGATTGGATAATGCCCACTCACACTGGACAGGAAGGACATCACGCACTTTCAGGCCGGCTGGTTCGGTCGTGGCCTCGTTGACTTAAGCTGACTCTCAAGGGCCATCACCCAGGCACCTGCCCAGGTGCGTCCTAGGCTCTCTCAAGTTCTAGAACTCACCTGCTCTGGCGGCGCGGGCGGCCCTTGTCCCTCAGGAAGGACTTTACCTGCGGTCACCCAACTCTAGGCGCTCACCGCCTCTCAGCTTGAAAACCCTGCCTCCTTCAGAAAGCGGGCGTAGGAGGGTTAGTTGGCTTTACACTTACTCTACTGTAAGTGCCCCTGTCCAGGAGGGCGGCACGGTGCTGCGCTGAGCCCTAAAGCGGCTGTTGGCAGAGAAACGAAGCGAGAATGCAGAGCTGGCCCCCTGGCACGAGCGAAACGTCCCTGCAGCAGCACCGCTTGCCTTCGCTAGAGGAAGAAGGGACGACCCGGCCGGCGCGCAGCACCACCTCGGCCGTTGGAGTCTGCCCGGCTGCCACCAGGGGGTGATGCGCCCTCACCTTTCCTTCAGGATGCCGGGGATGCCAAGGAGGGCAGTGGGTCTCCACGTCCCAGCCTGGAGCCTCGGCCCCGGATGATACCCTTGGCCACCAGCAGCAGGTCTCTGGTGGCCACCTGACGCTTGCGCATTCCTTCTACGGACCCTGGGAAGTCCTACCCCTTGGACTCATAAAACGTCTTGGTTGTCCAAAGGTGCGACTTTCAGACCCTCCAATAATGGCAGGGATGGACTCAAAATCATTGCCATATTACAGGCATGGTTGTTACCTACAGGAAGAAATTGACAAATTGTCACATTTGGGGACAGCCTGGGAGCTGCGGACCAAAGGGGCCTGAGAGTAGTTGAGTGTAAAGGCGGGGCTTACAGAGGCCACCTGTAGTTTACCCTCTCCCCGCTCCCACCCCCGACCTTGGGTCCTGAATGAGGAAGAGAGTAGAGTGTAACCCATTGTGAGCTCTTTCTCATCAGGCTCTAGGAAATAACAACAGCTGAAATGTACGAGCTACCTGCTAGGAAGTGGGTCTACTACATTACCTCCTTTAGCCCAAACCATAATCCAATGAGGTTTGAATTGCTGCTATCCCCAGGCCATAAGTGAGGGAGCTGAGACTCTGGAAAGTTCAGTTGCCCTAGGTTACACAGGAAGTGGCAGAGTTAAGACTTGAACCTAGATCTCACTGACACCAGAGTCCATTTTGCCACAATAATCACAAAAATATGTTAACTCCAGTGAGCACTTACTGTCTGCCAAGCATTGTACTGAATATGTTTTCTGGCAGTGTTTTACAATCCTCGCCACATCCCTCACAAGGTAGGTACTATTATTGTTATTCCCATTTTACAGGGAGATAAACTAAGTTAGAGAGAGTTAAGAAACTTGCTCACAGTTACACATCTAGTAAACTTGCCCACAGTTACACATCTAGTAACATCTAGTAGAATTGGACATAAGCCCAGAAAGCCCCATTCCAGAACTCATACACTAGCTACCATGTTCTACTGCTTAAGTGCCCCTGTCCATTTCTTCCCAGAGATTTCATCTGAGACAAGCTGGAAGGGACTGAAAACTCCTTGATGCCCTCCAACCAATGTAGCTGATGCCATCCTTTCAACCATCCACATTCTACTACACCTCCCTGCAGCTCCATGATTTCTGCACACTGTGGGGATGGGGCTCATGCATGCCCTGCACCCACATTTTGAGAGACCCTCCCCTCTACAGGCTGCACTGTCCTCATTAGATGCACATCAGATAGGTAAGAGATTTAGGCAGAATAATCTTTTTTGTTTTCTTTCTCTTCATCCCTCTCCTTCCCCTCCTCCTCCTCTCCTTGCTCTGTCACCTGGTTAATTTTATTTTTTATAGAGATGAATTTTTTTTTTGGGAGACAGGGTCTTGCTCTGTTGCCCAGGCTGGAGTACAATAGAACAATCATGGCTCACTGCATCCGTCTACCTCCCAGACTCAAGTGATCCTCTCACCTCAGCCTCCCAAGCAGCTGAGACTACAGGTGTGTACCACCTTGCCCGGTTCTTTTTTTTTTTTTTTTGTAGAGATGAGGGGACTTTCTATGTTGCCCAGGATAGTCTTGAACTCCTAGGCTCAAGCAATTGGCCAACCTCAGCCTCCCAAAGCGCTGGGATTATGGGTGTAAGGCACTGTGCCCAGCCCTTTCTTTTTAAATTACAAATATATGACACCTGAGTTTATTGCTTTCCCCAAGTTGCCAATTGTTTTGTAGAGTACAAACCTAGAAAATAGTATCTGAATGGTTGACCCCATTTCAGGAAGATGAGGCAGGTCTCACCCAGGCTTCTTTGACATGAAACTAGGACTACTGCAATTTCCATATGTTATTTAAAATGGACTTTGTGGAACTGTACCTTTATGGTAGATCCTAACCCAGATGACTTTGCTCTGTTTCCTAGTAGGATTTCGGGGCTTGCAACTTCAAACAAAAAATTCCAGAAGTGAGCCCTTTGCTACTTCTGCATTATTAGAATCTGTTGGAAGCCTGTGATGTTCCATTTGCCTGTGAAGTGGGTGATGGCTGGTGTAAACCAGGATCTTGAAATTTGGCTGCTTCCATGGCAGTGATTTCAACCTGAGGGATGCCTAGCCAATACAAAATAGTAAATGATGGTCACTACTAGATATAATGGACTGCTGGGTAGCCTCAAACCTCAAAGTAGTTGTATTACTTTAGGCCTGCATGACAGGTTTTTGCAGAATGCCGATAATAGGAGCCTCAACATTTCCCACTATGTGCAGAAAAGAGGACACTGGAAAGAAGGAACTGTCTGTGTATGTTCTAATGCCCAGCAGAGCCAGCTTCTGACCAGATAATAATGTTAGGAAACATTTATGAAATACTTAACATGTCCACATAAATTAATGTCTAGTCTATTCCAACAATTTCCATGTCATGTAGGGGATAGCGTGGAACCAACCAGGCCAGGACAATGGAATCCATTCCATCTGGTTGCTATGGAAAGCCCAAGGGGGACTACAGAAAACATGCAGTGTCACCCATAATTTCTGGAGCCTGATATAACCAAAGGAGATTACTGGACTTTGCTTGCTTGAACAGATTATTTCTATTTAATTCACCCTACAATAGCTTTCATAAGAGCAGTGGTTCTCGACTTTGGTGTTAGAATCACTTGGGAGAATTTTTAGAAACTCCATACCCTGGCTATTCCCCAGAAAGATTAAATTAGAATGTCTGGGGGAATGGAACCCAGGTGTCAGTATTTTTCAAAGCTCTCCAGAGATTCCAATGTGCAACCATTCCTCATAGTTTTCCCCCTAAACCCTATTTAATAAGGGATAGGGCATCTATGTGATAGGCTAATAGGTGCAGGGCACCTACCACATCAGCCAGGGCAGAGGACCCCTGTGGGCTGGGAACCCCAAACATTCCTGGAGAGCCCAAATGTTAAGTATGCTGAATTAAAGGAGGCAAATTCCAAGATGTTTGCTATGGCTAAAAGCAAGAAACCAATTTTACAGAATCATTTTATAAAAAGTTATAGATTCTTGTTGAGGGCATTCCAGGATGGAGGTAAACTGGCCTCAGTCACATGAAGGTGGTTGAGCCTGGGCCTTGTTCCCCAAAGCAGTCTCATCTGGTAACCAGCTATAAGTTTCCCTTTGGCTATCCTGAAGCTTTAAGAAAATTCACACCTGGCTGGGCGCGGTGGCTCACACCTGTAATCCCAGCACTTTGGGGGGCTGAGTCGGGTGGATCACGAAGTCAAGTGTTCGAGACCAACTTGACCAACATGGCAAAATCCCACCTCTACTAAAAAAAAAAAAGAAAAATACAAAAATTAGCTGGGCGTGGTGGCGCACGCCTGTAATCACAGCTACTCAGGAGGCTGAGTCAGGTGAATTGCTTGAACCAGGGAGGCAGAGGTTGCAGCGAGCCAAGATCACGCCACTGCACTCTAGCCTGGGTGACAGAGTGAGACTCTGTCTCCAAAAAAAAAAAAAAGGAAAAAGAAAAAGAAAATTCACACCTAATGTGACAGTCTACTTTGAGCTGTGCGTGGGGGATTAGGGAAGAGTCTAAAGGTGAACAGATAAAAGAGAAGCAGTCACCATGTTTAAGCCTAGGCCTACATGGTGGCTGGACACTGCAGGACGGGGTTGGCAGTGGCGTGAGCAGTGACCAGAGCCAGGCAGTGGCAGAAACACAGTGCTGTTACAGACTGACTTAAAGCCTGTGTGAACCCCTTCAGCTGCCACGACCGCCGAAGTTCCCAGTGCCCCTGAAAGTGAGGCTGGAAGTTCTGTGTGCAGAGGGAGGGGCGAAGAGACATTATTATTTGGACATAATGATGAATGTGACCTTAGCTGTACTCATAAGCAAGTCACGTTTGCCACATATTGTCAGTAATCAAATAATTCAATCCCTAATCAAATTCCCCATTAAAACCAAGTCTCACTCCCAAATACATGTGTTTCTCTTGAGCCGTGTTGGACAGAGGTCTTCATGGTTGCTGCAGGGAAGAAATGTACGAGTAGTCTCTCCAAACAACCAAGCAGCCTGGGGATCAGAGGTCCAGGACACTGGGCCATATATGTAATGTGTGTTATATTGGATGCTAACGTCTTTCAATGAAAGGCTGTTCCCTATTTGGTGCAGTCATGAGCAGAAATGACCAAATAAAGCTTGTGCTTGTCTTAATCTATGTTATTTATGAATTATTTTGTCTCTAGTCTCCTCAAACAGAACAGTGGGAAAAAGCAAGACACTAACCTCGATTTGGCAAGTAATAGTGTCATTTTGAAACATCTGTAACATACCTGTTTACCTTTTTCAAAATTTTCACTGACAAAATCACACTATCCCTCTAGTCATAATCTGAAGCACTGTGTCTCCATAGTGATGATTCAGGCTCCTGTTGCCATGGTGATCATCTATGGGCTAAAACACTTCCATCAGTTCTTCCCCTCATTCTCATTACCATTGTCAGTTTCTCAATCCAGGCCTTTATTATGTCTTTGGGATCTAGCATTGGGCCTGACAAATAATAGGTGGTCAATGTATTGAATGAATAGCCCAACCAAGATAATTAAAATACGTCTTACCTCATCTTTCTGTCTCTAGGCTTCGTCCTGTGGGTTATTATGCCTTATCTTTTCATTTCATTTCATTCATCTGTTTTCATTTACTGGCACTTTTACAGAAGGAACACTTGCTCATTTTAGAAAATTCAAACAATTTTAGATACCTACAAAGTTAAAAGTAAACATTCCTCTCCACCAAAATAAATTCCAGCTGGATCAATGATTTAAACATAAAAAAAATGATAAAAGTTCCAAAAGAATTTATAATCTGTGGTGAGAAAGGCTGCTTTAAATAAGAACAAAATCCGGAAGCCAAAAAGAAACAAAATTAACATGTTCAACCATATAAACATTTCAAAACGCTGTATGAGAAAAAAATGCCATAAACAGTCAAAAGATTAATAACAAACTGGAAAAATGTGTTTGCAGAACAAATGGTAAAAAGTTAAACTTCCTCAATTACCAAAGAACTTTTACAAGTCAGTATGAAAAAGATGACCAACCCAGGAGGAAAATGGTCAAAGGTTACTAATGTTTGCAGAAAAAGGAATGCAACTGGTCAGAAAACAAATAACACATTAATGTCTTATAATTAAATAAATACAAATAAACAACAATGAATAAATAAGATTTTTTTCACCTCTCTGGCAAATATAGATGTTTAAGGACACCTAGTGCTGCAAACCTAAAGGGAAAATGAACACTTTCCTAAGTCATTGGTGGAAATGTGCATTGGTGCGTTCTTTCTGGAGGACAATTTGACAATATCTTTCAGAATTTAAAATGCACATCTCCTTTCACTGGTAATCCCTCTGCCAGAAATTTACACAACAGATATAGTTGCAAATGTTTAGCAAAATATATGTACAAGAATATTTATTGCTAATTGTTTTGCAACAGCAAAAGACTGGAAACACCCAGTATTCATACGTGGGGGCAAGTTAACTAAATAGCAGTAAACCTGTATGATGGAATAAGGATGCTTCTGTGAAAAGACTGAGGTAGTTCTGTGACCTCAAGAGTCAAAAGAATAAGTTGTAGTACAACATGTAACATTTTTATAAGAACAGACAGATGCATATATGGTGTGAACAAAGAATAAGTTGTAGTACAACATGTAACATTTTTATAAGAACAGACAGATGCATATATGGTGTGAACATATGCATTAAGAGTTTTTAGAATAAATTACAGTTATCTGTGGTATGGAGACTGGTATGAAGATAAGGAAAAAACCTTTTACTTTCATTTTGTATCTTTTGCTCATTAAATTTTTCATCTTACAGGGAGCCAAGTTATGAGGATGCAAACGCATAAGAATGATACAATGGACTTTGGGGACTTGGGGTTGGGAAGAGGGGAGGTGGGTGAGGGATAAAAGATCACACTTTGAGTACAGTGTATACTGTTAAGGTGATGGGTGCAGCAAAATCTCAGAAAATCCCACTAAAGAACTTATTCATGTAACCAAACACCACCTGTTCCCCAAAAACCTATTGAAATAAAAAAATTATTTTTCATTTGATACATGTTTCATGTATGACATTTAAAAGAACTGTCACCAGGGGTCTCCTTTACTTCCCTCAACTTCAATGCCCAAAGATATATTTTACATTCAGTTTTTTCTATATGTATATAAGAAAGATGCAAATATGTATCTTTGAATATGCATAATTATCATCTTTGTTGTTAAAAAATGGGGATTATATATAGTTCTGAAATTTGCTTTTCCAAATTTTTATATTATTCACATCTTTCCATTTAAGAATACACTGCATAAAATTCTACAGTAAGAATATGCTGTAACTTATTTACCCATTCTTATATTATAATGTTATTTCTTTTTTTGTGACCTTGACAATTAATTCTGCAATGACCATAATTTTACATAATTAATTTTTGTATGCATGTATTTTTGTAGGACTGATTCCCTAAAGTGGAATTCTAGGTAAAAACAGAGATGACTGAAGCACAGGAGGTCACAAGAAACCTCCTGCATGCAGGTCATTTAAAATCTCTGCTATTATCGTGTCTCTTAACCTTCCATTGGACAACACGAGTCACGAAGGTGGTGAATTACACTCTGCCCACAATGTAGCAACAGCAAGGACAGAGACAGAAGGAAGATTTGGGGATATATAATAAAGTTTGCCATATTGCCAGGATGTGTGTATTTTTGGTTTTGTCTTTTTCTTTAATGACATTAATTTCTTGAGCAGATGCTGCCAATGTCCCACTTATATCCCCCTCACATTCACCTCTGCAAGCCAATGCTGTCACGATGAATATCCAAAAGTTCTGCCTGAGAACTTTTCTTCAGCCTGGCAAAAACGATAAGCCAGAAGTTCTGGAGAGTCATGCCCTCTGAAGCAGTTCTCAACCGAAGATGGGCAAGGAGTTGAGGAATAACTAGTCCAGACTCCTCACTTCTCAACTCAGGTGAAGGAGGCATTCCTATATAGCCTCCCATATTCACCCATCTGGATTGAGCTCCAGTTGCAGGAAATTCTAACTGCCTTAACGATGTATTCTTTTTTTTTTTTTTTTTTTTTGAGACGGAGTCTCGCTTTGTCGCCCAGACTGGAGTGCAGTGGCCGGATCTCGGATCACTGCAACCTCCGCCTCCCGGGTTCCCGCCATTCTCCTGCCTCAGCCTCCCGAGTAGCTGGGACTACAGGCGCCCGCCACCTCACCCGGCTAGCTTTTTTGTATTTTTTAGTAGAGACGGGGTTTCACCGTGTTAGGCAGGATGGTCTCGATCTCCTGACCTCGTGATCCGCCCATCTCGGCCTCCCAACGTGCTGGGATTACAGGCTTGAGCCACCGCGCCCGGCCAACGATGTATTCTTTATTGACGTCCTTTCTTTCCCTGTCTCACTTTCCCAGGACCAGCCCTCTCCAATAAACTACTTTCCTCAAATCCTTATTTCAGGGTATGCCTTTTGGGGAACCCAAACCAAGACTGTCTTACTCCAAATATTCATAAATTAATCCTTTGTGTGTTAAGAGTTTGGTGTAAAGATATGTAGAACATATCTATGGATTCTAATTTAGTATATCAACATTAAAGTACAAAATCAATAGCTTTTTTAAAAATCCTAGATAATTCTTATATATATGACCTAGATTTTTTTTTTTGATATGACATTAAATTCAGAGTCTTTACCTCACAATGACTGTTACTTCTTATTTTCCCACTAAATTCTAACAAGTGAACTCTGAGAAATGCTCAGAAAAAGTGAATCAATTATAAGATGATTCTTCTTCAAAGAAAAATACAAAAATCACTCTATCTTCCTGCCTAGCTTGCATCTTTACGAACTCCATGTCCAGGCTCACTTTCACTTCTTCTCAGTTATTTTCCAGGAACACAAATTTATTCTTATGCTATTATTGTTATTATTATCATTTCTGAGATGGAGTCTCGCTCTGTCACCCAGGCTGGAGTGCAATGGCGCGATCTTGGCTCACTGCAACCTCTGCCTCCCAGGTTCAAGTGATTCTCCTGCCTCAGGCTCCTGAGTAGCTGGGATTACAGGCATGCACCACCATGCCTAGCTAATTTTTGTATTTTTAGTAGAGATGGGGTTTTACCATGTTGGTCAGGCTGGTCTCAAACTCCTGACCTCAGGTGATTCACTGCCTTGGCCTCCCAAATTGCTGGGATTACAGGCATGAGCCACTGCACCCAGCCTATTATTTTTGACTAGAAGCATACTTAATAATTTAACCTCTTGTCACAGGGTCTCTGTGACACTCAGAGTCTAGCTAATAAAGGGAAACTATTCCTATTCCTATGGCAAAAGGGACAAAGAGAGGAGTGTTACTCATGAGAATTGAATTATGGAAGAGATACCACTCCTCTAGATGTCTCTGCTTTTATCAGAGATATGACATCAGGACAGATGTAGTGGGTTAAATTGTGGCCCCCAAAAGATATGTCCAAGTCCTTACCCTTGGTACCTGTAAATTTGACCTTATTTGGAAATAGGGTCTTTGTAAATGTATTTAAGCATCTCAAGATGAGATCATCCTGGATTTAGGATGGGCTTAACGGGTCATCCTGCATTTAAGGTGGACACCAACTACTGGTGTCCTTATAAGAGAAAGGAGGAGATTTGAGACACAGAAAGATATAAGGTAAAAAGTCATGTGAACATAAAGGCAGAGATTGGGGAGATGTGCCTACAAACTAAGGAATGCCAAGGATCGTCAGCAGTCATGAGAAGCTAGGGGAGGGGCGTGGAAGGGATGGTCTCTAAGAGCCTTCAAGAGGAACCAGCCCTGTTGGCACCTTGATTTTGGACTTCTGGTCTTCAAAACTGTGTGAGACAATAAATTTCAGTTACTTTAAGCTACCCAGTTTGTGGCAATTTGTTATGACAGCCCTAGGGAACTAGTACAGCAGGGAAGGTATGGAGAAGAAATACCCTGGCCTCTTTCTCCCCCTGCCCACTGATCTCCTTCCAGCGCTTTCCACTGGCCAAACTGAAATGGCAAGAGAGCACAAAAGAGGCAGTCTGCAGAGCACAGCATGCAGTAGATCTAGAGAGGAGCAACTGAGAATCCCAGCACCATAATGAAATAAAAATTATTGTAAACAATAACTATTTTAAACAAGGTAATAAATGAAAGTATATGAGAAACAACGGCTGAATTACTTCACCTAGACAACCAAGGCTAAAAATAATTCATTTGCTAAGGGGCTTTGTTAAATAACAGAAGTAAAAGAGAGCATTGAGATCATCCAACCCAAGTCCTTTTCATTCTGTTCCTCAAAAACAGGCTTGCAGAAATTGGTGACTTGTGCACCTTCACTCAGTAGGTAAGGAAAGGAGTTGGGCCTGAAACAAGATCCGCCCAAATCTCCATTGGTTTCCCCTTGGCTGATGTGTTATTTTCCTCATCTAGAGAGATTTCTTTCCATCAAGAACTCCAACCTAGCGTTTTTACTTTCTCCATTTTTATGCAATTTACAGAAACAGAAACTGTCCTTTTCAGATGGGCTTTCAAGCAGAGTCCAACATACTACAGGAAGAAATTGCCCCATCTTCCCTGGAGAAAATGCCAGTTGCAGCACCAGGCACCACTGATTTCCTGCAGAACTGTACTGTGAGGTGTCCAGAGGTATGGATGGAGTCAGCATGCTTTAAGACAGCTAACTAGCTGTTCACACCCTGATTCACTGTTTGAGCACATGTGCATTAACAGGTGCCAGGCCTTGCACCAGACAATGAAGGTGCAGCACTGAAACCAAACACAGTCCTTGCCCTCAAGGGGCTTACAGTCTAGCAGAGAAGATTAATGAACAAATGTGTGAATTTGGGGTTGGCAGGTGCAGGGAGTACCTACCTCACCCACCTTGGGATTCAGAGAGGCTTCTGAGCCATGGAGTGTGTAGGAAACTACTTTTTCCTCAAGCACCACAGAAGCTCATGAACAGATGTCTCCTCATTCGATGGTGTTGATTTTTTAAATACAATTTATTTTTAGAACAATTTGGGGTTCACAGCAAAATTGAGCAGAAAGTATAGAGATTTCACACTTATCCCCTTCCCCCTTGATAAGCTCCCTATCAACATCCCCTGTCAGAGTGGTTCATTGTTACAGTGAACCTACGCTGATGTATCATTATCACCCAAAGTTCAGTTTACATTAGGCTTCCCTCTTGATGTTCGTTCTATGAGTTTTGACAAATGTATAATGACATGTATTCACCATTAAAGTATAATACAGAATACTTTCACTGCCCTAAACATCCTCTGTGTTCCACCTATCACCCCTTCCTCCCCACTAACCCCTGGCAACCACTGGTCTTTTTCCTGTCTCCACAGTTTTACCTTTTCCAGAATGTCAAATAGTTGGGAACCTACAGTATATAGCCCTTTTCAGATTGGTTTCTTTCACTTAGTAATATGCATTTAAATTTCCTGCACATCTTTCCATGACTTGATAACTAATTTGTTTTTAGCATTGAGTAATATTCCATTGTCTGGATATCCCACAATTCATCCATTTACCTACTGAAGGGACCTTTTTTACTTCCAAATTTTGGCAATAAGGTTTCTATAAACATTCATGTGCAGATTTTTGTGTGGACACGTTTTCAACTCATTTGGGTAAATGCCAAAGAATGTGATTGCTAGATCATATGGTAAGAGTATGCTTAGTCTTGTAGGAAACCGCCAAACTGCCTCCAAAGTAGCTTACTATGGTCTCTTTCCGAAATGACTTAATCTTGTACCCAGCAGTACCTGGGTATACACGAGGTATGCTTTCAGCAACTCCACCAAAAAACCTCCCTGCTGGCCAGGTTCTTCCTTCTAGTTGTAAGATGCCTCTCCCTCTGTCCTTTATATGTCCTTCTTAGTCTAAGTCAGATTGTAAACCCCTATACAATTGGTAACAGTTTGTATTGTCATCGATTATGTATACCTTGAATAGGAACAAACATTCTAGGAATGTTTTAATAAAGCAAAATGCAGTGAAGGTTAAGGGAAAGAAGCAGCAGCGTACACAGTTGATCTATGAACTTCCTGTCCCAGGAGTATTTGCTGTATGCAGGGGGAGAGATTTGTCCTGTTTAATCTAATAAGTGGGGAAGGAGCTAAAAGCCACCAGGCGTTGAACTAGAACTGGGGATACAGAGGTGAGAAACTGTGTCCTTGAGAAGCTCGGCACTCAGGCATGTACAAACACAATTTCAATATCATATAAGTACTATAATTGCAAAAACCATTTTTCCTTTATTTTCAGTAGTCTACCTAGTTGTCAGTAGAGGTGTCAAATCATGTGTTGCAATCTTTGATGCAGAAAATATAGTTTACTCCAAAAGGGGTATTAAAGCACCACAGAAGTGCAGAGGCTTAGAGGAACCTCAGTCTGGAGTGCCTGAGATATCTTCACTGAGGAGGCAAAATCAGGGCTTAACACTGTAGGGGATGAAAGAATATATTTTCTTCCCATCTTAGATTTATGGCCAAGGCCCCTATAATGAAAGACAGGTTTACAAGAGAAAAGCATATACATTTATTTAATATATTTAGGGACATGGGAGGCTTTGGAAATGAAGACCCAAAGAAACAGGTAGACTTATATATTATTATGTTTAGGTTTGATAAATCATGGACAGTCATAGAAAAATACAATGGGAGGACAAAAGAGTATAATCTAATGCCAATAAACTGCAGGGAACTTAGCAAGCCCTGTTTGTTCAGATTCTTCTCTGTGTTCCCATGTCTTCAGAGATAACCATACTCCATTTCTTTTGGTGTTCCCATGTCTTCATAGATAAGCATACTCCATTCTTCTCGATGTTCCCATGTCTTCAGAGATAAGAATGTTCCTTTATCTTCAGAGATAAGGAAGGGCATCTCTCGAATGAGGGTCTTATGTCCTGCTTCAGGGCAGAAGAGTGATGGGGAGGTGAGGGTAGCTTCTGCTTCTGCTGTTTTCTGAAATGCCAAGATGCCATATTTTCTGGTAGCACGTCCTGAACTCCATCAATGTTCAACAATGTATGTCACTTTTTCTGGCTCTGTTACTGAGAGAAAGAACTTTTAAGGCAGACAAGTCAGCATGGACAAAGGTGTAGAAGTGGGAAGTAGAATGGTCTGTTTTGAGGAAGAGCAGATGGTTTGGTGTGGCGAGAGAAGGTGCTGGTGCTGCTGCTCTTGGCAGGAGGGTTGGGATGGCAGGAGATGGGACACAGGTGGACAGGAGTCAGCATATGAAGGAGTTGGATGCCACAAGCTGGAAGTCTTCTTTGTACTGTAGGCTTGTGCTGTTGAACAAGACAGTCAGTGGCTCTCAAGTAGGTAAAATGTGGCTTCTACAACTAAGCGGAAGAATTTTAATTTTATTTAATTCTATTCATGTAAAGTTAAAAATGGAAAAAAATATATATATCATGTTGAAATATTTTAGAAATTTTGGATCAAATAAATTATATTACTAAAATTAACTTCGTCTACTTTTTTTTTTTTTTTTTTGGAGATGGAGTCTCACTCTTGTTGCCCAGGCTGGAGTGCAATGGCACAATCTCAGCTCACTGCAACCTCTGCCTTCTGGGTTCAAGTGGTTCTCCTGTCTCAGCCTCCTGAGTAGCTGGGATTACAGGCACATGCCACCACGCCCAGCTAACTTTTTATTTTTAGTAGAGATGGGGTTTCACTATGTTGGCCAGGCTGGTCTCAAACTCCTGACCTTAGGCTATCCACCCGCCTCAGCCTCACAAAGTGCTGGGATTACAGGCATGAGCCACCATGCCCAGCCTACTTTTTTCACTTTAAAAAAATTAGGCTCCCAGAAACTTTGAAATTACATATGCAGCTTACATTATGTTTCTATTGGACATTGCTGCTATAGGCAATTGGGAACCATTGAGAGTTTTTGTGCAGGACAAGAATATGATCATGTTGGGGCTTTAGAATAACAACTCTGATAGCAGAGTAAAGGATGACTTGGTGGGAAGGTACAACTAGCAGTAAGGTGACCAGTTAAGAGGCTATTGCTGTAGTCCACATTAGAGCTAATATAGACCTACACAGTGGCAGTAGGGATAGAACAGAGGAGCTGTATTTAAAAGATATTTAGGAGGGGAAGTTGGCATGGTTTGGTAATGGGTTGGCTGTGGGTGTGTGTTGTATATTAAAGAATTTGTCTGGTCTTTATCTCTGGTTCCTGGGAGGTAACCTCTAAACTTTGGGATTTCTTGAGTAACAGGAGTGTCTTTATTATTTATTCTGGGCTTCCTGGACCACCCCTAATTTATGCTAATAAGGTGATTCATGGTGTGCCACTAGATGATTTCAGGATGGGGGCTGGCCATGCCAGAAAGATTAACTATGTGATTGAAAGGTTGGAGTTTTGAGCCAAGTAAAACCGACTGGACCTCCCAACCTTAGGGAGGGGAGGAGTGGGGACTTGGAGATCAAGTTCAATCACATGGACAATGGTTCAATCAATCATGCCTATTTAATGACACCCCAATAAAAACTCTGGAAAACAGTGCTCAGGTGAGCCTCCTCATTGGTAATATACATCAATGTCCTGAGAGAGTGACACATTCTGAGGACAGAGAAACTTCACATTTGGGACCTCCTCAGACTTTGTCCTATGCATCTTTCTTTTGGCTAGCCCTGATTTGTACCTTGATAATAAAATTGTAATTGGAAGCATAATGTTTTCCTGAGTTCCATAAGTTGTTCTAGTAAAGTATCAAACCTGAAGTCATCATGGGAAACTCCAAAATTTGTAGCCAGTTGGTCAAAAGTGCAGGTGGCCTGGGAACCCTTGAGCTTGCAGCTGGCATCTGAGGTAAGGGCAGTCTTGTGGTGGAATGTGCCCTTAACCTGTGACATTTGAACTCATTCTGGGTAGCTAGCATCAGGGTTGCAGTGCACAATGAAAGAAAACAAGTTAACAATGACTCCATAGTTTCTAGATTAAACAGTATAAGACACCCATAGGACATGAAGTCTAGTTGGGGCACGAATTTGGTGTTATGCCTGTTGATTTTGAAGAGTCTATTGTCTTCAGGATTGAGATGTCTAGAAAGCAGTGCAGGTGGAATTCAGGAGAGAGTCCAGGCTGGAGACAAAGATTTAGAAGTGTTCCATATACAGGATGTTGAAATAGAAATATTTCTGCCTCAGGGTTCCCTAAAGCCCCTAGATCCCCACATCCACTTTCCTCCGACTCTGCAGATCATTCTGTGTCTTTGTCTTTTCTACCAAAACTCCACCCCAAAGCTATTCTTTTCTCTTCATGGTCTTCCTACCCTGGCCCAAAGTAGCTCCCAGAACTCTTCCAGCCTATGTCCAGCCAAAGGCCCAGAATGGCTGGATAACCAGGAGACTCAAAGCACACCCTCCCACCTGGTGTGTAATGTATCTTCTGCTCTCACCAGTTTTTCATCTGACAATCTTTCCACCTCTTCTGGATAAGGAGGACACACTCTGAAACTTTGCATGCTATTTCTCTTATCACGTGTACATGATATAACATAATGAGATCACTTACTTTTCTTAATGCCAAAGACATTCATTTTTTTTTCCTAACAAATATTTGGGTCCCTAGTATGTACTTAGTGTTAAGGATACAAAGACAAAAAGGAGGCCAGATGCAGTAGCTGACACCTGTAATCTCAGCACTTTGGGAAGCCAAGGCAGGTAGATTGCTTGAAGCCAGGAGCTCAAAGACCAGCCTGTACAACATAGGGAGATCCCATTTAAAAAAAAAAAAAATAGCCAGACATGGGGGCACATACCTGTAGTCCCAACAACTTGGGAGGCTGAGGTGAGAGAATCCCTTGAGCCTGGGAGGTCAAGTCTGCAGTGAGCCATGATTGCCCCACTGCATTTCAGCCTGGATGACAGAGCAAGACCCTGTCTCAAAAAACCAATAATTATGATAATAACAAAAAGATGAAAAAGACATGATTGGCTGGGTGCAATGGCTCACACCAGCACTTTGGGAGGCCGAGGCAGGCAGATCACCTTAGGTCTAGGAGTTCGAGACCAGTCTGACCAATATGGTGAAACCCCATCTCTACTAAAAATACAAAAATTGGCCGGGCATGGTGGCGGGCACCTGTAGTCCCAGCTACTCAGGAGGCTGAGACAGGAGAATTGATTGAATCTGGGAGGCAGAGGTTGCAGTGAGCCAAGATCATGCCACTGCACTCCAGCCTGGGTGACAGAATGAGACTCCGTCTCAAAAAAACAAAAAACAAAAAAAGAAAGAAAGAAAGAAAAAAGAAAAGAAAAAGAAAAAGATATGATTGTTGTCCTCAAGGAGTTTACAGTCTGGGGGAATTTGAACATGCACATGCTAACCAAATTCTTTTGATTATGTGATTGTGTAAGTTGTAATTGAGGAGCTAACCTATTTCACTTTACAAGCTGACAGGAGTTAGCAGATTCAAGATGAGCCATGGACCTTTTTGCTGTCCTCTCAAGAACTTGTTCATAGAAAAAGCTGGATTTCAGAATATCAAATATTTCTTCATGTTTTACAGCTAAGTTGACATCAAACATTCAAGCATTTAGATCTGCTTTTAAAATCATTTCAAAATATGTATATATTAGCTTTTTTCAATACAGCCACTCTTCTCCTTGCTCTGGTACTTATATGAATATCCACAAGAGGGTAGGGGAAGATGAAGAATTATTCTGGGGCAAGCTCCATGAGAGCAGAATGCAAACAGATCTGTGAGAGTTCCAAAGATGGCTACATAGGTCAAAGGACAATGCAAGGATGGGCTCTACTCTCTTGATACTTTGAATCATTTAAAATCCAGTACAATTGACATCATCTGGGAGGCTGTTAGAAATGCAGAATCTCAGGCCTCACCCAAATTGTGCTGAATCCTAATTTGCATTTTCAGTAAGACACCCAGGTCATTCAAATGTCAGTATATATCTCTCTCCAAAGTTCCACACTCAGGTCAGCCTCCCAGCCTCTCTTCTCTCTATTGCTACCCTTTCATGCTCCCCATGGCAGCCTCCTTCTCTCTGTTGCTCTCCTTTCATGCCCACCATGGCAGCCTCCTTCTCTCTATTGCCATCTTTCATGCCCTTCACCCCAGGGCTGCCTCACCCATAATCCTCTTCAAAAACTCTGAGTTGCTAATGTCTGCCCCTTTTCCATTTCCCACTATTCTCTTGCTCTCTGATTTCTTTTCTCCAAGCATCCTGCCCCCACATATAAAACCTTTCATCTCATTGCACACACTTTGAGATTGCCATAGATAACAAATACAACAGATATTGAAAAGGTAAAATCAACAGGACTCAGTAAGTGCTTGGATAATTATAATATCCTCTAATATTTGTTTCTTTCTATGAAGCAGATATGGTTGTTATCCATATTCAAAGATGGGTAAACTACAGCTCAGAAAGGTTACATAACTTGTTTAATTCACAGACCCGGACAGTGGCAAAGATGGGATTTGAATTCAGGCGGTCTGACCCTGGGACCGGGACATTTGACTCCTGTACTGGGTGAGAAAGTAAGAGAAGTCTGTAATGATTCCTAGGACTTACATTAATTAACTGCAGTTGATGAGGCCACCAACAGAAGTAGAAAAAAAATAGATGAAAGGGTGGACCTTTTGTTTTGTGGGGTGGTATGGGTAGTTCAAAGTTACTGTTACTTTTAGGTTAAAACTCCAGTTTATTTCTAAGGTTAAATGAAAAATTGCTTGCTTTGGATTTTCCCACCTTCTTCATTCTACTTTTGTAACTATTTACTGTGATGTTTAAAATCCCTAGACCAAGCTCTTCCTGAAGGAATACGAGATGATTGGTGGAGCACACCAAAAGCACACTCAAAAGCAGCAGCAGAGCCCCAATAGCTTTATAGCCTTGTCTGGTCTCTTTGGTCACCTTCCATTTTTAGCAATCAGTTGGTGGCCTGGAAGTACAGTCTGGGGCTACAAGGGGCTCATACTCTGTATATCTAATGCAAACTAATTGAGCAGTGCCCCAAATGCTCCACGTTCCCCAAGTTTCTCAGGTTCTTGGCAGCAACACTGGTGATTGAAAATAAACTCTGCTCCCTTCCTCCTGGGGGAAAACACATGGCCGGATCCACATCAACCTTAGAATCACTGGGTACCTCAGGGTTATTACAAATGTTAACTAAGAACTTCTCCTACAGCTCGTCTCCATGGCCAACTATGAACAGCTTTTGAACAAGTTTCTTATTCATAGAATGATAACCAAGAAAGCCCCCCAACCAGAGAATCTGTCTGCCTGGAGAGCAGGTGAGGCTTTGACACCTAGGCATTATTCTTGCTGGTCCTCTCCTCTTCCCTCCCTCATCCTGAACCAAGGCTCCTTTTGCCCTCAACGGCACTGTCCCAATTTGTTCTATATTCAAGGCCTGATTTCTCAAATGGTATAGACGTGACTTATAAAAGGGAGACAGTTTTAGAATCCTCTGTGATCACTCTGTCACAGGCCAAAAGACTGGATTTCTAAAACACAGAAACCAGGGCCAGCAGGGTTTTATTTTGCTGCCTTCTTCCCCAGTTCCCCACAGGGCTGCTTAGACTCATTGGTTGCAGACAGTTATCTGTGTTAACAAAATACAGCCACTGACATTCACATTACCTCATCCATGCAGCCGTTTTGTCATATGGATCCCTTTGATATTAGGAGTGACCTTCCCCCTTGCTGCCAGAGAGATTTTAGTGGGAGTGCAGTGGCGTGATCTCAGCTCACTGCAACCTCCGCCTCCCAGGTTCAGGCAATTCTCCCGCCTCAGCCTCCCAAGTAGCAGGGATTACAGTCATGTGCCACCACACCCAGCCAATTTTTTATTTTTGGTAGATATGAGGTTTCTCCATGTTGGTTAGGCCGGTCTCAAACTCCCGACCTCAGGTGATTCACCTGCCTTGGCCTCCCAAAATGCTGGGATTACAGGCATGAGCCACCAGGCCCAGCCAGTTTCTTTCTTTTGACAGATGCAAAAATCCCTCTTTTTCTGTGAGATCCTGGACCTCCTCTGTCTGCCAAGGCTGCACATATCTCTCTCCCCACTTTACAGATTAGGAAGAAGAAGCAAAGAACTAAAGTGCATAACGTAAACTCCTAATCAATCCTTCTTCCAGTCCTTCCCAAGAGAACCTGAATTTGCCTGGGTGTCATATACTGTCCTCTATGCATCAGCTATGACTCAGAGAGCAGTAACTCCAAGCCTATTCCTTATTCATCTAAGCCAATCAGAGGGCAGTAACTCCAAGTCTATTCCCTATTCATCTAAGCCAATCAGAACATGACAAGCTAAGTCAGAAAGTTCGGGCTACAAAGACTTGTATTATATAATAAGAGAAATGACTTCTCTCTTCCTTGTTGGAGGTGAGTGAGAAAACACGTTGTCTCAGTCACCGACCACAAGAGGAACCAGCTTTAGAATGAAGCTTAAACTTGAATGGCAAAGAGTAGAGTTAAAAAGAAGATGTTGGTAACATATTTAAATTTTGGAACAACCAATTATTGTAGCCTGTTCTACATTTTGTAGGCTAATAAATGTCCTTATTGTTTTTGCCAGTTTATGTCAAGTTTTCTGAGGTTTGTTTGTTTGTTTTGTAGTCAAAGCATCCTATCCTACCCTGCACTTCAGTTTTGTCCACCTCAAGAAATTCCACTGCTGTTTCATTAGTTATTCAAGTCAGAGACCTAGAAATCATATTTTTTTTCTTTTCATTCACTGTCTCCAAAATTGAATAAATCAACCAGCCTATTTGCTCTACCTCCAAAACACATTCATAATCTATCCTGTATATCTTTCTCCACTGCCATCATCTTATTCCACTGTCCCTCACATAAAATCTGCATTCGCCCTCCAACAGTTCTCATTTCTTCCACTCTCATCTTCCTGTAATCTGTTCTCTACACAGAAGTCAGAATGATCTTTTTCGAACGTAGGTCACGTCATTCATCTGTTTGAAACTTTCTAATGGTTTCCAACTTAGAAAAAAGTCCACATTTCTCATTGATTTAATTACAGTAAAGACTATATCGCTATAATAAAGATCTCAAAATAGAGTGGCTTAAATAAGAGAGAAGTATATTTCTCCTTCACTTAGTCCAGCCAGGCAGGCCAGTTCTCCATGAGCTCATCTGGGAGCCAGGTTCCTCCCATCTTGTTGCTCCACCATGCCTAAGGCCAGTACTTTGTCCTTATTTGCATGGTTGGGCACTCAAGGGAAGGAAGTTAAAGGCAAGTAATTTCCCTGCAGTCAAGTAAGGTGGGTGTTGCACATATCTCTTCTGATCACATTCCTTTGGCAAGAACTCTAGTCACATGGCCACAATTCACAATAAGGAAGGCAGGGAAATTTAGTCTCTGGTTAGCTATCCAGATAAGAGTCTTTTTCCAAGGATGAAAAAGAGAAGAGATTTGGGGAGGATGTCTAGCAGTCTGGCATCTTTATAATGGCCTTCTCAGCCTAAATGATCTAGATGATGTTGGGGGCCCCTGTAGCCTCTCACACAACAGCTCCTACGTCCTTCCTTGTTCACTGATTTTGAACCACGATGGCTTCCCTTCTGTTCCTCAAACATTCTGAAATCATGCCTACCTCAAGCACTGTTCCCTTGTTCTCCCTTTCCTTGGAACTCTGCCCGATGGTCCTCTCAATCTCGGTTTTTTTCTTATCCTTCAAGTAACAGTTTGAAAATGTCCCATCCTTTGAGAGGCCTTCTCTGACCACCCTTCTAATATTTTCCTCCTCTTAACAGTCAATGTCCATGATCCTGAGTTATTTTCAACACTGATCATTTTATGAAATCATTTGATTATTTGTGTATTGCCTGTCTCCCTCGCTGGAGTTTGAGCTCCATAAGGGTAGGCGATCTTATTTGTCTTAATCTTATTCACTGCTGTAAGCTCAATGCCAAACCATTGTATAGACATGATTAGCGCCCAACAAATACTTTGAAAAATAAGTTGAATAAAAGGATAAGAGTATCCTTAGCAATGTCTCCCCATCTTGTCCTTGTGCAATTATCTTTCAGATCAAAATGTGAGATTTTGCATTTATCCCTTCTCATTTCATCTTGTTAGATCTGGCCCATTGCCCTGGTCTATAGATCTCTCTTGGGTGTGACTCTGAACCTGCCCTCTGCCAGTGGATCTGCAGGCCCTTCTCACCACTGCATGTTAGTAAGCAGGCAGCCACATTGCTTGCACTGTATCAATTAACACTCAGAGTCCCACACTTCTTTAATCCATACTTCCTGTTCATTGCACCCCCTTTTCATATGAGCTTCTACAATCTCCATAGTTGTTTACAAAGCGAGAACTGAGTGCCATGGGGAATAATGAACAAGGATTCAGGAGATCTGGATGCTAGCTCCAATTCCACTGCTGTTTGTTGTTTTCTAAACCACCTTGAGAAGTCATTCTCCTCTTTGTGGTCTTAACTATTCCCTTTGTAAAATAGAGAAAATCATGCCTGTTTTGCTTTACTCAGAGGATCAGATAACAATGTACATAAATATGTACATTTTAAATTGTGGAACAATTTAAAATTCTGTTGGAGTAGAGGGTAGTATTCCAGGACAGCCAGGGCCAGATCACAGGAGTCAGAGAGAGTCTGTGCAACATGGGGAGATTGTGGGGTCCAGAGGCCGTTCTCTGGAGCACATCTTCCCAAACCCCGCTTCATTGTACACAGTAGGGCATCTTGTATTTTCTTCCCCTGGTTTTCATGCCAAGCATGGAGACACCTCCTCAAAAAAACTGCAAAAGAAAAAATCCCTTTGTGCTAGGTAACAAGATAAAGGCCTTACTCAGAAGGGAGACTTTTAAATATTGTTATAACCACGGTAACCTATGGCCCTATATTGCACATACTAAAGTCTCTCAAAAATCCCAAAGGGGATTGTATTCGTAATAAAAATTTAAAAACTTTAAAAGCTTCTTTTTATCTCTCTCTCAAAATCTCATATAAATACTGGCTATACCCAAAATCTACTTTTTTTCCTCTCCAAACTCTCCTAGCCCATCCTGGCCATGATCTCTTTTATCTTCTTCTCTCCCATGATCAGCTGGTTCCATGTAAATCAATTGAGCTGAGCCAGGTTCCAGTGGATTCCTTGTGAACCCATTATATCGTTTAATACCACAACATTGCAGAAGCTGAGCCAGCTGTTCAGCATTTGATGTGCACTGAAGGAGGAAGAGTTTGAGGAGTGCTCATAACATTTACATTTTCTACCTATCACACTGATCTGTTACCTTTTAAACTAAATGAAACTGAGGCTCAGATATGGTGGAGAGGGAGCACACCCAGGGTCTACCCGAGATTAAGTAGCTTTCTCTAGTAGTTCAGTGACTTACCCTCCCCTCTACCTCGACAGGATGTTTTCCAGGCCCCCCTGAGTTGTCCAACCCTGATGTCTCTAACTTATACACATAGCTTACATAGCTTATGCTTTTTTATGGTTCTCTAGAGCTTGGGAATAGTAATTGTGTGTGCTGATAAAAACACACACAAACAGCTTTTGAACTGGTTGCCTCCTTCATGTCCCAGCCACAGCATCATTTAGAACCTCTAGAGCTACGAATAAATCATCATTTGGAGTGAGCAGCCAAGGCTGGAAACTGATAGAGGGCCTCTGGTGTTTCTACTTCCAAAATCTGTGGCCGTACTATCTCAGAATCTCTTTTGCCCATGGCTTACAAGTGAAAACAATCCTCATCGCCTGCCTTCCTCACTCCTCCAGGTTTTTACGTGAAAGGAAAGAGTTTTTTGGCAAGTCCCTTTGAAAAGTTTTCAAACCTCTGTTCTAGGGGATGGCTAAGCTGAAAGCCTTAAAGTGACTGAGATCATTTGTACTGGCCAAGATGTGACCTGGATGTAGAAGTGTTTGCGCTTATTCAACCTGCACGGGAGTGCCTGCTCTGCAGCCTTCCTGAGGTCAGAGCTCTCAGGATATCATCAAATGATCTCATTTTGGTTCAGTTAAGCTCACACTACAAGACCTACTGTGCGCCACATACCACAGTGGTATGACGGATACAAAAAAAAAAAAAATACTTTCAAAGAACTTGCATTCCAGTGGGTAACCAGACACAAAAACAGATCATTCTGTGTTCATGCATTGAACATGGTGACAGGGCGAACACTGCAGAGGAAGCATGGACCTGGGGCTCTTAGCTCAGCCTGGTGGGAGTGGGGCTTCTTAAAAGATGCAATATCCAAGCTGAATCTTAAAATGTATGTAAGAAAGCGCTCAGAGAGGGGGAGGAAGGTATTCTGGAATAAAGGAACAGAGGCACAGAACAACACAGTGTAGTCAAGCTCTACAAATGTTTCTGCATATTACAGCACAGCAAAGAAGTAGAAAAGAAGAGAAGTAGAGGTAGAGACTGGCAGTGAAGCTGTGATGGCAGAAAGGGGTGGGATCATAAAGAGCTTTGCGTGTTCTAAGGCACCTGACACTATGTGAAAAAGACTATGGAGAGCCAGAAGGGTTTTAAGCAGCAAGTGGCAAAGTCAGTCTTGCCAGGTATCTTAATTTCAACGGAACCACTTGCTATTTGAGTTTTCTGCTTAGGAAACATTTGGAGGTCTGGAAAATTTCGTGACTGAGAGTCCTTATCAAGATATGACGTGGCTGTATGTGAGAGTTCAGGTGTATCCTCAGGCTCACCCTCACGAATGAACTGTGTGATGTGCTAGTGTTTTGCCTGGACCTAGGGGGCCCAGCCACCCATCAGTTCAGGGCCTCCATGGCATGCAGCCCAGTGCCCATTTCTCCTGTCCTCTGTGCAGGTCAGCACGGCCCACTGCCCTCTACCAAAAACCAGGGTTAAGTAGCTCCCTTTCACCACTTACAATTCTTACAGCGCAAGTCTTTAGGTCAATTTTTTCTTTCTGATACTGTGAGGATAATTTGGCAGCATTATCAAAGCTGCTGGTCTCCTTAAGTCAAGAATTTAAATCATTCCATTTAGTTCTGAACTTCCTTGAGAGAAAGAGAGAAAAAAAAATGTGTTGATGAGTTCCTTAGAATGAGAAATATATTTGCTGTGATGAACAGCTCTTTGCCAGTTCTTGAAGACGTTTCTCTCTGAAGCACTGAAAATGTACACAAGAGCCCTCAAGTGTCTGGAGAAGAGGTTTCCTTTAGAAAATTCCCCACGGCCTACTGTGAGTAACCTGAGTTTGGATCACTGTGAAAATCCACCTCCATGTGATAGAGTTATTTATATCTCAAGAATCACCATGGAACAATGAGCACTCTCCAAGTTCTCTTCATGGAGGCCTGTTGTTCATTTCTTTTGAGGGAACATCTCTTAATAAATGGAGTCTCCCCACTCCAGAATCTGTTGCTCTAAATTTGCTAAAACATTTTCAATATTTTGTCGAATTCCTGTATTAAATTCTGGAATGGAAAGAAAGTTTAATATCATGGGTAATCAGTAATCAGAGGAATGTGAGATATTGGTTGTTTGGGAGCAATTAGTAAGTTTTTTTAAGAAACTGTATTTTAAAAGTCATATAATCTAATGTAAAAATTATATATATTTTGAGTGACACAGTCCTATTCTTCCATGACCAATGCTGTATATACATAAAGGCTACGAGTTAAATGGGAGCTCACCAAAGAACAACCAACTCCCAAAATGCAGGGTTTCTGATAACCATGTTAGAGAAGGCTGCTTTGGTCTGAAGCTGAGATGCAAAGAAAGGACTCTGCCCAAGTCACATGTTCTCCTTCACATGAGAGAAGGAAGCACAAACATCCTGGCCATCCCTGAGAACAGGAAGTGAAAGGTGTAGGACCAGAAAAGAAAATGTGGGGTGCGTAAACACTTACTTCACACTGTGAAATGTGGCATGATGAACTTCAGACACTCAAGGAATCCAGGTATTCTCCTTTCCTGCTTATACAGAAAAGAAGGAAGAGGTGGATAGTTGTCTTAGTCACTTTAGGCTGCTGTAACAAAAATACCATAGACTAGGTGGCTTAAACATCAGAAATTTATTTCTCACAGTTCTAGAATCTGGGAAGTCCAAGCTCAATGCACCAATACATTCAGTTCCTGGTGAAGGTCTTTTTCCTGGTTTGCAGACAGATGTCTTGCTGTATCCTCACATGGCAGAGAAAGAGAGGAAGTATTCTCTCTCCTGTCTCTTCTTATAAGGACACTAATTCCATCATAAGAGCTCCACCCTGCTGACTTAATCACCTCCCAAAGTCCTCATACCCAAATACCATCACATTCGGGATTAGGGTTTTGACATAAAAATTTGGGGAAGACACAAACACTCAGTCCATAGAAACAGAGAAGCAAAATGTCCCGTTCTATGGAACTTCCAGAGGAAGGCAGAAGCACCTTGCCCAGCATCAAGTATTTTTCTTGAAACTGTCTAGAACCTCTAACAAAAAAAGTAGAAGGTGAATAATTAGGAGACAACAGGAAGTAGGAGAGAAGAAATGAGGGTACCAGAAGAATACAGGAAGATGACAGATTCTAATGAAGGCAGTGACACAGAGATGGCTTTCTAAATTCAGAATGAGACAAGTATAACCAAGGATATTCACTGGTGTGTGGAAGGCTCTGGTAGGATTTGTCACTGAACTGTGGTGAAAACAGCCTCCCTGAAGCCTTGAGTAGGAATAATATGTGTGAGGGAATTGGCAACAAAAGGAAGCCAGAAGGGCTGGTTGTTCAGGGCTCTGTGGCTGCAGATAAAGAATCTTTTTGGATGCAGTAGCAGATAGCTGTTGGTATTGTGTATGTGTTTTGTCTACCCAGCATTGCTATTCCCACTTCTTCTGTTAATAACACCTCTCTTCTCTGTTTGGAGAAATCTTCCTATCCCACTATCCAGTCCATCGCAGTCTCACCTTCCTGGTCATAAACAGACTTGCCACGTCTCTGGCCACATGATTAGCTCAGATATGGGCACATGACTCAATATGAGTTGACCATAGTCTTTCTCCAGGATTGTTCTCATGAGTAAGGTCTTTTGCCTGCTTGGTCAAATGAGCTGGAAAGTTGTGACTCTCAGACTGCTAGTGGCTATATTTGTGCCTTTTGGAGTAAGTCTATCCTCACTGAGAAAACGTATTGATGTAAAAATACAAGTAGGTGTGGATGATGGGAATCTTACTACATTGAGACCCAGGTTTGTTCTCAGTTCCTACAGCTCTTCTTCCAGCCTGTGAGCTACTCCTGGATCTCCCTAATAGATGAGCTCCATCTCTCCTTTTCTTGTTAAGCTAGTCTGAGTCATCTTCCTATCATTTGCAACCAAACATTTTAGGTGCCTAAGTCATACCAGTAACACGAAGAGGCTGGGAGGGTGGGGTTGGGTATTAATGTCCATTATAATTTAATTACATTCAGTTGAACAAAGGGTTTTTCTAAAAACAATGTTAATAGAAAGTGACATATATATGTGTGTGTAGACATGTGTGTGTGTGTGTGTGTGTGTGTGTGTGTGTGTATCCCTCTAGCTTTGCTCTACTGGACATTAACATCTCAGGGAAAGAAAAAGAACCAGAAAAAGTCCACTGTGGCTATGCTTCTACACAAAATTTGTAACAAAACATGAGAAAATATCTCCAGAGAGCAAGGATTGTTTTCTTTAAAAAGTAAAGTGTTTTAACATAAGACTCTGGAATTTTCTCCTCTGCTTGTTTTTTAGAGACAGTGAGAGAACAAGAGACAGAGAGATTGATTCATCTCTGTACAGCTGAAGAATGGGGAATGGACTATTTAGGTCCTTTGGTTGTACAGTTTGATGACATAGTTTTTGCTTGTTAAAGAGAAACTGACTTCACCATAATTCTGCAGAATCAGCGTCTTGACCTGACTTCAGAAAGCAATTGTAATTCAATGGTGTTAAAAGCACACTTTAAAATAGCTTTAAGTTACAAAAGGCATGTACCTGAATCTCACTTGATCCCAAGCAAAAACCTCATGGTTTTCCCCACATTATACCCACAGAAGCCTGCCTCAAAAACATAATATGGCAAGTTCTAAACTTGCAAAGTGTAAGAAAAACATATCACTTTTAAAGAAAGAACTCCTAATTCACTTAATTTGTTTTCAAAAAACAAATTCATATATAAAAATTCATATATAGCCTTAAAATAAGCTATATAAATTCATATGTAGCTTTTCAAAACCACATCCCTTAACTAATGTCAGGCACACCTCCACCCAATACTGGAAGGTTAGCAATAGTCATTCTCTTGGACGTGTGCCACTAGATGGCGTGTCAGACTAACTCACCTCTGAGCGACTTCCTAGCTACTTCTACACCTCATGCCGTTTTTTGGTGAGTCATCTTAGGCCACCTGATAAGCATTCAGGAAATGCTTATAACCAATTCAGCAGAAAATATAATTTTCACCTAAGTGGTGTGATGAGTATGATTAGGATGTCTCTGCCAAGATTTTCTAAGAGAACCTGAAATTAGCCTACTTCTTATTTCTTGAAATGAAAACCTATAAAAATTGGATTAGAATTAGATAATCATAGGGAAAAATGAATTATTTGTTTTGCCTAATTTTAATCCGTCCTATGAGTCTAGTCCTTCCTTGCTTTTCTTTTTTTTTTTTTTTTTTTTTTTTTGGTCTTTAAATTTTTACCTTTGTGTGGAGGATGGGGTCTTGCTATACTGCTCAGGCAGGTCTTAAACTCCTGGCTCAAGCTATCTTCCTACCTTTGTCTCCCTAACTGTTGGGATTTCAGGTGTGAGCCACAGTGCTCAGCCTTCCTTGCCTCTTGAATGAAATCTATATCTATAATTTATTTGGCCACTCTTAACAATTAAGAGCCTTCTGTTCACTTTTAAACCCTAAAATAGTCTATGTCTATAATTAAGACAGCTATTCTCTTATATTATCAAACTCCAAAGAATATGTAAAGTTAAAGCCTCTTGCCCTCCCCATCTTAAGTTTTTGTTTGCGGTCTAGAGGTTGCATTAGAAAGAAATGCATGTATGTGTGCCTTTTCCATTTTTTCCCATTTAGCACACTTATTTCTCCTTTACTCAATCATTCATTCTTCCTGGGTCCCCCAGGGTTGCTGTGTGTCTATAGAGTCATTATGGAGAAACGGAAGGCAGATAAGGAGCAGGAAAGGTTTTTCTTGACGGCACAATGTAATATGGCATTGCACCACATATGAGCTTACAATAAAAAGCTATAAAACCCATAAACAAAAAACTGTGAATGAAAGTTAGCAGAAGTAACAAACTCTAAAATTAGACCCATAAAGACTGTAGATATTGAAATTACTGGATGTAAAATTTTAAGTTAGTATCTTTAAGATATTCAGATAAATAAGGGGCATTGTTAAAAAAAAAAAAAAAGAGTAAGCCACAGACACTATCAACAGGGACTATGCAGATTTGAAAAAGAACTAAATTCCTAGAAATGAAATATATATTAATTAAAATTAAAACTCAAAGAAAGGAGATTAGAGGTAGCTGAAAAGAAAATTAGTGAGCTGGAAGATAAACCTGAAGAAATTTACCTGAATAGGGAACAGAAGACACAAAGAAAGGAAATACTAAATATAGATTAAACAATATGGGGCATAGAATGAAAAAAAATCTAACGCTTAATTGGAATTCTCAAGAGAGAGTTTAAAAAGAAGAGGAAATATTTGATGTGTTAATAGCTGAGAGTTTTCCATATTTAATGGGAAATCCAATCCACCGATTTAGGAAACACCACAAATCCTAATCTAGATAAATAAAAAGAAATCCACACCTGGTCACATGTTAATTAAACCGAAGAACACTACAGACAAAAAAAAAAATCTTTAAAACAGCCAGAGAGATAAGACAGATTAGGAAGGATAATTAAACTGGTAATTAATTGACTTCTCAAAAGCAAAAATAAAAGTCAGAAGGGAGTGTAATACTAACTTCAATATCCTGAAAGAAAATAACTATCAATCTAGAATCATAACCAGTGAAATTATCTTTCAAGAACGAGAATGAAATAAAGACTTTTAAATCAACAAAGACTGATGAGTATCCTACCAACAAATCATTACTGAAGTAAACTTCCTTCAGAAAGAAAATATTTCAAAAGGAAGATCTGAAATATAGGAAAAAAAGATATGCAGAAAAAACATGTGGGTGATTCTAAACAAATACTTTATAAATAAAAACAAAAATATTTTATAAAGCTGAAAAACCAAGATGGAATTAAAACATTAGACAAAATAATACAAAATCCAGAGGAGGTAATCAGACTTAAACTGTTTTAGAGTCTGTCTTTAAGTTAAATCTACATGTTAACATTTTTAAGTTAACTACTTAAAGAAAAAAATTGAGCCCAGATGCTTCAAGCAAAAACAGATTTTCTGCTTGACAAGGTCCCTAAAATCTGGAATTCCCTTGAGAGGGCTTAGCCATCCAAAACAGGATTAATAGTTCTCTGAGATATTTATCAATTCTTTTGCTAACAAAGGTAGTTTTAATTACCTCCTCTTAATTATGGTGCTGTGGAATTTCTCAAATCTTTACAGAACTTAAAATGTCCTCTCATGAACAGCTTCCTTCCTGCCTTCCCCAAGTGTAATTTCTAGCAGGCACATGCTTGTGCCCATCTTGGAAATGAGCTAGGTACCATCACCTTGGTTATCCAACCACCTTTCCTATGCCTCATCTCCTTCTGAATGTTACACAGTCTGTGGAGAGCAGTAAGAGTGACAACAGAATTTATCTAACTTATTACAATCTATAAAAACATACCTTTTGCTCTGTCAGTACCAGCCCCCTCTGTAACCCCGCAATATGTATTCCTCTATTACCATACTTACAACAATCAGAGGAGGACATGTATCATATGATTATTTCTCTTGCTGAGGCCATTGAATGTCAGATCATGATTAACTATAATTGTGTTAATTATGAGTTCTTGGTAACAAATGTAGGTAAGAATTCTTTATTTAGTTTAAAACATTACAACCAAATTCAATTTGTATGTCTGACATAGAAAAAAAAAGGTCATGGACAACAGTAATACAAACATTTCAGTTTTGATGTCACAAGGCACAAAAACAACTGACAGGTGGCCCTCACGAAGCTAATTTCTCACCCTTCTCTTTCCCACCCTTCTATTCCCTTGTTCTTTATTCTCACAAAGCAAATTTCTTATGCAGTGGTGTCTAATCCTTTTGTTAATAAAACGACTTTTCCTTAAAGCCAAGGTAAAAGAGAAGCTATTTGTGTCTCTTTTAGCCTTCCCAGAAGAAATGAGTCAGACTAGTTACTACATGTCCAGCCCTACCAAGAAACTCTAAGAAAAATTTAGCTAAACTACTATATCTTTTTCCTTCTCACATTCCTTGTCTCTCTATATCTGATCCCTCTTAGTTCTACCTATAATCTTAAAATGTAGTGAAGATGCCAGATTTTTGTTGTTAAGCAGCTTCTGCCCGGAATTCTGAATCCAGATGAATCTGTAGTTTCGCTTAGAAACTTCTCTGCAAGGATTCCCCAGAAAACCTAAAGCACGTATTACCCCTCATAGCACAGCTAATGAAAATGAGGCTCTCAGCTGGGTTCAGTGGCTCATGTCTGCAATACCAGCACTTTAGGTAGCCAAGGTGGGAGGATCACTTGAGGCCAGGAGTTTGAGACAAGCCTGGGAAACATAGCTAGACCCCATCTCTACAAACAAACAAACAAACAAAAAAATTAGCTGGACATGGTGGCACATACCTGTAGTCCTACCTACTTGGGAGGCTGAGGGAGGAGGATTGCTTGAGCCCAGGAGTTTGAGACTGCAGTGAACTGATACCACCACTGCACTGCAATGTAGCATGGGCCACAGAGCAAGACCCTGTCTCAAAAAAAAAAAAAAAAAAAGAAAAAAAAAGAAATTGAAACTCTCCTTGAGTGAAGCCACAACTCCCTCTTAGATTAGCATTTGAGGAATGAATGGTGCTTAGCTGGATGAAGCAGCAACAGTATCTGTCTTCATAGAGCTTCACCACATCCATGACATATGAACAAGCATCAAGTCTACGACTCTTCTCACCGGATGTCTGGCTGTGAAGAGAAACTGGAATCTGGAATATCCAGATTCTGGATATTCCAGATTCCAGTCCCATGGGTATTTAAGGAATTGGAAAGGTCCCTAGACAAGACAGTCAGAAGGCCTGGCTTTATAATTTTAAAAATCATTTGACTACGGACAAGTCACTTAGTATTTTTCAACCTCAGTTTTACATTCTATGTAACGAGACCACAACATGTGCCCTGCCTCTATCACAGGAGTTGATGCTGGGACCAAATGAAAGTGTTCTGTAAACAGTAATATACCATAAAAATAACACAAATATTATTAGTATTAACCTTCTCCCCTTCAAATAGTGCTAAAGCTCAGGCTGCTGCTTAAAGCAGTGCAACATTGCCCTTGTGCCACTCTGATGTTAAAAGCCCCTTCTTCAAGCTTCATAGATCAGTTTACCAGATGACTAGGAGGTAGGATACTGGCAGCAAAAAGCCAGGCACTTTTTCCTTCTAGGACTTTAAGTAACTGGCCCCCTATTTTAGTGAATTTGGATTTCTACATCCTATCAATCAATTTCAGACTTCCATTAACATGCTGGAGGCATTTAAATCTGATTTTGGAAGGATATATAATGAGGACTTTTATTATTCTTGTCCACCCAACTTTGGGTAAGACCAAAGTGGAAGTGCTATTGGCCAGTCATCCTTATAATTTGTACGCTTTATAAAATGATTGAGTTTTTCCATTTCCCCAATGGCATCTTTTCTTTCTATTCATGATTTAAGTTTTGCTAAAAATATATCAAGGGAATGAGAAAATTACCTGTAATTCTTGTTGTCTGTTCTGAGACTGTCACAATAGATCACTATTCTGGGAATGGAAATATCTACAACAGGCTCCCTGGGAGTGCTCCTGACACTCCTTTCTCTCTGCCTGTTTTCCTACTACCACTACCATACTCTGGTGAGCCCATCCACGTCACAGCCAGACTTCTGAGAGACTCACCACAGCCAGCCCCAAAGGAGTGAGAGGGACCTCACCAGGACATTTGAAGGAAAAAATTTTAAGGCCCAAGGAAGCCTCAGGACTAGCTGTTTGGAGTACACCAGAGGTATGACTTAGTGCAACAATTTCCAAATGCATCTGATCTCAGGAGTCTCCTGGAATGCGTATTAAAAATATGAAGTCCGGCTCTAGACCCACCCAATCAATCTCCAAGGCAGGGTCCAACAATACCTTTTTAACAGCAGCAATCAAGTTAATTCTTACGGTTAGGCAATTTTGGGAAACACTGATCAGCAGAAAAGATCCAGAGGTTGGGAGTCTAAAGACCTAACAGGTTTGTGACTTCATTAATGGCAGTGATGGTTTCTTCACCTATTAAAAAAAATTGGGTGGGGAGGGGTAGTAAATTACAACAATATCTGTGACTTCAGCTTCCCTCAGAGGCAAGATCTAATCAGATTACCTATGGAGAAATTTTGTGGACTATTCAGAAATATTTACAGATGTGGTCAGGTGCCTTGGGTTTGGGTGGCAGCCTTTTCCCATCTCCAGTATGCCTAATCCTATGTCAAGTGCACAGTGAGGATCATGAGAAGGGGGATGAGAGACCTAGCATCTCCGTGAGACCTGCCCTGTGTTGGCAAAGATGGAACCTGAGCCCCAGGAGCAGCTGACGCTGAGCTCCCCTGTGAGCATGCTCGGATGGAATAGCTGACATGCGCCAAGTCCATGGCCATTGTCTCCAACTTCCTAATGAATCCATGCATGGCCTAGAGAAGCAGCTCATCTACCAGGGGACACCTCCTTGCCACCTGCATCCACACTCCCTCCTCCAGCATGTTTCTGACTCAGTAGTGACTCATAGGCAAGTACAGCAGCTTATGCATCATCCCTCTGGGACCCCTGCTACTCACCCTTTCCTGATCCTAATTCACCTCTTTTCAGCCTTTTGAATATTGGCTTTTCAGATCACCGAGCATATATTTAAATAGGATGATGGACAAACACATACAACACTTTAATATCAAAGTATTCCCATTTAAGTTTTTTAAAAAACTAAATCTCTGGGTTTATTATAATTTATCCATAGCACTATTTCATACTCTATGTATAAAATCTCCTTTCTTGAGCATGTCTTATTTCCCCTATTAAATTACAGGGTCCTAGTGGACAGAGATTATGTCTTACACAAGATTTACTTTGTACCCCAATAAAACCTAGAAAAGAAGCTAACAAATATAACCATTTCCTATGCAGGACACACTATTCAAGGGAGAAGAAACAAAAGGACACATAGAGGAAAGTCAGGGGTGCTGAGGACAGCAAGCTTTGATTTGTCAACTCAGCCTTAACTCCTGTCCATATACCCAGAAACAACTGCCTTTTTCTTCTACTGAAGGCCTGGAAGTCTGAATGATTTATGCAGTTCTACAAAGGACAACCTGGTCCCAACTCCCAAGGTTAATTCAGTAGCCTGCTATTTTCTTTGTATTTTTCCATCTATCTGTAGTTTTGTTGTCTTTGGAATTGCAGGTTTCCAATTTTAATAATTCTTTAATTCTTTCCCATTGCTACCCTCAACCTTCACCAAAATCATATGTCTTTAGTTTTTTAAAAAAACATTATTTTTGGTCTCTGCAGCTGGTGCTATGAGGCTCTTTGGTGGTGAAAAGCCTGACACAGTGCTCAGTATAAAGCGATAATAGCTACCACAGCTACCCATTCTCCAAAATTGCCTGAGCAAGTTGAAATCCAAAGCTGGTGACTAAGAAATGTTTTTTATCATCTTTTCCATCTGAACTGGGGTCCAAACAGACAGGCTAGACCTAGGCTTTCAGAGGCCAGGGACACCAGCAAGTCTAAAACTCAGCACCAGGGTTATGGCTTGTGTCTTCCAGCCCTTGGAAGTACCAGCACTGGGTTCAACTGTTTTCCTGATTTCTCTGGGACTGGCCAAAGTAACAGGGAAATTCTTTCGTAGGTCAATTCTCCAAGCAATGACACATACCAGGTCATCCCTCCGACCCTCACCCAGCCACTTTTTTATTTCATTGCAAACATAGGATGTTTTTTGGAAATGTCATGAAGTACAAATGGATACTAGAGGAATGGTACTCTGAGAATATGGTCTAGCTCCAGTAAGGTGGCTCTGGAGAAGACCAAAAACATGTTAAAGAAGAGGCCTTCCTCAGAGGTTGTCCACAGATCCATAGACAGGGAAGAAACCACTGCTGGATTAAGGGATAGCAAAGTCAAGCATTATCCTCCACGGATTTGACCCAAACATGTACCCCACAAGAGTGCAAGGTGAAAAGTTTTGATAAAAATCTGTCAACAAAAGCGGAGGCTATGAGAAACACAAGTTTGGATGGAGTAAGCGGTTCATGGATAAACATCCAGACAAGAACGAGTCAGGTTTGTTCTTGAAAAGAAATTAACATAAACAATGCATCAACTTCTCATGCCTTGAGTAGGAATCAGAAATTTGGGCTGGGTTCAGCTAGGCAGTTCTTCTGTTGGTATTAGCTGGACTCACTCATGTATCTGCAATCAGCTGAAAGTTGATGGGCTGTCAGATAGGGTAACTGGGCCCTTTTCTTTTGTCATGCAGCAGGATAGTCCAGGCTTGTTTACCTGGTGGTAGTTGCAAGGTTCCCAAGGGCAGCAAAAGAGGACAAGCCCCATGCACAAGAACTTTTCAAGTCTCTGTTTGTGTCACATTTGTTGGGCTACTGGCTAAATCAAATCACACAGCCAACTCCAGATTCAAGGGGTAGGAAAAAAAGACGGCACCTCTTGATGAGAAGGAAGTTGTGGCCATTTTTGCTATCTACACAAATGACAAAATCCAGAAATCTAGCTTTGGAATTTAGGCAAACTCTATCATTTAGGCAAGGGTGGCAATAGGAAGTACTCCTTCCTGAGAAAGCAGTATCTCTAATCTCTTGAAAGTGGCCATAGTGGCAGTCTAGTCAGGCCAAATGCTGTATGTTCCACATCCCCTATGTCCTAGAATGGCAGAACTGGGATGGCAGAAACAATTAATGCTAAGTGAAGCACAAAACCAGAAAAGATTGAGTGAAGTTTGTGGGTGAAATGGTCCACATTCAAAATATAATGAGACGATGTTATTTCCCTCTTAAATTCCTTCTCATTCTTTTCTATATGCATTACTGCTTTCTCCTCTTTTCTCACTCTTCTGTTTCATGCGTATATTTTAAGCATTTATCACAAGGCACCCGAAGACAATCTAATCCGAGTGCAGAGGGAGGCAGGGCTCTGTGTGTGGCACCAACCTGTGGAAAGTCCAGGAGAGGGGAGGAAGAGAAGAGCCCTTAATGTCTAAGACTCAGATGTTGACATGTGCAGCAGAAAAGGAAAAAGCAGTTTACGTTCTCAGAATGGAAAAGGAAATACTACTTAGACAGCTTTTCAAAAAGGTATACTTGCTTTTGCTTTGTCCTAGCCACTTAAGAATTGTCATTCAGAACAGCAAATTGAAGTCATTTCTGTGATTGTACCAGAGGTCACTGTCACTGAGCTCACCAAAGGCCTTTTGATTTTAGTGTAACAACAGTCATTGACTAGTGACTGGAAAGTGATGGGGATAAAAGGTATATTTTGACTTGAAGCTATCTTTCCTTGTCAGCAGAAGGCCTTCTTCTAATAGTAGTAATAAATTCTTCTGTCTCTAAGTATAGCACAGGAGGTATAGAAAAGCATACTGTAGGCATAGGCAGTTTCTGGAGATTAGCAGTCCAGAGCAAACTCTCTTTCAGAATTGTAAATGGAGTCCTGGTTCTGTTAAGGGAGGAGGTTGGGCAGGATAAACGCTATAGTTGAGAAACTCTGTATGTAGGAATGTTCTCGCACATTCTTGCTTTCTTGGTAAGTTTCTCAAACTAGTTAGATGGGCATAGAGGTTTGAAATCAGCCTCCCTTAAAGGCTGCCTCCCATCCCTTGCCAAAGCAGAGATCAGCAAATCTTCCAAGGTGATGGCCAGAGAAGGTCCCGGGTCTGCTGGCTCTTGGATTTGTGTCTTGTCCCCATAGTCCATGTCTGATTTCTCGTCATCCAGAGAAATGTTGACAACATCAGACCACAAGGGACATCCTGGTTGGAAAGTCATTCTAGGAAAGAGCAGAAAGAGCCCAACATTAAGCCACACGCTAGTTAAAGAAAACAACCCATAACAGATGGCTCTCTGGGCAGAGTCCACAATCTGTTCAGTGCCAGGTACCCCTGACTCTCAGAACCTTTCATTAGACCTGTGATGGTTGATCCCAAGCCTCATAGAGGCAAAAGCCAGGGTACATCTGATAGGCTTAGTTCCATGGTCACAGAATAACTTCTCACCCCCTTTAGGATAACTACTATGTTTAGAGCTCCACAACAGCAAGTGTGGTTGGTATTCCATAAACCTGAAATCGCCTGAAAGTTTCTTCCCTACTCATAGTACTTTGGTTATTGCATTTTTTTATTTAAAGAAAAATAAAATACACTGAATTCCTTTGGAAGGGTTAATTGTATCAAAATCTTTTTCTGTTCATATTCCTTCTCCCCATACTAAACACTAAAGACAACGTCCAGCTTGGATTCATATAAAACAGAAGGAGGCGGGGTAATTGCAAAGGGGGAGAAGCAGTTGTGTTGGAGAGTGATCTCCAAAGCATGGGGGTCAGAGGCACTTGGTACCCCACAACGGACATTTGTGACTGTCCCCCAACGTTTCTCTGAGGTCGAGGGCTCCCATTTTGGGGCTGTGGGACGGAGTAGACAGCTCTTGGCATTTTGAAAATAATGAAGTCTATATAAGACCACTTACAAAAGAGACAATGAACTGGGTAGGGACCAAAGGATTTCCTTCGCATATACGGGCACAATACAGTTTATACTCCATAAAACATCAGAGGAGGAGACATGAGTTGTCCTTTGAGTTGTCCTTTGCAAACAGCAGTGGCTCTTAACCTTCTCTGGGATGTGGATTCTTGAAAATCTGATGCAAGTTACAAACCCTCGCCCCAAGCAGGGCTGGGGAGGAATGCACATAGAAGCATGCATTGAAGATTCTGCACACAGACCTCAGAAGCCCACTAAAGGCCGGTGGTGGTGATGGCTCCTGGAATCCCTGATACTAAACCCTTCCCAGTTGGTTAAATACCTAATGCTCCCTGTAAAACCATCTACATGCCTTCAACTTTCTTCTTGTTTTCCAACTCTCCCAGCCCTTGCTTCCTTCCTTCATCTGACCCTGGACAGAGTGAGGTTGAAAAATCCCCCAGCCTACCATCCGCGGATGAACTCGCCCAGGCAGGCCCCTGTGGCCTCTCCAGGCAGGGCCCTCCCGCCTCGCCACCTCCCCGGCCCCGGGACAGCGACACTGCCCGCCCTGCCTGGCGGCTCCCGCTCAGCCCCCTCGGAGGAGGGGAGGCAGATGCAGTCTCACGGTTTTCTTGGCGGGCTCCTTTTTCCTCCTCTTCTCCGAGTTGCTGTGGTAGGGCAGGTCGCGGCCACGGTAGGATGGGCCGCGGGTCAACTCCAGCTCGCTGTAGGGCGGCAGCGCGTCGTCTGACGCGTCCTCCTGGTCGTCCTGCGACGAGCCGGCCTTGTAGGTGCCGGGCGGCGACCACGCATAGTAGGAGGCGCTGCGCGGGCCGAGCTGCGCACTCCGTTTGGACGGTGTCTCCAGGCTGCCGCCTCGGCTGGCGCCCTCGGGCCGCGGCTGCCGCTCCCGTGCACCGCCCAGGTACGAGTGGTCGTATTTGGGCGCGGTGCCCGGCGTGCGGCTCACAAGCCGCGGCAGGTGCGCGTCCTCGGTGGGTCTGCGGCGTGCGGGGCTGAAGGCCCAGCCGCGGTCGGCGTCGGTCAGGGGCTCGCGGCTGCGGCTGCGCTGGCCGTAGTACTCCTCCAGGGAGTCGTCCTGGTAGAAGCCGCCGTGCGCCCGGGACTCCGAGCGCTCGAAGCGGCTCCCGCCCCGCGCCTCGTGGCTGTTGCCGTCGGCCCGGCGGGGCCGCTGGCCGTAGGAATCAGCGAAGGCTGCCAGCTCGTCCATGGAAACGGCCGGCACCCCCGTGGCGAAGTTCTTCCGTGACAGCATCTCCGATTTGGAGCGTGGCTGGCTGCAGGTAGAGGAGGAGTGGGTCAGACGGTCAGTCCCTCCCTGGAGCTCGAGGCAGAGCTCCAACATCACCAATCGTGTCCCGGGGCTGCGCTCAGGACACCTCGGCCTGAGCCTCAGCCCTGCTCCAGGCTGGATGAAGCATTCCAGGCTCCTCTCCCACCCCAGAACGTCAAGTGGGGGCAACCTAGTCTATCCCACTCGTGTGCCACGCATCAAAATGGAGTCGTGTGGACAGAACATATTCTGTGTCCTATGGAATACCAACACACTGTGGGGCTGCCTTCTGGTCATTATGTTGTGACTTCTCGTTGACAGCCACACGTCTGCAACCTCAAAGCCATCGCAGGTGTCGTCAGTACACACAGTTATGGTCCCAGGAATCCCTGTAATGTGTGGTGACACACAGAGAGGCCTTTTCTTCCCTTAGAGCCGAGGGCCAATTTACCTACTGGGGCAGGAGGGGAGAGGGACCCTTGCAATTTGTAAGGGAAAGGCAATGTCGCCTGTCTTTTAAGGTAAAGGACAGATGAGTGGTGAAGGTGCTATTTAGGGGGAATAGCAAATCTTATCCTCCCACAATTGTGGGAGGCCACATCACCTGGGTAAGTGCCTTAGCACCTGGAAGTTTCCATTTTCCCAGCTTAAAATTGGGGACCTTAATAGTAGCTGCCCTTTAGAGTTATGAGAATTAAATGCAAGAGAAGTGTTTGGCATTTTATCTTTCATATACCAAATGATCAAAAATGAGGGAGATGGCCAGGCATGATGGCTCATGCCTGTAATCCCAGCACTTTGGGAGGCCAAGGTGGGCAGATCGCTTGAGTTCAGGGGTTCAAGACCAGTCTGGGCAACATGGCAAAAACCTGTCTCTACCAAGAAAAAAAAAAAAAGATGTGAGATGATGGGTGGGATTCTTTAGAGGTTATAGGATAAAAATATGAGAAGGGCAGAGATATATTAATGTTCATTAAAGGGTCTAGGGGACCCATTTCAAAGGTCTTGAATAATTACTTCTACACATGTTATCACAAGTGTTCCCTGTCTTGACAAATGTGAGATGTTCAATATCCTGTAGAAAGAGAGATGTGTCAGGATAACCTGGAATGGGAGACAGAGATACTACTGGATGGCATCTTCCTTGCCTCTGATCTACCCTGCTTTCCAGCTCCTGCCCCCTCACACCGACCAGACCTGCCCCTCACAGCCATCACCTGTGCCTGAAGCTCTCTCGATCCTCTTTGTTATACTCCATGGCTGAGGGCCCGCGGCTTGCCCCACTGCTGCCTCCCATGACACCTGACCAGTAGTCAGGATTGCTCTCCAAGTCCCCAGACACAGGGAACTGTTTGCTTCTCATCTGACGGAAAGATTGGCGGAAATTGCTGTCCTCCTCATGTAGGGAACTGAGTTCTGAGATGGTGTTGTTATCTGCAGGGACAAAACCAGGCATCATAGAACTTTCTATGTGTTACTCTGTGTTCAACAGGAAGGGAATCCTGTTAAGGGCTGAGAACCTAGGCTGCAGGAAACTCCCGCCTCATTCCTGTCCAGGGTGGGTTGTAAACCTGAACTAGTGGTGTTTGCATTCTTAGCTCAGCAGGAATTGGCTCCAGTTTGAAGCCTACTTGCTTATAGAGAGGGAGGTTCCTACATGCTCTGTTCTTGGAATAGAACAAGTTTGTTCTTGTTGCACCTAAGGCAGGCTTTCCAGAACTCAGGCTCTCTGTTGCTGGCCTCCGCCTAGTAACATCATCATCCTTGTTCAAATGTTTTCTTCTTCCTTTATAATTCTGTGATGAGCTGTGTTGATCCTAGGCATGTTAAGCCAGAAACAGAAAGAGAGAGACAGAAGCCACAGATCGCAGCATCTTCCTTACTGCTGGCTCAGTCCTAAGATGGACCTTCAGAGCCAGTCCTGCCATATGCTGTGGAGGCACCGCGTTCTGGCCTCCTTTGGCTGTGCCCCTCCCCAGAGAGCAAGAAGTCCACAGAACAGTTGAATAGTCAAGGGGAAACATGTACCTAGTATCCATATACCCACTGCCTTAGCCCATGCTCATCTAGGAACCTGGAAGATCCTGCTCAAGTAGCACCAAGCCTACTTTCAGCACTTGGGCAGACCTCTTCCCCTCTCCCAAAAAATTTTTCCAGGGGTATGTGTCCATGAGAGGCTAGGCCAGCATTTTGGAAATATGGGAAGAAAAGGGGGTTGTGCTGTACTTATACCTGTGGGCCTCTACTTATACTCTGACCCCAGCCCAAAAATATAAATGGGGTATCTAGTCACAGCTTTCTAATTTCCTAAAGTGGCCTGATTAGCTTTTCGCAAAAGCAGTTGTGAACAAGGACCAGAATCACAGTCTGGAAAGGAAAAAATAAACAAAAACTCAACTATTTATTTATACAACTTTGAAATGTATTGAATTTCATTGTACTTAAAAAATAAATCTAGTGAATCTATTTGCAATGTAACTGAATCCGTTTGTTTTCTAAAATCCTTTAATTAGAACTTCAAAATATTATCAGAAACAACATTTACCAAATTTCAGGCCTACCTGTTGAGTGAGAGGGAGGCCAAGATAAGATGTGGAAATATGTGTCTCAGATTCCCTCTACTTCCCCTCCTCACTATCCCCAAGAGTCCTTGGAGGAACAGGGGATGTTTGCACAAAGATGAGGGAGGGTCTCCCAACACAGCCTCCTAGTTCTGTTTCACCAGGGACACAGCGTTTACCATGAATGTCATTCAGTTTAATCATGCAATCAGTTGATTTTTAATTATAATTTAATTTTTAACCTTTTCTTCCATGTAAAAAGAAGGGACTATGCCTATTTTAAGGAAAATAACTCGGATACTATTGATTACTAAAATCTAGAACTTTCCCTTTCTCATGATCCCCATGAATTCCAATATCCCAGGGATCACACAGAAGAGGCTTTTAAAATGCACCAAATGAGCCTACTGAAAAATAGCATTGTTGGCTCAGAACTTTCCTTAAACTTCAGGGAATACTTCACTTTTTTCATTTATCTAGATAGTGAGGACGATCTATGTTTCACTATTCACAGTGATGGACTGTCTAAGTTGTATGTTGTGCTAAAATTTCTGCCAAGTTGAACACAAACATCAACCTGCCCCCATATCACAGACATCCATAATGTAACTCTAGGATAGGGGTAAGCAAACTTCATTTTGTTAAGGGCCAGAGAGTAAATATTTTAGGTTTTGCAAGCCATATTGGCACAACTATTCAATTCTGCCACTGTGGCATGAAAGCAGTCATAGATGCAACATAAGTGAATTGGCATGGCTGTATTCCAATAAACCTTTATTTATAAAAATAGGAAGTAGGGCTGGGCATGGTGGCTCATGCCCATAAAATCCTAGCACTTTGTGAGATCAATGAGGGAGGACTGCTTGAGCCCAGGAGTTTAAGACCAGCCTGGGCAACATGGCAAGATCTTCATCTTTATAAAAAATAAAAAAATTAGTTGTGCATGGTGCCATACGCCTGTGGTCCCAGCTACTGGGGAGGCTGAAGTGGAAGGATCCCTTGAGCCCAGGAAGTTGAGGCTGCAGTGAGCTGTGTTTGTGCCACTGCACTCCAGCCTGGGTAACAGAGCGAGACCTTGTCTCAAAAAAAAAAAAAAAAAAAAAAAAAAAAAAAAAGGAAGTGAAATATATTTGGCCCAGGAGATATATTTTGCTGAGCCCTGTACTAGAACTTCCCAGACTAAAAACATCCCCCAAACAACCCCCACATTTAGAAGGGCAAAACAAATGAGGACCATACTGGCTAGCAAATTCATGAGCCTGGACCTCAGACTCAATTCTTACAGAATCTGTTACTCTCCTGCCCCAACCTGAAACCATGAGATCCATTTCATAATGAGATTTCAAGATTGCCCACTTCCATGATTCACCCCATGGTTTACTATGTTCTTCAGGAATAGGACTTCTCAAAGTAAACAGTATTCCTATTTTATCTCTATGCAGTTATAATAATATTAACTTGCAGGTTCCAGGAGATCAGGGTTCCAGTTCTGGCACTGGCACTGAGTACTGGCGCCTGTTACTTTCCCTCTCTGCCTTAGTGAAAAGGACGGATTCAACAACCTCAGAATCCCTTCCAGCTCTAGCATTCTAAAGTCCTATTAGCTAGAAGGCTGTGGTCTCTGAATAGAATGGAGCCATGGAGCCATCCACAGTTTGCTCAAGAGTTTCTTGTGGAAAGAGCACAGGACCGGGAATCAGAAGAGCTGGAATCTTGTCCTAATTGTGTCACCGCATCCCTAGGTTTCTGTTTCCTCATCTGCACACTACAAAGGTTGACCTAGACCATCTCTAAGACCCCCTTCGACTGTAAGAGTACCTTATGACCAGTAAGCCCCTAGAGGCCATTTTAATCGAGTAGAGAGAGAGGAGACATCACCTAAACCAGAATTCTTCCTTTAGTTTTAACCTTAGCTGGTTAACTTTTTCTCTGAGCTGTGAGATTCGCAGATTTCCTGCACAGACTCCTCTGTGGTCCCTGACTCACTCTGTCTCTGGCCCCTTACAGGGATCCATGACAACATTGTTACAACTAGCTTGTCAAGTGCAGTGACATCTGCATTCCTGACATTCCAATCTGGAAATGGTCTTTTTATAGTCGGTGCGGTGGGAGGATACAGCAATGGATACAACGCAGACAGGATGAATTTAGAATTGCAAACTGGGTGGAATATGTTGTCCTTAATCTGAATAAAGCTCCTCTAGTCTGGGACTGTTTCCCCAACAATTCCGTCAAGTCTCTCGTTAGTTCCAAGAAGAGGAGGGTAAAGAGACAGCGTAATGACCTCACTTCCACACCCGCCAGCACCCTCTGATAATGAGCTTGTCCATGTGGGACCTGCCCTGTGTTGCCTCCCATGATACATGATAAGTTGGAATCCACCCCAAGAATCAGCTGTGTCAGCTGCAAAGTATCCAAGGGCTGGAGCTGAGTTAAGGGTTGGGGCCCGGCCACTTCAGACTTAGTATTCAAAAAGTTCTTTTGATAAGAGGAGCAGCCTCTTTGCTTGCCCCTTAATCTCTGTTGTTTGGCATCTTTGAGAAGCGACAACCTCTTTTTTCCAGATTCATGTGCCAGACTTGTTCTTTTACTTTCAGGAGGCCTCCTTGCAGCGAGTTGGTGGTTGTGTTGTCCAAGGTTAGGGCCCTTCACGTTGGAAAAAACTGATACTTAAGCTTCCACATTTTAAGACATTACTTTGAATATATTTTACAGGGAGTGGAAGGGAAAGACTATTTTAATAAAGCATTCCAAACCCCAGGATAACACAGCCCCAGCAATACTGACTGCCCCATGGAGAGAACCAACACAAACCAAGATGCTACCGAATTGCTCTATTCTTCATACCAGAAGGCCTGTTTTTCCCCTCTGTGTACTGAGAGCTACTTTCTTCAGTAGTGTCACCAGTACCCCTGTTAATTCTAAGCCTGCAAGCTCAGGGCTATCCAAGTTTGGTGACCCCCAAATCCCCTTAACATACTAACTCCTGCATAATGCACAGATCACAGAAAACTAACAGATGCTCACATCTGCCTCTCATCCTTCTGGCTGGATCAAACTGAGCCAGCTCCTTCTCAACATAGTACAGGACCTTCATGGAGTCTCTCTCTTTGTCAGTCTGGATCCGGTAACCTTTGCGAACTGTTGAGAAAAGCACAAGAAGGTGAGCTGAAAAAGGAAAATATCAGGAGAAGGAGGCCTCCATTTATTTTACCAAGTAAAAAATAGGGTTTCTAATTATAACAACTCTTGTTGAAATCACCCAGAAATAACAATCTATATTTATACATATGGGACCATATCTGTGATCCCCTTTATCAGATGGCGCCACTGGAATGGAGGACCTAAAGGTCAACAACAAAATTCCATTACAGTCTATTTTTAGTCATTTGTTAACCTCTGCTTCCTATCTGTTGACCTCCTACAGCTCCACGTAGCGCTCATCTTCTCAATGCTTTTGCGTTCCATTGGAGGAGTGTATTCACACTAAAAAAAGACCACTTTCTAGATTGAGGACATGTGTCACTTTACTGTCTGAGGATCCCAACTTCACTTTGTGGGAGCACAGGTAACTTACAGATACTCAAACATCAAGGACTTTGACAAAGTTGGCCTGAAAGCTTTTAGTTGCCCAGAAGATAGTGCAAAAAAACTCCTTAAACTGAGTTGTATATAAGAACTAGTATTAACTTCTAGACCATATACATAGTAGTACAAAACAAAATTCAAACTATGTGGATTTTTAATTATGGTTCCATTTTATTTCTTCAGCATTTTCCTTTTAGAAAAAGGAATACTGTATTTTAGACATGATTAATTTGACCTGCTGCGATGTGGTTACAAGCAGCTGTTATTTTCAGGGCTTAATAAAAAACAAAACTAAAGCAGGAGAGAGAACAACATCTCCTACATCCCTATCACTCATATTGTCAGAGACAAAGGCTGTTTAAGCCCCATATCACTTAAGTATCAGTCTAGCCCAATACCAGCCCCAAGAGTGATAGATACCAGTGGGCCTAATGCACAGATAAGAGAAAGAGGAAAAAAACGAGAGAGAAGGGAATGATGGGATGGGTATTGAAAAACAATGGTAATTAGTCAGTACTTACTGGGCACTGAAAATGTGCTAGGTACCGTGCTAAATGCTTTACATGGACATTTGTTCCTCAGAACCACCTGAAACAGTACTATTATCAGCCACATTTTATGTTTGAGAAAATTTTGGGTCAGAGGGGTTTCATAACTTGCCCAGGAAAAATTTAGCAGTGCCAGGGCTGGAACCATGTAGTCTGATGGAAGCTTAACCATATTTGGGCATCTTGCCTCTCTAGAGTCTAGGAAGAGAGGTAGTAAGAAGAGAAAGGTGAGAAAGACAATGAAGGAAAGCCCAGAGTAAGCAATGCTTTAGCTATGCCATGGCTTGTATGGTCTGCACAGCATGGTCCTATCTTCCAGCTATTTAGGACTTTTCAATGGGATGTAAGCTAGTGACCTAACTCCAACATTCCCTGTTCCCAAAGTGGGGCAAACACCATAAAGAAACCATATGACTGCATGTAAATCCAGAGAAAACCCTGCTGTCTAGTGTCTGGCCACGTTACCCTGGCTGCGGACAAAGCCCTCCCACACAAGCTATTTACATGGAAGATTAAAATATAAAATTCCAAACCACTCTAATTGTAGTCCAAGCACTAAAAACAGAAGTCACCCACACACCCATTTGCAGGTGCACTGATTTTCTATATGAGAATATACTGAGCAGTCCACATTCATCTCAAATTGTGGAATTACTTAGAAAAAAAAATTAATGAATCTCAGTACATACTTTTTAGTGGCACTTTCAGAGGTTAGATCCATAATCCTTGCGTGGAAGCAATGATTAGCAGAAATACTTTTATTTATCAAGCTAAACATTCTTCCATCTCTACAGAGGCATTTACTGAGTTGTACAGACAGTTCAATTAAAATGCAATTATCCCACGGAACTGCTATGTTTGTTCTGGAGGCAGTTATGTCTGATGGATGAGGCTCTGGTCTGGGAAGTGAGGAACTGGGCATCATATAGGCATGCTGTGCTATTTATTGAGGGGCCTCAAAGAAATGGTGAACTATCTAGGACTCAGTTTTCATGTCTATAAAATGCAATGAATACTTCCCAACCTTTAAATAATCTCTTAATGATGAGAGGACAACTAAGACTAAATCAGTGGAGCACTTTGGGTTCTCTGTCATTATCAGGAGCTGCTCAAATACTGCCTCAGCCAAAGGGCTTTCTTTGATTCTCATAGCTTGAAAAGTTCTCTCTCGCTAACTTACAAATTATTCAGTTTGAATTTTATTATGGCCCTTAATATATTCTAGTTTGTTTCAAGTTATCTGTATAAATGTCCAATTTTCTCAAAGATTCTTGAAGGAAAAGAATCCTTATGGTTCTAGATCTCCATGTGCCTAAAACCATCCCTTACACATAGTGGGGAACTTAAAAAATGTTCGTTGCGCTGCTGTCAGCCTGGGAATTGGGGCAGGGTTAATGGTTTCTTTGAAAAGTGCATTTTCAGTAGAGTTTTCCTCTCTAGACTGCAAACTTCCTGAGAGCAAGGACTAGGTTCACTTCTGTATCCCTAGCACCCAGCATAGAGCCTGGCACATTGTAGACATTTGAAATATGTGTGTTTGTAATGAATGAAGGAATGAGTGAATGAATGAGGAGAAACTGGGGATAGAAATCATAAGAGATCATAACATATAGCAGATGAGGCCATATGGGTCGTTTATTGGAGAATTTTGACCAGGAAGGGAAAGGCTTGGATCGTAGAAAAGTTTAGATAAGTATCATGATGATGATGATGATGAATTATTTTTTAAGGAAAACTAGCAGGTCTGTAGGCATTATGAAAAGGGCCTACCCTACCTGCAGCTGTGGTTTTATCAAGGTGTTCTAATTTGTGAAGCACTGTTATGGTAAACATTCAGTGATACTGAGCTAGAGGTAATGGGGGAGGGGGCCCATAAAGTTGTTGCTACAGGGAACAATGTACCAGCTGTGCCCTGGTGGAGAGAGACGGTCGGTGAGAGATGGCTGCTACCCTGAGAAGCAGCTGGAGGATCCTCAGTTAATTGCCACTTGGACTACAGCACAGTTTTCTATGTCATTATAACAAATTACACTCCTCATTATGATACAGATTTGATTGTGTATGCAGAGGTTATCATGTCCCTGAAAAGTTACAGTAACCATTTATAGCCTCAAATGAAGATGATGGTTTTGCCTTCAGTACTGGCATTATAAGGAAACTCCACTGTACCAGATACTTTCAGCCTTGACTTCTTAGTCACAGCAGCCATGACTTCAGAAATCTAAATTCCTCTAATTTGTCAAAAAAGACGGAGGCAAAGTATTGATCTTGTGACTTTAGGAGTATCATCCATTTGGTTTCAGTAGTTAAAAACCTGGGCAACCCTCCTTTTAAAAGCTATTGGACTTTTTAAAAATGATAAGCTACAAGTTCAAATACACTAAACTATTCTCTGATCCTGGTAGAATCTGGCTCTATGTCACATATATTCTGAGGAGCATATGAAACACCAGAAAACCTTTCCTGGTCCCTCCTCTCCAAGGATGAGATTTTCCTTTCTGAGCTGGCATCATGGATCAATCTTATAATATACTGCCTTGTATTACTTACTCTTTTATTTCCACTTACAAGCCCCAGCAACCACCTGGTAGACTGTAAATTCCTTGTGGGCAGGTAAAATTTGTAGGCATTCATTAAATTTTTCTTGATTTGAAAGCAAATAGCATGGTGTCAAATTGATTTTTATCTGTAATTTGTCTGAAGATCAGAGAACTCTCTGGGACACATGGTGATGTTTTAACAAGAAATGTCCTAGAGTATTTAACAAGAAATGTCCTAGACTATTGGCCAAAGTTCAGCATATTTGGAAAATGACTTTTTTTCCCCAGTGATGTTTCAGTTTAAGATCGATGGATGATTTATCTGTTTTCAAGTTCAGTCTGGCCCAAGTCCTGTGGTTGCTGTGGCTCTTCATACATACTTCACCTCCTCTAATTTATTAGCCTTGCCAACTTCAATTTTACTGGAGAGGGGATATTGGGATATTCACTTTGATGCCAAACTATAATTTTAAAAATTCTTATTGCTGAAGGATTTTCGCTGATACTTTTGACCCAATTAAGGCTTAGGAAGTTTTCAGCTAATTTCCCCATTACAGCCAAAATCCAACTTGTAAAACTTGCAAAAGAAGTCTCTGAGGCAGATACTCATGGATATAGCCTTGTTCTTCCTGTCCTATCTTAATAAGCTAAGTAAAGCTGTTTATGGATGATGGAACAGCTGCCAGATTCCACCCCCAAGGTGACAGCAGCTCAGCTGTGGGAGAAGTGATTCTTAAAATTTGCATATTCTCTGTGTACATACAGTAGGCATATATATAGATACACATCCTTATTAATTTTGAAAATGACATTTCAAAACCCTTCTTGCCTACTCAATTCTTTTGCATGAAGAATGGGTGGAGGACAGGTAGATGTGGAAACAAAATGGATTAGAGCAAAGCAGAGTAGCTGTGGAAGGACCAGGTGGGAGATAATTGTGTTAGGCAAGGTGGGAGGTAATGGCAGCAAGGACTAGGACAGTTTCAGTAGAGATGGAGGGAAAGAAACTAACTCAAGGTTATTTTGAGTTACAATCTAAAGGATTTGGTGATTGATGAGGGATGGAAGTGAGGGAGAAGGAAGCGATAAGGATGAAGTCTCTGCTTCTGGTTTGGGCTAAAAGGTGGACAACAATGCCATCCACTGAGATAAGATATGTAGAAGCTGGTTCAAAGTGAAGCAGCAGCAGATTAATTCAATTTCCTAGGGGCTGAGGTTGAAATGCCTACAAAACACCCAGGTGGAGAGATCCAGAAGACAGTTGGATATATGGTATTGAGGAGCAAAAGAGAGGCTGGAGATAATGATTAGAAGTCATCAGCATATAGATGATGACTGAAGCCACAGGAGTGAATAATGTTTCCCAGGGAGAGGACCTCAAACAAAACAGGAACATCTGGAGGATGCACAGTGGAAGAACACCCAGCATACACAGAGATAGGTAAGAAAAATTACAAACTACAGTGCTGAGAAAGGCAAAGGAAGATGAGCGCCTCAGAGTGGCAAATGCTTTTGAGAAGTCAAGGGAAGTAATAACTGAAAAGCATCCATTAAATTTAGCAATCAGACAATCTTAGCAAGAGCTGGTTTCTGGAGTGGTGAAAGCAATAACAAGATGGAAGGGAGCTGGGAGTTGGTAACAGCAGAGGGAAAGGAAACATTTAATATTCAAAACTCTTTCAAGGAGTTTGGCTGTGAAGAAGAGTAAAGGGACAGGAAAGCAACATCTGAGGACCACAGGATTTTTGTGAATTGTTGTATTTTAATGGGAGAGACTTTAGCATATTTTGAATGCTGACAGGAAGGAGTCACTAAAGAAGAAATGAATGGAGATGTGAGGTGGGAACAGGGCGGAGTGTGCGTATTCAACAAAGAGAGAGCCTTGACAAAGCTGAAAGGGATGGATCCAGAGCAGCACAGAAGCAGGCAGTCTTCTTGCGTGGTAACAAGGTCTCAAGCAGCTGCTATGAAGAATGTGAGAAGGAACTAGAGTGCCTCTTACCTCTTCCATTTGGGAACCAACTGGCTATACTATATATAGTTCATCAAAGATGCCCTTTTCAACCACACAGTGTTCAAAAGACTATTGTGTACAAATGTAATCTGAAAAATTAGTGTTGTGAAATAATTACCCTAAAATTTAAGTAGCATATAAATATAAAATAGGCTAAATTGACATTTTTGTAAATTAACATTTCTTAACATTTGTAATGTTCTTTAAAGAATAATCTACATGGAACACTGGCATCAGCCACCTTGGCTAAAGGAGGACTAGCCAAACACCATCACTAACACTCCCCATGGGACCATGAGTACAGAAGTGTGCCTGGTGAGGATCATGAAGACTGTCCTGGCTCCACCAGCCAGACCGTGACGGCATGGGCCAGACTAGCTGCGGTGACACTGATCACCACCCTTCCTCTTTTTCCTTGCTAACAGAACCCTGATTTTGTTCACTTCCGAAGTAAACAGTTGTTTAGGCCTAAGAGGTGAGTCTTGAGTAGTCCAAGCCAATTTTGTTTGTGAATGGGCATGAGCCCAATTCTTGCCGATAAAACTAAAAGGGAAAGTCTGCTGGAAAAGTTTTTCTCGCTCTTGAAAAGAGTGGTACAAGGAAGAGAATACCATTTTCAATCTCTGAATGTGCTTAATTACCCGGAACTATGCAGTCATCAAGAGAGCATGAGGTGAGCCAGCTGAGGAGGACAGGGGATGTGCTCAGGATAACAGAACAAACAACAGAAGAAACTAGGTCCTTTAGGGCTGCTACCTGAACTGTTCTATTAACCAATCCTGGAACTACCTTACCTTGACATTTCTTGTTATGTGAAATAATATATTTTCCTATTTTAATGCCACTTCTAATTGCAGTTGGTTAGTATGGCAGAATGAGACCAAAATGGTTGAACTGCAACGAAGAGAAACTGGGGAAAGATAGAAAATGAGAGAGAGCAAGTATTTGCTATTCTGTGAATATAAGAACAGTTTTGTTAGATAACTCATTAAATAAAAAATAAGGGGGAAAGGATTCTGGTGGGAAGAAAGATTAGAAAAAAGGCAAATAAAGAGTATAAGTTCCACTAATGTCTCTTTTGCCCACTTTATCTTTCATGGAAATGGACTACATTGTCTTTATTTCTCTAATTCCCTGTGTGTCACTGATCATTAACTTTTACTTCTCAGTCTGTGACTCATTCTGTATCAGATGTCAGAATTCTACTGATAGCTCCTGGGAGAGAAAAATACAAATCCTAATTACTCGCTGAGGATATCCACTCATTCTACAATCAGGCACTGGCAGCTCATTAGGTGGGCTAGATACCCTTCCTCACTTCACAATAGAGGCAGTCCAGGTACCTCCAGGGAAGAAATGTCTGTTTTACCAACCCTAGCGGCTCATCTACATCTAGGGATTTAAAAATCACCTTCTAAATGTATAGCACATACAATCCTAACCTTCGCTACCCTGTAATCCTGTTCAAATGCCTCCAGAAGAGCTATATTTTAATGCCCTCCAGCTCTCCACCCTACCCTGCCCCTCCACCTATACCTCCTACCTACCCCTGCCTATACCACAAGTTAATAGTGCCTCAAATGGGGGTAACCTTCAACTAAATCAGCTCTCCTTACCACTTATTTCAATTCCGTCTATGAGCTATGATCTAGACAACTTGGGGTCATCCTAAAGCCTCCTTTTCCTTCATTCCCCAATATCTCATTATTTCTTTCAAAGTGTCTCAGCTTTACCCACACATTTCACTTCCATTGTCTCCATCATAATCTAGATGCTCACATATCTCAACCACTTCAACCACACCTTAGCTCATGTTCTCTGGCTCTACTGTCTCCCACTTGCCACTCCCTTTGTCATGGTACCACCTCTGCCCTCAGGAGTCTGCCCACAGTGGCTCTCACACCAAGTCCCAGATCTTCTGGAGGGGTTTCAAGGCCCTCCCCAATCTGGCTCCATCATATCCTTCTACCTTCTTCCAGTCAATTTGACAAACTGGACACTGTCACATACTCACACTGTGTTCTCCCAGCTCTGGGATTTCATCACGCTGACCTTCCCACTTCGGGTGCTCAGTATCCCCTGAATGTGCTTTCCTAAATCCTATTCATTCCTCTATGCCCAGCTCAAATTTCACCTCCTCCCTGAAGATTCTGTAACCAGTCCAGCTCTTTCTTCTTTGAACTGATGGTCTTTAGCATACTCTTTAGCATCTGATTGTCCTAATAAAGGTCCATTCTCTCCTTGACCAGGCCATGCTGCTTGTCAGAGAAACCATGTCCTACACTTCTTGCAGGCCCTCACAGTACTAGTGGACTCCTGTAGGTAGGGATGAAACAACTATTTGCTAACTGAATAATCAACATTCAAGGGATACCTTGTCTCTTTTCTTATAGTTTTAGTAATTGAGGAGCCTAGGGAGAAGGCAGGGGTCAGCAACGTCCTGTAGCCCTTGGAAAGCATGACATGTACCCCAAAAGATATCTGACATAGCTGGAAGGATCCCATTTCTGGAGTGGAGAAAACTATTTTCCAAAGACACATCACTGAACTGACTGTTCTTAACAACAAGGAACCACTATGGGGGCCCGAGAACAAGCATGGGGCAGGGCAGTCTGGAACTACATTTACCACTGTGGCTTCCTCCAGTGGAGTCACTTGGTGCCAAGGGAGGTGGATGCGGCTTGTCCATCAGCATGCCAGATGAGGGGGCTCCTCCCAAAGGGACAGAGGGGATGGAGTAAGGGCCAGGGACACCGGAGACAGAGGGAGGGTACCCGGCCTTTGCTGCTTTCCCTGCTTCATACACTGTGGAGGGAGATCAAGAGCAAGAGAGATTATGTTGTCCCACCCTCCACAACCCTCACACCAAAAATCCCTGAGGATGCACTTCAGGGAGCTCCTGTATGTGTGTATGTGCATGTGTGAGTGTTTGTTCTCCTAGAACTGAACTGATTAATCAGAATCACTGTCCCCCACTCCCTTGGACTCCTCCAGCTCCACCAAACAGCAACGACATAAGGAATTACTGTGTTTAGTACCTGGCAAGTAAGTAATTAAGTGGTTCTGGGAGCTGTCACAGCAGCATCCCCAGTGACGGCAGCAGCCCACTCTTCCCCACACTGTCTGGAGGCTGCCTCGGCCCCTCTGGAGGCAGCCTAGCACACGGACTGCCCAGGGCTGCTTCAAGGAGGATCCTGAACTTTGTCTTGAGAAGGAAAGCAAGTAATGGGCTTGCACATGGTCCCTGCTCTGTGATTTCAAAAGCAGAGCAAATAACTTGATTCTTCCTAGAAACTGCTTTATTTCTGAAGATACTAAAGATACCTCGTGTACCTCTCTTTCAAGACATGTTTGGTTTATGGAGGGGTACCAAACTTAATGTCTATATGGTCTTGGCCAGTAAGGTAAAAACTGTGACTCCTCAAATGAGAACTAGGCCCTATTGTAGCCCATGTCATCATGGGAGTACATAAAATAAATCTGTGGCAGGGTGGGTGCCCAAAGGCCACAGTTTGCACACTCTTCTTATATAAAAAGGAGGTTCTCTGCATGGGAAAGGAATGACCAGAGAAGGTTTCCTCTAGTTTGAATGCCTCAGGGAGAGGGAACAGCTTTACCCCACAACCGCACCACGCCAAACCTGTCCTTCCATTTTATCAATAGTGTCCATGAGAATTCCAAATGCATGGAGTGATAGGTATGGATAAGAATTGTGGACAGGTGTACGTAGGTGAACAGGCAAATGAGAATGGTCATCCCTGAGGCCAGGGGCATCCAGCGGAGAAGAGTCTGGAATGACCAGTCTTGGGGGTGGCAGGACAGGAGGTGGAGGAAGAACCCAGCGCACATAGCTGTCAGACACAGGTAGACATTTCTCTCGATTGCTCTGTCTCCCCACCGGTCACTGTACTCACAGGCTTGAGGGCAGCAGCAGGACTCTGGGCAGCATGGACAGCGGACATAGCAGCAGCAGCTGTGAGGGCAGCACTGGCACCAGCAGATCCCCACCAGGACGAAGAAGAGGAAGACGCCCAGGAGCACCAGGCCAACAAACACCCACTCTGGAAGGATGCACAAAGAAATCCACACTCGAGGCAGCCCACCTCCAGGGCAGGTGCACTCTGATTGGCATCTCCCAGTGAAAGGGGGAGAGGAGGGGGGACCTAGGGAAGAAAGCATCTCTTAACAGGAGACAGAGACCCAACACTCAAGAGGAACTCTGAGAGTGAGAAGTGCAGACCCTCAGTCCAGGGGAATGGAGAAGAGGGAAGAAGGTTTTCTACGTTACACTGGGCACATGTAATAACCGGCACAAAACAATGTGGGGATTTCAGAGTCCTATACTGGGGAAAGGATTTACACTACTGACTGTAGCATCAGAACCAGGATGGGACCAGAGCTGAAAGAATCCTGGCTGGGGGGAGGGAGAACCTTGTCTGTTGGGCTATGAAGTGGTGGGTTCTGTGAATACTTATTTATTTTTTTTTTTTTGTCAAGTTAATCCTCTCTATAAAAGTCTAAGTCCTGAGGAAACGGTCTCTATGTCTAGGGGTCTAGATGTAGTTTATATTTAGGTGGTTCCAGGCCCCTTATGTAATGTATTCACCTGCTTTCCCTGCTGATTGCCCCTAGAACACCTTTCCTGTACTCAGCACCAGTGCTGAGATCCAAACCTTTTGCTTATACCAAGACAATAGTCCATGGCTAGAGAAAACTACAGACATGGCCTCCATAGAGAAGACACTGTCCCCATGAACAGATAATGAGTTTGGTTTGATCACACTCAAGCTGTCCATACTAGGCAGCCAACCTAGCCAAGGGCTCAAGTGGCTCTGAGCTTGGATAAATGGCAAGGCTGACATGTATATCTGGGTATGTTTGTTAACTCTGCCTCTTTCACAGCTCTGCCAGAAGCTGAATGTGAATTCCATTTCATTTGCCCATCCAAAAGATTAAAAGAAAGGAAACAAATTGCAAGTGGCTTAGATAAAAATGACTATGGCCCTCAGATGACTTGTCTCAGCATCATACTTTAGAGACTTGGCTACAGGACCCAACTTCCCCCTGCAGACCTGGACAGACTGGGGAGAGCCATGCTTTCCTTTAAAACCAAAAAGACTAAAGAAATTCATTTTGGTTAAAAGCCATCTATCCCAAATCCCTTTGCAAATGAACCTCAAGCACACATTGTTTTTCTTAGATTTTGATTACTAAATATTCCTTCAATTAAATGGACATTCAGCTGGGAGCTTGAGAATATGATGTTTTTATTAAATAATGGGTTGTATAATAATGGTTAACAAAATGACTTTGTTTAGAGGAAACAAACAACATGTTTCCTGAATGTCCCTCCTCACTAATCTTTCTGAAATACATTCTTAATTTGAATGGGAAGGCCTTGTGCCTGGCTGGAGTGGCCTGGAGAGCATTCATGCCAAGGACAATCGATAGCAGAAGATTTGGCCTAAGCCTTAGTTAACAACACAATAATGTAATGTAGCCTGAGATAGATATGAGCTCTTAGGTTTAGATGAGCTGTATGAAGTGGTGGCTACAACTTGGGTCAAGCAGTCAAGGATAAGATTGGAAAGTTATATGTGAGAAACAAAAGAATATTATCTGTGAAAGGATTCTTGGAATCAAAGGGAGGGAAATTTAGTCCTATATGGCCAGCTAGGAAAAACACAGTAACCCTTTCTTGAGACTGGGAGATGTAACAGCCTGGGAGATGTAACAGCTAGTTTCAAGCACTGCAATGTAACATTGTTTTTGTGATGAACAAATGCTTACAAATGGAGGGAATTCTGGATAAAGGGATTACAAAGAGGCATACATTTGTGTCCTTGGGAGCAACATCAGTAAAAAGAATGTCTGTGTTTGGGTTGGTCACCTAATGGAAAGGGACTAGAATTCATAGAAGAATAATTCATGAAGCTCAATGGTGAAGACTCTGGATGTTTTTAAAAATTTGAATTAAGCTAAAAACCAATACCCAGGGATATTCTGTATCTCTGTTGCTCTTAAAACTCTGGCAGAAACCCTCCAAGACAAGACTAAATCATCCCTTTTCCTACTGTTTGAGTTTAGATATGTTCTTCCCCACAGTTCATTCTTGCTCCTCTCTGTGCCTCCCTCAACTGCAGACCATAAAGGTGCACCAAACTGATGTTGGCTTGTCTAGGATGGTGGATTCAACTGAAGGTACATAAAAAGACAGAGATGCATATTTGTCCCAGATGTCCTTCACATATGGTCTGTGGACCTGTAGGGACTCAAAGGGACTAGTAAGTCCCTGAAATTGTGTACAAAGTGATGTAGGTCTGCAAATGTGTATTTTTCAAGGGAGGAGGGGTACATAGCTTTCCTAAGGTTTGAAAAAAAGTTTGATGATGTTATAAAAGGCAATTCAGAGTAACATGGTTGTACAATAATGAATCAGTAAACATATAACTTAGGAAATAAGGAAGGCAGATAAATACTGATTCTATTAAAAATACTTTTACGTATATGGGTACAGCTGAAATACTGAAATGGGCATGGAGATTGCCAAAGAGCCTGCATGCCTGACACTGAAGGACTGGGTTGCCATCTCAGCCTATTTTTAATTATCATTATTCTTTTAAGGCCTAGTAACAGAAGAAATGCAATTTAAAAGTCCTTCCAGTGGGTTTAGTTAATCCTGGAAAAGATCAGAGACATACAAACAAATGTGGAAATAAATTAAAGAAGCAATTAGCGACTAATGCAGAAGCAAAACAGATGGAGTAACAGCAAATCAAGCAAATAAAGAGTTAAATGACTGAATACCTGGCATAATCTCCACAGCAAAACTGGGCAAGAGATCAGCAAGCAGCCCTGTCCTGCCTAGAAGAAGTGGAAGGAAAAGAAGAAGGAAAGTGGTTATTCCAAAGGAAAACATAGCCTAAAGCCTGGTTCCAGTTGGTACCATCCATACGTGGGGCCATGAGTGCATGCTCTTTGTGGTATGAGAAGCACATCACCAAAGCTAGGCTGAGACAAGAGAATGACTTTCTCTCTCAATCTCTGGCAGCCATCTAAGTGAACTCTGCACCTAAACTAAGCGGAAGCAGAAACAGAACTTTCTCTCCAACTATTTATAGGAGGAGGAAATCTCTGCTTGAGCAGACTGACATACACTATCTCCATTCATTTATACATCCGTCTCCATACACTTCATTGGAAAGTCAAGCCCGTCTGTATCCAAATGTTCAATCTACATTTTCATACATCCATACACAGTCCTATGTCCATATAAAAACAAAAGTACATATTTGGTTTTAACTCAGAATTATCTCACTACATGATTCTATTTGTGGCCTAAAGATATTTCAATGATTAAAATTTTCATAGGCAAGGGAAAGATAAAACTAGATCAGTTACACATTCCTCTACACTCCTTCTGGCTTCTGAAATACACTGTACATATGTGGATGGTATGGCTTTTCCATATGGCACCCACAGCTGGCATTATATGGACCCAAGTGCCTTCTGCATAATATGGCAGAGAAACTTAAAAGCTGGAGTTGGAACAGGTGCCCCTCAGGGGCTCTGGGAAGCAAAGAGCTGTGCAGGAAACAAGAGGCTGGAAGATGTAAGAGAGCAGATTAGTCCATTTTAAAACTAGACTGATTTACAGAAAGACATGATGAATGCTTTCATCATGTTCTCATATCAAGGTGAAGTCCTGTTATGAACTTCTTCCCCTGATATTATATGCTCTACCACACTGAAGCCTTGCTAATAAACTAGTAGTACTGTAAACAACTAGCAAATTTCCCTCCTTTCAGACTTGTGATGATGGTGAAATGTCACTGTAGCACCTAAACATGCAACTAAATTCTACTTCATTTAGGTACCTGACATATACCTCTAGAACAGCACCATCCAACAGAAATATAATGCAAGCAATGTGGATAATTTTAGTTTTTCTAGGCAGTACAATAAAAAGTAAAAAGAAACAAAGGAAATTAATGTGATACTATTTTTAGCTTATGTAACTATCACCAAAATATTGCCATTTCAAGAACATAGTAGACACATGTTGCTATTGGACAGCACAGCTCTGGCAATCTGTTTCATGCATATAGATATGGCTCATTTATAAAACAACTCCTTCATATTAAAGTTTGTTGAGGTGCATTAGAGAAAAGGTTACTCATGTGTGTGGTTCATATTTTAAATCTGATGTCATGGTTGGTCACTTGTCCCTTCCTCTATCAAGCCACCCACAGAAAAGAAGCTCTGACAAAGGTCAAAGAAAAAGGGGCTCCTCCAGGACACTAGAGGAGTATTCTGGAGCTGGGGCAAGATTTAGTGAGTGGAGTAGAAGAGTCTTTGCTCACTTTTTTTTGGCTCTCCTCAACTCTACAAGGCCAGTGTCGTAACATGTGTCCTAGTCTATGTGGGTGATGGTCCCATGTTTAAAAAAATAATGGGGACCAGAGTATATTCCAAGGTAAGGAAGTACCAGATGGGTGACTTAGGCCAACTCTGCTTTTGGCTTTGGCAAATACAGCTTCCTTTTTTCTGTCCTCCATCTCATGCAGCTGACATGGTAAGATGGCTCTGCTGCTTGCAAGGTCTCTTGGAAGGACAAGTAGGAGTCAAGTGGGACATTGGAAAAAGGTGTCTTCTCAGGCTAGTCTTTGACCTAAGCCTTCATAAAAGACTAAGAGGTGCCCCTAAGGCTTATGCAGTTCCCTAGCGTAGGAAACTAGTACAGATTTGGGGCCAAAGTTTGAGAAAGTGATTAAGAGACAGCATGCATTGGTCTCCTCTGAGTGTTATCTATAAAAATATCTCTTGGAAACTCAACAAGGTAATAAACAGCTAGCCAAAGATTTGGGAATTTGGACTCCTGGAGATTTCTTAAAGACCAGGCAACAATCAATGATCAAGAAGTCAATATATACTGATTTTTAAAAATCCAGTTATCAGATATGTACTTAATGGTGGATTTTTATTGTGTTTTTTTCAATCTGCATAATTAGCACTTGTAAATATGTATCTTGGTGTATCTTGTAAAATCAGAAACTTTGTTAGTGTTTACTCTCCACTTCTCCAGACTACCAATGTTTTAAACATCTCTGGATATGCTATGGTCCAAATCATTACTTAAATTCATGATAGAAATGTCATTGATGATATAAGCTACCAATTTGTGGGCTCTCATAGCAAACTGACTGTGATAATTAACTATAAAAATTCATACATTCAAGGAGGATGTGGTGCTCATACATATTATATAAAGCATGTTATATTGGAAAAAGCAGTGGACTGGGAGTCAGAGTATTTAGGGCAACTTTATCATTACCTCACTTGGTGATTACTCCAGGCAAATTACTTTCCCTTTTAGGGTCTCAGTTTTTTCATTAGTAAAATGAAGGGGTTGAATAGAGTAGTTTATAAACAGAAAGACCATCTATCTTAGTTTGTCTAGGACAGTTGTAGATTATGCCTATGGTCCAGGTGTAATTTTTAATAGTACCCCTTTTTACTCTCAAAGCATTCTAGTTTGGACAATTAATTATATGGTCATTCTACTTATATAACTTTTAGTTCCCAAATCTGATACTCGGTGATTGGAGTTAAAAACTCAAATGTCTATGGGGACCAGCAGGTAATACAAATGAGTACAGCTGGCCAGATGTAATACAACAGGGAGTAGCTAGAGATGTTATTAGGAGGCTGCTACTAGTCACCCCTAGCCACTTGTGCCCCCATAGAAATGTGTCTTCAGTGTTTCAGATCATCCTGTTTTTCAATATTTTCCAGGCCCCAGATTTTATGTGATATATCTTGATTTTCAAATGTTGGCAACCAATTATTTTTAAAACACTGGGTGAGCCATACACAATATGTCTGCAGGCTGTATAGAGCCCAGAAATCATGAGTTTGCAACCTCTGAAGGGTATACACACACAGATAAATTTATGGGATGGTAAAACACAAAGCTGCATTTCCCCACAGGCTGTGTAGGTTACCTTGAGGGTGTTCTAACATTATTTCCACACACAGAATGATAGTAAATACAAGATCTAGTCACCTATGTTCAAATTAAAATTGGAAACAATAGTATTACGCACCAAATTGCTAGCCTTTCTCACTTCTAGGGAGCTAGAATGGACATCATGGAAGAACAATGAAGGAACCTGCATTATTTTTTACTTTAGACTTTTTTACTTTTATTATTGAAAAAATTAAAATAAGGAAAGGGTGTATCAGACATATGGACAGGTGATTCACAAAGCTTGTCACTCCAACAGGAAGACATACATCAAGCTTCTCATTCTCCCTGAAGCAACAGTCAATAGCTGATGCTTCAGAAGGTGAAGGCTTCCCATAATGCACCTGTGTAGTGTTAGCCGCAGGGTAGTGTAGGTGATATGTGCAGTAAAGTGGGCGAAATTAAATATCTTCAGAATTCAAAACATAGTAGGAATTTTGGGAGAACAGACAATACCAATATATCATGTCAACAGCAGAGACGGTGCAAAGCTCTATAGTTTTACACCATTACTTATATTTTATTGGAGCTAAAGGCATTTTTAAAAGTGGATTTATGCTGGAATCTTATATTTCTGAAAATATTCCACTTCCAGTTTCTTCCCTAACAGTTCTTAAAAAATGCTATTGCTAGTTAGAAATGCTTTATCTTTTCTTCTGTCATAATCAATGAAGGCCTGATCTTAGAGAGTCTAAACAATTGCAGTAAATACATCCCAGATTTCAGCAGCACTTTACCAACACTTGTGAATCACTATCATTCTTCCAGGATTCAGTTTGAGAGTGGCAATTACAAGTCACTTTAATGTCTGAGGAAAGGATGGAAAGCAAGCCCTGCAAATAGAAGGCCACATTTACTCTTTTCAAACCACAGCTCAAACTATCAGTGGAAAATACAGTTTTTATGTAAGCACTCCAACAGTTTTCCCCAAACCTTGCAGAATCCATTACTTTTAAGAAATTTCCACATGAATAGACCAAACGAATCAGGCATACTAATACTTTGTACATGCACACACACACAAGTGCCAGTTTCATATCATACTGTCACAAACTCTAGAGCTAAACACATTCACACGCTTTGGATTAAATGATCAGGATAGAAACATGCATTGTGAATAAAATAACTTACCTATCTTACCTATAAAATTCCCCATTTCAGTTGTTTTCTGCCACTGCCACTGCTGAAGTTATCCTCAACTGAACTCTTTGTACACATTCCTGCAAACCAGCTCACGGTTGGAATGTCCCTCATTTATTCATTCATCATTCATTCATTCATTCAACAAAGAAATTTATATTTAGCTAGATGGAGACACAGGGGACAAGATGTGTTCCCTTGAGACACTTGAGAGGCTCACAGTCTAGCCCAGACAGAACTCAGCTTTAGTTATCTGCTTCTGTGCTGCAAGACCTATTAAATCTTCCCACCAAATTAATTTTCATCAGCCTTCTTTGCATTTTTGACATCAGGTTCTGTCTGGTCACGGGACCTTTCCCTAGAGACCTAGTCCTTGCCTGGTTTCCCACTTCTACTCCGAACATTATCTTTGCACATTTCACAACAAATCATGTCCTAGTGGCATTTCCCCAAGTTTTTTTTACACCTTTTTCTTGGTAGGTTAGCCCCCTCAAAGCAAACTTTACTTACTTTCTTTGCTCAGACAAGCATTTGAACTGCTTTGTTCAATTCCTTACCACATAGAGTCCACAAGACTTGAGATCTGTTCTGACAGGGCCCTGTAACAATGCCGCGCTAAGAAGGTGCTTCCTCATCCATGCTCCCTAGGACCACTGCACATGCCTGCACAAAAGCACTTACCTCGTGGCTGCAGTGTGCCTTTACTTCTACATGTGCCTCCCCTAGCAAGATGGAAACCCCTCCAGAGCAGGGACTATGCTCTATGCTTGGCATCTCCAGAAGCCTAGCGTGAGGAGGCACCTCACCCACCCATCAGGAACTTGAAGTGTTTCCAGTAGCAAATCCCCTTGTTCAGTAAGCAGGGTTTCTAGCTGGACTTCTGATTTGCTGCTCATTATAGTGACTTTATCAACCTCGGGTGGAAGTAGGCTTTTAATGAAAATATGAAAGAACTATTCATTTCTTCATGCAGCATTATTCTATATACTGCAGAATGTTTAGCACTTCTGAACTCAGGGAAGAATGCCAGGAGCATTCTCCAGTCACTGGAATATCCCCAAATGCCATCTTGCTATCTAAGGAGACAGAAGCACCACCCTACCCCACACCAAGGAGCTGAGAATCACCAGCCTAGTGTATTTTTGAGGAAGTCATTACAGAGATATAATACACATAAAAATTTCAGCCAAAAAGACTGTTTTGGTCTCTACTTTTAAAACTTAAATCCAAGGTCTAATCATTTCTAAGCCTCCAAAGTTGCAATGGAAGGTACAGAAGTTCAGGATTTAGGACAAACTTGTTTTCAGAACCTGCTTACTCAATCACTTGATAACACATTGTTTAATGCATTGGAACTTAGGGAAAGGAAGTATAACATTTCCTTTATCTTTATGACACCACTGCTGATAGCAGAGTTATCTCCATTTCTTTAAACTTACTAAGCTGGAGTCCTCCTAGGGTTTGTCAATACACTATACAGATGAACTTTCTGTTCAGGACAGTGAGGAATGCCTTTCTTCCCCAGCTCCGTGTGGTTCCCCTCTTCTCCCTATGTTTAATGCACATCTCAGCTTCATCCCACTTTCAAGCTTTCCTCAGATGCCCTAGATCCATTTTCAGGGATGTACTGTATCCACCCCCTGTTCTGTCAGCTCCTAACCCTCCAAAATGTTTCACTCCTATGTCTTTGAGGAGAACAGATGCCTTTCTCTGGCCCTTTTAAGTGTAAAGATGTTTCTATGGCTATGCTTTTAAGTGTTAAGTTGTTTCTATGGCTATTTGGAATCCCAAATAGATTGGAAATTTCCCAAGGGCACAACCACATCCCGGTTTTTATTCTATATTCCCATGGCAACCATGCATTTAATAAATATAGTTTATGACTATCTATCACAAATGTGGATATAGCCTCCCTTTCTTTTATATATATTTATAAACTATGTTCTTAAGCATTTCATATGTTTACTTTTTCTGTGTCCTTTAAATTTTAGTTCACTTTATAGTCTTAAAGGAGAATAATTCTGAAACGGAATTCTATCCATAAAATAACTAGTATTGGACCATCTACAATTAACTGTTAATAAATGCTTTGGGGTTTGTTTTTTGTTTTTGGCAGGTAGTCACAAGCTTAGCCTAAGGAGCTGACTTCTATTCCCACAGAATCCTAGAATCAGATTTTATGACCAGAAAGGATCTTAGAGGTCATCTAGTCCATATTCTACCCTATGTTTCAGGGACCTGAGGCTCTGAAAGGTTAAGAATCTTAGCCCAAGTCACACAATTCACTAATGATCAAGCCAGGAAAACACCCAGGTGTACTCACCCCAATTCCAGTGCTTTTCCCAATATCTCACCACCCCAAAACATTCACTTATCCTTCATTTAGAAATGTGCACCAACTGCTTTCCAGTCTCCTAATATTTATAGTGAATGACCCCAAAATTTGTTCATGTTTTTGGCATTACTGCTCTACTTATGTAATTAAAGTATAATTTTTGGATGTAGGAAATGTTGGAGATAACTGAAATTCTCAGCACCTTTTAAAGTTGCAACCGGAAAAAATGATCACTGAACACATCATAACACAATATGAGCTAATTAAAAGGCATTCACCATGCTGCTACAAATAAACAACAAAAATGATTGCAAAGTAATCTGACTTCACAAAGTGCTATAGTGATTCAACCTCCACCCCCAGAGAGCGACTAAATACAAAATATTATCAGAAATATAACGTGGTCGACTTGGCCTGAGGTGAAATGCAGAAGACTGCTAGATTGACTTTAAAATGCCGTGGAGGAGTGTGGGATGTCATGGAAGGGGGAAAGTGAGTTTCTTGGAGCCCAGCGTAGTGTCTTGAAGTCATTGTGCTCCATCCATCAGATTACCACAGATAAAAAGATAGCAAGAATGGCCACTTTCTTTAACCAAAAAAGGCCCTGGCGGTCTCAGGCAGACACAGAGGGGCACACACTTGGTATGTCTCAAACTGTCAGAGTTCCTGCCCTTTCCTCCGTGGCCAGCTCCCTTAGTGTGAAGGGGTTGGCTGTGGGGCCTTTCCCAGATCCTCTCATGGGAAGCCAATTCAGCAAAGTCGGAGGCACACCCCCGTGTGAACGCAAACCTGCACGCCTGAATAGCGGCAGCTGGCTTTGGAGAAAAATGGGACGACTGTCTCCTGCCCGGCTTTCAAGAGCTGCCATTCTTTCTTTCCAGGGGCTGAGCCGATTTCTCGGTGCCACCCACTCTCGCGCCTGCCCCCCGCCCCCGTTTCCTCCCCGGCTCGGGCCCGCGCGAGTCCACCCGACTACAATGCAGCTGACCCAGCTGCTCCAGCTCCTGCTCGGGGTAACCACGGCAACCGCGGGCCGCCAGGAATGCGCGCTAATTGAAGGCCGAGTTTCCTCCCACAGTGATGAGCAACAAGTGAAGCAAAAATAGTGAGGCGGAATAAAGGCGGCGAGGAGGGGGCGGTGGGCGCGACCGGGGTGGCTGGGGGCTTAGGGAAGGGGAAATAGCGCCTGCAAGACCGCGTTTGTTCTCTTAACACAGGGCAGTGAACGGCCGCGACCGACGTCATTTACGGTTCAAAAATCTTAGGGCAAATTTTTCAGAAAACAACTATTACGTCAATCCCCCATCTCTTTGCTGGGCCCCTTTGCTCGATTCAAGTATGTAGATGAATGGAGATGTATGTGCACATACATAGGTCCCCAGGAACGAAATGCCAGCTAGCAGCAGGGTTCCGCAGGTGGAGGTGAGCCCACACTAATTTCCCCTCCAGCCCTCTGGATCTTCTGTTCTCTTCAATCTATGGGAGACCCTTCAAGGTGGTCAGCAGCTAAAGATGCGCGACCATCATATCAATTTGCCTAGACAGTTGCGGTTTATGCCTGTTGTCTTGCCAGAAATTATTAAGTCCCCCCTTTTCATTCTCAAGAGTATCCTAGTTTGGATGATAAGTTGTAAAGTCACCCTATCTAAAGTCTTCCCAAGCCCACCCAGATTCTAATCCAAGTTCAGTGTTCTTCAGACCCCTTCAGACTTCATCAAATGGCCTGGGCTGTGTGACCTAATCCTTGTATTTACAGTAGGCAGTAAACACCCTGCAATTAACTAAGGGTCATCCACTGAGAAATGGGGGCTTCCAACAGCAACCAAAAGATAGCATGCTGAGACAGAATGCTTTCAAATCCACTCGCAGGAAGATTTCCACTGGGCTGATTAGGGTCACCACTGGCAAAACACAGTACAGATGTCATTGAGAAAATGTGAATCTATTAGCAATAGAATTGCCAATTCACAGATAGCCATTAAAGCCTCTGCCCGTGGAATGGGCTAAAGGAAAGTCAGCTCTTTAGCGGGAGTCCCCAAATGTAGAATTCCCTAAAGAGGGTTCCCTCAGATTAGGGATGACATGCTGGTGATGTGGTGTGGGGAGTGGTAAGGGGTGGGAGAAGGGAGCTAACATTTACTAAGTTCTTTGTGCATTTAATCTTCATAATAGGTCTTTCATGTAAATTTTATTACCCCTCCCCATTTATTCCGCTAAGGAAACCCATGCTCATAGACATTGACTTGTCCAAGTTCATATTACTGCACTGAGTCCAGGGCTGCCTTCTCGAAGCTTCTGCTGTTCACAGTGGACTTTATCCAACATCCAGAGAGACCTTTGGTCAAGATCCTCTTCACAGCCTCAGCACTATTTCTATCTGGAGCCAGATACTTCCTTTGGGGAATGGGAGAGCTGCCCTGCACTTTGTAGAATGCTTAGCAGCCTCCCTAGTCTCCACCCACTAGATGCCACAGCATCCCATAAGTTGTGACAACCAAAAACTGTCTCCAAACATTGTCAAACATCTCCTGGAAAGGCAAAATTGCCCCTTCTTGAGAATCAATGGCCTACATGTTTAATATCCAAATACAGCTTTAATATTTTCTTGTATTGTTCTCTAACTGCTTCAGAAATATACCTTTTATCTTCACCAGAAGACAGTAATTTTTATAAAGACAAGACACCGTCATTTCTTTATTTTGTATCCTCACTGTGCTAGGGATATAATATGCAAAAAATAATCATTTTTTAAAATCATAATTTAAATGCAAATCATAATTGAAGCAAAACTGACTCCACTCTATGGTGCCTATCAAAGAGCAAAGTTGAGATTATGGAATAGAAAGGTCTGAAGGCCAAAGGAAGCTTCTTGCAAAGAATGAAAGGCATGATCTCACATCTTTGAAGGAACCACAAGCCCTACGCCACTCTTCATTCAATAGAATGAAGGTTATTGGCAGTCATTAACCAGAATCAGATTCTAGTTGACATTTGGCTAACTTTTCTGGCTCTTCCCTCTCCTCCATCCCTTCAATGCATTTTTTTTTCTGGTTCTTTTTAAAAACAAGACCAGCAGGGGCATCTAGGTAAGCTCAGGGCAGAGCAGGCCAAAGCTAGGAGAGAGTGCTGAGAGAAAAGGCAGTGGGGCTGAGGCCTGAAAAACCACTACTCATTTGTTTTCTGTCTCTCATGGGAAACTATGGAGTTATTTCAGCTGTTCTGGAAACCTGAAGGCACAGGTGTCTGCTGATGATAGAAAGGATGATTCTGCTTTCTTTGGGGTAATCAACCCTACTGACGCATAATCTGAAGCATATCTGATACATAATTGAGTTTACAAATGAAAATATAGGCACAGCTCAAGTCAAAAGATGTTCCAAAGAAGTAGCCTCCAAATTTATGGTGAAAGTGTGGCTCTGTAATTAATTCCTTTTCTCCCTTCTGCCAGGAGTAAACTTTTTCTTCCTTCTCCCCCAATTCTTTTTCCCTCTTCCTCTGTTTGTAAATCTTAGAAAGAAACAGCAGCAGCCACTCTCAGAGATCAAAGTTTTAGCAGGCAACAAAGACCTCCAAGGAGGCTGTTGCCATGGGAACTCTGGGAGCTGAGGCCCTTTTAATCTTCAAATCTCCTTGGTTAGCAGCACCAGGCTGGGGCTGGCAAAGAGGAGAAGGAGGGAGGGGAAGCATTGGCAACAAGTAGCCTTTCTGAAGAGACTGAACTAAAGTCAGAGGGGTGGGGGGTGGACAGGATTCAAACTGAGGCAGCAGTAACACAGGGGCAGGTGTGGGGACATTTCTGCATAGCCTAAGACGCACACTCCCATCAAACATCCCTAAAGTCAATCGTGAATTCTGAGACATCCCCTCCCAAGAACTGACTGATTTTATATTAGGTTATTAATGGCTTTTTAGTACTAGTGGATGGAGAAGTTTATTTTAAAGCAGAAAAACAATTTCAGGCACAGTATTGTAATTTGATTATATATATATATACATATATATACACACACACACACACACACCTGCCCATTCCTTTACCCCTTATCTACGTAATATAACTGTACTTCTGGTTAAATCACAGGAAGGGATAGAAGAAAAAACAGGAGCGTGACAGGAAAACAAAAGCAATTCTGTGGCCTTACATTCGTGGGGAAGAATCAATCCCAAATGAGCGCCTACTCACAAGGACCTGCTGGGAGCATACCTATTTCTGGCCTCCTGGATTAGCATCGCATTTGGACCATAAAGAAGCACAAATGGATGAATTTCCCAAAATGTTAATGTTTGTTATTTGCCTGCCTGACATTCTTTTCTTCATTTGGAAACAAATTGCCAGAGTTTTCTTTAGGAAGTTACTCTTTTTCCTTTTTCCCTTCAGTTCATAGGGTTCAGTTGGGGTTGGTGGTATAGTACAGTCCTCTCACACAAAGGCCACCCCCAACAACAAGACTTTTACTGAAACTATGGGGAAAGAAGCACTTTATCCTCTTGAGATGGAAGGTGCTAAAGACCATGGAAGGGTGGATCTGCTGGGGGCTGTCATCTCTGCCTCATGCAGAGAGATCCTGCCTGAAAATGATGCCAACACAGACAGTGCAGAGCCAGGAGACGGAGATAAGGAGACAGAGATTCTTTAACACATAATCTGAAACCCAGGACTCAGCCATGCTTGAAGCTAGGAATACCCCTGGATTTATCTGTTACCTAAATCAAATTATCTGTTACCAGAGTTCCCCTAAGCCAGTTTGAGCCTCTATTCCTTACAATAAAAGAGTTCTGAAAAATACAACAGTTAGCTTTGGATAGTGAGATCTTTAGGAGATACTTTCTTGTATACTTTTCTGTTTTGTTTGAAATTTTTATAATAAGCATGTATCTTTTTTTCTAAAATAGAAACAATATTAAAACAACACAAAACAGCAGTATTTGAGGTATCACCCTCAATACAGAATTAATTCTGCCATCTGTGGATCTTTTAAATAAAGTCAAAATCATAGAAAGTATTCTGAAAAACCATCTTGTTTATCATAATATCACCAACAAGATAACCTGTTCCATATTAAAAGTTCATCAGAGAAGGAGTTTCTTATAATTTCCCTCAACCATCCATAGTTTCCAAAAACTGTTATTTACCATTACGAACGTCTTCCTTAGGATGAATCTAAACACCCCTTCCCTCATATCCTCTTATTCTATTCTTGGGCCACAGGCAGGGGTGTTCATCCAGTCACATTTCCTCCCAGGCCTTTTTCCCCTTTTTCTAATTAAAGGCCTTTAAAAAAACAAGTTACCACATAGGACATCAGAAAGAAGGGGTCAAGCCCTCAGATTGTACATTGAAAGACATAAGAACAAGGCAAGCTGCTTTTAGATTTTAAAATAACTTCCCTGTTTGAGCCTTCCTGAAGTGGTGAAGTCCTTTGCCTGCCAGCTGGAGATGCCCCAGGGAACTTTATTCCTATCCAAACAGTGGCATGGTTCCAGATTATAAACAGCCTGTCCTTACCATTGATCCTAGACAAATTTCTAATCTTGGATGGCAGATTTCTGGACACTCCCATCTTCTGTGACTGCAGGTATGGCCCTAGGATCCCAAATGACTGTCTAAATATTTCTAAGGTACCTGTCACTGTCATCTTAAAGCACCAAAATACTATATGCATTTCCAACTTCACAATGACTTTACCTTCTGAATCATTAAAAAGACATTAAAGGGTGTTCAGTATAGTTTTCGTGTTTAATGTTGAATCAGTGGTTGTCCTCCCATTTCTGTGAATCACATGTCTGGATATTTCTGAAACCACTGAAAGAGCCATCCATAGTGATTTGTGGATGGTTCAGATGTATAGAGAGGAAGGAGGGGTGAGTCATGCTCAGTGGGAAGGAATGCAATCTAGACAATAACAACTATGCCTTTGAAGTCAGAGCTTCAGTCAATGGTTATGGGCAGTTTGACTAAGAAATAAAGTGAAATACTGAAGCAAACCTGGAGCAAGTAACAATCATTACCCATGGCCTCAAGCAGTAACCACATTTTTTTTTTAACATAGCTTATTCTATAGCTTCTTCATACAGACAAGTCATGTGGTATTGCAGAAGGAGATAAGGCTAGGAATCAAAACACTTGAGTTTGATCGATGACACTTTTTTAACTGGGATATTAGTCATAAAACATAGACATCAATTTTTTCATTTGGAAAATAATACCTGCCCTCCTACCTTACAAGATTATTACAGAACAATTTTATAAACTACAACTTATTTTCAGTGTACATTAGTATTAGTGCTAGATGTAGTAATGGCATCCTCCGGTAGACACACATTGTTGTTTTGGCATGCCACATCTATTCTTCTTTTACGTTAACAGTGTCTTAATTTACTTAGGTGAATTAATTCTTCTCTGTTTCTTGATAAAGTAACCACGAAGAGCCCCAGCCTCAAAAGGCTAAGCAGGGGACAACTGACCAAACTGGGTCAACAGAAACTTCACCTACCCTGCTTGCTAATAAATGTTCTGACCCTAAGATCTAATCTGATTCCTCTGTTAAGATTTCTTCACTGGTTCCCCTAAGTCTTCAGAATCTAGTCCAAACTTCTTAGTCTTGCATATAAGATACTTCACAATCTTGCTCCGTCAACTTTTTCATCCTCACGTTTCTGAGTATAATGAAGAAACCAAATTCTTCTTAACTTTGCCTCTAATTTATATCTTTAACCCGTCTTTCTTTACTAATTAATCTTCTGTAATTCCAACCTATTTTCTGCTCCCCATTTTGTGATCATCTCCAAGAAAAGCTACAGCAGTTGACTCTTTCAAGCCACCATCAATAGTTTCTTTCTTCACTCTTGAGGGATTAGTCCTCTTAGCCCTGACCTACTGCAAAAGACCACAGTTTACTCCTCTGGGTTCCTTGTGAATGAACATCAATCACCCTGTATGTTCTTATAACCAACCTGTTTCTCCATTTATCTCTGTCATGAGGATTGATTTCCTGGGAGATCATTTTCTTATTCATCAAGGGAGTCACATCAATCATGTTCATCTGCTTTTTAAACCAAGAACTTTAGAATAGAAATAAAGCTCAAAAGTAACTTAACTGAATACCTTTTCCTGTGCATAAGTACCTCCAGAGACATAGCACTCACTTCTGAGAACACTTATTCCATCTTTAGATGTCTCCAGTTGTTAATGTTAGAAGTCTCCAGCTCTTCTTTTACACTGAGATAGACTCCCTCCCTTTGTAACTTCCACTCCTGATTCCATTTTATCTAGCCAGACAGAGTATGTTTCCATTCTGTCTTCTATATAATTTCACTTCAGGTATTTGGAGACACTTCTCATGCCCACTGTTCCAAGTCCACTTTTGCTAGACCAAATCCTCCAATCATCACTCATATAAAATTCAATGACTGAACCAGTGGTTCATGAACATTATAATTAGCAAACTGTGGGTCCCAGTTATCTTCCCACAGAGGTCTTCATCTCCTTAGGAATGAACTCAGAAATCAGCTTGCTCTTCTGGTCTCACATAAAAAGAATACTTAGGCCAGTAGGATGAAATAATCCCAAAATAAGAGATTTTACAACTGTGACAGCATTTTGAAATATTGTATAAAGAGGTGTGAAGACAAAAAAGACTCAGAATTTTGTATTTGGAAAGTAAATACAGTGCTTTATGGACTCAAAAAATTTTTGTAGATTTCAAACTAACCCGTTTAAATAAGTACACAGCTAGTGTTGCCCTAAAAAGTTTCCATGACAAATTTATCATGCTTTGAACATCTCTAATGTTGAACAAAACAGAATGATGTGTTTCTTCCCCAAGAGCCCCAGCATGTCTCTATTTCATGGACAGGCTGCTTCTACTGCAACGAGTTTGGATTTGCAGCCTCGGTAAGTTTTCCTTTATGATTCCTTTAGAGTTAATACTGATATTTTTTCTTCATCTTTCCTCCCATAATTGGCGACCACTGTCATCTGAACTTCTGTTTTACTCACCTCTCCGCTGCTGGCTTTTTTCCTTGAGAATAGCATTTTTGCCCAAGTTGCTTTGCATGTTTTGATCCAGAGGACTGCCCTTCATACACTTTAACACATCCTTAGATGACAAAGCTTTCACTCTATTCATTTCCCCATGTTTACAGAACAACTGGGACCAAATTATTTAAAGTGGTTTTTACCTGGCCTCCTTTTCCTGCACAGGCAATTACTTCTCTGCAAATGGCTGCCCTGGCCAAATAACTATGTTCGCAATTAGCTAATTGTGGGCTCAGTGAGCCACTTGTTCCTTCAAACTTGGCTATTAGAGTTGTGATTAAGCAAAAATGTGTCTTTTTATTCCTTTCTGATTTACAGAGTCACAGCAGATCCCAGATCTGATCTCCCTATGTTCTATTACAATGTCAATATAAGCCTTTTACTTTTTCATTTCCTGCTGAATATCAGTCATATTTCCATTCTTTTACAAGTCACAAGTTACACTTTATATATTGGACCCGAAGACTTTGTTTGAATTAAGTCAACCTTCTAATAAGGCAGACCATTATTACCTTAATCCAATTTACAAAATATAATGAGGCTGGGTGGGCGAGGTGGCTCACACCTATAATCCCAGCACTTTTGGGAGGCCAGGGTGGGCAGATCACTTGAGGACAGGAGTTTGAGACCAGCCTGGCCAACATAGCAAAACCCTGTCTCTACTAAAAACTACAAAAAATTAGCAGGGCATGGTGGTACACACCTACTACTCAGAGGCATAAGAATCACTTGAACCTGAGAGGCAGAGGTTGCAATGAACTGAGATTGAGCCACTGCACTTCAGCCTGGGCAACAGAGTGAGACTCTGTCTCAAAAATAAAATCAAATCAAATAATTTTGTAAAGTAAAACAATAAAAAATACAATGTTAAGGCATCAGAATAGTTATTTTGCCAAAGTCACACAATCATGATAAAGACTAAAACTAAAAATCCTAAATAACAACTGCCACTTTCTCCCTAGGGACTGAGTTTCTCTACAATTTTTGCATAGGGTACCAATCAACCTTCAACCTCATTTACTTTTAATAGGAGGCACCCTTACGAATTCCTCCAAATTGCTATCACCTGGTTTCTTGGAAGCTACAAAAATGTAATTTCTTTTGAAAAATGGTTTTAAGTGTATCTCCTGAACTACCTTTTTCCCTATAACTATGCAGTTTCCTTTCTTATTTCTGTATGTTCTAATTTTCTTGTTCAAACAATATTAACAGAGCACAAAATATGTGCTCAATTCTCAGTTTCATACAAAGAGGTCAGCTCCCACTGACATTCCTCCAATCCACAAAAAAGGAAAGTAGCCAAAAGTAATGAGTTTTCATTTATGAGGAGATTAATATTAATAAGGATTAGATGTATGTGCTTTGAGAATAACTTGGACACTTTTAGGTTTCAAGATATCTGGCTTCCAATTAAACACTAGTACATCTCCCAAGCAGCTTTTTATTGGGTATCTTTTATTACTGAACTCTCCAGTTTACAGCTATCTTTTCTTATGATTGTTTTAAGTGGAGATAACCCAGTGGGAAAAGATTCCTGATGTCTCCAGAGGTTCTGACACATCAGTGAATTCTTATCTCTGTGTAATCTCTACCTTGCTTCAAAGGCCTCTAGCATTTTCTTCAAAATTAGCATATAACAAGACAAAGAGAGAAATCAAGGTTAAAGGTGAAAGTGGAAAGGGGAAAAAAAAAAACGAAGAAAGCAGAAGAAATATTCGGGACAATGATAAAAGGTGGGGGCGGGGGGCTGGTCATAGCTTTCAAGAAGTAAGACATAATAAGTACAGCTACTGCTCATAAACAGCATATTCTAAAAGGGAGTGTGCATGAAAGATAAAACTGTGTATGCAACCTGCTAATGCACACAGGGGTAGAAGTGAGAAGAGGGATAGGATACAATGCAAGTGCAAGCAGTCTAAGATGAAAATGTCACCTGTGGTTTTCACTTACCCAACACCAGCAGTTCCACTGAGTCCTCATTTTTCCCCTCCAGGTCATCTGGGGTGGTGATAATACAGTAATAGAGTCCGCTGTCTCCCCACATAAGCTTTCCAATTTGAAGATCTGCATCTGTTATCACAAAAAGAAGGACTCAGTCCTAAAACTCTGTCCTCTGAAAGAAAAACATTGAACAATGGGGGTTGGGAGGGGAGAACCCTTCTAGGGTATCTGCAGTATTTTCTTTCTTTATCTGGATGGTGGTTGAAAGATGTGTGCTTTGCTTAAAACAAACAAACAAGACCAACAGAACCGTAACAAAAACTAGCATCTCTAAGGAAGGACAATTACAGCCTGCCAGAAACTGGTCTAGTTCTAGTCCAGTTTCAGGAGTAGGAGATGGCTTTGAACCAGGCCTGCAGAGGCCCCTAAGAGCCAGGAAAATGCCAGAATTATTCTGAACTCCTGGAGATAAGCTAAAATCACAGGAGTTCTTCAAAATTCAAATAATCAAATAGGTCATATCAGACTCTTGGGACCTTTTGATGTCCAGAGCTTTAGAGAGCAAGAGAAAGGGTGGAATTGATGCAAAGCCACCTGGGGCTTGGGTCAAGCATCTACCTGGCTCTGTTATTTGTATGCATACATCCCTTCTCCCTGCGAAGAGTCTGCTTTCCACATTTGGAAAAGGAGCCTAAAGGCTGATGTCAAGGTATAGGATGTTTGACTGAAGAAGTTTTTCCCCTAAAACCGTTTCAATTCAGCTCTAAAAACAAGCTCCTGAGGCTTGACGCTGGGCTCTGGAAAGACTCTTTCCAAAGTTCATCTGTATGTCTTCGAGAGATTTTACATGATTCACCCTTTTCCCCCTCACCATCCCGCTGAAGCAATGATAGGTCTCTTGATGCTCCCATTTCCAATAAAATAAAAGTCTCGAGGGTCTGAAAGGGTGAGAGGCTAGGATATCACCTTACTGACATAAGGGAAGGGAAGAATGAAACTAACCTCCCTCCCATTCCTAGATTCAAAATAGGGGCATTATTACCATGAACAATCGTGATCTCTCTGCCCCTGTAGAAATCTCCCAGGGTGACAGTGGAGCCCTGTTTTGAAGCTACTACTCGAACAGTCCTCCTGCTGTCTAAACAATCCAAGTAGGGGTCCCATTCCAGATTTCTCTTGCTGAGAGATTGGGCCCGGGTAGAGGACATGCCCAAGGATTCTCCCATGCGATCCTGGCAGTAGGACTTGAACTTCCACTGCACGACTGCAGGCTGATGGGAGGATGTTGAGAAGTGGCAGCGAAGCACAGTGGGCTGGAAGAGCATGGCCACCTTCTTCTTGTCAGGCACCGTGACCTGAAGGCCTTCGACCATGGCTGCAAAACAGAATAAACATGTCCAAACAGTGTCCATATCCTGGACCTCACCTTCCACCACATGGTTACACCTTTCCACTTCACTTACCTAACTTGTGTCCCCTCAACCTCATTTTCACAATTACAATTAATGGCATTAATATCCATCTGGTTGCCTTGTGCAGAAATACACCCTCTAATATAGTTTGGATTTGTGTCCCTGCCCAAATCTCATGTCAAATTGGAAGAAGGGGCCTGGTGGGAGGTGACTGGATTATGGGGGGCAGGTTTCCCCTGTGCTGTTCTCATGATAGTGAGTTCTCATGAGATCTGATGGTTTAAAAGTGTGTGGCACTTCCACCTTCACTCTCATTCTCTCCTGCTGCCATGTGAAGAAGGTGCTTGTTTCCCCTTTGCCTTCCACCATGATTGTAAGTTTCCTGAGTCTTCTCAGTCATGCCTCCTGTTAAACCTGTGGGACTGTGAGTCAATTAAACATCCTTTCTTCACAAATTACCCAGCCTCAGACAGTTCTTTATAGCAGTGTGAGAGTGGACTAATACAACTTCACTCCCTATATCCAGTCAGGCATTAAGACGTATCAACTTAATCTCTTAACATCTTTAATATTTCATCCCTCCTCTTTAACCCCATTACTATTGCCTTTGCTTAGACTCTCTTCATTTCCTCCTTGTAATATTACGATAATCTTTTGGTCTTCCTGCCTTCCATCTGTCAACATCCAGTACACTCTTCTTGCTACAGTTCAGATGATCTTTCTAAACTGATTGTTATGGCTCTCTTTCTTAAGACCTTTCACTCATCCTCCATAGCCCTCAGGATAAAACCCAAAGTCCGTGGCAAGGTACTCCATCATTTAGTTCCTCTTACCTCCTCAGCCTTACCTCTTGCCTCTTGAAACACCTCTCTTTGAGCACCAAGCTCCAAGAGTATCAAACAACTAATAGCTTCCCCAGTGGGATATCCTGTTTCATGCCTCCAGGTTTTTGCACATGATGTCTCCTGTTTCTGGGATGCTTTCCCCTCACAAAGTTGCTTGGGCAACTTTTTTGCATCTTTTAAAACCCAGTTCAAGGGCTTCTTGTATAGCCTTCTCTGACCAACAAGTTTATCACTTCCTCCTTTGTGCTATCAGTACACCCAGCATTTTCTTCTGTTACTCTCACAGTCTTCCATGTATTTCTTTTCATGCCTGTCAGGTCTGTCAGACTTATCAGGTATGGAAGGTATCTTACCTTGCTGCCCTGGCTTGTGAAGTCCATAGGTACTCAACAAATACTTGATAAATAATGACAATGAAGCCAGGAAGTAACACTTCAGGAGGAAGTGACTTCCCTTCCAGCTGGTGACCCAGCAAAGGGGACACAGATGAAGAGGAAAATAAGTCTTTGAGAGAAATGGAGGATTTCAGATCAAATGCAGTAGACTAAGTTCAAAAGCTTTGAAGGGTAATCAAAAGAAGGAAAAAGTTGGGGGGGGGGGTGCTAAAAAGCAGATGAGAAGTTTAAGTGGTAAAAAGATCCAACCTGAGGCTTGGTGACCAAGAAAGAATGAGAAATTTCAGTGAATGAGAGACCAGGGGAGTGTGTGAGAAGCAAAGGTCCCACATGAACTCAATGATAAGGTCTAGAAATTCCAAGCAAAGGGAACATAACTTTCTCAGTTGAATCGGAGAGTCAAGAGTTTCTAGCTTGATGTGAGGTTAAAAGCAGAAATAGAATTATGATGAGAGGCAGAAAAAACAAATATGAAGATATGATAAAGAAGTTCCAAATTGAATCCAGGAGACTGCTAAGTCAGCTTCAAGTAGCTTGGGGCAGAGACATGCAATAAAGGACTACTTTCCATGGGGTCCTGTCCTTTATTAGTGCCAGTGTTCACAATGACATCCTGCAAAGCCAACTCACTCCCACAGCTAAAGCATAAACTTATTTATGAATATGCCTCCTTACTGAAGGACTCTTGACAAGGGAAAGATATATATTTGTACTCATATCTTCTGACATCCAGACCTATGTCTCTATTCAGTGAAAGGAACGATGAAAAAATAGGTCCTGATTCCTGTTGGGGAAAAGGGTTTCTGCATTCTGTAACATGTGGAAGTGAATACAACAGAGTATTTGAGATTTATCAAATCTCAAAGCATTTTGGACCTACCCTGTGCTCAACAGCTACCTACAGAATAAATGAAGAAATGTATGAGCAAATGAATGGCTATTAATATGGGAATTTCTAGGACTTTGCAGAGGAAATTAGTTAAATGAGTCAGAAGCGTAGTAAAATAGTGTTGGCATCAAATAGGAATGGCTTTGAATCTCATCTGATCATATACTAGTGATGGTTTCTTAAGCAATCGGAGGCTCATTTTCCTCACCTATAGAACGAGCATCATAATACTTACTCTCAGAGTTGTTAACAAACGTTCTTTCATTGGGCACCTTCAGAGAGTAGACTCAGTAGAAGAGCACTGTGACCGGTAAAGAGTAGGTCTCAAATGCTAATTCTCCCTCACCTTGCCAACCTTTCCCCTCACCTCCCATCCTGAATCTTGATAACCATCCATCACCACCAGGCTTGATTACATCCAGATTATGCAGATCAGCCCCATCAAAAGGCAAACAATTCTATCTGGAAGCCCACTGAAGAACCCTAGTTCCCATGCTTCCCTTCACCACCACTAAATGTTGATGTGGCTAATTCCTTTCTCCCTCACTTACGTAGCTAGATTAGGAAAATCAATTTCTTTATAGTTTCTCCTTAAATTTTAGCGCGTTTTTTAACCTTGTAATTATTCTTCAAATCCTTAGTTACACCCCAATTTTTCAGGTAATAAAAATAGGAACAAGTGAGGTGAAATGACTTCAATTAGCAGTGGTTGAGGCTGGATAACCACTCACAGGCACCATTCCCATACAAGGCTGTGTGCTTGACCACACTTCTTTTCTGCTCCACTGCTATTCTGGCACTGCTTGGGAAATCACATTTCCTAGCCTTTCCTTTTTTCTCCTTTCTGACTTTTGTTTTAGGTTCAAGGAGTACATGTGCAGGTCCATTACACGGGTAAATTGCGTGTTGCAGGGGTTTGGTGTACAGACCATTTCGTCACCCAGGTGGGTGCTGTACAAAAGTGTGGTGAGATTTATTTATTTTTTTAGAGAGAAAGTTTGCGCTTTTGTTCATTAGATAATTACTAAGAATAACCTTGCAAGCTCTGTTCGCTGTTAACGAGATTAGCCATTTGAGCAAGCCACTGGCCTCTCTTAATCAATTATTAATAGAGGTTGGTCAATTCTCAGCTTCTATTACATAAACATAAACTCATGCTCCAAAAAAATAAAAATAAAAAATACATTCTCAGAAACATCTGCCTTTTTATAGCATGATACTTAAAGGCATGGATTTTGTAGTCAGTCCTAAGTAAGAATCCAGGCTCTACATGACCTCAAGCAAATTACTCAACTCTGATGAGTTTCAGTTTCCTTGCTGGCAAAACCAGAATAATAGTAACTACCTTATGGAGTTGTTTGAGGCTTAAGTGAGATTGTATCCTAAGTATTTAGAATAATACCTGGTATGTAGTGAGCATTCAATAAATGTAGCTGCTAACGTTGCTGAGGCTATCAAGAGCAGTCTGCTGACTTCTGTGAAGTTACAAACCTAGAGCTACGCAAGCACAGAGATCAAGGTGTGAGATGCCGAGTGTATATAGGGCAAAACCTGCACAAGAATGCTGGAATATGTCATCAGGAGTTCAACAGCGACAGTGCCTGGGTATGCTCCTCACTGCACATCACTTATACACCTCCTGGAACTCAGAAGTAGAGAGTAACCCTGTGTGTGTGTGCACACATGCATACACATGTGCGTATGTATAGGCACAATGGGACTCTAAGCTAAAGGTAGATCTGGAGAAGACAGGACTAGAATTCCAAGTAAATGTCAGTTTATTGGATCTTTGAGAACCACAGAGTGACGTGTTGGAGATAAAAGTAAAAATGCCAATCCCTCCTTCCGCACCACAGGTTTCAAACTGTAAGATGAATGCCATCCAGTCCCTAAACTGCCCTGACCAAGTTTATCAGGACCCCCATTCCCACTGGAGGGTAGGGTCTAGAAATGCTCTTCTGGCCCTAACCCTGGATCCCTGGTGAGTTCCTAGGTTTCCTATAACCACTGGGCAGCATCTCTTTCTCTCAACTTGTGTTTACCTTATTTGGAGACTGTTTTTCCACCTTGGTATCCTGATTTGCAATCCAGTTGCTCCACTGGGTCTGAACCCTTGCCCTGGACTCTGGCCTGCCTGCCTGGGACCCTAATACCAGCCCCTTCTCCTGAGGGTCCAGTATTGTTTCCTATAACTCTTCATGCATGGCTGATCCAAATGTGAACCTGTGATGCTGCTATCCATCTAACTTCAAAAAATACCTCTCATGGGACCCCCACAGATCAGGCCTCTCAGAGCTGGTAGCTAATTTGGATGGGGACTAGGATTGCCAGTCCCCTGTGGACACTGAAGTTCGACCTGGAGATATCCTCTCTCTGGCTCCCATTCCCAAGAGGTCTGCCCTGGGAGTAGGGGAGTATCCTGAGCTGGGGTTCTATCTCTTAGAGTTTTTGTTTTTCAATTTTCCTACTTGTCAGATGCCAAAAACCAGGTACCAAGAACAAGTACTTCTTATGCTGCAGTCTATACAGGCTAATAAGAATATGTAACTGTAAGTTTGAATTCCAGATAAATTAAACATTTTCAGCCTCTTTGTAGTGATAAGCTGTGCATTTGATCTAAAAAATCTCATTTGCTCCCAAGGTTCCAACTACCAGTTATGTCTCACACCCCCAACTCCCTTAAGCCTCATCTGCATATTTAACAAACACTTTAAATTAAATATGTCTAAACCTCATTCATCATTTCCTCTTTTCCCACCCTAGCTCTTTTTTATAAACTCATCCTTTCTCTATCCCTCTCTCTTTTGCCAAAATACCACTTAACCTACTGCCCTAGATAGAAATCTTAGTTTTGATAATTTCCTCTCTGTCCCTGACCACATTCAGTTGGTCACTAAGTCTAAATATCTCTCAAATTTGATCCTTTTCTCTTCCCACTGTCACTCCCTTAAATCAAGTTTCTATTCCTGCTGCTAGATAATAGATGTAAAATGTTTACTGTGTGTCAGGGATTGTGCTAAGCACTTTTCACGTAGTATCCTAATGAATTCTCTCAAAATCCTAGAAAGTAGGCATTGTTATTATACCTGTTTTATAGATGAAGAGACTGATGCTCAGAGAATGCTTGTATGCATGTATCTTGCCTAACATCTCAAGGTTAGCAGGTGACAGCAGTTCGGGTTTGAACCTAGACTCACTGGCTCCAAAGATCTTCACCATCCTTTTACACAGGTCCTCACCACCACCTGGGTTTGACAATAGCCAACTAAATGGTCTTCCTACTTCCTACTTTCCAATCCACTCTCCATATTTTTCTAGAATACTGTTTTTAAAACACACATCAATCATGTCAGTTCCTGCTTTAAGGCCTCCATCGATTCCCCATTCCCTCCAGGACAAAATTGAAATTCCCTGACATGGCATATAAAGTTTTCTCCTTGACATGGCCCCCAGTATGCTCCAGTCATACTGAAATATTTCCCATCCTTTGACCATAAGTATGTTATCCCCTCCTCCTGGGCAAATATCAGGCCATGTAACTGAAGGAGTTCCTGGGAGGCAGACACAGAGAAGCACTGAAAAAGGGTCTTGCCCACACATAAACAAGCATACGCTGGCACAACAGGAAGGCTGGGCCTCCAAGTCCAGGCACTGGTAACACCATATGGGACTTGAGTTTCAAACTCCTATAAAAAAATTTACAGAGGTGCAGAAAGAACCTGTGCTTCATCCTATAGACTAAAGTAGGTATTCTGGAAAACTAGAGAGAGGCACCTTAGGGAAGAGAGGAAAAGAAGTGAAGCAAGGCAAAGAATTATACTGTAGAGATTACATCTATAAAAATTAGACCTTCTAAATCTAAAAAAAAAAAAAAAAAATTAAGAATTCCTCACTGAAAGAAGGACTAGAATTGAAGACCATAGGTGGTTTTCTGGTTTGCAGAGGAGGGGGTCATCATTTTTAGACCACCAGACTATTCTTTTAACTGTTTTGGTGCCCTGACCTCCAGGAAAATCACCCTTGACTATCTAATTTTAATTCAACCAAAAACATATTTTGAAACACTACTCTAAGTTCTGGTAAAACAGATTTAAAAGACCAGTCCCTCATCTTGAGAAATTCAATGTAAAGTTCATTTCTAACTATAAGGTCCCTGAGGGCAGGGGCCAGGATTTGGTTGACTTTGTATCCCTAGCATACAGCAAAGGCAAAGAATATAGGTGAAGCTAAAAAATGTGGAATGCATCAATGAATGAATGAAAACCGAACCTGTGAGTCTTAGGGGCCTTTCTTAGCAGGTGGTCCCCAGCTCAGAGAATGGATTCTGGCCAGTAACTAGGAAAGTTGCCTAAAGGTAGAGTGAAGAGTGACAGCTCAGAGCAGCAGCCCCCATCTCAGCTAATCTCCAGGTGTAGGTACCTCGTCACCAGGCTAGGGAAGATCAGCTTCAAGGGCAGACAATGTCTCGCTGCATGTGCAAAAAAAGGTCCTGCCCCAATTCTCACGTAAAGAAAAAGATTCTATATATGATGAACTGTGTTCTTGCAAGAATAACAAACACAGACTCTAAGGCAATGCTATTCTTATTTTTAGCACTTTCAGTTTTTTCAAAGCAAGTTCCTTTCCCCCACTAGTTGTAAGCTATTCCTGCCAGCATCTTTGGGAGGCAGCCCTATAAGCACAGCCCCATTTTAGAGAAACAAAGATTGCTGCTAAAGGTCATGGAAAAATATCATCATTAGAGACAGGCATCTTTAGAAATACCGTATAATGCTCACCGTCCCTTAACTCTTTTGAGTACCAAAAGCAGGATTTGACCTCAGAATTGCCCATTCTTGGCCTTCAGGTTCTTTCTTCATTCAGTATGACAATATAGTTTGAGTATCCCTTATCTCAAATGCTTGGGACCAGCAGCGTTTCAGATTTCAGGTTGTTTTGGATTTTGCAATATTTGCATATACATGAAGAGATAGCTCGGGGATGGGACCCAAATCTAAACACAAAATTCAATTATGTTTCATATATAGTTTACACATATAACCTGAGGGTAATTTGATATAATATTTTTAATAATTTTGTATATGAAACAAAGTTTGTGTACATTGAACAACCAGAAAGCAAATGTATCAGGTATAGAATTTTCCACTTTTGGCATTATATCGGCACTCATAAAGTTTCAGATTTTGGAGCATTTTGGATTTCAAATTTTCAGATTAGCAATGCCCAACCTGTACAAATCTTTCTTTGCCTGCCTTCAAGTTAGGTATTTTTTTTTTTTTTTTTTTGACAGGGTCTCTCTCTGTCACCCGGGCTGGAGTGCAGTGGCACCGTTGTGGCTCATTGCAACTCCATCTCCTGGGTTCAAGCAATTCTCCTGCCTCAGCCTCCTGAGCGGCTGGGATTACAGGCACGTGCCACCATGCCCAGATAATTTTTTTGTTTTTTTTAGTAGAGGCGGGGTTTCACCATGCTGGCCAAGGTGGTCAAGTTAGGTATTCTTTAAGAAATTTCTCTTGTTTTTACAGTTTTAACACGTCCCAATTTCCTAAAATACTTTTTAGGAACAACTAATGGGCAGGTTTTTTAAGTGTAGGAGATGAATAGGGGGATGAGTAAACACCTCCTCTGGGTTTGGTCATAATTCAGACAAGGAAAGAAAGCTTGTTCAGCCCTTAGTAGTACTGTCAGGATGAGAATAAAACATTTTGGGAAATATTTAAAGACAAGGCTAAAAGTATAAAGACAAAGAAAATGCAGCTTGAATCTTTTTTTCTTCTCGAAATAGGAACTATTCATCGCCTTGATAAACTTGTGTTAAAAAAAAACCTAAAAAACTAAAATAAAAAGGCTTTACCAAGAATAGTAGACACTGCCTTGGAATCTGCCTATTTTCTGAGTCTCATTCTCCAGTTTTCCCATTGATTCTGTGAGTTAATCAACTTCTTTCCAATAAAGTCCTTTCCTGCTTAATTTGGCCAGAATCAGTTTCTCGTTTGTTACCATGGTATACCTGATTGCTCAATCCACTTTAGGAGTAGGGTAACCAGATGTACCGTCTTGAAATTTTTAAAAACACGATAGTGTTGTCATATGTTTTCCCCCAAAGAGTCTCAAAAGCAGCAATGTGTCACTGTTTTCCAAAGGGCCATGGTAAATACCAGTGCTGCCACTGCCCAGGTGGATTTTTGCTCACGGCATAGTTATTATTTGCTGCCAATAACTCTGGTGTCTGTTTACACAAATCTTGCTATTCATCAAGCATATTTTCTCCAAATGGGCCATCCTTTCTTGTTCTCTGCCACCACTGTGTAGTTAAAAGCTAGAAACATTTTCTTTCTGTCTCATTTGCCTCATCTTCCACAGATCTGAAATGAATTCATGGGTGATGTCTAGCTGGCTTACATGCTGTTCCAATGGGACAAAGCAGTGCTAAAAGAGGTCGGTCTTTACCCTGCAATGTGGAGGTACTTTGAAAACTGTCTTGGTTTCCAAGTGGGTCAGACTTCTGGGATGGAACAGCCATTTAGACAGGAAAAAACTCCTCTAACAAAGCTCTTATCAGCCTTTACCAACTTGTTATCTGTATCTCCTGTGTAGATCTCTTTCCTAAGCTCCAGAATCAAATATACAACTTCACTGCCCATCAAGATGTTATGCAAGCACCTCAAACTCATCTATCTGTAGATGGAGACACCAACTATCTCCTTCTTCCTTTCAGTAATAGAAATTCCCAGGTTTAATTTGGCCAGCCAAGTAGTATATATTTCCTAGCCTCTCTTTTAGCTAAGTGTGGCCATGTGACTAGGTTCAGGACAAAGGTATGTTAGAAGTGATGTGTGTAATGTCTGGGCCACCTCTCTCAAAACAAGTGGCTTGCCCTGGAACTCTGCTTTTCCTGCCCCTTCCTGCTGAGGAATGGCTATGAGCAGTCTCGGAAGCTGCATGTTGGAAATGGTAGACTTATCCCCACAGATTTGGACTCTTACAGGAGGGAGAAATACACTCTTTTGTGTGGGTTACAATATTTTAGGATCTCTTAGTTATAACAGTTTAGGCTATACTTCAAATGGGAAGGAAGGAAGGTAGGAAGGTAGAAAGGGAGGGGGAAGGGAGGGAGGGGAACGTTCATCTTCCTTCCTTAACATATTTCTCCTGGCTGGATGCTGTGGCTCATGCCTAAAATCCCAGCACTTAGGGAGGCCGAGGTAGGCAGATTATTTCAGGACAGGAGTTCAATACCAGCCTGGCCAACATGGCGAAACCCTGTCTCTACTAAAAATACAAAAGTTAGCCGGGCATGGTGATGTGTGCCTATAGTCCCAGCTTCTTGGGAGGACGAGGTACAAGAACTGCTTGACCTGGGAGGCAGAGGCTGCAGTGAGCTGAGATGGTGCCACTGCACTCCAGCCTGGGCAATAGAGTGGGACTCTGTCTCAAAACAAAACAAAACAAATTTCTCCTCTTGTGTTAGTTCATGTTGATGAATGGCATCTCCAGTAGTCTCCAGCCAGAAACTTGGAGGCATTTTGACGCTCTCTCCCCTTCAACCACCACATCCATCCAAGCCAGTCCTATGTCCTCCACCTCTGGTCACTCTGTCCACTTCTCTCATCCTCACTGTACCATGTGAGTTGAGGATCTCATCGTGTCTTGCCATGCTTTCTGCAAGTGTCCCCTAGTTGATTTCTGCTACAAGCCTTGTCCCATATCTAATCTACTCTCCACACTGAGGTCCACGTGATATTTCTAAAATGCACATCTGATTGTGCCACTCTCTTGCTCTGACTCTTAAAAGATTCCCTCTAGCCTTCAGGAGCACAAAAACTCCTCTGAGATGGGGCCACTACCTTCCATTCTTCCTACAGTACTAAATACTCTAACCATACTAAAGCATTTCAGTTTTCAGAAAACATCATGCCCTCCCTTGATTCTTGGCCTTTGCACAGGCTGTTCCCTTTGCAGACTCCCCTTCCCCCATGCCACTCTTCTCTGGCCAACTCCTACTTATCCTTCAAGACTTGCTCAGCTATCACTGCCTCTAGAAGCTTCTTCCTGTTCTTAGAGCAGTCACAGTACCCCAAAGAATCACATCACTTTCCCTGAGAATTTCTTATTTAGCCATCTATCCCCCCAACTAATAACAAGCTCCCTCTGCAGACTTCTAAAGACTGATACATGGTAAGTACTCCATACATGTGTTGAATAATTTAACCTAGTAGACAGATTATAGTATTTATTCCCAGTGATTTGTTTCTTCCCCATCCTTGCGTTGGTCCCTGTGGGCAGAGTATACTTACCACCCCGTAGACTATAAGCTTGGCCACATGACTTGTTGGGTCAATGGGTTGTGAGCAGATGTGCCATAGATATGGCCAAGCAGAAGCTTTAAAGGCATCTGTATGGTTTGGCTCTGCCCTTGCCCTGACCCCCTTGAGCATTTGCCCTCCACTGTGAGAACAAAATGCTCAGATAGTGGTTGATCCTTCATCCTGGGTCTTGGAGTAAGAAGAGAATTAGAATTGAGCCAAGTCCACCAAACCTAGCCAATCCATAACTACCCACAGCTGACTGCAGGTCTCATATAATATGAGCAAGAACTAAGTGTATATTGTGAGCTATTGAGATTTGGGCACTGCTTGTTTCTGCATCAAAATACTGACAAATACATCTAGTTTGGGTTCATAATAAGTATTGAGGGCCTGCTGTGTGCCAAATATTTTGCTAGAAGTTTTATATAACTTCATTTTAATTATCACAACAATCCTATAAGGTAGGTTAGCTTTCCATTTTAAAGGCAAAAAATAAAAATAAAAAAATAAAAAATAAAATCCTAAGCTGGCATTCAAATCCAGGTCAGTTTGAGCCTTACCACCCCCCTACACACTGCCTCCTGGTGAGCCAAGGGCATGGAAGGAGTGAGGATGCAGGGCCTCAGCTGAATGCAAGGGCCCTACTCCTAATTCAGCACCACTTTCTGTAGGGTTCCACATGCTGAAGGAGAACAGAGGAAGCAGCATGTTCTTCTGAGTTCTTCCTTGTTCCTTGGCCTGTAAAGAACTCTAG